>NC_090658.1:77613304-78863304 GCF_013368605.1 Nyctibius grandis | reverse complement strand
GTAGAGTTGCTCCACTCATCTGTCCAGGCTGACAGCTGACTGGCCAAGTAGCAGCCCTGCTGAGAAGGACCTGAGGGTTACAATGGCCCCTAAGCTGAAGACAAGTCCACAATGCTTTTTTATCACAAATAAGGCAAACGGCACCCTGGGCTATATTAGGAAGAAAAAGAACACGACAGAAACAAGAACAAACAGAACAAGAAAAGTTACCATTCCCCTCTAACTCAGCATTAGTAAGGCAATACCTCGAATACTGGTTTTGGGGTTCCCATTTCAAAAAGACTATTAGGAAACTGGAGAGCTCCCCCCGGATGGTAAAGGGCTGAGAACTCACAGTATCCAAGAAGACTGAGCGAGCTAGACCATTCCAGCCAAAAGGACTCAGGAGCAATTTAATAACAACAAACGACAACTACTGGACAGGAGTTACAAAGACAATGGAGTCAAACTCTTCTTGGTAGTAGCAGACAGTTAAAAGTCAATAGCCATAAATTGCAACTCAGAAGGCTCAGACTGGACTTCTGGAGAAAAATCCTCCATAGGAGAGCGGTGCAGGGCTGGGAGAGGAGCCTATGGAAGCTCCATCCTCACAAGCGTTCGTTCAAGACTCATCCAAAGGTACCTGGCCTGGCTTAGTGATGGCCATAGTTCTGAGTCGAACAGGAGTCTGGACTAGATAGAGTGAGGTCCCTAGTCATCATGTCTATGGTTTTACCTTACGAAACGACTTTAGAACTGCTAAGGCATTAAAAGAATAGGCGGAGGCAGATACAGAAAAATGAACCTCATTTTCCTAGTGTTACAATAATTATCTAAGAATTGTAGGACTATCTCCACTTAAAGTAGTTGTATTCCATACAAAATGAAACAGGAAGGAAGTTTGGAATTACCACTATAATAAAATGCGTCCTTTCAGATGAAGCATATAACGTACAAAGAAATGGTCTGAGCTAAACCAGTCATGATGCCATATTAAAGGATTATTTTGTGAGAAGAATGTCATGCAAAAAAAACTTCTGCCCTGCACTACTTTAGCTTTTTAATATAAACTACGTATTTCATTCTTCTGAAAAAATAAACAATTACAGAAGTCTGTTTGATATGGCATCAGATTACTGATAACTAACTTATGCATGAAAACCGCTTATTTGATTTTAGAACAATCTCTTTCTACTGTCTTACAGAACTGACAGTATAAAATCTCGTTTCATTTTAACTGTCACCCTTATTGCCTATTTTATTCCAAACTCCCTCATCCCCAAGTTCATTAATAAAGCTTCTCCATCCATAACGTTGCACTTCGAATTAAGAAGTTAATTTAAGGGATTCACAGAACAGGGCATCTCCAGCTTGGAATAACATATTTGCCAGAATTATTTTCTTCTGAAAAACAGTCTAAGAAGAATATGAACCGTTTACAGCTATGATTTTAGAAAGAATGCTATAACTGTGTAGAATACTCATCGTAATTATTTCTGACAAAAGCCCAACTGATATGTAAAGACCAATTCCAAACCTACACAGATGCCTTATTTTCTTACTTCACTAGTTTAAAACTAAGCGTACTGTGATGAAAATGGAAAAGACAACTTGTGTCTTGAAAGAGAAAACTCAGAAATTCCCCCCAGCCACCCAGCTTCTCCAGTCTACTTCTCTTTATAAGGAGCCTGATTCTACTGAAATCAATTGCAAAGCCCCTTTAATTTCACAAGTGCAGAAATAGATTTGAAGAGAATTCTTGGAAAAGTTTTGCATAAATCCGCAATGAATACTTACGTAATAATTTGATAACAGCTTTTTAAGCAGCACAGACAGAAATTTTGCAGTTTCTTCCCCTATCTTTCTACACCCAGCATGCAGGTAAAATTGTCTGAGAAGAAGAGAAAATTAATCCAAGGAAAACATAATCCAGCAAACAAAACCAAAAAGACCTTGGACGAGTACCCAATCCCACTTACTGTAGACTATACAACTGCAGGGTGACATGAATGCAAGAACCATCAGCAGGGGCTGCCTAACAAAATTGGTACCACAAGAATTTCTTGACAATCCACATTCTTACAAGCACATTTCTGAAACTCACTGAGTCTACTTAAAATATTACATCCATATAAAATCCATACTTTTTCAAAATGCAGACATAGAATAGACACAGAGACGGGGTTCCTGCCTCAAGTTCAGTGTCAACAGTGCAAGAATTTTATGCAACATATTAGCCTAAGTTAGTAATGAAGTTTCAGATTGTATAATGTTCTTAAAACCAGACATTGCTGAGGCCTTGTGCAGATTGTTAACATAAGGCGCTGAAGCCTCATACCCACACTTAAATAACTGGCTCTGCAGAATCTTGTGTTGCTATCTTTAAGGAAAAAAGCATCTGCCAGAAGGCAAGATGAAAACCTAACAGATACTCTAGGATTACAGGATGAATGACAATGGCTAACAAGATATTAGTCTGACTGTCTAGATGTTCCTTTGAATAAAACAAATATGGCCCATAAAGAAGCTCCACTAATACCTACACGCATTTCAGATCTGCATAGGGTTTCTAATCTCAAATTGTAGTTTAACCTAGTTTTGTATCCCATACCCCTCTTCCTCCCTCATATTTTTTTAAGACTGTAAATTCAGGTGTTTTTCTTTTCTTAAATGAGCCCCTCACTCAGGATGGGTATGTGCTTTCATCCTCTGCATCCTCAGTATTTTTGTTATCTTCATCTTCTTGCTTTTCTCCCTCCACTTTCTCTTTTCAGTCATATTTTCCACCAATTATATTTGTACACAGGATTTTGTTTCCAAGCAGGTTCTTCTCCCTTTCCCTTACTGCTGTTCTCTATTTCTTCTCAAATATACATAACAGCATGATAGAGCTTTCTTCCAAAGCTCCTTCACCTTTTACTTTTTCCTAAACTGTTTATCTACACAACAGCTTTACCTTCCTTTCTCCCTTTTTCAACTCCCAGATTCGCTTCCTCTTCCTAGTACATCTTCTACCCTTTAATCCCTCTCCACTCTCTCATTAACTTCAACTCTTTCCAGTGTACACAACATATATATATATAAAGCTCTCTATCAACATCCAACACATCATTAAATAAAACCTTGAGAATATTACTACCAATTTTGAAAGGGTCAGGGCTTCAAATAATTTAAGAGAAAAATGGGCAGTTTTTCAAATTAATTTTTCTAAAGGAGAGAAATCACACAGAAGCCTCGAGTGCCCCTCAAACTCAGTAGATATTTGAAAAATTACAAATGCTTCTTTTTTTTCTATTCCATCTAACTCCTCCTTACAGTTTCTTGCTGTGCTGCTTCACCCATCTTATCCTGGTGATTAACTTCTGTGCCTCCACAGATAATGCCATCTATTGATCCCACTCATTCGTATGTCTTGCAGCTCCATCACACCAGGGTGTGGTCACACACAACTATGAACATAATCACTCTCATTCCATGCTGAAAAGAACCAAAAATCTTCCTGTTTTCAACACATGGAAGACTGACCACAACAGGAGTTTCCTCACGTTTTCAAAACTGTTGTTGTCTTGATGTAAGTAAAACAAATTGGTAAGTATGACGGTAGCCATACTCCCCTTCTCATCGTTTGTCAGGTTTAGCTCTTCTCCAAGGGAAGACAGAAATTAAGTAGATAAAACGCTATTTGAAAATAAAAGCAAATGTCAAATAAATGGATCCAAAGCATGACTGACTAGTCTGTGTTCTTGTTTCAGCCTGTCAGGTGAAACAGGGGGGGTTCTGTTGTTGTTTTTCAGCTACAGGTTTTCACTCGCCTCTTTGGTTTTTTTCTTCTTTAGTAGTCATCCATTTTCTTCCCAAAGACCTATCGCAGCAGGCTCGGGGAAAGAACTTTGAAATCTCCCCATCCCATCCCCACCCACAGCCCACCTATGCTAGAAAGCTAAGCGGTTGTGATAGCACAAGAGGCCCTTAAACTCAGTTTTTTCATCTTGTGACAAAACTGCTCTACCCATAGTCTGTAACTGGAAAGAAAAGGAGTATGACAAGGTTTAGAGTCTGACTTTCCCCTTCGAAATTTTCTAATAACTACCAAGGAAAAAAAAACAACTACACCGGCAAGCAAGTAAATATTAAGCTGCATTTTACTGGAAGAATTATATATTCTTTGTAAAAAGCACAAGTTTATTGAAAGACAGACAAGATTTCATTTGAACATGCCAACTGACATATAAGGGTAGAACAAACTGTGAGTAAAGAGCTTATTTTGTGCACCACCTTAGTAGATTTCAAGAGCATATTTTGTTTTGCTAAATCTGGCTCATTCCAAAAAGCTGTAATACTTTACAAATTGTTTCCTGAGATGCCCACATAAATTATATGTTATAATGGGAATTTAGCAATATCCAGAAATAAGACTATTACTGCAGACAACAACATTCAAGGTTTCCTTTAATTTGGTGGCAGAATTTTTAAGACTCAGTTGGGAGCCTGAGCAAATTTCTTTCAGAACATAACTGCTGCACATGATCCTGGAACTGCTCACTGTTCATTCTAGGAATTTCCTCTACTTTTCCACTTCCTCTTTTTCACCTGTTAAACCTCATTTCTAGTTATTGGCTTCTTCCAGTTTTGAGACAATAATAGGATGAAACCAAATAGTTTTCTTCTTCAGTAACACTGTGTCACGGTTTAAAGCTGGGCCGGCTATTAACCAGGTGGCAGATGCTCTCTGTTAACCTTCTCCCCCCCCTAAGGGAAAGGGAAAAGGGAGAGAGACTTATGGGTTAGAAAGTTAAAACAGTTTTAATAAACTATAATAATGAAAAAGAGTATAATAACAATAGAAATAATCAAACATATACAAATATATACAAATATATACAAAACCAAGACTGAGAGCTTGGAAATCCTCCTCAGGCAGAGTTGCTCCCCCCAGCACAAGCAGAGGGGAAAATGCAGTAGCTCCCCCCAGCACAGGCAGAGGGGAAAATGCAGTAGCTCCCCTGCCATCACACCTGCAGGCTTTTAACTGGAGAATTGGCAAAGCTGGTACCAATCAGTGGGAGACAGGAGGGCCCCTCCCTCCTGGGCCCCACCTCCAGGAGGCAGTGGGTTAGTGATAAATAGGAAAGTGAGAATGACGTGTGTGGGATGGAATACCTTGTTGGTCAATCTCGGGTCACCTGCCCTGTCTGCTCCCCCCTGCAGCTGCGACCCCCCTTTGGCTCTTCACTCATAAGCAGTGAGGAATTTAGCAGTGACCTTGGTTTCTCTAAGACTAATGGGCCTGGTTTGGGCCAAACCAGGACACACTGCTGCCCAGGCGTTGAAGAGAGCAGAGAAGCTCTAAAAATTCTGTTTGGCTTTCATTATAACAACTACAAATGCTATGAGCTGTTACACAACATTTATATTTATCATAGTTGTGAGTACTCACACAGAAATCCTTTAGGATTTTGCACAGACATCACCTATCACCAAAGATGACTGGTTTCTCTGAACTTGTACATGTTTCTTTCTTTTAATAAACTGTTACAGTAAAAAAACCCACCACTCAGGATTATGGCTTTATTTTGTTCTCACTAAATACCGTTCTGCCTAGAATTACAATGAAAGCACAAGCAAAAATTTTTAACAGTAACTGCAAAGTTTTGTTTAGAAAGGTATTTTCTCAAGTCCTAGGTATGCACAAATGTATCGAGTTAGTTAAAAATGTCTCTCCTGAGCAAGCTTTACATAGCCTGACGTAAAAACAACCCCCCTAGAAAAACCCCACATGTATGAGAGTTGTTAATAATTTAAAACAAACAAAAAAGTTTTTAACATGTGACATAAGGAATTCAAAATTCTGACAGTAAATTTTATGTTCTCTTCATATCCCTATCTCTTTAAATTATACTAGATATTACAAATAAAACAATGTTTATTGTCTTTACATTCTAGAATTTACTGGTCAAAACATGATTCCTTTGCTATCCTCTTGATCTTGCTACAAATTTCTAGCTTTCGGTTTAAAATTCAACTGCTATTAAATGCGTTTTTTTGCTGAGGTACATAATGATGAACTCAAGCTTACAAAAATAGCACAGTATAACACATCTTATTAGCACTCCTACCTTTAAAATATTTGAAAAAGTGATAAGCCTTACAACGAGAATAACAATGGAAAATTATGTATTACAATTTATAGCAATCATAAAAAAAATCCAAGCAGTATCTTTAATTTACAACTCATTATTTAAGCTGTTAAAATGATTAAGCCTTCTACATACTAGCATTTAAGTGACCTGCCAATGCAAATAAGCATAGCTGTAAGAGTTTGTAATACACACCTGCTGTAAGAGTTTGTAATACATTTAATTGCCTAGCGTTGTGTATGGTATCTACACATTAAAATGAGTCCTGCATGTCATCATTCTGCTTTATCATGCAGAGAAGACTGACCTCCACCATGAGAAGAGAACAAAGCATTTTAGTTACCGGTTCACCTAGCAAGGAAGGAAAAGGCAAGAACTGTGAACAGTAACTTATTCCACAACTGAGGCTGTTGTCTCTTGCTCAAACTAGATACTACCTCAGCAAGTAAAACATTGCAATTTTGTAGAAAAGAGAAGAGGAGGAGAAGAGACTGGTGAGATGAGGAAAAAAATCAGAAGACAAATTAATTGCTTATTTGTAGTGTTTATCTGACACAAAAAAAAAGACAAGGACAGTGTAATATAGCAACAACATCTACTAAGAAGAGTTTAAATTATTGTTTGCTTACATTTTTTATCTAAAAGCTCAAAAAGCAGAAATCAACATTTTGTCAATGTCTGCTAAAACATGCTGTCAACTTATGTCACTTTTTATTATTTGGAAGAGAGTTATTTTTAGAAGAATCTAGAAGAAGTGTATTTAGGAGTGAGTTAAACTAGCCTGTTCACATTGCACACTACCTTCTTAATACTTCTGACAGAAGCTGTTGTCTTTCTTTTATGGCCACCTCCAAAAAAATCCCATTAAGAAAACTACACTCTTGAGATCTGAGAGTAGAGCTTTAGAAGTTGTTTAACGGCTGAGTGAAGGCAACGACTATCCCAAGCAGCAATGTGGAGCGCAGAGGTTGGCAAGGGCTGAAGTGAAATGTTCACTTCAATTAGTTTCTAATACCTGAAGTTCAAAATGTTCTGACAAAGAGTAACTTACGAATTCCATGAAATATCCATTACCTACACGTCACAACAGAACGTTAAAGTGACTGGAGCTTCTCCTGCTCTCAAAAAGCAGCAGTCACACACCATCTGCAGAGATCCCTTTCTCCATGACAGCAGCTGTCAATCTGAGGGGCTTTTAATGTTGGCCTGAAGCACACCGTAAGGGGTGACCCCTTACAGATAAGACTCTCTCTAGGACCACTCTGGGGAGGTATGACAGACCATGGATGGCAAAGCTCTGAGGTGAGAAGAAAGGCATTAGCCAGCATTCTCTAAGGGAAGCTCATCGCTGCCCTTCAGAAAAGCAACAGTTATAGGTACCTTCCTTTCTCCACCAAGAGCAGACAGTGAACCTATCGCCTCTCTGCATTCCTCATCCTCAGCTGTATTCTGTGGGTGCATGCAGAGGTACAACAGAGCAGGGACAGACAAACCAAGCTAGTCTTTCTCAAACTGCAGTAAACTGACTGCTCAGGAGCTTCAAGGAAAAAGCTTTGAAAATTGCTACTTTAAGAAAAGGTTCCGTTTATATTCTTATTAGCTGCCTTACAGCAATGGAGGTTTGCAGCACAACACTAGACTCAGGGAGAAGAGGTTAAGGATATCAGGCACTGCAAATGGTGGAACAACACCAACAGGTGTTGACTTTTCAGCTCGAAGTTTCTCTGTTGCCTATAGATCACCTTCATAAATTCATACTCCACTGCAATAAAAAAAGCTGATAGAAAATCAGCATTTGTGGAGGTGCCATATTTAGAAGATTGAAAGGAAAATGGTGTGACTTTAGAATTCACTCGTCCAGGAAAGAACATAACATGCATCTTTTCGAGAATGGAGTTCGGGTAAGGAAGAAAAGTTTGTAATCACATATGAAACATGATTCCACATTCTAACAATTCTTATTTCCCTACCAAATCTGATATGACAGTTACTGGTCAGCTTCATTTTTACTGTCTGTCCCCAAAGAGCATTCCAGACTACTAACATGCTATAAAACAAACTTAGATTACCCAAAATGCATCTAATAACTTTGCTTTGCTCATTACTGAAATATTGGGGGGGGGAGGATTTTTTTTTAAATTAGTGTTTATTTTCAAGCATACCTTATTTTGCTACAAAATGCACTAAGAGACACTATGACTCTATTTACACAGTTGTATGTCACCTTTCATTTAACACGTACATTTTTCAGTAGTGCATAGACAGCTTTATTCTCACACACACACACAAAAACCCCAACAACTTGCTTTTATTTACATGTTGTGTCAACCAACTTTGCATGATATACCATTCAGTCAAATCTGATGATACCATTAAAGCCGAGCTCTAATAAAACATTTAGGGTGTATCTACCTGGACAGCTGAAGAAAGTCATCATTAAGGTGTCTGGAAATGAGCCAGCACTGCCTCAGCCCCATCCTATGCCCACAGCAGTATGGGCTGCCTTTCAGAGAAGAATCTTAATTTAGGCTTCTAGACTACCCACATACAGTATGATGTGGAGAGCGTATGATCTAAAATAAATCTATGGATGACAGTAAAGACAGAGGAATTTTATATTCCACCCCTTTTCTAGATTTCATCTGTCAGATTCAAACCTATAAGCCAGCTTCTTTATCTGCTAAAAATGAACACAGCTGTTCACATTCATTCCTTCAAAGAATTAAATAGATATCCTTATTTTCTCTTATAAAATGTGGCCAGGAGAGAGGGTGCCCATCTTTGATATTAGGTCTGTCCCCTATAAAGAAGAAACATCTTCCTTGGCTCTCTAGCAGTTCAAAAGCACCTCTCCTGCTTCCAGTGGGTGAGAATATAAACAAACACAAATTAGAAAACCATTCACCTTCTCTTTGCAGTTGTTCCACTAACTACAAAACAATTCAAGATTCACAACAGCAGAAAAAGAGCAAGCATTACTGTATGACTCAGCGGTTAGGACACACAATACATCCTCCAGAGAGCCTTTCTGTATTTCATATAACAACTCTAAAATTTTCTCTTATTTCAACAAAAAAAATATGTTACAAACTCAGAACACAGACAACATCCTTAAAAACCTAATACAGAAGAAATGTATGTTCTCAGCAAGTTTTACATTGCTATTTTCATTTTATTTGTTAGAAAAAAAGTAGGTAGATACTAAACAGGACAAAACATCAAAGACTGATGATTTGCCTGACAATTTTTAGCCAGAGTCCAAAGCAGCAAGCAGTTGACACCTTTTTTAAATGGTAAGGTCCACCACCAGTAACGCTCAGTTACAGTTCCCTGATTAAAGCCTAGCAATCCACCACTTTCTTCTTGAAAAACAAGATCCCTGAAGTTTGTGTTTTCTATCCCAAGGTCTCCTATACAGGACACACCGTATCTCAGCACTAAAACAAGGCCAAACCACTCACACTCTCCTTTCATTTTCATGCATGTTACACAGAAGAGATGAGAATGTACCTAAGTCTTGACCATGCTGACAGGCATTAACTTCATTCTGCAACTTTCTGACAAATCCAAGCTGCAGCAGAGGGACTGAAACACACTGTGTATTAAACAGGACAAAAATTATTTTCTATTAATACTTGATAAATTGTAGCTATCTAACTGAAAGTATAAATTCTAAACTTACTGAGCTTTAGGTTGGTTTTCATACTCAATAAGGGAAATATCCTAAATGTTTACTGACAATTAAGGTATCTTCTTAATAACTGCTGGCTGTACTAAAGATTCAGTACATGAATTTCTCCAACACTAATCAAAACTTACCAAAAATTATTTTCCCATATAATACATACTAGTCACCTGAGATTTTGAAGCACTAGTTTTTGAATCTTTAGGAAAGCCTGAAAGTGGCATCCCAGCAGAAGCACACCAAAATTATTAAGCAGGAGTCCTGTACTATGATCTGACTTCATCAAGAAAAGACAACTTGTCATATAACTGATACAGGGAAATTGAAGAAGAAATAACAGTGTATGTAGGGGGGGGAATTGTTAAAGCCCATGCTTTTCTAAAAAGGTTTTAATGTTGATATTATTCAAAATACACTTCCATAATAACCTTGATATGCTAAAAATAAATGCAGTTTCCAGAAAAAATGAAACTCAAGACTTTGCAAGAGTATGAGTCAAGTTTGTACTTTTGAAATAGAATGTCTGGAACACAAGTGGTTGGTTTATGAAAGAATAAAACAATGTAATAGAAGCAGCTAATATACATTTAGATCCATTTACTCCTTGTTTATCTGTGGTAGTATTAATGCTAGTTCTGACGATAAGCTTTATAATGCTTAAGCACATCCACTGAAAATATTAAGTTTTGGCTTGTATTGGCCTTGGACCAGAGTCAAACTGGATGCCATTCACTCATTTGCCCAATTCATGAACTAGATAATGATATTTAATAGACAAATTTCTCTCCCTAGGGTATCCACTAATTACAGAATGTATTTTTAAAATCCAAACAGCTGCACAATAGCAAACAGTATTAGCAATACTTTTTATTTCTAAATATGTAATAATTACAATATATTTAACTTTTAGTAATAAACTTTCACTAACTTTGGATAACAAGTGATTTTGAAGCACTCGATTGTAATTACAGCTACATAACAAAACCCACAGCATTTGTAACAAAAGAAAAATGACTACATATCAGTAATTAGCATCATGTTGTCCAATTAAATCTAGAAATTAAGTTACAATTTTATAGTTTTTAAATAGATCTGCATGTCACTTATTAAATTGTATCTTCAAAGCTTGCATAATTCTACCCAAAATTAATATATGCACTACAGGGAGACCACCATGTACCAGTTATAAATTTTCATTAAGGAAAAAAACCACCACCCTGAATAACATCATGATTATTATCATTATATTCAAATGTTTCATTGTTTTTGGCATAAAATGTCTGTACTTTTTAAAGGGCTGTAACTCTGTGCACTTAACACGCCTCCAGATATTTCAACATTCCTACAGTCTTACAGAAATAAGGTCCTGACACAATATATATTTTTATGAAGTGTATCTTTCAAATTTAAGTACTCTTCCCAAGTACAGGTGAATCACGCTTCTCCAGAATCCTTTCAACAACAATGTCCTTGTGTTCCAACATGAAATCAAAACCATCTATCACTTTGTCTGCAATTCAAGCTTCGAGATAGCTGAGTACTCTAAAAATAAGGCTAACAGATGTGTCTAGGGATCTAAACGGACATTAATGTCTTGAAAATTAACATAAACTGCTAACCTGCAAAATGGTATATAGGCAAGTTGCAAGTCAGAAAAAACATATGAAAAGCCTTATGTTGCAAGTCAGACTTTTGAGGAAGATGGGAAACCAAGATTAAAGCTCGTTAAATTAAAACTTACAGCGCAGGGTTGAAAGTGTTGCAACATGAGCTTATGAATTCCTGAAAAAAGCAGACATAAAACAGGTAGAGAAGAATTGTCCTTCAAAGTCTTTCTCAGCCTCCTAGAAGGTTACCATCAAGCAGAGTCCTTAGCTCTCTCTAGCTAACATGCTTCAGAACAAAAACTGAACAACAACCAGAACAGTAAATCAACATCCAACATGTTTTATGACTGCATCATAGAGTTTTTATGGTTTTCTTTTTTAGCCGTTTCCATTTTAAAATCATATCCTTATCTCTTTGCTTAATGAAGTTAATCTTTTTTTCTAAAAAGATCATTTCTCTAATCATACAGAAGGTTTCAAAGGAAAAATGACTAACTATGAATAAAGCAGCTCATTATAATCAAGGATGGACTAGAATATCTACAACAAGCATATGGTTTGGGATTCTGAAAAACAGAAACATTTGCTTCCTACCACATAAAAAGGATCGGATGCTACTACATTCAAGCTCAAAAATCAGCTTTGGTAGCCAGTGCCCCATACGCAAGCAGTAAGCTAGGGGAAAGTGCTTACATTTCTGAAAATACTCAGACACAGAAGATGACCCATTTAGATTGCTTCCATACACAAATGGCTTTGCTCTTCAATGTATTCCCAGGAGTAATGAAAGAGAGAATCAAGGGACTATTTTATGTGACAGGGCGAGAGTCTGAAAGCATTCAAGTAACAAGGATTTTCTCTACCAATAAGTTATTCTACATGAAACCTCTTACCAAGTATCGCTTTAGGACAACACTAATCATTAAGTGTCTATTTCCCATGGGAACTCTTTAACGTTTAGGCAGAGAGTGCATTCAGTCGCTGTCAGAAGTTCAGAGTTAAGAAAAATTTTAGGCCACAGAAGTATATACATTCATCAGGATGTCCCATTATTGGATCACACTGATCCACCACAAGAAGGTCATTCCAAGTATAGCATGCTATGCTGTATTAAACAAATAAACAGACACTCAAAGGGATGGTCCACAGGTTTCAAGAGAATAATCTTTTGGCAACACTGAACAGATCTCTAATGTATAAGCAGATAGTAAACTTGTGAAGAACCTAGAGTTTACTAGAAGAAAGCCTATAAATATACTATTGCTTCATGAATCTATCAAATATCTTAAGAACCAAGCTCATCTACCTCAATTGCAAGAGAGACTGATATATAAGGCATCAGTTAAGGACCGAGGAGCCATAAGAGTTCCTTTTCCCCTTCAATGTTATCACTACTATCAATTTTTTTCATGAATACTGCCAATACTTGTAAAGAGTTGAGTAATGAAGTCCCACTCTGAACTTTCCTCCAGATCAGACAGATGACTGTATATGAGGAATATAAAGCTGTCACAGAATCACAGAATCAATCAGGTTGGAAGAGACCTCTGGAATCATCGAATCCAACCGTTGCCCTGACACCACCAGATAAACTAGACTATGGCACTAAGTGCCATGTCCAGTCTTTTCTTAAACACATCCAGACATGGTGACTCCACCACCTCCCTGGGCAGCCCATTCCAATGTCTAATAACCCTTTCTGAGAAGAAATGCTTCCTAATGTCCAACTTGAACCTCCCCTGGTGAAGCTTGAGGCTGTGTCCTCTTGTCCTATCGCTAGCTGCCTGGGAGAAGAGGCCGACTCCCACTTCACTACAACCTCCCTTCAGGTAGTTGTAGACTGCAATAAGGTCACCTCGGAGCCTCCTCTTCTCCAGGCTAAACAACCCCAGCTCCCTCAGCTGTTCCTCATAGGTCAGACCCTCCAGACTCTTCACCAGCTCGGTCGCCCTCCTCTGGACTCGCTCCAACACCTCAACATCTTTCTTTAAGTGCAGGGCCTAGAACTGGACACTATATTCAAGGTGCGGCCTCACCAGTGCCGAGTACAGAGGGATGATCACTTCCCTAGACAGGCTGGCTACACTATTCTTAATAGAGGCCAGGATGCCATTGGCCTTCTCGGCCACCTGGGCACACTGCTGGCTCATGTTTAGCCGGCTGTCGATCAGCACCCCCAGGTCTCTTTCCACCGGGCCGCTTTCTAACCACTCTTCCTCCAGCCTGTAGCGCTGCATGGGGTTGTTGTGGCCAAAGTGTAAGACCCGACACTTGTTCTTGTTGAACCTCATGCTGTTGGTCTCGGCCCATCTATCTGACCTGTCCAGATCCCTCTGTAGGGCCTTCCTACCCTCCAGCAGATCGACACTCCCACCCAGCTTGGTGTCATCTGCAAATCTGCTGAGGGTGCACTCAATCCCTACGTCTAGATCATCTATAAAGATACTGAACAGCACCGGCCCCAGAACTGAGCCCTGGGGGACACCGCTAGTGACCAGCTGCCAGTTGGACTTTGCCCCATTCACCACCACTCTCTGGGCTCGGCCATCCACCCAGTTTTTAACCCATTTAAGAGTCCACCCATCCAAGCCCCGGGCAGCCAGTTTGTCTAGGAGGATGCTGTGGGAGACAGCGTCAAATGCCTTACTGAAGTCTAGACAGACTACATCCACAGCCCTGCCCTCATCTACTAAGCGGGTCACTTGGTCATAGAAGATCAGGTTGGTCGAGCAGGACCTGCCTTTCATGAATCCATGTTGGCTGGCCCCGATGCCCCCATTGTCCTGCATGTGCCGTGTAATGGCACTGAGGATGAGCTGTTCCATCACCTTGTCTGGCACCGAGGTCAGGCTGACAGGCCTATAGTTCCCTGGATCGTCCTTCCGACCCTTCTTGTAGATGGGCGTTACATTTGCTAATTTCCAGTCAGCTGGAACTTCTCCAGTTAACCAGGACTGCCGGTAGATAATCGAGAGTGGTTTGGCAAGTTCATTTGCCAGTTCCTTCATTACTCTGGGGTGAATCCCATCTGGGCCCACAATCCCAGATGGGATTCACCCCAGAGTAATGAAGGAACTGCCAAATTAACTGTCCAGACCTTAAAAACACATACATTTGTCACCCTGGAATGAAATAATGTGTTTATCAGCAGAGTAGCCACAGGTGTGGAATAGAGGTCCAATTCTCCTCCAGTGAGAAAAAAATAGTATGAACAAAAATCTTTCTCCTTGTAAATAAAACTTTTTCTCCTTTCCTAGAGAAAGAAATAAAATCTTTTTTATAGCTAGAAGTAGAATGGATAAGTCTAGCTAGGTAGGCTAGCCATTGATAATCCCCACTATCTGACTTCCATTATTGGAAACATCATAGTTGGTAGAAAGTATATTCTTTTTGGACTGAATTGTATAGAACCTCTGTCTGTATCATGGAACTTGCTGAAGGCAGATTTGCTTGAAGTTCACTCCCATGGGAAACGAAAGCTGTCAACTTCTTTGTAACTCAGATTATTTTTTTTAACAGACCACTCATGGTAGCTAGAGCCACAGAATGCATTCTGTTGTCTTGCCTGGGGATACAGAAACTACTGTTTCAAGTGGGCAGACATACCTTAAGTTTCCAGAGCCCAATAGTCTTGAATCTTCAAGACTATGGAGTAACATCAGTTGATTCAGTATATGAATGACATGCATATGTATTCTGCCATACAATGGCTTCTCTTCAAACATCAGTTTTCATCCATGGTTTGTGTTCAAACTGGCCATCCCCATGCTACAAGCCATTTCCATACGCAACATATTGATGTAAGAATTTCTCTCATTATCCCCCTCATTTGGACTGTTTCATTTTGTGTAAAACAGTTCATTACATCAAACAGACAGAAAATCACTCCAAAGCCCAGAAACTACAAAATTCATTTCAGCTATAGAAGACAGAATACCTCACTCGGATGAATATCAATTTATTTGAGCAGCCATCTCTGAAGAGAAAGTTCAAATTATTGGTTAAGCAAATAAAGTAAGGAGTTTAAGCTAGTTCAGTGTATTCAAGAGAAACAGTCTAACACTGAATGACACACACATACATACATATATGGAGAGTAATACAGGTACATCGAGCAGAAGCAGGGGAAAAACTCTCAATTCCCCTCTCCTTGCAAAAAAGTATGGCTTCAGTAAATTGTCTTTTACTGAATGCAGCTTTTTTTCTTTTACGTCTGTTATTGGAGAACATAAATTCACATCTATTTTATAACTTCCCACTCCTCACTTGTTTGATCTGCATTTCACTTCCTTGAGTAAATAACTCCAATCTTTTCAATCCAAAAAACTCTGCCATATCCCTCCTATCAAACTCTCTACAATGCTGTGATTTATCTTCTTTAAACTAATTGGCAGTTAATAACACACTTTGAATAGCAGATAAGGATTAAAGAATTTGTATAGAATGGGACTTCCTTCTCTGTGCTTTTTTCCCCACTTCTGATTACAGCTATAAACTGGGTTAACGATACCTCAGCAAACTGCAATGATGCCCAAATTTTCCTGTTATAGTAATACTCTTAATTTAGGAACTTTTAAGACAATAACTGGTATCTTATTTTCTGCCTCCAGAAGACACTGTTTTGCATATACCAACAATCAGTTTTACCTGTCATCCTGCTGTCCTTTCACACAGCTTGCTTAGGCTTCTCAGGTGACCTTTCCAGTATTTCTGAATTTGATTAAACAGTTTTGAAACCTCAGTAAATACTGGTACTTTATAAATCAAATACTACAGATGATTAATAGAAAATATTGAACAGCTCCCAATTTAAGACAAAAAGTTATGCCTCCTATAACTTAACATTTATTTCTGTTATTTCCTCTCAGAGATTTGTATGACCTATGAAAATATCTTACCTCTCATATTATGGCTTCTTTATTTAATAGCCTGGTGTGAGGAACCTTCAATTACACCTTTAAAAAGTATATGTAAATTAGAACTATATTAAAATTTAATCTGCTATGCTATTACTGCAATCAAAAACCCTAGCAGATTAGTGAGGCACAATTGTCTTTGCAGAAGCAGTACTAACTATGTTAGTAACACTAGTTAGTACTACTGAGTCTACCATCAGTCTTTGTTGTCATCATATACGTCTCTCTACAGGCAGTTGCGACTGTAAGGGATGAGAATTACGTGTTCATGTTTTTTCTTTAAGAGGTCCCATCAATTTTCAGACCCATTTCCTACACAAAGTTTATGAAATCATTTGCAGAGTATTTGTTGGAAGCTCCCCTTCAGTAACTTAAAATCTATTGACCAATTTCTACCAAATTGGACTCAAGTACATTGAGGTTCTCCAAATGTGTGAAAACAAGAGCCAAATAGAGAACAGAGACTCTATTAATACTCCCAGTAAATGAATACAGCTTACCACAGAGCAGGAAAAAAGGGAAAAAAATAGTACAAATGCCCTAGCTATAAGAAATGCTTCAACAGAATTTAATGCCTTTTATTAGATGCCAAAAAAATCCACCTGGGTTTAGAAGAGATTCCTATTTTCTAATAAGTTTTAAGTGTCAGGCAGTTATGGCATTCATAATAATCTACTTCTGTATGGAGCCTGCTGTCGGAAGACTAAATTCATGTCACAATCATTGCATCTAACTAAAAAGTCAATCAACAGAAAGGTATAAACTCATTGAAAACTATCCATTATTTCTGCTCTTCACCAAGTTTTTTGTTAAAATGTAACTACCTTCATTATTCTGTAGTTCTTTGCGTGTATAAGGTAATTTATTATACCAGTACATTAGCATAAGTAAGCTAGCATTCAACTCAGCTTCCCACCTCACCCAATAATATAAGCACACAAATTAATAAACACGTTTTTAGAAATGTATACACTTTTGGTGACATTTTCTGTCCTTTAACTGATTAAAAAAACATTTTTCAGAGAATTAAGAAATCCAGTACTAAAAATATGAGAATTTTTAATTATGCTAATTAGTTTATTTTCCTGGAAGTCTATAATTAATGTTTTGCTGCCTCTCCGACACATTCTTTGTTCAACTTGTGTTATAAGATGCAGGTCACAGCACTGCATAAGCACTTGAGTAGTTCAAAGAGGCTACACAGCTTCTGACCTCTATGGAGGAGGAGGTGGCTCTGCAAAAAAAATTATTTCGTTTGCAAAGTTATTTCAAATAAGTATGACAGTCTAAGTTGTTCCAGTCCTATCCCATATCTTTTTTTCTTTGAAACCATGTCTTTTAAACATGAAATATATAGCCTGTAATCTGTGTCAGACGACCTCAAGATCTCTCCCAAAAAACTTAAGAGACTGATTCACAGATGTACTGGAACACAGAACTCCTATTACAATCTGGCGCCTTGATATCTTTGAGAATCCGGGACACAGTCCAAAAAAACAAAAACTGGAAAACAGGTCTTATCACCCTTCCAGAATTCAGAGGCTCCAAGGTGGTAGAAAAAGCAGAGCGTGAGTTATAAAAGGCACTTCACTCTCTAAGCAGTTAAATTAGAGTACATTAAGATGCATCATGCACACAAGCAGAAGGTTATAAAAAGGCCCAATCCGAACGCAGTGACAGTAACCTGATAAGACTTCCATCATGATACCTTTTCTCAGCAGTCAAGAGCATAGGTACAAAGGAAAAAAAACTCACTTTCTTTCAAACTCTATTGCCCACAGACAATAGAGCCTCATATTTTAGTTCAATCCTGTGTCTGATAAGTATCTGGCTTTTTTGGTTTTTCTCCTCTCCAAACTGCAGACTTACAGATCTTGGTAGATGAGAAGTGAGTGTGTATGCAAGTGGGTTGACAGCAGTTTAAGAGTGTTAAAAAAACATATATAGAAAAAATAGAACAAGCGGTATTATATGCATCATCTTCTGTGGGGAAAAAAAAACAACAGAAAACACAGGGTTATAGGATAAAGCACATCCATCATGGAAAGTGACAAAAAGAACTATGAAAGAGCAAGTAAAGGGAAAAGAAAGAAGGATAAAACACATTAAAAGCACAGGGAAAGAGATTTCATTATCTACTATAGGGAAGAAAAGACTGATGTGAAGGAAAAATTGTGAAATGTTCGGTTAAAACAGTATTTTATCCCAGCTTATTAAGGAAATCAGTCTGATGCAGGAAGTGTTTGGGGAGGGGGGGGTTCCCCCACTTGGAAACTGGCTGGCTGAATTCAATCAAATTTGACAGAAGGGTAGAGGTCTCAAAGATAATTGCCTAAGAAAATGCTAAGTTCATGAAATCAAGATGCTATGAGTTTCCTGACCAAGGGAAAGGCTGCCGTATGCATTAAGACCTTATTAGACATTAGATGATCCACAAAATGATGAGACTATAAATGTTTCAAACAGGAAAAAAAAAATCCATTAGAACTTACACTCATCCATGAGATTTTTTTTTAAAAAAAAAGAAGGAAAAAAAAGGGTAAGAAGCCAGGCTTCCACTGCTTAAGAAACTACTCTTTTAAAATACTTCTTCCTCTTTCACCTGGGGAAAAAAGGAAGACATGGTAATACTTGGTATAGTATTCACCACCAGAAGTAGTAACAAACAAGTGGCAAAAGGCCCTTTTTATATGCAGAAGTACGGTACAAATTGGGACATTTTTATCTTCCTTTGCAGAAATCAAAGCAAGAGAGGCAAAGTGACTGCAAGGAAAAACGGCAGTGGAAAAGCTGGATGGAAAGAAAAGCCAAGTAACCCAAATCACCTTCCACCCACTCCTCCAGTCTGCCTTCGGAACCAGCAGCATCCAACGCATAACATAATGAGTTTTCTGGAACTCGATTAAAACAGAACGTACTTAGAGCATACAATAATCAATGAGAAGACTTTTTTAAAAAGCTGTATCACTCTTTTGATTTGCTTTACACCGATCAAACCCTTCTTGAATTCACAACTATTCAGCTAATAGTCACTATGTGTTAACACCTCGACACAAACGACAAGCAGCAATTTCTCAGCTTTTCAAATAAAACCACATTTTAGATAACCATGTATATTATCCATCTACACTTTTAAAGCATAGTCAAGTCAGTATTTCATATTTGAAAATGGCATCTACATGCTTGTTAAAAATTAATCTTTGCTACACTTTAAGCAAAGAGAAACTTCAGACAGTGTTCCACTGAAGGCCTCCTTGTGTGCTTGCTTATATACTAGCCTGATGGTACCAGAAAGGCAACTACTTTAAACCAGTAAGTGATTTTCACAGGTTCTACAATGAAAGCATTTAAAATCCCAGATGATTACATTTTACTGGCAAGCAACCTGGGATGCCTGGACACAACGTAGCTGAACATACTTAAGCAAACTACCAAAGCTTTGTCAAACATTTCAGGTTCCAGGACAACAAAGCAGAATTAGTTTAATCATTTTCAATGCAATTCTCCAGATAAAATATCACAGACTGGCTGCACAAATAAATCTTCACTTTTTTCACTTTTTGGGAAGCGCACCTTTCAACTTCAGACAACACCCAGCATCTGCACGCCAAGAGAAAAAGGAATGCAGTCATATGGAATCAGTTAACAATTACAGCCAATAAACAAATCGACTGCAGTGGAAGATCCACTTTTGATATTAATAAGCAGTGATTCATGTGAAGCATCATATAGCTTTCCTTACTTATAGATTCATCATCGATATATTTAAGAGAAAAAGTCAACTCATTACCTTACGAAATGCTAGTTAAACGTCGTATATTTCAGCTGTTGAAGATGCAAACAAAAGAAAGGTCTTATGTGGAAAATGTGGGACTTCCACCTAAAATCCTGATTCTAGCATACAAAGAGACATGTCCGTGTTTAATAAAACAGACCTAAACGCAGCACCTTGCTCCGCTCCATGCTATGAACACTTTCTATTTGCTCTTACGTTTATCTATCATTTCTTCAAAAAGAATACAAGTTATATCTTCTTAAGCTGAGTTATTTGTTTAAATCCGTGACTGCTGAACAGGGTAGAAAAATCAAACCAGAGCATTTAATCTGATTAAATGCCACCGTGTCACAATTAGATGTCACTGTACGTTCACTTTAATTCCGAAAGCACATGCAGCATGAAAGGGAGTCACAGCAATGTCCTGCTCCAGGTGCAAGAGCATGCGATGCACACACCTAGCATTAAAGCCAGCCCTTCAGCGCCCTGTACTTTTTATTTCTTCTGTTCGCGAGTGAAGCAGGCGCGGAGAAAGGCGTTTTGCTGCCTGGAGAAGTTGGAACCTACGTGCTTCTCCTGATCCCGGCCAGCCGCGATCTCCGAGCCAGCCTAACAATGGTAGCAGTGTTCCAGCCGGCAGACCTGCCGTCAACCGGATCGAATCCCCTCGCCTCCCAAAGGCAAACCCGCCGCCCGTCCCCACCTCTGCCATCCCGAGCCCCAGTCACCCCAACGGCGGCCGCCGGCTGGGAGGGGAGGGGAGAGCACCTCACCGCACCTCCGCCCGGCCCGGCACCGGCCGCTCGCACCTGGCCGCGGCTGACGTCAGCCCCACCGCCCCCCGCCCGCTGACCCCGGCCCGCACGGCCCCACCTTCCCCGCCGGGCGATCGGGTACAGGCACACGGGACGAGCGGTCTGGGCGCCGAGGAGAGCGAGAGGAAAGCGCCGCGCTCCGGCACAAGTGCGGCCCCCTCCCCTCCTCCGCCTCACAACACGCCCCCTCCTGCCCCTGCTAGCGAGGGACACGGGGGAAAGGGGCTCCGCGGCCGCGACGTGCTTCCCTCCTTCCCTCCACCGCCGCCCCCCGCACGGGCACAGACAAAGGGGAGGGGGCCAACACCTGGCGGGGGCCGGTCCCTTTGTGGGGCAGGCACGTCCCGCAGCGCCGGGGAAGGGCAGCGGGGTCCGGTCCCGCCCGCCCCAGGGGCCGCGAGGGAAGGGTGCGGGGCACTTACTCGCCGGCCCGGCTCCCGTGCGCTGCCGCCCCTCGCCTCGCCTCACACCTTCACGCCGCTCGCCTCAGCCCCTCCCTCCGCCTTCGCCTCGCGCTGCCCCCGCCGCCGTTGGGGCGCTGGAACTTCACGCGGCGCCTGCCATTCCGCGCGCGCGCCGCGGCCGGCCGGCGGCTCCGGGGGCGGGCGGGGGGGAGGCGGCGGCGGCGCGTGCGGCCCCGGCGGCGGCGCGGAGCTCCCCCGGAGCCTTCACAATAGACACAGGACAGCGCGCGCGTGTGTGTGTATGTGCGCGCGCGGGAGGAGGGGCCTCTCCCAGCGCGCCGAGGCGGCAAGGAGGGAGGGCGGGCTGTTTACCCGGCCCCGGCCCCCCCGCCCGATGGTCGGGCTGGTCCATGCGCCGCCGCCCCCCAACCCCGCGACGTGAGGGAGGCGAGCCCACCCCACCCCCCGGGCGGCAGGTGGTACAGTCCGGCCCGCCGGCTCCCTCTCCCCAGCACGGGTGGGGTGGGGCCCGTCGTTCTGACGTCCCCAAAGCCGGCTGCTGGCGGCCAATCAGCGGGAGGGGGCGGGGTTCCCTAGGGCCCAGCCCGCCCCTGGGCTGTACGGGCCGAGGCGGTGGGCGCTCGAGGGTGAGTGACGGCGGTGCGGCGGCCCCAGTCCGGCGGCGGCTCTGCGGTGCCGGGCTCCCCGGCTGCGCAGCGACCCGCCCCGCTGCCGCCTCTGCGCGCAAGAGACGGCGAGAGCCCTTTGTGTGCGGGAGAAGGCGGGCGCCCAGGAGCCACCGCGCCCACCCGCTGCTGAACGTTTTCCCCTGCCGTTACGCCCCGTGCAGGCGAGGGCGGGGGAAACCTCAAGTGCCCGTGACAGGCCGTGACCTCCCGCCCTCCCGGTGCGCGCCTGAGTCGCCGGGCGGGAGCACGCCGCCGGGTGCAGATGAGCGGTCGGGGTCGCGCCCCTGTCATCGACCGCCGCGCCTTCCGCGGGCAGCGGGAAATTTGCCGTGGCGCTCGTCACCCGGGCCGCTGCTCACGGGCTCGGGCCGGCCAGGGCTGCTTTGCATGCTGGAGCTTGTAGTCTCGCCCCGGAGTCCTGAAAGGTTAAGCACCAACAACAGCAAAGGGAGATGATTTGCCCCCCAGGCGCCCGTACGTCCCACAGGAAACACTAACTTGTCCTTTAAAGCGTATTTTCAGTTTTAATAAGCTGCCTTGTAACGTGCAGCCCCGCCCCGCTCGTTCGGCGGGGGAAGGGACACGACGAGCTCCGCGGAGCTGCCAGGACCTGCTCGTCCCGTCATCCCCCGCGCCAAGATGTCGGCGGCTATCGCCGCGCTCGCCTCCTACGGCGGCTCCGACTCGGAGCCCGACTCGGAGCCCGAGGCCGAGGGCGGCTCCCAGCGCGCCGTCGTGCTCGCCAGCCGTGACGCCGTGCTGCACCTCCGGGCGCCGCCCGCCGCCCCCCCGGCCCTGGCCGTTGACGCGGCCCCGGAAGTAGCCGTGAAGGTAGGCGTCCCTGTGCCGCCCGGGGGGCCGGGGCCCGACGCGCCCGCTCGCCGCTGTAGCCGCACCGTTGGCCTCCAGCGCTCGAGGGACAGCCATGGGGCGGGAAGGGCGGGGTGCGGGGGCGGGCGGGTGCGCGGCCGGCGGGGGGAGATTTCCTGCCGCCTGGCCTTGCCCTGCCCTGCCCCGCGGCGTGGAGGCCAGCCTCGGCTCCGCTGGGGGACAGAGGTGGGGACGAAAGGAGGGCGTGTGTCCGGAAGCTCGGGCGGTGGATCCAGCTGTGGTGCTTAAGCTTATTAAAGCGTATTATCTTTATCTAAAAGTCGTGCCTTGCTTGGAGTTCCGCAGATACTCTTGGCTTCTGCTCCCCGGAGTTTAAGATGTTTTTCTGTCTGGTTTGCCCGGGTGGTGGAGTGACATCGATGCTTGATAGGCTGAGTGCAGCTGAATCCTGTTCTGAAGAGCAGCTTGAAAGCTGGTCAATGTTTCTGTTTTCATTCCAGTGTTGCTTGGGAAACCTTAATTTTCCGAGTTCGGTATCATATTGGTTCACCTTTGTGATTCCAGAAAGGGGGAGGGGAGGGTGTTGGTTTGGTTTTGGGACTTTAGTATAGGCAACTAATTTCTGATCAAAAGCAGGCGCCTCACCATGATGACTGTCACTGTAGTATTGTATTGCTTCCAATTGCTCTGAAAAGTTTCCTGTTTTGTGACAAAGAGGTGGATAGAATCTTTCAACTTTGTTGCCATTAGTTAATTCATATGCTATTGCAACTGATCATATTTGCATGTGCACATTATATTGTATGTACTTGCTAGATGTGCACTTTCTATCCCTTAGAGTCTTAGAAATGTCTACCTTTTTGATTTGCAGCCTCTGGCAGAGTGTCTTGTAGGGGCTTTGAAAGGAATGCTAATTAACATCTGTAATATCTTTAGAGTGTGAATGATGATAAGTGGCAAGTAGCGTTGGCTGTGCTCTTTGCCACTCTTAAGGCTGTAGCAACAGGTTTTCCCTTTGCCTTGCCAGCACAAAGGTTTATGCAGTTGCTTGGTGGCTGACATCAGGAAACTGATGTGGATTTAAAAAAAAATAATTCTGATGGAGTTATTTGTCCTTGGGATCCATTCCTCAATCTGGTTTGCAACGTAACTGCACAAATGCTGTGCCAGCATACTTAAATGCCCAGTGTAGGAACAAGCAGCTGGAGGAGAGACTCGATGATCCCAGAGGTCTCTTCCAACCTCATTGATTCTGTGATTCTGTTAGGTGTCAGTAGCACACTCCGATCAAAGCTGTTTAGCAGGCTATGCCCTGAAAGGGGTATCCACCAGTACAACTAGGACTGTCTCTGCCACAGGCGTTCTGCTAACCAAGATAAAAATGAGGTGAGGTTCTGAATACCAAGATGCTTCATTAAAATGTTGGCTATCATTTTTATTTGAGAACATAGATGAGATGCATATGGCTGAATGTATTCCTTGAAGAGTGATATCAGGCCTTCTTTTCAGACTTTACGGTTCAAGAAAGAAGTACTGGTCTCACAGACAACATGCTCGCAACGCCTTCCATGTCTAAAAATGATAGTGGCCCACCAGTCAGCAGTAAAAGCTTGCCAGTCACCACACTCAGGAGTTTATCCTAATTCTTTAGGATTAAAAGCCTTTACTGAACAAATAAAAAAGACATGATGTTTGAGTGTAGGTTACAAGAATTCTTTATGTACAGGGTTAGACAAACAGCAGGGTGAGGAGGAAAGGAGAGTTACAGTTCATTAGTATCACTTCACTTGTGCAAATGTTGTTTAGACATGAGTAAGGATCAAGTACTCCTAAGTGCATGGATATGTTTTACACAAGGGACCAGGAATGGATAAGAAAAGACGGTGGTAAGAAGGGAGGCTAGAAGGGTTAGTCACACAATAAATATAAACAACAGCTGCACACAAGTGTATTTTGGCAGTTGAGAACGTGAATCTTAAGTGGTTGGTGCCTTGCATGCTAGTTCTAATCGTTGTGCCTGTTTCTGGTTCAGAATGTTGGCCTATTAACTTGCACAGGCATTAGACTTGTGTGTACTTTAGAGAGGAATAGGTTCCTCACTCTCTTTATTAGTGAGGAGTAATTGTTAGCATGCTCAGCCAGAGTATTTGGGTTTTTTGTTGTTACTTAAATATGTGTATCAAATATAGCCCTAACATGTTACTCCAAGATGCATTTCATTATTCTACAGAAATCTGCTGAGTCCTTGCCTCAAAGTGCATCATAGATAAATCATATTTTGGTGAAAATAATTTTTCTATACTTGAAAACTCTACTGTAATGACTTGAAACTGTGTTTTAGAAGTTTGAGGGGATGGCTATTGTTACACTCTCTTCTTACAGTCTGCTTGTTATAATAGGCCTATTGCTGATCTTGATGTTAAATTACTCATAATAAATAACATTGAGTTATAATTATTGGTTACTTCAATCCAGTAATACTTCAGTTAATTTTAAATTTGAAAGACGACTAGATGAAAGTGCAGGTTTGTGCTACTATTTTTAGCACCACTGCAGTGCTGAAAACATTACAGTACCTGAGGGTAGACAACAGAGGAAGAAAGTGTGCACTTCTGGTCCCTTCATCCAGAAAAGGATATGTTAGAACTGCAAAAAGTTCAGAGAAGGGCAGCAGGGCTGCAGAAGGGTCCTGCTTCTATATGAGGAACTACTGAGGAGGCCAAAACCGAAAAAGAGATGACTGAGGTGAAAAGTATGACAGAGACCTACAAAATCATTAAACGGCGTGGAGAGGGGGTTGAATACTCACTGCCTGTTCCAGTACAGCAACTATAAGCTAACTAGTAGGAGCTGGGCTCAAAACAAACAAAAGTATGTAGTTCTTAATGCATTATGTAGTAGGGCTATTCACATGCCAAGAAATATTGTGTATGCAAGAAGTTTACACTGTTACAAGGAGAGTCTGGACAAGTACTTGGAAGAGATCCGTTGAAGGAAGAGGTGCCAGTGAACACACAGATTTCTTCAAGCTCACAAAGTCTTCTGTCCTGAAAATCCTTGGCTGTTGGGAGAGTGCAGAAGTAGTATCATGTACATTTGCCCTGTTCTTACTCTTCCCTAGGCATCAAGTTATCGTAAGGCTGATGTTTTCTTTTGTGGGGAGAGTGGATAGGTTAATGAAGGTATTTTCTTACTCCAAATACATCATCAGGTAGCAGGTAAGCATGATAGCATTGTTGATAGAGGCTGTTTCATGAAGGGAAGGGAGCCCACTTGCCAGCTACCAGGGCTAGGAAATATCTTCCCTCCAGCAGTGGTCATCGCAAGGGTCAGGACATATGGAATAGTTTTGTGGTGTCCTTGGCACTTCCGCCATGAGAGCAGAGGTTCAATACTTCTACTTGTCCACTCCATCATGAGTGGACTTCCATTCAGGTCCTGTGACTCCTGCAAGGATTTGTGTCGATTCATTGACTTGTTGACATAGATGCCGCTCTTCTCAGCTTCCTGCTGGTAGTTGTGTTTTCTGTATGGGAAAAGTAAAGTCCTATTCTACTTTTTGTCTCTAAGATACGGTAGGTTTCTCCACTCATGGCAGAAGCAGATCTTCGTGAAGCATAGCTCATCCATCCCATCTGACTCTAGTAACTGCACTGGCTAAGCACACACCATCCTGGTGCTTTGGTACCGGTTTTCTATGGACGTTTTTTGTCTTAATCAGCTTCATGGTGAGATTTAAGGCAGTTAAAATCAATAGTAGGTACAACCTTTTTGCCTCTGTGATGTTTCCCACGAGCTACTCCTGTGGTTTCCAGAGGAAGGGGGGCTTATCTCCCTCTCTCCCTCCCGTACAGGAACACTGGTGCTCTCTGCTTCTACTCAGGCCTTACACAGGCAGTGGCTCTTGTTGTCTTGCTCCAGCCTACTTTAAGCAGAAATATAGCCCACCTGAAGTAAGGCCTTAGGCCATTCTGCTCTGTAAGAGCATCTTGCTGTAGGATGGGTAGCTCCAGGACAGCTCTGTTGACTCTGGTTATTGTGGGGTATGAACCTATTGAGAACTTGAGGCACTGGGTATGAATTTGCCATAGAGATCTCCTCTCCAGCACAGCAGTGCACGTGATACTGGGCTAGGCAGGCTCTTCATCTCTTATGCTCTTAAAGCAATCAGTTTTGTGACATGATTAACTACAGTTAACGCAGTGAGAAGAAACCCAGAATATGTGTTAGTAATGGAAGTCTGATGATCTAGAACTCCTTTGCTGTTAGTTGTCCAGAAACTGGCAAAGTAAGGTGTGTTTGTTAGTGGTGGCTTTTATGTGTGGAGAGAATTAGGCTAATTAGGAATATAAATTGAAAAAGTCAAATACAGACACTCACATACTTGGTCCTTAACACCAGTGCATTATGCATGCTCGTTCAGTGTTCTAATAATGCTGGCTTTGATTTGAAACTGGAGGCCAGCATGTGTTTCAAGTCCTATAACATAGCGGTTTCCTTTTTTCACTCTAAACCTCTTATTTTAGGATTCTTTCTAAGTTATATTTTGCTAGACATTGCCAAAGCTAATTATAATTAATTTTTCTACAGTTTCTGCTGATATGAAAAAGTCACCCTAGGATTGCTCACAAAAGTATCTACCTTCACTAGTGAATTAAAAATGCTGAAGGAAAATCAGGAAATTGCACGTTCTGTGAAGAAATCACTTTCACAGGAAATGCTGCAGCTGTAAGCTTTGCTTTTGGAGAGAACATTTACTGTTTAGTCTCCATCAGTTCAGGGTGGCACTTGGATGGGAGCAGATTTTACGATATTTATGTACAGTGTCTTGTTCACTGCTTTTGAGGAGAGGATACTCAACTGGGTTGAAATCAGCTAGGCTGGCCTGGACCAGTACAGGAGCTGGAGGGCTTGTGTTTTCTTTAATGTGGGAAGGAGTCAGAAGTCTTGGGTCTATTTCTCTGTTGAATCTAGGTTACCTTTGGCACTATGCAGGTGTCCAGAAAAATACTACTTCAGAGGAAGAAATAGACTTCAGTCACATTTCTTAATGTTCTTTAAAACCTAATCCCTGCCCAGCTATGGAGAGAGGAAAGATACAAAGTCAGCATGTGACCATTCTGTAGCAGTGATGAACATAAGTGACTTGGGAGGTGTTGTAGAACCATAGAATGATAGAATGGTTTGGGTGGGAAGGGACCTTAAAGATCATCTAGTTCCAACACCCTTGCCATAGGCAGGGACACCTTTCCTCTAGAGCAGGTTGCTCAAAGCCTCATCCAGCCTGGCCTTAAACACTGCCAGGGAGGGGGCAGCCACAGCTTCTCTGGGCAACCTGTTCCAGTGTCTCACCACCCTCACAGTAAAGAATTTCTTCCTAATATCTAATATAAATCTACCCTCTTTCAGTTTAAAACCATTCCCCCTTGTCCTGTCACTACTTGCCCTTGTAAAAAGCCTCTCTCCTGCTTCCCTGTAGGCCCCCTTCAGGTACTGGAAGGCTGCTAGAAGGTCTCCCCAGAGCCTTCTCTTCTCCAGGCTGAAGAGCCCCAACTCTCTCAGCCTGTCTTCATAGGAGAGGTGCTCCAGCCCTCTGATCATCTTCGTAGCCCTCCTCTGGACTCGCTCCAACAGCTCCATGTCCTTCTTATGTTGGGGGCCCCAGAGCTGAACGCAGTACTCCAGGTGGGGTCTCACAAGAGCAGAGTAAAGGGGCAGAATCACCTCCCTCGACCTGCTGGCCACGCTTATGTGTTAGGAATGTTTTGGCTTCTTTTAATGTGGTGGGTTTTCTTGCTTTCTTTGATACAAAATATCTTGTAGAGAATAGATATTCAGAACTTGTCACCCTGCAAGATGCTAGGAATCTACCCTAGTTCAACAAACCCATTTAACATATGCTTTTCTTGTTGGTTTATTTTTATTTTATTGAAGTTAGTGGGATGGACATTTACTGTTAAGAATGTATGAATGGATAGAATGACTAAAAGCTGATAACAACCAAATCTTAATGTTGAGACTTCACTGTAAATGTCATTAATCTCTTGGTAATAATAAATTTGAAAATCTTTGGAATGAGATAATACTGTGTATTTGACAGCCCAAGTGGTTTATGCAAGAATGGGTCAGTGACAAATTGCTTATGCTTATGTGGCTCATGGGGTGGGGTCTTAATTTAGCACATTTTAATTTAATGGATAATTAAAACTAATTAAATCTTATGCAAAGCAGCCTGCCCTTTTTAGCTATTTGGCTAATTAGTAATGAATTTACCTGGGGAGAAGGGAATATTGTAGGTTTGTTGCCTAAAATGTCCAGAAACAAAAATCATGTAGACATCAAAACTCTTTGCTTCCACAATAGAAAACTGGAAAACTCTGACCTTTGTTTTCTTCTAACAAACTTTTTGTTTAGACACAAAGACGCTTGAGATTTGTGCTAAATTTGTCTTCTAAATGCATAAATGTCTCTCATATTAGCCACGTATTAGCACAGTGGGGATTACAGAATTTGGCCAAAATTTAAAAATAATGTGGATTAAAAGGATTGTGAGTTGCATTGACATAAACAACATTATATTCTTCATAAGGAACAGAATTAGCATCCAGTGTTGCAGTCCATGCTGCAGCTTGTTTCTTTTACTTAAGGTTTTGCTTTGATGCCTGTTACAAAGATTTGGCCTGTTTAATTCAAAAATGTTTTGGTCTTGCACACATATAAAAGAAAACTTCTAGTGAGCTTTTTTTCAGATTTTTTTTTTCATTATTGACGTACTTTGCATTCTATAAATCAAGTAATTCTCATAGATGGTAACGGTTTTGGTTTTTGGCATTCAGATAGGATTTTTCCAAAGAAAAAAAGGACTGTGGCATGTTTAAGGAATCCATAAGAAGGAAAGCTAATCTGATTTACTGTATTTATAGTCTAAAATCCCTTCTATTTCCTGTGCTCTTTCCTATGCTGACTTTTAACTGGCCAAAGGGCCTTTATGGTAGGCTAAAGGAGAACGCCTTGGTAGGAGCTAGACATTCTGTGATATCTAGGGAGTCATAATGAAGCACTTGTTTGTCTACATTTACGGTTGAAAGCCTCTTTCTGGCTCAAGGTAGATTCCTTAGGAAATGCTAATACTTCAGAGTACAGCCCTGAGTGCCGTTCCCCTATGATAGCGTGATGCTGTGTTGTAGGATGAAAGAGGCAAAAGGAGAGCATTTAAGTATCAAATAATTTTTTTACTTAATCAAATTGTATCTGAACTGTAAATCAAGCTGATCCTGCAAGTAAGTAGACAGAACATCTATTTATCAAAAAGCCAGACAAAACCCCAACCAACACACCAAGTAATTCAGTGATAAGACATCATATACTTCTTTTTTGCTTTGCATCGGGAGTGATACCTTTGAACACTCATTTAACCTGTCTACCAAACTTCAGTGAATCTACAGACAGAGCAATTTCAGTGTTTGGCTGTCTTATTTCTGCCAAGTTGTATAATCTGAATCTCTTTTTAGGCTGAATTAGGTTGTTCAATTTTTCTACACAGGTCATATTTTCTTAGACCTCTGATAATTCTTGATTTTTCTCTTTTGAACCCTTATCAGTACCATCTGTCTTACCTGATCTGTGGTGCCCAGTGTGGCCACTGTATTTCAGTTCGGCTCTTCTTACCAGCGCTGAGAAAAGCAGAGATGTGACATGTAGAGCTGAAGTTTGCAGCTCCATGGTATTATGTCTTCCAAGAAAGCTATACTCAGTAAAACATAACTTCGTAAAACCTTAATTCTTCTTTTCCAGGTTATATGGGGTGTACCACCTTTAATGATATTACAACATGACATAAAGCCCCTGTTCATACAATTTCCAAGTTGCAGCAAACACAAGCTGCTTCTCTGCCAGTCCTACAGGTGAGCTTTTAGCTTTCTCTGGAGGAACACTGTATCTGTTAAAACTGACAGCTTCTCGACCTCCCCTTTTATGATTCCTGTGCCTTTGTGAGTGGGAAATGACCTAGAGTAATACTTAGCCCATCATTAAGTTCAGATTCCCTCCTCTTTCAGCCTAGCTACCCATAGTCTTCCATCCTGCAGAGCCACTTATGTCACACCTGGGACATAAGCTACATGATGAATTGCTCACCTTAGGCTTTTAGATAAATCAAGACATGTCATGTGTGACCAAAAAAAAAACTACAGCACAGTAGAGGGACAATGATCCCTTAGGTTACCTTATCTCAGGCACAGCTCTGCTAGACTGCTTCCCCATGATCCCTTCCCTGTTCACTGTAGTTATGGCAAATGCTTCTAGAATGCATGCAGTTAAGTTCTGTTGGCCATTGCCAGCATAAAAGGACAGAGTTGTAAGACCTGTATGTTTACTTTTTTCACATTCGGGGCCTTAGAAAGAAGAGTTCTGCTGAAATGGTCTTCTGGCAATGCATGCAGTTGTATCCAGTGATCTTCACCATGTGCAGAGGTTGCTGATGAGTTCCTTCCTCTCATTAAAAAAATCCAAAACACCCCAATGCAGATAGCTTGCCAATTTGTGATTGATGGACTAGGTTAATATTTTTAATGTTTCTGCTACCTGTCAGAGTCTCATAACACTGTACAAAATGGCATTTATTGGATGTTGACTAAAGTATAATTTGTCTGCTGCAATTCAAACTCTTGCCATAGACTATCATTTCAGAATATGTTGTGTCAATACTTTATTTTCCTATCAAGATTTCAATTCTGTAAAATACTGGGAAGGTAAAGTAGAGCACTGGGACATGTTCAAATTATTATATAGTTTCAAGCAAAATGGCATAGTGAAAAGATAACTATTATGTGGTTCAGTAGCATATTAACAGATCACCATTTGATGCCCATATATATGAAAGCATGAATAAGGCTAGAGGTCTTGGGGAGTGTAGCCTGATAAATATAACATGTGCTTCAATTCCAAGGCTCGGTGGTTTCCACACAGAAAGACTACGCCTGTGGTGGTTTAGGAGTGAACATGCTGTGTGGCTTCCAAGTGACTCAGCACTGTTCCACCAGCAGCGAAGTAGAACCAGAATTGCTATAATCGTTCAGCAGAGGATCAGCTTTCATGGCACAATCTGTTTCTTCTCTCAGTTACTGTGGCATATAATAGGACTTAACAGGGAGAAAAGAGGACGAAAAATAGCAGAACAGAAAAATTCTTGGCATTTTTGCAAAACTGGATTTTTCTCACTTTTTCAGTTTAAAGAGCAGGAAAAATCCTGTCTTAATTTCAAGTAAACTGATAACTGTTTAAATGTCACCGACAGTTGGTCAGATACATTCTTGCCTTATTATCAATGATATTAGTCCTTATTTTCTCAAATTATAAGGTTGGTGGATGGGAAGTCTAGCTGGCAAAGCAAGCTGTGTGATGTGACTTGAAAAAGTTCTCTGTGGAAAATGTCCTTAGGTCACGGAGCTGTGAAATGAAATGTAAGTATGTAGGTAATACAGGTTAGGAAATGGTTTTGATACGCTCCTTTTCTAGCTGGGGGTGCGAGGAGTCTTTTTTTTTTTAGTTGCTGAATGACTGGATTAGGCCTGCTGTGCTGTTCCCAGGCAAGTTCATAGCATATGAAAGTCAGGGCTGTGAGTGTACTGGTAGCTGTTGTCATCCAAGCCCAGTGAATTGGAAAGGTCGTGTGATGAGAGAAAGGAGGTCAGGCCGAGAACTGGCAGCGCTAAGGGCTCAAACAAGAACAGTGCAATGGCTGGACCTGCCTGTTAAAATAATTGATACACAGTGAGAGTAAAGCTTTCTAGTTGGACTTTAACAATTCTACTAAAACAGTGGTCTTGGTAGAAAAACAATTGATGGCATTGCTGATGTCATTCTCTTTTTTTTAAAAAAAACAAAACAAAACAAACACTTTAGGGGGGACACAATTTTAACCAAATATAATCGGGTAACAACCAAAGATCTTTAGCTACTGTTTTTCTTTTCTGTGTTCTAGAAAAGCAGGTTTTAAAACCGTTTAAGTTTTGCTTGCCTAAGCAAAATTTGTTAGTAATTGACCTACTGTTGAAATGGGGAGAAAAAAGGCTTCTGAGCATGGCATGTCAGAGAATAGCTAACAGTGTTAAATAAGTAAAGAATATACCATTTTGCTCTTTCAAGATAGTGTAATACAAAGCAAGATTGAGTTTGTTCAAGGTAATTTTTTATTAAAGAAGTGACTGCTAAAATTCGATCCTCTGTTGTGCCACTTCCCTTTGTGAGTTGCAGATGCTTTTGGATCCTGTTGTAGGTGAGCACTGATTAAACACTGATGCTAATATAGCTTTTTCAGTATAATTACAAGGGATATTATCAATATGCTAGCACATTGTAAATCCCTTTCAAATGCATTTATTCTAGAACAAAAATGCAGGAAGTAATACCAGTAATAATACAGCAAAATAACATTCTCCTTCATTTATTGAGCCCTTAATTGCGGGGAGGTAGCGTCAATTTAGGATCAATGTAAATGAGCCTTTGTAGAGCTCTGTGAAACCAGGTCTTTTTGAGCACTGCCCCCTAATCAGCCTTTTTCTTTCCCGTCTTCTCCATCTTCTACTTCAGCCACCTATGCTCTTCTGAGTTTTTCCCTTTGAGTTGCTTGAGAAGTTATTCTTTTGGTTAACCCCTTTTTCTTGTCCCTTCATCTATTGAGTTAAGTTTTGTCACAACAGGCTTGGAAATGTGTTTAAATACTGAAGCTGAATTATGTTCATACCTTTTGGTAAAATCTTGGAGATAAGAGATTGTTGGATTCTCTGAAACTCATTGCTATACATATGTTTGCTCTGATATCTATTTTTTTTTCCCCCAACTATCTTTCAAAACAGTGACTTGTGACTTCTGCGTTCTACCTTTTGTAGAAATCTAGTTTTCACACTTTTATATTAAATTGGTGACCATTTTAACTGGCTCTTCTTTACGAGGTCTGTTTTTCAAACATCCTCAAAAAAAAAGCTTGCCTCCAATCTTACTACTGTTTTTAAAATGTGTGCATGAAGTCTTTAAAAAAAAGTAATAATATGCAAAATTCCACATGTGTCTTAGAGTGAATTTCTTAGTGAGGACCTGACATTGGTTTTGCAATCAGTATTTTTTAAAAATAGAAACTTTGGCCAAGCTACTTTTCTCCTTTGTAGTGCTAAAAGTGTCAACTTGAACTACAGCCCTAATTTGATCTGAAATGGGGTGATGTCATATATGTAAAAGTCTGTATGTGAAAAATGGTTTATTGCTATGTCTGTTCTATTTCAGGAAGATGTGGAAACAGGAGTCCACCTTGATCCTGCTATCAAGGAAGTTCAATACAATCCCACTTATGATACCATGTTTGCACCTGAGGTAAGAAACAATATTGGTCTTTAGAGCAGAAATGCCTTTGGCTTGAAGGGCAGAGGTTCTATAAATCTTGGGTGAAATTCATATAAGATATATCTTCTTTGGATATTTGCTGTATTTTGGAATCTAGTTTGGGCAAACTGAAAAAAGATTCTACACAAGTGTGTTGGTATTTTCAATGCTTGAATTTTAATAATCTGCATAAAGCTGTTCTGAGAAGAATCTTAAAGTGTTTATCAGAATTATAGCTACGGAAATTAAAGATCAAGCTAGGAAAATAGCATTATAAAGATGTTGAGTAAAATATGAACTGCATTAAAGTAGTCTCTTACTGTTTTCGCATTTTTGCTATTTACTAATCGTGCTACTCGGAACAAAACAAATTGTTCTAAGTTTTGCGGATATATGGCTTTTAAGAAGAGGGTTTAAAATTAAAACCCACATACTTTCGGTATAACTATTCACATCAGTGTTAATTTCTTCAGTAACTTAAGCTATGCTAAATGTGTATAGTGAAAAACCATTTTAGGGTGAATTTGGATTGCCTGGTGCCATGTGAACCACTTTCTGTTTTATTATAACTGACAGGCTATCTGAAAGATAAAAATAGCCGTTCAACAAGAGGAAATGGCTTCAAGTTGTGCCAGGGGAGGTTTAGATTGGATATTAGGAAAAATTTCTTCACCGAAAGGGTTGTCAAGCGTTGGAACAGGCTGCCCAGAGAAATTATTGAGTCACCGTCGCTGGAGGTATTTAAAAGATGTGTAGATGTGGTGCTTAAGGACGTGGTTTAGTGGTGAACTTGGCAGTGCTAGGTTAATGGTTGTATTTGATGATCTTAAAGGTCTTTTCCAACCAAAATGATTCTATAATTCTATTTAACTTCTTTGGGCAGTTTGTCTGCTGTTAGACCAAGGGTTAGCATTCCAGGTAGACAAAGGCTTCATCAGTATGAAATTTCTACATTAGTTATGCTTTACGTTTAGAAGACCTTTTGTGGAACCACGTAAATTGGCCTTTTCATAGCAAGCTTGCATTTTGCAACATACCAAAGCCATGAAGTGTGTCAGCAAAAATACTGATTTAAACTTACTCAATGTTACCTTGTATAAGTGTTTTAGTTAGGGAAGCTTAATGTGGAACAGTCTTGGGTGTCTGCAAATATGGCTGACAAGCATAGGGTTACAATTAAATTTAGTTTGATATTAGTCTCAGCGTATTGCATTTGTTTGTAATCACTGTTCTTTTCCCTAACCATGGTATGGCCAGGAAGACTGGCTTTGTCATCTTGCAAGAAGAAAAGCAAGGCAGGGTTTCATAAATGTGTTTCCTGGAATAATACAGCAAGTCCCCAGTTGCTTTTTAAATGCACAGAAGTATTGTTGGCAGTGTAATTTCCATATTAAGTACAAGAGTTCAGTCAGACCTGATATCTCTTTCTTGATACCTTGATGTCCCTTACAAGGGACGGTGTGCTGTGGTTTTGTCTTCTGAATGCTTGTACTGATGACATACTGAATGGCAGTGTTTTGTGTCAAGTAGTTGATATTGATTTGTCCTCTGTACCAGTAATACAGGCTAGAAAGTTCAATCATGAAACAAACTGTTCAAAGCAACTGTGTAAGTGATCACTGTGTACAATAACAGACTAAGAAGCTTATTCAGTAGTCACAAAGAAATAGAAAGTTGAAGTGATTTTGCGTTAGTTTTTGAAAGACAAATCTTCTTTTTGCCTGTGTTTTTTCCTGAAAAAGTACACTCATATATAAGAAATCAGTACTTCTGATATACTTTCTTTTAACATTGTTGATGTAGTTTGGACCAGAAAACCCATTTAGGACTCAGCAAATGGCTGCACCTAGAAATATGCTTTCTGGATATGCAGAACCAGCTCACATCAATGATTTCATGTTTGAACAGCAAAGAAGAACATTTGCAACCTATGGTAAGTCCTTAACAGTGGAATTCACCTCTACCTTTATTATGCCCAGGTTGGACAAAATAAGTTGTCCTCTACAGAGCAGTTAATAGGACTGCAAGTTTTGTAAATTACTTTTCAACAGACTTACAAAAATAGGGAAAGGTCTTTGAATGAGAAGCGGTACGGCTGGAGATCATAGTATTTATTTGGGAAATCTCATTTTGTAATTCACTTTGAAATTATAATCAAGTGTATGACCTCCTACCAAACACCTCTTAATTAATCCTTCCATTAGTTGCATCAGTGTAGAAAACACAAATCAAAATTTCACACTTTTAGTATGACAAATAACTGTAGATCTGTTAGCAAATAGATTCTTCCATGTGATGCTAACTAAAGGTAGCTGTCTCAAAACCAAAAGGAAACCTTACTGAGTTGTCAGATTCTTCAGAGTGGTTGCCTCTGTAGATGCAAGCTGAATGAGTGGGAATCGAAGAAAGTGGGAATACATCTACTAAAATATTCTTAGCAAAGACACACCCAAAGGTGTATCTTTGTATTGGTGATCATTATAGTTGATGCTTTCTTATCTCGAAGAACCTTTTTGCTTGTAAATAGTTGCGTTTGAAAAATGAAACATTTGGGGTTTGGAGAGGCTTGAGTTTCAAATAGACTTTTTATGGAGTGTAAGAAAAATTGATTTTTTTTAAATAGGGAAAATGTGGAGACTGTGGATTCTAAGCATTCTTTTGGACATGTTTGAAAGAACGAAACTGCCATGTATTTACATATAGCAGGGGTTAATTTTTCTTCTGTGTTTCATTGTAAGCTTTCATTTCTGTTTTAAAGCTTGACTGCAAGTGCTTGTCCTGCAAATAGGAATCTTTGTTTTCAGATGAAGTATCACTTTATATTCTTACAATTCAGTCTGTTAGGCAAGTTCTGATAATTCCTGTATAAACTTGAAGTTTCACAACACTCCACTTCTTGCACAACAAACATGTGGCTTTCTATATTTGTATTTACATTCAAAAGACTACTCCCTGCAAACTGTCATGCCTCAAAATCACCTGCCCATACAGAAGTCCCCTTAACTTCATTAGGGCTTTATGCATGCATGAATTCACTTACTGCATTCTGTGATGGATGAGGTTGGGACTTTATTGCTAACATCTGCGGGAGCCATGTATTACAGTGAAACCTGGAAGAAAAAAATAACGTAAAATCAGAGACTATAACATCCTCAGTTTCTCTTCGTATTTGGGTTTTATAAGAGGTTTTCTTGTGAATGTTAAAAATCGAAATATATTTAAGACAGTATTTTCTTTTACATAGTTTTAGCTAACAGGTACTTTTCACTGAGTTGTTAGGATGTGGAATATAAGCAAAATGCCAATATTAAGAAATGGATGTGAAGTTCCATGGCATAACTTTAACTTATGCAATTTTAATGTTAGAACTTGACAGACAATGCAGGTGGGAGCCTATTCAGGATCTGAATAGACAGATTAGATTTTGTTAGTGATATTAAATATTGCATTGTGGGTTGTGCATTTTTGTGTGTGTGTGTAAAATAGATATTGGAAAAAAGGGTCTGTAGGTTTATAGTTTCTGAAGTTTAGTTTGGGGGAAGATAGAACTAGTAAGTCTACTCAAAGCTCCTGCTATAGGTTTGTATCATCAGTGTACAGCAAGTGCCTTGAAAGCCGTATTACACGAGAATATAGAAATGTACTTGTAAGACTGATAACGTTGGCAGCTGTGCAACTATTATGTTCAGCTTTCTAGAGATGTTCAATAGATAATGATCTGGGTACAGTGAAAGTGGAGCTATGAAAAGGCTGAGATAGGCAATTTAAACTGCAAGAACAAGCACTGAGAAGCTGAAGTTCAAGCTAGAAGATGCAGTAAATGAGCATGATATCCTGGCTCACTAGGAGGTCCGTTAAAAACAGCACTCCTTTAAGTTGTCAAAAAGCTGTCTATTAAAAATTCGGTATTCTCTTTTCCATTTGGAAGGAGGTAATAAATGTCTTCTCAGAAAAGACCAAGTATAAAAACACAAGTATAATTGCTAGGCATAAATCTAAGTCATACATGTTTTTCACGTCTAAGTCATAACATATTGGAAGAACAGAAAGTAACCTCTTAATTAAAAGCTGCAGATCTTGAGACCTCTGGCCTGTGTTAGGCTGTTTAGCACCATTATGCTAAGTCAGGAGGTCTCAAACAAATCTTCAATGGCTAGCATGTAGGTAAGCAGTGACTATAAATGAAGGATGAGTCTGGTGCAAGATAGAGAGGGTAGTAAATGAGATCATGTATCCAAAACAGCTCAACTGCTGCAGAGTCCTTAAAAAAAAAAAAAAAAGCTTTATATATAATCTTGAAAGGTAATACGCATTCAGTGAGAAACCTATATATTAATCACAAAGAAAATGCAAGTATTTTTTGACAAAGTCTTTCTCATCTACTTCTCTTGCAGTAAATATTAACTGTCAAAAGTACTTTTTCCTTCTGATGCTTGGATAGCTCAGAACATCCATGCTGTCATTGACTGAGGGTCCTTCCAGCCCTTTATCCTGTTAGACAGGTGGGCAGCAATGGGTACCTAGTGAGGAGCAGAAGAAAGAAGCAAGCAAATAGTGATAAGTCTTGATAGTTTTTTTCAGTATGCGGTCTTTCAACCAAGGGCAATGTCTATATTTATTAATTTTCAGTGAATTCATTGGTTTTGTTTGGTTTTTGGTTTTGTCTAATTTGTCCAGGTGGTTCTTGAGCCCATATAATTTTTCTGTGTACGTAGTAACCTATTGCAGGCAGTTCTGCAGCTTACTAGCACCTTGTGTGAGGAAGTAGCTCTGTTTTGAACTTGTGGAACTTAACAGCCTTCTAGTTTGACTTGATATCCCCTAGTCTCTTGTGTTGGAAGACACAATGAGCAGTCATTTCTTATTCACCATTTCTGTGTCAATCCTTATTTCATAGATCTTGGCCATAACTTCATTTCAGTCTGCTTTTTTTCCACCTGAAAAGATCTGGTCAATCTTCTTGTTCCTCTGTTGCAGCCTTTCAATGCCTATGGCTGTGCTTGTTTCTCTTCTGTGTCTCTGCTAGTTCCACTGTATCGTTCCTGAGGTGAAGAGCAAAGCTGTGCACAGTGTTTAACACGTAATCTCACCACGAATTTGTTCTGTGGCTTAATAAAATGAGAGGCTTTTTCCCTTCAGTTTCTAAGAATTCTTAACGTTGCATTTTTCTCTACGACTTTGAGTAACTTTGTAAAAGCTACGTGCTCCCTTTTCCCAGATTGTTTATCAATATGTTGAACAGCATGGGCCTGAGCATGGATCCGCCAGCGACTTTCCTGTGCTGTGTAAACCAACCATTTATTCTTGCCAGTGTTTTAATAACTTTTTATCAATTGACCACATAAAGGCCTGTGGGTTTTTTAAAGCATCTTTGAGGCACCCTGTAATCAGTCTGACTCGGTTTCGTAAAGGTATGCACCATCAACCAAGCTTTGCTCATTCACATGATTGTCATGTCAGAAATATTCTGGAGGTTTTGTCGTTGTAATTTACCTGTACAGAAAGATGTGTTGTCTGCTCTGCTGTAATATATAATGCTCATCCAAGTGCCTGCTCATTGTTTTCTTTATTATGGTTTCTACTGCTTGAAACTTCCAACCATACAAATGTCTGCCTGGCTGACCTGTAGTTCCCTAGATCTCCTCCTCTGAAGCATCTTTTGAAAGTTGGCATTGTATTTGATACATTCCATTTCTGTCATATTGAGGCGATACTGGGTGAGAGTTTTTGCACTCTCATTTGGCTTTAGATCTCTTGGACGACTACCATCTGGTCCTGGTGTTTTGTTACTACTTATTTGACTATTTAGTCTCCTGACATTTTACTTTGAGGTAGGTATTTTGTCACGTTACCCATAAAGAAAGGTTCTAGCACAGGAGCCTCCCCAAGCTCCTCCATAAAGAACATGTGTTTAAAAAAACCTCACTGATGCTCTCTTTTCATTCCTTGATCATCTGTTGGCCTACGTGCTGTCTGGTGTGCTTTCTGCCCCTGCACTTTTTGACAAAGGACGAGTGTTAGTTTTTATACCTTGTGTGATTTGCTCCTTGCTTTTCTTTGGGGGGTGGGGGGGAAGGCTGCCTTAGTGCAGTTTTTACTTTGCTAGAGTGTGGTTCTTCGTATTTTTCACATTTGGATGCAACTTCAGCTCTTTGAAGAATGGTTCCTTATTTCTAATAGTTTCTCTTTACATACTGTTCAGCTGTGCTCACTTCCTTCTGGTCTCTTTAAAGTCTTTTTTTAATAGCTGGCAGACATTAGTTCTTTTTCTCCTACATGGTGTCTTTGAAGTGTCCCTGCATTTGGAAGAGGCTTTACCCTTTAGTGCTCACTTTCTGTTGCTTTTTAAAATCTTTGCTTAATACAGCCCTCCTGTTTTGAGATTAAGATCATTGTAGTAAATGTTTTTACGGCTTTCTTTGCTTCCTCAACAAGGTTGGTTTATACTGCATTATGGTCATTGTTAAAATGTGTATCCTTAGAAAAAATGTCTTAAAATCAAGTGTCCTGCACTGCTCAGTTGGCTTTTTTTTCATGTGAATCTCTAACATGACTGCTTCATGGTACAAGTAGATTGTGTAAAAATGCTGTCATCATGTCAATCATGTCTTTGTGCGAGATTTGCACAGTCTACTACAAGGAGGTGACTAAAATATCTCATTATTACTGTGCTTCTTTCCCTAGCACCTGTTTAATCTCTGTTGCCATTTCATCGTTGTTGCATCTTCTGGCTGAACAGTCAGTAAGGAAGTCTTGGCAACTGTACTCACCACTACTTAAACCTGGAATTTCAATCCAAAGGATCCTTTAATGCTTGTTAACACTATTAACGTGTTAATCTGATTTGTCTTTAAGCTTTCTGTAGCATATAGCATGTTTTTCCCCCCTGGTATGACCATCTTATTTCTGTATTCTTTCTACCTGGTAAAGAGCGTATTCTGTCCAATTATGTCAGTGTTGTCCTACCAATTACATTAGTTTCTGAATTTAAAACAAGATATTCAGATTTTACTATGTATTATTTTTAGCCTCTGCCATTTTGTATGCATGCTTGGGTTTTCCATTTCTCTGCCCTCAGTTTAAATTGGATTCTGTGCTTATTGCTGTCCCTGTTATCTGAGGTTTCAAATTTCTGTGCTACCTTTTGCTTAAGGATATGGCTTTTAAGATTGTGTGTCATTCCAAATTGCTTATTTTTCTTTAACTATTGGCTATCCCCAGCTATTTAATCAAAAAGCACTCTTTGAACCTTCTCAGTACTGACAACCTTTTAACTCTAGATAAGACCTACCCATCTCGGTAAGGTTCCCTGCATTCCAGAAGTTCAGGGAGGTAGAACTGACACAGGCACTGGAGATGTTTTCCACATTAGGATTAAGATCTGCAGCTTCTCTTTGCAGTAAACAACCTCTTGAGAACGAGCTGCTCTTCCAGAATGTGTATTATACAAATTCAAAAATACCATAGCTTAATTGAGTCACTTTTGTACCATCCCTCAGTCCATGGAAAACTGAGGAAGAGCATGCCAAATGCAAACCTCGGATCTCTGGCAGATCAACCAGACCTCAGCTTCTTTAACAAGAATGTCTCTGTGATACCAGCACATGGAAGTAGTCAGATATGTGCTGCTGTCTTTTTATTCTTTAGGATACAAAACATTGTAGTTCAGGCATATAATACACAAAAGGAAAAGCCAAATCTTAGAGTGCTCTAGTAGTTCTCCATTTTTTTCTTTCACACTGGATTCTTAAGCTGTCATTTTGTCCTTGACCCCCAAGAGGTTGTGAACACTTGTTATTGTGAATGCAATCTGCTTCTCTTGTCTTTCAGACTCCCCTGAAGGAGTCAGGGGATATTCAGGTCACAGAATCACAGAATCACAGAATCACAGAATGTTAGGGATTGGAAGGGACCTCGAAAGATCATCTAGTCCAATCCCCCTGCCGGGGCAGGATTGCCTAGACCATATCACACAGGAACGCATCCAGGCGGGTTTTGAATGTCTCCAGAGAAGGAGACTCCACAACCTCTCTGGGCAGCCTGTTCCAGTGTTCAGTCACCCTTACAGTAAAGAAGTTTTTCCTCAAATTTAAGTGGAACCTCCTGTGCTCCAGCTTGCACCCATTGCCCCTTGTCCTGTCAAGGGATGTCACTGAGAAGAGCCTGGCTCCATCCTCTTGACACTTGCCCTTTACATATTTAGAAACATTAATGAGGTCACCCCTCAGTCTCCTCTTCTCTAAGCTAAAGAGACCCAGCTCCCTCAGCCTCTCCTCATAAGGGAGATGTTCCATCCCCTTCATCATCTTCGTGGCTCTGCGCTGGACTCTCTCTAGCAGGTCCTTTATCCACAGACAACAACTTGAAACCAGTGGTCTAGTCAGACCTCTTGAGTTGAGTCAGAATTGCTTCAAGGTCATTCCTACTTTTACAGTATTTTGCATGGTTTTAAAATCTACATAAATATTCTAGTTGTATTTTTTTCACAAGTGTAATAGTTGAGATTTTATTGTTACCACCCTGAACCTTCTGTGCTGTAAATTTACACCACTTCTCATATTCCCTTCAGCAGCCCTATCAAGCCACGGGTCATTGTTGTCTCTAATGCTTCACATATTGAAATTACCTTTACGTCCGTCAGTTTTTTGCCTTCTGTCCTTCATCTCTCTTTAGACTGACAAGCATGTTTCTTCAACCTTTTCTAGGCCTTCCCCCCACTCCTAACATTTTATTATTCTTGTTACTCTCAATTTTTAGCTAAATTTTTCTTTAAAATACATTGCTTAAAACTGGACATGCCAATCTAGATTAGGTCTTGCCAGGGCTGTTCCATGTTTTATGTAGTTTTCCCTTTGCAATAAATCTCAGATTTCTTTTTTTTCTTTTTTTTTTTTCCCATGGGTGTCAGATAGACTTCTTATTCAACATCACTACCCTTGCAGCCTGTATTTTTTTCCCCTGTACCTAATCAGTTATTTTCTTTTTTTGGTATTTGTCATTCAGCATGTCTTTGCTGAAGTGAAATATTTCACACTTGTCTTTGGTATCAGCTGGAGGTTTTACAGATATCTGATCCTTTCCTGATGGCATAATCCATTAAAATATTGAATAAAATAGTCCAAGCAGGCCATTTTATAATCTTGTACAAGATCCTCTCCCAGTTTGATGGAAAGCCGTTAGTAATTACTCTCTGAGAGTCTGACCTTTTTTTAATTGGTAACCAGTTTTGCATCTGCAGTCATAGGTAATCTACCCTATTTTGAATCCATTGATGTAAGGCAACCTTCTTACATAATTTCAGCTATTAAAGGGAAGGCTTTCTCACTAGAAAAACAGATTTCTCTTCACAAGCCATTATGATATAAATGGCCAAAAGCTTAACTAGCATTATTTTTTCGATGTGGTAGTCCTTGGAGCATGGGTAAAAAGACTAGGAAGTCCTAAAATACAAGCACTTGTTTATTCTTCTGTATCTGTACCCTCAGCAGAAGCAGTCTCTTTTCTTGAAAATTCCCTTTTGAGCATTGTTAAAAAAAAAAAAAAAAGGCAATATACTCTTCTTAATTATGTGGGCATATATCAATTTCCAGTGTGAAGCAGAATTACGGATTGTTTTTTACATGCTGCACACAAACTGTTCATGAATAAGGCAGAAAAATAATTTCATAGCTATTTTGGCATCAGTATTCATCCTAGAAGTGGACAGCTCCATTCATTCAGTATTTAGTATTTTAAAATCTCTCCTTCACAAGATATTAATGTCTTATTTAACAAGAAACAATCTTCTGTGCATGAATCTTAAAGCTCTTTATGAGTATTCAGTAACTTGGTTGTAACAGGATTATTTCATCTGTAAGACTGATATTTTAAGAGCTTAAAATTACTCTGACTTGGAAATAATGCTTCTGATTTTTTTCATCTACTCATAGTACATGCAACACCTACAGTCACTGTTACCTCTTACAGTTGTAGGCACTTTATTCTGTGATTATTTTGATTCTGTGGCCAGTGCAGTCAGAATGGGTTAGTCCAGCTGTATTGTTCCGCATACCTGAGCTACTTTAGGTCTCTGTATGCTGCATTGCACAGTGTGGTGTAAACAGACTTTAATTAGCTGTCTTTCTGGAATGCACATTGAAGTCTGGTTATTTAACCAACCATTTTCAGGTGCACTGAAATTACGAATGTAGGTGGAATTGTACCTTTCCTTGCTAAAATGTAGCATGAAATATCTACCTCCTAAATAAAACTGAAGGAGATGTAGGAGTCAGGGCACATTATATGGCATACCAGCTGAGCAGGATAAAAGCAAGCTGTCTTTTGCAGCTGCGTTTAAGAGTCCCAGCCAGAAAGAAAAGATTCTCTTTTACATATCCACTATAAAGTAGAAATTGTTCAGAGCTTTTCTATGAGAATGATGCTGGACCAAATTCAACCCAGCTATAAGAAGTCTTCGCTTCCACGGGAAGCTGTGCTTGGCCCAGGGGCCCTATTCATTAGAATACTGTCCCTCTTTTACAAGTACCGAGAAAATAGAGTCCCGGAGACTCTGTCAATACAGTTGGAGGACAAGTAAACCACTGTATTGATTTTGACATAAATCCAAAGTAATATCTCCCTGCTGTTAACAGAAACCTTATAGCTTGGAAAAGAACTCATTGAAATAGTGGCTTAATAAAAGCAGGCAGTTAAATTAGCGAACGTCTAATTGCAGTGTCTGCTCAGTTTGGTTATCCATGGAAGTAAATCCTAATAATAGTGTAGAATAATTTTGTTGTTGTTTGGTTTAGGTATAGTGGGAATTCATATTTCATAAGAGGGCGGTGGTATATATTTCCCTCCCTATATCATACTCATGGAGCATCTGGGCATATGTTGTTCCATGACTGCATCTTATCAGGTTTGAAGCTCGAGAGTTGGTCTGCAGGCAGATTGCTCCATTTGTATGGGAACACATGCTGTGTTCTTGGAATGGCTCTTCTACTAATTTCAATAATATTTTTTTTTTCCAGCACCTAAGAAGAAATGAGCTAGACCATCTTCTAGGACAGTAATCTTTCTGAGAAATGGCTGGGGAGATGATCTCCTTTGGCTATTGGGACAATGTTGATAGGTTCTCAACTTGTATGCACCCAAGTGCTTGTACAGGCCATTGGTCTCTAGGGTGGACTGGGTAATCTCCCACTGTTGATTATTGTCTCTGTGAATCAGCAAAAATACAAGAATCAGATTGTATGCTGTAGGATTTCTTTGATTTTGTGTGTGTGATTACTTTTACCAGTGGTTTAATATCTTCATTGCTTTTTTTTTTTTCCTTCTGGTACAGAGAAATTCTCATTGGGTCCTCAAGGGACATTTTGTCACTTGAATAATATTTAATAAAAATTGGTGATATGTCCACCAGGGTGCAGTCTTTCACAAAAAAAAAGCCATGGTGGTCAGTAACTGTTCAGGGCACCTGTTCCTTGGAAACTAGATGAGTTTATTTGTCTGTCTTATTCTTGTAAGATCATGCTATCCACTTCAGGAGAAATGAAGATAAACTGTGAGATATGCATATTAAACTGAGAACCTCAGTATCAAAAGTTGTAAATATCCTGAATATCTATGAAATGCTGATACATTTTATAAATTATTTATAAGAGTAAATGCAGCAGGTTTGGGTTGTTTTTTTAAACAAGACTCAATAGCTGTAATCAGGAAAAAGAGATGTGAATACTTAATTCCTTTAAAAATTAAAGGCCATTGCTGCTGCTTCTGATACCATCCGTGTTAGTTAAAGCAGCTGTTTTCAAGTTGAAGGAACAAGCTTTTCCAACTCCAGCAGGAGGAGGAGGAAGTAATTTCTGCTGGGGGAGATAAACATGCACAAAGCCCTGGAAAACTTAATTCGCTTTCCTTTTTTTTCCCCATCTCTGTGCTCTTCCTTCCAGCTGCTGCCATCCCCAGGACAGCCAGAGATGAGTAGCACTCTCTTTGATCCAGCGGAGGCAGCGGGCAGGGCAGGGCAGGGGGCTGTGGGGCCAGAGACTGCTGCTGAAGCCAGAGGGCTTCTCTGTGCAGCAGCAGTGGGCTGGTTTCAGCGTGACTTACTGGCTTTGCAAACCAAGGAGCAGTGCCCTCAACTAAAGCAGCATCTGTTCAAAATCACGTGTCACTAACATAAGATTTTGAGCTAGTCTTTTCCTTATGCCATGTTACAACAAGAAGAGGTTGCTACGGCATTTCAAAATCTAATGTTTGTATTACAGTAAACTGATCTGAATTCAGTGTTGACCTTGCTTGGAGCAGGGTGTTGGGCCAGGGGCCTCCTGAGGTCCCTTCCTACCAGAAAGATTCTGTGACTTTGCTCCCTGTGACTGCCCTCCCTTTGTGTCTTATGTTAACTGTTGCCTATTATATTTATTTGCTTCTCTATCTTGTGCAAATTTAAGCATTCTGGCAGCAATGAATACTCAAGGACTTCATGATAATACTTTGTAATCATCCTAATACCCAGGCCAAGTGAAAACTGGATGGGATTTCAAAGTGTCAACCTTTCCTCATCCCTAGCTCCTTGAGAGCCAACAGGAAAAAAAATATCATGGAATGTAGGGGGGGGAGAGAGAGTAATAAAAGTTGTACAAAATTAAAAAACTTGAAATAACAGTATTTTGTTTCTCCTCTTGTTCTAGGTTATGCATTAGATCCCTCTATAGATAATCCTGAAGTTGCTACCAAATATATTGGTTCTGTAGAAGAAGCTGAAAAAAATCAAGGTAAAGAATTCATAATCTTAATACATCACTTGCAACTGATAACTGTTTCTGTTTCTTCTTCACTAAGAAATTGAATAGGTATCAACAAAGGAAGGAATTATGACAGACTTACCCATGTCTAAAGACACAATAAATGAAGATATATTGCAATTGTAATGTGAAGAAGGAACAGATATATTAGGGGGCTTTGTTTTCCTGAAGTAGCAAATATTTCACACTACCGTTACGTCAAAGTTCAAATTAGGATTTGTAATTGGAACCTAGCATGTGCCATTACATGAATAGATTTGATCTGTATATTTGAAACAGAGCTTTTTGGTCCTCTTAAATTCTGTCTTAGCTAAAATTGTGGTATGTCTGCATTATGATACTTGTATGTTGGGCTAATCACCTTAACTGTGCTACTCAGTAGCAAACTGAGTGTACACTCTGTATGCAACCTCTAGCATTCTGTTGGGAATTGCATGTTATCTCTGCTTAGCAGAGTTAAGCTGTTTGGGTTATTTGGAAAACAAAAACCATTGGAAGGTTGCCAAATGGTAAAGGCATAGCATGCCACTGGGAGGACTGACGACCAGAGGCATGGGGTTTGTAGTTAATACTTTGGTATAAGATATTTAGCACTCAAAGTGACTTATTTGCATTGGAAAATTGTAGCTGTGTAAACTTTACAGTTATGCTTTCCCTTGCATGTATTTTTCTAACATCTTATTCACGTGTATGCAAAGGTTCTTTGTTTCTGTGTCCTCTTCCACAGAATATGTCCAAGGTTATTCCAGTCTTTCTTTTCAAAGCAAGATAAAGAAAATAGACGTATTTTGGTATAGCAGCAACAGACATCAGACAGAAATGGCTAAGATTAAATAGTTTCAAAAATAAAAGAAACCAACCTTTTCATAATGGAATTTTAGTAATTTATTTTAAGAAAACTCTTCATTAATGTACGATTCCTTCATTTGATCATTACTTTAACTTTTACATTACTTGTTTCCCCTTGCTTATACAAAGCTCTTTTTGGCTCCTTTGCACTAGATGAGTATTACTGATGCTGTAGGAAAACATTGTTTGAAAATTGCATGTAATTGTATATACAGCCTTTTGAAAAACTTCAAGTCATTACTTTAACATCTTTTAACTTGATTTTTTTTTTTCCTCCCATATCTATATTGCTTAATGGTTTTGGCAAATGGAGTTCAGAGGGCACAGCATTTGTGAAAAGCTAGCATTTGTATGAAAGAACAAGATAGCGGTTGGAGGTAGATGACCGTGTCAATGGGGACAGACTTTTTAATAGGGCTTGTAGCAATAGGACAAGGGATAATGGTTTTAAACTAAAAGAAGAGTAAGGGTTTTAAACTAAAAGAGGGTAGATTCAGACTAGATATAAGGAAGAAATTTTTTATGATGAGGGTGGTGAGACACTGGAACAGGCTGCCGAGAGAGGTGGTAGATGCCCCATCCCTGGAAACTTTCAAGGTCAGGTTGGACGGGGCTCTGAGCAACCTGATCTAGTTGAAGATGACCATGCAGGGGGGTTGGACTAGATGCCCTTTAAACACCCCTTCCAACCCAAACCATTCTGTGACTCTATGACTTTTTACTAAATTAAAATACACAATTGCGGTTGGGGTTTTGGGACACTTGTCTTATTTTGGGTTTGGGGGTTCTTTTTAGAAACTGAGAGGTGAAGGGGATCAGTAGCCAATAGTTAGGACTCTGCTCTTTCAAACACTGCACTATTTAAAGTATGAAAATTGATATATTCATACAGTCTGCAGACTTATTGTTAAAAATGTATGGGTACATGCATGGTTAAATACTGTAACAAACCATGACACACAGTTTAAGTAGTTCCTCTATTACTGTACATAGCAGTGTTCATAATTAGAAAAGATAGCAATGCTTTGGCCAATTTTGGTCAAATGCTCTTCTATTTTGTTGTTTCTTTCTTCAGGTTTAACAGTGTTTGAAACAGGACAAAGGAAAATTGAAAAAAGGAAGAAATTCAAGGAGAATGATGCATCTAATATTGATGGTTTTCTGGGACCATGGGCGAAGTATGTTGATGAAAAAGAAGTAGCCAAACCATCAGAAGTAAGTACTACTTTAACACAACAGATACAAATGGTTAGTACATTGCCATGGTTTTAACAGAGATCCAGCTGCACTAGTAGTTTTTCCAAGCAGAAGATCTATGCTGTGCTTTAGGGCGATAGAAGCATTTCAGGCGAATGTCCAAATAAGGTGTTCCGAATATTCTGCATTCAGTTATTTGCAAGACTCTTTGGAAATAAAATTAATGGTATCTGTATGTAGTGTGTAGAGTCTGATTAAAAGATGTTTATAAACAGAAGCAGCTTGAAAAGAACTGAAAGTAAAATTTCTTTAAAAAAGAAAAACAATTACCCCCCCCACAAAAAACCTCTCTCCAACCAACAAACATCCTTCTTGCTCAGTCAGTGATGCTTAGCTGTAGTCTATGAATAAAAAAATAGTATTTAATTATTTTCAGTGTACATAGCTTTTTGACTTACTCTGGTTTAGATAAAGGTATGCTCTTTATTGATGCTTAGAAAGACTTCTAATCTCAATTAGCAAATAAATGTGTTCTTAATAGTAAGTAAACGGTAGTGCAGTTCTGGATTTTGTTATGTGATTCTGAACACTGAATTTTTAAAAGTCAAGATCATGTTTTATTTTTCCAGGAAGAACAGAAAGAGCTGGATGAAATAACAGCCAAGAGACAGAAGAGAGGAAAACTAGAAGATGATAAACCTGGAGAGGAGAAGACTATATTACATGGTAATGGCATCTTCCTCCCTGTTCTCATTTTCTTGCTCACTGTGTTTTCTTGCATGCTGTGTTAATTAGTAAGGATGGCAGACAGCCTCAGCAGTTTTGCTGAGGCACCTTGATGTTTCTGTATTGGAGATAATAGCACTCACATGCATAAGCGTAAAGGACAGGGAAAGAGAGAAACTTGGACTAATTCCACTTCATACTGTGAAGAGCAGTGGGGAAATGTCATCTTTCAGGGAACTGGTTTTATTTATTTATTTTTAATGGTACTAGACATATATATCCCTTTCCTATTTTACAGAGCAAACATTTTAAAGTTATGAGTTTGGCTTAGTTTCAGCTTCAGAATTACTGCAGTTTTATGTGTCAGTTCTTTCATCAGCAGGTAGTGCTTTGAGTTATGACCTATGTACAATTTAGAAAATCACTTGGACTTTTTACTTCCTGAATTCTTAATGTAAATGTTCTTGCTGTCATTCTATGAATAACTGTGTATCAAATAATTGCCCTATGGAAGTCTATAGCATGTGGTACCTTCAAAGAAAATGGTTTGGTAAGTAAGTAAAATTAAGTGATTTTTGGAAACTGTTATTTCAACTCTCCGCATGCAAAGCAGTCCTGCCTTACATTACTTCGCACAGATAGGTAAACCAAGTCTATCTTTGTTTACCACTTTCTACACCCAGGCTCACATGCACAAGCTGGAGCATCCTTTCTTGTATGCATTAAAGAAGAAGTGGCTATGAGATATGAGTTGCTGACGTAGTACTTCGTTCTGTTCATATGTAGTAGATCATGACAACATTTATTGAATAGTGAGAAGCATAACATACCTGAAATTTAAGCCATTTAGCTTCCTATAGAATGTTTATTTTGTATCCAACTTTTAATGTTCTCCACCTGAAGTTTCACAGTGAAAGACCTTACAAAATAAACTTTAATCTTCTTAAACACAAACATTCCAGAAATAGGCCATTTTGTAGAGATGTGTAAACACTGATACTGTGCAGGAGGTCATTTGTACAACCAAAACTGCCATAACAATATCCAAGAAACTGAGAAATTAAATTAATCAGTGCACACCTTAATGTTATGGCTATCCAGCACAAGTCTACTCTGAAATAGCCATTTCCATACACAATGCATTCCTGCATGTCTGACTGCCCAATCACTTCTTAAATCTAGTTAAAGAGCAGCTGTTGGCTACTGCTGACCAATATTGGTTCACACTGGACAAATGGATCTTTTTTCTCTGGTTTCTAATTCTGTTGACATGATTGACACAGCACAGAGCTGGCTGGAATGTGAATTGCAAGCAAATGCCAGGGTTAGAGTTGCACATTATAATCTGCATAGCGTTAGTGTAAGCAAACCCTTGTTGGCTGGAGGAACTCTCTTGCTGTTTGATGATGAGTAAGATGCGTAGGGGGGAGATTATCAGATTCCAAGCAGACTTTGCTGAAATAACTTAATTTGAGCTCAGCTGATGTCAAATAAGATTCCACATCTGTGTCCTATGAAGTGGGTTGCCCCTTCCCCTTCACAGCAGAGCAGCTGTGTTGAGAAAAACCTTAATTGTGTGTAGCTGTTGAGCCTTTCGAAGATTATAACCTCTTAAAATACAGGCTCTTGGATTCTCAGAATACTGTGTTTACCTTTTCAGTTAAGGAAATGTATGACTATCAGGGGAGATCTTATCTTCATGTCCCTCAAGATGTTGGAGTTAACCTCCGTTCTACAGTGCCACCTGAGAAGTGCTATCTTCCAAAGAAACAAATCCATGTGTGGTCTGGACATACAAAGGTGGGAAGTCGTATTTGTGAGCGTGCATTATAAAAACCCGCTTCACTGTGTGTCTGAAGCTAGTAACTTCTATAAAACTCAAGTATCAGTAGAAAGGAGGAGTATTTTCATCTTTACCACATTATGCATGTAACTGGTTGCATTACATGCTCACACAAGGTATTTGCCTACTCAAATGCAGTTGTTTACCTGCATATACGTTTTCATGAACATAGTGACTTTCTGACGTCCTTTAAAGGGACAAATATTATTCAGTGACTTCTATGGGATTTGGAGTTATTTCGTAAACTACCATGTGAGTAAGAGTAAGGCTAATTCTAGAGATCCCTGAAAATGCTTTTTTTTATAGTAAAAGTACTTAAGGACTGTTTCATATCAAACTTATGAAAAGTTACATAGGTTTTGTGATTGTGGTGCATCAGCATTACAGGATTCCCAAATACAGCTATTACCTTTGAGAGGTCTGCCTTGTTACAAGTTTTCTTTGATGATGCTACTTAACATGTACAGTTTCTTCTTGTGCTATAGCCTGTAACTATATACATAATTTTGGTATTTAAGTGTTTCACTGATCAGATTTGTAAAGCCTATATTCAATTTCCTGCTGGTTTTGTCTCTAATTTTCAGTAGTGCTTGAGGGAATATGCTGTGCTGTGATGGACAGCACCTTAATGATATCTGAAAGATGGAAGAAAGGAGGATGCAGAGAACACTTAGCTTTTAGCCTTTTTTAGTTGAGTCACAGCTCTGAACTCTTCTTCAATGATTGCTGCATCAAAAAGCTTGTAGCTGCAACTATCCATGCTTTCCAGAATAACATCTCTTCCCCAAAGCTCTAGTCACTCCTCTGCCTATTATCCTATCAGAACAGACTGATGCATAAAATAGCTTTTTCCTTCAAACAAGAGATGAATAATGATACCGATGAGAGAAGCAGAAGAAATCTAGAAAAGCTGGAGGATATAAGTAGACAATAATAGGGAGGACAAAGCACCCAACTCCAACCAGGGGTGGGAGGAACTAGGTGGAATATGAATAGAGTAAAATGGACATGAAATGGAAAGAAGGGACTAGGTGGAATATGAATAGAGTAAAATGGACATGAAATGGAAAGAAGGGACATCAAACCATGAGTCCTTGGCAGTTCTTTGGACTTCCTCCACAAGGAGTACCTGAAATATAGATGGGAAATGCTATGCCCAGGGAATCTGAGCTCAGTGGGTAGAAGCCACTGGTAGTATAAGTAAGAAATGGAGCTGGCCAGAAATTTTTTTTTGTGGAAAACTTTCTCACCTGCCCCACCTGAAAAGGCTTGTTATACAGAAACGGTCACCTAAACCCATAATTTCTATTTCTTTGCTGTGTTTACCACAGTAATGGTGTGAGTGTTGAAGGAGGGTATATGTACAGCTGTTGAAGTGAATCAATTTGTTGCCAATAACAATTGTTCAAAACGCATTGCTGTTTCTAAAATGGAATGTTGGTAGGTTATTTCTTTTCAAGATACAGTATCTGTATATTTTATAAAGATAAGCTTTAGCTTTTTTGCTTAGAAAAAAGGGCAAGTGAACTGAGGAAATACCTAGATGCTCCACTTAATGTTTAATTATGTCCTTATTTACAGGGTGTCAGTGCAGTCAGATTGTTTCCTCTCTCTGGGCATATACTGTTGTCTTGCTCTATGGATTGCAAAATTAAGGTGAGGGGTTTTTTTTCTATTTTAATGTATATATTTTATATTATCATTGAATACATACAATGCATTTTAGAATACTTAAACATTTGGTACTTCTACCAAATGCCTTTTGTCTGTGTTACTTTTCTTTTTCTCACTTGATTTTTAAATTACAAATTCATTGGAACAAAAATAGAAACAATACACAAGACTGTGGGTGTTAGAACAGTGTTAATCATTTAGTAATAGCATTTAGAAGGTCACAAATTCCTCAGGTTACTGCCTTTGTTATTATAATAATTCATTTTCTGTGAAGCCTAGTTTTACAATTAGCAATAGGTTTCTGCTGAAGTGCTTTACTTAAGCATTTGTGGTCTTGAACTAATCTCATTTTAGTCCCACATACATCATATTAGAAAGCTGATAATTTTTTTTTTTACTAGCAAAATGTTAAAGCTTTAAAGTTGGAATATGATATGAGGTTCTTAGTTATTTTAGGGGGGTTTTGCTAACAAGAAGGTGACAGAGCATTCTTGTGAATTCCTGGGTAGATAGTTGTGATTAATCAGTAGATGTCATATGTTTGTAATGAATTTCTTAAAAGATGTTGCCATACATGTCTGGACTTAATTTCAGCATCATTGTTGTTTAACAATTGTCATCTTTTCTCCCCATCCCTTTTTTTTTTTTTCAAGCTATGGGAAGTATATGGTGATCGAAGATGTCTACGAACATTTATTGGTAAGAGTCTTTTTTTTAAAACTGATGTATATTTAAAACAACTTCATGGAAGGATATGATTTAGATTAGCTTACTAATTTATCATAGAGAGGCATCCAAGACAAATGATGTTATAATCTTGGCAATAAGAATTGAGAAAGGTGCAAGTTTTTAGTGAACATTTGTCATTATTCCAAGCAATTTAATGTTGGTTTATAACACCTTACAACCCTTAAAACAAAATGTTAGTGTACTGCAGTCATCAATACTTTATGCAAGACTCCTTTCCAAAGGCAAAATTGTGAAATTAAATTGTGCCGTCTTCGTGTTGAGAACAGCAGCCCTCTGTATTTATGCAGTGAGGGCATCTCACGGTCTGATGGTCCCACCTTAAATAGGTGGTCTCTTCTGTGATGAGTTTCTAGTGCAAAAGCATGGGAATATTTTTTTAGGTTCAGGTGCTGTCTTTGTTCATATAACAGGTGCTTTTTAAAGCAAATAGGTGAGAGAGAGAAATACAAACTTCTTGGCAGCCTTGAATGCAGAACAAAAGCAGCTGATTATCCTTTTGAAATGGGAACATTTGTAGAACACTGAGTGAATATATGTTGAGTAACAACAAAGAAGTCTTTTTTCACTTAATATTTCTGATAACAGCAACATGGCAAAGATAACAGCTCAAAAAAGGTTCTCTCTCAATAGACTGCCCTTTCTGAACAGTTTGACTGTCTTTCTCAAAAGGTCCTTATTATCAACCAGATTCACCTGCTGTCTGTGGCAATATTTTAACTAAAGAGATCGCCTACAAGTCTGATGCAGTGGTCAGATGAAAATATTGGGGTTGAGGGGTAGCAAGGTTAACACCAGATGAAAGCATTCTTAATTGTCTGATCTAATATTTCCCATATTTTGTACTTGTTTTCTAATTTTAAATGTTTCGCCTTTAAATGTATCTCCTGTGGTGTTTGTGTCTCCTCTTTTTCATTACATGTTGACATTTATTACAGTGTTTTAAACTTCTCTTGCAGCTCTTAACTATGACCAGAAAAATCTTTGAAGCCAACAGTACTTAAAGTTCCCCTTGCATATCAGTTTATGAATGATGCACAGTGATTGGTTCTGTGCAATGCTGTTGCTTCTCTCTCCAGTGCTTTAGAGGTGTGGGGATTTTGGGGGTTTATTCTCATCGTTCTTTGGGAGTTACTTTTTCTTTCCCACTTGAATCATTCTTTACTAGTGCTCAGGAAGAACTTCAGTAAGCGATTTCCGTGTTCTCTTTGAATTGTTAAAGACTGGAGAATTTAACTTGAATGTTTTAAAAAAACCCCATTAATTCTAAGCATGAATGGAGAAAAGTTTATCATCACATTTTTCTTATCTTGTAGGACATAGTAAAGCTGTTCGAGACATCTGTTTTAATAATGCTGGCACTCGGTTTCTTAGTGCTGCGTATGACCGCTATCTTAAACTCTGGGACACTGAAACAGGTAGGTTTGTATTTGTTGATGCTGTGATTTGGCACTACGTTTAATTAATAGTAAATATCGAGATATATTACCAGTCAGTCAGGTTGTTTCCAATTGTCCTTAGTATCATCTTGTAGTTCAGTGTTTAGGCTTTCATTACAGGATGAATAGCCTTTTTTTCCAAAATGATTTGTTGTTATCTGTAATGGTGCAATTGACACTACCTATATACCTGTATTTCATATACCTTTTTATTTGAGAAGTTTGTTAGCTATTTGTAACGCTAGAAAAATTTTCGACAAAAAGACTAAATTTCACCAAATCAGTTAATTGTATGTTTACATTTACAGGCATAAAATTGAGTAATGAAATCACATTTTAGACCTAAATATGTTTAATTTAGAAGAATTATTTCACTTGATCTTTTGGTTAACCTGAACTTGAAGAGCACTCCAAATAAGAAAAGGCGGTGGAAATTGAGCTGCTGGTATAGGGAGTGGAGGGTACTTCTAATGCTTTCACAGAGCTGCCTGGGAGATGCTCTGTAACATTCTGCTCCAAATAGTTTCTTAAGCTAAAATGATACAGGATAGATTTTGTCAATATTCTTTTAAGCTTAAGTCTGTTCCTAAGACAGGAAGTTTCCGTGTTTGAAAAAGACATTAGCTTTCTTGGTTAGCAGTGCCACTAGTCTCGTACAGGTGACAGCCAGAAAGGTAGAAGTCAAATTCTCCAGACTTGAGTCTGAACTCAGTTAGTTAGACACCTGAAAAATATATTGTGCTTTTGGATTAAAACAGGCTCCTATAAGTTATGGATAACATGTCATCAGGGTATTTATGGCTGAGGCTATGAGAAGAGGTCAGTGGTTTGTTTTGCAGCTGGATTACTGTTATCCTTTTCTAGGCTTAGGATTGAGGAATTCTTGCCTGAGTTTTAAGTCTCTTGTCAAGAAGACCTCTGATCCTAAGGAGGTAATGCTATGCAAAGACAGTGGTCAGCTTGTGATATCCTGACCAGTCCTGATGTCCTTGATATGCCCTGATGGTATACAGGGTACTCAGCAGTTACATTGTTTGGAAAGCTGTAGTAAAGGTACGGAACAGTTTATATGTGTTTATACAGGTGCATGCATACAAATGTGTGAAAGAAAGTATAATCACAGAGCAGGGCAAATTCTACCCTCTAATCTTTTCAAGGTCTTTAAAACAAGTATTTCCTGCTGTTAGAAAAGTAAAATGAATGGCTTTTATCAATATCTGCAAAGAACTAATCACACCATAGAACTTCCAAACTGATGCACTATGAATGGCTTGTTTGTTGCAGGGCAATGTGTTTCAAGATTCACAAACAGGAAGGTTCCCTATTGTGTCAAGTTCAATCCTGATGAAGATAAACAAAATCTCTTTGTTGCAGGAATGTCAGATAAGAAAATCGTGCAGGTATGTCTGCTTAATATCTCTTCCTCTAAAAATTATGGTATTTAGTAAAAACCAAGGTCTTATTCTGACTTTTTTATTTGTAGTGGGATATTCGAAGTGGTGAGATTGTGCAGGAATATGATAGGCATTTGGGAGCTGTCAACACCATTGTGTTTGTGGATGAAAATAGAAGGTTTGTGAGTACGTCTGATGACAAGAGCTTAAGAGTCTGGGAATGGTAAGTTTAAAAATTGGAAATTTAACTTGAAGTATATTATGAGCAAACTGAGAATAGAGTTTATTTTTAAAAGTATACATAGCACATAGGACACTGGCGTGTAGTGAGTTCTGTCTAGCTGAGGAAGAGCTGAATTTAAATTTATACAAATTTTTATGTAATTATACATGCAGTAGCTAAGATGTTTCACAATAAAGTAGCTGAGATTGTTCTGGTTCTATTGTTGCTCATTTCTGGTAACTGTTGAAGTTGGGCATACACTTTGCAACCTCCTGCATACTGCCACTCAGTCTAGTATGGGTCATAGTTCTTAAACATTTTTGTTCAGTGAAAGGAAATATCCCTTCCAAAATCTTAGTATAATACTTTCAATGTCTTTGAAATAATTCTTAATGTCTAATAGTGAATTACTGTCCCTAGCTTACTGCCCTACTGTACTGCAATATTTCAAAACTGTTTCTAAAGCCTACAGAACCTAAATCACTGTATGCAAAGTAAAATATCTTAAGTAGCGACTGTTTTATCGGTGCAGATTTTATATGGGCATTGGGCTGTATTTCTTTTTAGCATTAATTATTAATAATTTATCTCAATATTGTATCTTTTAGAATCGTTTCTCTAGAGATTTTAATCTTTAAAACCAGTTGCTTCCTGTCACGTTGCTGAATACTAACCAACCCATCCTGGCCTAATGCTCGAGACACTTCACAGATTTCCTTCTCCCCCAAAGAAAGCATAAAACAGCCCTGTCAGCCTGAAGCACACTGCACTCTATTAGTGATCTCTGTTCTCTCTCCTTTCCCCAAGGGTGTATTAGCCCTTAAATTAACCTTTTGAAGAAATGTCTGTTCTCTTACATTAGTGTCAGTTTTGAAAGCTTTGAACTTGGATGTGCATAGAGTTATCTATTATTTGGCCCATGTATGAAATAGCTAGTTTAGTGTAGCTTCATTTCTGGTTTTATGGTAGTCTGGATTTTTTGGCAATCATTGATATCCACAGTATGAATACAACAGATGATAGAAAAGTGGAAGTCTAAGAAAAACATCCTTTTAAATGGCTTCCAATTTTTAACATATCTGGGGAGAAACCAAATCTCTCCTATCTGAAACGTTTTCCACAAGGTTCTAGGTACTAAGATTTTCAGCTTAGGACTTTTAAGATTTCTCTAGCATTTCAAATTTCTTTTTGAAATAACCACTCCCATATCTTTAGGTATCTGTTTCATTTTGCCGTTCACACATGCAAAGCTGTTGCACAATATGGATGTTAGCTCAACAGCTCTGTGACTAATCAGTTCCTTCCTAGCTTTTTTTTTAAAAAAAAAAAAAAAAAGAAAACAAAACCCTAGACAAGAGACTCCAATCTGTGGTATTTGAAAGTTACCCAAGCAGCCAGCAAAACCCTCAGCATGTCTGTGATCGGCTGCTATCATTGCCAGTAGCAGCAGTGGTAATGACCAAAGTCTGGGAACCCAGGCTTAGGCTAGACATGTGATGCTGTCACCATATGTCACTCCAAGAGAGCCTCTGTTCAGTATTTCATAATTAGACCTATGTATGTACGGAGCTCCTTAAAGAAAAATCTTTACAATATCATACCTGCTAAGGGGTGTCTCCTCTCTGGCGAGTGGGAGGAGGATCTCACTTGCACAAATCTGTTCTTTCCTTGAGATTGGATTTGCCCTTGTTTTGTGAGCTTTGTGTTGATGGCTGAAATAAATAGCAAAGTGGGTGGATTTAGTCACTCTGTGGGGAAGAGCAGGAAAGGCAAAAAGGTTCTGGCATGGGAACATCGCAACCTGATTGTTCCAGTAGCAGAAGTTTTTTCCTTCTGGAGAAAAAAAATATGTACTGAGCTTGCTGTACGCTGAAGAAAGAGCTCCCTTGTTCAGATAACAGGGAACTCAACTGTAGGCAACGTTCTCTAATACAGTCATCAGGGATTTTTTTTTCTGTTTTATAAAAAGCAAATGTAATGCTGCCTTCCTAGGCACGGCTTGGAAAACCTTTCTCCCCAGCCTGCCATGATATGTTAATCGGTCTGTAGGCATATTTCTATAATTTCAAGATCCAGATTTGTACAATGCATTAAAACTAAGTTAATGTATTCAGTACAGACACTTTTGGAGCTTGAAAACTTCCATGGCAAATTATTTTGTGCTGCACCTCAAATCCTTTTTTTCCTAAGTTCATAAAGAAAATTATGTGCAAGTTAGGGTGATTTGGTTACTGCACCTTTTGGCATGTTTCTTCACATGTTCTTCTGCACAATATTTCTTCATTATGCTGCAGAAACAAAGCAGAGGTAATTATGACCTGACTATAGCCTTAAAAGCCAGTAATTAAAGCTGGTCTAATTGCTTAGTTTCAATTGTCTAGAGGAATTTTGTACTGTGTTTTGTAAACACTTTGACTTGGCAAGGGCTGGTAATGGGATGCCACTTCAGACTTCATCACAGTGAGGAACTTTTCCCCTGAGAACTTAAATCTCCTTTCCCCAGGAGTTCATCCTGTGCATAGATTTCAGTGGGCTATACACTGAATTGCAGTTGGTTGGTTGCTGGAAGTTCAGACTGCAAGTGTAGGACAGACTCTTGCAGATAAAATGGTTTCTTTAGGAGCCTTAATGGGAGTACTTTAAAATTTGTCTGCTTTTGCATTTCATGTGATTGTATCATTACAGCAGTGATATTGAAGTTGACATGGATGTGATATTCTGTGTTCTTTCTTCTAGAAATTCAAAATGTTATTTTGTCTTTGTCTGCTTCGTATGCATCTGATCCTACTTGGATAAGCAGTGAAATGATTTGGGCAATTGACCTTGGAGGCTTTTATTTCCTTTTACCTTCAAGTCAGCTAGCAAAGCAAGAACTGTACATTGGTAGCTTTGTTATTATCCTGGCAGGCTTAGGAGGCTTGTCATCTCCGTAAAGCTGTACCCCTCAGCAGGCCTTTTCTCTCCATCATTCCTGGTAGAGATACAGTAGTGTCCTGAGAGAGTTCTTCATGATGTGCAGATCCCAAAATTGGATTGGGTTGGGGGTTTGGTTTTTTTTCTTCTTTCTTTAAAAGGATTTTTCTCTCTCCTGCTTGGGGAAGAACCCCAGAGTATCATGTTTCTAAATCTTGGCTAGCAGATACTACTTTTGATATTTAAAACTTTTCAGCCTTTGAAATGCTGTGAAGTGGGGAAAGGACTTGAAGATCGTTAAATTTAAAAATTTAAACAAACAATATATCACATGAGTTTTGAGATCAGGCAACTGTGACAGCACCTTTCTTGGTAATTTTAATTTTTTTAAATATTTTTTTTAAGGGAGCAGGCTAATATTATTTATTTAGCTATTTGACTGGAAGCAAATGTGAAACAGAAATGTATCTCTTTACCCTGCCTAATAATTTAACGCAGCATACCCTGCAGCTGTCCTAAGTGTGTCTGGTAGCTTTCAACATAAAGCAGAGCTGTCTTGAATAAATTCGAGTGGATGAGCCTTCGAAGGCAGGACAACCTGTGCTGCATTTAAATTTCTCACTGCAGTACAATTCAGCATTGGAGATGCATCTTCTGTGATGAGACTTTTTTTAATGGGGCTTCCAGTGGGATTGCTTTTACCTGGCATTGAGGACTCCAGATGACGAGTGGGCTGAGGGAGTGTTGGATGGTGGGAGCTGATCAGGATCTGGCCTTACTGCAGCGATGACCTTGTGTCATGTTGCAGGTGGGGTTTGAAGCTGTTTGGGTATTGATGCAAAAGGGTAGAAAGGGGCACAGGGGGCTGCACTTCCTCTGCTGTCATGTTGGTCAGCCTCAGAGATTATGTGGACTTTTTGTTACTCCTTTACAGATTTACTGTCCAACAATAGTCTTAGGTGTGCCTGTTTGGAAGCCAGTTATCCCTTCACATGCTCTTATCCACAGAGTGTATTAAGTGGGTCGCCCTTCTTATTCTGAGGGGTAAATGATTTTAAGATTTAACTCACAGGAGCATTTGTGTTGCTTCCTGACAACAGACCCTGCTGCCTATGTGCCTGTTGCTTAACACAAGATGATGGGAAATAACTTACTCCACAATAAAATAGGATCGTAATTACCTTGCTAATGTCAACCCTATTGCCATCCAGCAAGGTTCCATCAGCTGGTACAAGGCAACCACCCACGCTCTCTGCTCCGATAGTGTCCCAGCAGCCCTTCCACTGTGTGAATTAGACAATGAAGTCATAACCATCCCCTCTGTATTAATTAATGTTGCTACAGAACACTTTGCTTGTATTTTCTGCTGAACACATTAATCAAATCTGTTTTCTGCTGGAGATTTATTTTGCTTAATGAGAAAGACATGCATGCCTTCCCTTTTTACCAGTCTTCTAGTGTAGGGTATGAGGAATACTGTGAATATGCACAGCCCGTTAGTAATTCAATTTATATAGTCAAAACCAATGACAGTTCTGCAGAGTAAGGACTAGACTGTACTTGTTTTTTTCCCTAGGCCTTTGTACAGGACAGTGTATGTTCTTAACATAAACTGGCACAGTCCTGTGTGCAGTCGAGACCAGGAAGTTCATGGTTCCATTCAGCTGTGAACATTTGGAATTGGCTGGTGTCCCATTTGGGGAGATCTGGAGGAAAAGGGCATTGTCAGAGAGACAAGAGAGAGAGACTCCTGTTTTCTTCTCCTTTAAAAAAAAAGGCAGAAATATTCTAGTTAAAGCACAAGTCAGTAAGACATTCCAATAAGATACATGCATATACCAGTCTATTCTTGCTACCTATATAAGAACTTTGTAAAAGCTGCAGTTAAACTGGAGGGAACAGAGTATCTTTGTTTTCCAGTTTTACTCTTAACATTTGGAATTACGATTCTGCTTTAGTCTCTGGGTCGTTTGATGGGGGTAAAATCACTCTGTCAGAGGTTCTCCTGTAGATGGCTCTGCGTCTGGAGCTCTCTAGGTGGGCATTCATATTTTTGAGCTTTTGCACATTCTTCTTCTGGACACCACCATACACTCTCCATGGTTCAGTAGCTGAGTAAATCAGCTGACTGGAGGCCAGCCCTTTGAACATCTCCATGTCTTCATAAAACACATGCTTCTTCCTTTTGCAGGGACATTCCTGTAGACTTCAAGTACATAGCTGAGCCAAGTATGCATTCGATGCCAGCCGTCACTTTGTCTCCAAATGGTAGGTTAACACTTCACTGCCTTCTCAGGCCTAGTTTACATAGGCATGTCTTACTGATTACTTCTCTGTAATGTTGCTATGTTGCATCCCACTGTCACCCCACACTACCTCCCCCAAATCAGAGTGTGCATTTATTCCAAGATTAAGAAGAACGAGAACAAGTATGTCAAAATGAAGGGTTATATCAGGGTAACTGTATCAATTTAAATTTAGACCTTCATCCAGACAGGGCAAAAGGACTCATTCTTTTCATAGAGCTGCGATGTGCTCTTTGCTGTATTTAAAATATTAAGAGAAACAATGGTGGGCACTGATTATGACTGCAAAGTACTAGGCAAGTTCAGGAGTCCTTGTGGTGCCACCATTAAAGTAGAAACTGATGTTGTACATGACTCTGTTAATGCTGTTCACTTCTGTTCTGAATACAGCCCAAATAACTCTTGCATAAGAGAAATCCCAAATTATCTCAGTGTTTCTGCATGTTAATGTTTCACTGGTGTTTGTGTTCTTCAATTAGAACCAAACTGAAGGAGGATAAAGGTTTAGTGCCTCCAGTAATCAGTGAAAATCCTTCTGACAGGACAAAATCTCTTATTTTCTGGTTTGGCCAAAATTAAACAGCTTTAGTGTCAACATTATTAAAGTGTTGCCAGATTTACAGTTAACAGTCACATTATGCTGAGTAGTGGCTGATCAACTTGTTGCACAGTTAACGTTTTCAGCCAGCTATCAGCATCAAATTGTATTTACTTTGCAGTGTAAATATTTTATTCTTAACAATAGAGGTAGCTGCATTTTAAAATGTTATCTTCCCAAGCTGGCCTTTTTCAACCCCCGTTTCTGAAATTGCACAACTTGCTGTATTCTCGTCCAGTTTTTCAGTTCGTCTCATTCTTCCACATTGAAATACTGGATTTCTCAATTATTTTTCTAGTTCTGGCTGACTAGTATTTGAGTATTTGATTTCTGAGATGAGACAGTAAATTATGTTAGGAATGAAGCAGTCATCTTTTCAGCTCCAGACATCACCTGTCACATTAACTAACATTAGCTTGACCTACAGTAGTCCAGTATCACACAAAACAAGTTCTTTCAGAATAGTTATGCTACAGATTGTGCCAGGCACATCATGCATCATTTTGGAGTTAAATGAGTCCTTTAAAGCAAAGTAAATTGAAAATTTTACGGATGTGGAACTTTTCTGCTTAGGGGCACTGATTTATGAATCTCATCAATTAAATTTTTCCTCCTGAGCGATGCAGGAAACAGACCTTTTAAAAAGTAGAAGAGGAGAATAACATGCTTGGGGTACACACTTGATTTGTTTCTTTGGGAGGCTGAAGAAAGTCCTCAAATTCCAAGCTAGAAGCTGGAAGTGTGATCGGATTTACAGTCAAGTCAGCACATCTTATGTTATCGCTGTTTGCATAAAACACTGTAAAGGCAGTGACGATATGCAGAGTTCGAGACAGAAGTCTCTGTTGTGTGGTGGTCTGTAGCGCATCATCTTCATTGGATTCTCAGGCAGGAGTTAATGTACTGCCAAGATGCAAAATGAGATAGAGTTAAGATCAGGAGTTTTTCGTTCACTAAAGCATCTTTATTAAATTGCATTCCATTAGGGCAGAGAATACTAAATACTTGCAAAAAACGTGTAAGGATTTCAGACTCCTGAGTCTTAGACCCGTTTTTCCCATAAAGAAAATAAGAGATGACTATCTTACAGTACCCACAAAACGGGTAATCAAATAGATTGCAGCTAGATGGGTTTTTTTCCCCTCATCTGAATTACCTGATTATGTGCACCAGCAAGCTTTCTTAGTAGCTTAAAAACTTACCAGTAAGTCAGTGGGGTTGATGCAGCACATTGTTGTAACAGCCAGAGCTTTTTCTAGAGTCCTCAGTGCATTTTATAGAATAGGTGTCCCAAATCTTGTCAAACGTAAGGTTTTGCCTCTTGGCAGTTGTACCAGGCAGAAGCAATATCAGCTGCTAATTAGAACCCTGATACATAATGAAAATCAGGATCAAGATAGTGCAAGAAAAGTTATGAAAATCTCTTAAAACATTCCAGTTAAGTCTGTTTCTTCAAATGCAGCACTCTGATACCATCTTTGTTTATTGCATTTATAGGGAAATGGTTGGCTTGCCAGTCAATGGATAACCAAATTCTGATTTTTGGAGCTCAGAACAGATTCAGATTAAACAAAAAGAAAATTTTCAAAGGTCACATGGTAGCTGGCTACGCTTGTCAAGTGGATTTTTCACCTGACATGAGGTAAGTTTTTGTGGGAAAGAGCTTCATCTTGAAACTTGCTGGCACAGATGCTAAATTTCTTCTTGAATCCTCTGCAACTTTCATTGATGCACAGCCACCCTATTAACTTGGCATCAGAGTTCTCCAGCCAAGCAGCAGAATGGAAAGTTTGCTCTTGCCATTTGATAGGAGTAAGTTATAGAATCAGAGAATAGTTTGGGCTGGAAGGGCCCTCTAGAGGTAATATAGTCCAACCCCCCTGCAGTAATCAGGGACATCTTCCACTAGACCAGGTTGCTCACAGCCCCATCCAACCTGACCTTGAATGTTTCCAGGGAGGGGGCATCTACCACCTCTTTGAGCAGCCTGTTCCAGTGCCTCACCACCCTCACAGTCAAGAATTTCTTCTTAATATCTAATCTAAATCTACCCTCTTGCAGTTTAAAACCATTCCTCCTCATCCTGTCACTACTTGCCCTTGTAAAAAGCCCCTCTCCAGCTTTCCTGTAGGCCCCCTTCAGGTACTGGAAGGCTGCTAGAAGGTCTCCCCGGAGCCTTCTCTTCTCCAGGCTGAACAAGCCCAACTCTCTCAGCCTGTCTTCATAGGAGAGGTGCTCCATCCCTCTGATTTTTGGGGCCCTCCTCTGGGACCCGCTCCAGCAGGTCGATGTCTTTGCTGTGCTGAGGGCTCTGGAGCTGGACGCAAAAAAAAAAACAACAAAAAAACACAGTCCATGTAGTCCAGATTCTCTGTTCTGCAAAGATGATTTATGCTGTTGTTAAACCATCCAGAGACTCCCCTGGTTTTGTCTAGCTCTGGTGCAAGACAGGAGGCTTCCACTTCTGACTTGCATCTGGCTCTTTTTGAGCATGGTCTGCAGCACAGGGTCTGTTCCCACAATATGCACTTGCCTAGAATACCTGGATTCAGACTTGCTCAGTTTTCCCAATTTGCAGGTCTGGTGTGGGTATCCTCATTTATTGTTTAGAGTACCATCTTTTTCATCCGTGTTTGCTTAGTAATATGCCCATACATTTACCACTGTACTACATAAGAGATTCATTACTATAAAAACTGGAGAATAACCTCAGCAAAACTGGAGGAAAAAGCAGAGAGAAGTGTCTCTAAATTTTAGAGAAACTTCTGGCACTTTCTCTTTTGCTGATGTATTCTCTTTAGTTCCAGTAACACAGTGTATGGTATAATTGCATTGCTTAGCACATTTACCTCGCAGCTGATGAATCACTTTCTGCAGGACTTCTGCGCTTTAGAGCACAGCATGAATGCTAATTCTTTGGTAGGTATGTTTGCAGACTGTCAGACAAGGAAGCTCACTGGGTGAAGCTTTTTTCCATTGCTCAATGTAAAAGTATTATAATACAAGCAGTCTTCACGCATGATACAGCTTTTATTTTAATCCTGTTAATGTAGCTATGTGATCTCTGGAGATGCAGATGGAAAACTTAACATCTGGGACTGGAAGACAACCAAACTCTACTGCAGATTAAAAGCACATGATAAAGTCTGTATTGGTGCGGTGTGGCATCCACACGAAACATCTAAAGTCATTACATGCGGCTGGGATGGTCTTATTAAACTGTGGGACTAAAGAGGATGCTACGAAGATCTAAAGATGTAAGCCCTGCATACGTCTGAGATTAAGAGTGAATTTTGCTGTAAGGATGGGTAGACGTTTGTAATACTGCAGTTCTCCTCTAGCTGTATATATGCACTAAGAATTGGGAAATCTTCAGAAGACACAACTGAAAAGATATAGTTCTAAATATGACCTCTGAGTATGAGAAGCTGAGGTCACCTGAAGCATGCAGAATCAAGTGTTAGTTTGTCATGTCATTTTTTTGTGCAAAACGCTCTTGTAAAATAAAATCATTTTAAGAAAAACTATTTTGGTGGTTCTGGCTGTCAGAGATGTGGGGAGTTAAAGGAGAAAATCAGCAATTGTGTAACTCTTCCTAAGAAGAAATCTTTGGTGTACTGCACTAGAGCTGGAAAAGATGCATTTGTTTACCTGGTTTTCGGTGGTATTTTTGTTGTCCTCAAAATACTTCTGTCAATAGAACACAACCCCACTTGCTAAGATCTGTTAATTCACAGTAGAAATGAAGAACTAATCAGAAGCTCACAGCTGTCAGATAAATGGTCACTGAGACTATTCATAAACTCTTGGTTTCTGTCTGTATTTACCAATGGCATCATGCTGATCACTGAGTTTCATTTTTAGAAGTACTCCTCCATTTCAAGATTTTGCTTGTAATGGTTGTGTGTTAAGTGTTGTTTTCCCTCTTCCCATATGCTGTTAGGTTCCAATAAGCATGACATTATTTAAAAAAAAAAAGTGAACGTCTTGTGTTCAGTTTGGAATACACTGTATTATAAGCCCCATAAAGCTTTTGATAATTTAATGTATATACATGTCACACTTTTTCTCTTTAAAGAACTTATTTTTAATAAACCTTTTTATAAAAAGTCTGCTTATCTTCATTCAATTCTTCTGTCTAGCAGTGTCCATATAAAATATTTCTTACCCTCTCGTGTTTGAATTTGCAGTTGTACCAGCATTCACATAAACTCATTCTCTTGCACTGTTCATACAAAACTAATACAAGCTTGGAAGCAAGAGAAAAAAAAACCCTTTTACCTCCTTATCCACTCTCTTTTTGAGAACATCATGGAAATAAAAATGTGTAACAAATTTATCCCATTGATCAGTCTTTGATTACAGTTTTGAATCACACTATATTGTTTAATATAAATCCAATCACTGCTCATCAATTATAAACAGCAGCAAAGGAGTAACTGCCTTAATTGACAGCAGGATCGAAGATAAGACACTGCCATAGGTGAGATGCAAAGAATCTCAAATTCTGTAGATGGAAGGAAATGGGTTGGTTGTTTTGTGGGTTTTGTGTTGGGTTTGGGTTTTTTTGTTTTAATGTCCTGTTGTGGAAGGATTGATTAACAAGACAATTCTGTTCTTTCAAAGAGTACTTGCTGAAGTTAGGCCCTTGTGAGTCAACATGGAGCTTAACACATTTTTATACCAACTCTCTAAAGCTGAACTTGAGAGTCTTTCCACTGTCCATTTATGCTGTCATGTGACTGCACCAAGTCTGTTTACTTTCCTGTCTCAGTAGCCTTGTGTACCTGAAAAACTCCACGCACTGTCTGCACAAGCGGTGTATTGGTGTTTACTGGGTATTGCCTAACCTTGCACCCGTACAAGTACTGGGGCAGGAAATGGTAGAGCCTGGAGTGAGAGGAAAGAGCCGCTCTGGTGTGTCCTCGGGGCACTGTCCCCTCTGCAGGGAGAGAAGAGGCTGCTCTTGTTTCTCGGCTCTTCAGGGTGCGGGTGGGAGTGAGCTGCTGCCGTATCGCAGGGAGTGAAATTCCGACGTGGTTCTTGTCACAGGGAAGACTCAACTCCCGACCTGGGGGTTGAGCTCTACTCTGCGCTGTGCCCTGGGTGCTGCTTCAGGAGAAAGTGGGCTGGAATGATTTAGAATGGTTTTCTTCCTTCAACTACATTCCCTACATGGGTATGTGGCAGTGTGCCCTGACCAGTAACAGCTTCAAAGTACAGGGAACTGGGGAGGAGAGGAGCAACAGAGCAGATACAAAAACTTCTCACAGGAATGTATATTTGTTTCCATATCAGAAACACCTTTCCCAAATGCTTAAAAGCCTTTAAATAATAATAACACAAAATGCCTGGCTCTGTAGTTGGTACTGTGCTTTTCCATGTGTCACCTACCAGGCAGAACTTTATGTGTGTATATATATAGTATATACAACAGTATAAAAATAAGTGTATAAACTTTTGTAGTAACTGGGTGTTGTCTTTGGAGAAAAAAAATAAGAAACGTTGACTCAATGAGTTCTGCTGGAGTTGATGAATTGGGATTAAATGCTTGCAATAAGCCTAGAATCAAAATTCCCCTAGAAACTTTCAGATAAAATCCTTTGTCCCTCACTGTTGGTCACTGTCTTAATCTTCTGTGGAATTTCTCACATCTGCATTGAAGCCTGCAGGGAGAATTTTTATGAGGATAATTCCCTCTTGTCAGCTCGAGAGTTGCAGCCTCCAAAGCTCACGGTGTCAGCTAGTTTGCTGTGCAGGAGGATAGGCAGCGAGTGTCTGTGGGCTGCGAGTCTAGACGTGTCTTTCCAGCAGCCACCTGGGAAAAGATTTCTTGCTGGCCTAATTAACTCAAATCATGTCCTTGTCTTATCTTCCCAATTTCATGTTTCACCAGAAATTGGTCTGTTAGAAATGTTGGTCAGAACAAGTCTAGACTGAGACCCCCAGGCAGAGCTTGACGTGTGAGCAGACAGACCCAGGGAAAAGGCAGCGTTGGGAGAAAAGGGAAGAGCGTGTTTCGAGTTCCCCCAATTTGTTCTCCTCTAACATTAGGCGGAGTATGGGCCTGGATGGGATTCACCCCAGAGTAATGAAGGAACTGGCAAATGAACTTGCCAAACCACTCTCTATTATCTACCGGCAGTCCTGGTTAACTGGAGAAGTTCCAGCTGACTGGAAATTAGCAAATGTAACGCCCATCTACAAGAAGGGTCGGAAGGACGATCCAGGGAACTATAGGCCTGTCAGCCTGACCTCGGTGCCAGGCAAGGTGATGGAACAGCTCATCCTGAGTGCCACTACACGGCACATGCAGGACAATCGGGGCATCGGGGCCAGCCAACATGGATTCATGAAAGGCAGGTCCTGCTCGACCAACCTGGTCTCCTTCTATGAAAAAGTGACCTGCTTAGTAGATGAGGGCAGGGCTGTGGATGTAGTCTATCTAGACTTCAGTAAGGCATTTGACAGTGTCTCCCACAGCATCCTCCTAGACAAACTGGCTGCCCGGGGCTTGGATGAGTGGACTCTTAAATGGGTTAAAAACTGGGTGGATGGCCGAGCCCAGAGAGTGGTGGTGAATGGGGCAAAGTCCAACTGGCGGCCGGTCACTAGCGGTGTTCCCCAGGGCTCAGTTCTGGGGCCGGTGCTGTTCAATATCTTTATAGATGATCTAGACGTAGGGATTGAGTGCATCCTCAGCAAATTTGCAGATGACACCAAGCTGGGTGGGAGTGTCGATCTGCTGGAGGGTAGGAAGGCCCTACAGAGGGATTTGGACAGGTTAGATAGATGGGCCGAGACCAACGGCATGAGGTTCATCAAGACCAAGTGCCGGGTCTTACACTTCGGCCACAACAACCCCATGCAGCTCTACAGGCTGGGGGAAGAGTGGTTAGAAAGCGGCCCGGTGGAAAGAGACCTGGGGGTGCTGATCGACAGCCGGCTAAACATGAGCCAGCAGTGTGCCCAGGTGGCCAAGAAGGCCAATGGCATCCTGGCCTCTATTAGGAATAGTGTAGCCAGCCAGTCTAGGGAAGTGATCGTCCCTCTGTACTCGGCACTGGTGAGGCCGCACCTTGAATACTGTGTCCAGTTCTGGGCCTCCCACTTCAAGAAAGATGTTGAGGTGTTGGAGCGAGTCCAGAGGACAGCGACCAAGCTGGTGAAGGGTCTGGAGGGTCTGACCTATGAGGAACGGCTGAGGGAGCTGGGGTTGTTTAGCCTGGAGAAGAGGAGGCTCCGAGGTGACCTTATTGCAGTCTACAACTACCTGAAGGGAGGTTGTAGTGAAGTGGGAGTTGGCCTCTTCTCCCGGGCAACTAGCGATAGGACAAGAGGGCACAGCCTCAAGCTTCGCCAGGGGAGGTTCAGGTTGGACATTAGGAAGAATTTCTTTCAGAAAGGGTTATTAGACATTGGAACGGGCTGCCCAGGGAGGTGGTGGAGTCACCATCTCTGGATGTGTTTAAGAAAAGACTGGACATGGCACTTAGTGCCATGGTCTAGTTGACAGGGTGGTGTCAGGGCAATGGTTGGACTCGATGATCCCTGAGGTCTCTTCCAACCTGGTTGATTCTGTGTGATTCTGTGAAGTGATTCAAGCTGAAGGGAAATCCTTGAGAGGGCTGGAGGCAAGCATGTCACGCTGCTGGGAAGGAATACGTGCAAGCTGGAGTGCCGGGTTGCTGTCACAGCATCATAATTTTATCCCCTTTGATCATGCATCTGTAACTTCCAGAAATGATGTGCCACTATGTTGCCACTTTTATTAATACCAATTACTTTTACAGTGGGAGTTTTACAGATAAATGAACTATCTCCATCATTCTTGGAGTTCTGCCTGGGAAACTTGATAGTTCCTTTGGCCTTGTGCCATCTTTTTCTTGGACTTTTTTCATATGCGAGAGGGGGAAATATCCTGCATATCCTCACACGACTTGCTGGTAAGAAGGCTGCCTTTCTTGAAGCAGATGGTCTTGGCATCTGTCTTGCACAGAGTTTATAACTGTCCCCAGAAAGATGGAGCTGCTCAGTCTTTGCCCTCATTATGAGGAACAAATATCTAAATTACTGTACATCCAGAAAAGACCAAGATTGCCTTGTAAAAAGCCAATTTTTAGCAACAGGCAGATGTTCAATATACCATTTAACACTGTGGTCTTTGAAGGCTAATTTAAACAGCGAGCTTTGCAGCTCTGACAGCCCAGTAACACAATGTACTTTCCTTCTTTCTCCCAACTGGTCATTACAAACTCCTGCTCCCGTTTGCGAGGAAGACTCCACATGACAAGCAGGCTGCGCGAGGGGGAACGTGTGGAGAGCGGAGGAGGGAGGGGAGTTTTGCTTGGAAGACTTTAAAGAGTTGAACCTATACACGAGAAAAATCAGTTGCCAGGGAGGTTGTTCCTCTGGAGACTACTAAAGGGTTTGCTACTGTAGGTTGACTTCACTCGCATACACTTGAAATTTAAGTCTTGCAGAAAAATATGTCTTTTCTGTCAGGCTTGCTGATAAAAAAAAAAACAAACAGATACACCACGGCTGTCTCGCAGCACTTGGAGAAAACTGCTTGCAGCTGGGTTGTGTTTACTGAAGCTCCTTGCAGAGTTTAAAGCTTTTTAGTTGCAATGGCTTTCAATAGGGCACGGACCTCTAAATTCACCAGGTACGCTGGAAGTTTGACCTCAGACCTGTTTGTTATCTTGTATGACAGAACATTTAAAATGTTTGAAATGCTAAAGCACGGAGCCTTTCTGAGTCTGTTTAACCTGCTGTGGCTCACGCTGCTGGGAGGCTGCTAAAATTAAACGTTATTGCAGATGTGTTGGGTTTGTCCTTCAGAATAAGAGGGTCTCCTTAGGCCTTGGGGTTTTTTGGTTCATGTCCAAAATGATGTCCAGGTTGACACAGGTCATCTGAAAGATGTCAAGACTAAGTGAGACTGCTTCTCCTCTGATTTGGAAAGGAGGACAACACCACAAATCCTCTAGGAAGTCATTTCAGTAATAGGAATTTTATGGAGCCTCAAGACCACTGACAATTACCCAGACATGGTTCTGGGAGATGCAAATCTTTCCGATTCTCCCAGCGTAATTACCCCACAGTTGGTGTGTTGCTCTTAACTGCCCAGCTAAACACTTCAGTTGTGGAATAAGTCTTTTTTTTTTGGTGGCGTTTAAACTCTTGCAAAGCAACACTAAAAAAAAAATGCAAAAATGCCCCGTGCTAGAAGAGCTGTAACAATTTAACTTCCTACCTTAGCTTGCACCAGGCTATTTTTTGCCACACAGATACGACTTTGCTCATCCAGGCCAGTTGTGTTTATTTTGCCTCCACATCCTTACACTCCTTCAGCTCCGCTGTATATGCTCTGTAAAACATAATCCCTTCCAATTTTCAGTTTTGTCAGAACAGTTTCTCTGCAGCGAGCTCCTCTCTCCTCCCCCTGGTGCTGACCTTTTGGGAGTACCTTGGGGCAGGGCGGGGGGGAGTTGGTTTTGTTTGCTTTTTGTCATAATCCTTCCAGTATTAAAAAGGTGGAATGACATTATGGAATAATATTTCTTCAGATGCTGAATTCTCCTATGTCTTGGAGCAGTTTTCCTTCCCTTCACACAGAAGAAGTAACAAGGTGTTTCAGGGCCTGGCAGGTCAGCTTGGGAGGTCAGTGTGGGGTTTGATGAGTTCCCATCTCCTGTGTCATGGCTGCTCCTGGCTGGTGTCCGTGGAGGGACGCGGTACTGCCGGGGCACAGCTGCTGCTGCTGCAGTCAAGGTCTGCACCGGGCAGATGGCCGTCCCCACCTCCCTGTGAGGGTGGTGGCACCCAGGGTGGAGGCTCCACTCTGGATATCTGAAGGTGGATGCAAGGGTGCGATTCACATTGTTTGGGTTTGATTCAGAAATGGAGTTTCAAATATTGGGGGGAAATACCAGCTAAGGCGCAGGAGCATTTTAATTACTTGCCAAGGTTTTGTACTGTGCACACCACTGAACTTTCTTTCGGGAAATTGCTGAAAAATAAGCACGTATGGTGGTAATCCACCAAGAAGAGCAGGGACGATACATGGGTATTCATGTTTGAGTCATCATTGCCAGGCAGCACAAAGCAGGTTCCTGTTTTCCCCTTGTGTAAGGTCCTGCCCATCGGGATGAGGGACATAGCACGGACTGTCTCTGCCAAGGTCTCTTTCTGAACGAGCTGAAACACTTTACAACAGGCAGGTCAAACTATGCCATGAACAGGGAATTCTATTTAAGGGAAGAGACCCATTCATTGTCACGGGTGGTTTCCTTCAAGTGTCAGGCTTGCTCTGCAGATGCCGCCCCTGAAAGCCAGCGGAGGGAGGCAAGTACAAGTATGTCTCTGAATGTAGGTCAGCTCTGAACTTCCACGGGCACTAAACCAGGTCTCTACTGACTGCGATGAAATGTCACATTGTGTTAACAAGCAGGAAGAAATCAAGAGTGATTTCCTACTGAATAACCCTGAGGGTCCTTTCAAGGGCATGGGAGCGGCTAATGAAGCTCATGAAATCAAAGTTTTTGAATGAACCAGATGGTCTCAGCTGTTGAATAATTCACCAGAGAGAATGAGTGCTATTTCTTCAGGTGTGCTACGGGTGATACATCTTCTTGGCATCTGCCAAGAAAGGCCAGACGCTTCCCTTTACGCTTTCTTTGATCTTTCACAGTTGAGAGGTGCTCATGAAGAACAACCCTTCACAAGTCACTGATGGGATCAAAGCCCAGGGCCAGAAGTGCATGCAACAAACGTCAGATTTTGGAGTAGGGCAGGAGGTCAGACCTTTGGCCAAATTTTGGAACCTCCAAGGAAGCCAATGTGGCATTCAAAAAGGGACCAGTTTCCGTGGAGAAGTATGTTAGTGTCCTAACACATCCCTCTCTGTGCTGCCATGGGTTCTCTATGGAAACCTCATGTTGCCACATTAACTGTGATAGTTTGGGGGATTCACATCTGTCACTGCTCTTCGTCTTCTCCAGGTCACAGGCAGCACTTGTAAATGCTGATTCATAGATGTGTGTGATTTATAAATCAGCATGGGCTTCTCTGAAAGGGAAATGCCCTCACCCCCACAGAAGGATCTGTGCAAATAAAACTGCCACTAGAGACAGGTCATCTCTGCAAAGATCCATTTTAGACCCAGCTGAAACATCTCCTGGTGGAGGTGTCCAACTAATGCAATAATGACTCCACTTCAGGAACGAGACCTGGTCACTATGTCCTTGTTAGCTGGGGTTGGCACTGGCTGTGGCCACCATGAGTAACCTGAGGTGCGAGCAGTAAGGAGGCTCCTGGGCTGGGTTTCACCCGGTGCCAGGCTGGAGGCAATGGGCTGGCTGCTCTAGAGAGCTGATGTGGATGCCTGCAGTGAGAGCCAGGAGATGCCCAATGCACCTGGGGACTGAGGGCCAGAAGCCTGGGGGGAGAGCAGAGCTGGGCAATAACCATAATGGTGACACTGATTAGATCCATAGTGGCAGGAGGTGCCAGGAGCACCTGGTAGATGGCATAGTACAGATACACAGCTTAAGGAAGGGAACAGGCCACCCTTTTGCAATGAACTCCCGTGCAGGCGTATTGCTGAGCACGTTGGTGGAAGGTCAGTCCAGAGACGCACGTTTGGCAACTGACACCTGATGACTTGGTATGATTTGGCCCCTGTGCTCCTGCTCTGCCCTGATTTGGTCCAGACACCTTCCTCTGCCGCTCCTGGCAGTAGGAGTTTGAAGGGTGAGTCTCACTTTCTTCCTCAGATGCTGCCAAGGGCAGGGCCCCGCAGCAGGTCTCTGGAGAGTCATTTCTCTTTCTCTGACCATCCAGAAGGTAAAAAAGGCTTTACTGCATTGTCCACAGGAGATGCTGGATGCTGCCCAGATTCAGGAATATGTCAGCAATGCCAGGACAGGCCAGCGGCCCTTTCTTGCTGCCCGGCCATGGCCACGCAGTCACCAGTCTCCAGGTTGTGGCTATAACGGGAGAATACCCTGCCCACACTGGTTTTAATGGTGCACTCTGTACGTGAAGAGGGGCCAGCTACCACAGTTTCTGTGGAAGTCTGGTCTGGGAAGAGATGCAGAGTACGCCACTGGCATGTGGTTACTGCAGGGCTCACTCTGCAGGGCGATCACCTCAACAAGCTCGTCACCTGCTTCATGGCCTCTCTAGCTGTCCCCTCTCCAGAGCTGCTCCCGGGCAGCCCAATGCTCCCTGCAAGGAGCCATCCCACAGGAGCAAGGCAGGCTCAAACACAGGTGCCAAACATGTGCAGATGTCCCCAGAGCAGCCAGTGTGTTTGAGAGCCAGCATGTCGCAGTAAATCTGGGGAGGTTGGCTGGTGGATCTTCAGCTCTTGTGGATGCCAGCAGTACCGGACCCCGGCCTTTCTCTCTCAGCACTGTCCATAACAGGCTGGAGATACCACCTGAGCAGGGTGTATGGCTGGGACCCTGCAGCGGGTAGGGGTCGATCATGCCTGGGTATGGCAGTGGGTGGACCCGCATTTACCCACCTGGCATCCCTCAGTGCCAGCCTGTCCGCTGTCACAGAGTCAGCCAGGGCTGGCTTGTGCCCCTGTGCACAGTTGTTAGGAGATGGGAACTGAATTCATTTAAGAATCTCTCCTTTAGGTAAAAGAGACCAACAAAAGAGAAGGGGTAAGGGCACAAAAGCAGGACCTCAGAAAGGAAGGCTGTAATGCTGCTTTAAGAGACGCTAAGTAGAAAGGCACAGATAGCACATAAAATAAGAGCTGTTCATTTTCTCCCTTAATATCACATAACTGCCTCCAGAATGATAAGTGGCTTTTATCTATCCTGTATCCAAGATAAGGTTTCCTTAAAAATTACCATAGTTATTGGAATCTTTTCTTGCAGAAGATGTATTTGCTACAGCCTGAATTGTCCTGACACTACCTGGCAGTCCTGAGCAAGAGATTAACTGAGGGTTTACTAAACTCTTAAGCAAAGAAGAACCAGGATGGATCCCTACTCCATTTCTATAATTTACATATACAGCACCATCTTTTCTTCAGGGCAATGAATGACAGATGTGCAGCCCTTTGGAATTTTAACATCTGAGAGAGATCATGTGATTTCTTTTTTAACCTCTATCTGTTGGTTTCTTAAACAAATTATGATAAGCTATTGGGCTAGTTACTCTAAGACTAATCAGGAGGAAAAACCTGTGCAGTGCTAGAGCCCATATTGCTTTATTAATAAATCAGGACTCGCAGCTGGGCATTTGCCACAGCTTTGCTTTTGAAAAATGGGAGTTGAGCCACCCTGTGGTGTAGCAAGTGTGACTGTTCCAACAAGTTAGATATTGGTTTAGGAAATCCTGGCACCCTCTCACATTTTAATGAATCTCCTCATGGCCCCACACCATTAAACCACCTCGGTACTTAATGTAGGAGCGTTTGCAGCAAGCACGGCTGTCACAGAGAAGGCATTTCCTACTCATTTTCAGAGGCTGTGGATCTCTTGGGTTGTGTATTACCTGGCTCAGGGATGGCAATATGTAGCTTGGCCCCATGGAAAGCGTTTCGCCCAATGTTTTGGATACGGGAAATCCAACACATCTGCAATAGGTCATCTCGGTTTTGAGCACTGCAGAGCTGAGGCCATGGAGGGCCCCCTCAGTGCCCTGCTCTGGGTGACTACAAAGCCTCTCACCCCCCAGTCCAGGTGGGATGTGCAGGAGCAGCAACAGAAGCTACATTTATAGAATCATAGAATATCTCAAATTGAAAGGGACCCATAAGGCTCATTGAGTCCAACTCCCTGTTCCTCACAGGACTACCTAACACTAAACCATATGACTAAGAGTGTTGTGCAGATGCTCCTTGAACTCTGACAGGCTTGGTGCTGTGACCACTTCCCTGGGGAGCCTGTTCCAGTGACCGACCACCCTCTCAGTGAAGAACCTTTTCCTAATGTCCAGTCTGAAGTTCCCCTGGTGCAGCTTCATTCCATCTCCTCGTGTTCTATCGCTGGTCACCAAAGAGGAGATCAGCACCTCCCCCTCCGCTGACCCCCGTGAAGAAGCTGTAGACTGTGATGAGGTCACCCCTCTGCCTTCTCCAAGCTGAGCAAACCAAGTGACCTCAGCCATTCCTTGTAAGTCTTGCCCTTGAGGCTTTTCACCATCTTGGTCGCCCTCTGATGTCCTTATATTAAGGCGCCCAAAACTGCACACAGTACTCAAGGTGGGACCACACCAGCGCAGTGTAGAGCGGGACAATCACCTCCCGTGACCAGCTAGCTATGCTGTGCTTGATGCATCCCAGGACACGGTTGGCCCTTTTGGCTGCAGGGCACACTGTTGGCTCATAGTCAACTTGCCACCAACCCAAACCCCCAGATCTCTTTCCGCAGGGCTGCTCTCCAGCCTCTCACCCACCAGTTTGTATATATAACCAGGATTACCCCACCCCAGGTGGAGAATCTGGCACTTGCTCTTGTTAAATTACACCAGAAAACAAAACGGTGCCAGGAGGTATTCCCCAGCCTTGAGGCAAACTGGCAAAGATGGCCTGGCCATGTCTATTTACTAAACTCTTTCAGCTTTCCAAACAAGGTGGCTGGATCCAAGCTGTCCTTGGCTTGGGCTAAATCCCCAGCTGTGCCTAGGAATTGTCTGGGAGAGTCCTAGATGGCCTGTGACAAAATCATGCCAGGGATCTCGTTAGTTAACCAGACAGCCATTCCCAGAGCCTGTGCCCACTGCCTGCCACTGCTTAATTTACTAGCACAGGCACAGCTGGGATCATCACCTGGTCAGTAGTCCTGGTCTCACCACATGTTCTTCCTTCTTCCTTAAATAAGGCCTTCGATGTGAAGAAGCCCATGTTAAGTCCCCTGAGAATTAAACTCCACTTCAGCAAATCCTGATGCAACTAAAGAAGTAGATGGATTTGGTTTTAAAAGGCAAATAAAATGAAGAGGCAGTAAATCAGAGACTCCACACAACACAAGGCACTGTCAGCGTGACTGAAAGGCAGTAGATTGAAAACCAGCGTGCGGTTGTTAAAAAAGAAAGGGTTTGACATTTAGGCACAAGTTAAAATTTCAAATGCGATTTGGAAGACTGATACAAATCTGAATGCACAAGGGCACAGAGCTGGCTTTCAGTGAAGAGATTAAAATCCCCCCCATTTCCACCAGCCCCTCACCACCCTACTCCTTCACCATCGGAGCAGGGAGGGGGTTTCTGCCTCTTCCAAAGCAGCCCGAGGTCCGCAGCCTCTGTGGCCGACACAGATGCTCGAAGCCGGACTGACTGCAGCAGTTTCGAGCCCGACGACAGGTCCAGGTGGGAGGCAGAAGCTGGGGCCAGGGCAGGCGGCTCCCCGCAGCCCCAAAGCAAGGGCAGTGGGAAGAAGGCTGTCACCCTAGCAGGGCCACCTGCCTGATGGCCCCTTCTGGGAGAAAGGGAGCCGAGCTGAAGGGCTGAAGCAGTTTCTTCTGGGGAGAGCGGTCCCTGCCTGCCCTGGGGCAGCAGGAGCCCTCAGAGAGGTGGGAGAGGAGGAAAGCAGATGCCTGGCTTGGGGCGAAGCCTGGGGAAGGTGAGGGAAATGGCTCGATCCACTGGTGAGGCAAAGCAGTGGTGCTGGGAGAAAGCTGACTCGCCTGGCTGGAATGAAGAGCTCCGACTCTGGCTGCTTCCTGAGATCCTGTGAGCATGTTGGGTCCAATGCAGGGCCCTGTTCTGGGAAGGAGGGGATGAGGTTGCTGAGGCAGCGGAGAGGATGGAAAAGGAAAGGAGGGTATAAAAGGCGAGAGGGAAATGCCAGGATTACAAGCGAAGGAACACCACGGGGACAAAGAGACTTATGAAAAACACACTGCTGGGCTGAGACACAGCAAGGGGAGGAACACTGAGCCCTGCAGAAGTCACAATCATAGAATCATAGAATAGTTTGGGTTGGAAGGGACCTTTAAACATCATCTAGTCCAACCCCAGAAACCAAAGACAGTTACAAAGGCTGTATATCAAAGACATGGAAGTGGTATCATCTTGTATTTTAATGCAAAGTTTAATGTAAAAATTCTTCTAAAGAGAAGGAAAAAATCACCTGCCATATATTTATTAGCTCCCCCACTCCTTAGCTCCTCAGGGAGCGGTCAAGGCTGGGTCCTGGGAGTGCACAGCAGACAACCCACCCGCCAGCCTGCAGAGCCTCAGCACGCCCGCAGACCAGGGCACCTGCCTGTGCCACCACCTCTGTCCCCATCGGCGCAGACCCAGGGTCTGGGCTGCTTGTGTCAGGGAGAGGCGGCCAGGCCAGGGAGGTGGTGAGGAGGTAGCAGGCATCCAGGCGCAGCACTGGAGAAGGCACGCAGCAAAACATTCAACTAAACCCCAAAACAAACGAAACAAAAAAGACCAGGTTTCACTTTCAGCTCCTTTAAATAAGTGTATCGCTAGATGAAAAACCATTTGCTACAGCCGTTGCAAGAGTAATTTAAAACAAGATGTTCTTCGAGCAGATGAACTAGGGAAGCCCCGTCTTCTGTGGCTGGAGCCTCTGGAGGGTAAGGGGGAGCGCTGGTGGCAGCTTTTCCTGCAGCTCAGTCTCTCTGTCCCACTGCCTCCTGTGTCAGAAGCGCTGAACTCGCTTCCCGCAGCCAGACTGCCTTCCAGAGCCGAAGTCAGAGCACTCAGAAGCTGCTCAATGAAATAGGTAGGAATTTAGTTTGGTGGTGATTTCTGCCTCTGCCAAATTCATCTGAAATTTGCCAGTGGGTTGAAGAACATACTGTGCTTGCCTAAAATTTGTTCCATGGGAAACAAGGCCAAAGTAAAGAAGATGATACAAATCAAAGACGATCGCTTTACAGAGAAGTAACACTTGACCCTTCCTGAGAAAGGCACCTCCTCAGCAGCACTCTCCCGACCAAGGGCCAGCACAGCTCAGTAAGCAGAGCTTCCCGGGGCAGCCCCGGAGGGATGCCCTCCGTGCCGGCACGCTCAGGTACCGGGCAGCCTGGGAAAGCCGCGCTGTCAGCCCCCCCAGACAAACCTTTACAGAAACCTCCTTCCTCTGAGACGGTGTGCCCACTGGCAAATACACTGCTATACAAATATGCAACATGTACCTTCTCCCGGTGCCAGTTCTTTTGACAACGTATAAAAACAAAAGCCAGTCCGTTTTGTTAGCAGTCACTGTGCACACTTAGCAACTTTAGCCAGTGATGCCAAAGTCCTCTTCAATAATGCTACGGGGCCAGATGGCTCGCAGTCACATATTATAAATTACTTTCTGCTATTTCCATCTTGTATTTACCCAGCTCAGTGTGTAACAGCTACTGGCGTTGAAGGCTTCCTTTTTCAGAAACATCTGTGGTTTTGATAAGTCTTTGTAGGTATGGAAAAGCCTGAAGTCCTTCAGCTCCAGTTCTCGGAGCAGACTGTACCAGTACCGCACCACGGTGCTGTCATTGCCACTGACCTCAAACCCAGGCCAGTGGATGTGCACCTCAAAGACCAGCTGTCCTATCTGCTCAACAACATCTTCCAGGATCAGGTTTTCCAAAATTTTCCACTCAGCACTCTCCACATCTGCCTTGAGGACATCGATCTGCAACAAAAACATCATTACTATGTGAAAATGAGAGGCTTTGCAATTACTGTCAGTAACATCTGAGGCCAGGTTTGTCCATTTTATAATATACATAACTCCTCTTATGACAGTTCCTTTTGCATTAAAAAAAAAAAAATTTAAAAAATCTCAGAACATCCTAGGGCTAACATGGACAGTACGTGAAGTTTCACGCTTGCCTGTTCCCAGCCCTTCTCCTGGCTCCGACTCCTGGTCTGAAAAGCTTCTCACCCCAAGGTGACCAATGCAGCTGATCCTACAACCAAAGCATGTTACTGTTCCTTCACAAATCTTATGATGGCATTAAATCTATGGAAAAAAAGAAACCCACATCACTAAACAAAGACACTAAGACATTACTGTTCCTTATTTCTCCACCACAAAATCCTGCAACAGAAAAAAACACGTTAACAGTGATTACTTGCACCACAGCAGAACAAGGTCCTCGTGTGCCAGATGCTAAACCCACAAAACGACAGTTCGAGTCCTGACGACCTGACAGCGTGGCACTTAAGGAGGCAATAGCTGGACACCACACACAAGTGCAAGAGAAGGCCAAAATGAAATTAACACTATGAACAGCCCAGGTCACAAGCCACCCATGGCCAAGCTGCTATACGAAGCTTTTGCAGGCGTTGCTACTGAGGATGAGTGAGGACAACCAAATCAAAGGAGAATTATGCAAAGACTCTGCAGGGTTTTAAGGGCAGCTCCTCCAAAGAATAAGGGATAGCAGGAAAGAAGCTGTGAAGTTGTTTGAAGGGAAAAATACAACTAATAAACAAGCTCCTTGTTTTAATTTTAGATCAGTATTTAATTTTGTCGTTAGATATTCAGCAAACCAACTTCTCACAGCCCAGCACAACTGCGGGTTGACTTTGCTTGGCGATTAGTTGAGGGAGGGAAGTTGTATGCTTTAATTAAAAAAAAAAGAGTATTTTGTCACAATTTCATACCTGGTAGGAAACAATGACCGCAGCAGCGCTCACAAGCTGCAGAGCTCAAGGACTCCTGTTTCCCAGAGCCGAACAGGGGAAACTGCCCGCCATGAGAGCAGGGTTTGCCTGTGCCAGTCCCACCTGAGCTGCTGCTTCTGCCCATCTGCTCACGCTTAAGATGTGTTTGAAGTGAAAAACTGAAGACTTTATTTGGAGTCAAGAATAGTAAAAAAAAAACAACAAAACCAAACTCCAGACTCTCTCAGCAGCCTACCCTAACCCTTGAGGCAGTGTCGGAATAGGCACGTGTGCAGGTACAGGAGAGAAATTTGGGCAGGTGATACAAAAGCATTGCCAAGGCAACTGTGTCCCTAAGCTGTGCCATCCCAGGACGCCTTGCCGGCATCAGGCCATGCCCCAGCTGCATGGCTGGGGCCCTGGCTCGTGGACCCCTCTGCCCAGGGGCGCATGGCAGGGCTTGTGCTGTGAGCACCTCTCCTGTACAACCAGAGCTCTGCTTCGCAGGGGCTGTAGCCAGAAACCACAGGCCATGGCAGGGTTTGTGTCAGGTGACCTGCCAGGACCATGCGAGGGTCTCGCACTGCTGCTTCTGTCACTGTGCCCTGGCTAAGGGACATGCTGTTGGATCCTCAACTTCACCCATAAATGCGCATAAATACCCTTCATTAGCCTAAAGCCTAAGGAGCAGGGCCAGGACTGTAAATAACCTGGCCATCCACTTCCGTAAGTAGGTGCAGTTGAGAGGAGGAGGCTGCCTCATACAGCTGTCTTGCCACGCTCTTCCTCATCCCGAACCTGGGGTTAGGGACCAAAACCACAATGTCAAAAGACACTGGACACGAAGTTTTAAGAGTTAATTAATTAGTTTCAAATTTTAACCCCACATGTCAAAAATAAATGACAATAACTGTGTGGGCTTCCTACACAGTGGCTCTTGCCTGATGGCAAAGGTCCCTCCAGTCTACCTGGACCTGTAGTACATGCACTGATCACCCCTGGATGCCCAAAGCTCTGCAGTCTGTGGTCCCCAGTTGCCTGAGGGACAGACAGAGGCAGGCAGGGCTGGCAGCAGAGGGAAGAGGCATTAAGACAAAAAGTGCAGAGGCTGAAGAGGCTGGGACCAGAGGCTGACTGATAGAGGAGTTATCCTCAGATGGGAGTTGGGGTGAAAGACATCGGGCAAAAGGAGTATGATGGAGAGCTTGGGCAGAGATTTAAGAGGCAGGGCTGGAGGAAGTGGAGGAGGAAATTTTAGTAACGAGGTACACACAGAGCACAGCAGCAGCAATAGAGCGCTCTACTTCCTTGTCTTAAAGAAGGCCTTTGAAAGAGGGCAGAAACCAATGGAAGGTGAAGAGCTCGGTGCTTCACAACTACAAACACATAACCCAGAGAAGGAAGACAAGAGGAGCAATGGGCCCTGGGCTATTCTTGTTCCCAGTGGGATAAAGGCTAGGACAGTGTATGGCTACTCCCACCTGTCTTACTACGACCTGGAGCTCTGCCATGAGCAGGATAATACTGCTACCAGTGGGAAAACAGAGGTCATTAGAGACAAAAAGGGTGAAGCCTCAGAAGGGGACTGTCTAGGAGAGTAGGACTGAGATCTGAGGACCCTGTGCAAGGTAGTTGCCATGGAGGGCTTGATGATGTCCTAGTTTCCAATGGGGTGGCCACATCTACCTTCTCTTGTTCTCTGGATAGCTGACTGGAGGCACCAGGGTCTGATCTGCTGAGGTGCAGAGCACTCACAACCACATCGGCCCTCCTCAGGGGCTGTGCTCCGGTGCTATGGATGGGCATGTGATGGCAGGAATCAGTAGGTGTTAAACACTTGCTGTTTCTGGTCTCCATCTGTAAAACGAGAGTATTAACCACTGAACTCCCGCTTGCAGGGTGCAAGGGTTGTGCCCATGAAGGGCTGTGAGACTTCAGTGGGACAAGCTGTAAAACAGCTGAGAATGAAACACTGCGTTTTCAGAGCAGGACTTGGAGAGCGGGACTTGAATGAGGTCCATGGTCACGGACTGAATAATGACAAGCCAAGCCACTGCCTATCTGCTCATTAAGGCGGCATTGTGCCTCCTCCGCATGGAGGGAGGCAGGGGGCCAGTGGAAAATGACCGAGGGATTATGGAATTAAAGCCTGTATTGTGGCACGTTCGCACAGGGAGAGCAGGGGAAGGTTGCACAGACAACCTTAGCTCTGGTATTTCCTAACTTGAGTCTGCAACAAAGAGCCTGTCAGTCTGTCCATACGTGGGTCAGTGAAAGTTTAACATAGCGCTCCTTTGGGTTCAAGAGGAGGCTGAATGTAAATGTTGCTGCTCATGACATTTCAGCTAACCGCTTCATGGTTGAGCTCACTTGTTTCGCTTTATACATTTAAATAGGTTACTTATTTTTCAGATACCAAGTCACAGCTCTACCAGCAATGCAATTTTGTAAGTAGTTTTGATTCCACATGCGTGCAGTTGCCATAGGACCATGCTGCTGCACTTCAGAAACCACGTATTTTTATCTTTGGGAGACTTCTGTACCATTGAAAGGAGACAAATTATTCAAAATATTTTTTTTGTGGTGTGGGGAGGAAAACATTTCTAAGTGTTTGCTTTTGTTTTCCCGTGATCTTGCTTTATGGCAACAGTAGGACATCTTTTTCCCATGGTAACATTTCCAGCCATCACCCAGGCTTGTTTGTTTGTTTTTGTCTTGTGACAACAACTGCTCCTGTGGCTACTCAGCGGGCACTCCGTGTGCTCTGCGCTGTATTTGCAAAATTGATCCGAAAAGTGGCTGCTAACCAATGTTTCAGTAAGATAAAATGAGTTACTGCAATAACTGCTTAAACACATACTGAAATGACCGGGAAAGAAACACAAGACTAGTGGGGATGTGCTGCATACACAAACCAGAGGCTCTCTGTTGCCTTTAGTGCCTGCACTGCTCAGAGACCTGAAGGGAGGAAGGTACCTGCCTCCACCCACCTACTGTCGTGACGTCTTTGCAGACAAAGGGTCCATCTGAGCCCAGGATCTCCATTTTATGCCGCAGAAAGGATAAAATAAACAGCGGAACAGCTTTGTATCGGGGTATCTGAGCAAATAACAAGCGTCCTGCTAATACCGAACACAAGTTTTGTGATGATCAGACCGCTCGGGAGATATTTACCCTCAGTGATAAGCAGTGCACTACTGATAAGAAGTGCACGACCACCTTCCAGACACCTTGATTCAAAGTGCCAATGAAAGGATTAGTGGACAAATGTATAAATTCAGAGCTCTAATTCACCTGAGAGTGTAGCTGGAGTCTGCTGCGGACAGTAAATCCTGGAGGGCAAAGATCTACAGTGCCTGAAGGTAAAGGATGGCAGTCAATTGCCCACCGGTTTTGAGCACTCACAGACTAAGGCTGGTTCCTCTTACCTTCCACAAACTAATTAGGTCATCACAGAAAAGTTAAAAAATGTCGATTTTTTTAATGTTTTCTCAGCATTTAGCTCCCTTGAAAAAAAACTGCAGCCATGTAGCAGTTACACTTGGAGAAAAAAAAAGGCCTTTCCTCATGCACAGCCAAGCACATAAAACAGCTGAAAAAGAATGTGTTTCAGTTAGCACAGGTTAACACGTACTGTATGAAGGCTCATTTCTTCTTTTTAGGGTAATGACTTGTTACAACTGTGCATCATTTCCTAAAGCAGAGCTCAGAGCTCTGTTTGCCTTGTTCGTTTTTTAAATACCAGGGTTAACGGGGATTTCAGGCTCTGTGCTGCCTTGTGGGCACCATTTAAAGCTCCCCGTGGAGAAGAGTCAATTGAGAGCGAGGAGCTGGAGGAAGCAATTTAGCTGTATTACTTCCAGCATGAACTCAGTGTGTGGAAGCAGCAGCCAGGAAAGGCAAAAATGGCAAATGTGGTACGGGTCAGGCAAGGAGCATCCCTCCCTTTCCGTGGGAGCAGCTCTGCGGCGTAAGCTGGGAGCAGGGAGAGGAGAGCTGGTTACAGCGTTCAAGCAGAGGAGCAGAGCTCAGAACCACCCCGACCTCCTGAACCACAGTGCTGCACTCGGGATTTGAGGCTGTGAGAAATAACCCTCTGCTCTGGCTCACAGATACCAAGTTACCATTTTGACACCAGCTATTCGGCAAGATGGAATCTGCTTGCTTATGCATCAATTTTTCCCCTCTCCACCTAAGTACAATTCTCTGTTTTCAGCAGCCGAAACTCTAGAAAAAGCTGTTTAATTCATATTTTGATAGCACACTACTTTGCAGGTAACAAACAGGTTCTTGAGTGTAATTTTTCTAAACATAACTTCCCTCTTTTCCCATCTGCAACCTTTCAGCATTATACTTCCCTCACTTTCCTTCCTTTCAAAATGCATCCAGCCCCTCCTCACCAGCAGGCGACCGCTTGGATGTTAAGTCCCCTTTCATTCCCTTTTATTCCGAGCCGAGGCTGTAATTGATGGCAGACAGGATGCCACGTAGACTAACAGCAAATCATGCTCCCAGCAGCTTGCGACTGCCTCTCCCCGTGCTCCCTGCGATCGGTGGGAGTGGGAACCATCCCGCCTCTCTCTGAGCCACCCGGCAGGGAGATGGGAACTGATGTGGGCATGGTCTGAGCAACACACATACTGAAATCAGGAGAAAAGTCAGTCACTACTGCTTTACAGTGGTGTACAGCTCCAAAGAGCAGCACTTCTCCTTCAAACTACCTCCCTTCCTTCCTGCTCACATTTACACCCCACTCTGTGATGGTCTGTATGGCCAACTTCAAAACGACTCCAGGACAAACATGTCATTTGAGATTATTCACTCCCAAAGTGACAGATGAGGCACATCTTCAAGTATCTGCTGAAGGCATCAAAGCCACAAAGCTGGTTTGTGCAGTTGGGTGCTTATGTGATCTTTGGTCTTTTCTTACAGCAAAGGGCAACTGTCCAGTTGAAGTCCCTCGTACAATATACACATCACCGAAACAGAAAACCAGCACTGAGTGCGGACGAGCTTTGTTCCTCTGCTCTCAGTGTTGATCCTCCGCAGCCTTGCGAGTGACAGAGAATTCTTTTTTTCTCCCAGTTCTGGTGATGTGCTTCCCTGAAAGTGTTACTCAGCATGGGGCAGGATATTAAGCCATTTTATGTTTACCACTTAAGCTGGAGAAAATGTTTCAAAATCATATTAAGAAAACTTATTTAACTTTCTCTGACGGCCAGCTGTCAGTATAGCAACAGCTTGCCAGAACCCGTAATGGCCCCAGACAAACGTGCCCATCTGGAAAGCCCACCCGGTGCACGCAGGAGGCATCAATCTCAGCTGAGTGCTCAGGAGCACTACGAGGACCTCACCTGTGCCGTCCCACGGGGACTGCTCCCAGCGAGGACCCACGCGGGCAGCCCAAGTGACTCCCTCCCACAGACACAGAGCCCAGGCATGGGGGCAACCTGGCACTTTTATTACCCACTTCTTCCCTTGGTCTCTGATGCTGAGATGTTTCCCACATGCTCTCTCCATCTGGAAGCAATTTCTCTCTGCAGACTCATGACAGAAAAAGAGACACCCCCCACTCCTCCAGTCCAGCCCAGTTAAGCCATGTCACTTACTGCAGTGGACAGGCAAAGAAGAAGAGGCCTTTTAGCTGGCGTGAGGTTTTTTATAATCCTACTCTACCAGAAGACAAAATAATCTCTGGACAAACAACTGCCACCCGACTTAGGAGATCAGCATGGCCTGAAATCCTTTCTTCCTGGCCGCATTTGGTCAGGAGACTGTAGGGTTTCACCTGTGACCTTCCTGTCATCACGAACATCTTTCTTAGCTGTGGGATTAGTTCTTGGCATCTTCCCATCTTAACTCAAGCCGGGCACTGGACCAGCCAGAGCCAGCTCACTCGTTAATCTTCTGGTCATAAAATACACATGCCCCCAGGCCTTAATTGATTTTCAGACAGGTTTGATGGGTTTAGCTAGCATTAAGCTATAATGACCTTCAAGCTAGAGGTATTGTGTTTAACATCTTGTCTAGCTTGCTACCTGGCAGGACCAAGGCTCCCGCACAGCGACCCAGAGAAGAGGATCTACAAGCCCTCAGCATGGGGCAGGCCAGCACTACACATAGACAATGCTGAGGAAGAGGACCTGCCCCTCACAAAAATCCTGAGCATCAAAGATCTTGGTCTCCCACCTCTTTAAACCGAGACTGGTCTCCAGAGCAAGCAACGGGCTCCTCGGGCTCCTCACTGTTAGCTGAGCTGCTCCAAGTGATGCTTTCTCAGATGAAACAGGGGGAAGAGCCACTGTGAGAACATAAGCCCCCCAAAAGTGACGCCCTCACCTGCACAGAACGGCAGCAGCTCACAAGTGCGCATCCCTGCTCAGAAACACAGTGCCCCAGCTCCTGTTTGCATCGTGTTATGCTTTTCAGTTTGCATAGCCGTAGTTCTGTTGTACAGAATAAGATGAGAACAACATGCCCTCACCAGGTCCCTCAATCCGACGGCTAGATTGCCCAAGTGAGAAAAATCCCACAAGGGAGCTCCAGAAATTCTGATCTTAAATTATTTATCAGCCTGATCATCAGCAGGAGCTCTGCCTGCCAAAGCCCGTGCTGCGAACAGACGTTTTAAATATTGCATTTATTCCGTCAGCAGCCAACAGCCCAGGCTGGAAGCGCAGCCGCTCCGCGCGCAGCCCTGGCCGAGCACACGGGTTGCTTTGCAAAGAGCGCATTCAGCCGTCTAATCTCACAGGAGATGTCCCGCTGCCCGCTCCCCCCACAAAGGGGGAAAATCCTTTCATTTCTGTTCTTTTGATCTTCTCTGCCAGACGCTGCTGGATGCCTGTGGGAACGGATGTTTACTCAAAAGAAGAAATGTTGTACGCTGGACCCTCGAGTCTCTTCATTAAAGGGGAACAAACGTTTGCAGTCTGTTTGTGCTGCCCCAGCACCAAGCAAGGACAGACGGACCCAGCTCCGTGCTTACATAAGGCCATGTTATCCCGGTCTTGCTAAAGGTGAAAGCCAGCAGCGATATGACGAATGCAGACGGCACAGGAGGTTTGCATTAGAAGGCAAATAGTTAAGCAGCAATTTATCCTGAATCCCAAGGAGCAAGACCTGCGAGTGTGTGCACACACACGAGGGACAGAGGGCTTAGGCTACCGTAAAATGGTTGTACACAGTAAACAGCATTTTGGCTGCAAGACCTGTTATTGGTGTTTATTAATACAGTGTCCACGGAGGCCTCCAAAATATAAGTAATGGAAGAGAGGGCTCAGAGTCCCATCTTCAAAAAACGTTCACCACACCTTAAAGGACATCTCTTGCAGAATGGTAACACGTGGTCCCAGTATAACTGAGCAGCTCTAATTAAATCTGGTGGAGGACCTGGTTCCCATTCACACTGGTCAGTGCGATGAAATCCTTTAAGACTACACCCCTTCATGGGGATCTATTCGTTTCACCCCAAACGCGAACAAGGAACACCCTGAACTGCTTGCGCGACTATCAGATTTCATCTGGGATGGATAGGCAGTGTGGAGGGGAAAGGAGAGCTGCTGTGGCTTTCACCTCTGGATTTCAAATTTTTGAGAATGGAGGGATACCTTAAACTGCTGTCAGATCAAAAATGAGACCAGAAAGGATCCAGACAGTAAGGTAATGGATTCAAGCAAGAGATGGCCAATTCTAATGAAAAGAAGTTGTAAACAGTGATGAGGGGGAAGGACAGGCTACTACGGACAAATGTGGGGGAAAAAAAAAATTACATTTTTTTACAGAGCTCCTAAGTGCTCTGGATAGGGCATTTACCTAAAGAGCTTGTTAATGTCAATTACTCCCTGGAAACTGTGAGAAAGATGGATAGCAGAGAAAGACCAGGATGGTTATGGAAAGGGGGTTGCTCTCAATTCTCACAAAACCATGTCATGGACCACCACCCTGAGCAGATATTCAGCACCTTAGCTGAATTAAAACCTTACAGATTCACAGTACTGTGCTTAAACTGGTGTTAATGGCACAGAGCAGGAGCAGGTCTGAGCTCAGCAGGTGCCCCGCACCTGGTACCACCCTGTGAAGCAGGGCAGGTTCCCCAGGCTCCTGCCAAACTCCGGTTTCGGTGGGAGGAGGGATCCAGGAGTGAGTGGCTCCTTACAGCAGCAGCATACCAATGATGACTCCACCGTGCCTGCAGCGAGTGCCGTGCTCTTCTGAATGCAACTGTTTGACGCTGAAATAGTGGTACGCTGCTGCTGCTGCTGCTGTTGAAAAGAAGGTGGAACGGCACATTAGTGCACCGAACTGCACTGGGAATTGAACACAGCTTGTGCAGCCCTCTAGTAAAGCTGGGGGAAAGCAGAATTTTAACACCTGATTTTTCTGAAGGGTCTTCCTTAACAACAACAAAGGGAACAAAAAAGGAAAATAAAACCCCAAAAAATCCTCGTTCCTTTCTAGTTTTTAGCAGACAATAAAATGTTTTGAAAGTGTTTGTCTTTTTTAATGAAGACCTGCACAAGTTCTGTTTCAACAGTGAAAGACTTCCATTACAATTCAGGAATCACACTAGCCCTTTTCCTAGGGGAAGAAAAGGCTATGGATCGCACCACATTCAGCCCACGTTATTATTAAAAAGATCTTTGTTCCACGCCTGACAATTGCATACTAAACAGCACCTTCAGGTCGTTCCCTAGAAACACCCCTATTCTTATCAATATCTTAAGAATTGCTCCTGGTGGAAAGAATTTAAATGAGGTGAAAGGAGACATAAGGGACCAAGAGAAATGCCCCCCCCCCCGCCGCCAATAAAAGAATGTGTACGAGGCATTCCTTGCATACAACACAGGGAGTGGGAGAGGTGGTGAGCAGTAAATCACTGCCCAAAGACCTTTGCTTGCAGAAACAGGAGGTTGTCAAGCCCACTTCTCCTCACAGCCAAACTCTTCAATCTTGTTACGATTAAAATACTTTACGCAGCAGCAGCCTCGGCTGACTAAGCAAATGCAGAGCAATTACCACCTCCATTTCATTATCACTAAGATTAAAAAATATATACATCCAGGAAAGAAACACTGGGTGTCAGGAGCTTGTAGATTACTCAGGGGCAACCATTACAAGGTTACAGAAGGCAGCATTTCCAGCTGCAGGTGGAAACATCTGCACCAGTTCAATTGCATCTTTTCAGCAACTGGAGTAAAACTGGCTAGCTCACTGGCGCATCCCCAAACAAAAGGTTCACAGACGGCAATGGTTAGCGCTCAAACTGCAGCTCTGCTGTAACTCTAAGTAAATCGGTCGCATTACACAGAGAATGAATTTGGCCCAGCATGTACAAACACAACCTCAAAGGCACTGAATGCCTGTGTTATGGGCAAGAAGTCTCGCAAGAACTCATACATCAAATTACAGAGCTAGAGGCAGATACTCATTGTAGAACAACATGCTCTCCATTACTCTGAGCTTTTGCTTTAATACGACGACTCAAAAAAAAAAAATACTACTTTACATTTTCTGGCCAGCTTGTCCAATTTCCAGTGCTCTCCCTTTCAGCACAACCAGCATGGAAATCAGGCGTGTGAGACAGGTTTGCAGAACTTTGAAGTCCTGATCTCATGACTTGTCAGACAGATGCTGAGCACAGACAGCACCTCAGACAGACAGATGCTGAACACAGAGTTGAGTTTGGAGTCACCACCACAGCTCCCTACATCCTGCAGTTTTTTCTCTGTGCGAGCCTTGAGGTTACCGTACACCCGCGCAGCAGGCCTAACTCCTCCTGTATTCATTCATCTCTTTCTGGTCCCACACAGAAATAGGAGGCTGGAGCTGGAGCAAAAAAACAAATGGGGGAATTAACACACAGAATGTTTAAGGGTGCACTCCCTCAGGTCCCCTTTCCTATTGCCACTGCACCTACTCGTGCTGCATGCCGCACAGACTGCCCACCGCCAGCCACCGACACCGCTCTCGCCTGCACTGGAACCGCAGTGCGCGTTACCCTGTCTCCACTTCTTGTGCCTTCTGGTTTTTGTGGATCACTTACACATGCACACATTATCGGCATGGCTCAGGTCACATCTGCTAGTATTTTCCCACTATGTTTTCAAAACAAAACAAAAGCCCAGATACACACGTACCGTACATCACTACAACAGACCTACGCTGCTCACTGTGGCGAGAAACTCTGAATATTTGCGTAAATATGAAACGGCAAATCGCTCTACTAATCGATTAAAAACGATTCCAAATATCCAGTTTGAGAGCTACTGAAATAATTCTCTGCCAGGAAAAACAAGACAGAAAAGTGGGAATTATGTATCTGTTCTCTGGGTGTCCCACTAGTTTCCTACAGTGCTGCTGAGAGGGGCAATGCTTCTTGTGGGTCTGGGGAATGGGTTTCTCTCTGTGTTTGCCACTAATGGCATTTTGTTATGCCGCAGCAGTACTTGTGTTTGAGGATGTTCCAACATGTCATTTAAGAACAAGAGAAGAATAGGAAGAGGTGCCCACCAGTTCAGCTGGACTGTCCCTGTGCCATACTGGGGCAAGTCACTCGAGGTGCGATTCACCTCATCTAGCCTTAGACATATAAACCCAAACCAGCTGTCCAAGCTCCCTTTATAGACCAGAGAGAAGAAGAGGAACTTCCGAAGGGCAATTTGAGATGTGCAGTTCACATCATCCAGCCTGTTTTAAACGCCTGCCCTTGGATGAGATGAATTCCAGCAAGGTGAAGGGGGCTGTTCCCTAGCTGCAGCACCAACAGTGACAAAGACTCACCTCCCTGCAAGAGCTCCTGGGCTTCTGAGCTCCTGGCTTCTCATCCTGAGCTCAGGCTTCCACATCAGGACATAGACCACCGGTGCTCATCAGCTGGTACTGAGGACCTGCTGTGAGTTAAGATGGCAGCTGAGCTGAGTTTATAAACATCAGTGGCATCCACATGTTGAACTTGGGTACAGCAGCCCCTTAGTGAATGTAACTCACACTAACCAACCCCCAGGCTCCCCGTGCAATACCTAAATTTACCCTTGCAAGGCATAATGAAAGTAAAATGATTTTGTCTAGGCAGGGTCAAGAATTCAAAAGACTATTCTGGCCCCTGCAGTCCTGAGTTGTGTGTAGTGAAGAGTAATTGCATGGATTTGGTTGCTCCAAAACTTGGAACATGGACTTTTCCCAACCTGGAGAGTTAATTTTTTATTTTGTTAATCAAATTTCCATGCACAACTAAGTTGTTGGACAATTTTCCCAGGGCTTTTATTTTATATTTATTTGTGTACTGCCAACAGAGCCAATTTTAAACCAAAATGGCAAATCGATTTTCTTTAATCTTTTCTCTTTCACACCACTCTTCACAAAACTGAAAGTGCAGCACGAAATAGACTCTATAGTATCTACTTCAGGAGAGGAGCAAGTGATAAATTACTTGCCTAGGAGGAGATGAGGTTATTAATCAAAATGGCTTCAGGATGTAGTGTTTGAAGTTGTGTCAAATATTAAATAACAGGTGAAAAGGAGGAGGTTTTTCCTTTTGAAACCCTAAATCTAAGCCTGTTCAATAAAATGAAGCAGACACCTGTTAGCCAGGTTGTCACAGAAAAAAATCTTCATGAAGAGCCAGTGTAAATTAAAGCCTTCAAATCAAAATCAGGACTTCAAGATTGCTTTGTGTTTCTTTTCATAATAAACAATGACACAGTTTGGTCTCTCATACAATTTGTTCAAGGTGACTTGAACGGCAGGAGCTGAATGCAACTCTGCTGTCCCCTGAAAGTTACACCTATGAGCGCTTCCTGATTAAATGATGGTTTTACTTTGCATTCTCAGATCCTCCTTTCCAACTTAATTGTTTTCCAAGAAACCATCTCATCCACTGCTGAGCTATATTGCCAAGGAATGCAAATTCATAGTGCTTACTGATGGCATCACACGAGATTTGTCCTACAGAGCTTCAGAAAGAGGAAAACTACTACTGTAAGTAAGAGTTTGCGTGTGTGAACATGCATGATTTACTCATGCATGCCCATTCAGAACAGAATGAACTCTTGCTTGCTTCTGCTGCTCAGGGCCTTTCTGTCAAAGGTTTTTCATTTTGTTTTATAGCATAACCTTTGGAATACAGAATACATGCAGCACTTGGTTTGAATTTCTGGTTAAGGGTTGAGACTGTTTGTAGAGGGGATAATGGAGTGGGGGCAGGGAGCTCGCATTTCAATATGGTCTTCCCCTTATAGTTTTATTGTATACTATAATTTGGGCTACATGGAACACAGCAACCTTCTGAGGAGGACACTGATACCATATACAATGCAAACCTATTCTGGGACTAGGTGAATGGTTTATTTAGACAGCTGAATTGGCCCCCTTGTAACTGAAATTCAGACTGATGATCCCCTTGTGAGACCATGGAACTGTCTGTGACTAGTCTAGAAGAGCACTGGGATATATATTTGACACTGTCTCCCACAGTAGTTTTGTATCCAAGTCAGGACGTTACAGTCTGGAAGAGCAGACAACCACATAATTAAGAAACCAGTTGGATGGTTGGGCTCAGCGGGCAGTGGTTAACGGGTTGTATTCTACCTGGAGGTCAGTTACAAGTAGAGTGCCACAGGGTCTACACTAGGATTCGTCCTGTTTAACATCCTTATCAGTTACCTAGAGGAGGTGTTAGACGACACTCTTGCCATGTTTGTGGATGACACCAAATTGGTGGGACCAGTCAACAGACACACTCAAGGGCAGAGCTACCATCCAGAGGGACCCACACAGGCTGGAGGGATGGGCCAACAGGAACCTGATGAAGTCCAACAAGTCCTGCACCTGGGGAGGAAGGATCCCCTGCAATGATACAAGCTGGGGACTGCCTGCCTGGCTGGGGAGCAGCTCTGCAGAAAGGTCCTGGGGGTCATGGTGCAAAGAAGGCCAACATCCCAGGATGCATGAGCAGAAGCATGGCCTGTAGACCAAGAGATGTGATTATCTCCCTGTCCTCAGCACTCGTGAAAGTGCATCTAGATGCTACATCCAATTTTGGTTCCCCCAACACAAGACAGACAATGATAAACTGAGCTGAGTTCAGCTGGGAGCCACCAAGATGGTTGGGGACTGGAGCACGTGTCCTGCAAGGAGAGGCTGGGGGAATGGGGCTTGTTCAACCTAGGCAGGAGATTGTTTAGTGGAGGGTCATCAAGAAGATGGAGACAGGCTCTTCAGCAGTACACAGAAGGAGGACAAGAGACAACATGCATAAATTGAAATTGGGGTCTTTCAGACTGGATATAAGGAGAAACTTTTTCACAATGAGGACAGTCAAGCAGGACAACAACTGGCCCAGAGAAGTTGTGCAGTCTCCATTTTGGAGAAAACTCAGTGCTTTTCAAGACCAGAGTAGATAAAGCCTTGAGCAACCTGGTCTGACTTCACAGCTGGCCTTGCTTTGAGCAGAAGATTGAACTACAGGCCTCTTAAGATCCCTTCCGATTTGAAATACCCAGTGATCCTGTACGAAGGAAGTTCCCCATCCAGCTATCACTAATCCACAGGGAACACCAGCAGTGTAGCATCCTCACCCCAGTAGTTAGGGAATATGAAAGTGAAAGCTTTCACAAAGTTGAACTCCATTCTAATAAGAAAGAAAATCTTATGCGTTCAGTGGCTTTCTCCCTTTTTTCCTCTGTTCATTAGCAGTGTGCTACAGAGTGTGCATGTTCAGCAAAAAAATTAGGAAAAAAAAAAAAAAAAAAAGATGAACAAGATCAATTTTTATATCTTTATCCTTTCCTGTGGCTGATAAAATACTGCTCTTCTCCGAAGATACACCAATAAATTTTCAGTTTAGATTTGTGTACCAGGAAATAGTACTCCCACTACATCCTTTGGAGATTATCCAGGGCTTAAAAGATTTCACACTCTAGCAATTCCCCAGAATACTCTGACTACATGTTTCCTTTGTCAGTCTTATCCTAATATAGTACTAGATAAGTCCTTCTACCTCCAGGCTATTTACACTCCCCAGAGAACGAGGACTGTTTCGCCACATAACCAATTAGAAAGATCAAGTTCTTTTAATCTGTCCTCAAATCCACTCTAACACCGAAAACCTGTTTGTATTTCTTGCCATAATATCAGGATGGGTTTCCCTTTCTGTGGATGAGGTCCCAGTGCTGACTGCAGAATAGCAGGTGTGCTCTCATCCGAGCCAGAGTGTAAATTAGCACATCCAAGTTGATTCCCTTGCACACAAAACCTCCAAAATTGCATGTTTTCTTTTCAAGGCTACAAGAGCAAGAACTCCAGGAGGCCTTGTCTGTCCTCTCTTCATCAGCCCGATCCAAAGCCTCTGACGTCAGTGGAAATATTCTCCGTCACTTGGAGGGTGTTGGATCAAGTCCCAAATCTTAAAGAATAAAAGCAAGGGGAAAACGAGGCATTAACTTCAAATGCAGCTGCCTGGAATTCCTGCCTTGAAGTGGGAACAGAATGACTTTGAGGGTAGGCAGAAGGATTTTTAAAATTAAAAAGAATGGGGCGAAGAGCGTGTTTTAACTTTCTAACTGAAAAAAAGTGCTTTGGAAAATATTTTGTGAAACTGTTTTGAATTAACTTATTTATCCAGTCAAGGGAACATTCCACTCGCATTCACCGGAAGAATGAAAACCTGAATGTCACAGTATTTACTTTGATGCTCTCTTCATAAAGTGGAACTCGTCGGTGTCTTTATGCAACATACAACTTCTCAGGCTGCTTCCCAAAATAAAGAAAAACTAAACAGAACAATGTGAGGAGAGTCAGCCCATTCAGGTGTTTCACAAATAGGAAGTAACAGAAGATTGCAGAGCGTGTAACAGCTTTATCCTCATCGGGAGTAAGTCAGCTCCTGACTTCACTAATGCCATAGTTTTGCACAGGGGAGCTACCCAAACGCTAACAGAGCAAGAGGCTGTATACACTGTTCATAATTCGCCAACACATTGAACCAAATCCTATGCCATGTGTACACAGCTAGAGGAAAGCCTGACTGCATGTGTTACATGTGCATTATGTTCCTTGGCTGCCGTCCAGATAGCTGCTTTCATGTCAGATAACTTTCGCCCAGAAAGTTATATACTCAGAATTCATAGCTACACACTTCTCATTCACAGAAGGTCTTACAATCACTCTGTATTGCCATGATAACCTGAGAACTGACTGTTCTCACCAGGTCTGGTAGCATACGCTTTTTCTGGATCTGGTCATTAATCATTTGCTCTGTGACTAATTCTAAAATCAAAACAATCAACATAAGGCATGCATCAAAGGAAAGCCATCTCTCTCTCTCCCCCAGATGTTTCACTAATGAACAGCCTAGTATAGTTACAGTACGACGAAGAAGTAAGAAAAAGCTTCTTTTTTTCTGCTCTTATCTTCAAAATGGCCCAATCAGTAGAGCTGAACCAAAAGAAAAGACTAAAGAAAAGCAAGAAGTGAACTGAAAAGGACATCTTGCATTTTATAGTAACAAACCAAACAAATATTGCACTGCTTGCTTTGTAAATCTTACAGAAAAGCTCCTCTTTAGCTCAGGCTGCCTATTTCTTAAAAAACAAAGACAAGCAGAACTAGCTGCAGGGAATGAAGTATATTGGCATTTGAATTCATGCTTGTATATCCTCTGAAGGAAAAAACGTCTTAAAAGCAACCTAAGGAACTTCCTCAGATGTATTCTGGCAACAGTTATCTGGTGTCTTTACAGTTCCTTAAAAACAAACTGGAAAATCTTAAAAAAACCCCACAGATTGCTGCCAATTTCAAAACAGGATGTTTTGTTGTTGATGACTGTAATTAGGACCAGTGACCTTGAAAATGTAAACAACCCATCCATTACCTCTTCTCTTCTAATTATTGTTGTAAGTATTTTTTTTCTCTTTGTAAACTTGGCTGTATGAGTAGCTTAGCACTCATACTGAGGCAAAGACCAGAACTTTCACAGGACTGAAAATACCAGCCCCCAACGTCACCAGCTAGTTGAAGGGAAAAGGAAGGGAGGAGGAAAGTATTTAGTATATGGCTGGTGATTTAAAATCAAGGTGGCTGTTATCAGCACACAGAAAAAGCAAGACAGAAAAGGCACCCCTACAAGAAATGCACTACAAGTATTGCTGAAGGAAAACCCATTGTCAGGTGATAACCTCAGAAAGTGCCTGAACTCTTGAGACAGCAAGGAGGAAGTTCTGCAGCTTTCCCAACACCTAATCCTGCAGTGAGAAACCTGACCCCAGAGTCTTTACCTTCTGGTGTCCAAATTCATTCAGTATCGTGCCCAGCTTCTTCGTGTTGCTGTGAAGTTTATGAGCAGCTATGGCTGGATTGGGATCCCTCCAGTCAATGGACAAGCGATGATACCAGAGGTGCTGACCCTCATGAATGTGTGCTGACTTGATGCTGGGGTCAAAGCGATGCACCTCACATCCACTGTTGGCCATGCTGATCTCAAACTGGTTGTCATCGTTGCCTAGCCTACGAAACAAAAAAGATGTAACTATTAATGCTGCAAAAAGAACTACTAGTGAGTAGGACATTCTGAGGATTCATAGTAAAAGAAGGTAAAATCCAACCTACTTGTTTCTGAAGCAAAGTGGGGGAGCTGTTGGGCTCCTTCTCGGAATATATCCACAGCACTGAGCACAATCTAACCCTAATTCTGATGGGATAACAAGAAATAAAGCTAAGGGTCTACAATAATACCTGCTGAAGATTTGGAATAAATAGTTAGATAAAGGAAATTTAAAGGAACATGAGTTTCTTCTCAATGTCATATTCATAATTGACATTAAGAAACTTTAAATCAAATTTTTCATTTATAGAATGAAAGTACTGGAGTGGGTTGGATGAACTACCCTCCCCAGAAAATTCAAGATCAATGCAATATAGTGCACACGATTAGAATGAAGTGCTCCTTTCAAGGCAAGAACAAAACCATTTTTATCCAGGCTGATAACCTTCCCAAAGAGCTTTTTCTTAATTCAGAACTTGACATAATTTATAGGAAAGCAAATTAAGCGTTAGAACCTTTGTGCTGTCATTATTCCTCTATTTACATTTTATATTTATGTATATTCCTCTATTTTCAATTCGCTTTTTCTTGATGAGATTACAATACTTTCCTTAGCCCCACTGCACAAACTTCCAATAACCAAGCCATAAGCAGAAGAGCAAATACACTTAAAATTTATACAATACTGTTTTATAAAAATCAGCCATATTTCCCACTGTGTCTATAACCTGGTGTTACAATGATGAGCCACAATGGCCGCCAAGAGGGACAAGATACAAGAACCAAATGCCTCTCTTTCTCTGTGCACAGCAAGACACAGATAAAGAAGCAAATTTAAAAATAACCCCTTCACAACAGTAGCGGAGTTGTTACACAGACTTAAGAGAAAGACTACTGCTAATTTGGCAAAGGCCCTAAAGAAAAAGAAAAATTAATAGCCCCATCGTACAGCAGTGTTGTCTCAGTCCCTGTCTCTGCAAGAAGAAGATGTACTTTACAAGGCTGTGCCATATTGCCACCTCCAACAGCCCACTGGTTCACACAGGGCACACTAAAACTCAAAAATTCTGGTATTTACCATTGCAATCACATATCTGGACCACAGGTCTTCCCTGCTGCATAAAATAGGATGTCCTCTTCATTCCTACTCCTCCAAGCTTGTTCCAAACATGGTTCAAACCATGCACCAAGCCTTAAACTTAATCAAAATTACGCTGTTGGATATATGCACATGTAACACTGGGAAGAGAACCAAGATTTTTAAATCAGCGCTTTAACCAGTTGTACTAATTGAGAATATCCACTGTGGACTAACAGCATGGCATTTATCTATTGTACACAAACCATTACAGGGAAGTACTCTTAGATGTACTGTCAGAGCACGTGCTACACTACACCACAATTATCCTTAGAAATGTTGCGAGTCTGAAATAATTCTGGCAATATGCAAAATGCAATGCATTTTAAATCATGCTACGCTACGGTACGACATTAAGCCAGCACTAAATGATGATCTTTTAGGTCTTTTCCAACCCTAACAATTCTATGATTCTAAATGTTTTACATAGATGACACACTGGCAAACTAAATCGAATTCAACTTGTGAAACAATGTTTGGAAGAGCATATGTTTTGGAAGTTACCAATACAGTATGACGCTTGCAGTAATACTGGCTAAGGACAGTGTAACGATGCCCTAGTAGAAGGTCTTCTCCTCAACCTTCTTCCCGTTCGGGTGCCCTTGGGAAGTAGGAGGAGACACTGTTTGCAAAAACAGCCCAGCGTGCTTTTAAGAACAACTCTATGTCACGGGATTCTAGCCCGTACAGCCATGTAGGAGGAACAGAGAGGAGTTTTCTTTTAATACATTCAACACACATTAGGAAAAAAGTTCAGAAGTTAACCAAGTGAATCGACATATTTGTTTGCATGTGGCTTTCTCCAGAAGGGACACTGATGAACAAAGACCAGTGTAATCCCTTAGGAATGAGAAGCTGGCTAAAAATGAACAACATGCCAATTGTTGGGGACAGTTACAGCGTTAGAGTGATGAGCCTACCAGCGACCGACGGACACATGCGTCCGTGACACATATCTAACAGCACCAGCTGGTACAATCCACACGGCCAGATGCTTTTGATGTAGACAAACCTCAGGCTGCCTCCAAACAGATTGCTATTCGTGTTGTCTGCAAAGGGAGGTTCACAGTGATGCAAAACAGAAAAAAAAATATAGATGGGGGTGAAGAAGGCTGATATATCTTCTGGCACTTTAGCTAACAGCTCAAATTTATGCCTGAAGAGAGATCTAACTAACAACAAATATTTAGGACAGAAAATAAGGCAATATCCTAAAGAATGAAAAATTCCTGGCTCACATGTGATCATGCTAAGGGATAATGCAGCATGATAAAGGTAACAAATTAGGTGTCCTAACACAGATTTTGTGTTACTTAAAAAGGGACCATGATTTTAAAAGAAATGTGTGGAGGTCACAGAAGACTAGAGAGGCCCTTTCCCACCATCAGGGGAGACAAGCTGCTGCCTCCAGCAACAGCAAAATAAAAATGCTAAAGACACCGACCTATTTTTACTGTAAAGGAGAAGAGAGCTCGGTTACAGAGCAGGCAGCAGCACGCAGCCACCCGCAGTGGGGGCAGAGGTGGGCTTTCCAAGCAGCAGGAACAGCACCCTGCTGAGGGTCCCTCCTTGCCTGTGTGCCAGTGGGGAGGAAGGGCTGGCTGGCACTGCGCCCCGACGGCAGCAGGGCAGGGACGCTGACCCAGGACAGAGCGCAGCAGGGAGCAGTGTCCCTTGGCTGTCCCCTGCTCCCAGGGTTCGCAGAGGGTCACAGTATGCAGAGCCTCACACTCAGAATAAATAAACCCCAGGCTGCAGCTTGCACTGAACGGAGCATCGTGCTGGCCCCCACACCACCCTGGAGCGCAGCAAGCATAGGTGGCACAGAAGCTGCTTTGTCTCCTCCAGCACAGCTCTAGATCTGTATCTGATGCAGCCTGGTAATTGCAGGTTACTTCAGCTCCCACAGGGACCACAGGACAGAGCTCTAAAAACATGCATGTTAAGGTCCAGCTTTCCCTTTCTGGGTTCCTCCTCCTCCCCTTCTTTGTCAAAGGAAGATAACAGAGCTCTGCAGCTCGGGGGAAAAAGAAGCATGCCCTGCCTGGATCCTAAGGCCCCTACACTTTAAGATCCTCCTGAAAGAGCTTTTATACAGTATTGAGGCAAGACTCGTTAAACCTCAACTGGTTAAGTTTCTGAAATCCTATTCATTTATATTATCCCAGCCTGAGTGTCTGCCTGTGATGTTTGTAACAGACTTAGCTTAATCTAAGTAGATTTAGCCCTAATAACTAGAGCTCACTAATGCATATTTCAGTTGTGTATCATACTGGGAAATCCTGTCCCCCAAGCAAAAACATTGCTGCCTCCCAGCAGTAGAAGTAACTAATACTAATCTAAAGAGATCTTCAGATGGTTCAGACACTGCTCGCTCCCATTCACAAGTAACCTCTTCATTCAAGCAACCTTTGCATTCAAGAAGGCAAAGCCTAAGCAGCATGGTTTGTTCCCTTTTTTAATGATATATGCACTTAATTCAGGATTCCCAGTAACACTCGCACTGAACTTTTGCATTTGTCCTCCATCCCTCCTCTCCAGAGAGAATGTCCTTCATTGGAAGCAGCTGCTCCCCCTTTGCTCTTTATGAACTGTATGAGATAACAAAATTGGTTAAAGGGGATTTTTGTCTTACTCAGAACAAAATTACTTTTCTGCCTGTCATAAGCTAAAGGAAGTGAGTCTGAGAGAAGAATTATGCAGTAATGAGCTCCAAAGGCTGCAGAAGTAAACTGGAGGATTGAAGACTACTCCTCCTTAACCTCAAATATTTCTCTTTTATTCTTTAGCTGTTTCATTTGATGGTTGGGTATTTACTGCACATGTGTATCTGATGCTTGATGGGAGAGCCAACATCAATTTCAGTCTTTGCTGAGCCCTACTGTTCCATTAGTACAGAAACTCTGGCATTTAGGCTCCCTGTACCCAACCCAAAAGAGCACCACATATAAAGCACTGGTATACGTGCACTAGCTCAGATTTGTTCAAAACCATTAGCATGTTATCTTTGTGCTGGTCAGCTTTATGCCAAATCTGCATTTCCTAGCACAGATGAAATCAGCTCTGCATTGTGTCTACTGGCCAATTCAACAAAAATACCATTCTTAACCCACACTTGGTCCATAGCAAAAGGGAAGAGGGACATTAATACAGGAGCTCAAGTCTAATATTGATGATCATGTAACTTGAAGGGCAAGATCTAGATTAATTCCACTGAACTTTGAGCACTTTGCCAAGACATCTAAAGTCAGAAGCCACATTATCCCAGACTTCCTCCATAATCAAAGGAAAGCTATACCTACCTCCAGAATGTTATTTAGCTTAGCTGATTTTCCACCTGAATGTTCCTGCCTCTCCATACTGACTACTAGAAGGAGCCTCAGGCAATGAGCCAGTACTACAGTCAAGCAGGTAATGTCTAGACCTGAGCATGGGGTAACACAGCATCTCTCTTAACTTGCGTAGGAACGTGAAAAACTGAGAAAAAAACCCATGTAAACCTATATTTTGCATTAAAACCAGGTAAGTATAATTTGAAATAGATTGCAAAGAACTTTCAGAAAACAAGAAGCAACAGTTGCCAAGAGGAATTTGCTCTCCATGTGTGATTTGTCTCTAAGGGGCATGTTATTTTTGTTCTGCGACACAGCAATGCATCTCAGTAAAACCTGAGAGCCCCTCACCCTCTGAGAATTTTGGTCTTTACCTCTCAATATAAGCTCGATCCAAATATAAGCCCACCCAAATTAACAGAAAACATTCCCTTTGACTGCAGTGCACTCTGCATCCACTTTATGTTAATTGCTGGTATTAACTGCCTCGTGCTGATCACTGAGAAATGCCACCCTGACACAGTTCCTTGCTATCCACCATTTGTAAACCCATAGGAGCAAAATCACAGAAATAAACTGCACTGGTTCAAAGGAGATTAAGCCTTTCAGTACACCTCTAACCTAAAGCTGGCTCCCAGGACAGCAAAGACCTTTTATTAGGCTGCTGCCATGTAGTGATCTGTGTGAAACGAGCTCCAGATCCCAGCAATCATTCTCCTAATGCACCTGTGCACTGATGGGTAATGCAAAAGGCCAGTGGCCTGACCAGCTCTGAGGACTGACCTCCCTTGTCCTCCTGGGAAGCAGAGTGTTTTATTAGCAGGGAAACAGGCTGCATTTGTGGTTTTACTATCTATGAAAACACTTGTTCTATGAAGAGTGAAAAAATCAATCTCGAGTGCTGTAAACATCATAAACACTACAAACATTTTAAAATAAAGCCACAACGGCCTTTATTATTATCACTTCAGCACGTCACCCCTGAAGTGCTTAGCAAACACACTCACATATGGAAATGTACTATTTTGTCCCAGGGATAGTTAATGAAGTTTTATAAGTAATGCTGCTGAAGTACATGGCAATTATGCAAGTCATTTCTGCTTAGGGAAGATGCTGTAGGCTTCTCAGTTTATCTCACTGATTTCCATCTTCCTCTGTGTGAACTACCACTCACTACTCACCATTAAGCAATTTGTTTTCATACTGATACCAGAAAAGCGAAGGAAAACAAAGACCCTCACGGAGGAAGGTTTTTCCCTAAAAACAGAACTTACAGAAGCACATCAACACGTAACAAACACACCTGAACAATGTCTATATTTTAAAGGACAACCTTGTTGCAGCCTGTGTTGCATTAATGGGGCTTTTTGAAGCTAGGTGTCGTGAAACAATTTGCTGTCTTTTAAAGAGAGCACTTACCCAAGGGAATAGAGACGGCACTGCTTGCTTCTGATTTGATGAATGAGGCTAAACCTCTCATCAAGACAGATCGACCAGGGCTTCTTTGTGGTTTCAGAGTACCCTCTCAGGCTGTTCAGGTTCATGTGTTCACATGAAATCTGTTGAAATCAAAGGATGTTTCATTTTAAGACATGACTTTTAATTTGCTTTTAATTTGCCTTCTGGGGAAAGAGTGGAAAGAAGAAAAATGTTAATTGGTTTCATTTAAATCTGACTGTCAATCTGATACACAGCTATGGAGATTTGATGATCTTTTTTCCTTGTTCATCTGTTCTCCTTGGTGAAATTTAAGGCTTACATAATCCCCCAGATAGCAATGCAGTTTGAAAAGCAAATAATTAAGCATTAGTACTATACCCAAAAATCAATTTTCCTGAGAACAATTTATTTTGTCATTAAAATGTTTATTTTTTTTTCTTTTCAAACCTTGGAATGGAATCTGTATCCTGAATAATGTTAAAATCATGTCATGGTTCAAGATTGTAATCACAAGTTGCAGTGTCACTGCAATGTACACTGTATACCTTACCTAGAGTGTCCTGGATCTCAGTTCCAGAAGGGATTTAGTCATTACCGCAACACATCCCCTCTCCAACAACAAAGGGATTTAAGCAAGTGCTTAACTAAACAGAGGAATCACAGCACATGTGTCTATGCTGTGCTGGCTTAGACATCTAGAGTCTAAAGCCAAGATAAAAACACTGCAAAAGGAGAAGAGAGAAAGATCCTACAGGGAGGAACACTGTAAGTCAAAGTCATAGAATCATAGAATCATAGAATCGCTTTGGTTAGAAAGGACCTTTAAGATCATCAAGTCCAACCATTAACCTAGCACTGCCAAGTCCACCACTAAACCATATCCCTAAGGACCACATCTACACATCTTTTAAATACTTGCAGAGATGGTGACTCCACCACTTCCCTGGGCAACCTGTTCCAGTGCTTGATAACCCTTTCAGTGAAGAAATTTTTCCTGATATCCAGTCTAAACCTCCTCTGGCACAACTTGAGGCCATTTCCTCTCGTCCTATCACTTGTTACCTGGGAGAAAAGACTAGGTAACAAGTCCTTGTAAAGACCAAGAAAGCAAGGACTAAAACGTGCTGGATTCATCAGAAACTTGGAAGTGTCAAAAATCACTCAACTGAGAGGTGAAGTCAGCTTTGGCAGCAGCTGAGCAGCAGCCTGCAACAGCCGAAATACAGCGGTGACGGAGTCAACAAAGCTATTTCCCTGTGAGTGACCTCCACCCTGCGGAGGAGCCCCTGCCCACAGCACCAGCTCTGCCTGTCCGCCCGGCAGCTCGGGCCCACGCTTCACCCCCCCAGCTCTGCCACACCATTCAGCACCATCCTCTTCCTCCAGACCCACTATGGAAAAGGCAGGCACGGAGCTGCGGGGTGCTGCAGCCTTTCCAGCATTCGGGAGCCAGGGCACAGCAAACGATGGAAAGCCAGCGCAATTTGTACGGCTGTAGTCATACAGTTGCAGGGGTTGTGGTAGGCGCTCTCCACCATGTGCCTTATAGTAAGTAAATAAAACTCTCATTCTTTAAGAAGCTTAAGCTCTAAAAGATCATTACCTGGAGCATTACATACAAAGAGCTGCACGCTGCGTCACCACCTCCCTGCTCCTGCTCAGCTCATAAAATTCATAAAAGCATCTCTTCATGCTGCTCTCAGGATTCACTAAGTTCTAAGCAATGATTTGCACTGCATCCCACTACCCATTTCCCTTCAGTCACATAACAATCAAGGAATAAGTGGTATTGCAATAACAAGCACTAATTTTAAGACACAGAAGAATAATGTGCTCTCTATAGAAAACTAAGATTCTGCAATGCTGCCACTTAATTGAGTCATGGCATTATAAGCAATTACAACACTAAGAATTTGCAGCAATTTTAATAGCTCCTGCTACTTAATAGCTCTTGCTGTCAAAAATAAAAAAAAAAAACTGAACTCTGCCTTTAGCACCATCACCAGTCTGTTGCATGATTTACAGACCCTGATGCACTGAGCTCGTGCCGTGTTCTGGGCTTCTACTCACTACTATCATACAAACAATAGCACATGTGAGATGGTTCTTCTGATCATTAGACACTAGCATTGAAAAAGCTTTTTCTGGCCATACCTCGACCCTGCTGACATGGCATCTTCTCCCTCCAGAAGTTCGAGCCATTCTATGCTAATGGCAGGGAGCTGAACTCAGGCAGAGTAATTAGTAGACACTTGCTGAGCAAACAAGGAAAATGAGATCCCATGCTCATCTACGTAAGCAGGACCCTGTTTCCAGAAGCGTTCATACCAGTTATGGTGTTATCCTGTCAGTTATTAATCCTATAACACCTGCCAGGTCAGGAACAAGGATTTCTCTCATTTTTTTTCACTTATGCTTGTCCCCCCCACCAGGGTCAGTTACTCTGGGAACGAAACTTCTTGATTAGTATGTCAGAAGCAATAAACTCTCTGCTAATTGATGTCCTTGTAGGCTTTGACCCAACTAGTGGAGTTTTGCAGCATCTGCCACTGTTTATTAAGTCACCGAGATGAAGGGTGTTTTCAGCTTAATATGCCTGCTGCAGCCTAAACTTCTGTACAACAAAACAAGCAGCTCTACATACATCTCTTGCTGTCTCCACATGTATCATCTTGCCTCCTGTGCTGGTATAAGTGGAGGCAGAGATGTTGAGTGTTCATATTCTTGAGCATTTAGCCAGGGGTACCCACAAGCTGGAGGATAAGTGAACACTCTACTACCCTCCCAGTTACCACACCATCAGCACAGCAGCATTTTAGACGTGTTTCAAATGAATCTCGTCTCAGCCTTTAAAGCATTGCATTAACAAAGAATTTCATATGTGAATGACAGTTCAGTGCCATTAGCACCTGAGGCTTTTTGCTGTTCTCCAGCGTAAGCGATGGTGCAGTTAAATCTGTATTCAAGGGTCAACTGCTGATAGACCTGGGTACCGAAAGCAGCCGCCCTGTCACAACTGTGGGCAACCAGAACCTTTTCCATTTTTCATTACAGGAAATGCATGCATAAACACTATTGTGCAGAAGTGATGTCCCATTAAGACATGACGGCACAATTTCCATATGTGCTGAACCCTGGAAGTATCTGTCAATGCAATCTGGATTTGGAAATGTCACCTTTGAAAAAGCACATTAAAACACTAATTTTCCAGGTAATCATTTTTGTCCTCAAAATATCAGGATTCTATTGGTACCATTGGCACAACTCGTCCAAGTTAGGGACTGATGCCTTGTTCTCGTTTTACTGGGAACCTCAAATGCATCTTTATCGCATTATTATTGAGAGGTGGAATGCTCTGTATTTTTCTGTGTCTGAGAGAGAGTGAGAAAGACAGAGAGAGGGGAGAGGAACGATGTCTGGAATTTCAGTCATATCATACTCCTGTCAGGACACGAACCCATCTGGAAATAAAAAGCAAGGAAATAACACGTTCTTTCTACCCTGTGTTTTGACCTATACATTCGTGTTGACCGTCACTGCTAGGTTAAGCAACTTCAGAAATACGGCAGCTTCCAAACCAGTTTGGTGCGAGGTTGATTCCTTGTATGAGATGGAACAGCCTGTGCCAGGCAAACCATTTTCTAAATGGAGACTGAAATGAAAAACCTACCTGAGAAGTGCTAATGTACTTCAGGAACCTCAAGGCTTCATAGTTGAGGGAAGGAGTTGGACTTGCCCATGGTTGTAGTTCAATGTGCCATCTTACAGTCTGCAAAGCAAAGCAAAACAAAAAACACCTTAAAGGAACAGGATTCATTTATTGGTACAAGCATAAAATGCAAAGGCTAATAAATTAAGGAGATTTCATTTCAAACAAAAAGAGTTTTCTAGGTGCTTGTTTGAAAATCCTTTCAGAATAAAGTAGGGATTGAACGACAGTGAAAGAGAATCTAACTGTGATTTATCATGATCAGCTTTGAAAGCAGATGTAGGTAATTCAGAAAGAAAGGGCTCTTCATCCAGGATACGTGTCTCAGCACAGTTATTCTAGGACACACAAGTACGCCCTGGCTTGAAGAAAAGCATGAAGAAAACCAAGACCTGAATAACTAAATCCTCTAGCAAAACATCTGAAAACAGTGAAATAATTTTAATTTTATATCTATCGCGTATCTCCGCTTGAATATCCACTGAAACAAGAACTTGGTTTGCAAACACTAATCATCACCAAAGGACACCTCTGCAAACAATCTCCTTCCTTTTTTAAAATCTGGATTTGACAGAAAAGCAAGCTTCTTGTGGTCTTTGAGAAATGTCCTCTTCCTTTCCCACGCTTGCCTGAGATATACCAGAATTCTTTGTTTTCCTGAAAAAACATCAGCGTGGCTGCCTGTAGCCCTACCACTCCTCATTTTCATAGCCCCAGGGAAGTAGCTTTGGTGGATGCTTTCTGCACTCCCTGCAAGGCCTCTCAGCTCTGAACCTCGGGGATCCTCTCAGCTTTTCCAGCAACACTTCCCACATACACAGAGTGGGACAGGAGAGGGTCTTTCAGACACGTGCTTGCACAGCAACAGGGCTCTGCACTCCCATCCGCGCCACCTTCTCCAAATTCTGCCCGCTTTTGTCACGCTGGGAAGTTTAGACATGTTATCTCTTGCTCTCAAGTAGACAAAAATACAAGCACGGTGTTAAGTTCTACTAAATTAAGATTGATTCCTCATGGCTTTTCATCTTCAGGCTCCATAACTCACTTCTATAGCAGGGCAGGTAGTATCAAGCTTTCCTTTAATCATCCCCAATTAACTGAGCTTCCACAATGAACAGGATGGGTTTTTTTCCCCATAAGTTCATGACATTCAACAAAATACCAAACAGAAACCCCATTCAGGATTCCCACAGGACCTTATTTCAAACGAAGCCCTGGAACACATATAGGAAAAAATAATTAACCGGAGAGGACAGAGGCAGATGAAAGAGGCGAGGTGCTGAGCCCCCGGACAGGACTGGTCTGCGGCGCCAGGAGACCAGAGCCAGCACGGTGACAGTGGGGATCCTCTGACACCAGAGAGGAACGCAGGAAAGAAAAAGAGAAGGTGAAACTAGAAAAGAAAGATGATTAAAGGGGATCACCAGACCAGATGGAGTTTGCCTTGAGATGATACCATGAATTGATATTTTTGCAGCGTAAGTAAACATAGTCTGGAGTGAACGTGAGCCAGGAGGTCTGTATGAGGTTTATCATTCCTTTAGGATTTGCTCTTTGGGGTTTTTTTTTACTGTAAAGAGACGCTGAACAGGACATTCCAGGTATTTTTTTTCCCCAGAAGCAGATAAAAGTAGCATTTCCCACTCTGAAACTTGCTGCCTGCAGCAGCCGTGGGCTCCTATACCCTGCGTGGCACAAGGCTGGAAGCAGGTGAGCAAGCAAGCGCTGCGGCAGCACGTACCCCTGACCCTGTGGTTGCAGAAGGCAGCCTGCGAACAGCTAAGAGCAGGAGGATAGGTGCACGCCGGGGAGGGAAATGCCTGTAATCTTTCAGAATGAGTCACAGTTCACATGGCTGAATGACGTTTGCAATGACAGGAATGCTGCCGTTTCCAACAGGCTTGAAAGCTGAAATGAAAATGAAGACTGACAATCATTTTCAGGCCAAAAAAAAAATAAAAATCCCAGACACCTAAACATCTGTGCCCACTTATTCTGGAAATCTGCTTGTGTGAGAAGTAGCTCATTAAGTAGAGGAATTGCAGGGTGCCCACTGTGGCACTATTCAGCAAGAATTCCCTCTGCACCGAGTCAACAGGGAAGAAAAAGAAAAAAAATCCCTATAATTAACCACGTGAATGAGGTTCTTTTTCAGCAGAGTGCAATATCCAAGAGCCACTGCGGCTTACTCTCAGGTTCTTAAAATCTTGAAGATGACAAATTGCCTTCCCACTGACTCCAATAAACACACGAAAATGAAGATAAAAACCCCAGTGACTTAATAATGCAGTTTCACTAAAAAAAAAAAAAAGGGAAAAAACCAGGAAGGGATCAACCTTTTATACAGTTCTTCAAACACAGGAGCACTACATAAATGCTGCTTTTGTGACAGAGACCAGACCTGAGCTCCTGTTTGACAGCAATGCTTTTGAACAGCTTCTCAAGCCTCACACTTGGTCCCTGGCTCCTTACTAAGCAGCAGCTCATTTCCATTCACTAACGAATACATTAGAGAGGTCTGTTCCTAACACCTACTAAACACCCCTATGGGGCACTTCAGTAGCTACGTTACAATGAGATTCACAGACGATAAACAGGGGTGAAAATCCAGTACACCTCTTGGACCAGGTACACCCTCCTGGGGGTAACTCATGGATGTCGGTGATGCGCTATGAGTATGTTTAGGACTCACAAAATACCCTCCCGAAGAAGCTATTCCCTATGTACATTGGTAGCCTTTGTTTATAGTTTTTCAGAGAATTTTCAGCCTGTTCTGTAGTGTTTCCATGTAAGCCTTCTCAAATAAACTCTGCAGATAAAATGCACCCAGTCCCTGTGAACCAACTGCTTTGTGAAAATCAGGTTTGTTCCTGATAAACACATGCTCCTTATTTTGAGTTTTTCCCCTCTAGACTTTTCAATTTTATTTACTCAAAGCAAACCTGACTGTGGTATCATGGTTTGGATTTTCTCACTTGTATCACAGAAACGTCTAGAGTAAATAACCAAGAGCAGGTCCCTGTGGCTGCTGTACAAAACAGGCTGAGGAGCAGCTCCTTTCACGAGGGGCTTCTACAGCAAGTACACAAGAGGAGCAGGGGAGGTATTACGGTCCATATTATGCAGCTTTGGATATGAAATTCAGAGAGACCTCCCCAAGGTCACCCAGGAGGAGCCAGAAAACTGGTTCAGACATTCAGCATCTCTGGCTATCGCCATTGGTGTGCTATCTCCCTAGGGTAAGGGCTCCTCCAACAAGACACCATGACTGTGTTTCCCAAATACCAATATATCCCGATTCCATAATATAAAGACATGACACCACCTGGAAAGTTACAATGCCACTTAAAAAACATCATACTGAATATCTTGAAGTATCTCTCTATTTACATAGTTTCACTTACAGACACGTTACCTGAAATTAGCATTGTAAGAAAAATCAGTCTTCAGCAAGACTTTATCACAGGCACTGGTCAGACACTGACTTCAGCTACCCCATAAGGGTAATGGATATCCAGAAGCTGTTATGCGGAGTGATGCGTAAATTTTCACCACGAGACAACCACAGAGCAAAGAAAATCTTAAGGCAATGCCATTGCTTTGTTAGGAAAACTAGGACGCATTTGAAGGTCTGATTTTTATTTTCCAGGTACTTCACACTTAAGGATAAGGACTGATGTTTCCTGCAGACCAATCTGACAGTAATACGCAGTGACTCTTCTCTGGAGACCACTTCTTTCTAGGTTTTTCTCCCTCATGAGCCATCTATGATAGTCATCTGATAATCCCTTAATAATCTGTAGTATACATATGGTAACACTTGTCCTAAATATCTGAAATCATAATATAAAGTTTAAATCAACATGTGCCAAGGGCTCACAAACCAGCAGGTTTAAAATTGTAGGTTTGCAAAATTTCTGGCTTTCCTAGCATAAACTCAAACACATAAATCATTAAATTCTTTCCAGGTCAATCCTAGTTTCAGTTCAGTAATTCAAGCAGCCCAAGCCTTCCCTTACCTTCTGCTTACATTTGAAAGGGAAATAGTAAGTTTCCCATATTTCCATCTTTTTTAACTCAGTAACTGTTTTTTCCCCTCCTTTCAATCTCCTTCCTTTTTAGCAGCCTATTAAAACACAGAAAAATATTAGCCATGTTTATGAACAAAACTTTGGGAATCCCATTGCCTTGCCAAGCAGTCTGTTATTTCTAATGAAGAAACAAAAGACTTGTCAATACATACATAGATGTCTTAATCAAGGGAAAAACATAAAAACTGTGCAACAATAATTTTTTACATTTGAGGCAGGACAAAATGTGAGTGGAAAGCACATGTGGCAATAAACTCCATCAAATCCATCAATTGGTATTGGGACCAGCACGGTTTAACATCTTTGTTGGTGACATGGACAGTGGGATTGAGTGCGCCCTCAGCAAGTTTGCCAACGACATCAAGCTGTGTGGTGCAGTCAACACGCTGGAGGGAAGGGATGCCATCCAGAGGGACCTTGACAGGCTTGAGAGCTGGGCCTGTGTGAACTGCATGACATTCAACAAGGCCAAGTGCAAGGTCCTGCACCTGTGTTGAGGCAATCCCAAGCACAAATACAGGCTGGGCGGAGAATGGATTGAGAGCAGCCCTGAGGAGAAGGACTTGGGGGTGATGGTTGACAAGAAGCTCAACAGGAGCCAGCAACATGCGCTTGCAGCCCAGAAGGCCAACCACATCCTGGGCTGCATCAGAAGCAGCATGGCCAGCAGGTCGAGGGAGGTGATTTTGCCCCTCTACTCCGCTCTTGTGAGACCCCACCTGGAGTACTGCGTCTAGCTCTGGGGCCCCCAACAGAAGGAGGACATGGAGCTGTTGGAACGAGTCCAGAGGAGGGCCACGAAGATGATCAGAGGGCTGGAGCACCTCTTCTATGAAGACAGGCTGAGAGAGTTGGGGCTGTTCAGTCTGGAGAAGAGAAGGCTCCAGGGAGACCTTCTAGAAGCCTTCCAGTACCTGAAGGGGGCCTACAGGAAAGCTGGAGAGAGACTTTTTACAAGGTATAGTGATAGGATGAGGGAGAACGGTTTTAAACTGCAAGAGGGTAGATTTAGATTAGATATTAGGAAGAAATTTTTTACTGTGAGGGTGGTGACACACTGGAACAGGTTGCCCAGAGAAGTTGTGGATGCCCCCTCCCTGGCAGTGTTCAAGGTCAGATTGGATGGGGCTTTGAGCATCCTGGTGTAGTGGAAAGGTGTCCCTGCCTGTGGCAGGGGGGTTGGAACTAGGTGATCTTTAAGGTCCCTTCCAACCCAAACCATTCTATGATTCTATGATTCTATGAATAGCCAAAAATATTTGCTAGCCATAGAAACAAATGACATACATGTCTTCACCTCCAACCGTTCTGGTCATACTCGGTGTATCACCACACTCACCGCTTGTAGAAGGGTACAGTGGAACACAGCTTGCTCGTGGGTGAAATTTTGAAGGGGTTTTATCCATTTAAAATGCAAGGGGTGGGATTCAAATTGCAAAATTTCAGACCTCTACAAGGCAAACATCTATTTACTGGATTGCATTCCTGAAGGCTTGCCCTTGTGAGAGTAGATTGTCCCTAGATATGATTTTCCGGGCTTGGACATCATTTTATTTGGGCTTCCTCTGGAGCACCTGTGGCCTTAAGTATATTATTTTGTAGTGGTCTTATTGTTTTGGTTTTTCCCCGATTCAAAATTACCTTAAACAGTGAAAGCAGCACGTTGCAGCCCAGCCAAGTACTGGCTTTACAAGACGTGCCAGCACGCCTCATGAGGGACACGCAACAAGTGCAAAGCCTGCTGAGATGAGTGGGAGGGCTGCTGAGGGTGGAGGTGGCCAAACCTGGCATGCTGCTCCTCTCGCTGATGACACAGAGCGGCTCCGGCAGTGAACAATCCCTCATGAACACCCACGTTTGGTTTCAGAGGCAATTAGTTAGTCGACTCCAAGGGAGAGCTGGGAATGAAGAAACATTCCTGCAGCACTAACAGCTAGGAACCAAGCTCCCACAGTGGGCTGGGGAGCTAAGGTATTTGACAGGACAGACGAGGCAGACAGGCTCTTTAAGGGAATGATTCATCTCACTATAGAGTAGACGTCTAAAATAAGTAAGACGAGTCACACACTGGAATCGTCCATGTCTCTCCATGACTTGCAAAGGAAGCCTGGAGGACAGGCTCAGAAACACCTACACTGTAGACATTCAACGCCACAGAAGATGAATCCCAGACCAGACTATCATACATGCCACGCTGCAGAAAAACTTGTATTTTATAGGGCTGAGCCTACTCTTTAGTTGTGAACCTGAAGCAACACTTAACTGCACTTTATTCTTCAGCAAGGTTGAGTAACTCCAAATGTTTTATGTCTGGAGCAGCAATACGTGGCACAAGGAAAACAAACTCCACCTCAAAGCAGAGGTGTCAATAGGAAAGAACAAGTATGCCTCAGCCTTGGCTAAGACCTCCTTGGGAAAGGTCAATTCGTATGGGTCCCCTTTAGCTAAATGTAATCAGCATCATACAGAGGGCTCACAAGAGATACACTCATAAAAACATGCCACTCTACATCGTTAAGTTAGAAGTAGTGGGGACACGCACAGGCTCAGTAAACCGTACTTTAAAATACAGGCTTACAAAGTGAATATGACTCACATTTAAGGCTCCGAGTGAATTTATTTCTAACTTGTCTGGCTTTATATGTATCCCATCCGTACATGTCTGAACTGCTTCTTTCCCTTTTTTCCTTCTATATTAGTATTATTTTCTGTTTTTCTTTGTAGTTTGGCTTTCTTAAACATATGAGGTTTTTGCTTAAGAAACCATATTGCAGAAATTGCTACATACACTCCTGCTCTGCATGTGCCTGTATCGAGGGAAAAGCAGTGGGTTCCCTCTGAAGCACCAGCCATTGGGAGTATCACAGGGAAACGCAGCTCACACCTAGCCCTGCAGCCACCTAAACTGAGAACTTCCATTCCAACAGTGAAACTTTCACGTGCTGCACAAAGTCCACAATGAACTGAAAAAAAATTAATATAGGAAATCTATTTCCCTTTTTTTACTTTTCTGAGTTTATCTAAAGCAGAGGCATCTCTGACAACACTGCACACGAGCACACAGCCGCCTTCGTACCCAGCCACCACAGGACTGCTCCATCCTCCGTACACATCGTGTTGGTGCAGTGGAACAAGCAGGCCATGTAGGAAGTCCCTCTCACAGACAAATTCCAGCGCTATAAAACTGTAGTGTGTTATGGAATCACAGAATGGCTTGGGTTGGAAGGGACCTTTAAAGATCACCTAGTCCATGGGGGACATCTTCCACTAGATCAGGTTGCTCAAAGTAAATAGTATTGGTCCCAGTATGGACCCTTGAGGGACACCACTTGTCACTGGTTTTCACTTAGACATTGAGCCATCGACTATGACTCTTTGGATGCAGCCATCCAGCCAATTCTTTATCCATCTAACAGTCCATCCATCAAACCCATACCTCTCCAATTCAGAGGTAAAAATGTTGTGGGAAGTCATATCAATGGCCTTATAGCAGTCCAGGTAGATGACATCCGTAGCTCCTCCCTTGTCCACTGATGCAGTCACTCCATTGTACAAGGCCACTAGATTAGTCAGGCATGACTTGCCCTTGGTGAAGCCGTGTTGGCTGTCCCTAACCACCTCCCTGTCTTCAGTATGTTTTGACATATCTCTCAGGAGGATCTGCTCCACGATCTTATCCAAAGATTTGATGAAGGAACATTAGGCTGAAGAACAAAAGCTTTGTGCCAAGCTGAGCAAGCAACGTAACACACACAGTCAGGTTCTCCCATGCAGCGAGGCTACTTACCAGAGAAAACCCTGTCTATGGAAACCAGTCCTGTGATAAGAGTGTTTTCTGCATTAATAAGTGGGTGTCTTCAATTTAAATGCATTTTCGACATGACTTGTGTACGAAGAATTTTAATAACTAGAGGTGTTTCTATGTCTGGACACGTGTGTGTTATTTTATTGAAGAGGGAACTTCTAGGATGCACTTAACTCTCCCATAGCTCCTCGCTCTCCGCACATCACCTCCTCTAAACCTCTGCAGTGCAGCACACATTTGTCTGCCTGGGAGCAGGATGCGATTGCTGTGAGAGCCAACTTACGCAGCCCTGAGCATCACCCAGAGGGCTTCGCTTGAGAGCGGTTTATCAGCACTTGCTTCCCAAGGCTGCAGTTTGCACCATAAGTAAAACTCTTATGCTTAGCAGGGAAAAGGGAAAAAGCAATACGTCTTGAATGCAAAGTTTCACATTGAAATGAAGAAAACAATTTTCTGACTTCAATTCTCATTAGAAAAGCTTTGAGCCGCTGCATGATAATTGAAACCAAAAGAGTCTTTACCCTTGTAGAGCAAATCAGTCTGAACATGCACACAAAACAAGCCCTGGAAAGGCAGCCATCACCAAGTGTTTCACCTCTGCTCTCCTTTTGTTAATATTCATGTTTATTTTCTGCTCCTTTTGCTTCTGATTTCCCATCTGACAGGACGAAATGGAGCCGTATGCATACAAATTACAGCGCTCCTGCTCGCGGGGGAACTGCTGGCCTAACCTGCAGGCAAGCCACACCAGCGACCTCGATGCAGAACACCAACAACTTTGATGCCTTGGGAGGGTCAGCGTTTCACACGCAGAGCCCACGCTCAAGCTCTCTCCAACTCTACTCTTAGTTTTGTGTCTTTTCCCCCAAGCAAGTGTCTCACAAGGAAAGCATACGCAGAAAAAAAAGGATGCTTGGCACCGAGTTTAAGTGACAGAATTTATATCACTTTAAGAATTAAGAAATGGCTTTGGAAAAATAAAGAGCGCCTTCCAAGACTAAAATGACACAGACAGATCTGTAGAGGAATTTATGTGACTAATGCTCCATTGAATTCAAATTGAAACCCTGACTTCCATAGGAAATGCGTATTGGGAACCAGCTCACCAGGTTTAAACAAGCCGTTGTGGACACCCCCCCTGTAAATGCACCGGCAGACCTGGCCTTCAGCGACTCATGAACATCACCCTGGGTGCAGGTTTGTGACTTAGGAAGCACGTGTTTCAGAACACTTGCCAAAAGATTAATTTGTAGGTACTTACAGATTCAGAAAGCATTGCACCTCATTTATTATTTACATAGCATAACTACCACCCCTTGCTACCTCTGAGGAATAAATCCACTGCAACCAAAGGAGCTGGGAGCTGCAGAGGTAGGAAAGGGCAGGTAGGAACTCCTCCTCGGACCTTCAAAGGTCACCAAAGACTGACAGCTCTGCCATTAGAAATCCCAGCAACATCAGGGAGAAATATACATTTATTAAGAGAGAGATGGATTTTAGTCTGCTAAGAGACACAGAGCTTTAAAAACAGTCAAGTGGGATTTCTTTGCTATGGTAATAAAATAAATAAATCAGGCAGGAGCATTCCAGTGCTATCCAGAGGCTGACAGCGTGATAATTTATATCTGATGGAGATAAAACCAGGAGCCAGAACAGATTGAAATTTATGGAAGCAAATTCTTGAAACTGCTTAAGCAGTGTAATACTCAATCAGCTGAAATTATTTCCAGTGCCTGCACGCCTTTGCCAACACTTAAGGATAACAGCAAGAAACAGATACAGCAACTACTGGTCACTGCTTGTCAAATTCAGACTTCAGCTAAGCAGAGGCAAGACCACGGTTTCAACCTGTATTCGTAACAGCTTTAAATGAAGTGCTTTGGTTGAGAAAATATGGGAGATGTCATAATCCATACAATAGGGGAAAAAAAGCTATTTTCCTCTAGGTTGACTTCATTGCAATATTCAAACCACAGCGTACAACAAACAGAATTCATCAGTAAATCCTCAGCTAGCCAGATAAGCCGAATTTATTTTGTGCAAATTCCAGGACTCTTAACTGTGATTTATAGATATGGATGCCTCTGGCAGCCTGTCCACTGACTTCAGCAGGCTCTGCCTGGGGCTAAGAACTGGGGGAAAAAGAAGGTGCTTTAAAGTAAAACCTAATGCTTTCACATAAGTAAGAGCATTTCACACTTGTGCAGCTTTCACTCTCATCCAAGTGGAGTGCAAATGTCTAAACAGAAATGGTCCACCACACCTTCCAGCCTAAAGGGAGATCTGAAGCATCAGAAAACCCCTTCTTCCCCTTCATCTGCCCCTCCTGGGCAAGGATCAGGAGAATCTTCTGTGCCCAGGGAGCAGGAGAGGGCGTTTGTCATTAGGCATCTATAATATCATAAAGCAAGTAAACATTAATTCTCATCCATGGGTAAACGGAAATGCTGAGTGACTTCTACAGGTATTTAGATTTCATAGCGTAAAACCCAAAGTAAGATAGAAAATATTCACAATAGGTACCTAGGGGCTTCCGCCCTGCCAACCCACCATCAGTTCACTTGATCACACTGGGTTTTACTGGACAGCCAGGGAAGACTTAAAAAGCCAAACTTCACTTTTTTCTTCTTCAACTCCTTATTTCATACAAGCTTTAGTTAATAAAACAAGGTAATGGAGCTCCACAGAATGAAATGTATACTAGCTTTAAATGTCTACAAACATAGTCCCTTTCCTGTTCTTAATATGATTATGGATTACTGCCCTTAGTCTAGAGCTATGTAAAAGTCTTCCAAGTAAAATAAAACAGCGTGTTGGGCAATTAGTTCCCCATGTCTAGAAAGGGAATGAGAGCTGGCTTACAAGTTGTTAGGACTTTAAGTACAAGATGATACATTTATTTTCCAATTTATAAAGAAGAAAATCAAGCTCATTTCAAAGAACAAAATTTTGGAATATTTTTTGTTCAAGACAAGTATAGACCCAGGTATAATAAGCCCATGAAAGATGGGCTTGGGCAAATATGCACTATTCTCTTTAGTTAAGGACATTTTCCATTTTATCACTAATTCTGAGCATTATACAGAATATAGCACTCAACAGCTACATGGTTTGACCCTGAACTCCTGATGTACCCAGCATTCCCACAGATTTCATAATGAATAATAATTGCCAGATCAAACCATTAATCAAGACATCTAACTAAGAAGAAACACATCAGCTCAGCAGCAGCCAATTGACACATAATTGCTTCTTGTTTAATTTTCTCAAAAGAGTGAGGGAAAAGGAACAAGATGTTGTTGCTTTGCTCTATTCAGGATGAAACAAAGTTCACATCACTGAAAGTTTCAGTGCCATGAGGAAAGCCCCAAAAGAGACACGACATCAGTATTAACAAATTTTATTATTCCTTTGGGGTTTTTTCAGGCAGCTCTTACCCTGCAGCGTTCATCTCTGGGATAAATCTCGATCCTCCACTAGTGCCGTCAACTCTGCAGGGAGCAGGAAGGATTTCAAACTGATTCTTACCATTTTTAGGCGTCTAACTGGCAAGTATTATTTAACATTACATGCCACATCAATAGACATTACCATCTCTTCCCTCTAGCATTTCAAACACTGTCTCTTTGTAAAATATGAAAGAGGGTGCTAAATAAAGGGCACTAACTTCAAAGCTCCCAGTTAATTATTTAACTTAGCTAGCTGCTAGGAGAGGAATGAGGAAGAAGGCTGGGGACGGATGGGACAAAGGGGGGGAGGTTAAAGCAGCCATGGCAACTCTATGATGTTAACATTCACTGGTTCTAACACAATTTTCAACTGCATGCATTTCCCAACCAGGTCCAGCCCCTGGCACATCACTGATATTTGCTTCTTTGCTTATTTTTCGTCTAGGTTAATCTTCCCAGTAGAACACCCTGACACCAAAAAAAAAAACCAGTGACTTATTACCTCATCAAAACCAACAGCAAGAACACAAAGCATCCACTATTTTAGCAATATGCCTAAGAGAGACAAGTTGCCTAACTGGCTCTTTGCGTGCCTTTCCTCGCTAAGCTCTCAAGGCCCACGAAGTTTGTCTTCCACACCCCAAGAAGGGCAGAGGGTTCAATTCCTTCAGTCTGCAGGAACCACCAGGTCAGTCCTGGAAACAACCCAGAATTTTGTCACTTCCAGAAAAACCCACAGCAATGTACCTGAATCTGCACCTGAAATCTATCAGAAAGTGGAACCCGCAGCAAACTCCAGTGGGTCACTTGTTAAACGAGCTGTTGGTTAGCTCTTTCTGCAACAAGCATGTAAACCCAGAAGTTTTTCATGTAAAATCTGAAGCAGTTGGCTTGACCTGAAAATCCTAAGAGACTTCAGAAGCCAACAGCTCCCTGGAAAGTCCTGCCAGTCCTATATTCCCAGAGACAAAAGAAGCCCCCACTGCTTGATGGGGAGAGGTGGCAGCAGGAAGGACGGTCCTCACAAGGATCCCCCAGATTTGGGATTTGCAAAGCCAAAACAGTTCTGTGGTACTGACTTTCGAAGAACACTGCAAAGCCATTTTGTCTCATCTGCAGAGCATACGGAGAAGGCTTCAGTGAGAAACAAGATTTCTGTGTATGTGGTAACAGCTGCTGGAACTATTGCATTTATCATTACACAAAGACATAAGGAATGGTTTATTTATTGTATTTATAGATGTGTCAGGGAGGATATAAATTACAGGGCTAGTTTTTAAATGTTGCAAAAAAATAAAAAGAAATCTAAACAACCACCAAGGGGTTCCCCCAGAGCCAGACCCAGGACTTGTGCTCTTCAAGGGGTCAAGCAGTCACCCGAGGACACCCAGGACACCCATTCCCTGACAGTGCAGTCCATGAGCACCTCCCTGCCAGTACCTTTCTTGATGGCACGTGAGCCTGATGGCACATTTAAAAGCGAGACTACTGAAGATGGGACGGAAGATCAGGCAGGGGAAAACACACGTCATTGAAGATCTAAACTCTTCCACTTAGTACTGCATAAACAGCTGGGAAGGTTTCTGCCATCTCCTGCTTAAAGTGAACGAGTTGTTGCTGTAAGAGCGAGTTCAAAATCATGGCTTTCATCCATCTGTTACCTGAGGCACCATTCCATTTGCGAACATGGTTTCTATTACCCTTAGAGATTCGCTAACTCAAAATAGGACAGCGTGTCACTCTGTCCCTTCTGTACACAGAAACACTACCATAAACAACATCAAAGTGAGTAATGTATGTTATGGATTCCAGGATACACATGCTACACCACAATTAAAAGAAAAATTAAATCAAATCTCTTTTTTTTTTTTTTCCCCTTTTACTTGTTCCACTGAACTGAATGCCATTCGATCTCAGACTTCAGCAGCACAGAAGGGCTCTGGACAACGTTTCACCATACACAAAAGTATCTTGGTGTGTATCTGCTAGCTACGAAAACATGCGAGTTGATTAAATGACTCACATCCACCGCACACGGCTCTGGAGTGCTGAGCAGCCATCCAAGACAAACACAGCTCAAAGTTAATATTAGAACAAGCGATAAGAGGGGGCTGCTGCGGATGCCATCAAAGATTAGCAGTGGTTCACACAGACTTTCTCACCTACGTGTTAAGTCTTTTATCTAAGCTGTGCCATGAGTGACAGCCGTCACTGCCAGGCTGCAGGAGGACAGTGTGGTCCACCACAACCAAACCAAACTTCTTGTGTGAGGACCAGAGGCCCCTCACTAACACCATCTAAACCTCCAGATTCTACATCTTCTTTGTAAGAGAGATGACGCACTTGTCACGTTGTCTGTACAAGCCTGCACGGCAGCTGTTAGAGGGTTTTGCTCTTCACCGCTGGATTTCAGTACTGCATCCCTTGTCATGGGCCACTGGAGTTTTGCTATGGGTTCACACCAAAGATCGACCAGCTGCATCTCAGTCTGAACCATGCCCACAGCTCAGGAAAAGTCGCTGCCCCCTCCCTGGCAGTGTATAAGGCCAGGCTGGATGAGGCTTTGAGCAACCTGCTCTAGAGGAAAGGTGTCCCTGCCTGTGGCAGGGGGTTGGAACTAGATGATCTTTAAGGTCCCTTCCAACCCGAACCATTCTATGATTCTGTGCCTGGCATGTTAGCATCTACTGTGCAGCCTTAAAGCAGACACATATCTCTGTTAACTGCCTGGCTGGATGAGTTAATGTTGATGTGAATTGACTGAACAAACTGGGATGAAAACCTTACCAGCGACGAAGTTAAATACTTGTCTCATAAGAAGGCAGCTAAAGGTCAGATATGCAAAACCCCCAAGGCTTTCTGGGAGAATTTTACTTATCCCAGATCTCTCTTTCTGGCCTCTTCTCTCTCCAAAGAAGGAGATTTTAGGAAAGAATGAAGCAAGCTTGGCCACCTTGAGAACTGTTTGAGCAAGGAAAGCTGTGTGTTCAAAACTGTCCTCACTTGTATTATTTCTAGTATAAAACATGAAACGTGACAAAAGATCATTTTTGGTACTAATTGTGCTCACTGTCTTCAAGGCTGTTAAAATTTTTGACTTTCAGGGGCTCTTGCTCTTTTCCCATGACAAGACTGTGACTTGCTGTACAATTTACTTTCATACCAGTGCTCACCTCCTCCCACCTCCTGCTCCACAGCTGCTTTCGTGCAGAAGACATCCTTCCTCCTCTGAGCACACCACGTGAAGGGGACTCCTGCTTGTTTGCTGCTAATAAGGTCTGATAACCAGCAGTACACCAGACAATACAACCAAGTACCCCAAACACAGTGAACAGTGGAGCGATGAAGAAGAAGGTGAGAGCAGAGGATGCATTTACTGAATTGCTGCCCTTTAGTGGGACACAGAGGCCATGACCAGAGCTGCTCAGCCTGCTCTGAGCATCACCACGTGGGCAGGAGGGCAGCGTGGGTCACTTCCCTGCACAGGTTCAACAATATGAGCTGAAGACAGCAAATGGGACTGGATCAGTATGGGTTTTTTCTGCACCTGCTACCACAGTCAAAAAGGATGCACATTTTGTATAAGGCCCGTGGACCATCTAGCCTGGTTCAAGAAAAAGATGGCACAACTGCAACGGCCAATCATGGAGCAAGGTATCTGCAGAAGAAATTACTACCTCGGTCCTTGGGTTATGTCCTTATGCAGGAAAGCCTATATACCCTGAAAAACACTTCTTCAGTGCCACAGTTATCTGGAAAATACTATTCCCCTGTCTTTATATGCTAAAAGAAAGCCTTGACTAGGTATTTGAAAGAAATCTATATTATTGGATATAATTAAGTCTCATAAAGCTGTAATGACTTTCTGAAGGATAATATTCCCCAGCTGCTTCTCAAAAATTCACAAAGGAAGAATCTATTTTAGGTAATAAAAAGTGTGTAAGAATCAAGGTTATTCCAAGCGATCATTTACCTCACAAGCTCACAAGTGACATCATTGTCAGAAACAACATTACCATTTCCTCTTTACGGTCTACCATAAACACATTTCATCTGCAGTTAAAATACAGCGAAAGGCCAGTATTGCCCTTGCTTGGCTACTTGGAGAAGAATTCCTGTGCTTGGGTACCTTCTGGTGCCTCAGCTGCCCCCATTTGGAGGCAGAGCTGGCGGGTGCTCCCTAGATTTGGTTGTCTGCTGTTGAAAACTGCTATCAATAAAAGTTTGTTCTTTTCTTCCAAACACAATAACCTCTCTCAGTCTGTGCTATTAGCCCGAATATCTGAACAAAAACCAACCAAGGCTCTCACAGCTGTTCCCCAGGTACTCATGGCCTGAAGCCATAAGCTCCTACCTTGTGCTAATCTTACAAGCTAAGCAACTTGGGGTCGGTTTATATTTGGTAAGAGACCTCCAAGTGCTGGAGGGAAAAAGTTGTGATGTAATGTTCCTTTCTCTGGGGTCCACTAAGTCATCACAGGACAATTATGGTGGGGTTTGGTCTCTCTAGTGAGGTATTAAGCCAGGGCAAGGATCACTTATAAAGACCCCATTACCTCTTTTTATGACACTGATGTTAGATCATTGTTCAGGCTAAATTCCAGTTTGGCTAATCACATTCTACCTGCCAGACTGCTTCTCTAATTGCAGAACAGGTAAATGTAGATGGAGAGACTTCAGGAGGCTGACTCGACTTTACCTCCTTGCCCTGAAGCAGGGAGGCCTTTCCTGTGTGGCTACCCAAAGTTCACATTTTTTTTAGGGAGCCTTTCTACTGCTTACCAAACCACAGAGTTAAAAAATTTTCCTAACATCTTGCCTGAAAATTAAGCCAGTTACTTCTTGACCTACTTGCAGTGGACCTAGGGAACAATCAGTCATTATGCCCTTCAAAAAAAATTTTTTTTTTTAGTTTGAACAGTCTTGGCTCATTCCTCTCAGAATCTATCTTTCCCTATTCACAACAAGTACCAGTTCAGCCAGGCTTTCCCTGCAGGCCTGCTTTCCTGCACCTCTCAACGCTTTCTTCCTCCCATTGAGACTCTCTCCAGTCTGTCTAGCTGTTATTAAAGGAGGTACCCAGAAGAAGCACACTCAAAACAACAACCAGTACCCAGCTCTTCAGTATTATGCTGCTTCTCTGCAACTCGTATTCATTTAAGCTAGAACACTGTTCACTCTTTGTCGTAACATTTAAAAAACAGTGCTTATCACACCTGATACACAGGTGAGGAGACTGGAGCAAACTATGGGTTTAACTTCACTAGGAGATCCAAAAGGCTGAGGGAACTGGGGTTGTTTAGTCTGGAGAAAAGAAGGCTCAGGGGAGACCATATCGCTGTCTACAACTACCTGAAAGGAGGTTGTAGCAAGGAGGGTGTTGGTCTCTTCTCCCAAGTAACAAGTGACAGGATGAGAGGAAACGGCCTCAAGTTGCACCAGGGGAGGTTTAGATTGGATATCGGGAAAAATTTCTTCACAGAAAGGGTTGTCAAGCATTGGAACAGGCTGCCCAGGGAAGTGGCGGAGTCACCATCCCTGAAGGTATTTAAAAGACTAGTAGATGTGGTGCTTAGGGTTTAGTGGTGGACTTGGCAGTGCTGGGTTAATGGTTGGACTTGATGATCTTAAAGGTCCTTTCCAACCAAAACAACTCTATGATTCTATGCTGCCCCATCAGCTCCCTTGTTTTGTCTCAGCCTGGGCAAATTTGCTCGTTTAAACACAGCCTGATGTGACTCGCTTCACAGCTTTTAAAGCTTGGTTGTGTTAAACTTTGCTGTAATGTTAAAACATTGCTCCAGGCATACATAATGAATAAACTGTTATAAAAGCTGAGTCCCAATCCAAAACAGGCCAGCTATTACACCATAGGATACGGAAAAACAGACAGATACATCTGACTTCAGAATAACCAAGTTTTCTCCAAGAATTTTGGCTCCTGCTCATCAAGAGGCAGAGTAACTTCCTCTTCAAGTAGTGCCCAATTAAAGATGTGAAGTCAGCTTGAAAACAGTATACAAACCAATAGACAATGAAAACATCTGACACATTTTTTTTACCCCATTTGCAGAATTAAAAAGGACTCTTTGCATAAGCCCTACATGTCACTGACATAAATGTAACTAGCATTGTCATTTTAAAACTAAAAATCAAATGTAAAATTTAAGCAAAATCTTAGGAATAATGTAACACTAAATTGCATGAGGTTATTTTGAACCTGACATATTATTAACTGCCAAATAGTTATTCCACATAACTTTGAAGATATCACTCCAAAATAATTTGCAGATTTCAATTACACTAAAGATGAGACTTATCAGTCATTACTGCAGAGAAGCAGTAATCTCTGGGAAACAGTTCATATTTAAAGAAAAACAAAACCTGCTATCCAACAAGCAACACCAAAAGACAATTAGTCTGTATTTACAAAGAACCAAAATACAAATGTGTAAAAGTGTAAGTAACACCTATAAAAATATAATCTCACAAGATTGTTCTGGTTTAGGCAATGATACTTCATGTTTCAAAATATGTTATTAATCCCAGACAAAATACAAATGGGCCCAGCAGCAAAATCTAACTCTTAGCTTTTAATCACTGAGGGCAAACATTTTATTATCCCACTATATGAGATGAAAGAGCATCCAAAATAACATCAGGTTAACTTTGGCAGTGTACTGCACTCCCCACTTTTGGACAGCCCAACAACAGATGAAGTGATTTCCAACTGATATTACAATTCTCAAACTAAATTTAGTAATTTGCTTGTCTTCCAGCAGGCACGCTTTCAGAAGACACACCTGTGGCTGCAGCCTCAAGCATTTCTCCAAGCCTGCCTTCCAGGAGTTCCCCACCACGCAGCTCTCATACACCCACATTGAAAGCAAGACCCTGAACCTCGTTTTTTAGGAGAGACAGTCACAGCGGTTGCTACGTGAGCAAGCAGAACTGCAGGAACTTAAAACACCTACCTAGACTAACATCAGCCTTTTTTCTTTCACGCATAACCATATAAAACTTTTTTTTCCCCTCCTCCTCCATGGAAATAAATCTGCCCAGAAGGCAAAGGACTCCAGCCTCTCTTAACCAGACTCTGGGAGAGGGCTCCTCCCCATTTCACAGCACAAGAGCCAACATAACCTTGTTATTGCAACCACTGTGATAAGAATTTGCTGTTATTTCAAATTCCAAATGCAACATTTTTTTCAGCATCATACCCTGCATTAACATTTTAAAACTCACCTCACGTGCCTGTAGCACTACGTGGGTGCAGACCTCACCAATACCTATTGCAAGAGCAGGTACACACGGCAAAATTTCTGTGTTTCCATGTAGCTGGAGTTTTTAGCTGCTCCATACGTTACCAGACCAGTGTTTTAACACAGCCAGAGCTTAGAATCACAGTTTATAAACACAGTTGGGCATTTTATTATCAACAACGCAGTTTTAAGCATTCCCACCAAAATACAAATGGGATCACAAACTTCCATTTGCTTTACATTTGCAGCACAACATACAACTCGGAATTCCCATTCTTCACATGACCATCAGATGCTCTCAATGCCAAATTCTGTTTATTATTTGTCAGCAAGAGCAGCAGCTCTTTGGTAAGCTCCACCGGGAGCAAAACAGCTGGGAGCAACCCAGCTCCCAAAGGCAGCTCCAGCAGCTCCCAGCGCTGTCCCATAGCCAAGTGACTTTATTCCCTGCTGCTTTCAGTTAGGAATTTTTAATGCACGCATCTTAAGGCACGAACAGAGACTTGTAACCTTGGTGGTCAAACCCTCCCATCTGCCGCACAGCCACTCTCCCCGCTGACGGAGATTTACCTGCGGGTCAGGAAAAGAGCATGTCAGCGCAGGCAGTTTCCTGCAGCCGAAAGGGCCGTTTAGGGATGAGTCTCCGTCTTTCCCATCTTGTCTGGGTCTTTTTTTTTCCCCTTTTGGCGCTGTTGGTTATTTGACTGCTGTTGTGCTTGGGAAATAAATAACACGACTCTGCTTCAGGAAACTTTGTAGTGATTCAAAGTAGGCAGCAAATAATTTCCCTGCGTGTTTTTGCAATTTTTTTATAAGGCCACAAAGTAGGATATTCAACCAGACCTATGGAAATACTCTGTTCATCAGCCTTCTGCATTAATTCAGTGATGTAAGTGTGAGCAGAGTTATGACCAAGTGGCACTAGGAAAACAGAGCAAAGTTTGGCCTCGCTGATTTTTCATTACTGCCATCCTGCTGACTCACATATCACAACATATTCCACCACCACAATCAGCAGCAGGGGAAAAAAAACATACCTGAAAGCCTCTGCAGGCTTCAAAAAAAGGACTGACAATGGTTTACGGACAGCTATAACACACAAAAGCATACAAAACCCACAGCAAAAGGCAATCCCAACCTGGTAGAGCAGGGAGCCTATCCCTCTCCCCCAGGCAGCATTTACACATCGGAACACGCTGCCGCCTTCCTCCAGAGCTGCTGGTAGAAGCCACGGATCACCAATTTAAGTAGCCTTTTCTAATGAGAGCCACCGTCTTGTCTTAAAACAGTCTGAAGTGAAATACAATGTTTCCTAATTAAAAAAAAAAACAAATCACCCATTATTTTTTTTAGCTATCATGCATGATCTCCACTTCCACAAGAAAAAATGGCAGTACTCAGGCCACTTCCACTTTATTTTCTCATGACTTTTTCCCCTGTACGTTTCTATTTAACTACTCTATTTCAAACCCAGTAATTCCCAGAATTTCACTCCCACTGCCTCCAAAGCCTTATCTTCACTTTAAGTGGATTTTTCTTAGCCTGAAGCAACATGCTCAAGTCAAATAGCTGAACACGGAAGACACTTGATGGTCTCAAACTTAACCTAGCAACTCCACCCTGCATTATATCTACTAATATTTTTCACTTGACTTAATTAGTGGGATTCAAATGAGACTTCAGCAGCAACGTGCCCAACACCATAAACCACAGCAGTGATGTTTCACACACTTCACCTGGAGACGCACCAAAGCGTACTGTGGGCTTTCCAGAGTCTCCAGCTCTCCAACACTGCAAGGTGCTGCCAGTTCTCCAGTACGATGAGCAGCCTCTCCTGATGCTGCTTCTCCACTAGGATTTCCTCAAAAATCATGAAATAAATTAGGATATGCTTTACTTTTGCCTCCTGTTTTTTGATGCCATGCTTAGCGTATGTTTTCAAGAAGCTATCTGAATCCACATGATTACGATTTTTTTTTCCCCTGTGAATGCTGAAATTCTTCCATAATTACAATCACTTAAAAGTTGGGCTGTAGGAGAATACCAAGTAACATGGCATTGACAACAAAAATCACAAAAACTGACACTGCAAGATCTAGATGCCTCAACATGGTATCAATACCACAGCACATCAAGACGCCACATAGTCATTATGTTGAAGAAATATGTGACAATGCTATCCTCATCGCTGCCACAGTGGTGAAGGAAGTAAGGGATTATCTCATTTCTCCTTCTAAACCTTTCAGGAAACCAGGGGCAGAAAATCTCAGTTTTATTTTTCCATCACAGCTCCCCACACAAGATGAGGCGAATCTAAAATTCAAACCATACATTAGTTCCACTAGATCAGGTTGCTCAAAGCCCCATCCAACCTAGCCTTGAACACTTCCAGGGAGGGGGCATCCACAGCTTCTCTGATCACAGGACATCTGCTCAGATGGTGGTTTGGACATTAGCAAGAGGCCTCTTCATCAAGGGAGTCTGAGCAAACCCTGATAAAGCTTCAGCTTAAGGACAGGAGAAGGTTTAGCCATTCCACAAATAACTCTGGTTTTATTCTTATCAAGGCAAACATCAGAAATAGTTATTTACTTTGTCCAGGAAAGCTGGTCACATCTCTAGCAAAGTCCCATTTGCTCCTCTTCACAGTCATTCCAGCTTCTTTAAGTATCTGCACGTCTCTGCACAGACCATTACTAATGCACCCTAAGAGCGGGACCTCAAAATTGGTGATAAGCTACTCTTTCCCAGCCTTTGAAACCTGTCTCTTCTCCCTCTGAAAGAGACTGCAAAGAAAACTCCACAAAATAAACATCTGAATCTATAAGCGATTCCTGAGAGACTGGCATCTGCCAAAACCAAAGATGGCATGGACCATGTTGAAGAAGGCAGCCTCCCACTACTGGTCACACATGCTGCTAACTGGGGGGTGAGGTTAGCACCGACACTCCTCACTCTTGCTGACCTCCAGATGCTAATGATGGTCCTCCCATCTCTAAAAGGCTTTACAGTCATTGCCACGTCCGAACCTAATTACAGGTCCATTTGCAAACTCATTAACTAACTCATTAATTCTCATGCAGACCATGTCTTAGAAACTCCTCTTGATGGCCTTCAGCGAATGAAACGGCATTCGGATGCCAAGAATGCCAAGGGCCAAGGACTCTTCCCAAGCTTGCCCCTGTTTGGGGGTGCTTCAGCCTGTTGAGCAAGCGTGGTGACCCCGGGCCAAGGCCACCTTTCCAGACTGAGGTCTCCACCTTTCCTGCAGCTTAACGACGTTGCTCAAAAATCCCTGACCGCGAGATGCCTTTCCAGGAAGCCACCACCACCGACCGACACACCTCACCAGCACCCTCCAGTCTCCGCTTTTCGGGTACCAGCAGCACCTCAGCCCCGGGAAGAGCCCACGTCCGCGAACGGGGGCTCCTACAGACAGACGGACGGACGGACGGACGGACGGACGGACGGACGTCCCCCAGCGGCCGCAGAGCCCAGCCCCGACCGGGGCGGCACAGGGACCCCCGGAGCCCGGTCACCCTCAGCTCCGCCTCAGGGGCAGAGGGGGCGCCCTGGCGCCGCGCCTGTCACGACGCAGCGGCGCTCCTGTCGCGACACGGCGGACGCTTGCCCCACCCCCGGGCCCCAGCCTGCCCTACCTTCCTGCGGCGGCCGCCCGGGGGCTGCAGGGGGCAGCAGCCGGGCGCGGCGCTCCCCCGCCGGCCGCTCCGCACGTAGGTGACCCGCCGCCTGCCCACCGCCGCCGACGCAGCGCCCGGGTGCTGCTCCGTGCCGCGGGCCGGGGGGGGGCGCGCGCCCCACCGCCGCCGCTGCCGCCGGCGCCCGGGGCTTCTCCTCCGGGCACCAGGATCGCCTCATGCCCAGCTGGAGGCAGAGGAAGAGCGCGGCCGAGAGCAGGCAGAGGCGGAAGGCCGGGCCCCGCCAGAGCGGCCGTTCCTTGGGCATGGCGGCGGGGGCTCGCCCTGCCCGGCGCTGCCGCCCCCCAGCCCCGCCGCAGGGCTCATGCCGCCGGCGGGCCGGGCCCCGCGGCCGCCGCCGAAACTTGGGAGACCCCGCCCCGAGCGGGGCCGGCCGGGGAGGGGCCGGGATGCCTCTGCCCCTGTCCCGGCCCGGCGCGGGGCTGCGGGGCGCCGGGGGTGCCCGCCTGCCGCCGGCCCGCGGGGCGTGGGTCAGTGCCCGGAGACGAGCGTGGGGCTCACGGCCGCCGTCCTTGCCCTGTAGCGTGTCACGCGTGTGCGCACCCGGACCCACGCTGCCCTCCAAGGCCGGTGACTTATGAAAACTCCCCTCCCTAACTACTGTATCAACAGGTCTTTATAGTATGGAAGTGTATTAACTTGTTAATATATATACTAGTTCACATTATACACTGTAATGTCATGAGGTAGTGGAATTCTACTGGAGATTGAGGTATTGGTCATGCTTAAGTAAAATAAAATAAAGGACAAACCAGCCCTAGAAGGACTTTGCTTTGTGGAACGTTAGAGCTGTCCGGGAAGGATAAAGGATACCCCTGGACAGCCCAGATAACACCAGCGTCCTCGTCCCTCTGACACATCTTTGAAACCCTCCCAGCATCGCCTGGCATTACAGATAAGTAACTCTAGCAAGTCTGACTCCAGGGAAGTCTGGATCAAGAGACAAACAGCAAGAATGCTGCAAAAACAGAGTTGCTTTGCAACGTTTTACTATGATTAGTAGTCGGCAGTGTGGGTGTTAGTGATTAGTCAAATCGTGTTGGACCTGAACATTTGACAGGTATAAGAATCCTTCGTGAAACCACAGTTGGGGTGCCCCAATTTGGCTGGGACACCTCATGCACATGAATAACTCTTCTAAGCCTGTACTTTGCATCCTAACCTCTCTCTGGGGTCAGCATGGGCCATCTGCGAATTTTCATGAGACATCCTTGGTTTCATCTGTGAAGGAAAGGCTCTGGGTGAGCTGAGCACGGGCAAGAGGCAGTGCAGAGGGCAGGTGTCCCGCTCACTTCTGCGGGAGCACTAAACCATTGCTGAGCTATGAGCAGGTAGTGGTGGTTGGTGGGATTTTCTGAAGGAGGAACTGCAGGTGGGGAGATGTGCCAGTGGCAGGAGGCAAGCTCTGCGGGAACAGGGAGGAGGGCGATGGCAGCCGGTTTGTGGCACATGAAGTTCAGTGAATAATAAATACATTCCCAGGTGGGATGTGCAGGGCATGGACGCACAGCTACTCCCTGTTTCCTTGCCAAGCGGGGGAGGGAGGTTGTGGCTCTTGTCCCCTGCATGCAGTACTGTGCTTCCAGCACCCCTGCCTTGTCTGCTGGCAAGGGAGAAGCCTTCTGCGCTGAGCTGCTTCTCCCTCTTTTCCACTGTTCTCTCCCTGGCAGCAGCCTGGCCTGCTCCTCTCTGACCTTTCCTGTCCACAGCCTGGGGCAGAGCCAGAGCTGACTGCTGCTAGGGGAGCAGGTCAGAGAGGAGCACCAGGAGAAGCGGAGGCCACCAGCAGCCCAGCAACTAGACCTGCTGGCAGTGGGACGGAGGAGCTGCACGCGGGAAGATAAGGGAGGGAGCAGTGATCTGTCTGCAGAAGTGGGATTACAAGCATGGCTCCAAGCTCCAAGCTCAGATGCGCTGGCAGGCCAGGTGCATGCTCCCTGCCATTTAAACATTGCTGTCCTTTTTTTTACGTAAACTATTCTTCTAAATTAGGTTAAAGCAATTCCACGGTTGTTTTAAACCGCCCTAAATGCAGGCTTCTCTTGGAAGCGGGTAGGTGGCAGTCCTGCCTTCCATTCCTGTAGCAGGAGGGTGGCTCCTTTGTTCTAAGCTAAACCAAACCAGGGCAATGACCCAGAAGAAAGCTAACTCAAGAAAAATTCTATCTTGAGCAGTTTCCTAATAGACCTGGACATTCTTTTTGGTACCATCCTGTCTTTTGGTCGGCCTAAAGCCAATGTGGGACAGCCTCTGGGGGGTTTATGCCTCTGGGAAAATGCAGTGCAGATCAGAGTGCTTCTCCCCCTGCCCCTGCTCAGGGGTCCCCATCAGTCCCTTGGGCAGGCTCTGGTGCTTGCCACAGGGAAGCGAGTTGGCTCTGGCAGCTGACCTACCTGACAACCACATGCTTTTCCTCTGGTTCCACCCCCATTAGGTGGCTCACGAGTGGATCAGACAAGCCCCGGTACTAGTGCAAGGGAGAAACACGTTTATGAGGGCAGAGGGAGAGTGTGACTGCAGCAACCACAACTGATACCAGCTTAAGAGACAGGCACTTGACTCCATCCATGAGCTTTGCCTGGAGTTCATCAGCAGAAGGTCTCTTGGGCTGGCACAGGGCTGCCTCTGCTTCTCTGACTGAAATGGCATCGTTCATCTGGAGGACAGAAGTAATTGCACTGCCCAGGGAAGAGTGGTTTAGACATACATCGAGTACACTAATTGTGACAAGACACAAGAGTTACAGCACTGCTAGCCAAAATCGTCAGAAAATTCTTAGCACCAAGGTTGTTTTAGAGTATCAACATCTGGTCAATAAATAATGGCATGTGAAGACCCTATTAAAATATAAGTTTGTGTTTGTATGGTTATGGAGAAAATCTTAAAGTCAGGAGTATAGAGGTCAAGACTCAAAAAGCATAAAGTTCCCAAATACATTTTAAAACTCTCTCTTGAAGTCTAAACCTTGAGAAATTGAAGCTTTCCTAAAAGCTTGAACAATGTATATTCAAACAAAGAGGTCTGACTGAGCAGAATAAAAGCCACAAGGTCTTTCTTGGTTTTAGCATCACAGGTTCATTTGTTGTTCTTCTCTCATTGTATAGCTTCAACAGAAAGCTCAAATACTTCAATCCAGCCACCCTTCTTGTCATCGCTGAGCTTTAACTGTAAATGCCGACCTTGATGAGACATTCCCTTTCTTAGAAAGATGATCAACGCCAATTTGTGAGCATGCTAAGAGAGATCCTGATAAAGAACTGTTAATGAATTTAACTCAGGGTTTTCATTTTGTTTTTGTATTTTAACAAACGATTGAGTTTATTAGGCTTATCCCCCATCTCTTTTGAATGTAAGTTTGCCTGTTTAAGACAGAACAGAGGGTTTCTAAAGATAGAAAAAGGGAACAGTGGTAGAGAAGGATCTCAGGAAATTTCAGGAACAATGAGAAATCTTATCTGGATTAGCATGAGAATCAATGGGAGTTAAGATAGTACCTTAAACATTCTCACCTCTCCAGCATCCTCTCCATTTTAATAAGTGAAGTATAAACTAATTTCTTCCCCAAAGAATCTCCTGCAAAGATAGCTGTACGTGAGCAATGCCTGTTAAGAAGAAAAGCAAACTAAAATTGCAGCATAAGGCATGCAGCTCCAGCTCAACAGGAGGATGGGCCTTTTTGGGGTGATTGCTGGGAAATACAGCTTCTCCAAAGTTTCACAGCTTCTGCAAGACATGCTCACTCTTTAAGTCAGGCAGCAAATAGCCTCCCCTCCATGTCGTCCCCAAACCGAGATTGATAGTGTTAGAGGAAAATATATCATGCTGGATCCAATAGAGCACAAAGTACTGCCACGTAATGCAAGGAGTAACCGAAACAGCGACTCTGAATATGAGCATGCAATTTCTACTGAGAGCAGCGAGCACTATGCCCTGATAACCAAAATCAGACATTGGTCCTAGTGTATCTACTTTCTGTGTAGGTGCCACAGATTTCTACAGCTTTCTTCATTTCTCCAGGAAGAGCCTTTAAAAATATAAAATTCCTCCCGCATTTACAAATTTGTCTATGGTGAGAGCACAGTGCTAAACCTTGGGAAGGAAAAAGTTTAACATCAATGGAATTTCATTGCTTTCATGCTGCCTTTGCTGCTTGTAAATTACATCTTGCCTGGGATGTTGTTGGTAGCAAAATCTCTCCTTTGCAGCAGATACTTAATGTTGTCTCTCTTATGGCCATTTTTAGTTCAGTCTTGGCTACCACCATCCGTCTTTTGCATCCACCCAATGTCAAGGTTTCTGTTTATCTTCTGGCTAGTCAAAATGTCTGCCCAGATCGCTGCAAAATTAAACCCCCAGCAGGAAAAACACCACTGGGAATTCTCTGGATTCTCCAAGGGCTGTTAATGGAACTCAACCATTCCTCCTATAAAATGAGTAAATGAATAAAAATGTTCTTTTCGACTCCGCTTAACAACCCCGCTGGATTTGCTATGAGCCACTTGCCAAAATCTACAGGACAGAGCGAAGGAAGACTTTTTTTCCTCTTCTCCCTCCTACGCTCCTGGCTAATGCTTTGAAAACTGGAGTGACATTGGTCCGTGCACATGAAAACAGAGAGATTTTGTGTAGAAACTTTCACAAGGTCATTTTAGAAGTGACTGCATGAAGAGAAGCATGGTGTGTCCTTCCCCACAGAAGATGCCTGTGCCTCTGATCCTGGGTCTGCAGGAGTCAGAGCTTTGGTCCAGGCCTGTTTCATTGCCTTGCACATTTATGTGCTGAAGCTCTGCCATAGCCGTGAGCAACGTGGGATGAAATGTTTATAGCTCCTCGGGTGACTTCTCAGTGAGGGCTTCAGCGCAAGCCTGTTCTCAACTTCTGTTCCTTAAAACTGCAGCTGGAAATCCTGGAAGTATTTCTCGATGCACCAAGTGACAGACCTCCCTGGAGCCTGCATGCAGCCAGCAGCTCTGCAGGGGAGGTACAGCCCTCACTCCTTCCTGTGCCTGAAATCCCACCGAAAACTCAAAGAAAGAATCTCTTTCTGTTATCTTTTAGAAGTTAGCAACGGAGAAGTAAATTGGCCACAGTGGTCTATTACCCACTTACCGCCACTGAGAAATATGTGTCTGAACAGCTGTCAAGGCTAAAGCTCAGCTGCGTGGATCATTACAGCTACTTCTCATCTTGCCACTGGTAGGTTTGAAGATAACAGCTGAAAAAAATATGTTCGTGCAGTCTCCCATTAGCTCTCCTCAAGCTCGTGGGCTATTTAGGCAGCTTAACGCAAGATTGATCTTGCTGTTCAGCAGCTCAGCACAAGGCACGGGCAGAAGCTCTCTTTTCCCTCCAGCTATGGAGAGATTCGAACACCACAGCCTAGCCGTGTGCTCTGAATTTGATGAAAGAGATAATTGATAATTAATGGCCTGGAGAGGGGATTGTAGATCAAGGTTTACTTCTGAGTCACGCTCCTGTGCATTCGCACACGTACATACCTGTACCTGTGTACATACAGTCGCTGCAGGAATGAGAAGAGGAATGAGACAACCCTTCAGTAGAAGATGTTTTGCAGCTCTCTGCTGTCCCTGGACCTTACCTTTATTTATTTAACCCTAATCTTTGTGGTATCTACAAATGTGACTATTGCCTCTAGCAGCTGTGTTTCACTCCCAGAGAGGAACAACAGTGATTTTACGGTCTGTCTTTAACTAAATTGTCTAATCATTCTGAACAAGCAAAACTCTGCGGGCTTTTTAAAGTAAGGGCTGGCAATTTTATTGAACAGATGCTGGTACAAAAATTGAGAACATGTATCACCATTTTTTAAAAAACATTCCAGTTTACAGGAATTAAGCAGTGATATCTCATAAGTAGTTCATGTGCTATTGCAAAAAGATTTTTGCAATATCAGTTTGTTGTCTATATTTCTCCTGTATCTATACTGTAATCCCAGACAGATGTCCAGTTTTGCTTAAAAATTACCCTGAGTTTCTATTACAAACTCCTATTTTCTGTACGTTTTAAAGATTACCTTGGTGTTACTCTGGGCTCAGAGTTCTCCCTTTTTATTTTGGATGCAATCAATTTTACTGGCATTTTTACACTTCTAAGCTCGAGGATGAATCTCTTTCATTAAAAAATGTAATTTGGCAAAGGGATTAATCTATAATGCTCAGAATTCTACAAAACACCACAGTTGGAGTAGTAATTATGGCTTTAAGAAGTTATATAAGCCTTTTTATTACATGTTTTTAATGGGTTTACATAGTACAGTACAAATGCCAAAGTATTTATACAGGGGATGGCAACGGCACTGGAGTAATCTAGCAGATGTCACAATTTGATCCCTGAGGGTGACTTTCATCCGCAAGCGCTCAGGGAAAAGGGGTCTCCAAGGGGAGAAGAGATGCAAGCCAGAGTGCCAGGGCTGCTAAGGAGAACAGCAGCAACACGTTTCAGGTAGCAGTTTCACAAACAAACAAAGACCCATAGTCAACACACCATGCACTTTTCCTACAGTCTGTCTCACAATGTTGTTTGATATACTGGCATATGTCTGTACAGTTTATGCCTCACTAAAGGCAAGAGTATAAAATAAAGGCTGGGAGTGGCTGGCAGCATCCTTCATGGACTTGATGGGCGAAAAGAGCTTTCATAGGATAGGAGGCATGGAAAAATGTTCTGGACCAGTATGTAGGCCAATTTAATAATATGCATCCACCTTTAATGAAGGTCTCACCCATGTGTCTGAAAAGCATCCCATCTTTGCAGGACACTAAGTTCAGTATCACTGTCTTTATCTGTAACAAAATGGTTGCTTTTCTGCATTATTATAACATGTGGGCAGCCAATCCCCTCCTCCAACTGGTTGCCTTTTTAATGTCTTAAACAAAATCCTAATGAGAAGGAGAGAAATAGCCTTGCCCTCAGCAGAAAAGATGCCACAGCTTCCCTGCAGCCAAGCAGCCTGGTCAGGACCAGACGGTGAGGGTAAAACTCTGTGCTCTTCCCGCAGGCTCCTTTCAAGGCAGTTTGCCCTCAATGCCATGTAGAGCAGCATCAGTGATGCAGAGATATTGGTATTGATTCCAAGTGGAATAACCTCCTTAGCCGAGAGTTTGTATATAGGTTAGGTGTTACCGCAGGGGTCATCCTTTTGGCATGTGTCTTCCCACAGCGTGTCTGCCTCCATCCTCAGCCACGGACACAGAAAGCAGAGGCCAGCCAGACTCCTCAAAGATGCTCTGAGAAAGACGAAGTGGGTTTGTGAAGATGCAGGCACCCCTGCAGTGATGAACACTCAGTCAGGCTAATGCTTGTAGTTGTGCCCCAGCTCCTGTCTTGCTTGCAGGCTCCTTGTTAGGAGGAGATCCCTTTGCCAGAATGTGTAGAATTTCTTCAGGAACAAGGTCATTTATCTGTATGCTGTCAGGAGGTAAAGTACACGCTTCTGAAAGTGCAAAGGCTCTTTGCAGCACCTGCGTGGTGCCTGCAACTCTCCTGATGGCAAGGCTGGAGGCAAAGCTGGTGGTTACAGAGGGAAGCCTGCCCTGCTGTCTCCCTGTAGTCCTGTCAGTGTAGCAGAGGTGGCACAGAGCGGGCAGGACTGTCTCAGAGGGCACTTACCTCCCCCACAAGGCAAAGGAGAAGCAACTACTCTGAGCCTTAGTTGGGTCAATGCCTGAAGCCAGGCAAGCACAGCAACATCCTGGCTGGAGCCCAGGGCACTGGCGCGGGCAGGGAGAGACCCCAGCCCTGGGACATGCGGAGCAGGAGCTGGAAGAGGCAAATTTTCCCACTAACTTCTTACTCCTCAGTCAGGCTTAATGCAAACGAAAGAAGATGATCACTGAGGTACAGCAACGGGAGCCCTTAGGAATCGAGGGCTTTTTGCTCAGTGTTTGTGCTGAAGTGCTCAGCCTTACACTGCGAAGAAAAACAGCGGCAAGATTGCTCTCAGCAACCCAGACAAGAACATTTTAGTGCATAATTATGGATGAGATGCAAGAGGACGAAAAAAGAGGGAAAACATCTGTTCGCATAGAGTTTATTGCCATTCACTTAAGAGACCCATTAAATGCCAGAAAAAGCTATTTATCCTTCTGTTTGAGGCGATTATCCTGCTGCAAATCTCTGTGGCAATTCGCCCCATGATTATTCGAGGAGTGCTGACACTGTGCAGGATACACTCACGCAATGGAAAAAAAAAGCACAGACCTTGCCCACCAAGGCTTACGGAGGGATTTTCAGGAGTGGGGTAGCCAGTGCTTCTCAAGGTCTTTTAACTTACACTTTGATTGTGCTCAAGCTGTCATCCTACTGAACTGCCACATAATGAGATAACAGAACTGCTACATAGAGTCACCTATCTTCTTCGAAAACCCATTTGCAGCAAAATACTACATTATCATTAACAACTGTGGAGAAGCGGGTTGTTTCTTGAAGTCTTTTCCTGGACTTTAGGTGCTTCAGCCCCTTTCTTTCAAAAATTGAAAGGAGCTTTTTTATTCAAAGCACTTCTAAAAGTGGGATTGCTCTTCTTGTAGCCACTGTCTCAGTGATACAGGATGTGAGAAACCCAAATCCAGTTCCTTGCATGCTCAAAGGAGACCAGCTGTCCCACCGGCTGTCCTCGGCTCACCAGGCTGCAAGGCATGTGAGGAGGAGAGGCTCCTTCTCCTTGAAGCCCAACCCTGCACTTGTTTGGTAAGGAGGAAAGCAAGCATGAGGCTCCCTCTATGGCTCCAGCACATTCCCTGAGGGAAGGGTTGTTTTCCAGACCTTCACTTTAGCCAAAAAGCCAACTGGAGGTGCATAGGCAGGTGCTTCAGAAACACCTACAGCTGGCTCAGTTGCTTAATTCTCCAGTGATACAGAAAATAAACAAGCCTCCCCTCCCCTGTTTGGCTCATAAATGCAAGTGAAGTCTAATGTAAGGCTTGGATATCAGCTGGTCAACTGAAACTTTGCAGAAGTTAAATAAAAAGGCAGAAGAGGTGACAGTGACAGGAACGCAGCATGTGATGCACGTGGTGCACATTTACAAGGTGAGAAATAAATATATTGTCCCCATGGTAGGTAGTGGACATGAACACGAATGGAGAAAAGCAATGTGGGACAGTGCTCTCCTAGTGCTCGCTGCTGTCAGTGGTGTAAGACAGTCTCAAAGGAGGAAAAACAAAACACAGGAAAAAGATTCCCTTCAAACTTCTTTTACATTTGGAAATATGATTTTTAGGAAGTTGTTCACTTCCAGAGGTTTCTTTCTGCTTTCTTTTCTCCCCAATCGCTCCTTTTCCTCATTAGGCTGAGTCTGACTCATGTCCACTTTTTCTTCTCCATAATATGTAACTTTGACTTCTTCATTGAGAAAAACAGATGTATTGGGGAAAAATTCCCAGAAAGAAAACAGACCATTTCGGATCAGCCTTAAACGAGTGATAGTTTCTAGTACCTGAGCACCCAGAGGGGCATGTCGGCTCACCAGGAGCCAGGCCAGGCAGCAGGCGCATGGGTCAGGCTGCAGCCCCGCAGAGACTCCCCCCAGGATGCCAGCCCAGGAACAGCTCACAGGGCTGAGGGACCCCAAGTCCCTGCAATGCGAGGACCGGAGGACATTTGGCTACACAAGACAGTAGTTTCCCCTCCAGCCTTTTGGTGGGGGAAAAGCTCTGGGACATGCTGCTATAGCAACAGCTTTGTCTAGGATTATAATCCCTTATTTTTATTAACAAGATCTTCTGGTGTGCTGCTATCTTCACATTTCTATTTCGTCAATGTACTTTTTTTTAAGCCCTCCCCATGACATTTTATGGCCCTAACTGATTCATGGTTATTTCTCAAGCTCTACTGCAGAACCCAAGTACTCCAAGCCTTATAGGTATGTGGGCCCAACAGGCACCCACCTTTCCACTCCCTGAGTTCAGCATCACTGCATTTGCTCTTTGAGATGGTTTGTGGGTTTCTTTCAGCAACTGCTTGATCCAACATCTCCCTCTGGTGGAATATAGGGAATAAAGCAGGATAAAATAAAGCAGCATACAATTTGATAGCTGTAAAAACAATATAACTCTCGGTCCAGGCCATGATGTTCTCTCTAATTACTACTTTTATTCCTAATGAATTTATATGTATCACACCGAAGTTTATCGCAAATCGTAGTCGACTGGAAAAGAATGATAATGAATGGTGAATGCTAATTTTCCTGTATTTTTTCATAAATTTGGCAAATTTGTTTCAAATATAGGCAAAAGCCTATATCGAGACAGTATGTTTTTATGGCTTTGTTTCTGCAAAGAAAATCAACAAAGTTCCCCGTTGCAGAAAACTATTATTTTGCGCTCAAGCTCTAAAATCCATCATACAGCCCATCTACTGTCTGCAATCACAAGGATTGATAGAAATGCCTCAAAATATAATCGTTCCCTTTCCATGCCATAGTTATGCCTTTGAAGTTCCCTGTGAGTGTGACAGATCGATTGCCATCTGCCAGGAGTGCCTATTCAATGTAGATGAGAAAGTGCAGATACGAAGGAAATACTCGAGTACAGTCCAGTTAAGTTTTGTCTGGACACGCATGGGCTTAAGGAACAGCACAAGGATAAAATGCTTGGCGCAGGTGGCAGCTAACTCTTTCTTTAAGGGTGCCTTTCGTCAGCATGGAAAGTTGTGGAGGTTTAATGACCTTCCACTGTTAACCCTCTCCCATGTACGAGAGTGTTTCCCTGACACTTGCTCTGTGTTTCCAGACAAAGACTCTGGAGCCAATGCAACAGCATGGACAGATTTAGGATCAAAATGGAGTTTTGCAAATTCCTCAGATGCCAGTTCAGCTTCAGCTGGAGCTGGGGAGTTAACACAGGCCACATCTTTGCTTCAGCTCCTGGCGAGGCTCTTGGGTGAAGAGCAGAAGCTCAGGGATGGCTGATGAGATATTGCCAAAGACTGACACCAAGGCTGGGCAGCTGAAGCAAGAAAGGACTCAACAGACATCAGCTGCCTAAAAGCCAAGTGGTCAGTGTCAGCGAGCCAGCTTGCAGGCATCGAAACGCTGTGACTCCCCTTTGTGGGTCGGTGTATAGTTGGCGTGGGGCAGCATCACTATGTATGGATGGATGTCTCTTAGAATACTTAAATGTCTAGGGAGAAAAATGAGGGACGGATGTGCAATTATTCCCAAAATATTAGGACATTCTTGGCAAACTGAAAGCTGCTGGAACAAAAAACTGCGGCTCCTTTGTGTAGCATGACCTTAGCAGGGAAGAAGGCCTCTGCAAGAAAGAGTAAGATTTAAAAAGGAATTTCAAGCTAGAGACTGAGGGGGAAGTGAGAAGGCAGAGAGGAGCAGGGGGTCATGATGGCATGTCCTTAAAGATGCCGTTTTGACATCTTTATAACCACAAGTAAGTAAATAAAATAAAGGCCCTTTTAACAGGGCACAGGAGCTGGAGCAATCAGGCTGAATGTATGCCTTTCTATTTGCTATAAATCTAAAAAGAAGATATGGGTCTAAAATGCTTGATTTTTATATAAGGGTATTGAAATAGCAGAGACTTTACAGAAGAAAGATCATTACTGGCTCATTGTAATAGCATGATAAAAATTACATGGAAAAGAACCGAAATAGATCCAGTCCAAATGAGGAAATGGAAAAGGACAGGAACTCTGTCAAATTAAAAGCAGAAACAGAAAGGCAGACTAAAAAGATTTTGAGAAAATAACTTGCTAATAGACAAAAAGCTTCCTCCAACCCAGGAGGAGTGGGGAGCCTGCTGGAGGGTCTGCAGGTGACCATGGTATGGAGTCAGCAGACGATCAGGGTGGCAAAGGAGTTTGAGAGAAAACAAGCCCTAACACAACAGCTAAACAAATTACTTGTGTCTGTGTTGGGCGCAGAAAAGCTTGGTGAAATACCCACCGCAGAGCCATTTGTTCAGGGGATAATGCAGAGAAGCTGCCTCAGATCGAAGAGCCATTAGATGAGGGTTTAGAACAAATAGATGCAATGGACAGTAACAAATTCATGAGAAGCACGTTACTCGTTTGTGGGTTTTTAAGGAATGCTAATGGAAAATTGTTGCACTGTTAGAGCTGGTGTATAACCCTTTACTTAAAACAGCCAAAGAAAAAGATGATGGCACGTGACACTGTTTTCTTTTAAGTGCTCTGAGGGATCTACAGAACCACTAAATCTCACACCCATCACAGGCAAATGGTAAAAGCCATGATAACAGAATAGTTGCAAGGACAGACATGGACTAAGAGGGAAGAACCAGCAGAGCTTTGCAGTGAGGAGCTATGAAGCTGTGCTTCACCATCCTCTTATGGCTTCAGAGGAAACAGTGAGGCTGCAGGCTAGAGCGATCCGCTCGGTATGATCTGCTTAGCTTCTGGAAAGCCTTTAATAACGTCTGTCACCAAGGACTCATAAAGACACTAATCTGGCATAGGATAAGAGGGAAGATCCTCTCATGAGTCATTAACTGCGTATAGGATAGAGAGATGAAGTAAGGATAAATCATCCATTTTTCACAGTGGAGAGAAGTCAACAATGACATCTTAGAGAGATCCATGGTAGGGCCCGTGCTAATCCACGTACCGATCAGTCAGGCAGCAAATGGTGAAGGGGCTCAATCTGCTGGTGCTACCAGCTCATTCTAGGTAGTAAAATGAAAACCGCCTGCAAGGAGCTGCAAAAACCATGTCATGAGCCTGGGCAAAGTGATGGCAGGTGAGATTCAGTGTGGATAACAGCAGAGAAAAACACATGGCTGAGCTGGGAGGAAGACCCCCTCACAACCCAGTCTCAGCAATGGCCTCTGAACCATCTAGTACCATTCAGGACAGATATCTTGTAATTAGGTAGTTCTATTCAGATGTCTGTTAAAAGCTCATTAGTGACTATAAAGCAATTGAATATTAGAAATTATTAGGAAGGGAAGAGAGCTGTCATCAACTAAATACAGGGTTCACCCCCTACCATGAGCACTGTGTGCAGTTCTGGCCCCTCCATCTCAAAAAGGCTATGTTAGGGTGAGAAAAGGTATAAAGGAAGACCAAAGATATGGGATGACTTTATGTGGGTAGCAGCTACCTAAATCAAGATTCTTCAAGGTGGGAAAGAGTCTGAGAGGGAGTATGGTACAGCTTTATAAATTCTAGAAGGGTCATGGAAAATAACTAGTCACCGCTTTTCATAAGATGCAAGAAAGGCGCGTCAAATGACATCTCCAGGTTCAAGACAAACATGAAGGCAAGGAGCTCTGCTCCTGGGCAAAGAAGTGTCTCCCATTATGGAACCTGTTGTCACAAGATGTTGGGGAATACAAAAGCACTGTACATGTTTTCAGAAGCAATCCAACAAATGCATGGAAGATAAATTGTCTGAGGGCCATGAAACACTAAGCTACCCCTCAGCTGAGGAAGACCCTGGGCCAGGAATGGCTAGAAGTGGCTCTCTCCACTGCTGGCCCTGGCCAGAGGTAGGACACCAGACTGATGGGCCTTGCAGCTGTACCTATTTTGACATTTTTATCAACCAGACAACTTTTAGAAGTAAATTCGAAGAAACTCTGCCACCTTGCAGAGCTGAAGTGCACAACCAGAGCTCTGGTTTATCATGGGGCTATGAATACCCCACTGGCATTAGCAGTGTTAGCTACACTGTTTGTTACTTTTTAAGGTTAAAATAAGGTATAAAAATAATTAAGAAAAAAATAGCCCATTCTCATGTTCTTTTTCCATGTATTTTTTCTGTACTGTGTTAGCTGAGGACAAAGCTGCCGTTTGACAAGTCCTACGCCAACACTGCTGCCAAAAGCAGCAGCTCTGCCCTCTCATACTGCTGGAAAGGACAAATGATGGTGGGGGGTGATACAAAATTAGCCACCAGAGCTGAGGAGAAGAGGGCAAGGCTGCTGAAAGCAGGGCTGGCTTAGGCTGATCCCAGGTGCTTATTGACCTATAGTTTAATTTGGTGACGTTTCTTTTGATAGCTGTCCCTTGCGAAGGATAAATGTCCTCAATCCCCCCCGAGAACAGCAGGACTTGGCAGCCATGTCTGAATGTGGCCTTTCTTGGCCCTGTCAGGCTATCTCAAATGAAAGAAAACCCCTCATTTATGAAAGGAAACACTACAGAAGTGACCTTTGCTCCATTATTAGAACTTTATTTATCAGTTCATTTTAATCCTGTGAATTCTTGAAGGATTTTGATTTGTTTTGTAACTGTAAGGACAAAAAGCTAGACAAAAGTGGGCGCTAACACTCTTGAATGAGCCGTTTAAGATCTAATGAGTGGTTTAATCACTAACAGTCAGACCTGTACTTTGATGGTAAACTCCAGTTTTAGTAAGTGACTATCTTCAGACACATCAAAGGGCTTGAATTGCTGAGGAGACTGTAAAGTCCAGCTCAGCCTCTGCCACAGAGTGAGGGTCTGTGCTCTGGTGGCTCAGCTTCCTTAAGGCAGAGGAGCTCGCTCACGTCCAGTTACAGACACATTTGTCTTTGAAGTGTTTATTTAGTCTTAAATGGCTCTTCTCTCCCTTATGAAACTGAAGCTGGTGTTAAAGTCTTTGTTGGTTTGTCACTGATTTTTTTTCATATCAGCTGTTGCAAGGAAAGCAGCCAGTGCTGACACGAAGTAGAAGAGATGCTTGCACTCCCAAACTCACCTTGAAAAATCCTCTTCTGTAGAACACAGGCCATGTCAATGCTGCTGTTTGGGGGGGAAAAGTCATCTGTGTCTGAGAGCAAAATCTGAGGGGCTTGGAGAAAAAAAAAATAGATTTGCAAACAGGTGTGAGAAAAGATGCACAAAACTGGCTCCTATGGGGCAGCTTCCTCTCACAGAAACTTTGTGTTAAGTTCCCTGAGGTGTAATGTGAGCAAATGCAGTGATCAGTGTCATGGACCTGCTCTTAAAATCACACTTGCCTGGTCACTGTGCGTGACAGTGACCTGACTGCTTTCTGTAAGAGCTGACCTGGAGCACTGTAATGCAGCACTGCGTAGGGTTTTCTTTTCCTTGTAAATCACATGGAAAATGGTAAAGTTTGTTAGCAAGATGTCAGGAGCAAGGACAATACTAGATTAGACTTGGTACAAGAGGAGAGAACTAGTTTTTACTGAATCTGAACCTAGCACATCCAATACCCTTTAGATGCAGATGAAGAAATGCTAAATTGATGTTATTGATATTATACTGCAGCAATCTGACCCCTGTTATGTGAAGAATATTTACATATCTTGCCTTCTCCTTAACATGAGGCCAGGAGAAATGCCCAGGGCAGAAACAATGACAGATGGAGGAGAAGGACAGCTGAGCTAATAGGTGAATCAACCCATCATGACTTCCTAAGGTGGCAGCTGGAAGCCAGGTGAGATACCACTGAGCATCTGCAATGGCACAAGCTGTTGTCTTAGGTTTCTTCTATCCAGTAATGGAATAAAAGCCCAAAGCTGATGCTAGGAGATGCAACACTAGCCTGTCGTAAATGAAAAAGGAGCCTCTGGGATTCAAAGCTTGGCCCTCGATGAGGAGCCTTGCAGGGCAGCAATGCACTCTCCCACGAGCCGAGCAGCCTCTTTGGCTGTGCCCCTGTGCACCGAAAAGCCACCGGACCCGTGCCCGTAGTTGTGGACCACCGGGAGCTTAACTCCTCCTTGGCTCAAGACCTCTCTCTGCAGTCTCACACACCACCTGGATGGCCTCAGGCCCACCTTCACCTCGATATCCTGAGCTCCCCGCAGTGAGGGCTCAAGGGAGCAGCATCTGTCAAAGATGTCTTTGGTAGTGCCAGGATCAGGGGAGAGACTCCAGCTTTCCTTTTCCCTGGTTCCCCCTAGGGTTATCCTGTGTATCCCCGGGTAGATGTAAGTTAAGCCATCCCCATCCCGGATGAAGTTTTTCACCCAAGGAGCATGAACCTTGAGTACTTGTCCCCTGATGGGGAAGAGCTTCTCGTCCCCCACCAGCTGGTGGGCTCCAATGCCTGTGCAGTTGACAACAACGTTATATTCGCTGTGCAGCTCCCACAAGTCTGCAACTTTTCTGGTGTGCATCTGGACGCCAGTTGCTTTCAACCTGCAAAAAGACCCCAGAAGTGAGGTGAAAAAGAAACTCCTAAACCCGTATGTAATTATTATGCACATCAGGTAAAAGAGATAGATTGCCTTTAACATACCGACCAAAACCAAACAACAGATGGGACAAAAAGCAAAGAAAATGCCACAGGATTTCTGTTTGTGATTTCATAGAATCATAGAATCACAGAATGGTTTGGGTTGGAAGGGACCTTAAAGATCATCTAGTTCCAAGCCCCCCGCAATGGGCAGGGACACCTTCCACTAGACCAGGTTGCTCAAGGCCCCATCCAACCTGGCCTTGAACTTGGCCTTTGTCTGATTTGGTCTCATCAAAGCTATTTTTTAGCTTGTTTGGGGTGGAAAAGATACAGCAAGTTGATCAATATTAGAGAAGGGTCTGGCATAAGACCCTAGACAGACAGAAAGGTCCTCAAGGGTCTCATTGATTCATTTCTATAACTGTACCAAGCTTTAACAGCTCAAGCAAGCTGAAAAATGTCAGATTTATTCACCAACGTACTTCTGCAAGTGACATCGCTACCATTCTACACCCCTTTTAATGTGCCTATTACAGACTGCCACATTCATTCCCAACTCATTCCCCTGATATCAGGAATCAATAAGTCATCTAGTGCCACGTGCAAAGCCCTGGGGTATCCAGGATGTCCACATAGGCTGGGCAGATGTGGCATGTGACCCCCAGGAGACCCACAGCCTTCTAAGAGCAGCAGCTAAGAGTCACCCAGGGCAGCTCAGAGCACTATACATCCATGTCTGCTCTTCAGCAAAATTCACCCTTTCTTGAGGTTCATCTTTGAGCTCAATTTCAAGCCAAATTCCACCCTGAACTTGCCTGAAGCTTGATAACCTTCCCCGTGGAGTAACGTTGGCATGAGGTGGAGTCACCGCATGCTGTCAGCTGGACCTAGTCACTGTGGTGGTTTTAGCCTGAACAAGTCACTGGGGGTTTTAGCATGAGCAAGTCAGGAGACAGATATACAATGATGATGCACAGCATGGGAAGTCCTGTCCTCTGCAATACTCTGGCAGCTGGCAAAGTGATCAACCCCAATATAAAGGCAGTGGTTTCCCACAAAGCAGTGAGTGAGCTGAGGATCCAGGGCACAGCTGATGCCCTGAAGGCTGGGGTTTGGGTGCAGCAGGATGCTGATGCTGGCTGGGAAGAACTGAGGAGGCCTCGTGCAGCAGCTCTGGCTGGGCAACTTGCTGGGAGAGCTCGTAAGTGTTGTAATTGGGACTCTGCCATCATGGAATAAAAATTACACCAAAAAAACCTGCTGGAAACTCCTGAATTCAGGAAAGTAAGGAGGAAAAAATTCCTGAAGTCCATTTTTGGACCAGCAGGGTGGGCACAAAAACGATTTTCCTTGTGGATTGCCAAGAGAATGGTCTATAAATACTGCTCAGGCCACTAGGGGTTTGAGAATTAGTTACATGTTTAATATGCTCTCACTTCTCATCACCAGAGAAAAGAGAAAGAAAAAGAGCTTGATCATCTTATTAGAATACATCCTTTGAGAAATAAGAAGGCTATTGCAGGAATAAGGAGAGAGCAGAAATCACATGTCAGATACTAAATGGGTCGTACAACTTAGTTGTGCTTCAGCAGAAATTTCCGATTCGGTTAGGCAATGGAACATGACAGAGCATGGGTGCCGAGGAGATGGCATAGACCTCAAATGGCACTGGTGCCACTGGAGTACTCCCAGCTTGGCTGGCTGCTAAAACAAGAAATGTTTTTTCACATTTTGCAGTGAGGTGAAAGGCATCCAAGCAACTGGCCGAGCTGGCAATTTGTACCGCAGTGTCAGTACATGTTTCTTTACTTAACCTCAAATCAGCTTGCAGCCTATCGCTTTCTCTCAAGTGGGGACAGCTATTTGCTCACTTTAGGGGTACTTAAATGGATTAAACGCACATCCCAGGTGTCAGAACGTTTTTAGATCTGCATCCTGACTCTCCTATAGTTCTCCAAAATCCATGTATTTTGGGGAAACTTGGAAATTTGGAAATCGGCAAATTTTCTAACTTTCATGTCAATCCAGGCATGAACTCTGAGGCCATGACTCCTCAGAGTGAGTGCATCACCCATCTTATGCAGACAAACATTTCCTAAAGGTTTGTAACAAGATGATGCTATTTGACCTTTTTTCACCTGACTGGATTAAGAAATGGCTCCAATTGTTGACCAAATTTGAGATGAATTGGTCCAGCTACTTCTTAAGTGCAAAGTCTTCACAGATGAGACATCTTCTCAGACATGCCTGTTATCCCAGGGGTTGGATGTATCTTCAAGAACAGAGGGATATATTTGGGAAGTTTACAAATGAGGAACACCCACACGTTTTGTTAGGACATGGCAGGTTCCCAATGTATCTTCAAGGTCTGGTTGGCCAAGCATGGCCTCTGGCTATGTCGGTCCTAATCCCAGAGGTGCTCCCACTCTAAGCCCCACTGTACAGCCACAGTGGTAGAAAGTGGATATTGCATAAATGGGGCCTTTCACATTTTGGAAAAATGTGGTATTTATTTCTCGTGCTTCTCCCCAAGGAAGAGCTTGCTGCATTTTCCCCAATGAGAAACAGCCCTTTTCCAGTTTTGTTCAAACCTAAGGCTCTCAAGGATTCCCCAGCTCGCCCCCAGTCCCTCTGCCTGGGTTTCTCTCTGCGTGCCCAGCCTGCAGCAAAACCAACCTTTTCTCCAGCCACAGCAGGTAGGGTGGACAGTCACATTTCAGCGTCGTAAAGGCCTGACCAAATTGGTGCTGCGGAAACTTTTGGAGTTCTGCTTTGGACATTGGTTGAAATCCCAGAACGATATCTGACCAGAAAGGTAGCTCTTCCTTGGGAGTGTTTTTAAAGACCTGCCACCTAAAAGGACACAGAGAAAAAGCTGCAAAACTTAGCCACTATTGCTCTGCCATGTTATGTGCCATGGCAATCTTAGCACAAACCCAGGAACTCAGGAACCTGTTCCCGCTCGTCAGTGCAGCTCTGCAAGGTTAACAGCAATGGGGAAACATTGCTGCCTGCTACTGCAACACCCACCTTGTCAAATAGGCAGAGGGGCTGCCACAACCGAGACTGCAGGTGACACGCTGGGGTAACTAAACTGGAGGGAGTTCTTCCAGCTATACTGTATGAACTTCCAGCTGTAGAAGTACAAAGTCCCCTCACACAGCATTCCCACCACGGCTGTGGCCATCCTGGCTGGACCTTCATGCAGGGCCACTTGCACACCTGGTCACATTTTTTTGGGTACCCATAAAGCTACAGGGTGCCCAGCCTCAACACCCCCAAGAAGTGACTATCTCTCTCGATAATGGGCAGCATAAAACACCCCTAACATGCACACACCCTGCTTGCATCCCTATACTTAGTTGCTGAAGCTGGAGGATGCTGCAGTCCCATCCCTATGAAGACTGCCCCTGCTGCAAGCAACTGGTGGATGACAGTACGGAAAAAATCAGTTAATAAAAGACATTTGGTGCTGGCCAGTCTTGAGTGGTTTCTCTGTACGCACCTATGCATGAATTTTGCTTGAAAACACATCGTATCTGAGCAGCTGCAATGCAGTTTCTTGAGAATATGGTCATAAGAGCTACTCCATGAAGGGAATACGCCTGAACTTCAGCAAGGAAAACCTCTCTGCCTGCTCCAGCACATGGCACACGCACACCAAATGCTGCCCTGGGGGGCTATTCTTACCCAGAGACCAGGTGAATGCCAGCCTCGGATGCCTCGCCTGAGTTGCTGATGGCAAAAAGGTAAGTGAAGGTCTCTTTGAACCACTGCTTCTGCACGTGGATTGGTGTGCCTGCATGTGAACAAAACCAAACATGCAGAGAGGGAAAATGCAAAGAGGAGAAGCGTATAGTCCAGCGCCAAGGAGACGGGACAGATGGGGAACGCAGGGCATGGCACTTTTCTTCCCGAACCTCTGTAAATTGCTGCACACCCGGACACGCAGCTGCGTGCGGTGCCATGGGCAACGCCATGGTGGGTTGCACGCACCTGGGTAGGTGTGAGGGATGAGCATCCCGGCTGCGACGTCACTCGTTGTGTTGGGACTGAACTGGTCTGAAAGGACTGTTACAGAGCAGCTGGGGCAAGTCTCCGCAATGCACAGTGCTGTGGACAGGCCGATGACTCCCGCGCCAACCACTGCAACCTTGGGTGCTGCCATGTCCGGGGTGCAGAGCCAGAGGAGAGAGGTACCTGTGTGCATTTGGAAATAACACACCCCATGTCACCAATATCCCTGCCAGACACCCTCATCAGGCTATGAAATACTCAACACAAGATGTAACATAACCTGCTGGGGCAGCTAATGGAAGACTAACTGCTGCACACAGAGAACCAAGACTGAGGTACGGATTAAAAAAATCCTCATAGCCTTTGGTACGACAACTCATTTTTGAAAAGTATTCCAACACCACTACCCCATCCTCAGCACAAGAGCAAAGGGCAAGAGAGCAGTCTGTATGTACAGCACTGGTGTTCGGGCTGTAGCAATCTGGGGCAAGGCTTTTTCAATAAAACCCGAGGGCGTGAGGCACCTGTCAAGTTTTCCATTGTGTCAGGGGCAAAAGTGTCTTTGGAGCTCTTTGAGCTCCAACCCCATGAGCAAAAGGGTTGTTCGAACATCAGGATCTCCAGCAATGAGGTCTGTCACTGCCTGGGCAGCAGAAGCAAATTGCACAGGAGGCAAAATGGTTATGCAGAGCAAAGGGTCCAGCGCATTGTTGAATATCTTTTTCTTAACATGCACCTTAGTTCCCATGCTGTGCAGGGCTCCCCCTCTGACCCTGAGGACTGGGTTACCTGCTTAGCTCTGTTCTAGAAAACGTGAGTTTTAGCTATTAAACACAATGCGTGGCTTCACAGGGTACAGCCTGGCTGTTTGTACTCCTACATCCAAAAACTGTTTGGGCCACGATGCCTTGGTGGGAAAAGTGTGGGAAGAGGAGCCACCCTTACCCTGAGGGATTTTGTGCCCCTAGTGACCTCAGGTCTCCAGCCCATCCTTGGCCCCTATACCTGCCAGCATGACCCACTGCCTCGGACAGATTGGTGGGCATCCAAGGCTGCCATGCTCTCCCGGCAGCACGCTGTGGTCTCCAGGAGCCAGCCAGCCTCGCTGCCCCAAGAGCCTGTATATTTGCCTCTATCTGCCTTACTTTATAACCTGCTTTATGTCCCGGAGCAGCTCTACTCCTCACCATCTTCAGCTGCTGATTGCTACCTCAGAAGGTGCAGCATCTCTATTTTCCCTTGTCTGGCCAAGTTTCAGAGCTTGGCGCCTGCCCTGGTGAGACACCAGCCTACGTGCCTGGCCACAGCCAGCTAACAGGTCTCACAGCAGCGGAGGCACGAAGCACAACTGAACCGTGCAATTGGTGCGCCCTGCAAATTCCCCGAAGCCAGGAACTAAATGGGCCCAAAAGAGACTGGGCAAGCTCAGAGGTGATAAATCCTTCAGCGGCTTGGAAACAGGCAAGTTGGGGTGCACCTGCTGCCTCAGGCCCTCCTTCAAGGGGTTACTGCCAAAAGCTGAGCAAGGATGTAGGGGGAGAATCGCCTTTGCCTATGGCTCTGAAGTTTTCCTGGAGTATCTACCAATGTTCACTCTTGGAGAGGACACTGAATGATATGGACCTTTGGTCTTGCTCTCTTATGGTCTTGCTTTCTCCTATGGGACTCGCTCTTCCTTGACATCCTTGACTGTAAAAATCCAGCCTCACTAATTGCTTTCCAAGAACCTTTTCTGGAAAGCAGTGCCCGCAGTTAAAAGGGCGGGCTGATTTCCCATCTTCCCGTGGCTTTTGGCATCTTTGATGTAAGTTTAGGCACAACAGACTCTGTGGGATTATGATAGGTCAGGTTTATTTATGAGATCCTTGCTCATAACTCTTCACACATCTTCTCACTTACCCCTGAGGTTTTACTACTTCAAATTTGATGTCACTACTATGTAGGAAGGAAGAGAGGTGCAGGCACTGTTACTCGTCATTGTATTCCTCCTGCATCACAGCCAAGGTTTGTTACAGCCCCTCTTCTTACTCTCAGCGCGCCACTTACTTTCTTCCTGTTAATTATTACATCTTCTTTCACAAGCTGACTATAAAAGTGTCCACACAGCGGGGAAAGAGGACGCAGGGGTAAAGATGAACCCAGAACCGCTGGCCTGCATCCCTGCCACCCACAAACCCAATCTGAAAAAATGCTGATTTGAACGGGAGCTGCACCCCTCGGCTCTACCATTGCCCCAGGCTGCCTCAGCCACCGGCATTGGGAATGCCTGCGGAGGGTCAGAGCATGGACAGTGTATGCTTCCCCACCAGAGTCTCCAGCATATTTAGTACTGGTAACTGTTATTAAAAAAAAAAAACACAGAAAAGGAAAAAAAAAAAAGAGTAACAAGAAATTATGGGAGTTTTAATCATGCTGAAATTACCTTTGTTAGGAAAAGGTCTCTAAAGGGAAAGGTCTCTCTGAGAAAAGCCTCTAAACACATTTTTATTAACAAAATAAAATTTTGCATCTGGTACATTATGCATCTGCCAGAGATGTGCTCTCGGTTGCCCTCACTGCTCTTGTTCGCTGAGCTCTTGGACAGTGATGGAGATTGAATTTCCTGACTGACCTCCCCGCCGCTGGGGAAGAAAAGTGAGCTGCGGCTCGGCGGAGGTTCAGGTTTCACAAGTCTTCCCAGTTTGGATGGGATTTTCGCAGATGAGCCAGTTCGATATCAACTGATCCCAATGTTGCAAAAGCCAGTGAGGGTGGGAGGGGGCGGCTGGCAGTGCTGGAGCCTGCAGGAACGGCTCAGAAGGCCATGACAGGCACCCGCTGAATGCACTGTGTTTCTAGCACTTACACCTGCAGGAGCACATCAAACCTTTATGTGCTAATGTGCCAAAAATTACCCGGGTGCAAAGCAGAGGCTACACACAGCTTGTGTCAGCAAGCACAGCTCGGGCTTTGCAGAGCCACTGACACCACTACGAGCACAGGGCTCACCTGCGGCTCTGCCCTGGCAGCACAGCCTGCCCCAGCTGGGAGCCCTGCACCTTGCTGGGACCGCACAGGAGGAGAAACTATTTTTTAGCTGATGTGACAGGCCAGCTTAGTGCCAGCTGGGAGGGTGACACTTCTCACCCCCTCAGACTGCCTTGTGCTGAGGGTTTTGCAAAAATCAGCATTTAAAAGGCAAATCAGTTGCAATAACTGGTGGAGAGGGAGGAGAAGTGTGTCAGGTACTGTTTAGCTTCTTGTCCTTTCTTGGTGTCCAAAGAATGGGACAGAGGCCAGACAGAGCCACCTGGAGTCGTAATTCCCCAGCAAAGCGGATACCAGCTGCCTGACGTGGGCTTTGTCCCCCTGCCACCCTCCTGCTCCTCCCAGGCCAGAACAAATTATTTTCCAGAATATTGCAATGTTTTGTGATGTGACTCAATCTTCCAGCTCCAGCAGCTGAGAAGACAATGTCAGCCTCGTGTGACGCAAGGGGGCCCTGATTCTTTCTTGCCTCACATAGCTGTGTATCACCACTGAGTGCCACTAACCTTCAGCCTTAACATCATTCTAGCAGTGGATAAAGTGATCAATATGGACAAATACACTTGTTCCCAGCACACGTACGTGCACACACACAGGAACATGCACACCCACTGCCAGCTGCAGCCGGGGCCTCTTGGCCCGTGGTCCCTCCGGGCTGCCCCTCAGGCTGTGACAGACCCTGGGAAACCAGCATCCCTCAGCTGGAAGAGCTGCATGAATGCTACCACTTTGCCATCTCTGCGTTGCAGGCACGGCCCCTTGCCATACCCTTTTCCCTCCATGGCCCACCTCCGCGTGCGTGCTTCCCTGGCAGGCTGGACATTCTTTGCTTGTGTCGCAATCCAGCTGACCTACCCAACTAAGCGTATTTACACGCCCAAATGAACAGATGAAAAAGCCCAACTGATCTGTTGACCAGAAAATGTATCCACAGGAAGTAACTAAATAAATCCAAAACCTGTTACATTTGAAGTCCTGTGTTGTTTTTTTAAACTAACTCACCATATCTAAGTGCTGAAACATTTTTTTGGATCACCTGAAGCCCCTGGTACCGGGGACTGAAGGCACCCGCCTTTCCGAACTGCCGGAGGGGCTCCTCGTCCACCAGGGTGGCTGTGCCCACCATCCCCATCTATGCCTGACGTGGAGCGCTGTCTCCCTTCCTTTTTTTGCAGACCACTCTTTTGTTTATTCACTTCTCCAATTTACAAGCACCCTTGGTTTTGCTCCTCTTCACCTGATTCCAGAGAGGGGTTTTGCCAGGCTCTTTGCTAAAGGTACAGATGCTCACAAAGCTTGATCCATTCCTGGGGGTTTGCTGAGGAGAGGCCCCTGATATTGGCCTTTTGACTCTGGCCCGATCCCTTTTCTGTCATTTGGGTGGCTCTGTGAGAAGTACATAGGGGGGCTCCCACAGGAGGAAGGCGAAGATGCTCTCTTCACTGAACAAGGATGCTCGAGGCTCCTTGGGATCCCCTCAGCCTCTCTGCTGGGTGCACTTACAGCATCACTGCCCCAAAGCAGGTGTCTCTGAGCCGCTGTCACAGAGACCCGAGGCTACCAGGGAAGCCTGGACTCCTCTTTCAGATATCTGTTTGCATATGCATGCACAGACAATACCTCCTAAAGGAAGGTAGGTTATACCCACCCTATAAGCTACCAACAATAGTAAACTCCACCAGCAGCACCTACACAGCAAGCAATACTCTTGTTTTTCTCCAAAACCAGAGAGGTCGGCGCTGCCTGTTCCTCACGGGGCACGAGTTGTTGAGCCCATTGCCTCTCTGTGCGGGGAGAGGGGGGACACGGGAAGGAGCTGAGGTTCAGCACGCCCCTACAGCAGGGATCTCACAGCCCCGGCCAAACCCTGCGGCTCACTGCTCACACCACAACCAGCCCTGACAGCCACCGCGTTTTTACTGCGCTGCCGCCTCTGTGTGTGGCCTAAACCCCCCCGCCTGAGCCGAAGGAGCTGGTTTGTGCCCCGTGGAAGGTCCCTGGGGCAGCGCCACCTCCCCACGCAGCCCCTGCGGGTGCCTTCCCCGGCCCTCGGCAGCAAAAGGGCTCTGTAACCTCACATTGCCCTCTTCAACTGGAAGTACGGTCTGAGAACAAAAAACAAGCGGGGAGGGAAGGCAATACCTGGTGAGGAGGAGGCGCCCGGTCCCGCCTGGAAGAGTCGCCCTCCTGGAAAGCGGAGTGGGAGCAGAGAGAGCGCGTTGCCGGGGCGGGACAGGGGCTGCCAGCAGCTCCCCTTCCCCAGGGAGGCTCCCCGAGCGCCCGGATCAGCGTCCCTCTGCTAAAGAAGGAGCTGTTTGTGCCCGGGCAAAGGCCGCCTCCAGCGCTGGCACCTCTCCCGGGAGAGCCCGGCAGCCGCGCATTGGCCCTGCCGGCACCGTGCCCTTCGCCGCCTGCCAGATAACTTTGTTCCTTGATGAGCCCTCCTCTGGGAGCTCACGGGGCCCCGCTGTCCTGCACAGAATATATTGTCTTTTTTCCCTCTCTTACAAGCAATTAATTATGTTCTGAATGTTTCCGAAGGTGCCTTAAGATGACCATAGTGCTTGAGCCATCATGCCAGCAGTCAGGATGGCAATAACGCAGCGTGTCCGTGGGCTTGGTCATTTCAGTCACCACAGGTCAATGAAGAACGAGTCCCTGCTAAACCGCAAACGCCTGTGAAGCACAGCCAGGCAGGGCTGTTTGGATCAACCTTCTTCATCAGAAAAACACAAGTTTGTCAAAAACAAACCTGCCTGCAGGCTTGCTAGGATGAAATTGTATATCAGGGTTTCTTGGCTCCAGGGCATTTGCCATTGGCAGGACATTTTGGCTAATATTTGACTGCCAGAGCATTTGTCCCTATATACAGTAACAGTGTGTGCAACACGCCACCAGCTGTTCTCACCTCCCAACCTAGCTGTGTTCTTAAGTGGTAAAACTAAAGCCATGATATATTACACATACGTAATCACTGATCTTTTTAGAGGCATAATTTTCAGGGTTTTTTCCTTTAACAGTGAAAGGAACAAGGAATAATTCTGCCAAAATTACAGTATAGCTTCTTTTTTCTGAATGTTTTGAGAAGATAATGAAAAGAGGGTATTGAATAAGACAGGGAAGGAGGCAGAGGAATGAAGGCTTGCTTGTTTAAAAAATGAAATTGGTGGTGGGCTCAGTGTATTGATTGTAAAACAGAGTATTGTAAGTAATTGCAGGATATCTGCAATATTTTTCGAGAGAAGCCTTTGATGGAAAACTTTCCTCTTTCAAATATAAACAGAGGTCGCAGTGCCAGCTAAGATTAAAATTGTCTGCTATTTCTCCTCCCAAGATTCTGCTTCTTGTTGCTTATAACTTTGCCAAATTTGAACAATTTGGATTGAAATTTTCTGTGTCGGATGTTTAGGCAAGGTTGAATGTTTCAGGGAATTCTTAGTGTGTCTTTTCCTGAGAACAACATTCAGGAAATTCACGCTGGTTTGTGATACCAACTCTTACCATAATTTAATTGAGAAACTCTTACTCCTCCATGGGCTGAAGTATTTTGGAAGGGTGAACACACTGTGCCTTGTCATATTTTAGGATGAAGGAAGAGCTTGTTTGTCAACTCTTTCTATGTAATCTAGATGTGTGACTTCTCACCACAAATGAGGTATGGAGGCATCTATATGGGGAATAAATTTAAACTCTTCAGTGCTGCCATTGTCTTTCTTACCTCTGCTCTTCACTAAAATTAACAGCACAACATACAGCCTCTTTGGGCTAACTCCCAGAGCCCTGATTAACTGAAGATCAGCCATTCTGTATTGAGGCTTCAAGATATGAGAAGTTTTTTGCTACAGGTGTTGGTGTTTTCTCGTGAAAGATGGGAAAAAGCACAAGGAAGGAAAGCAGCTCTGCCTAACAGCCCAACTGCTCAAGACCCCCTAGATGTTTGTGTATATATTATTCCGTGTATTGTGCAAAGTATGTAATTTTGAACTAACACATTGGCTAAATAGTATTCCAAGTGCAACATTCACCTATCTGTATTTGAAGAACGCTGCTGACAAACTGTATGATAGTGGCTATTGTATCCTTTGACTGAGTGCAAGTCATGATTTGGTCACTCAAGAAGAGAGTGCCAGGCTTCTGGCATAAAACAAACATAGCCCTGATCGTATGTGGAGTTGTTTCTGAACAATGGCCGCCAGTGGCATCCCAGCACACCATCAAGCCAGCTCAAACAACACTTAAGAAGTGTTTCCCTTTACCTGAGCATTCCCTTTGCTTTGCGTACTCTCTTGAAAAGAGCAATAATGATAAGCAGCAATGACCTCCGTGAACACAGCAGTGCTGACCTGTTTCTGATCTTGTGAATGGCATGGATCACTTCTCTGCTACTTCTTTAACCAGTTCAAAGATCAAGTCAAGCATCAGTGTCCACGTCAAGTTACCATTTCAGCAAAGAGGTTAAGCTGCTCCTCATTTTGCTGTTTTCCCATTTTATTTACTTACTTCTGGGGGAATTCTCTCAACATGAGGAAGATACCGACAGTACTGACATTCTTATTGAAAAGGTTTGTGAAAATATTTACTGAGAGATTGCCCATTTATCCCTGGTTCTTTTGCTATGTTCCTGATCACCTCAGTCAAAATTGCCTTTCATTCTCATCACTGGCAAAGAGACTGTGGAGAGAATCTTCACAAGGATCATCCCTTGGTGCTGTTTTTTTCTTATTCCTATGCAAGTCAGTTCATCTCCACACAGAACAATATGAGGCAACGTTAATAATTAGACGCCTGTGAGCACTAATTCAGCACTCCGTGGCTGGATCCTACTCGTCTGCAACAAACACCCAAGCAGTATCCAAGCCTGTGTGTTAGACAGGAATGCAGAGAGAGAAGAGTTGGTTTGCCACTAAATGAAATATTCCCCATTACTTCTGATTATTCATAAACCTAGGTTAGCAATTTCTTTGAAAGAGCTGGTTTTGTGTACAAACCTCTCTGTAGTCATTTTTATATGTCAGTCATATTAAAAAAAGGATACTTCCTCATTTGAGGTATATACTTTTTAGGCTTGATTTTTCTCAGCTTGATTGAACTCAGTGCTCTTGAAATCAGTATATCAGGGATGATTCACATTTCTCAACTTCAGCAAGCAAATATTTGAACGATTAGCTATGGTTACTTTCAGGGAGGAACCTAAATCACCTGGCAAGGTGATAAGGCCATTAAAACACCAACGATGAAGTGAAGTGATGGGTGTAACCTGATCAGAAACATAAGATAAATAAAATATGCATGGAAAATTGAGTCATTTGCACTAATTTGAGATTTAAGAGAAGTGGAGAATAAATAGGTTCCTAAGAAGGGCTAAGAGGACAAATTACAAAGAACGGGCTAGAAATTGCTGCAATTTGCGTTTTCCTTGCACTGTCTGCCCACTCCAATTCCTGCATGAGGAAGTTACGGTTAGTTTTCACATCCACTGAATACCAAGTGGTTACAAGTTAATGTTTTGTAACTCCTATAGTCAACTACTCTCTTTTTTGATCAACTCATGCCCATTCTACAATATCTGCAGCTATTTTTGTCGCTACCGAACTTGTCTGAGGGACTACTGCCTCAGCCATCTCACACAAATAAAGTCAAAAAAGAACCATATTCTTCCCGCAACTGAAATGCAAAACATGTCACATTTTAAATGCACATTTTGTCATAGTCACCACCTAACACATTACCCAAACCTTGATTGACACCTGCAAACACAAACAGGAAAAAGGCAGGTAGGTGACACTTGTCAGCCTAAACCACGCAGAGGTACTCTATGGGTTTCCCTGCAGGAGGGATCTCCGTGGAACACCAAAGCACCAGCCCAGCTCCTACAAGGGACCACGTACCAAATGGAGTGTTGGTGATTGTTAGGAGTTCATTAAATTATGTAAAGGTGTAAAGATAACATGTGTTTGACTTTATTCTTGCACATAATTGCAGCTAATAAATACACATTAAAAATCATTAACATATATTGTACTAAACCCACATATTCTAGGCAAACAAACTCCTTCCCATGAGTATATACTTCCCCCATGTTACCAAAATGCACACTCCACCTGGTACAGAATCTTGTACAAAATTATTAGGTTACCAGTATATAGATGTGTTCTAACTTTTCTTCACTAGAGGTGTAACAATGCAGATACTGCTTGACTTCATTTACTAGAATTTTTCCTGATAAAATAAAATTGTTCTTTTGTCAACACTGATCTTCTCTTTTTTTTTCTTTTTTTTTTTTTTTTTAAATCTTTGAGTTTAATTTCTCCCCTATGAGTCTATTGTGGGATTCAGACAATCATCTTTAAGATATGTCTGTACAAGGGTACAGGATGAATCCCAGACCCTCCTTTCTGCAGCCACAAATGCCTTTCTGGCATCATGCCTCCATGGTGCAAGTGACCTTGCATTTTGTAAGCCCTTGCGAAAGGCACTCACAGGCCTTGCATGTTGCTGAGGCCAACGCTACAGAGGCTTCCGAAGTGACTGCACATAAGGAGTTGGTAAAAATAAGCTGCGAAATATACAGAGCTGGGATGACAGACCATCTTCTGCTCCCACAGAGCCCTTACACAAACCCCCTCAGCTTTCGGGCGGGATTCACTCCCTTGTTCAGACATTCATAGTACCACCCAAAGCATCTGACGGACTGCACATAATTTGCATATTTTTTCTAAATAGTTGTTTAAACTACAGAAATATACACAAAGAAACTGAAGTGAGCTATTAAAAGTAGAAAATACATCTTTTCCCATGGTTTTAAAATACAGATTCAAAATATCAAACGCATTTACTTACTATTTTTCCTTAGTTCTCATTAAACTAATGACAATTGCTCTCATTCCTATATCTAACCCAGAAAGTATGTCCTTAGCAAACTGCAAAACTGTCTAATAAAATATCAAATTTAGGGCAAAAACATTTGTCATTGTGCAACAGTGAGTAGCAATTAAGACAGATAAGAATTCTAATCCAGAATCTCATAAAACCATTATATAACTCCAGAGACATTGATCAGCACAATATATTTGCACTGAGATAGAGATGACAAACACAAAAATACAAGAACTTAAGGACTCAGATAAGAAACTATGAAAAGGAATTCTTTTTATGAGAAATGAGAGGAAAATACGCCCCACAGGAATAGAAGCATTTGTTCTCAAACTCTCCTGCGAGAGGTTTTAGATAATCTATGAATATTTAAGAGAAACAAATCAACTCACCCTGTTACATTTACAATGCATGACTAGTGTTAAATATATTTTGTCCATATGGAAAGAATAAGCAAACAGAAATGCTAGAGACATATAGACACATGCTATTTTCTTTTTTACAGTAATATGCTTCCTCAGATTACAGGATACCCCAAGGCATCCTTTAAGCTATTCATGCATAAAATCACAGAATGTGTACCTGTACATCAATAAACTTTTTATTTCCAGGGAAAAAAGTAACATCATTAGTTCAGGGAAATTCAGGTCTCATTTGAATTTCAAAGACCAACTACCAACTGACTTCAGTGACAGGAGGAACTGGCTTTCAGGGTGAAAAGCCATCAAGCTACATTGTGTTTTAGAATCATCACTAAGTTCTAGCCTGTAAGGATTGTTCAGTATTATTGTGCATTTCAGTTTTTGCTTTTTTTTATTTTTTCTTTACATTATGTATATCGATCTCAGATGACAAGGTCCTGAATCCCTCAAGGCAAAGGAACACACAACATGCATTGCCTGTTCTTAGCCGGGTAACGCCCAAATCAGTTATTCAGAAGGTAAGGAAGCAGAAAAATTAATTTTAATTGTTATTTAGTACCTTCTTAGAAATAGACTGTACTGTCCCCAGCACTCAAGACTAAAGAGTTTAAGATAGGACCTTGTACTAATCAAAGAGGTAGTATCAGTGTGCAAGAACCCCAAAATAATGCAATTACTTGGAGCTCTGCATGGGGGGAGGGTGGCTGTAATGTCAGATGGCACCAGTTTAATTCCTTGTTAGGTTTATTGCACGATGTTTTCTTTTTTTGCATGGTTAAACCCTTGTTTAAGGCAGAGCATGCAGGGTTTGGCAACAGATCTTGCAGATAAGGAGAGTTATTCTGTTCTGGGAATAGAGGGCGATCTGAAAGTAGTGGAAGAATACTAGGTCTGCTCTTCAGCAAAATAAAAAGCCACAGAGTGTGAGTAATCTTATCTTCAGTCATCAAAGTATGTATTCAAGTTGTTCTCTGAATAATGATGGGATTACTCATGTGGGTAAGGTTAAGCACATGCTTTTGCTGAACTAATACATCTGGACAGAAGCCATAGTATTCTATGCTGTTCTCTTCAGAGGTTTTCTCTGCAAATACTGTAATATCCACAGAATTGAAGGGAGCCTAAAGATCCCTTTCCGCTTCCCATGTAATTATCACACAGAAACTCCTTGAACTTAAACTTACTGATTTTTGCTTGCTTCAAAGCATGTTAGTCCTCATATAGGATATGATTTTATCCTAAAACCAGGACCAAAATGCTACTTGACACTCTATGACAGTGCAGTGAAGAAAAAAATCTTTTATAAGGGGATATAAATCATTATTCTGGTTTCAGAAGTCATTGAAACTAATATGACTGTGCAGATATAATTGAAAAATGTGGCCATTAAGCTCTACAGCATATAGAATATTTATCTACAGTAATATATATGTCTCGTTTTTGGGTACATGGCAAAGAAGTAAACAAGGAAGACTTGTTTTGATGAGAGTGTACCAGCTAGCACGACAGTAGGTGCCTAAGATGAGAAGAACTCTGATTTCAAACCAGGGATGACAGGGTTCACTCAGCACAGGCATGAGAGGGCTGTCTGATCCTCGATACGCAGAAGGTGCCTGTGCTGCTCCCCTCAAACCAAGGGTGGACAAGCAAAGAGGATCCTCAAGCAAAGAAGAAACCCCCAGTCTGGAGGCAGACTGAAAAAGGGGAGGTGGGACAGAAAGTCATAAAAGTAGCAAACAGGAAGATGCATTCCTATCTGTTTTCTGTGGTCCACAGTTGTAAGGCAGAATCACTGCACCAGCAAGTAAGTGTTGATGCACACAGGAGGTGTAGCAACAGTGGGACGTTTACAGACACTTTGACTAAAACTACTAGAGTAACTGGTAACTCTTCTATTGATCAGTGTCCTCCAGCTACTATTTTTGAAATTATATTTTTCTAACTGATTTTGTGTGGTACAAGGAAAAAATGACCTACAGACAGATGATCTATGAGAAAAATGTGTGTAGATACTGTGTCTACTAAACACTCATTAATAACTAAGTCCACCTCTGTGCAGAGAGCCTGAATAAGACCCATATGCTGTTTATTCTTTTCCACTGAGGACTGAGAAGGCCTTGATGGAGGCATTTGGCCAAGTTGCTGGTGCAGCTCTTAAATGTTATGAAGAATCTGATGCTGGATCTGAGCTGAAATAAGTGAGAAGGATGAGCACTGAAATAATGGTCTGGAATGAATACGACTTTCAGAGGCATCAGGCATTTTAGTTTTACCTAAACTAAAAAGAACTTACTGAGACAGCAGTAGATCCAGTGAACAACTTTTTCTAAACCACTAATAAAAATATATTTGCCATTCAACAGAATGAATAGTATACAAACTATTTGCACATTTTGCAAACTTAGTATTATTTTTTCAGTCAGAAGCTGTTCAGAATACTTTCCTTTGTTAGCAATGGCACCTTTTCTAATAGAAAACTTAAAAAAAAAAGAATAAATTAGTTTAGCTTTAAAATTATTGATAGGACTTCATGCAATGTTAAGGCTTCTCTCTTGAATTATAACCGTCTGTTTGAGTTTACCGTGTTTTGAAGTCTCAAGCCTGTAACTGTCAGCTGCAACAGGACGAGAGCAAACAGGGCACTTCATGGTGAGTTTACAAATCTAACTGCAGAAAATGTGAAGCAAAGAATTGGCATATTTTTTACATATGTGTAATCAGGCAGGTTCCAACATTTAGAGTAATTATTCCAACTGGTCACAGCAAGTCAGGTAGGTTTTCTAAAGTCTGGGTAAGTTTGGAAAAGGACCTAGAAATCATATAAAATTTTCTGCAGTATCTCAGTCACATGGAAAAGGTTTCATATACTTGCTCTATTGAAAAGGCAAGACTGGATACAAAGTAAAAGGCACAGATATTATAGAACAGTCACATTTCTTGAATAAAAAGATCTTATAAATTAGATAATGATTAAAATTGGAAACAGCCATTTTGCTGTTGCTTTATTTCTCAGTGCTGGCCGTTTCTTGACCAGACATCTCTATCTTTTCTAATGCCGCACCACTGTGTGCTGGAGGGGTCTTTCCTGAACAGCTTTTCTTGTTTCTTCCGATTTCTGTGGCTTCCACCAAAGTATTAGTCAATGGTTTTCCCAGTGTTTCTGGAAGCATTATTGTTAATACTCCACTCAGAAGAGCCATGATTCCAACAAGCAACTAGAAGAAATAAACAGTAGCTGTAAAGGTAGAAATGTGTTTCAAGTTATGCATATCTTTGATCTTGTTTGAGAGCACATTTAAAATAAAGCACAAGGAACCGTGATGTAAAGCAAAGATCATAAGTCTTAAATGTTGACTGTATAAAAGATTTGCCTTTTTTTGTTGCATAAATGAAAGATTGTGCAGCAGAATTAGTGAAGAGCAAGTGAAGTGTTTTATTCCACAAGGGATTAATACAGCGCAAGTGGGAGTAATTCAGTTTTGAGAAAACAATACATATCTCTTCATTTGGTATTTCTACTATCAGGTATGTATTTAAGAACTGATTCTAGGATTGCATACATTTATTTTTACATGCATGTTCACAGAGCTACAATTTCCCTCCCACCCGTAATCTCAATTCTCACTCCAGCTCCTGAACCCATTCCCCCTGTACCCGTCTCCCTGTCCTTCCTGCACACAGCCACGTCAGAATTTCTCAGCATGGCTCATTGGCCTAGAGCCACAAAAGTGCACATCCCTGCTTAGGAGAGCTTTTCAGCAGATAACGAGCTAGCTCTCAACAGAAATATTTTGCTAAACTGCAGTTTCAAAGATCTGTAAGGGGTGCGGGCATCCACTGACAATTGCACTGGGATCACATCTTGGATTTGTTTGTGGTGTACGCAGTTCCCTAATGACAGCTTACTTCAGCACGAGTGGTGCAAGGCTCAGGATCATGTGGGGTAGATGCAGAAGCCCACACTTGCTCCAGGAGTATCTTTTCCTTCCCTTCACTTCTGTGCCTTGTTCAATGAGAACAATTCACACTTTCCTCCTTTGAAGTACAGAACAGCATTAAAACCCTGACATTCTTCCAATGCCAGGTTATAAATGACCCAAATCACTCTTGATAGAAATGCTTCCACACAGTACATCATGCCTGGCCTCGGTGTTTTTCCATTTTATGACTGCACACTTTGACACTGTATTATCCTTATCTTGCCCTATGCTGATTCTCAGGTCTGTCCTGTTTGTTTAATACTTTCTTTCCAAGTGTGAGAGAGAGCATTTGGAATTACTATGCCTATGTCTCTCACACAGAGCTTGAGACAAGAACTGGCCAGCTACCATCTGCATCTAAGCCAGACTTTCTCGTTAAGTCAGAAAGGTGCTTTAAAATTTGTAATTCTCCGTTGTAACCTTGAACTATTTTCATGCAAATGCACTGTGCTGCTTTTGCTTCCTCCCCGCCCCCCAAAAAGAGGACAGCTTGTCTCAAGCACTCTTCTGAGAAGCAGAATCCACACTGTTGCATACACCCCTCTTTTTGCACTTGCATTAAATATAGAGGCTGACAAAATAAAAAAATCAAGCAAAATACTGTTGAATACTACAAACTACAGTGAAAATAAAATAGTCATGCTCTTACAATGAGAAATTAAAAAAAAAACCTAGCACTAATGTGACCAGAGGAAATGGCACTGAGTGACAGACTGAGGGAAACCCTTGCAGACATAGGTATATGTGGCAGAAGTGATATTTAAAAATACATTCAAAAATATTGAAGTCTCTCCTCTGAGTGTCAAAACTCTTCTCCTCTATTAAAACATGATTTTCTATCATGGCAAGACAGGATAAATTGACACATGCCAGCTATTTCACAGTCACCTCTCTTATGCACATCCTTTAGGCTGTCATAAGTTTATATTCGAGGATATTGAGGGTTGTAAAGGATATTGAAGCTTACGGACACCCATACATTTGGAGTTTATGAGAACAGGGTCACTACTGATGCCTAAAAGAACAAGGTTAAAGCAACACTGTGTGTGTTGATTATGTGTGTCTTCTCTGTTTCGGTTAGTCTTTTAGACACTTTGCATTCTTCTCATGTTTCCCTTCCTCAGGAGCCTACCTCTTATTCCCCTGCGCACTCTCACTATTCTGTAAGCGTACACACCACCATCTTTCCTGCCTTTTCATCTCAGCTTTCTTAACTCTATTCCATCACGTTTTAGTTTTCTTTTTTCAATGTGAAAGCTGCTGCACACCGACTAATTTATTGTGTTTCCCTTCTCCATGACCCTACAAACCATTTCCCAGTATTTCCTATGAAAGGCAACACAAAACAATTAAGTCACAGTACATTAACGAAAGGACTTCTCAAATGTCATCTACCTTTTGAGGGGCAGTAACTACACTTATCAATGAAGTTACTCACATTTAGTCAAAGCAAGTCTTTTGCAGTCTTATTGTGGCACACTTCATGAACATCTGACATAATTTAGTCCTTTGTTTGCTCATAGCAAATGTGTACATTTTGTTTGTATGTGCTATTTTATATATAAAATTCAGCATCAGAAAATGTTCTTCTGATATAGTCAATGAGTTAAATGATTATGGATTAAAGTGTACTATTGTACAAAGTATTTAAGTATGTTTAAGCTCCATTGAAGTTAATTTGACATGAGTACATGCTTAAATTCCTTGCTTTTTCAGGGTCTTAATTTGAAATCTGACTTTCTGCTTAGTCAAACTCTCATAGTATTCCCAACACTTCAGTACAGCCAGCAGCTTCTAACAGCTACCATAAATAACTTCAAAAAAAGATTTACTACTGTTTTTCATACTGTTCTTCCTCCCTACCTGGAGCAAAAATTTTAATTTCACAGTGGTCTAAGACGAGGACTTAATATATCTAGTCTACAACAAAAGATAATTTGAATTAAATATCCCTACAAAATAACACTTGTACTCCTGAGAACAAATGATTATTCTAGTCTGCTATTTATATTTATATCCACATCTGATGGCTCTGAACCAATCTAAAATGCGATCTTATTTACAAAATCCCTACTTCAATAAAAAAAGGTTAATTTTCTCCTGAAAAAACACTACTATTAGACACAGGATTTTCATTCATTTAACTTTATTGACCTCAGTGGAGGTTTTTTCAATTTACAGTTTATGGTTTATCTGAGAGAAAAATCACATCTGTTGAAGGGCTACTGTAATATAATTCTTAAAAGCTGAGAAACAGAAATAGGTTATACATGGAGCAGTTGCTTTACTGTGAGTTTTCTAGAAAGTTGCATGAAAACTATACTTGGCAAGTTATTCAAGATTTATAGACATTCAAATGAGATACTTGCATTACCCACACGTGGCATAACTATACAAGAGGCAGACTGTCAAATAAATAGCAGTAGTAACTGCTTGACAATGTGTGGTGCATACAATAGATCAACATGAAGTATCAGTTTACTTACAAATGTAATCCATTTTATTTTGCTTTCATTCCAAAACACTTACGTTACCTGAGAGCTGGCATGCTATGCTCCAACTCAAGACAAGCCTATTTAATAAACTGACAAATGTTTTATAATAGGAGCTAATAATGAAAACACATTCACTGTGAACTACCACACAACTCTACAAATACTCTGGATACCTTTTGTACACTGAGAGTTGTTCATAGCTGAAATAACAATTCCTCTGTTTATAGTGCCATTTGCACTGCTCTCCAGCACGTTTGATCATTCCCCATCTGTGTTTTAACTGCAGCGCTTCTGCGCAGATAAATCTTACCTCAGCCAGTAAAGGCAAAACACTGACAAGAGAAAAAGAATGTTCTCCATGACCACTCTGTTGTGCAAATGTTTCTTCACCTTTTCTGGGATGATATCTTGGTTTATATGGGGCCATTATTAAGAAAGAAAACATTTTTTAGGAGCTTGAGGGAATAAATTAATTTGTGGTCTGTTTCATCCTCTTAACTTTCATCCAAAACAACTGAAAGTAATTAATTTAAATAACGAAACAAGTTCCCAAGAATTCTCTGAGACCAATCTCTAGCATCTATAATTGAAGATTTTATAGTTGCAAAATCAAAAGGACACAATGCCATTTTTTCAGGAAATTCCAATGTGGTAGACAAAATTAGAGTAAGAATCTAGGTTAAAGACATGTCCCATTACATTTTCACCTTCTGACATGTATAATCTACATATAACATTGCTGTGCTAGTTACAGTGAATTCTAAAGGGTTTTGAAAAAACTCAAACTATTTTTAAATCGTTAATTAACTCCTCTCTACTTAAAGCCTTAACAGAAACTTTATAATTCCTTATGTTTTTACATATATAGGCATACATTATCCTTCAGGAGAAAAAAAGGAATTGAATAGCTGCAGGATTTCTAAGCAGCAAATGCCTCATAACGGAAATGTAATGAAGAAATGTGACTCATCTGTGAAATACATAAAATATTTTGTGAAAAAATGGATCTGAAACTATATAATACAGACAAAATGCCCAAAGTCCACGAAGGAATGGTCCCACCTCTCTTTTCCTGGGGCAGCTGGTGGTAGAAGACAAACCTAATGGTAGCATGACCTGGAGTCACCTACAAGTAGGATGTGCTTAATGAATCCAAGGTTCTGTTGCTTGTCAAAGTCACCATGAACCTCATCAATATACCATTTGCTTCTCTTTTTCTATCTATCGATCTCATGAATTGTTTTGCCCAGCTCTTGTAAAGGAAAAATGCAAAAAGGGAGCTTTGGGACAGCTGTGAAGACCAAGCACAGTAAGCATAAGACATTCTTGATCTTTTGGAAGGCTATTCCAAAGATGCAATGTCGCAGGGAAGCCATGGAAAAGATTAAGGAACAATACAAGAAAAGCCACCCATGATGAATTCCAAGAATGGAAGAACTATGCCTTTGAAAAAAAGGTAAGAGTAAATCAGGAGCATGGTCAAGAACTGCTAGGCCTTCAGGGTAAAGAAGTATGGATTAAGACACTTCCTAAATGTTACATGGTACATAAAGTATATTTTTATGGAAATTTTTTTAATCAATTTTATACTAGGATTCAGTGCATAAGTATTTTTATGTCTTCCATCATAAAAACATTTCAGAAGATTGCAGTGACTCAGTCTCCCTTTTGCTCTAGGTGCATATTTTTCACAATACGAAGTTACTAATCTTTGAGACTTAAAATTTAGAATAAGAAAGGTGTGTTCAATTTCCTTTTCAAAATAAAAGTTCAGCTTTTGGTTCCTGAGAAAACAAGTGACACATATGCCTTTTCAAAACCAGAAACATTCACCATTGAAAGAAATACTTACGAGTGGCATGAAAATCCAAACACTTCTCAGATATACACAGAAAGGAGCAACCACACTTCCTACACGGCACATCATGCTTCCACTTCCAACAGCAAGCGATCTATGCGTAAAACAAAGATTCAGTAAGAATTCTGGCAGATAATGCAAACAATTAGAAATGCACAAACACTTAAACAATCAGTAGGATGCTATGTGTCTTTATGTAATTATACTAGGAAGCCATTGCTACATCAGTGTAAATTTATATTGTAGTGAAATTCAGCTGCTTCTATAATTAAGATTAAAAACATAATCATCATTCAGTATAGATCACAGGATGAAGAACCACGACTTTTAAGAAAGGCAGAAATAATGTTTAAGAAAGTATTGAGTATTCTTCTAGTTCCTCAGTGAAACCAATCAATGCATATGGAAATGAAAAATAAATAAAAATGTATTGTACAGCCAAATAGTAGAAAACTCTGAAGCAGCAGAGGAACTCATCCCATCCCAAGTTTTTCGGACCACTGCCATTAATGCCAAGAGCTGCTGGATCTGGCACAGGAGCATAACAAAGAAAAGGAAATAACAGCAAAATAATGAAAAATATATGACTGGTGAAAGTTCTTACCTTACAATTGTTGGGTACAGTTCTGCTGTGTAGAGATATATAAGGCCAAATGCCACACCTATTGAAAATTTTCCAGCCATATTTGCTAAGACAATTAATACATTGAAATCCTATTGAAAGAGAGCACAAATAAATAAATCACCAGAAAACAACACTGTTCCAAACTTAATTTAAATCCTTTAAAAGTTGTGACCCTTCTTTAAACAATAAGCAATACTTATTGCTTGCTTTTTTAAAGTCAGTCTTGGTAAGTAACTAGTGCCCATATAAATTTTTACCAGTCCTGATTCACTGAAGCCGTGGGAACATTTTACATGTGACTCCAGCAATGAAACTGTGAAACCTGTACTGAAAATACAGAAATCTATCTTAGACTGGCAGCCGCATTTTAAAAACAGCCTTTAGTCAACAATATGATTTAGAAAGAGCAGCTGCATCTACAGACAGTCTTTAAAATCAATTTCTACTACAGGAACACTTTCAATGATACGTGACTAACCTGAGGTATGAACATAATTAAAACACAGATCAATGCACTTAAAATAAGGAACGGAATGAGTGTGTTTCTCCTTCCCAGTTTGTCCATCCCAATGCAAGCAATGACATAGCAAGGCAACTCCACAGCACCTGTCAGTATGAAATTATTTTGTTTTAAGTCATGATTACACATATTCATGTTATAACTCTAACTTCCTCTTTCTGAGGATTAATTTAATCTAGGGGGTAATTAATAAGTGAAATCCAGAGATAACCAGTGTGTTGGGCTAGTTCACTTTGTAACAGATATAGCAACAGAAGGCAGAAAACATGGCCTAAAATATGGTAGTGGGGGATGGAGAAGGACAAGGGAAACGGGTTTCACAGCACAGAGCAGCTTCAGTTCTCTTTTGGGGTGGAAAATTACAGAAAACAGCAAGGCCACAGTCCTGCTTTGATGACACTGGCACTTGTGACTGAAAGGTCTCCATTTGCTGCTCTTTTGCTTCAGGTTTTTTCACATCAACAGCTTAAGCGTGCCCACGAGGAATATCGCTGGTGTCGCACCAACACACCTCTCAGGATTTGCCAGCTTCCACCTGGACACAGAACTGAAGCCACAGGCGCCTCCCCCAGCTTCAGCCCCAAATCACCCCAAAGTAAAAGGCAAGCAAGGTCTCTCCAGGTCTGGTTTTCTCTGAGCCAGCTCCACAAACACAGAGAGTGCAGTTCCAGCTTCTTCTCTTCTCCATTAAAAAGAGGGCAGCAGCTTAAAATATCCCACTCTTACTCAGATCATCTCTTCCTAATGTCTATTTCCAGAGAAAAACTGCTGCAGCTCTAAGGGAACTGGTGTTTCGCTAGGACTGTTCACAAACCCTGCTTAAACATGATTTGCCCCTAGACAAATTATATTGAGCCTAAGCCAGTTTGGACATGATTTAAACCAACTTGCTCATGAAAAATGCTACTATGTCCAGTGTAAAATCAAGGAAGAACATAAGATACAGCCCTGAACAAAAATGCTGCTTTCCTTTACTAAGCACATATAGTACTTCAATACACTTATAATATTGGGAAACAATCTTTTGGGCTTGTGTTGGTAAAAACAGGTTGCAATTATTCAGTGTTTGTTAGTCTGCTAAAACATTTTCGGAAGAGGTGGATATGGTGACTTACATGCTGTACTCCACCGTAACAGTTTAGTTATCTGCAATACTAGCATCCACTCTTCAACATGTCAGTCTATCAGTACGCTATAATATGTGACAACACAAACTGTCCTTCTGTATGCTTATGTACATGAACAGTCACATTCACTTCACCAAGAGCACTCAGTTGCATAAAGCAAAGCGCATGACTTAATTCTTTGCTGGCTCAGAGCTGCGTGCCTGATCTCGAGTCTTCTGAAGTCAATGGAATATTTCCACTGATTTTAACAAACTTTGGATCAGACCTTGAATGCACTGAGCTGCCTTTACAAACAACTGACATACCAGAGAAAGATTATGGTCAGACCAATAAAATTAAAAGAAAAGTACAACTAAATTAAAAATATCCTTTTGAGAAAACTAAAATTACTTTTGCTTCTGAGAATTATGAATCTATTTTCTACACAGACTGACTCAATATGTCATGACTGTAAGTGACTAAAGGATTAACTTTTTTCTGTCATTTTCCTATTTCGTGCATATAACAGAGCCACGTGAATTTTCTGTTGCTGGTCTGCTTCCCTTGGTGTTCGTGTGGAACTTCTATAGGCTTGCAGGCAAAAAAAAAGACAGGTAGAATATGGTTTTACAATCAAAAACATAGACAGAGAAGAATTTTGTACACCAACAAATTGTAAATTCTCTTTTTTTCAGAAGCAGTGAGATTTGGAGTGTATGATACTCCTGCGTTAGTCAACTTTATGAAGAGTTAGCATGAAACTTTTTGAACAAGGTTCATAATTGAATGAACAAAGTTAAAAAATTGGCTGTCAAATCTATAGACATTTCTAAATGTTATGTTCTAGTTCTGTCATAAACAGAATAAGATACAAAAATATTTACCTATGAGAAAGAGATTTAAATATTCATTGCCTCCTAGACTGACAGAACTGAGGGAGAAGACGTAGTACCCCAAGCTCCCCGTGAACCAGACCAGCCAGACTGTGATGGTCCTTCTTGCAATGTGCCAATTACAAAACAGGTCTAAGATGTTGTGCTTCTTTGTTGAGGATGCATCATTGTCACTCGTTCTGCCACTGACTAGATCGTCTTGTTGGACTGAGCACAGTTCAGAAACTTTGCAGGGAGTGCTTACTTTATTCCATCTTGCCATTATATTAATTACTTTTTCGGCATCTTCATATCTTTCCTCTGACAGGAGCCAAAATGGTGTTTCTGGGAGCATCCAGCAGCACAAGACAAAGGGAAGAGTTGCTACGGAGAGAAATATCTGATAGACCCACCAGGTCCGAACCAAAAATCCCACGAGTGCCACAATCATAATTCCCATAGCAAAAAAAGCATGGACATGCATAGAAGCCCAGGTTCGTGCTTTAATGCCAACAAATTCAGTCACATAAACAAAAGCCACAACCAGATAGCCACTTGAAACCTGGGGGGGTGGGAGAGAGAGAAAACAAAAAAGAGAGGTTTGTATCTACTCTCCTTCTGCAACAGCTAACAGTAAAAACAGACAGCTAACAGTGTTCCACATCTGTGTACGCTTAATCGCCACCACATTGGCATGTCCCACACTGACAGAAAAAAAGGCAACTCTGAAAACAAATCAGCTGGAGAAAAAGTTCACTCAAACCTTCAGACTGCCCAGACATTGTATTTAAAAATGTGAAGTGATTTTGGATGCTTCTCTGTAGTGGGGGAGAGCCAGCAAGAGACACCCGAAAAAGAGCCTAATTTGCTGATGTCACTAAGCCCTTCACATCCAAAAATCAGGTCCCTTAATGACATCACAAACCGGATGCTCGGGAACATGAGGTCCCCTGAAGTAACTGCCACTTCTGAAAATCTTAACCTTGGCTTTTAAGTAGACTATTAATAATCTGCATGTCAGGCAACTGCAAATTCACTGAGAATTACCTTCCACAACCTTGTAAATTATCTCATAAAATCAATTTTTTACAATGTTGGAAAATAATCTCATTTATATGATTATAGGTTCTCATACATTATCTAGCCATATTAATGGAATGCAATTACAGGCATGTTCTGCATGATAGTATTTCTTCACTGAATATATATATTATTGAATAGATATATATGTATTTTTCAATTTCTCTAGTAATAGTTAAACTCTTGGTATCTCAAAACATTTCAAAACACAGCTAGAAAATCTAAACTAGAAAATATTCCAGTATACTGTTTTGATTAATCAATTTTCTGATTAAAAATATTCCAGTTAATAAACTCTGATTCTGAACCCACTGAACCTGATAGGAAAGCTGCGCTGATCTCAGTGGCATAGGGCCAGAGCTTTAGATCTCCATCTCACAAAACAGTCCCAGAGGGCAGTTAAAACCTACAGCATCGGTCTGATCAGAGCTTTTTGCTTTTCTAAACTACCACAGCCCCTAGCATGAACATCCAAGGGTCAGTAGAGGGACTCCTGTTGATCTCACTGTTCAAGGCTGAAATTCCCATGGAGTTTTTCCGGCTAGGAAATCCTTCTGAGCTCTAATCTGGCAAAGGGGATCTCCACATGCAAGGTCCTGTCTTGACTAATGCACTGCCAGCAGGAATAAAATTAATTCTGTGATTATTTTCAAATTTCTAACCTACTTTGAATACCTTACGTAATTTTTCTTGTGATAGTTTTCTAATTTCTTTATGCATTATCTAGTGAAAGACTACAAATATACTTTGAGATGTAAAACAGTAATTTAAAATTGGTTACAATATATGTAAGTATTGAATATATATTAAATATTGGATATATATCATAGATATAGATAAACACATATACTGGAATACCCTTAAGTACAGTATAAACATCTAGGTATTAAACATGTCTACCTATGCATTTAGTATTTCAGACATAGTCTAAGAGACCAAAGAGATGCATAGAAGAGAAAATGTGCATCTCCCCTCCATCACTCAAAATAGCAGAGATAAAAATCATACTTCTTATAGATTTGTTATTTCAAGAAAATTCTACTCCATTTCTGACAATAAGGAGAAATGCAATGGCAGCTGCAATGCAGAATCCAGAGTTTGCTGCTCACACTTGGTATTTAATTACCAGTCCAGCAGAGGTTGGGATGGAGGAAGTACCAAACACTGCTTCATACAGACGCTTTCTATTAATTCAAAGAGGAAAAGTGCTGTGGTCCAAGAACATTCAGACTCTCCCTGCTCTGCTGAAATAAGTGCAATAGAGGGGGCTTTAGAATAGTGAAGTACAAGAGGAAATAAGAACAAAAGGGAGGTTTTCCTGAGAAGGGGTAGGAAATGACACATGAAAAGAGCCAGGGTGAACAACCTTTCTTACCATAGCAAGGAGAAAGCGCACAATCACGAAACTGTAGTAGTCAAATGTGAAGGCCACTGCAATGCCAAATACAAACTGACCAGCACTTGTGAACCATATAACACGCCGTCTTCCCAGTCTGCAAATCACAGCAGTAATAAAATTATGAACAACCACAAACATTCCATGAAAATACACCCGCAACTCCAGAGAGCTTATCTGGAAGTGAGTCTGAAAATATTGTACTTAATGCTCTCACTCACCACAGAAACTCTAGATTAGTTTCCTGTATTTTCCTCACCACGTGAGAAAGAAAACAAATAATTTTTCAGTAAATCAAACTAAAAGCAAGAAAAACAAAGCTCCTATTGAAGGAACTTCCATTCCACTATTCTTGGCTGGAAGCAACGTGCAGAAGTAGGCATTACATATGCCCACCTCCAGTTTCGTTTAATTTCTACATAACTAATCTGCAAATTTACTCTGTTTTATTTTTGAGGACAGTAGGTAAGACTTGCTTTTTCAGATATTTTATATTAAGTAACGCCTAGTTAATAATTTCTAACAAAAGTTTAGCTGTGATAACACATGCTACCTCTTGCCAAAGTAACAACGGATTTGGATAGTAATGAAAGGCTTCTGTAACATATCTTTACCCAGTTATTTAAAGTTGGAATTCTCTAATAACTGACAATCACATAGTTCCTCTAAATTTTCTGATCGCCTCACAGCACACAGGCATGCATGTACAAACACAGAAATCCAATAAGCTAGTATACTAACAGCAAAAAAAAACCCATGTCAAACACTAGCTGCCCAACAACAACATAGTAATTTCCAGTGTAAAAGAATAGTATTTAGTAAAAAGGAACTTCTATTTGTTTATCTTCTTTGCATACTTCAGGGAGAAACTATACCGAGCAGAGTCAGTTGTCCCTAAACAAGTTAGCACATGCTATCAATAAGAAGCTCATCTGAGGAGAAAACCTAGAAATCTGCAGTAGATATACAACACTCTAATGAGGATTCATTATATTCTGTGTACAAATGTTCTGTAACACGAAACGTGCGGAATCATTTTTCTTCCTTGATAATATTCTCTTGGACTTTTATTATCTACTCCACTGTGAACAGCTTTTCACAGATGTGGATATTACATTTAAGCATAGAGTTTGAGGACTTCCAGGGGTGTGGGCTCATTTGTCTGTTTTTCTCCGTATTTGGTATTACATTAAAACAACCCTGGGAAGTGATGTTGTAAATAGGTGTAGTCCAAACAGCCACATGGCACAGTTCTTTCCAGTGCCCTCCTATTTTTCTCCAGCCCTGACCTGGAGTCATGCATATTTGGTCTCTGATCCCTACCAGAAGAGATCCCAGTAAGTCCAAGCTGTTGGATCTCTTCTGTTGGGAAATCTGTTAATTAGGAATGGGAGGAACCCACTAACTTATTTCCCGCCAGCCAGGATGTGTCAGAAAATAATAACTTTCAGCTGTAAAATCCATGGTTGTAAATCTGCAACTCAGAATGTGTGTATTATCTCAACTGGCTGTCCATGGCTTGAATTAATGGAAATGAGAACAATATGATCATAACCTTATAAATCATGGCTGAGTATTAATTAATAAAGCTATGAATGATTTAAAGGAATGCAGAACAAATGTTTGCATTATATTCTGGTTTTGTATTAAATACAGTTATACAAAGCCTTGGATCAGGAGGGAGGATTGATTCCATGTGTTCTAAAAACCAAATTAAAAGCCAAAAATCATCTTTACTTTTGCATTCCTGTGTTGTAACTGTAACACTGTAGCATTGTGCTAATGAAGGAAAACCAGAAAACAACATGCCTGGTCTCCTTTTTCTGCTGGTACTGTTAGCTGTGGGATAAAACTTCACCCTCCACCTAGCAGAGCTGTTACGTCAACAAGCTCCTTTATAGAAAGAGATAAGTAACGCTAACCCAGCCTTCAAATCAAAACACAGGTACATAAACTGCCTAAGACAAAACCAAGTACAATGTAGCTTAGGCATTTGACTCATGTGGGTAGAGGGGCACGGCTGGGTGTTCTTCTGAGGCAGGAATACATATGTTTGTGTTGAGAGAGAAAACCAAGAGAAGTAGGAGGATACAGATGTACATCTTGGATCTCACTGTCGCTTCTGAGTCTAGCTCTGATGCTGGATCTCAGTGCATGACCAGAGAAAATATCCAGGGAGGGGAGCAGGCTGCAGGACAGCCTTGGCATTATGAGCAAGGGACTGCTCAGATCGAGTCCCTCCACAGACTGACTCTCCTCATGCTCAAACAGAGCTTTGTATGTGCTGGTAAATAAGTGAAACTACAGCACAACTCACTGACAACCATTTTTCCTCTTATCTGGACTAACCTTCAGGAGACGGAGGTTGAAGCTGAACGCTCAGGGAAAAGCTACTATTGGAGAGCAAGAAGAAATAGTGTATGGGTGTTTATTTTAAGAACGTGGGGCTGGATCAAACCCTCAAAGCCTTTGCATCAACCCCACTGAGCTGTATTCATGACAGAGGTTAGGAAACTTGTGCTTCTAAAATACATTATTTTTAACCTTCCAGTAGCACTTCAGTGGTTTATCATATCCAGAAATAAAAATCTATGTTTCCGTGAAAAAAAATGAGGTGAAAATCTACTCCCAGGTTTTACTGTTGCTGTTACTACTAACTATTGCTATTCCTGTTAAAAAAAAAAATTAATCTAAGGGCAAATACTAGCTGCATAGGGCAATTTGAAGGATCAAGGCCCACAACAATGGCTGATATAAAGTAGGAAAAAAATTCTAAAAGCAAATGATTTGTGAATACATTTTAAAATTAGTACTTGCTATCAGAAAAAGAAATTGAGTTAAACACCTCTGTCAATAAAACAATATCCAAACCTCCTGAATTCTGAATACATAATTATGAATACACAATGAATGAAAACAACAAAACAGGTAGATATGCATGGAAATACTGCAGCTGAAGCCACAATTTTCAGAGGATGGCACTTTACCTGTCAGCAATGTCACCAAAAATCACTGCTCCAATCAAGACTCCAAGCATGAATGTAGGCTGGATTAATTTTGCAAGCCATTCTCGGTCACAGACCAGATCCCACTGCGTAACAACAGTGCTCTTCCAGTTTCTTTCATCATAGAGAAATCCATCAGAACAAGAAAATATGGACTTGTTGCCTTTGTATTCATATGTCAGATCCAAACTGCCTTCTCGTTTGGACCTGCTGCATTGGTTAAGTTCCCAAACTTCTCCATTTTCCAGCTGGACTACAATGTAATTTTCTGTTGATGTCCATAGTGTCCAAATGTCCTCGATACTTGATTCAGAGGAGTTGTAGAAAAGAACACTACTCACATTTCCAGGGATCCCACATACAAAGTTAGGAGTAACAGCCATGAACACAGATGCTAAGTAATGGATACCACATGACATAGCTTGAAAGACAGATGCAAAATAAACACATGCTTGAAATCTGTAAAGGGAAAAGAAAAAAGTTTACTGAAGAAAAGCCCTCTATACATAAAAAAAAAATCAACATAATTATTTTGCTAGGATCTGTAAATGGAGACATCATTAAAGTGTCCAGTGTGTTTTTTTTGTATGGCACTGATTCAGTATTAGCTAAGCCCTGCAAGAGACCAAAGATGAGAAAAGATCCATAGCAGAAGTAATCTATTGTCAGGAAATAAATGCTGCTCTTAGTCACATGTTTAGCCATGCACAGAGAACACCATTTAAGAAGAAAAAATTCTGAACTTAAGCAGTGAGTTTGTAGCAGCCTTACACCCTCCAATTCTGTGTAGTACATCCCCTCAAAATAAGGCCTTAGATTACTGGAACGGTTAGAAAAACCAAAATGTTGCAACCTCAGCGTTCTGAGGGATAGAGATATGCGCATCAAATAAAACAAACCAAACACATTACGCCCTTTGTTTCACCTAATTGTATCTATATAACTGTATTCCTTCCATCTTCCATCTCTATTGCCTCCGAAAGACAGAGAACACATGTAGGCACATGTAGAGGAAGACAGATCTGAACAGTATGAAATGTTTTGTACCAAAACACAGCTGTAAACTGGGTTGGGTTTTGGCTTAAACAGGGTGTGCAGTTATGCATTAAAGATTGTATCATAAAGCAAACATGGTAAAAGAATGTTTTATGCATAGCCTGAATTTTGGCATTTTAACAGCTTTTGAAACATGCTTGAGATGCAAATAAATCTTAGTATATAAATTGCACTTATATTCTGAATTTCGAAAGACTTGCAATGAATTCCAGTATCACTGACTGCAAATTCTAGACAGTTTCTGATAATCTAAGCATAAGGAGTCTTTTCCTCAATTAAACGTTAAAATTACGCACATAATTAGTACAACATTTGTTCAGAAAAAACAACATAGCTTTGGTTCCTCCACTTTTTATTTCCTGAAGGCAAATCAATTGCACTGATTTGAAGAAGCATTCAATGAGCTTCTACACATACATCCTTACTACAGTATGTGCTGGGCCTTGGTAGTATGAAACAAAAAGCAGCTTTTTTTTTTAAATGATCAGAGGCTATCTCCGCTGAAGTTATAGGAAATGATGCCTAAAAACCAATCACCTTGAAATGTCCTGTGGGAAAAGTCAGGGCAATTCCAATCCCCATAACAAATGCGACCTCTAGTTCACTTGAATTCCCCTAAGAAAGGTTGCAACAGTACCTAGCCTAGGACTTTAAATCATCTATGATCACAATTTCTAATTAATTTCTAAACTATCTATGACCAAAGTCTTTAAATAGAATTTGCTGGATACATTGTCTTAAAGTCCAATTAACCTTTCCAATTAAACAGTTGTCCATTAAACATTCACCATCCTCATTCTCCTCTGCCTTTTATCTTGCGATTCTTATTTCTTGCATGGGTAAATGTAAACCCAGTTGCCTATCCTCTCTTTCCAATGGCATTGTTGCTGCTCAGATGGAGTGTTTTTTAACCCCCTTTCTCTTGACACCAGCTCTATTGACTTTTCCACAGCAGTCTGAGGAGCGGGCTGAATTGCTAAAGCCACCATGGCAGCTCAAAAGCTGGCTCTGCTTCCCTCTTCCCTCTGTAAGGAGGGGCAAGAGCAGAACTTCTGCCTTAGATTTCCGGCGGACAGACTTAAACAGCCTTAACGGTCCTTAAACGGACCTCTTAAACAGCCTGTTTAAGAGGTTGATGGACAGAGTCCCCTGGGAGTCGGTCCTGAAGGGCAAAGGAGTCCAGGAAGGCTGGACATGCTTCAAAAGGGAATTGCTAAATATTCAGGAGCAGGCTGTCCCAGTCTGTAGGAAGACAAGCCGCTGGGGAAAAAGACCGTCCTGGTTAAACAGAGAACTTAGGCTAGAACTTAAGGAAAAAAAGAGAACCTACTTGCTCTGGAAGAAGGGTCGGGTAACTTGGGAGGTCTATAGGGACGTTGCCAGGTCGTGTAGGGAGAAGATTAGAAGGGCCAAAGCTCAATTAGAGCTTGATTTGGCTGCTATGGTCAAAGATAATAAAAAAAGCTTCTACAAATACATTAACAGCAAAAGGAGGGTCAAGGAGAGCCTCCACCACTTGCTGAATGAGGAGGGTAGTGTAGTGTCAGGGGATGAGGAAAAGGCAGAGGTGCTCAATGCCTTCTTTGCCTCGGTCTTTAATGTCAAGACCGGTTGTCCTCAGGAGACTCGGCCCCAAGAGCCTGAAGTTAGGGACAGGGGGCTGTGTGAACCCCCCGTAATCCAGGAGGAGACGGTTAGTGACCTGCTGTGCCAGTTGGACCCCCACAAGGCTATGGGTCCAGATGGGATTCACCCCAGAGTAATGAAGGAACTGGCAGATGAACTTGCCAAACCACTCTCTATTATCTACCGGCAGTCCTGGTTAACTGGAGAAGTTCCAGCTGACCGGAAATTAGCAAACGTAACGCCCATCTACAAGAAGGGTCGGAAGGATGATCCAGGGAACTATAGGCCTGTCAGCCTGACCTCGGTGCCAGACAAGGTGATGGAACAGCTCATCCTCAGTGCCATTACACGGCACATGCAGGACAATTGGGGCATTGGCACCAGCCAACATGGATTCATGAAAGGCAGGTCCTGCTCGACCAACCTGGTCTCCTTCTATGACCAAGTGACCCGCTTAGTAGATGAGGGCAGGGCTGTGGATGTAGTCTATCTAGACTTCAGTAAGGCATTCGACACTGTCTCCCACAGCATCCTCCTAGACAAACTGGCTGCCTGGGGCTTGGATGGGTGGACTCTTCAATGGGTTAAAAACTGGGTGGATGGCCGAGCCCAGAGAGTGGTGGTGAATGGGGCAAAGTCCAACTGGCGGCCGGTCACTAGCGGTGTCCCCCAGGGCTCAGTTCTGGGGCCGGTGCTGTTCAATATTTTTATAGATGATCTAGATGTAGGGATTGAGTGCACCCTCAGCAAATTTGCAGATGACACCAAGCTGGGTGGGAGTGTCGATCTGCTGGAGGGTAGGAAGGCCCTACAGAGGGATCTCGACAGGTCAGATAGATGGGCCGAGACCAACGGCATGAGATTCAACAAGACCAAGTGCCGGGTCTTACACTTCGGCCACAACCACACCATGCAGCGCTACAGGCTGGGGGAAGAGTGGTTAGAAAGCGGCCCCGTGGAAAGAGACCTGGGGGTGCTGATCGACAGCCGGCTAAACATGAGCCAGCAGTGTGCCCAGGTGGCCAAGAAGGCCAATGGCATCCTGGCCTCTATTAGGAATAGTGTAGCCAGCCGGTCTAGGGAAGTGATCATCCCTCTGTACTCGGCACTGGTGAGGCCGCACCTTGAATACTGGTCCAGTTCTGGGCCCCACACTTCAAGAAAGATGTTGAGGTGTTGGAGCAAGTCAGAGGAGGGCGACCAAGCTGGTGCAGGGTCTGGAGGGTCTGACCTATGAGGAACGGCTGAGGGAGCTGGGGTTGTTTAGCCTGGAGAAGAGGAGGCTCAGAGGTGACCTTATTGCAGTCTACAACTACCTGAAGGGAGGTTGTAGTGAAGCGGGAGTCGGCCTCTTCTCCCGGGCAACTAGCGATAGGACAAGAGGACACAGCCTCAAGCTTCGCCAGGGGAGGTTCAGGTTGGACATTAGGAAGAATTTCTTTTCAGAAAGGGTTATTAGACATTGGAATGGGCTGCCCAGGGAGGTGGTGGAGTCACCATCTCTGGATGTGTTTAAGAAAAGACTGGACATGGCACTTAGTGCCATGGTCTAGTTGACAGGGTAGTGTCAGGGCAACGGTTGGACTCGATGATCCCTGAGGTCTCTCCCAGCCTGATTGATTCTGTGATTCTGTGATTCTGTGATTCTTGAAGACTTGGCAAGGTGTCACAGACAGGACACAAGGCAATCCTCACACAGGTGCTGTGCTGCTCTTTCCTAACAAACCTTGTAAGAGAGATGGCTAAGAGAAACTGAACATAACCACAGCATCCCTTAAGCCTATCAATCCCCTCTCAAGAGAACAGCTTCTTAAGGACTAACTAGCTAGCCATAAATCAAAGCAAGGCTAAACCTGCTCTGAAAAGCTTTTGGACTATCTTGGACCACAAAAATGCAAAGATTATTCTTAAATGTAATGTTTGTCCCCCTATTAATGCAGACAAATACCGTTAGTAACATTTTTCAGTTCCTCTTCTCTAGTTTCATTTTAACTGTTCCCATCAAAAGACACAAACTCATTTTAAAAATAGCAGAGCAAGACCAAATTCAACAACTTGGGCTACTGTTGCAGTATACAGAATGACTGAAATCAGGACTAGAAGACTGCTAGCAAATTAGCAAATTTAATCCCTAGAAGCTGTGCAGTTACATCTTCTACTAGCAAATAAAAAGTGGCATACCTGGAACCAGGATCCCCAGTATTTGCAATATCTGTCATTATGCATCAGGAAATTGCAGTGTCAGACAGCCCTGTTGATATTTCCCAGACAGAGGAAGAATTAAATACTTTCAAACTCCCATGCATTCATCTTGAGTTTCCTAACAAGCTCTCGCAGTACAAGAAATAACAGGTTCATCATTTCTTTTCTACCCAGTAAGAGTGAGCAGGAAAAATATATTTATGCCCTTTCTTGTTGGAGAGGCTTTAAAGAAGATAACAACTTGTAAGGATACAGACTGAGAAGATGGCATGAACCAATACATTACATTATCTTTTTAAAAACCCAAATCCCAAGGGCATCACCAGGGCTATGATTTTGATCAAGTCTAGCTAATCTCTGCACTAACTCTTCCTGAACACTTCTTGTGATTGTACTTCAATTACCATTTTGACAGACTGCTCCACTGTCAAATCTTTCTGTTGGAAAGTTTCTCATTAAATCTAATCTCAATGTCCCCTTTTTCAGTGTAAGACTGTTAGCAGCTTATAAAACATCCTTGTGCAACCTTGAATAAATCTTCCTTGTCTTTTATCACTTTGTTGTACAGAATTATCAGTTATCCCCCTCTAGTTACTTTCTAAAACTATATAAATTACAGTCCCTTACCCTTTCCTCATTTTTCCTGTGTCCCCTATAGAACAGTTTCCACTTCTATAAAAAGCAATAAAGGATTTATTTTAAAGAAATATCTATGCTATGTCATATTTCACCCATCTTTCAAGGCTTTACCTTAGAACTAGATATAACAGATTCTTGTAAAAACATTCTTCCATTTTCAACGTTATGAAAATCTTACTCAGTTCCAACAAAGAAATCCACTCTGTAGTATCATTATTTTTCTTACCTAATTTGCAGCACCTATGCTAACCAAATGCAAAAAGTCAAACAGAATGCCAGATATACATTAATAGACATGATTTTTGCTGTTTATGACTTAAATTAAGAACAGGAAAACATGTTTTTATAGCAAAACGGCCATGTTGTTGCAGAACATACAGGATGGATTGCACTGCTGTTCTTAACCTCTAACTACTCAATAAAAAAAGCCAAGGAGCAGGCAGGAGAAGCAGGAATAGGGAAGAATAAGGCCTGATGTGAAGCTAGAAAAGTGTCTGGCAGCACCAGTGGCTGAAGGAATCCCACAGCCCTGCCACCACACCAACGGGCTGCTCCCCTGCCTGTAAAAACTACCTACTGCTCTCTCCAGTAAAATTCCACAACGGGCTGGCTAAGCCTCTCCCTGTGTGTGTGTATATATATATATTTATATAAAACACACACCAAAAAAACCTAAAAGCCTTCTTTTGCTGTGAAGGTAGAATTCATTGCTGACTACAGTAGCCTTGTAACAGCATCTTCACTGATGCCAGATTGAAAAGCCCAACCTTATGAGCTGCTGAGAATCTTCTGTGGGTAGGAAGGGCTTTTCTTCTAGAAAGACCACTGCGCAGAGGTCAGGAAATTCATTAACTTGCATCCTGGAGGTATTTAAAAGACGTGTAGATGTGGTGCTTAGGGGCATGGTCTAGTGGCGGACTTGGCAGTGCTAGGTTAATGATTGGACTTGGTGATCTTAAAGTTCCTTTCCAACCAAAACAATTCTATGATTCTATAGTTACCAAAAGGAGTTAATTAGGCCATTAGTGACAACATACAGAAAGCATGAAAAGTATGTAAGGAGGATGTATGTGGGATGGGATAATATTATAGATGCACGTAACTTTGCTTGCCAGAACAGCTGAAGATTGAAAAGGGAGAGAGAAAGACACAGGCCCAGCCTCATGGTAGACACAGGTTTGCTAGAACAGAGGCCGGGGCAGCAGCCAGCGCTGAGCAAGGAGGAACATAAAGCTGCTGCCTGCCCTATTGCTAGACTGGGATCCCTCCCTTTGGACTTCTGGGTACATGAGTTTTATCTCAGCCCTCTTGCTGTGGCCATGTCAATGCTCTTCCCCAATCTTAAAGCCCTGGGGCTGCTTCTCAGCCCGTGCTCACGTGACAGCCGAGCAGCTTCTCCTCTTTGCGGGAGGACTCGGTGCTGGGGGAGCACAGCCGCTCCGGCTCTGGGAGCCTGGGACAGCCCCTGCGGCAGGCTGTGTTGGGCCAGGAGGTCACAGCAGAACGTATACAGGTCATACACTTCACTGACCCCGAGGCACAGGTTAAAGTCTATGCTGTCCTTAGTGCCTTCTGTAAATGATTAACTTTTTTCCCAAATTCTTAATTTAAGAACACCGGACTGATAAGAAACTCTTCTACGCCTAAGCTTCAATCTCTCTATTGCAGGCAAACATGTAATATAATCTTTTTAGTAAACTCACCAAACACCACTTTAAATTTCCCTGAATAAAGAGATACTGCTCCTCGTGCATCAAAATGTTAAGAAAAAAACACTGCAGTAGCAACAAATACTATTGAAATTCACCAAAAGAAAGCAAGGCTTCTTTCAGCAAAGTCTGTGATCTGTTTTCCTGGACTGATCTCAAAAAAAGGCAGTTTTTGGAAAGGGTATTTCATATGCCTGTTATCTTCACATACACACATCAGATTATGTAATATATATCGTTGCAAGTAGTAGTTTTCAATTCCGCTTTTACAGATTTTTTCTTTTTACTTTTTGCAATTTCTAACATCTGTGAACATGATGACTGTCCTAAAACTTCTCTCAGTGTTTTTCCATCATCAGTGACTTGTCATGGGAGATAATTATTTGGCAAGTACATTTTGTCACTCTTGCCAGGAGTGTCAAATATAGAAGTCAAGAAGACTTTGTAGGTTACTGCTCCAGTATAAAGACGCTTAATGAATGCCTGAAGTCAAATGAGCAGAAAACTGTCTTCACAAAAGATTGAGCAAGACACAGCATGAAAATGTTCCAGTCTTTCTTGAAATATTTCTGGGAAATTTCTCCCCAGTTATTCTTTTTTCAGTTTACAGCTTATAGTAGAAAAGACTTTTACATTTTCTGACTCTTCCGCACAAGTTTTAAGATCTCACCAGTAAGAAAAGCAACTGGTAATATCATAATGTCAGTACTTGAATTGAAGAAATATTCTTCCATAAAGATAATGAACTAGATCTCAGACCACTGGTTCTCTAGCTGTAGTCTCATGACACCACATCTCTGTGGCACTGTCACTCTAAGATATTTTTTCCCTTCTCTTTTCCCACTGTTTGTTCATCCCCTGAGACATAGTGCACCCTACCCTCAGTTGCGGTGGTACTTTTTATGTGAAGCAGCTGTGAATTTTATCTGGGAATCTGATCTAACTTGAAAAAACAAAAAATCAAAATAGATGATGATTAAAAAAAATAGAACAAGCCATATCAGTTGTTTGATCCAATTCATTCTGCGTCCGTGAAAACAATTTGCACCAGTCAATTTGAAAGGTGGTACATCTGGCATGCAAAATTATTTAAAGTGGACATTGCCACATATATGTTAGAGAATAAATCCACAGCCTCTGAGTACTTTTACCATTGTCAGTTATTGAAGTGTATAGATAGGGCAAAACTTGCTTCTTAGACACGAATTTTATGTTAAATAAAATATGTTCCTGATAATATTTGTTTCCTTATCTGTCCACCCAGGAGAGGAGAGAATGAATTACTAGATACTCCTCAAAAGCTAATATAAAACTTTAAAAATCCTTTCAGTGTAGGATGGAGTCACAAGGCTGTTCTGTGATCAGCAAAAGATTTGTACTATTCCACAGGTTTTATGAGAACTATTTTTACTGTTTGTCTTTTCAACCACCTTGTTAGCAAATTGCTTAGTCAGAAAACACTATGTTTTTGTTGTGCAGTGTACACTCAACAGGATGACTTCAGTGGAAAGAAATTTCCAGATATTTACTACTTGTAAAAGAATTTGTGTTCAGTAACCACTTTCACCTCTGTATTCCATCCTGGGTTTTTTTAATGTAAGAAAAGCCATTCAGCATTCTTTCCACTCTAAACCAAAACGCTGTGATGCACTTAAATGTTTATTTTTTGAGAGGAAAGGAGCTGAATGAGACTCGGGAGCATTTTTTTTTGCTGTGGTACAGAGATGCAGATTTGGAAGCAGACTTAAATATATAACAGACATAGCCTTATTTGACTTCCAGCATCAACAGTAAACTTCCTTCCCTCCTAAGGGCAGTTTAAACTATGCTAAGACTTGGTCTCAGCCCACATCAGCAAGACGGTTATTTCCAGAATCTGTTTTCAGAAGCAGAAGACACTGTGTTGGATGATACCCAGTTTAAACGTACGAACAGCACAGATGCAATAGGAGTAAGAAAGCCTAATAGAGATCAGGAGGCCCCAGGAATTACATATCATCACTGGTGACAATGTGTGCATCAACATGCAGTCACCAAACAGCAGACACCTACCAAATAATTCTTAAAATCATCTAAAACTGATTCTCTGAAGAATTGTAACACTTCTATCCCATTAAATTTACACACGTTTCCCTTTGATTAAGACAAGCCCAGAATTTGTTCGGCTGCTTCACTACTGCACCGTTGGTATAACAGCTTAGATGAAGAAAGTCACAGCAGTGTAAAAACCAGTAACTAGTGCTACAGAATTAAGGGCCACACTTTTAAAGTTCTTTTTTTTTTTTTTTTGCAATTTTTTGCTGTTGGCTATCTAAATCAGGCACACGAGGTTTCTGTCCTCACTTGTGACAAAGTAATCCAGTTGACAAATATTGCTGGGTTTCATCAGTTTAGCAGCATAGCTTTCAGCTATGAACAGCCACGCATAGCAGAAAGGGCAGTTGCCATTAAAGATGCCCTGATATTTCTTGCTGCCCCTCTGCCAAGGGTTAGTGCCCCCAGGGCAGAGCCAGCCAGAGGGAAGGTGTGTTCACAGCCTGGCCACTCCAGCACAATGCCCATCCTTCTGGTTCAACTGACAGTGGGACTGGACTAGATGCAAAGGCTCTGGATTTGCATGCAAGCAACCAAGCTACACACGCATGTTCCACTCTTGACGTTACTGTGAAAGTAACTTCTGGTTGAGGGGGAGCACATCACTGGGAGCGGCAACTTTTTAATTGCTGGGGCTATATCCACTAGCTTTCCTGCATGCATAAACTACAAGGGATTCTGGAGAAGTCAACAATGGACTTGGAACACTTTGGCAACATCAGATGCTAGCACAGCTTTTGAACCATACTCTAGGCTCCTCAGGTGAAAGGAAGATATATGCTATATGTAACCTGTGATGGAGGGATCCATCTACAGATAGATTATCTAGTGAAGAGAGAGATCTACAAGACCTGCCTCTGTAACAAATGCCAACCAAGCATCGCGCCTGCTTGCTGTGAGGAGCAACTGCAGTTTTTCTCCGTCACATATTTATAGTACCTACCTTAAAATGGGTAGAAATAAAGCAATCAAAGGGAGAAAAAAGTGAAAATTAAAACTATCACTGGAAACAATGGTCAAATACTAAATGCTGCACATTAATTTCTAACCTTCTTCTGGTCAGCCTTCTTTTTGATTATCACAGAATCACAGAATCACAGAATCAATCAGGTTGGAAGAGACATCAGGGATCATCGAGTCCAACCGTTGCCCTGACACCACCCTGTCAACTAGACCATGGCACTAAGTGCCATGTCCAGTCTTTTCTTAAACACATCCAGAGATGGTGACTCCACCACCTCCCTGGGCAGCCCATTCCAATGTCTAATAACCCTTTCTGAAAAGAAATTCTTCCTAATGTCCAACCTGAACCTCCCCTGGCGAAGCTTGAGGCTGTGTCCTCTTGTCCTATCGCTAGTTGCCCAGGAGAAGAGGCCAACTCCCGCTTCACTACAACCTCCCTTCAGGTAGTTGTAGACTGCAATAAGGTCACCTCGGAGCCTCCTCTTCTCCAGGCTAAACAACCCCAGCTCCCTCAGCCGTTCCTCATAGGTCAGACCCTCCAGACCCTGCACCAGCTTGGTCGCCCTCCTCTGACTTGCTCCAACACCTCAACATCTTTCTTGAAGTGCAGGGCCCAGAACTGGACACAGTATTCAAGGTGCGGCCTCACCAGTGCTGAGTACAGAGGGACGATCACTTCCCTAGACCAGCTGGCTACACTATTCCTAATAGAGGCCAGGATGCCATTGCCCTTCTCGGCCACCTGGGCACACTGCTGGCTCATGTTTAGCCGGCTGTCGATCAGCACCCCCAGGTCTCTTTCCACGGGGCCGCTTTCTAACCACTCTTCCCTCAGCCTGTAGCGCTGCATGGGGTTGTTGTGGCCGAAGTGTAAGACCCGGCACTTGGTCTTGTTGAACCTCATGCCGTTGGTCTCGGCCCATCTATCTGACCTGTCCAAATCCCTCTGTAGGGCCTTCCTACCCTCCAGCAGATCGACACTCCCACCCAGCTTGGTGTCATCTGCAAATTTGCTGAGGGTGCACTCAATCCCTACGTCTAGATCATCTATAAAAATACTGAACAGCACCGGCCCCAGAACTGAGCCCTGGGGGACACCGCTAGTGACCGGCCGCCAGTTGGACTTTGCCCCATTCACCACCACTCTCTGGGCTCGGCCATCCACCCAGTTTTTAACCCATTGAAGAGTCCACCCATCCAAGCCCCGGGCAGACAGTTTGTCTAGGAGGATGCTGTGGGAGACAGTGTCGAGTGCCTTACTGAAGTCTAGATAGACTACATCCACAGCCCTGCCCTCATCTACTAAGCGGGTCACTTGGTCATAGAAGGAGACCAGGTTGGTCGAGCAGGACCTGCCTTTCATGAATCCATGTTGGCTGGTGCCAATGCCCCAATTGTCCTGCATGTGCCGTGTAATGGCACTGAGGATGAGCTGTTCCATCACCTTGCCTGGCACCGAGGTCAGGCTGACAGGCCTATAGTTCCCTGGATCATCCTTCCAGCCCTTCTTGTAGATGGGCGTTACGTTTGCTAATTTCCGGTCAGCTGGAACTTCTCCAGTTAACCAGGACTGCCGGTAGATAATAGAGAGTGGTTTGGCAAGTTCATCTGCCAGTTCCTTCATTACTCTGGGGTGAATCCCATCTGGACCCATAGCCTTGTGGGGGTCCAACTGGCACAGCAGGTCACTAACCGTCTCCTCCTGGATTACGGGGGGTTCACACAGCCCCCCGTCCCTAACTTAAAGCTCTGGGGGCCGAGTCTCCTGAGGACAACTGGTCTTGACATTAAAGACCGAGGCAAAGAAGGCATTGAGCACTTCTGCCTTTTACTCATCCCCTGACACTACACTACCCTCCTCATTCAGCAAGTGGTGGAGGCTCTCCTTGACCCTCCTTTTGCTGTTAATGTATTTGTAGAAGCTTTTTTTATTATCTTTGACCGTAGCAGCCAAATCAAGCTCTAATTGAGCTTTGGCCCTTCTAATCTTCTCCCTACACGACCTGGCAACGTCCCTATAGACCTCCCAAGTTACCCGACCCTTCTTCCAGAGCAAGTAGGCTCACTTTTTTTCCTTAAGTTCTAGCCTAAGTTCTCTGTTTAACCAGGCCAGTCTTTTTCCCCGACGGCTTGTCTTCCTACAGACTGGGACAGCCTGCTCCTGAATATTTAGCAATTCCCTTTTGAAGCATGTCCAGCCTTCCTGGACTCCTTTGCCCTTCAGGACCAACTCCCAAGGGACTCAGTCCACCAACCTCTTACTGATCAAAATCAATATGAAAAATTTTTGTAATTCTGGTACATTTGCACCCATACAGGTACCAGTAAGGCAGTCCTTGAACTTGAGGTCACGGCTCCAAGTGGGGCTACAGCAGTTACGAGTGAACCAGTAATCACAATGGAAACTGGGCAGGTAAGCAGGAATGGACTGCAATCGCAACAGCAATTCCAACACCTTCCAATGGCATAGCTGGAGTTAGTCTATTCCATTCTAGTTATCCACTTGTCCTTTCTGCTTTACCTGTGTCAAGGGTATATACCAGATAATTGAATTAAAAAATAACATGACCATGCAGTTTTTAAGTTATTTAGGTTTCTTTTGGAATTATTTGGATCAGTGCTAAACACAGCAGAGTGGTTACGCTTGAACAATAGTAACACTTCAAGCTCTATACTTGGATGTTTTCATTCCACGAACAGCATTTTTATAAACATCTACCATTTAGAAAATTAGCACGTACTCTGTCCACATGATATATTACTAACATTAATTCGCACAAGGAAAACTCAATTCCAGTATCTTTGGTAACACTGTTTTCTTTTGGCCAGCCTCTTTTTTGGAGACAAATCCAAACTAGGTATTTAATTCCCTTCCACACTGTAGCATTTCCATCAACTTATGTAAGCAAATCATTTCACATCATAATCTGTGTCTAATAGAATTTAAATGTTTTTATTGGGATTCCATCTAATTATAGACATAGGCAGTACTTCATGTATAAACTGTTGTATTTCATTCTTCCTTCCCCATTTAGGAAATCAGATGCTTTCTGCTGTTTACCTTGATGACACATTGTACTAACTTTGTTCCCATTATGGAAGTTTACATTTATTTTATCTGATTTTTTTTCTGTCTATAATCCTGAAATAAAACTCATCAGTTTTCATATGAATTATGTTCTTATTTGTTATTCTATTTACATATTTCTATTGCAAAACTCTAAACCTGGTATAGCTGAAGGTATAAATACATGGATTGAATACCTGCTTCACAGTGGTGAAAACCATCAATTCTGAAGCAACTAGCAGTCTGTTCTTCAAATGCTATATTGCAAAATAATTAAGCCTTCCTGTTGTCGTAATTAAATGATGCTTTTTAAGAAGTTTTCTTTTTGTTTCCTATTCATAGTAAAACCTAAGAAGAATTGGATGCAGACGGCTCATTTTCAGTCTGAATTCTACACAAATTGTCTTCATGCCATGCCACACTTGTTAAGCATACTACCCATGGCTTTAAATTTCTATATTGGAAATTTAATACCTTCACACTTGGAAAATGATTGCAAAATTTCTCATTCTTATAGGTTTTTGAAAGTTCTCATGGGAAAAGTTAAAACAAGTAACAAATCTGTGTAACTAATTTAAGCATACTGGACATCATTTTCCTAGCACATGTTTGTAACCGTTCCTGCACATACTAGTATCTTCTGAGTTTTCACTTAGAAATAATAAGTATTAGCTCTGTGGATCAAATTATGTTTAAACCATTCCTGTAAATATTTGACAGAACTGTCATGGAATTTTGGGTTGCTCCATTGTTTCTTTCTTCCTTAATATAAGCAATAATTTTACCCATAGCATTATTTTTGCAGCCTAGAATATGATTAAGATGATTTGATCTATTTCTGTGGGCTACATAAAGCATCGTATTACCTGGACAATGTGTCATTTTACTCTCCCTGGCTCCATTTGCAACTCTTACGATGTTGTTTTGTTAATTCTGACTTTCACCACAGCGACTCTTCAAGAGCGAAAACAGAAGAGCTGAAGCAGACACCTTTGTCTTATTAGCTTTTTAGGAATATTTCACTAAAAAAACAATCACTTAACAAGGTGTTACATTTACAATTTAGGGAATTAAGTGTCAGATAATATTGTGTCTTCTAAAACTTGAGACAAAGTCAACATATAAATCAAGGTATGGCTTTAGGAAAGGCAACTCCATTTCAGCCAGAGACTCTTTGCTGCCAAAGACAATACAGCAAGTTGCAATTCTACCTCTGTGAAATTCTACACTTGTCATTCTACAGTTCTACAACTTGAATAAAGGGATTTGATTTAATGCACAATCTGGTATGGTCAAAGTATTGTCTTCTATTAAACTTGGTTTTGCTTATGTATTAATTGTTTAAGTACATCCATATTAAGCAGCTATGTTCTACATTCAAGAGGAGAATAGCCTCCACACCAACAGCTTTTCTCTTTCTGTGTAACAGAGTAGCTTGTATCTTCTACAGACTTTATTAAAGCTTAGTTAGGACACCGAAGAGGAGTAGGACATAGCTCCCTTCTTCCTCTCTTTTCAGGAGTCTACACTGATGATCCACCAACGGTTCATCAGCTCTTGCAGGGGCTGTTCAGAGGCTCTTGCAAGGTCAGCTAGTCTGTCCCACCCGTGTTCCTACTCAGACAGGTTAGTACCCCCGACAGGCTACCTTCTCCAAGGCAAGGCAGGTTATCTCTAAACCTGCATAAAAGAAGGTTACTGAGCGCAAGAGGACTTTCAGCTTCTTTTGCAGGTTTGTAGCTCACCTTCTCTCCAAACTGTCCCTCTTCACTGCAAATGTGTAGCTCGCTCTTTGCCTAGAAGTCCTTAACTCCTTCTCCCCAAATGGTCATGGGAATCTGCCCCATAATAAGACCTTATTAAATGACTAGTTCTCACTGGAGAGCTTTTCAGTTTGTTTTGTTTTGATTAGCAGCCTGGTCATGAACTTCTGTGCAATTTTTTGTTTACTTGTATCTCCTTTCAGTTCTTCAGTGCTGAATATTGGTTTGGCTAGCCTGTGTCTTCACAGGACAAGAAAAATATTTGTTTTCTCTCATTTGAGAGATTTACACATTGTAGAGTATATAAAATAGTATGAAATGCCGAAAGTTGATTTAATAGATCTTGGATATTTGTCACACTGCCTTTGATTTTAATTACACAAAAAGCTTTTCTACAACCTCTCTAAAGAAGACAAGTCAAAATCTTAACAGCATTATTGATCTTTCCAAAGAAATGATATTTTCATTAGTTTTATTGTTCATTTATCTCTTCCTTGACCAACAGACCAAGTTACTCTATATTGTTCTTGATTTCTTAATGGAAAGCATACAATCTTTTCATTTCCTGTCATTCAAGGAAGATGATTCTACTACCTTTCTCTCTGAACTGTTAAAATTGGATGTAATTTAAACTAAAAACAAAGAAATGCAAATTACAGATTTGACTGTTTCCAAGGCTAAGAATGCACTTTTACCTCTTATTAAATATATTCTGTAATGCTCTTTTACCTGCTTATACTTCCACAGTGGTGTCAGGTTCTTTCCTTGAGTCTTTCTCTTGTGGTAGCTCATACAAGGGAATGATCTGGAAAAATGCTGTCTTCTGATCTTACATAAATATTTACAAGCAATATATGGGTTCCATTCTCCACAATAATCCAGTAAAGAAGCTGTATTATACTCAGACCTACTAGGATTCTTCTACATAGATCTATTTTTGTACCAGCTGCTCCCTCTATTCTTAATGGATGACACAGAACTGAGCTCGGATACACTGATCTACAGTCAGTTGTAGGTTTTATTCCCTCACTTTCCGTACCTTTGGGATTTCTGTGTTTTCAGAACAGGTTTGATCTCTTGTTTCTCTGATCTTAGTGCTCTCGATTCAATAGTTGACCTAAATCAATCTTTCCTGGAATTACCTATATTCAAGGAACTGACAGCGAGGATTGCTGATGGAAAGCCAATAACGTGGCAAGCATTGTAACAGCAGTATTATTGCATATGTGACAGTTTTTCTGATGTCTGACATACAGCAGAGCAATGCAAGGATCTTGGTATCTGCTTCATGTCGTCTTGAGAGTAAGATGCTAGCTAATGCTGTGACATAGAAAGTGTCCTGCCAGAAACATTTCCCACATCCCCACCTTCTAGTTAAGCCTTGATTAGTTCATTTAGGTTGAAAGTAAAGAATGTATACAGTATACTTGGATACAATATATTGTATGCGGTATGCAATCCATATACATCTATACTACTTCTCCAGATCCCCTTTTCATTCAGTGAGGAAGCACAGACTAATCTAGGTGCACCATTCATCTTGTCCCAAATCTCTCCATGAAAATAAGACAGATGTGTCATGCCCTTAAAGGGTCTAATTCTCCCCCTTGACAAAGTGACTAAGGCAGATGTCTGAAGTTTATACTACAGGCCTGTAAAGTTAGTGAGATGAGCTCACTAGTGCCTTGATTTGGACAACTAATTTCCCCACACAGCTAGCATAGACTTACACAGATGGATCAGGTAGGAACCTAAATCCTTCCAAATCTCTTTCACAGCTTAGAGAGGAAAAAGAAGTTGCGACATGGCTGGAAAAGTCCAGGCTATCATGGATACAACACATTTAAATGGCACTGAGTTCCATCCAAAGCGTGGTGCTGACTGCTTTTTATAGAGCAGCAAATTATTCCCAGTTTTTTGAAGCACCTTTTTGGCACTTGTTTTCTAATTCCTGCTGCCTTGTCGGCATTTTCCATCTATTCTCCAGGCCTTGGCCTCTATTCCTGCCTCAACACTGCTGCTGGTGCTGCACCTCTGATGCTGCTACCTAATAGTAATGCCTCCAAGTAACAGGAAGAGGAAACTCAACTTCACCTCTTAATGAAAATATTTTCTTGAGGAAAGGGTTTAATATGTGATCCAATGGATGGTGCCTCTAGATTCCTCAAACTACATTTTCATTGGATGTGATTTTCAGAGATCACCTGCTCTGAGCAAGGTGAACATTATAGTTTGGCTGTCAATGTGTGATATTAAGGTATACATTAGCTCTCTAGGTAATTTCAGTATTTTTCAAAGACAACTGAGATTTCTCTCCAAGTACATGGACAATCTGACAGATCAACTATTATTAGTAGTACTTGTAAATCTCTGTCTTGTACAGTTTGTTACCATACTTTTTCCAGTCTTCGCCTTGCAACCGAGACATAGCTACCTACCTCAGCTGATATCTTCTCTGTCTTGCTATTTTTTCTGTATTTCTGAGAAGTTGAGATTCTCATGCTCTTGATCAGCTGCTATAGCTTCATGCCTCAAGCTACCTCAAATAAAATGTCAGCTGTGTACATAGCTCAGTTCCGTTCTTGTTGTGTATAGCAACATGGTAGCACACAAATTTTCATAGCATGTGCTGAAGGCTTCTGGGGCCCTTTATAAAAACATTTCCTTCCAACTTTGAGATATCTTAGTACTGCTGAAAATCATGACTATTATGAGAAAATTATTGAGCGCTTTTATAGGAGCGATATCCCAGTCCCAGGCATTGTATTACAGGGCATACACAGTGCAGTGCCTTATATATTTCATTTTCATTCATACCATAGTATTTTGGGCTGAAACAGCGGACCATCAGCTCCTTGATGTGTGTGATAATTGCCTTATGCTGCCATTACCATGTCCATGCTACAACTCTGTCTAGAAGCCACCCTAGGCGGGTGCCAACATTTCAAACGTCCAGTTTAAATCTCAGCAGTTGCTTTACAAATCATGACTGATTTACTAGCTTGAAGTCTGAGTGCTGCTTGTATCGCAGGCTGTAGCCTGGGTAGTACTACAGACAAGTGCATTTTCATCCTGGTTTTATTTAGTTATTTTCCTGTTATTATAATCTACTTTTCAATCTACTTCTATTACTACAATCTACTTTTTCAATCCAGAAACAGGCAGGGTGAGGTTGCCAGCACATTCTGATGCAGTACAGTTTTTTCTGTATAGACAAAATGCCTCAAATACGACCTGGATCCCAGCAAATACTGTTAGTACCTCTTGCAGACCACACTGCTAGCATGTTGTCACCGTAATCCAGGAGCACTTGCCAGTATCCAGCTTGGGTTCTGAGCCTTGAGAAAACTTCTACTTTTGCCTAGTCAGGCATAGATAATAAGAACTTTGTTTAAGCTGCTGGAGTCTGCTCTGTGAAAACACGTGGCTTGTCTCAGTTCTCCAAGGCTATTATGATGCTATTCAACCAACGGGATCAAGTACTCCTTGCAAAATATCCAGACGCATCCCCCCTCATAAAAGAAGGGAAAAAAATTACATGCAGCCAAGTCTTGTTTTATCCTATGAACATCTGAGATGAGCACAGGCTAATTCAGATGTTATAATATAGCATAGTTATAAAGCTGAAGAACATTTATCAAGCATTTCTATCAACCACCGCCCCTGACTAGGAGCCAAAGGAGGACTTAGATTTGAGATTCTTCTGTCTGGCACATTCCAGTAAACACAAACAGCTGTCCACTGATACACTTTGAAACCTGAATGACAGATATGCTGCTATAAACTTTTCCACTGTATAAAAGTAGCCAGCATTTGGGAAAAAAAAGTTTTTTTAAAAAAATCTCTAGACCACAGTATTTTGTCAATCTTCAGGAAACTACTCAAAGCTTAAACAGAAATTCACATTATATTGTTTACAAATATTTATTTGGTGCTGGATGTACTAAAAACTAAATATATTAGTATTTCAAAAAAAGCTTGTAATATTTCCATTTTTTTAAAGATAAAGTTAATCATCTGTTCAAATGTTGAATATGATTGCCTGTTTCTCCTTACTAGCTTGGAAAAGGAAAACCGTTTTCTTTGCATGTCCAGCAAGTACACTTCTCCACTTGAAAAATGTATTTTTGTTGGGGAAGAACCTTTCAAGACATCTGTAAAATATCTGAGTTTGAAAAATCATTGCTTGAAAGTATTCTTATTTTCTTTTTGTGAAAATAAATCGTGAGCATATTCTTTGAGATACTTGGGACTCTTTGTTATTTGATACAGACCCAAGAATTTCTGGAAGTATCATGTACACAGCACAATCTGCAGAAGATGTAATGTGATCACAACAAGAGCTGTGAGCTATGAAACAAGAGAGAGGATAAGGGCATCAGCATGAAAATAGGAGCCTGGAAAAGTTCTGAGATGTGAAAAGAACATAGAAGGTTTGGTGTAGGAATTCAGAACTGAACCAAGAGCCCTACAAAGTAGGGAGAAGAGAAATGGCATTAGAACTGACTGTTCAAATATTGCTACTATAGCACTGACCAGCAGGGTCTGCATTGTAGAAATCCATTGAAAGAATCTCTACAAAAGTCAAGCCAGTTTCTTTATGAGCCAGGCATAGTCTCTGATCTATTTATGAACACTAGAAAAGTTCCAATGAAATTAACAGAAAATGTTGAAACTGTTGATAAGTGTAGTAATCTCTACCAAACTCCATCTTTGGCTCCAACAGTTGAGCGTCCTATCCAAACAGGCAGCCTATCCTGCTTCTCCCCTCCTACTAGCAGCTATTGCTAATCCTTATATTGGTTGCTTCTAAAGTCCAACTTGTAGCAACTCCACTGACCAGGCAACAGCTTAACGTAAGGCAACAATGTAAAGATGTTAAAAACTGAATAAATACACAAACATTTCAGTAAAGAGCAGTTATTGTTAATTTATTAAATAGTCTAACTGCTAGTAAAATACATTATTTATAAAACCAAAATTTGAAAATCTGGATAACTTACTCAACTTTGTAAGAGACAGAATACTTTAAAAGACAATCTTTTAAAAGATTCTGGAAATACTTCATTACAAAACCTGGAAATAGTGTCAGTGACACCCAGTCTTCCCCTCTCTCCCTGATAATTTTCACCCACCTGCTTTTAGCTAAAGTATAAGCCAAGATTTAAAAACTGTAAATCACAGGGAAAACTCTAGATACCATGCAAACTGCATCTCATAGCTACCAGACATTCCAACTGGGAAATCAAATCCTTACTCTCATCCACACTTACAATAAGAGGTACCTTACCACATTTCTCGCTAGACAGCTATTCCTGATTAGATCATGTCTCTGTTCAGCACTCTGTCATGGTGTAGATCAGAGCTGCAAAATACATAGCCTGTTTCTCACTAGCAACCAGGTAAGTAAGTTCTGTGTCCTCCTGGTAGATTAAACTCACTAAAGTTATTAGAAGTCCTTTAGTTTACCTGAGAACTAGATATACGGGCAGTGTGAGCCTGCCAGCCAGGTCCTAAGGCATGCTTCCCCACGCAGAGATACGCACACGCTGGCTGGTCAGCCAGAGGCCAGCAGGTCCAGGGGAAGCCTGCTTGCTTCAGGCCGTATAGCAGGCACCACCTCTGCAGGCATACAGATCCCAAGCGAGCTGTGCTACCAACCTTAGGCCCGTTAATCACGCCTCTGCTTTCCCAGTACGCGGGGCTGCCAGTGACGGCCAATGGCTGACTATATCCTCTTTACTTGACGGGCCCCCGAGCAGGTTTTTGCAGCTGGAGTGTTGGGCAGAAAGGGGCTGGGGAAGGGGCAGGGGGTAGAAAGGGAGAGCCCACACTCACAGTCGGACAGGAACTGCTGTATGGGTGAAAGGCGCAGCTGAACGCAGGTAAACTGGGAGCTTTAAGGCCTAGCAACTCATTAGAGATGAGGTCTTTTGAGGCAGACAGGATTTTGGTTTTTTTTCATTCACCTCTGCAATAGCAAGCAGTGATCTCATGCTCCAGAGACAGACTCAAGAACGATGTTTAAAACAACTTTCTTGAATTCATGGTCCACAGATGCTACCCATGCCCAAACTGAAAGACAGGCATAAAGTCTTCCTTTAATGGCAAAGGAAACAGAAGCTGTTATATTTTACGGTTGTTCATGCATGTCTCAAGACCCCAGTAAGAATTACAGCATCACTGAGACTTCTGAAGGAGAATCCACATGGAAAGCAAAATACTGTAAGCATCCATGTGAAAGTCAATTCTGCAAAATTCACAATCTTAATCAAAGTGAAAGGTTTATATATTATATGTATATGAATAAATTTTATATATAGATATATACTTAATACATATATTACATATATAAAATGCATACATACTCTCTCCATGCATATATTTATATACACATAAACAGCTGGCCATTCTTTACTGCATCTGTCAGAGTTTAAGAAAATCAAAACAGTCTCAAAATGCTAACAGTCATGCTTGGATTGCTCAGAATCTGACTGTGGCAAATCTACAGAATCTATATGTAGTGCATAGGTTATATGTGCCTTATAAGAATTGCTTGAACTGAAGAAATTATTATCTCTCAGTGTCATGATGATGCATAAATCCAAACTAATCAGAACTAACTTCACAGTTACAGTTAAGAGCAGCTTTTTATATGAAGTATGGTCATTTATCTAGCAGTATCACGGGATTAAAAAGTTTTTTTACAACATTTTTTAAATAGGTGCATCCACCATAAGCTACTATTATACTTACTTTTAGCATGTGGTCTTTGAAATCTTGAACAGCTGTGAGTCTAACATGACTATGTAAATTTTGGTAGTCTGTGGTTCATCTCAAAGGTCCTAAACCTAAAGCAACCCCCATTGAACTGCATCTCAAATAATCTGGCCCCTAGATGTGAGCTTATTACTGTAAAATTGTTCTCCCTTTAATTGCAAGTAGTTGTGAAAACTTTATCTAAAGTATTGATAAATATTCTCAAGTAGGAAAACTGCTTCAGTAGCTAGGAATAAATACTTTTGTGTTATTTCAGTGTTCAGTGTCAAGTGCCTGCTTTCCACAAAGTGCACGCACAACAGAAGAGCAACAGCAACAGCAAAATAGACTGACTGCTAGGATTTCTCTCCTAATTCACATAGAACATTTTTGCTGGGTCATATGCTGACCCAGAACTGATAATGAATAAGATATTGTTCAGATAGATATGCATGTAAATCACAACTTGGCCAAACATGTACTTTAGGCATAGGTCCCAGTAAAGCAAAGGAAAAGTCTTTCAATCCTAGCCATCTACAGAGGCTATTGACACCCACCACTACTGCTGGCACATGATATTAAGAGCCTATTCTGCTGTGGAGTGCAGGTGTGCGCCACTACCATTAAAAGGAGCTCCAAGGCTTTGTTCAAAATGTCGCTCCTGCTTGCCCCAAATAGAGAGGTCAACACTGCGGGTTAGGCTAGCCCACTGGTGACGGAGCTAGAAAGCGCAATACTGCAATTCAACAGCTTAAACTTGTATCCAAATTGTGATATGGGTCTATTCAGACATCCGCTCTGAAGAGTATGCATCTGCAAAATCCATGCTGATCAGCACACTGTGAAAGTACACGACAGAACCCGCTGTGAGGATGAGTGCCTCTTAGTCTTACAATTCATATGCTCTAAAATTTCATTTCCTTGCCAAATGTTTCTTCTCCATTACCTGCTATAAACAGAGTCTCACATACCAGCCCTGCATCCACAGCTACAGAAGCATATGCACACACGTACCACATCGGTGTATCCCATCTAACAAACTCAGGCCTGTACACACGCACACATCACAGTCACAAACCACATCAAAGAAAACTCGCCACAATGCATCACACCATTTATCATACAGATAACCCTTTGCCGACAAATATATCTATACATACACTCCATATCCATATATCACACGCAACAAGCCCAACCTCCATAAAACCACGCCATCGATTGCACATGACAAGCCTGTGCCCCTATGCAGGAACAGCCCATCTGTGTGTCACGCAACACTCCTGTACCTACTGCTTGTACCCTCTCATCACCCCTGAAGCACCTAGATTGGCCCAGGGCTCTGTGTGTGTGTGTGCTCATGTGCAAGCTCACACGTGCAAGAAACGTGTGAACATTAAGTGCCTAAGCGTGTATGTACGCAAACGCGTGTGACTGCGTGCACAGCGTCTATGAATGCACGTGGTGCCTACAAGTGTGCGAGCCTGTGTGCGAATGGGCTGTGTGTGGGTGCGCACGTGAATGTGGCATTTATACAGACATGCGTAGTGTGTGTGTGTCAGCATATGCATGGGTCAGCGTGTGTATGGAAGGCTATATGGGGGTGTGTAGGGTGCTGCTAATACATGTGCCAGTGCCTGTCTGTATTGCGTGAGCTTATACACTGGGGTGCAGCGTGTGTGAGCGTGTGTGTGCAGTGCGTGTGTCAGTGTGTGTGTGTGTGCGGGTGCGCGCCTCCCCCTGCAGCACACGCAGCGCTGTCTCCCCGTGTCAGCCCCCGTGTGCGTGTGACTGCCTGCGGGGCGGCTGTGATACCCCGCCCGTGTGGGTGTCCGTCAGCCTCTGCGTGCGTGTCCCTGCACGGGGACGCGGGAGCGCGAGCGTGACAGTCCCTCTGCCCGCCCGCCTCTGCGAGTGCGCGGGGCGGCGGGCCGCAGCCCAGCGGCGCGATCCCCGCTCGGGACGGGATGGGGCTGCCCCGGTACCTGCCGAAGTGTCCCAGGGAGTCGAAGAGCCGCTCGGAGCTGGGAGCCATGGCGGGGCGGCAGCAAAGCGGCAGCCTCGGTGCCGCTGTCCCGGCGGAGCGGAGAAGAGGCACTGTCCCGTCCCGTCCCGTCCCCCCGCCCGCCCCCGGCGGGGTGTGGCGCCCCGCGCCAAGGGCGGAGTGCGCGGCCCCTCAGCGGGCGGGCCGGAGGGCGGGCGCCGGCCTAGCGGTCACCGCCCCGCCGCCAACCGCTCCCCGCGCGGAGCCGTTGCCCGGCGGGGCAGGCGGGGCGGCCGAGCGGCCGTGCCCGGCAGCCCTGCTCGCCTTAGCGCAGCGGGAGCAGGGGGAGGCGGGCGGGGTTACCTCGGCGGCACCGGGCGGGCGGTGCGCGGGGAAGAGGGGGCCATGGTTCCTGTATGTATGCCTCAGGGCTTTCGTTCCTGAGTGGTTTAATCTCTCACGCAGACCGAGTGCCCGGGACACTTTCCTCTGAAAGACGGGTCTCTGCCTGTCCCGTCGGGCAGCATCTACAGCAAGGCCTTTTTTTTTCCACCTTAAAATTAAATTAAAGGAGGCAATTATATACTTAAATCCTCCTGTGACAATCATTTATAATCTAATCTATTTAGGCTCTGGTGTATTTCATATGGACGTTTTCAATTAAAGAAGAGTATAAAGAATTTTTTCCCAGGACGTTATCTGAATGTTAATAAGAATATTTTTTAGTAGCCTTATAATCTGCTCTGTTATTTGGATATATTACATGGGTGGGGTTTTTTTCAAAGTTTTAGCACACAATGTAAAATAGTATTGTCATTTAATAAAGGTAAAATACATCATGTGTCCCATATCTGCACGACTGTCATTAGTACTCCAATTTGTAATGAAGCCTCAATTATATTTGGACTTATTTTTCTATTTTACCCAGAAGAGGCCAAGATAATCAATTTGAAATTGTCTGAGGGTTAGCAAAGTGAGTTACAACAGGAGACCTTTGTAATTAACTTAGCAGTGGGTTTAGTTGGAACAGATATGCTCTAGCAGCCCAGTCGCTCTGGGCTCTGAGAATTAGGCAAGATGCAGAAAAAACTGTTGCAGGTGCAGTTCTCATATTTAATGTTTTTCCTCCCCAGAGCACTTGATTTCCTTTCTCAGGTAGGTCCAAATTCAAAGCTGTCCCCACTCGGACTGAGGAGACGGACCAGATGCCCTCCAAAGCCTCCTTCCAACCTAAATTCTTTTATGATTCGGTGATGAAAGACACATTTCCATCAGATTGAATGAGCTCTTTCTGGGCTGCTCTGTTGAAAAACACGGGGGGGAGGGGCAAAAAAACCCCAAAAAGCCAAGTCAGTTCCATCTTACTATATGCATACTTAATTTTTTAGGAAGCACAGAAAAAGCTGAGATGTAAACCCCTGTTAAATCACTGGAGGTCAACTTTCCCTTTCCAAAACCTGACCCAAATACTTCTGCTACCACATGGGCTGTCAGGCTCCACCGTTTCTCAGGGAAATGTGCCTTTAAGAGGCTCTGGCACCAAGCGACTGCCACAACTGTTCCTCTGCGCAGAGCAGATGTTGGGGCTTTGGGGTGACAATCTGTCCAGCACAGACCTGGAAAAAGCAGATGTTTGTCAGGCTCCTTGGCTCCGAGTGACTCCTGGACAGACCACCAAAATGAACAAATACCACGTTACACAACTAGGAATCTGAATAGTAAGTTCAGTAGAGGATTGCTCCTCACAGCTAGCATGTGGTTAGACCCCTCACCTCACCCAAGTTTTGAAGGCATTGCTACATTTGACAAAGCTCCCCATATGTCTCTCTGCATCTGCAAAGGACATTTTTAACACTGAGTCTAGAGTTTGTTGCAGTTACTTTCTTAGGATATATGAACTAGTAAGTCTAAGGACAGATTTGTTTGCTTTCGGTAAGAATTTTTGAATTGCTTGGGTTTTACCTCATAAATATCAGCATTAAATTTAATCATCCTGGTTTTTTTCTGGAGAATGTTTTTCAGGTTTGAAATGGTATGTGCTTGAATGCAGCACTGGTGCTTTAACAACGCATTTCTTTCTCCAAAGAGCCACACTAGTTAAATAGTTATTTGCAAAACCAAACACCACTGAATAGTAAACATTGCGGCTAAGTATTGCATTGCAGCTCATGTGCCTGTTTTTAGTGTCTTGCCTTCTACAACAAGTAAATTCATCAGTTTTCAACAGCATTATGGTTTAGGGAATATCTATTTTTGGTGTAAAAGTCAAGCAGGAAAGAAACAGATAAATCCCTTTCAGCAGTATTTTTTAGACCTAAAAAGATCCATCAATAGTTTCCTCTTTGTGGAATCTCTCACAGGCACTCTTGCACACATCTCTCTGTGCTTGCCTCTTTGATAATATCATGACTTTACTGCCCGTATCAGAGTAAAGAAAGGAAATTTGCATTCCCTTCTTTTAAAGTTAATACCAAACTCCCACATGTCTACATTTCCAAAGGCTATTAATGTAATGTCTGCAATGTCTGCTCTCTTAAACATGTGGTGATCACAGATTTGCCTTGTTTCTTTCAAGCCTGAGAAGATGTACAACATGCTTTAAGCCTGCCTTCCTCCTATCCTGTTACCCCAGTGCCACATGAAGTAATAACTGTGCTTTTAGTCACCATTATTCCTCACTGAGTTGTTTTTCACCAGAGTCACCTAGAAATAGACATAGTACTGTTCACATACAGCACATGGCTCTCTTTCCAAAGGATTGTGCTGTGTGATAAACTCTTGTGATACAGAAAATACAGGGAACACCTAAAGAAGAAATGAAAGATACCTATAATTAAAATGTGTCAAGATGAGACCATCCACATCCAAGCTCTACTTACTTCAGAATTTTAGGGATTTTATTAGCAGAAGGAACAGAAGGGAGGTTGTGATACCTTTCCTATAATGTCTTTCGAAACCACAGGGATGGGAAGATTGAGAGTGTTCATAACAGACAACACTCTTCAGGGTATTCCAGGGGTTCAAAATGTTGGTCTTTTACTCCTGCAAGGGGAATATGCAACGACTCATCACAAAAAACTTCAGTTAGAGGTTTAACCTCATTTCTGGCACTCAGAAGCAGGCTGTTGTTCAACAGAGACATTCAATATTGCACAATCCTTGAGGATGAAGTGATTTTAACAATTTGTAATGGGAGAAGAGATAGCTTACAAAATAATCTCATTCAGTTTGTCATTCCCATTAGGAAAAATCTGGCATCTACTGGTAAGGGCTGTTCCTGGTCTCCCCTTTTTTAAGTCAAATTACAGTGTCACCAAAATATGAGAGGTATATGAGGAACATGCCTGTGACGTGGTTCCAATACATTCATACATGCATGCTGAGCTTCAAATTACAGCTGAATCCTAAACACCAAAGTAGTGTGGATGGCAGATAACTGGTACTATTGCCAACACCCTTCCATGGACACAGGTAATGACTTCTTAAATGTAGCCAATTTCTGACCCATTTGTTTCCCGACTCCTTTTGACAAGGTGTGTAACCCACAGAAGAGGAGCAGTATTACAGGGAGTAATACTGCAGACAATCTAACTACTGTAATACAGAGTAATACATATGATGATCTAACTACTGCCACCACCACTCAAGTCAAGCATGCAGGTAGAGTCCATCCCTGAGGGGTCTCTGATGTCTGCTTTTATCACGCTAGTGAAAAAAAACTCACTGAAATCAACCACAACATAGCTTGAATGTAACCTACACTCACCTCCTGTTTTGGAATTAGCAATTTCTGTTCCTTTCCAGGGAAAATCTGCAGGACCATTGCAAATGTGTTTATCAATGAAAACACAATGGAAGCTTCTAGAGTGTAAGTCCCAAATGGGTCTTACTTGCATAAATATCTGTCAGCCGTTAAATTGCTGGTGCTGAAAAAAGCTTGAAGAGAACTTGTCTTTACAAAAAGTAGGGAAGTAATGCAGATGTTGCTTTTGTCTGCTGGAAAGTAGAATAAGGCATTGGGTGAGTTTTACATCAGTGGCTTTGGGGTTTTGCACTTAGATTGCAATAGCTTGTGCATCATTATACGTTTAACAGAGTTAAAAACGTGGTCAGTAGTGTAGCAAGTAGGTTGATAAAGAGGATTAGCATGTGCACCCAGCTACGCAAAGACTTTTGGGATTCTCCAGAACTACAAGGAAGGAACTGCAGTTCCCAGTTTTCTCATAACAGTCCAAGCATTTTCTCATCGACTTAAAGAACAACAGCCATAGCAAGGCTGACGGGACAGTGGTTTGTCGGCAGCCGCTACAAGACAAATATGCTCAATATATCTTCTTTTACCCCCTGCTGCTACTCAAATAGCAGGCCAGGCAGGCACTGGGCACTTGCAGAAGCCCAAAGTAATTCGTTATGGCTTTGACTATATTTTTTCTTCCACTGTCTCCTGGATGGGACTCTGGAATAATCACAAGAAGCTCCCCTAGAGAACTCACTCAGGATTTATATTCAGCCCAATAAAGGCCCAGACAGGATTTTGGAAGCCTAGCCAGTGTCTCCTAGTTGTACTGTGGACATCTGCAAGAATACATGTAACCATGACACTTCAGTGTGGACTACTTCAGTTTCACATTTTCAAGAACTCTTCCTCCACAGTATCCTTTTGTCTGGAGTTATTCCAGCCATATAGATGACGAATGCATACAAATGGAGTACTTCATCACTGAAACTTTCTTTACTGGTCCAATATGAATAAAGAGCCTTTTTGAATAATGAAAAAAATAATTCAGAAATTCAGAAAAGCAAGTTGAAGTTGCAGGAAAACAATGAGAGCTTTACAGGTCATTACTCCATCTAAACTCTTTAGGGTAACAGAAGTCCATTAGTCTGTAAGGAAGATGGCAATGAGAATTTATCTGAATATTGTTTCAGTTTTGGACTACACCTACAGGGTGTACATGAAGACCGTGCCTTTTAGGGAAAGCGCAAGCTAAACTCTGATATCTCTAAGATAGAGTTGATCAGGGGTGCCTTATGAAAGTCAGAGAAATCCGATAGCCATCTTAAAAATACCTTTTAGCAAAAGTTTAATCTAAAGAGAAATTCCAAAGAGACAGCTCTAATTAAACATAACATGGTACTCTCAAAATCCCCAAAAGTCTTTAATTTTTTTTCAGTTATTATTCTTTTAATATGTTTCCTCCCTTCCTGTAAGATCAGTAATCACATATTAGCTAGGACACAGCATCAGAAAGCCTGCCAAGGGACACAGGGCTCAGTGGCAAAGTCTGGCCAATATTCACTCAAGCTCTCTTTGCTCCAAGGTTTTTGGTACAACTTCCTCACCATTAACGTGACCAGGAGAGTGACAGCGTAGTCGTGTGAACTGCCCAGAGCCTTCCTAAAACTGCAGCACATATCATTGCAACAGCGGTGTTAGCAGGGTTACAAAATTGTTCTCTGCCAGTCTGCATTTAATTGGGGAACAGACAAGGCATCTTTAGACTATGCATCATTTAGAATATCCTGCATTTTGTACTAGTTATGATTTGCTGTTTTGTACTTTTTACGGTGTTTTACATTCAGGAGGACAGAAATAAAAGTTATTGGGAAGAAAATGCTTTGAAGAGGGGGAAGGGAGCTCACAGTTCAATTTTGCAATCTTGTTAGAAGTAAAATTAATAAGTGACTAGAATTTATGTTGCATTAGAACCTGAATAAGGAAAAAATGCGATTACCAAGTGGCCCTATACACTAGCAGAGGCAGAGATAATATAAGTCAAAACCTGAAAGTTAAAGCCAGATTCATTGACATAAGAAATAAGGTCCATATCCATCGCAGAAGGTGTAAACATTATTCGAACCAACAACCAAAGGAACTAATGGATTTTCCACCTCTTGAAATTTTCTAAACATCATCACATTTGATGTTTTTCTCTTTTATAGATAGGTAGATAGATAGATATTCTCTTATATTGAGATATTGTCTTGTATACAGAGATATTTGCCAAATGAGTTAGATAATAAAACAAGTTGAAACTCCATATCGTTCGCTGTGCAAGTGATCAGTCATGCAAGTAGTGCCTTCTAGCTTGTAAATGTATTCAGAGAGAAAATTGGTAAGTTCTTTGTTGCAGCTGATTAGTTAAATCATGCTGGCAATGACTGAATTCCTTTCGCTGCTGCCATGACGATATATGGAGCTATCTCTGAAAACTGGAGTTTCTTTGGGACCTCACAGACAAGCATTGTGCTTTCTTAACAGTGCAGAAAAAACAGCAGCATATCATGTTAGCTAAGCTATTTAGCATGAACAACCAAGGGTGCAGTCAAGAGAGATCTGACAGATTTAGATGAAGTGACTGAAGATGATACCAATACCAGCTGTCTGCTCCATGGCCCACTGCTTGATGCCTCAGCAAATATATGGTCTGTGAAACAGGCTGGCTGAGGTACAGATTTCGTATTATTTGGCCCTGTCTATGCTGGCAGAAAGGTGGGTTGGACCTGAGTGCCAGTAGTGTCTTAAACCACTGCATTTTGGACTCCCAGATCCTGTCCGTTGGTGGTCTCAGCAATGAGGAAGTGGCAGCACAGATTTCAGAGCAGGAAGGATGCCAAGAAGAAGTGCCTCAGGGATCTGGAATGCATACTGTGTGTACTGTATACTGCGAAAGAGCACCCTGGCTAATAAAGCAGACAAGCAGAAATTACATTCCATAGGTCAGTAGGAGTTACTTATTTCCTAATGTAAGATGACTTTAACATAGGGTGAAGAGCAATGAAGTGTAACTGAAATTTTGGGGAAAAAATACTTCCCTCTCGTAAGAAATGTACTAAAAAAAGAGAGGCATATTTCATGTGTGTTTGGCAAAAATCAGACAAGAGACTCTACATGGATATGCAACCAGGTAACGTCAGGTACTCTCATCAAAAAGTCTCATTCAAAGGCAAAAAATCTAGGAAACTTTCCACCAGATCCAAAAGCTATTGCTACACACAATTGTAGAATCATTCGTATCCTGCGTACCAGCTGGGGATATAAAATGCCAGACAAGTTTGCGTTCACTGGCCTGATTGCATTTAGTCTATAAAGAGACAAAGAAAAAAGAGGCTTGTTTAGCTGAGTTTCCAAAGTCATATTCAAGCATCCCTCCCTCAGAAAGTCTAATCTCAGGCTGACATTGGCTGCATAAACACTTTAAAGCTTTAACGATTACTGCAAAGCTGAGCTAGGTGAAATCCACACATGGCTAGAAAGTAAATCCAAACTCTAATGCTGCAACCTTGTCCAAGCACAACCCCATAGACAACTGCCTACCAAGTCCTATTGCCACATCCATTATTTCTTAAGAGGTATGGAGCAGCCACTCTCACCAAGCAATACTGCAGATGGGTTTTTCCACACAGAAGCAGTGCAAGCAAAGCAGGAATAGATGAAGATAATGTCAAAGCCAAGCAGCACAGACAGCGAGTACTACAGCAAGGACCTTCCAGGAGAAGTCCTACCAAGCAACAGTCTTGTCTTTCCTTGCAGGTACACCACCACTCTTAGACAGCAGAGGCAGGAAAAACTACATATTTTGGCCAAATTTGCTAGCAATTTTGGGTATTATGCACTTAACTGTAACTCTTTATTTTCTTGTACAAGGTAATCCATGTCTGTGTAGACAGACCCACAACAGATGGCATTCCACACTCTATAGCACACACCCTGCTCCAAAAATCTATGCATTTCCAGTGTCTCCCTTCACTTAAGCAAGCTGTCAACAACCACCACTAGTTTAATGCACCGCCAGCTGAAGCTGTCCCTCTTTCTCACTTTTGAAATTGGTACATGTGATTCTTCAAGATCTGTAAAATCTTGTTGTTCTTTGGACAAATGTTGCTGTGAAAGTACAACATGAACTTTGGTTAGTTCACACATTAGCAAAGCCAATGTCCTTACAGCATTTCTGCTGCTTTGCTTTCTCTTTGATACACTTGACTCTTAAATCTTGCAGTGGAAATGACCTGGATTACACAGACCTTTTTTTTTTCAGTTGCTTTTCTCCCAGTTGACCCAGTTTATCTTTTACTGGATGTGCTGATGCCTGCTATATGCTACAAGACCACAGTGAGGCAGGTATGCCCAGTGAGGTCTTGCCAAGCCTTTGGGATTAACAGTTTATTTAGTATTCTTCCTACACTCTGTCTTGCTGGCCTATGTGAGATTTCAAGCAGAAAGCAGTGATTACTCAGAATGCTGCTCTTGTTACTTTTTGATTTTCTTGGCTGACTTGAGAGGGACTGAACTAAGTCTGCACATGCTCAAGGGCTTCCAGTCCTCTCAAGACAATTATTTTGAGGTATTAAATATTGTTTCTGATCAGAACAAATCACACAGGATACACAGCTGAATTTTACAAAGGACATAATGAAAATACGCAAGGCTTAACATAAGCACTTGATTGCAAAAACAAACTAAACCAAACCACTCAGTATTTCAACAGCTGTCATATCAGCAATTCAGAAAACTAAAGGAGTGATTTTTTGCACTTACTATATGTCTCATGCTCCTCTGAGATTACAGAATCACAGAATCACCGAATGCTAGGGATTGGAAGGCACCTCGAAAGATCATCTAGTCCAATCCCCCTGCCAGAGCAGGATTACCTAGACCATATCACACAGGAACGCGTCCAGGCGGGTTTTGAATGTCTCCAGAGAAGGAGACTCCACAACCTCTCTGGGCAGCCTGTTCCAGTGTTCGGTCACCCTCACCGTAAAGAAGTTTTTCCTCATATTTATGCGGAACCTCCTGTGTTCCAGCTTGCACCCATTGTTAGATTCACTAACATACAAACATAAATCACCCCAGGACAGTTACTCCTGACATAAACTTGGGTAAAGGGAAAAATCAGGTCTGCCACCCTCCATCACTGCTTCAATTCCGATGGAGAAAACGGGCAGAGAGTTGTGAAATGAAAGAAGTAAAATAATGCAGCTCTGGATTTTCTTCCATTCATTTTAGAAACATCAAACTATAATTGATTTGAGGCACACATGAAAAAGACAGAGGGGACAAAAAGAGCCAATTTGTGGCTTTGGATATGTTACCAAAGTGATTGTTCAGACAAGCTGTGTCCCTTTCCTGGCAAAATGCCCTCTTCTTCCCTTCCCTTTTGCATGTCCACATAATTTCCTGATTATGCAAATACACAGCAAAGCCAGTTCATCTGAAAATGAAAACCAAGACAAAACACAAGACTGAACTAATGCATGAGGGGTTTGTGTCATCTGTCATTCCACAAGGGAGAGTTTGCTAGTCTGAGTTGAGAAGGCCAATGTTTGAGCATGAGGGTGAGCAAGAGCTTGAACAGTGGAAGCAGGTGAAGTTCCAGCTTTCTCCTGCACCCTTTTCCAGCCCAAAACATTCTTGCTGTACAGCTAACATTTCTGTGGGATTCCCCATGGGTTTCACATGTTATACCAGGTTTTTTTATTCTAAAATTCCGGATTAAGCTATAAACCATATAAGATTTTCTAGAAAGAGTTAGGCTACCCATGAATCATTGGGAAAGATGGCAACTAACTGGCTAAGGGAAAGCTTCCAGATGGCAGCATTACTTTCAGAGAGACACTCCTCCTTCCCAATATGCTTTTGAGTGACTTCCTCGTCTCTTCCTTCACACAGAGCTGCACTGAGCCAAGGTGCTCGATCAGAGACTTTGTGATTCATTTGGAATGAAAAAAATAAAAAGTCTTCCTGCTCCTGTGCCAATCTATGAAGCACATCTGTCTTGCACATGCATAGTTTTTGTCCTCCCATCCCAAAAAAAGACATACTAGAACTAGAGAGAAAATGAAAGCCAAGAAAGAGGAGAAAGTAATTTCCATGCAATGGGAAACTACATGAACTAATACTTGGATGGATCCCCAGCTAAGAGATGTGGTATGACAGAGGCCCATAAAATCGGGAATGGCACAAAGAAGATGGACAGGCAACAATTATTTACAGTTTTTCTTCACACAAGAGTAAGGACATGGAGTAAAACCATCAGGTTTTAAAATAAATTCATGGAAATATTTATTCATATAATTAAACTGCAGTTTTAAAGTATGAATACATTCCTATAAAGGAACACTAGTGCAGCTGAACATATAGATGGGTTCAAATGAAATGAAATATATTATCAAAACCACCGACCTCCAGGGCTTATTTAGCCATTTTTTTAATATCAAGAGCAAATCAATCATTTCAACTCTGAGTTCTCCTCTTTAGAGGAATCCTCTGCTCTTTACCATGTACAAGGAAAATAACAGCAACAACAAATGGTGCTAACCCTCGTCACTCTCCCTCAGGCAGAGCTGCCCGAGCCTATGGGCACCACACCGCACCCGCCCATGCCAAGGTTAGGGAAGCCCTTCAAGGCACAGCCTCCCCTGGCACAGCCAGCCCCTCTGGCCGGAGGACGTGGGGCATTTGGAAGTTAGGAAGCTGAAAACTGGGGGCGGATGCTAGTAGTACCCCTAGGCCTGAAGCCTGTCTGCTTACTGGTGCGGATCCTGTAAGAAGGAGGCATGGCTGGGGACACGCTCCACTCTGCACCCCGGTGTGGGGTGGGGAATTTCCAGACTTGCATAGGACAGTCTCCACAAGTCTGCCTGAAGGTTTCTATTTCAGCAGCTAGCAGCACACGAGAAAGAGAGCAGCCTGTGTGAGAAGGAAAGAGACACGCTAGCTGCTAACTGGTGGGAAACAGGCTCTATTTTTGGCCTCTCAGCCTTCAACACTGCTTCTAAAATGCACAGATCTGATTTTTTTATATGTATTAAAAAACAGAAACTCTGAAATAATTACCTGCTTAGTGGCTGCCTGCTCACTTTGGGACTCAAGGGCCGTAAACACAAATCTCTGCTTTGCCCCCTTTTCAAGAAAGTATCCAAGAGTATAATAACCCCTACTACAGATAAATATTGGACTGAAAATCAGTGAGTGAGCGATTTTGGCACAGTGGTGAGGGCACAGATAGCAGATTTGCACCCCAGTCATGTTCTGAGGAACACCCATTCTGCGTGCAACACCTGCAAGAGGAGAAAGACCAATCTGAGAATTAACCAAGTGCCAATGACAGCCACAGGAAAGTGGAAGACCAAGGCCTTGGTCCCAGCATCACATCAAGAATATTCCCACAAGGATGTGCTCCAGGCTGGCAGAACCACACCAGCCCCTGCAGCACTGCCAAGCAGGACACTCGAGGATGGCCATAAGGCCTGAAGAGTAGAGTAGAGGCAGCTGCTAGCCTTTGCAGGCACCAAAGCACCCAAATGATTTGAGTCCCAGGGAGACAGTACCTCTCTTCCTGCATGATAGCACTCTTTCCCAGATCAATATAATTCTTGGAGCAGTCACTGCGCTGTTTCTGCAGTTGTCCTCAGAAGGACTCAAATTCCCAAACTACAGCATGGGTGAATGGTGTCATTCAATTTGTGCACTCAAGGAAGGTGTCCAAAGGTTTAAAACAGGATGAGAAGCAAAAGGATATTTCACTTCAAGTGGAAAAGAGACGTCATTAAAGGAGCTCGGAAGTGCCTTGTCAATATTAAAGCAAACTGTTCAAGCAGGGTCAGACAGACACTGAGAGCCTCTGCAGAGCGTGGCTTCTCTGACCAGACCAGGAAACATGTCTAGAAAGAGACTTTTCTCCTTCACTTTCATAGCATCTAAATGAAGAGGTAGAAAATGAGCTGGCCAGAAAAAAATATCTGTATGGAAAGAAAGTATAGTCAATTTTAATCTCTACCAGGATTATTAATTCCATGTTATTTATAGTGCTTATAGTGCTTTACAGATCACTAAGAAACAGCATTCCCATACATCGCTTGAAATAAAACCCCCTTCAGAATTTGTTTACACATTTGAAGGATCTGTCAAAATAACAGATGCAATATTTGCATTTGATTACAAGATTTACCTCTTATGAAGAAAGGGATAATGTGCCTATACACAATTCCTAGCCATCTTTTCCAATGGAGTCTTTATAGGAAACACTGGGGACATCTGATAGGAAACATATTTGGTGGCTGAGCTAACCAGTTTTCCCAGTGCCAGTGAAGATGATAACAAGTAACTGCAGAGGCAGTGAGTGTTGAAACATTTCAGTAATCCATTTTCTTGCTAAAACTGAGTAACACCATTTTTTGTTTCTGTAAGAAAGATTCCAAGTTCTTGACCAAATCTACCAAGTAGCTAAAAAATCTGCAAGGAAGCACTATGTAAGATAACTCAGATCCTCTTTCTCTTCTTAATTACGCTGCATGGAACTAGATCCTACTTCAGAAATCAAGTATACAATTATAACCTAAACTCTAAGAGGCACATTTTTAATCCTAGCTACTTGATATAACTATATCAATGCTACTTATATGGATCTTACTAATACAGTGATATGGATAATTCCTCTGCTAGCAGGGAAATAGTTTGGATTTATAATGGTGCAGCTGAGAACAAATCAGAGCTTCATATCTGGTGAGGTTATTCATATCTAGTGCAGTCATTGACACCAGGCTAGCCATAAACCCTGGTGCTGTTGTTAACTGAATGAGCAAGCTTTCACACGTATTTCTATTCATAATATTACAGCTGTTTCAGCTTTCCTGTTTCAAGTAGGTAAATATTTATTTAAGGATTACTGTAGCAGGATTATAGCATGTCTGAAGACTTTCTTGCAGATGTAAGTTTACTTAAATATCAGATGAAATCCTGAAATCCCTCTGCCAGAGTGTGATTTATATTGAATCTGGACTTAACCACTGACTCTGCAGAAATGTACTCTAGGGCAGCTTTTCCAAAAGCACCTCAGTGTTTGGAGAAACAATGTTACATCAACATTTAATAGAACTGGTGTGTTCTAGTAAGCCTGGGTTCTTACCTCACTGAAGAGCTGCCAAAAAAAGAGCCTTTTCCTGGAGTCCCTTCCATGCATTGATTAGGGAGGCTCCACGTCTCCAAAACACCCCAAATGTTCTTGGGGCTTGAAAACTTTCACAGGTCTTGCAAGTATCCTTGTGTTTGGGACATTGCTTCACAGTGAAAATAGTACTTTGGTGAAACGTAACAAGTCACAGTAACACTAACCATAGCTCTAAGGACTGAGCCATTGCCAGAAGGACACTCACGGAGTTGACAAGCTCAGTGTTAGGATCTCAGGAGAGACATGCTCTTGCACCTTGAGAGAGATGTCCCAACAGCGCTCTCCAGAGTATTCTTCCTCCCTGAATGCTAAAATTAAAAAAAAACAGATCAAATTAGGAATAAAAAGTGCTGCAAGGCAGATGACACTATTTTAAGGCTGTTCTAGCTATTAAACTATGAGAAGCTTTGGCTAAAAGCTGTGGCCCATAGTTTCAAAGTAAATCTTAACCAAGCGGTCATGCCCAACGTGGAAGCATTGATCAACTCCTTCCTCTAGAAAGAGAGCAGAGGCAGCAGGGCACTGCTGGCACTTGCCTCAAAAGTATATACTGAGTTGTTAAAAACTTTGTATCAAAATAATTTCTAGACTGCAAGTCTCCTTAGTTGGCTTCCTGAAAGATAACATTTTCAGAAATGTGGTAAAATTCCAGCTGGTCTTCTCCAAGTTACCCAGATGTGACAAAATGATCCTGTTTCTGTATTACATTTTTAGTTTCTTCACTGCAAAAATTCAAATGCTATGATATCTTCCCCACCCCTCCCCCCCGCAATACTCCCCCTACCCTCAAATTCCTTTTGAATTTACATATTCAGTAAAGTTGCAACAGGAACAAAGTCCTGCCCTCCATGATAGACCTGATGGGTCTTGAGTTTGTTGGCTCAGCTTATGCCAAGGACCCCAGGTAAGTTCAGGGCCCCTGCTCAGGGGTGGATGTGAAGCACCAAGTGCTTTACTGATACTGGGCAGCTCTAGAGCTAAGCAAGCATACGACCTTTACACAGCTCATACAAAAGCCATAGAGTTTACATAGTAAAATCAATGCTTTCTCTTGGATTAGCTTCAAAACATACTGGAATCTAGATCAAGAGCTTGATCCTGCAACCTGTCCCCGTGTGAGTGATCCTATTCAATGCCATGGTACTGTTTACCTGGCAGTAGGCAGTAAAACAGAGTAGCTGTGTATTGACACAAATGTCATGGAGCAAAGTGTTTCTAATTTGCTCTAGAATGGGGGACGTACTTTAAAAACATGTAAAAAATTCACCCCCTGTCCAATCCTCACTGAAGGGAGAAGAAATAGAGAAGGGACAACTCTGGCACAAAACCACAAAGAAACCCAGTCTCTCTTAGATAAGATAGTTCTGATAGATTTTTGCAGGGGCTAAAAAAAGGCTACAAGGAATATGCATCCTGCTCAGGAACTCGTAATAAAAGAGCACCTCGACTTGCATTAGTAAATACAGCATTAATTGCCAAGGAAAGCCCAAGCTTTCTCCCCAGTGACAGAGAGGACTCGGTTCCAACAGGCATCAGAGACAAAAATATGAAAACAAAAATGTCAAGGGAGTTCCAGGGCTGCTGACATCCTGATTTCAGCAAGCAACTCTTTGAAAACAATACAAAAAAAAAGCAAAATTGTCCGTGTGGAAGTGACAATAAACTTACCAAAAACCTGGGTTTGTAGTGCATGTGATTCGGAGGCATGGAATATTGTTTTAAGTGTCTCTCTCCATAAAAACGTCTTGTATTTTGCTTTTGCGAACAAGCAGAAGAAAGTTTTATTTATAAGGTGTTTTGAATGTTGATCTGCTTGGCACAATCAAATGGGCAATTGAATCCAAAATAGTCACTGCAAAATATATTTTGGAACATATTTTCCCTCTGATCCAACATCAGTGGTTGCCAACAAAACAGTGAAAAATGGCTGAGGCACAAATTTTGATATTAAAAACACGTTTTATTCAGTTGTGGGGTATTTTCATAATGCCCTTCTTACAAGTTCATTTATTTTGTAGAACTCTTCAGAGAAGCATAAGATAACCACAGTGCACAACCTAATGCCTGATTTGCTGATACGCTCGGAAGATTTCTTTTTTTTTTCTTTAAAGAGATAGCCAAAATAAACTGCAAAAACACTAGGATTGAAAAAAATAACAAAACAAATGATCCATGGACGTAACTCAAAAGTCACACAAGTATTCCCTGTGCAGTCAGTGGCCTATTGAAGGATGTTTTCAATATAGAAGGACCACAAAGCTGAACCTAATTCTCCCTTATACCTCATGGTGGTACAGGGAAAAAACAGTCAAGACATTCAGCTCAAGCCTCAAGATCAGACATTACTCATTTGCAGTTCTCAATGTCTTTATTTGGCTCCAATGAAAACAAGTCAAAGCAAAATAATCTGAGAACAACAAAAACCTTAATGGTTATAGCAGCAGTGACCCAGGAAAATGAACCTCTGTCCTTCTCTGCTTTCTGGGAGAGGCAGGCAGCTGCTGCAGCTGCATTTGCCATGGGGTAGGAAATGTTTTGCTGCACTTTCCAGCCTGGGGAACGGCCCCGTTGCCTGACATTTCCTTCTCTGCTGTCCCAGAAAGATGATTGCTCTGTGTGCTGGACTGTTGTCCTCTTGCACTGGCTCCAAGCCACACTGCTTTTGAGCTATTATATATACTGGCATGTAAAATCATTAAATGAAAAAGGGACACTTTTTTTTCCCTGCAAAACTAAGAGTCAGAAAATTATAAGAAACTAGATTTATAGCAGCCCCTGCATCCTTAATCCTACTCCTTTATATGTTTGTTTGCCCTGGGAAATGATTGTATAGCAGGGTCGTATAGTTAAATGCTATATCATAATGCAGTGTGTGCTTGCAAGGCTCACCTTTTTAAAATTATAAATAGATTTTATTTGAATTTTAACACCTTCTTTGTTTCATGTGCTACCCACAAGGGAAGGGTAGAGAAAAACCAGCTGAAATATTTCTTTCACTAGAATTTGCCAATTCAGTGATGTTGAAACATTTTGTGGAAAGGTTGTGACTTTGACAAAGTCCTAGCAGAGCTCACACATGTCCTAAACAGTCCCTCAGCACTATTCCCTGGTCACCTGACAAGGAGTCACACACCCAGCAACACAAGTTGCTATATTTTCAACTCCTTGGGAGCCCACAGTCCCACGATTTCCAGGGTCTGAGACTTGCTGCTTTCCCCAGAGCCAAAATTGCAGTCCCTTTCATAGAAAATCTGATATATTGGAGTTTTGTGACTAGGTGGAACAAAACCAAAATATTAAAATGCCCTGTGACACTGTCAGAAGAAGCCCACAATGCAACCTGCTTCCTCCTAACTCAGCAGTTGCTCCACCAGCTGCTGGGCACTTGCAGCCTCATGTGAGCAACAGGCATCGCTTGGGCAGGGACACAGGCTGTGATTGCTGTGGCACATTGCAAATGCCCAGAACAGCAGATTGAAGAGAGGGAAACAGCAGTGACAGATGGACAGAGGGGCTCACCCTTAACAGTGTTTTCTTGAAACCCAGAGGTGTTTCTCTTTGCTTTCTGATGGCCTCTGCAAACAGAGGGGAGATGACAGTGCTTAAAGAGAAGTGGTAATGTCCTCAGTAAGAAAAAGCATAAAACACCTAAAGGTGAGGTGGCTCTCAGTCCCTGTTTGCTCTGATTGCCTTTTAACTGGCAACCAGAAGCAAAGTCAAGATTTAGTAGAGCCTGGTGGTGTCTGTCCTAGAAGTCCACATGACCCGTCTGCTGGGTGCTGGTGTTCCTAGGAATTCCTCTTAAGAGTATTCAACACAATAGGTCCAAGTAGCTTGGGAAGAAGAGACACATCTCCTGTGCACCTCTACTGACAACAGACACAAATGTATGTGCAGCCTGTTTCTATCCTGCTGTCTTGGCAGACACTGCGTCCACACTAAAACCTGGGTGCTGGCAGCTGCAGCAACATGAAGCTTGGCCCAGGCTTCAGAACCCCTCCAGCAAGTAGGGGAAATGACCGTGTAGGGAATAAATCTGTGTGCCTACATTGTACTGTAATCTCCAGGGTGGCTGCCACCTTGACACGCTCTGCATGTACACCAAAGGCAAGGGTTTATTAGAAGGCCAAGTCACACAAGTACCTTGGGGAAACAGGGCAAAAGCTGCTGTTACTGGAGATCCCCGACCACTGCTGTGAAGTCCTTGGCTGTTCTCTTAGTTTCCCAGCTGCTCTCTGATACCTCTTCACTTTGTTTCCTCCCATCATCTCCCTTGCTCCTCTGCTCCATCTCCCCAAGACCCTGCAGGTGCTTGTGAGCACTGGTCAAAGATGGGCTAGGACTTGTCTGCAGCCCCTTGGGGAAGTTATCCCAGGTGGGTACGGGTGGACTGTTGCCCACTGCTGGTGGTCAGCTCCACGGGCTCTGCTCTCTCAGCTCACCAAAAGCATGCCCATGCCACAGGTCCACCTCAGCGCTACACCATTGCCCCTCACTGCCTTCAGCGGATGGGACTTGATAGCTATGGGGGCCCTTGCGCAAAGAGATCCTGTCCCCAGCACTGTTCCTTCTGTCACTGTCTCTAGCCATGCTCACCCATGCCTTCACCTGCTGAGGGCTGTACATGGGCTGTGGGACCTCACAATTCTGCTGGGGCATTTCTGGAGAGTGCAAGCCAAGTCATGGGTGTGCTTTCCTCCACTCTTTAGGCAAGGATAGGAGCAAAGTTGTGGGCTGTGGAGCACCCTCCCTATCATCAGGAGATGACCCCACATCCTCCCTGTCCTCCAGCTCACCACAGCTTGTCACGTTCCTGTCTGATCTCAACAACCCATCAACACGTATGAATCAGAGCAGCAAATAACATATTTCCATCTTCACACACCCCTGCTATGGGTTCAGTGGTCACTTTGCTGCAAAGAGCATAGCAGAAATAGGATCTTTTCTGCACTTGACACCTGACTGTGACAGCCTGGAAGCTGTCCAGCTGGCCAGAGCCTTTCGCAGCCCAGAGACCTGAGCCCAGCCCCTATGGGGAAGGACCGTCTGCTTCCTGGGGTAGCGTGGTTCACCGTCACAGCCTTCATTTCCCATTTCCAGGCAACCAAGCCACAACTGCTCCAGTCCATCGAAGCATCACCCAATATGTCATGCAGACGCTGGGCAAACAGTGCCAGGAGCGTCAGCCTTTCCTCCACATAAGACCAAAGAGCAGGTGCAACCACAGGAAGGGGAAGTCAGAAATACTCTGCCAGGCTTCAGCTGCTCTAATGCAGCCAAGGAGGCTTCAGGAGGGGGGACCTGCAGGATGAGGTGGTGCAAAGCAGCCCTGTGAGCCACCTTCCCCTCCCTTGGAGCAGGGCTCTCTGCAGCACCTCACATGGGTACCTGGCAAAAGCACAGCCAATTCTTTTATTTCATTACCTTCTGAAATTTTCTGCCATTATCCTTTCAGCCGCCAGTAGATGGTGATACTTTATCTCCATCCAAGATGCATGTGTACACTGGAGAGCCAGGGAGGCAGCATGACAGCCTGTTTAAGAAGAGATTGAAAAATAAAAAATATATGTAAATCCAAAAGTCAGGCTCCAGACAACCTCCTGCTTGTGCAGACGCTGATTTTGGAGGTCTAGCTAATATCCCCAACCTCACTCAGGCATCCGGGCTAGATGTCCAGAGCTGCAAAAACTGCAACTTCAACTATATCACTTGCTTCCTGGTGTGATCCTTTATGTGTGTTTCAATAAGCACATGAGAGGAGGCCTGAAGGCACAGCTCTTCATGGAAGCTGCACAGTCTGGGCACCAAGGAGACGAAGAAAATTTATTTGTTGCTAAGAATGTAAAGAACATCCTCACCATTCTCTAATGAAGCAAAATCCTGGAGGTGTGTTTGGTGATCACATTCTTTCGAAAAGCTCCCTTTATTTTACAGACTTCTCTTCCTGCAGCAAGTGAAAAGCAGTGTAAATCGCTGATCTACACAGTCCTCTGTGGAAAAGGTACTCTCACACTTCCAGCTCTTACAAATTGCCTTCAGAGCTGCACTTGTGCAAGAACTAACCTGATCATAAGAAAAATAATAGAGAAGATCTGGCTAAATCCTGCCTGAAATTGCAATGCCAACACTTTTGTCATTCCTGATTTATTGACACATCATTCACTTTGGGACAAGACTGGTGTGGTCATGAATGGTGTGGTCCCAAGCATAGGCAAAAGGAGGCAGGATAAGAAAGCCCTGCCTGATGCTAAGCCACATGTCTGGCTGCCTTGCAGGCACGCTAGGAGTGACCAAAAAAATATGGACCACAGCAGTTCTTTCCCCTGGTTTTGCTCCAATTACAGGCCTGATCTTCCTCTCCCAGAAGCTGTGTGGGTTACATGCATGATCATTTTGTCTGTCTTAAAACAGAAATTGCTAACACACTCTCACCCATTCAGCTGGGAGCCATGTTTTGGTGAGTGCATTTCTTAGATGTTCCTGTCTCCATTGCCTGGATAAATTACTTTATAGCCTCCCCAGCTTATCCTTGTTTTGCCTGGATCCACTCCACATATGCTCCAGGTTGTGACTTCAGTGCCACCAGCCCATACAGCCATTTCATGGCTTGGGATTTGTCCAACTCATGGCCTACGAAGGGCAACAGCAGATGCCAAACCTGTGGACACCTCGTGGTAGGGAGGGCAGGGTGCAACTCAAAACACAAGAGGCTGGGCTCAATTCAGGAGTTTGCACAGGGCATTAAGATACTACCAACAGGAGTCCGTGACATTTTTATGAAAACAGGGACCTAAAATCAGTCCTCCCTCTTACACAAACAGTACACATAGCCCAGTGAAATGGGCGTCTGAGAAGAAAGTGGCGTCGATTAAATCTCCCCAGCTAGAGGACATAGCTATCGGTTCGGTTTCAGCCTTACCTACCGCACAGTTAGCAGCAGTTAGCAGTATGGTTTTTCGCTCAAACTACAATTTCCAGACAACTAATTTGGACTCAAAATATATCTCTTTCCTCAGGGTCTGAAGAAGACAGAAACACAAATTAGAGAGGAACCGTTCAGATTTAGCAAGAGGCTGTAAGCATTTCACCCAACGAAAAGAATAAGCATCAGCCGATAATTTTAGAATCCCATAAAAGAGACAAAAGCCACCCAGGCAGACCTCAGCAAAAGACCTCCAAAATACACACACAGAAATAGGAGATAAAACAATGAAGTGCAATCAGTCCCCAAAAACTCCCACCCAGAGCGGTAAGGCTGAGATTGTGCTGGCCAGGCCCAAGAGAGAGAGAAAAGAGCAGTCGGGGCTCAGAGAGCACCCTGTGGAGGTAGCAGTGCCAGTCAGCAGCCCCAGCCTGTGCGTTTGTCGCCTTCTGTGAAATGAAGCCCTGCTTTGAGCCTCTCCTGCGTGTGTGGGGAGCAGCCGACTGAGGCAGCTGGCAAATGGCTCTGGTGAGAACAGTAAAAGCCGTTATTAAAATTTGAAAAAAAAAGAGTGAGAGCAACAGATACGTTTGACAGAAAAATCACATCAGAAGCAGGTTATGGGGAAATGCTTGTGGTGAAATTGCAGCTTTGGGCTAAAGAGGCACCTGCTGTGCCCACTGTTAATTAATTGCCATGGCATCAGATGCCCCTAGAAACGCCTCACGGGGCTAGAGAGATGTGTCTTGCCTGTGAAAAACTTTCACTCTCTGCATCCTTCCAAGCAGCTTGCAGGTGAATAAAACCACTGAAGCTGTCTAAAGGGATAAACGCTCCCAGTTAGCCTGGATCCCGCAGTCCCAGGATGGGACTGGGGCAGGCGGAGATTTGACAGCCTGCACCAGGACAAGCTTCAAACTTTTGGTGTCTTAAATAGGTAGCCTTGACCCAAGCAGGGAGGAGCTGCTTGTGGGAGATGTTCCCCATGCAAACTGCTCCACGTGGTTTTGGTAATTTCTGCACCCTTTCTTTACAAGATGTGTCATGCGATGCCGTGATCAATGGCAGAGCCCGGCCATCCAGGACCTGCGGCAGCATCTCCTCCCACCTCTGTGCAAGGCTGTGGAAGAGAAATGCGTGTCCCCAGACCATGCACTTGCACTCAGGCCAGCTGCATCCTCTTCTCTGCAGGCACACACACCCTGCCAGCCGATGGCTCCTGCCTTCTCCTCCTGCTGTCCCTGAGCCTGCCATCACCAGGGGCTCAGCCTGTCCTGCTGCTGGGTGAAGCCTCAGAACTGTCCCCTGGGTCAGGCTCCACCCCTGCTGCCTTCCCCTTGTCCCACCGAGTCACTTGTCACCTGTGAGCTGCAGGGAGCCCACTGCACTGCCCCCAATCCTTGTTCATCCCACTTCCCATCCTGCAAGCCCCATGTCCCCACTGTCTCTGCCCAGACGGAAACAGCTATTTGCAAAGGGTGGAAAGCCTAGGACAGTGCTGCTGAAGGATGCTTGGTCCCAGCACAACATCAGGAGCAGGATCAGGCCTGCAATACCAGCGTCCTCCCTTCTCTCAGCACCAAAGTTTTCTCTTGACTTCCGTGCTGCTCAGCTCTCTTACCAGCCAATTCTCTTATTCCTTAGTTTTAGCCATGAGTCTCCTATCTCCGTCTGTAAAATACTCTCAGGGAGGAATCTACCATGAGAGCAGCTCTCACCCCAAGACCCCGCGTCACGCCAGGGATGCAGACAGCCCTGGCTCCATGGCATTTCAGCATCAGCTTTATTATTAATTATCGGTGTCATTATTACATAGCACCTACGAGCCCTGGCCATCTAGCAATGCCCCGTGCAGAATATTAAAATGCTAATTTCCCTGCAAGATGAGAACTTGCTTGTGTCTCTCTGCTCATTTGTTTGCAAATGTCGTTTTGCTGTTGAGGCTGTATTCCCAGCAGGCACAACAAGGAAACGCTTGCATAAACAGCCCCTGTTTAAGAAACCAAGTATCTCACACATTCATGCATTATAATCCTAATTGGGATTGTCGTGACAGTACAAGAAAACCGTTTTGTTTTGTCTCATGCATTTTTAAGATCTTATTGTGCCTTCGGAACGACTCAGTGCAGCGACAGCTTGAGGATATATGGTGGAGGACGCAGTTTTCTTCTGCAAAGCATGGCTTGGCTGGCTGTAATAAGTTATATTAAGGCGCAGCTCATTTTTGTGCCCCTGTGTAAGTCTCCAAATGGTGTGCTGGTGTGTGACTGCTGCAGCTGTCCCAGGGCTTGCCCTGGTATCGGGTACTCGCTTGGAGAGCGGCTGGCAGCACAGCTCTTGGCAGTGATGGCTGTCCTGGGCCGGGAGCCAGCACCCGCTGGAATTGATGGGAGCTCTTGCACCGTCACCAAAGGGCTCAGTGGCTCTGCTCCCTGGGCAGAGATACCCTCTCTATTAATGATAGCGATTAATAGGGTACGGTTTTTAATGCTAATGCTAGGTAGGTGAAGAGGTGGCTCAGGTACAGCAGAGTAAAAGGCCGCAGCTCTACAAGCATGCAGCAGCAGAGCAAAGTGCTCTTACTCCTTTCCCCCTGCACTGAGTTTCCTTGGAGAATTGCATGTGAGGTGCCAACCCCCTGAGCATCCCCATCCCTTTTCGCTGCCAAAGTATCTCCTGAAAATGCCTGAATTCTCTTCTCCTCAGCTGCGTGGTTTCCAGCAGTTGATGAAGCACAGGAATTGTTTCAGGCTGCATTTTAAGGTAACTAAACCAGCATTCAGTGATATGGCAGCAGGAGCAAAAGAATTTGGCACCAACAAATGCAAATACTGCAGTTCAGCTTACAACAAACAAGCAAATGAAACCAGGATCTCTCCCCGCAGGTATTTTTTGTAAGAGCCTGACATTATTATCGCTCTGCTATTGAGCAAGACTGGCAGCGTTATCTCAAATTGTGCAATACCCCTAATGTTTAGCACTATTTCAACAGCTCTGAATCTTGGGGATACAGAAACACAGCCAGAAACTAGCTTGGAGAGAAAGATGGACAGTTTTTACAGCTTTACAGCAAATGTCACACACACATAGTACAGGCCATCTCCTTAAACAGGGTATTCCTTCTTTTCACAGTCACAGTACTCATCCCTCTTTCAAATACCTGCCTTTCATTAAGACCACACGTCTGCCTCCAGGTGCTGTTGCAAAGTGATTGCAGTGGGGTTTGCTGCTGTCAGATGGGACCTCTATGTGACTAGTAAAAATCCCCTCCTCAGGTTAGGGATGCAAGCCTGTTTCCAAGTGTTTAAAAGTTTATTACAAAAGAGGCATAGCTAGCACACCTGAGAGAGACAAGAGAGTCAAACAGACTGGGACAATCTGTGGATAAAGTAATCAAAGTTAAGATGTAGCAAAAAGCATCTCAGGTACCTGCGCCTGTAACTCTCAGGGCTAAAGAAGTCACTGTTGCAGGAGCCAGAGTTGATAGCCCAGGATGCCTGTCTCCTGGTACCAGAACTACTCTCGGCTTCATTTCTGAGCTGTCCACACATAGCTTTAATTCAGACATGGTTCAAAATGTACAGAAGGGCCAGAGCAGACACACTGCCTGGTTTTGCATGGATGGATGCGCTGGAATGCCACAATCTTCCAGAAAAACTCACCAAAATCTGTCCCACACAACTGCCACTGCTCACAACCAGGGTCTGGCACTACTCCAGACTGCCCAGCCACAAAACTCAGCCTAAGCCAGTCCTAGTGGGGAAAGAAAAAGAAGGGAACAGAGAAATAAAAATCAGAACCACGGCCATGGTGGGCAGTGCTGAGTGGTTTATTCCAGCTCGGCTTTTCACAGAGGGCAACGAAATCCTGAGCAGAGAGAAGCGAGACTCATCCAACAGTGACCAGCAGTGCCTGCTGGGCCAGGGGCTGGTTCTTGCTGTCATGCTGAAGTCCCCGCTCCTTGCTGCCTGGGGGCTGCCCGATGTCCTCACTGCTGGTAGGATGCTCCAATGAGCCTCTGCAGCAGAGAAGGTGAACATGGCAGCTGCAGGAGGGAAGCCCGAGTTGCTGGTGGGGAGCATGGAGCATCCCAGCTCAGCTACATCAGCCCTGTGGCATGTGGGCAAATCTGCTGCGCCTGCTGATGGTGCTAACAGTGCTTTACCTGGCAGGCTGAGCTCTTAGGGTGCCTTTGCTCTGTGCATCAGCTTAGTCTCCAGCATTATCTGACAACTCAGACGTGAAGAAGCCAAAATATGTGCCCAGTAATCTGGAAAACAGGTTCCCTGTGCAAGCAACAAGGCTCAGGCAAAACACTGCTTATCTCCATGGCAGAGATAGTGGGGAGGGAGGCACTTGCTGTAAATTACAGCGTTGTTCTTCCTGCACTGGGAACACGTACAGATCCTCTTCGCCTGGTTGCCCAGGCCCCAGACCACAAGAGCACTCTGGTATGTAAATAGATCGAGGCACCACTGCCTAGAGGCACAGAACTCCCAGCCGGCCAGCCTGAACTCACTGATGTGTGCCTCACCGCATCGCTGAGGTGCCCAGCTGCTTGCTTCCCCCTCGCCCAGACAGACCTCACTGCTCTGCCTGCCCCAGGCAGGCGGCTCAGCATCTCCTTCCCAGACTGCAGGAGGTCAGCCTCAGTTCTGGCATTGGTCCCAGCGTGGGTGAGTGAGGGGCGCAACCCCAGAGGCTGCTTCCCTTTGTGGCTTTGTCCCATCGGCCCTACAGCCAACGCTCCACTGCGGGACCATCCTCATCTCGTCCTCCTCCAGCCACTGGGGAAAGGCATCTGCTTTGTCAAGGAAGAAGTGCCATAGCCCTGAATCCAGCAGAGCTCAGGGCTACAAAGCTCTGCAGAGGACAGGCTGACCCTGGGGTGGTTGTCACCGCAGGCCCCTTTGGAGGTGCGCAAATGTTGGACACAGAGGCGAGATGTTGGTCTCAGGATGTACGTGGATGCCAGGCAATGGCAGATCAGGCATTTCAGGGCTTGGCTTTGCTGGGGCCACATGCCTCTGCAGCCTGGCCAGAGCAACAGGGTTATGGAAACAGCTTGAACAGTAATGCAGCCTTCAGCCTCGCCAGCTGGAAGCATCACTCTGATGGGCCCTCAGCCCACAGTCCTACCAGAAAAACATAGTATCGTCTCTGGCCAGAGCAATATCACCAAACCACAACAGCTTTCCATTTCCAGCTCCCTCCTGAGCTCCATCCATCCAGTGGGATTTGCCAGCAGATGGCAGGCAACCCCTGGCAGAGGTCCTGGACAGCCACACTTGGCTACTGAGCTCCCCGGTCCCATCCAAACAGCAGTAAGGTCTCCTCCCAGCTCTCCTGCCCCTTCCCTGGTCATCCCCACACCTGCACCCGCACCAGGGGCAGCACTGAGCCAACCACCTGGGCATGCAGGTGCAATAACACTCTGCGGGAGCTTGCAGCCCTCAAGAGGTGGTCGAAGAAGAGCCAATGTTCAAGCTAAGAGTGCATGGAGGTGTTTGGTTTCAATACCAGCAGTATGGAGAAGCGAGCCACACTAAGCTATCTGACTATCATTTAGCCCAGAGAAACACCTTTAAATTAAAATTTAGAAGAAAGAGCGAGCAGGCCAGATACCACAGGCATTGCCTCTGACCCCATGCAGGGTTATCTGTTTGGCTCAACCTTTGATATTAAATTCTCTTTTTGTATTTAAGAGAAAAAAAGGCCCATTATCAAAGACACAGCATCAACACCAAGGAGCAAACAGACACTGCACTGCAGACTTTGGATTCAGGGGTCCCTGTACCTACTCGCCCTGGCTGGACGTTGCTCTTTGCCCAGGACACAGGCAAACAAAACCCACATTTACAAACCCCATCGTAACACCAAGGAGGCTGCTGGCAGAGGGACTTGCCAAGCACAAAACGGCAACAGCTAGGGACAGGCATTTCATTTTCAAGCCTCAAGCAGCTGTTTGCAAAAGCAAAGTCAGACTGCAACAGTTTTGCTCTGAAGCCTCCCCTTGAAACCAGTGACGAGTCTGCTCCAAAAGGCTCTAGGAAAGGAATTGGCTCAGACCTGTGCTCAAATTGTGTGTGGTTTATGTGACAGAGAGTATTTGAGCAAACTGCTGTCGAGAAATGTGAATTTCAACATTTGTATGTAGCTGTCTACTGAGAGGGGAAAACCCACAAAACAAAGCCCCTAACTGATAAACAGCACCAGCCTCCTAAAGGGCGGCTCCCCTATTGGCAGGGCTGCAAGCCCTGCTCTCCCCCAGCACACCCGGGCTCATGGGGAGCCATGGGCAGTACCACTGGGACAGCGCCAGCTCCGTGGCCATTTCGGCTCAGCTGAGCAGCCCCAGCTCTGCAGGCTGCTGGGCTGGGAAGCAGGGCTTCATGGCCCTTCCCCCTCCTCCAGCTTGCACACACTCTCCCCATCTGCCAAAGGGCATCGTACGTAGCCTGTACGTTATTTATGCTCTGGCACTCGGGATGCACAGGGCCTGGGCACTCACGACCCAAGCCTTGCAGATGCACATGTAGCAGCTCAGAGGGGTTGAACATCTCTCCCAGGCTTGGGTTAACCAGCATGACCAGTGGGTTTTCGCCCTCCTATTGGCACTGACAGGGGCTGGCTGGTGCATGGGGAAACGCTGACCACAGCATCCACCAGCCTAGCCACCTCTGCCCTGTCTGCACACACACAACACGCAGGCTGGTGTGCTTCTGGTGCAGCTGGATGGCTGCCCTCTCCAAGCACAGCGGGAGCTAAGGTACAGCCCTTGTAAGGCCAGCTCTGCCCGTGCAGGGTGCGTGCTACCCCATACGTCTCCTCTTTTACACATGCTCCCTCAGGGGCTGCACTGACTCCTCCGAGCCAGGACGGCCATCACCTCTGCAGCAGTGCCCGCTGGGCACTCCTCCTCCGAGCAGAGCTGGGGTTTGGGGCAGTGACAGCTCTGCTGTCCTGATGCCTAACCTTGCTGCAGCCCAGCCCTGGGCAGCCCTATGGGCTCCACAGGATGGTCCTATGCCTTTGGGCTACCAGTGGCTCAGAGATATTTCAGGCCCTCCGCTCCCACGATCAGGTTTCTTCTGAAGCTTCCAACAACCCTGAGAGGGGAGTTGTGCTTCGGACCAGCAGATTCGTGGAGCAGCTTCTGGTGGACACTGTCATATTGCTGCTGTGGGCCATACCATGAACTCCCCTTTTGGCCTGGGTGTGCTCCCAAGGGGTTCCTGCCTTGGAGTTGTGCTCCGTTAAACACAGTGGCACAAGATGATAATCCGTCTTCTGACTCCAAATCCTCCCCAAGATGCTGCTGCCCAACATGGCCCTGCTCACATGTAGCTGGATTTAGTTAGACTCTTTATATTAACAGGTCAGAACTGACTTACACTTTAAACTTCGTAATACAACAGGCAAGAAATTCTTAGTCCTTGTGTCTCTGGACAGTGGGTGGGAATCACAGGTCCACGATGACCCCACCACCGCTGATGTCCAACAGCGGTGACTGATGCAGGCTCACGCTGCCCAGATACACAGCAAGGAAAATAAGCACACTGATGCTCCAGGAGCCCAGTGGAGGAGTCAAAAAGGGGCTCCTGATCCCTCACTGGAGAACCTCATGCAAAAAACAGAAGTCAGGAGAAACTCCTGCTGAATGGCACTTGATCACGGTTCAAGCTGAGACAAAGTCAGCCCAGCCTGTTCCCACCAGGCTCGCTGGGTCACACACACACACACGGCTGTTAAAGCATGTTCTGGTGACAGAGAAATGCGGTGTGATTCAAAAGAAAATAATGGAGCCGCTCCCACCTGCCCGTGTGAACATGAATCATGTGGGCTCAAACCCCAGCCAGATGCAAATCAACAGATCATAAATGAAATATAAAGGAGTACCCCCTGAGGCCTGACAGCCTCCCCCACCTCTCTCCCCCTCCCTCGAATGGGCTCTGGCAGGATTTGTTCACATCCTCCCTAAATAATCCCATGCTCATTCCCTGCCAGCACCTGCAAAGGGAAGAGAAAGAGTTCATTTTCAAGGGATTTCCCAGAAAGGTCCAGCTCTTGCCCTCTTCTTCTGGAGTGGGAAAGTCATTTGAGACAGTGCAGGGCTTTTGCTGGTAGTCTTCCCTCAAAGCAGGTGCCACCTGGGACTTTGGGGTGGGCAGGTAGGGCTGCAGAGGGAGGAAACCAAGAAGATGATGCCGGTGGGGTGCTAAGGGTCCCTCTCTGCAGAGCACGAGGGGCAGCCAGGCCCCTCCTTGTCGTTCGAGGCAGCAAGTCATCCTGCAGCCCTGCAACGTGACGCCGGAGACTCCCTTCTTGCTTCAGCCCCTCTGCTGCCTCCCCTCCTTCAGTGGGACGAGGCTGCCAGCCCAGGGGATGATTTATGAAGGCAGCGGCTTCCTGCCAGTGGAGGGCTTGCACAAACCACACCTCTCCTAATCCAGAGGGGCTGGCGGGAGCCCCGCACTAGCACGGCATTTGCAGACTTTCTTTTGCCTGTCGTGGCCAAGGAATCCGAGTTTCCATCAGTCCTTTCTGTTTGACTTGCAGGTCAATGAGATGCATTTCCTCAGCAAGACTCATGTCCTGCAAGCAGAAGATCCAGCTTCATGGCAGATGATGTCTGCTGTACTGCTGAACTGTCTGGCTCTCTCCCACGTAGGTTTTATTTTCTTTCTAGCTTCCTCAGTGTAGTCTCCCACCAGGTGCACAATGCTTCCATCCACAACAGTACCATATGTAAGAAAATTTGAAGACAATAATCCCAAGAGGGCTCAGGCTGCGCTGTGAAATATGTGCTGTACCTTTAGACATCCTGACGGACAAACACCGGAGCTGTCAGACAGCTCCCCAAGACACCCAGAACCCAGCAGCACTGGCAGCAGAATATCCTCTCTGGCAGCAAAAGCAAAGTGACACAAACCACCCAAGGGCTCTCTGAATATAATCTTTCTTTTAAATGCATCTAGCCATAAAACAGTCTCCCCAGGGGCAGGCTGCCAGGGGTCTGGAGAAGAGAGGATTTGTGTAGGACTGTATCAGTAGGACTGGGCAAAGCTGAGCCATGGTATGAAGAGGGGCACTTAGCCAAAGCTTACAGCAGCCCTGGCAAGTGAGAACAGAGCAGGGAAGATCAGAAGAGATCAGACCTCCCTCAAATCCATTTGAATCCAGTGAACTGCCAGTTACTGTGTGACCCTCCTGTGGGGCAGACCTTAAACACAGCAAAACGAGGTCTGGATCTGGGGTGATGCAGAGAAGCAGGAGGACACGCTTCAACAAACTCCCCAAAGCCCTCTCCTCACCCACACATGGGACTCGTCAGACCCTCCGAGAAACACCGGGGCCTAAAACGTTTTGGAAGATGGGTACCGCAGGCCCGCTCCATGGAGGCATGCAACCACGGAGCTGCGGCAACCCCGTGCGTCACCTTCTCCCAGTCAGGAGTGAGCTGGTCCTCATGTGGCACCTTCCACCTCTACCTCTCCCACCCAGAGGCCCCCGGGAGCTGGGGGATTGCTCAGTGGGAGCGGCGTGTGTGCATGGGGAGGAGAGGCGGTGTGCAGCATGCCCGTGGCTGCGCTGGCTGGCACCTCCCTTCTGACTCGTGTCTTTTTCACGCTTGTGCTCTAATTCACCAGGGCGGGCATCGCGATCGGGCTCCGGGACGTCCAGAGAGCTTTTCTGAAGCGTTGCGGTGTTTGCAAAGCACCTGAGAAAGCAGGTGCCGATGCCAGAGCCTCTGTCCCAGGCAGGAGAGCAGCGCAGCAGCAGTGCTACCCTCTCCCGGCTCACCCCAGGCACTTCTGACACCTTCCCGAGACACCCACTGCCTGCAACAAGTGCTGACAGCTTGCATAAGGTGGGCCCGTGGCTGGATAACCTCCCTTCCCATCTCTGACGTGGGCCTCGCAGTGGGAGCCGCCTCACGATGGTACATTGCATTCACCACCCCTTGCGTTCACCACCGCAGCCGCAACCTGAGAGGGGACCTCTGCGCCAACCCCACCACTTCCAGACCTCCTCAGAAGACCAACTCAATAGTTTGCAAACATCCACAGTAGCAAACATCCACATCAGATGGGTACCGTGGTCCGGGCAGGGGCTGAGAAATCTGCCCATGGCACAGATCACCCCCTCTTGCAGGAGGGATGGCTCTGGCTGGGAGGAGTTGGGTCTGGGTTAGGGATCTGTCCTCCCCGCCAGCAGCTGCAGGGCTGGGAGCTGGTCCCGCACCCAGCTGAAGGAAGCGATCGTCGTGTTACACGGTGGGGAAGTCTGGCCCTGAACACCCCAAGCTGCGGTACGCAGTGTAAACCTGAAACCTGCTCTATGAATGCTCAGCACTGTTATATTTAGCATGCATAGCTATTCTGGCTACAGAGGGTATCCTGTTTTCTCACCGCATTTTTGGGAAATGGATTATTCCTTAGCTCCACATTTGGATATGTGCGTGAGAGGAACGAGACATAGGAAACTTGATTAGTCTCTTTTAAGAGGTGACAGATGACTATCTGTCACCATAATATGGTTTTATTAGCCATGCTGGCCTAAACGAACTTAGGACAGATCCTGATAATTTAAATGAGCATACTGCTGGAGTTCACCTGTCTGACAAGATCCTGAAATCCCAAAGCAAAAATATGTTTTGTTTCAACATCCGCATGTAGCATACCCAGAGAGCATCCCTGCTCCAACAGAAGTAGGGATCCTTCCCACTCTCCCCCCATCCTCTCCACAAGTATGCCACACTGCATGCACTGGAACCTCAGTCGGTACAAGGGCAAGACTCAGTACTGCTATGGTGCTCTTTTGATTTCATTTTCAAGGTAGTATATATACTATCCAGAGCCACAGACCAGTGACATGCTGGTCTCCCCCCAGTCATACGCAAAACATCACCAAGGAGCTAGGTAGAATACAAATGGATTAGCTCAGTTCTGACACACGAGAAGCTACAGCGATAACGCAGTCTTGGAATAGCACAACCCCTGTGTATTAATAAAGGCATGACGCACTATGACTGATATATGAGTTTGGCACGTTAGGTGGGAAAGAACAGGCCTGCTTCTGATCTAGCTGGCAGGTCATTTCTTACGTCCTCCAGCACACACGATCCACTGACAAGTATTTTATAAGATTTACATGAACAAGCTATGGTTGAGCATTTCTCCACAGACTGAATATATGTAAATGTTATCATCTGAGATTGAGTTCTCAGAGACGAAAAGCATTTGGCCACTGTGCAAATATGATACATCTCACAATCTCACATGACTCAAATACACTTAAACAGCTCTAATATCGCTCTGCATGATAACAGAAGTTACTTCATTCCTGCTTCCCAGAAGCGACTGTCTCAAAGTCACAGAGGACTTCCAGCTTTCATCCAGCAGCAGCACAATGTAGAAGCAACTTTTGAAAATCCCCATTGGGACATACCCACCAGGGCATGTTAGTAGATGTCCCCATTGTTTTTTAAATGGGTAGGGATTTATTTCTGTGCTTGTGGGATACTGCAAGCTACAGAAAATTTTAAACATTTAAACAAAAGCTCCATTATTACCAGGGGGGGTATTTTGAAACCATAATTATGCAGATATTAATGCATTTATGGGTGGGTAAGACCAAAGTCTATAAGCTTCTTGACATGGTTGAGTCAGCCTGCTTGCTGTGTGCGAAGAATTTTGTGAAGGTGACTCAGTCCTGTCAGCTTCGCTAGATATACCTTCTACAGGTGTGATGCTATACTTACGAGATAAACATTTATCTCTCAAACTCAAAATGTTTCCCAAGAACTGCAGTTACTAGACACCATGATATGATCTGCCTGCTTGAATCTCCTCTGCTGCAGTGAAAGGAGGACACCAGCAAGGGAGAAGCCTGATGCCCTTTGGTTCTTCTTTGTTAGCAAGTTAACATTCCGAATTTTACTGCCAAAACCAAACTACTGGAAACTCCTTCTTTCTTCTGTACCACTGCAAGAACGAGTCACACAATTAAAATAGGTTGAAAACAGAAAAATCATAATTATAATTTGGCAAACTACTCATTCTATATCATATTGGATAATGGCAAGACTGACAACAGATGGTTTTGTACTGTGCAGCCTAGCAATAATAATGCAATCTGACAATTTAAAATCATCTCATAGCACTATCTGTCAAACTTGAGGACTACAGGAGCCTTTTGAGGTAAGACTTGGAGCCTTTTGCAGTAAGACCTTAAGCCTTTAATTTTGCAGTTCTCTGGCTCATCTTTCAGCCAAGGAAGTGTGTTTTCTTTAAAAGCTGATTGCTTTTCCATAGACCTGTGTGACCTAAGCTTACAGGTTAAAGTTCAGTGTCCACTTGTGTAAATTGTCTGAAAGACTCCAAATTGACAACCGTGCCCCTGACCAGGTCAAGCATTCAGAGTTAGAGGTCATCCTTCCAGAGCAGGGCTGTGCCATGCTGCCCAGATAACAACAGAAAGTATTTTTTTAAGAATGTAAATGTTAAAAATACATGTTTGAATGTATTTAAAAGTTCATCACTTTCTGGAGAACTTCAGATACCTAAACTCGATGGCATGAAAACATTGTTACAAAATCCAAAAGGCCACACACTTCTACTCTTTTTTTTTTTTTTCCCTAACATCCCAAGGAATTCCTACTTGTTGATGTAGGAAAGAATCTTACCAATGCAGGCTCAAATGCAGACCTTGGACAGGACGTCTGAGCCATACATCATTTGGCAGGACCTGGTCCACGATTAAAACTTCATCTGCTGATAATAGCTAAGAAGAATTCCTTTCTTCAGTGCTTCACATATTGAGTACTTAAGACACATGATTCGTCGTGTGGGATGGAGATTGTATAAAATGCATTATTGCTGGTTACCACGTCACACCCAAGACTCAGTAACAAATACCTAATTTTGTTCTTTATTTTAAAAAGTCATATTTAAAAAATAATATAGCTTCTCCTTTACTAACTTATTCATGACATTTACTGCTAGTGTAAGCAAAGCAAAACTCCATTCTCACAATGGACTGGGGCAAAGGTATCCTTTCTGCAATGATGTCAAACACCAGTTGGAGGTTCCACATAATTTCTTACTAACCATCATCAAAAGACGTTTTAGCTAAAGGAAAGTATTGCTGAATATTTCATTCAGCCATGTGTTCAATGTATGCAATGGACACGTAAAAGTTACATACTCTCAAGTTCTCTGTCCTCTTCAAGATACTTCGAAGAACACACCACAAAATAATCACAGAAATGGCCTGTTACAGTCCACACACTTACCAGTATGCTGGTAAACAAAGCTGGAAAAACTGATCCTATAGCAGCATTCCAAGGCAAGCACATTATATAAAAATTATTAGGTAGGTTGGCATTACTTTCAGGCTTCAAATAACAACAATCATCATTATTTTTTTTAAACACCTACTCTGGATTATCTCGGATATCTGTTACATAACAGCTGTGGTGCTCCCACAGCGATTTCAGCAGCTAAGCTATGACTGTACACGCATCTTTCATAACCTTGGTGGTGGTGGTTTTAATCTACCTTGAACAATTATTGTTCTAATAAATACTTCTTGTAAATGAAAAAATCATTGTAGTAATCATGCAATAATATTTTTCTACATTACTATAAAAATACCAAAATAAACCAAAGCTTCTGTTTTTTCTGCAATCTTAAACAAGGGCATGAAGTTCGCTGGAATGTAAAAAAGCAGTACCTACCTGTTAAAAAATGATTACAGGTAAATCGTCATTAACCTTTGCTGGCTATTGGAACAATGCTTGCTCAAGTTCCATGTTTAGCCAGATTAAATTGATACTTGGCACCAATATGATGCTTGTGTTCAAACAGCACATGGAAATTACTCCTCACACTACTAGTGTATATTGTCCAGAAGTAAAAACCCATACCATTACAGCGATTATTATTTGCATTACAGAGTGCCTGCAAGTGCCAGTCATGAAGCTACTGTATGAGGACAAAATGACCATTCCTGTCTCAGGCACCTTACAACAGGTATTCAGGGAGGAGACAGATGGATGCAGATGGACTGGAAGGTGTAATGAAACACCGGGACAGTTTTCATTAACACAACAGGTACGACTCAGGCACACTAGTAGCTTAAAATATGAAAATTCTGTAGACATGAAAGCGAAAGGGTTTTAATGAGGGATGCAGAAGAAACCTAGGAGTGAATTTTTCAGAAATTCATGCAACAGGTCTTCAGGAACTATGGGCAATTGGAAACAGAGCATAAAAATGCTTATTTGGAAATCTAAAATGGGGGGTGTAGAGGTTGATCTGGTGGGACGATCAGACCAGGAGATAACTTAGATAACTTCTTGTTTTCAGTAAGAGGGATGGAGAAACAGCAGGTTTTGGCAGTGATATGCAAGCGAAGAGAGCAGCTTTACATCCAATGCAACAGAGATGGCAGAGCCAGAGGAGTAACGCAAAGCAGGAACCAACAAGTCAAAGCAAAAGACTAATAAACAACCTACTCTGCAACTTCCTGAAGGGCTGTGAAATGTAAGTTGTCTCACTGTAAAGGACAAAAAAAGATATGACACCATAATTCAGATCAGTATTAGTGGATTAGACTGTAAATTGCATGACCAGGTAGGAAAAAACAGTGAGAGATGCTGCAGAAGGACAAAGATCGGGACAGAGTCAACATAGGAGGTTTTAAGAAGGACAAAAGTCAAAGCTGCTGACTAAGCACAATCTTACCAACAAACAGGACAGCAGAAGCAGAAAGGAAACTTAAGAGGGATATAGAGCTGGGGATGCTCAGTTGGGTTGAGGCTGAAGCAACAGCGTTTTATCCATGAGGTGTCAGAGATGCAGACCAAGCTTTTTGGCAAAAAGCCACTTCTATTCTCATCCTTGTGCAAAATGCACATCAGAAGCCAAAGCTTCTTTCTTAACGTGACTGGTAGTGCAAGTAAATCCCAACCATTCTTACCCATGCAACTGTTATGGAGAAGACAGGTGGGATTTTTGGAAGGCATTAACTCCATCTGTGAAGCAATGGTTAGATGGAACAGAAACACACAGACTAGCAAAGCACACAAAAACCCACTTTGAAAACCCACCAATATGCTCTAGCTTGTACTTTCCATGTTGTCACCTGAAATACTTGAAATCCTCCAAGGTCCAGCAGAAGGAAGAAGTAAGAGGGCATTTAGCTTTAGAATGCAGTAAACCAGCTTTTTTTTTTTTTCAGAAGACACGTCTACAGGATTGTCATGCAAATAATAATGAATCTCAACAAGTGGCATTGGCGTGGCATGCCAGAATACTTTTAAGCAGAGGGCAAAACCTAAGTGAACCACTCCATTAATTCTGCTTTCCATAAGGCTTCATTCTATTTTGATAGACACATACACATGAATATCCTTGTGGGCATTTTAAAAGCTGTAATTTCAAGTCTGAGGTTTTGCAAGCTTTGTTTTGTGTGGTGTATGATATCATAAACATCCTGAATATAATTACAACTGCAATTTTGTGGGCTATATTTTCCCTCTTGGTAGCCCAAAGCCAATGTTTACAAAAACTTTTCAGCACGCTTATTTGATTTGAACTTTTTATTATTATTACAAATGTATATTATTTCATTAAAAAAATTCGCACTGAAGCAAAGTCATTTCATTACAACCAAGAATACAAAATAAATGTAATGAACTCATAGTTTAGATTTAACAGTCATTTCAAGAGTGACATCGAGACAACTCAAAAGCAGTAAATTCTCAACTCTAGAACGAGAAACAAGTATTTTGCTTTGTGGTTTTGCTAGCCCATTGGCACAGGCACTGCCGAATGTGGCCACCACAGATCTAGAGCGGCAAAGTTTTGTGGCAGCATGAGGCGCATACACAATAATTTCTAATGAAAACTACAAAAATGAAAGATGCGTGCGTGAAATTATTAGAAAAAAAATAACTGAATAGAGACAGGCACACTTCCACAAATAGTAAACATGGGAAATACAACTAGAACAATTTGAAAAGTTACTACCTTACATATATAAAAAGTTCTTTAAATTGCTGTTAAAAAGGACATGTTCTGCCCAGATTTTGTGTAATACTTTTAGTGTCTACACAAGACAAATTTTTAAAAAAATTAAATAGTATTAATTTACTACTAAATATTTAGGGGATAACAGTGCATTAAGGACTTTTTTTTCATATAGTAATACACATCACTCCTGTCTGGCGACATTTTTAGAAGATTATGTATGGCCTTATGTACAATACATTTATTTAATCCTAAAACAATTCTTTGCTTAATGGTGTTAAAGTACCATTCCTGAAGATTATGAAGGGCAACTAAGCTTATTATGTTTATATAAAATATTATACATATTCGAACACTTCTAGCTTCCCGCCACCCCTCCCACTACGAACGCTCTTCCATCCCCCTCCCCAGATACAGTGTCACACATACAGTGCAGGACTCGCAGCTTTCCCTATATTTTTCCTTCATTGTGCAGTTTGTGCTACATAAACTTCATCAATGCGGACCAGGCTGCTCATCCCATTCTTTCCCCAACGCATTTGTTTCCTCTGAGCCATGATGGGAAAAGCTGTACTCAGCAGCCCACTCTCCCACCGGGCAACCAGGATGGAGAAGACAGCTCTGCCGGTGTCACTTGTCTCTGTTGGTACCAGGGTGAAACACTTTGGTGAGTGTGTAAAGGTTATGGGCAGAGACAGAGCTATGAGTACTAATGAAACTGCACAGGCAAAAAATAACATAAAAACTATGTGGTCCTGGCTTCCCACGACATACTGCACGATTCACTTCTGAAAGCGGAGCGTTTTTACCTCATAGGATGACCTTTGGAAAGCAGGGCTGCTTCTGCTATTACTGCCACCCACCCTGGCAACGCGCATCATGCTCCCAAGAAAAGTCGAATTATTTCACCACCAGGAAGGAACTAGAAGAGTGTGCACAGCCCCCATTTCGCAGCAAATGCTTTTGCTTTTATTTGCTCTCCTCCCAGTTGTGAGTTTGAAGGCAACAGAAGAAGTCAGCTCGGCTTCACACATCCATACAAAAGCTAGAGAGGAGCGGCCTGTGGTTGTCTATCACAGCTAACGAAGGCAGTTCAGCTGAGGGAGAGGTCATGGCAGTCACTCTAGAAGCTGGAAGCTCACTCAATTAAAGCACCTTACATCGCTGTGAAGTTTCCCACTCTACATACAGATTAATCTACACCATGATTTTGCCTTATTGGCACAAGAGCCCACCTTAATTAACTGTATGGTAACATGTCTCTCTGCCACCTCCTGACATTATATGAATTTTGATGGTCAGCTGCAGGTCACAGTAGGGAGAAGAAATGTTAGATAACTATAATGGAAAAGACAAAAGGATTTTGAGAGAACAAAATGGTGAAAAGAACAGGATGGGACAAAAATTACTCTGCCAAAGGTCAATTTCCAGAAATGTGACATTCAAGTCACAAAAATATAAAATAAATGTTACTTTATGGCATTGGTCAAATATCTATTAGCTCAAAGGTACCTCATCCTAACATCAGTAAGAGGTGAGACATTCCACTTACGGAAAGAATGTAACGCCAGACTCATTAAAATAAAATAAAGGAACAATTAAAATCTGTTCTTTCAAACAGGCTACTAGGGTACGCATAATACATAGCATTTCAAGAGTTACACATTGAAAGTATCCTTTGGGAGATTATTTTTCCCCAGAAATAATTTTTTACATCAAATTGCTTCACTGAATTTTCACCACCTTCTTACCCATTTGATGACAAATGCACGTTTTGGTTGCTTCTCCAGAGAAGCTGGGTGTTGTCAAAACCACCTGATGGTAGATATGGCCAAAGCAAGACAACTGCTCACAAAAGGTATGAAAACAACATGTGTTTGAGGAGGAAGGGAGCACTAAAGGTGACTGGGAGATCAAATCCAGTAGAAACATGTACATGTCTAGCTGTGATGAAAAGCATTCTCCTCAGAGCAAACAGATTTACCCATCTTGCTAAGTCTGATCACAACTCCAGTGTGAATGTGTATGGGTAGATACATTTTTTTTATACAGACACAGGACAGAAGAAAACACACTGTGGTATAAAAGCCTGTAACATTAACCATTTACATATAAACTTTTCTCACTTCACCTCTTCTCTGGACACCAGTTGTAGAAGCTCACTGATACGACATTGCTAGTAGCTTTCTAAATGCAATTTTTCCAGGTTTTCTGCAACAAGAGCCAGACTTATTTCTGAAGGCTGAAGGAAAAATGAAGCTGTCCCAAATTACATGTTGTGTCTCTCCGAATAACTGTGGTTGCAGAAGTTGGACAATAATCCACTGATTATGCTTCTGAACTCTTGCTTATTTACTGGGGATTTTCTGCCAGCTACCCATCCACTTACAGTCCTTAGGCACAATCAAAACATGTTTGCTCTAGGGAAAAAGAAACATTTCAGTGCAATCAAGCGCATCTGGTGTAACTAATCTGGGTTAATCACAGCAATGTGAGCGACACAGAATATGCATTATAAACATGAAAAAGGAACAATTTTCAACATGCTTTTCAAACTGCACAATAATTTCTCTTAATTATTAATTCTAACATAAAATGATTAAATGCATTTGTTTTCACAAGTCTTAGTATTTCTGTCACCTTTATATTTAGAAAACTGACTCGGGAATGTGAAAGAAAGCTAAATTTATAGAACTCTCACATACAATAATCAGCTGCTTAACTGAAAAACAAGCCCGTCATCCACATTCCTACTGAGACTTGAGGGCAGTAAATACATTTTCCTTACTATTTTGGTGTCCAGCCTGGGAAGACATTCCATTCTCCTGTTCCAACAGATCCTGAAAGCATCTCCTTTATATGTTGACTGTCCTGGTTTCATTTAAAATAACACTTAATTTAAAACTAGTCAGAGCATGATCACTGTGATTTCAAGAATTCAAGTGAATGAGTTAAGAAATATCAGCAATCTTCTGTTTGGCGTTCAGTCCAGTAGCATGAAGCATATTTGTCGCTGCAGAGACTTGGGTGGGTTTTTTTTTTTCTTTTCTCTTTTCCTTTTTAAAATTTTATTTATTTTTAAAATTTTTTATTTTTAAGACCTCGCCTGAAAACTAGACTAATAAAAACAGAATAGTAAAATACTCTGGAACAGTAAAATTTTGCTGTTCTTGACATCCATGAGCAAAACAGTAATATCCTGTGAAAATAACATAGTGCTTTAAAAAGGTGCAATATACCTGTATAGCTAAACTGGTTTGCCTAGTATAAAACTAACTATATACAAGCTTGAAAGCCTGGGAGTTCAAGATTTTAAAACTTTAAAATCCCATCAAAGAGATTGAAAAGACAGATTTATGGCAATCACTACAGCATAAGGAAGGTGCACCAGGAATCCTTCAAAATTCCAAAGGTTAAAGAAGTTAAGTGCTGGGTTCAGATCAGAAGGGTTCATTAGACTAACCACAATGGAGCACATGCAAGGGCAGGGACGAAGGAAAACTTCACGAGAATCTCCTTTATGGCAATAAAGGGACAAGGGGCAGGGAAGTCTTCAGTGAGTGAAGTTTTCCTTTTGTCATCGTGAATTTCAATTCTGCATCACAGTTTATATTTTTGGTTCTTCTCATCACTATGAACTTCATATTGCTGGAGTCTTCTGGCTTTTAGTCCGTTCCTTTCTGAGTACAGTCTGTTAGCCCTCTCAGTACCTGTGAGACTGATGAGATTGGTGATACTGGGAGCTCTGCTGAGACGATGTGGAATAGCCCATTGTACTCTGGGACTGAGAAGATCCCTGAATGTTGCTTTGGTAACTCAGGCGTGAGCTGGAGTGCTGCAGGAAAAGAGAGCGGGATCAGGGGAATGAAAATCAGCCTGTTAGGACTATGCAGCTTAGGAAACTTTTAACCTCTCTGAAGCTCTTTAAAATGTGATTGTTGGAGAAGCTGACTAAACAGCATTACTGCTTAAGGTCCCATAAAACAAGTCATCAATCTGATCAGCCTTAACACAGCACACAAAATACACAAGGTCAATGGCAGATACCTAGAAGTAAAGCACGCACACACCCATTTTTTGAAGGAAAAATACACATGACACAAAACAGAGTAGACTCCATTTCAAAATTCAGCTGTTTCTTAACCTTAGGTCTACCATTATTGTAAGTGCTATTAATGCAAAAACAAACCGCTAAGGCCATCAACACCCATTTTGAGACAGGTAATACTAAATGTTACAGAGAAACAATTCATTCTGTTCCTTACAAAAAGGCAACCATGACCTAAGAGTTACTCAATTTATCTAAAAGAAAAAAAAAAAAGTAGGATAAAATAATACAATTTTAGGTGAGTCGTTCAACCTGCTGCCTTACCTACTGGAAGCAAGGACAACTGCTTAAAGATGGGCATGTGTATGTGCAGTAACCTAACATTCATTTTCCTGAATGTTTTCTTTCCCCTCCACTGTTTGGGATGTTAGCTCAGTGGACCCCAAACTCAGCAAGCCAAATTCATGGATCATTTGCGACATCCAGCCTGATCAATTTGCCCTTTTACTACCATATCCATTCCCTGTCCAGAATTAATAATGAGCTGCAGTAATGTAAAGCTGCAAAATAATGCCAGCTGCAAAATCACTTTGCATGAGAAGTACTGCTCAATGGATAGGAGACTCTCTAGCAAGGTAAACCCCACCCCAAGCCACAAGAAAGGAGAGCCTACAAAAAAAACCCAAACTATTTGCAGTCAGCAAACAGTTTGTTTCCAGCCAAGTTAAGTGCAGGGTCAGGCAGCCATTCAATAGAGTTCTGTTCCCTGTCTAGTTGGTGGTTCTACTTGGCTATGTCCAAGGGTCATTAGCAAGTCTGTGGCCAACAGCAATCACCTAGCAAAAGTGTTAAGAACATACATTCTGATTAAATATCAGGATTATGAGTTACAGAAAGCTGCTGGAGAAGTTTGAGTTCTGAATGGAAATCTCACGGAGACAGTAGGTCTGTAAGAATACCACATCCTCCACAGACCAAGAATCTGCTCCATGAAGGCAATATGCCAGTCAGTGGTCTCATCTAACCATTGGATCCCAACCAGGAAAGCTGTGAAAGCCTCCTGACAACTTTTCAGCTGGATGATGAAGACCAGGAACCTAAAGTTCAGGCAGCGTAGAACACTTCGGTCCTTTGTTTCTCTACATAGCTTTATACCTTTAATTTTACATAAATTGTAAAACATACTAAACCCTAAAATATCACATTACTTTTTCTGTGTTCTGTCTGATGTAAGAATATGAAGGTTGCTTTCAAGGTGAAGCACAGTGAGGCTAAAGACAGAAAGATAACAGTCCAATCCTGCAGACCTCTGTTTCTCAATATAATATCAATATAACTTATAGTTGTACAGAGTAACTTCACGTATTTGTCAGGGTCAGGTTGGAAGATAACAACTCAGCACACTGGCTTTGGAAGAGATGTCTCCAGCAGCATGTATGCTGTTAATAACCAGATTATGCTTGGCCTGCATGGTTAGATTGTTAACAGTGTCTGAAACCTGGTATTTGTCTCAAAATTCTGAAAGTTTTTCTTTTCTGTTAGAAGTTGCAAAAAGAATTGTACAAATGCTATGACTTTATAGGAACTCGTTCTGGATGAAAAGCATCAGCTTATCATGCTAAGCAAAACACCCAGGGTCACATAAGGAATGCTCAGTAAAATTCAACAAGGCATTCATACTGTCATTTGTGGAAGCAACATACATTGAGGTTGGTGAACTACAAAAAAATTTCAATGGAGACTTTAGATCACAAGCTAAATGAAACTCAAAGAAAAGGGAATCTTCTTCCTACTTCTGAATAAGATATAATGGAGTAAAATTTATGCCATAAGACTACAAGAATGCATTAACTTGCCCATGCTTATTTTTGTTCCACAGAAGAGAATTTGTTTTTAATGAAGTCAGACTTGGGCAAATTGCAGACATTCCTTTCTGGAACAGAAGAGAGTCAGCTAGAATTTAAGGGCAGATAGCCAAACGCAAGTGTGAAAATGGATAATCAGACCATACAATTTAGCGAGTGACGTAAAGGAAACATATAGATCATCATTTTGATGAAGTTTAGGAGTCATAGGGGGTAAAAAAAAAAAAAAAAAAATCTATCTGAAAAAAATGATATTTAGACTGCTAGCAACTGTAAGGGGGGAGTTTGCCAACAATTCAGAGCGCTGTATAAGGATTCTATAACGGATATCATCAAATGCAGCACACCAGTCCTCAAAATAAAGACCAAAACAGGCCAGCCATAAATACTGTGTAGTCAGACAGCTCCAGTGATCTGCCCAGACCTCAAGCCTGTCTGGAACGTCTCAAAAAAGAAACCTAGTTGTCTTTACCCTTAAATTGCCTTCATGATCATTTGTAATTAAAAGAGTAAAACAGAAATGGGAGAAAAATGTCTGGCACTGAGAAATCAATTGTCTGTGGACAAGGTCTGGAGGACTAAGTCAAGGCAACTCCAGAGCTGGGTTTTTTAAAAGGTACTTATTTTAAATTTAAAGCAGCCTGAAAAGACCATTCTCCAAGGTGGGATCCTCTCAAAGGCTAGTAGCAGAGAGAATCCCTAGCATCTTTTAAAATCTGCCTTTAATATCTACTTTTTTCGTATTCTGTTTTCAACTCATTAATGTCCCAGCTAGTATATTCTCACAAGTATTGAAGATCCTGGTAAGTTCAATGCTTTCTATATTTAGTGTAAGTCACTTTTTCAGTGGAAAATATAATTCTAGTAAGCAAAGACAAGTATGCAAACCCAAAAATAATTCAGTGATGTTGCTTTTAAGTATGAATGCTACTGTATTGGTAAACATGAAATCTATTCAACTTTTGTCACACTAAAGAGAATGTGTGTCTTTGTGTCCTACTTCAGCATGAATCATACTGATGAACCAAAACATCATTCCTTTGCTGACATGCATTTTTTCTTTAACATCAGAAGTAGACTCAGCAAGATATTACAATAAACTACAGAATTGCTCCATACATGTGATGATCTGAGGTAAAATGAAGCAGGAATCAAATGAGAGAGCCTGGTTCTAACTTTGCTTCTGCTTCTCAGGATCTTCTCAGATCTGCTTCTCACACAGGATTTAATACTGCCACGAGCCCAGTATTCTGAACTTGAGCTAATGCAGCATTTAAGTGCACGAAATAGTTTCACTGGCTTCAGTAAGATTACCTGCAAACATAAAGTTAAGCATATATTTAAGTGCTTTCCTGGAGTGCACTAATCCTCAACACTTTACAGGCTGCAGGAGATATGTCTCGTACTGGTATTCTGCTGAAAATTACTAACCACAGAACAAAACCTTTTTACCTTTAAATGCACATTTTTATCTTATACAGTATAGCACGCCTGCTCAGGTTACATGAGAAATTAATTAAAACATGATCTGTTCTTGCCATGGGGAAGGGGGAAAATGACATTTTGGCCCTACAGTATCAGAAGCAGCAAAAATTCAAGAGGTACCTGATAATCTGAAGGCATGACAGGCCCGCCTGAGTTAGCGCCTGAAGGCCCTATGCGTGGTTTCTTGTTGGGAGGCACCTGATTGAGGCTGGAGTCCTGGCTGTGCTGGAGTCCTGCGCCCGCACCCCCTCCTCCCGTGCCAGCACCCCCGGCCGTCCCGTTGGTCTGGGTGCTGTTCTGCTGCTGCGGCTGCGGCTGCTGCGGCGCTGCCGGCGCCTGCTGCTGAGGTGCTGTTTGCTGCTGATGTTGATTCTGCTGCTGCTGATTCTAGGGGAAGAAGCGACACAACACGGTCACTTGCTCTGAACTAGGCTGTGAGCTTTATGGAGTTGCCAACCCCGGCGCTACCGTGCCTGTGGAGAAGGAGGCAGGCCCGCCTGCTCGATGGGAAAACACAGCAAGGCTGCGCATTGGGAGAAACTCATCCTCGGTACACTCAGGCACACCTCCTGGGGGTATCCTATTTGTGGTCATTTTGTTTTTTTAACAAAGCAAGCTAGACTAAAACGGGGAGGACAGTCTAGTGCCTCCTACAGCTAGCCAAGCGCTCAGAGAGGAGGATGGAAGGAACCATTTACAAAGCAGTAATTGCCTAATGAGCCGAATCAAAATCCCCAAAATTTCACTAGTGCTCAGTGCCAGACGTGGTGAACCACAGTAAATTATTCTAAGTGCTTCAACAGACTTGTTCACTCAGAATCAAAACCAGTTTTAAAACTTTCACAAATGCCACATTATAATAACCTGAAGGAGGCTGGCAGCATTACTGCCAGAAAGGTAAGCAAATTGGGACCAGAGAAATGATATAATTTCTTCCAGGTTGTGAGGAAATTCTCTGACAGAACCAGAAACAGGTTTCATTAGTGTTTTGCTCTCCTGAGCTATTAAGTACCTTGTAAAGAGTGGTACACTGGGAATACAGTCCAGCATGGTGTGCTAGGTATAGGGTCAGAAAATGTTATTGAAATAGCAGAAAAGTGAAAATTGACCAGAGACAAAATAGTTGAACACAAAAGAGCCACCTCTTTTGTCAAAGGAAGAATCTGGCAGGGGAAGGAGAAGACTAGCAAAGGAAGAGAAACCAGACAATTAAGATGACACTGGGACCTAGCAGGAAGAGAGACAAAGAGGAAAGTGTCACAAAAGGGAGAAAAAAGTTAAGAAGGGGAACACAAGAGCAAAAGACACTGTACTCTTCTGGCTTCAGAGGGCTACAGACTAAAAACAGTATTAGGGAACTGGAGGGAAGGTTAGAAAACCAGCAGAGTGCAACTCTGCCCTCCACGGTTAGACAGTTACAAGGAAAGACCACCCATTTGTCTGCTTTCGAGCACCAGGGATGGCTTCTCCATCAGAGCACTAAAGCACATAGAGAATTACAAAGAAAAGCAATTTCGCACCAAATGTGATATATGTCACTTGTTCATCATGGAAAAAACCTACAATTGTCATGGCTTGAATCAAAAAGCCTTACTACTCTCCCCCTCCAATACACTGTATGGAACATTTCAGGTTAGTCTTTTTTTCCTAGAAATCTGCTTATATAATTATCAAAGCTTTAGTATGGCAGCCTTTTATAAAAACCTCACTTTGTTAGTTTCTCAGAAATCATAACCAGTTGCCAGTAGCAGAAAATTCTTGATGGCCCCAATCACCAAAAGGCATTTAGCTACCTCAGATAAATGACATAAAAGATGAGTATCTATGCCATTCATCACAACGGTCTCCCAAGATACATTCAGATGAAATTTGCAATGACGTATTCATTTAAGATTATAAAGAAGCCTTGCATCTTCAAGGACTTAGAGGTGGCTTGCATTTCCATTTCACATTTAGCAAAACCAATAACATTTCCTCCTGCTTGTAGTCCTCAAATCCCATCTCAGTCAGATTGTGTTTCCTGGGAGATTTAAACTTCAGTAATTTTAAAAGTTAATCAAGCTAGCTTGTAAAAAAAAATTATTAGGAAGCAATTTATCTTTTCAGAATGGTTTGAGCTTCACTTACACAATCAAACACCAATAACTAAGGCAGTATTTGTGCTAGAATTCAAAAATTTGTTTTCATAGGGGTGTTTGGAAGCTAGTGAGGTGTTTGCTACTGTGAGAGCTGAAAAACTGCCATTTTGTTATGTGTAAACAAATATTGCAGGAACTCTCACAATTAAAGACAACAGTTTGTCGTAGGTCCCATGTTCTTGCACTTTGGATATTAGCACAAAATTTACCTGACTAGTCTCAGCTTGCTCTTCTGTGCAGCTACTACTGCTATTGCCTGAGTAGAGACTGAGATGTACTCTGTCAGACTCTTGCTGGGGTCTAGCTGCACTGCCTTAGTGCACAAAACCAGCTTACGCCAGCGAAAACATTGTCCTTAGGTCAGTCTAGTTCATGGTGGTTCCTAAATGAATAAACTTGTAAGAGGTCTACAGTTAGCAACATATTACCATGTGCCACCTCTCAGGCACAAATTACCAAAATGAAATTCAGGTTCTACCTAGAAACGAACCCAGTAGAAACTTGCCTAACAGAATTTGAATGAGAAAAGAATCTTTCCACTTTGTTTTAACAAACACTCATTTTAGCTTTGCTGACTAACGATTAACCATATCGAAGAACAGATGCTAATGTTAAAGGATATTCAATTCAGATATAAGTTCCAAATAAACAAACACAGAGAACTCCTCTAGGTTTCCAAAGGACTGTACAGATATTTATGGTTTTAAAAACCAGAAACTAACACTACTAAAAAAAAATCCTTTCACTTGCAACAACATCATAAAGAAACAAAACATGGCACAGATCCAACTTTCAGAATATCCTTTACCTTCACATTTTCTACACTCTGGGAACACATTCAATGAGTAATGCGTGACTTATATTACCTAAATGGTCTAAAAAAAGTTTCATTTGGAGCGTGCATAAATACGTGACTATCCCCAGCAATCTCAAACACCATTTATATAATGGCTGTTTTGAATATTAACATGCCATTGTTTCCCCCCGCCAACACTCCCAGGAAAGAGATATTTACTTTTAAATACACTGACTTAACAAAAGCCAGAATAATTTTAATTCATAAGGTTTGTTCTTGTTTTTGAAGCTGTGAGAGTTGAAGGAAAGCTAGTAACTAAATTACAATCAAATCAGTATCATGACTTTCACTGTATTTTTGCTTAGGTGCCTCTTTCCTCTTTCTGAAAAAACTACCTGGACACAAAAATCCAGGATGTTACCACTTGTTCTCAGCACAGAAGAATCTACAATACCTGTTCTGCAAACAAAATTTGCTGTCTGAAATGTATTGTGAGAGCCATACTTTTAAACTCAGCTAGTTTCTCACGCATGCAGAAAATCTGAAAACAGAAGATGCATGTAGTCACGTGGTTTCTCCGAAAGATTAACAGCCCTTCTCATGTAGTCCTCAGAAAATTACAATTTAAGGCTGTTTTCTTCACATTTTGCTAGCTATACATTACTGTTGGTGTTTCACTGTACACTTTTAAGTGAAAATTACAAGCTGTTTCATACACTACAGCACCATTGTCCAGCCTTCACAGCATGATGGGACAATCACTGTGGTCACGTAGCACAGCTGAGCTACATGCACAAAGCCAAGTGAGATTATGTTGCAAGCACACCAGAATTTACTATGCACACAAACAAGTTCTTGCCTATGTCTATGGGGCTGTGGGAAAGAGAGTATTCAGAGCAGATTGTCACTACCAGAACAGTTCATGCTCCTTATTATTCCTTTGTCTGAGGGCCCTTAAAACATGACCAGGAAACCATGTGCAGATGGATGAAGTGTTCTGATGTAGTGCCAGAAGCAGGCTGCCACTATTTATCTGAGACCCTGACAGCCATCTACTTTCAAATGGTTGGATATATGCCAGTCATACAATGAAAATGCCATTCTTTTCATGTGATCACAATGTATTTTCATCATGCGACACATGAGGACGTAGCAAGGTCCTCTTGGAATGATGGCAGCTGAAAGCAGGCTATTGCTGACAGAACAACCCATCCAGCTCATTCCCCACAGGTCAGGGCAAACTGTGCTGGTGATACTGCCTGAGACACCCCAAAGTCATCTGATACTTTTAATCCATCTGGGAAGCAGTTTTAAGAGAGCCTTGCCTGGAAAACACATTTTTGTTTAACTCTACACATTTCATTAGTTTTCATTTGGTAGCACCACAACTCTTCCTTATTGCATACTTAAAAGAATAAAAGGGAGTTTATTATACCTTATCCCCTTTCTCTTCAGGTTCATCTTCATTGAGGAATTCTCTTTTAGGATATGGAATCTGACAGCCAGCAAATACACTGAAACACAGTAAACAGTAAACACTCCACAAATTTGTACGTATGACATACATTTACTTAATGCTATATTAAAAACAAGTGAATATAACACAATTTAATTTCTTTTATTTGATGAGTCCTGTTTCCGTAAGTGAGTGGCACTGTGAGCACCCAAGATAGAAGCAGACACCAGCAGCTAGGTGCTGATCATAATGTCAGATCTCTTTGCTGTTGGCATGAGGCCATCATTTAGAAATCATGGCATGGTTGAGCATGCCCAAATGCCAGAACCACCACTTGTTGATCCAGATGGCAAAATGAACAAACACCATGTCAGAGGTTCAACAACACCTAGTTGGAACTTGCATGGCTCACTGAATAAAGGGCCTGATCCAAAGAGTCTTAATGTCTTATGAGCCTGCCTTGGCTTACAGTGGGCTTAAATATATTTGCCAATCACAACTGTAGAGTTACTTTCAATTAGTTTCTCAGGTCTTGCTTAGAGAAAAAAAGATAGCTCTTAAATTCTGCTGGCTAATGGGATTTGGAACATTCCTTAATGTTTATGGCAGAGACTTTATCATAATGTTACCCTGTAATCCATGGGGAGCTATAGCTCTACATAGGATAGTATCAGATAAACACTAAATAGAAAATTACTGGTAGATCTTGACCAGTATCAATCAAAGTGACATGATTTTTTAAAGTGTGTAAACAGTTCCTAATCTAGCTGCTGTGTAGTGTTTGGCTTATCCAAACAGAAAAAAAGAGAAAAGAAAAAAAACCCCAACTAGTCTCAACTAGATTCCTTTTGCACTCCAGTGGCTGTTCCCTCTTTTAGTGTAGCCTGCTAGCCAAGGAAGCAGTGAAAGCAAAGGTGGAAGTCCCCCTGCATCCAGATCATAATGCTAAGAACCACCATGCTTCTGCAAACTGGGAAGAGAAACTGGAAGAGGAATGTCTGCCAGGAGCAATTGAATACATAATTTGAATTTTTCATGACAATAAAACATATAGAGATAAACAAATCTCTACTCTCAAGCTTTCTGAACATGGGACCTGTGGGATTTTAGGCAGTCATTGATCTCTTCACTCTTCTCACGCTGTTACCCTGTGCAAGAGGGCATGGGAAGGGGCTGTAGGTCAGAGAAATGCCCTAGTCCAAGGGAGAGGTACAACGAAACCTGGCAATGGAGAACAGGGTTCTGTGGGGCTGTGTAAGGCAGAACAGAACAGGGCACATATTAATTCTCTAAATACTGTGATAATATTGTCACACTAGCTTTGGTAGTACGTTCAGAATTACAATACTAGTGCAGTATTGGATTATTGTCCACGACCACTCAGTTCTGGCACCAGTAGATACAGACACTTCAGTACTACACTAATAGTTTCTACTGAGCATGTCTAAGCTACTACTTCTTGTGGATATAGGTAGATATCTGTGAATTTTTCGGCTGTCGTCTCATTTCAGGGATTAGCATTTAGCAGAAAGAAGATACCTCTGAAGTGCACAGAAGAGGGAATACATACTCTGAAGTAGGCAGAGGATCCTCTTGAAAGTAGGGGTCCTGCAAAGCCTGCTCTGAGGTAATTCTCTTTGTAGGATCCATAGTAAGAAGCTTCTGAAGCTGCAAAGCATAACATTAAAAATAGTAAAAAGCTTATCAAACTACCATTTTTCAAACTATGACTTATATGTTTTGGATTGTGGATTGTTAAATTATTTGTGGCTTGTTCAGACAAGCCTAAGCTAGCATTGCTTGTTCGGTGAAGTTCCCAAGAACTAGAATGCACATCCATCAAAGCACTATGGCTGTGAAGCACTTCTCACGTAAGAAATACAGTTATCAGGCAATATTAATTGCTAAGGCTGAACCACTGTGCTGAAGTGACACTAAATTCAGCTATTACAGGTTCATAAACATAATTTCTAAATAATGGTGTTTTTTGTGGCACATGCATAGCTTTTATACTGTTCTGTACTGCTGACACAACAGGAAAAAAGTGTCAGAAGACACTGAACACGACCAGGACCATATCACTTTAGGGGCGGAAACAATAAATCTTCATTTCTCACACTGGTGACATTCCAGAGTCAGAGCACTCTGCCCCTCACACAGCTCCCAATCCCGCTCTAACTGATACTGAAATGAGAAAGGAATAGACCCTTCCTAGTAACCCTTCTTCCTTGCTAGGAGGAAAGCAATAATAAATTTATTAGCTAGAATGCTGTCAACTGCAGCAGGCTATAGAAGAAGATTACAATATATGAGCAGTATAAAACAGGAATTATAGGGATAACATGCCATTTTAAATAGTTACTTATTTATCACATTCTGATAAACTCACAGTAGGAAATCTGGGTGCTCAAATTACATCATACAGTATCCTGCTCTCACACAATACTCTCTTAAGTCAACAGTGAAAACAAAATTCCTTCTGCAAAGGGCACCTTAGCTCAAACTCTTATCTTCCAGGCCTCCAACAAAAATTCCCCGGATATTCAGCAAAATAATGTGATTTTGGCATGGGTGTTTGGGGCTTTTTGTTTCAATAAACCAAAAACCCGATATACAATTCTATATTCTCTCTATATATGGTACAGTGAACAGCCTCAGTAAAAGCACTCATCCTCATCAAGAAAGATGATTCCTTGTATTTCCTTTCTCAATAGTTGTAGTTAACCCTACTCTTTGTAGATGAGGTCTTATAAAATTCTCTGTATTTTGCCATTTCCTTCCCACCTCTCCTTAGTCCCATACTTTATGGGCCATGGACCTCAACAGGCTCACAACACAACAAAGAACCATTTGGGCTGTCTGTGCCTCCGTGTCTGTGGTTGATCACTGAACCACCCCTATTCATCCCTGATTATGAACAGTGAGAAAAATTTGACTACAAGAACCTAGCTTGTTAAGTGAACTAAGTCTTCTTCATGATGTTCAGAAAGAGCCCTTAGACGTTTCAAAATCTCAGTTCTCATTCTCACATTTATATACGGGGATACATAGGTAGACACCTATCTATGTTCAGTCACCCTGTAATAACCTTAACTCACTACTTCTCCATCATGAAAAGTTCTTTTGTTTATATATATAAAAAAAACATATATAATATGCCATAAGATGGCAAAATATGGTTAGTTTTGTGGTAGAGATCTGCTTAATATTTCCCCCTGGAAAAGTAGCCTACCCACCCAAGATGACTGTCAACTTAGTGTTCACAGCCTTGATGAATTAGCCATATAAGCTGACAGTAACTCATATGCTTCTTTAGTAGGAAAATGGGGAAAATCAGGTGCTAACTAACAATGTCTCTTGCAATTGTCATCTTTTCAGTTAGACTCTTCCTCCAGATGATTCCAATGTGTGCCCAGTAAGTTCAGTTTAAGAAATCTTAATTATTTTTCTTGAAGTCTCACACATCTTAAGTGAATGCTTCCTTTCCACCCACTTGGGACCAACCTATTCTGTTTCCACAGCTATTTGTGTCATCATCCAGCAGCTACTAAGAAGTCAAAGAACAAATCTTTGCCAGGACCTAGAGAGAAGACTGCTATGCTGAACCTTTAACTGGTGATGAAAACAGACCACTGGAACGCAAGCTGCACTAACAGCCTTATTACAGAGACTCCCTGTTCACAGCACTAGCAAAGTCACTTTGAACTTCATTCCTAAATTTAGACAGCACTAAGTCATCACAGAGGCATCCAGAAATTATGTTGTATTAGAGTAACCCTGTATTCACCTACAATGAATGACAGCAAATACACGTTTAGGGATAATGTTTGGAATCACCACAGAACAGAAGTGGACTTTAGCTCTCTGAAACAACATGGAATCAAGGTTTATATAATACTCACTACCCTATTTGCACAGCAGACCCAAGGGTAAGGCTGGGTATCTGAGTGCCTTGCAGATCTTAATTAGATAAGACCTTAAGATCTTCAATACCAGCAGTTTAAGCACACCCTCAGCATGAATGAAGAAAACACATCCCAAAAATAGCCAGTTAGTGATAAATAGCTTTCTTTAATGTTAGTGTTCATTAGAATGAGACAGAAGAACAGACACAGATATTATCATGAGAAATGCATTTCATTCCTATCATCACAGTGATTTTCAAGTTGTACCTACCAAAAGAAAAACTTTGCTGTCAGGCTTAACTTTGTGTTTCTCCATGTATTTTATGAGGCTACTATTGGCATACCTGAAAAATACAGTTAAACAGAAGACTTTTCTGACATAATACAGCATTAAGAATATGGAACTGTACCAAGTGATCACAAAAACATTTACCAGCCCTTAGTAAGTAAATTTTAAAAAGAACTGCTATCAGAAAACATGTCAGATATTTATCTAGCAGTTGCACACATAAAGTGTGCTTTTCACTAACAGAAGTAGTATAAACTGTGTACAGATTATTTCCATGAAATATGCAACTTTTATAGTGTATGGATAAGCTGTTGACATGGGCATATGACAGAGAAACTCAACTTGAAGTTTGTACTCTAGTTTTCTAAAGCAACTCTGCCACAGAAAGTGTTCAGCAGTTTGTAACAGCACAACAGCTAAGCTAGTAAGTTGCTTCCAGTTGCAATTTGGCAGAGCAGTTAGTTTACCATTCTGTCTCCCTGACCCCAACTTGCAGCAAAACATATAGTCCTTATAATTCCTAAGCTCAAAAATGCCCCAAATATGTATGACCTGTGCCTTGCCTTTAATCTACAAATCCAGAGGTTATCTATAGCCATTTCCAAAAGAAAGAGGCATCATGCACATATAAGCTTCATATCTTGTCTAAAGCCAGTGTAATGAATCCACGGCAAAGCTGGAAACAGAATCCAAAACTCCTGAACCCCTGTCCTCTGCTTTACAACAGAGTTTGTGTTGCTCCTTACACCCTCTGATCTATCACCACCACTTGACTAATTTAGCCAAAGCACCATGAAACACTAAAGACGAAAATTCTCAGATCCCGGATCGGCTTTGCGTCACAACCCACCAAACACAGAATCACAGAATCAGTCAGGTTGGAAGAGACCTCTGGGATCATCGAGTCCAACCATTGCCCTGACACCACCATGTCAACTAGACCATGGCACTAAGTGCCATGTCCAGTCTTTTCTTAAACACATCCAGAGATGGTGACTCCACCACCTCCCTGGGCAGACTGTTCCAATGTCTAATGACCCTTTCTGAGAATAAATTCTTCCTAATGTCCAACCTGAACCTCCCCTGGCGAAGCTTGAGGCTGTGTCCTCTTGTCCTGTCACTAGTTGCCTGGGAGAAGAGGCCGACTCCCACTTCACTACAACCTCCCTTCAGGTAGTTGTAGACTGCAATAAGGTCACCTCTGAGCTTCCTCTTCTCCAGGCTAAACAACCCCAGCTCCCTCAGACGTTCCTCATAGACACGTTACCCTCCATAGAAATTTCTGTCCACTACTTTACTGTCTCCACATATCTGCTGGTCAAAAGGACCAGGGAGGTCTTCCCTATTCTTTCTCACACAAAATGAATGAAGTTATCTTGAACAGCTAATATGAGTGGTTTAAGCAAGCTCATTTGTCTGTGCCTGCCATAGATTAAATGGCACTTATGACGACCCCTCCTAGAGAAACGAGGAGGCCACTCAGTTTAACAAGCAGCTGAACACCATTCAAGCAAAACAGCTAATTCAAACAGGACAGCTGTCACAGTGTTAGAACCCAAACACTCCAAAATCCCCTCCCCAGAGGACAGGAGCCAGTTTCGGCCTATTTGCTACATTCACTGAACTATTGTTGTGTTATCATAACTTACGTTGTTCTCCTAAAATCTTTCTGAAGAGTTGGATATTCTGGCATCTTCCTTATGTCTTCCCAATCTTTATCTTTGGGGGAGGAAAAGGAGAAGCATTTACAATTCTGAAAGTGTAGGTTAAGTAATACATGAGAAGAAATAACTACAGCAGTTGTTTGGCTTTCTGTTTGTTGGCCAGTGCTATTGTTCCATAATTGTCATCATTTCCAAATCCATCAAACCGTCAGCTTCTTCGTACCTATACAAACAACTAGTCATTTCCTTTAGAAAAACAATCAACTCAGTAGCATTATGTCTGACGCTTTAATGAGAATAAATTACCTGCAGGAAATCCCATTACACTGAAAATGCGATCTAGCTGATCGTGATGAAAAGGGTTACTTGTTTTGATGTCCTCCTGACGACAGTGAAATATAGGTTCCGAAGTCAATAGTTCAGCAAATATGCAGCCAATTGCCCAAATATCTAAGAAAGAAGGAGGATAATTCATGCAAATTTACTGTACTTCATCACTCTGGTTTTTGTTTCTGCACAATTTCTCAACAACCTGTATAACCACAGTAATATAAAATGCCTCACAGTATAATTATATACAGTACTTTAAAAATAATGCATTAATATAATACATAAAACAGGGTAAAATCTGGAGATACAGGTTTTTTTCAATCAAAATTAGTCTCCAAATTCTGTTTCAAGTTGTACACTAGCAGTCCAGCACTTACACAAGCCCACACAATATTTGCTGATGACATAGCTTGAAGCGCATTCAACTGACCATCAAAACCAAACCATAAATCCCCCATAAAGATACACTGAAATAAAAGTTCTATCACGTATTTCAGAACAATTCCAAACATAATTGATAACCAAATAAATACTAAGAAGGAAAAGACTAATGACTCGTATGTTTAGCCAAATAGTGCAAGCTAGTTAAAATGAAGAAACAAGATACTAATTTTAATCAAGAGTAGAAGAGTGATTACCAAACTTTAAAGAAACAAACAAACAAAAAAATCCTACTTGACAACTGATTCCCACTGGAACTGTCTCATCTACACCTCATGTACACACAGAAAACAGCAACATCATAGAATCATGTTTTAATGAAAGAAAATAACCACCTAAATATTTCATAAATTTCTCATTAATATGCTTTTCAAAATTAAATCTATTGTGGACAAGAACATCAGTTTCATTTACAGAGAAGAAATTTCTAGATTACATGTATTCATTCTAGTTACTGCTATCACCACCCATCTTAGTGTTCTGCATGACCCAAATGCTTTATCATGCATCTTAAAAAGAAAGTGTGAATTTGTCAGTGAGAGAAGGTTACTAACAGAAAAGAAATGGATTTGCTACATTGACAAATAAGTGTCTGCGATATAACTCTGGAAAAAGATGTTGAGATCAGATGAATAATGAGCACAGACTGCTGAACACAAGAGTGTGGTGTCTTGCTTAGTAGCTGAGTAAACTAGATGAGACTCTGGGAAACCTTTTGGATTTTATCAAATTTAAGAGCATAAATACAGAAAACAATTTACCCTTAATTTATAGGTCTAAGAGATAAAAAATTACCTAACTGGAGTTTGGTTTATTACATTCAGACTAAAGAGAACACCAAGAGAAGTCTCTTGTTTGTTGCAACTAATCTGAGACTCAAAACCCCACCTGCTGCCAATGGTGGTGTTTGGCCCATGCTGCCTGTGAGACACATGGTCTCCTGAAGACAGAAAAAAGCACTGCTCTCTTTATGTAGGGAATGAAAAAAGAGCCATCACAGTCTCTTTACCAAAACAGGTCAGTTCCATTTCCATCATGTTACAGGCGTGGAGCTTGGGGTGTCCCAATTTTATAAGCCTTTCTCCCTACTCCCTTTACAGGAAACTCTGATAAGATTTCATTCAGACTTCACAGTTTCGACAGCGTATAACTTGCTCTGTGCATTACATCACTTTCTCAGGGTTTTATCTTCCTTTGATTTTCTTATTAGCCTTATCTGCATGAAAACAAGATCTTTAGCTCTTGAGCTTTTATCTGCTCCCGCAGCTAATTAATCACAATTTCTGCCTGGGTAGTAGGCAAAAATTATCTACTCCAGAATGGAAATGACTTACTATTTGAATAATAGCATCTTCATTTAACAGTATCTATTCACTCATTTTCATACTAGATAGCAAATCCTTTTGGAGATGGTTTATCTAGAGGCCAAAGAAGTTGCATCCCTCTTGGTTTTCATGGCTTTCTGCAGTGCTCACTGTCCATCACATAGTGAGGGAGACGCTGGGCCACTGCTCATTATTCTATTTGTTACTGCTCTAGCCAGACTGACCTTTTCCTTTTAACGAAAAAAAAAAATCTAGTATTCTTGTTGACAGCAAAGCTGAACTGGGAAATCTCCCTGATGTGACACGGCAAACTTCAAAACTCTGTTCCTCCTTCATCAGCTGAAATGTGCGAGAGCAGAGCCACTGTGGCAATGCATTCCCACTCCCTGACTCGGTGATTAATACAGAGAGCATGTTTTAAACCCTTTGAGAATTCATAAAGACAGACATTGTACCAACTGGAAGTTACATCTGAATAAACACTGGGAACTCCCAAGCTGGTGGTGTATTTTCTATGGGATGGCATTATAGGACAAGTCAAGCATGAGAATACTTTAGCTCTGATCAGTCATTATAGTCTCTAGTAGTCCATAGTGCTGGGGTTCAACCCTTTAGGTCTCTTGTCAGATACTCTTCAGCTTCAAAGAACTAATATAAAGTAACCCAAAATACTTAGTACAGAAAACCTGAAGCTTTAATTTCCGTAAGTGAAGATTAAACAGCTGGAAAAGGCCTTATAGCCATGCAGCTCAGGCAGGTCAGGGTCTTCCCTTTGTGAATCTAACTCTTATGTAACCTGATCTTGAACACATCCTTGGCACATATTGAAACTATTCTCACAGTTAATGATTTTCTGCCAAGTTTGTCTAGTCCCTTTTTTGTTTAATAACATTAATAATTTACAGTAATTATTTATCACATGTGGCATTTTTCTAGCAGGAATGCCTTGTTAAATTCTGGCGAGTTTAAAAGCTTCATCAGTACAAGCAGTCCTAATAGGTATTTATCTCGTACATTGTTCGTATTAGACAACCAAACACAAACTTCAGCTCTAGCTATGGAAAAATGTGTCAATTTTTCCATAATTTCCAAATTAGCAATTTCCCTATCCAGTGCCATTTCATATGTTTTCAGTTTGTGGTCCCTAAAAAAGATTAATGATTATTACATCCATTCCAAATAAGAAGCACTACCCCTCAGAAGTGGGCATTTACGGGGCAAAGCTTAAAATGCATAAGCAGTATTTTTCAACTACAGTGCATTATTTAGTGCACATCTACCTCTAGCACAAGAGGAACTTCTTATAATGCTGTGTAACAATTTCATTATAAATAAAATTTCTGTTTAAAAGCAACCGCCAAAAATAAGAGATAAACTACAGACAGTATCCATTTTAACTTGTTATGTACCAGAACCACTGAAAACAGGGCCATAGAGGCCCTACAAGGTTGCATTGGATACTAAATATTTTCCCAACTGATGTTCCTGGAGGATCCTAACAAATATACCAAAGTAACAGATCCACTTCTATAAGGATGGTTCTGTTTCCTACACTTTCCTCTACTATCACTAAGTTTCAAGAACGATCCATGGTGAAAGGTTTTTACTGTTTGTTTTTTTGTTGTTCTTTTTTTTTTACTTTGCTCTCCAAGATTTCCAGACTCTTCACTTTCCCCAGGTTTACACTGAACTTGAATGCAAGCCAGTTTTGCTCCCTGGCTCTGGAAAGAGGGATGGGAGTGAAGGCCCTTGTAGCATAGTCCTTTCCCTAGACTCCTCACTGAACAGCTTGCTCAGGTCCCCTTCGAACCTATTCACCAGTGAAATATCCTTCCACTGTAACAGTATTTCTCAAGTACTACATGATAATTTTATAAAAGAAAAAATAGCCTTTTAAAGATGATCGCTTGTGGCTGGTAAACAGACTTTCCGTATATATGCCTGCGTGCACAGATTATTAGGATATTTGCATGGCTGTCCTAAACTATGTCCTTTTAAAACTATGTCCCAGTTTTAAAACCTGGGAGTCTAATAGCTTTATAGGTCAGCTACTAAAGCTGAGAAAATCCTGTGTGTCCCGCTCTACTTTAGCACTGCATCCAAGGAGCAAGTACAAAAGGACGCTGACATAGCTGTTTTAATGATAGAGCTGATTAAGCAGACAAATGCTCACATATTCTTTCCTTTCTATGGCACAACAATCTGATTTCTGTATTTATTCCAATATTTCGGAAACATTCTTTAAGAATATTATGACAATTTAAGACAATAAGACAATTTATTGAGCAATAGCCTTAATTCTCAAAATGAAACATCTTTTTCCATGCAGACAGAGTCCAAGAGGAAATACTTTGTGCTTCTTAACTATATCCAAGAAAATAAATACATAAACAAGCTCTAAGCCTCATATAATTCTTTAACAAAATTCTGTCAAAGAAAGTAAGTTAAGAATGGGAAAGTGTCCACTTAGCTGCAATCCATCTGTGGAATTCATCATTAATGAGTTTAGTCTAGCAGCTTCAACCAATCTGCTTTTTTTTTTGTTCGGTTTGAACACAAAGCCTAGACTCTAGGACACAGCTGAATGCTGGTAAAGGAAGCAACAGTGGATGGACGCCAGAATACAGCTTCTCTACGTCCATCAAGGGCTAATGGAACAACCAGGGTAACCAAAAGCTAGTTAGCACAGCCTTAGTCCAAACAAGGCAACCCAGGTCACCTATAAAGAGCTACTATGTTTATATAAGATCCACCATATCTTTCAAATCATAGCATCATAGAATCATTTTGGTTGGAAAAGACCTTTGAGATCATCGAGTTCAATTGTTAACCTAGCACTGCCAAGTCCACCACTAAACCATATCCCTAAGTACCACATCTACACGTCTTCTAAATACCTCCAGGGATGGTGACTCCACCACTTCCCTGGGCAGCCTGTTCCAACGCTTGACAACCCTTTCGGTGAAGAAATTTTTCCTAGTATCCAATCTAATCCTCCCCTGGAGCAAATCAAGGCAAGCACAACAAATATGCCAACATACGCGAATCCCGAAAGGTGACTGTGCAAGCAAACACATGCCCATTTTTTTCAAATAAATATCAGTTGGTCTAATGAAAAGGTATAACCGCTCTATAGGGAAATCTTGCCTCTCTTATGCTGAGCACAGCAGCAGATTCTAAACTTATCTGGAATCTTTACACACAGTGACCTAGGAGTGTAGAGGTACTATAGAAAAAGAGTTCGTTAATTTTTACACTGGATTTAAATACCTAGAAATTAGTTTTAAAATAATAATACACCTTTAAAGGGGAATTTCTCATTTCTTTGGTCCAATAAGGTGACTAGAACATAACTATTGCTATCACACACAGACACAAGGGAAAGATCTTCGCTTTTGCACATTAAGCTCTCAATTTTTATATGCTTCATTTAAACTTTAGTCAGCAAAACACAAGGTCAAGGAAGAAGTGGTTACTAGCCTTTTAAAATTGACACTTGCTATGAAGAACTGAGAATGGGGTCAAACATTTACGTGTGACAGGCTTTTCAAAGGGAAGCAAAAAATGGTGTCAGTGGGCTAAGGGTCAGAGATTTGCTGTAACTCACTGGTAAGTTAGGCAATGTTTACCGATCTTTAACAAACAGCATCTCAACAGAACTTGACTGAAGAACCGAAGTTTATACTGTAAAGCCACAAAGATGAATGTTCTGCCAACAGAAAAAATACCTCTCAGTAATGCTCACAGTCAGCCAAAGGCGCATCTAAGAGCAATGTTTTATTTCAAGACCGTGTAATCTTCTGTGCCTGATGTAAAGTCAAGATATTTCAAAACTTTTAAAGGCAAAACCATATTAATTCAAATCAGTCATGAAATCTATTATCCTCACACTTTTTTTAACCTATATGCCTCCATCCTAGCCTTTTAAACTAAGTTGCTCTTTTCTCATGTTTGTACTAAGAATTTAATTATTTTCAATTACTACACCTTAAAAATTTTGAAGCATCTTGACTGAAATTCTGAGTTGACCGAAATCAACTGTAATTTTCTACAGGGCTTTAATGGGCCAGGATTTCTACATTCTCTCTAAACAGAGTTATTTTAGGTTGTCGAAATATTTATTTTCCCAGTTAAATTTCTATTCCTCAGTTTATCAGCATTATATGAAGATCCTGGATCACATGATTTCAGACTTCTGCTGTGCATTAGACACATTATCTAGCTTGCAACATTACACTTAAATTACTGTGGTAAGCTTGACAACACAAGTACAATAGATTTAATACACGGAGTGGCAACAGGACCAGAGGCCCTAAGTAGTCCTCTCATGCAGCAAAAAGATGATTGCAAACAAAGAAACCCTGTTATAGAACTTAAATCCTTAATTTACAGAACTTCACATCCAATAATTTGGAAATTCAAGGTTTATGGTTCTATATGCAACCTTGTATTTTCCTTGTGCAGCTTATGTACTGAAGAAGACAGGAATCCTCAAGGCAGGGAAAATGCAGTCTTACCAACAATTGTACCATAGAGCACGAGAATTAAACTTTTACCAACATTAGTAGCTTGAGAATTAAACTTTTACCAACATCATACTGCTTTTGTAAGGATTTTTCATTGCCTGTCTTCCTAAATACTCCCCCTTGCCCTCCCCAAATGCTATATACCACATTTTCATCAGCAATTCTTCAACTCTTCAGTAGTGTCTCCAAGACTACTACTGTTTAAACTACAGATTAACAACATTAGCTGGCAGTAGAGCAGACTAACATCCTTGAGAAGCAGAATAGAGTGATGGTTGCATGAATGCAGAATACAGTGATGGGTTTCACTTCGTTCTTCTCTTCTTCTCAGGTCTTCTTCCAGAAACTGGGGTGGGCTCCAGCCTCAGGTGATGTCGCTTCAGGGCAGGGAATTAGGTCACTGGGACAAGCGCTAAATTCTGGCCAGGAAAGTGTGTTACAGCCTCGTTTTCTCCCTAATCCTAAGCGTTCAGATCAGAGGGCTATTATTTTTATGGCAACTACAATATCTCCAAGATGTAGTAAACCACGTACTGCTACTTTTGTTCTGGCAACAGCAGTGCTTGTACCTCAGAGGGTCCAAGAGGTACTTTGGCGGGCTGCCAAAGCTCTTAATGGAAACAAAAGTCAAAAGAAAGAGGTTCTTTCAGTGACAACTCATCAAAAGCACAAGGAATGTAACGGGTGACACAAAATGCAGCTTTGTAGCCTCAGGGCTGCTTTCCCCTAACAAATAGCAAACAACTGCAGCAAGTAAAGGAAGTATGAAAGATTCTCATTGCAAAGGCCACAAGTCTCTCTCATACTGCAAAGTATTAGGCAGGTCTAATACAGAAGCTGTTACCTTTTCCTCCCGTAAGGATGAAAGAATTGAGAACAGGCGAGATATGCCGCTGTTTGGTAAAATATTATTTACAAAGCTTTTTAGGGAGCATACACAGCTTTGCATTTTCACTTTATCATATGAAAAAAAATGATTGTCAGTATCATCTGATCATAGGACTGGAAAGCCAGGAACTCCTGATTACTAATCATGGTGTTTTATCATTAATTTCCCCCCTACTCCTTCATTTTCCCCCCGTCTTACCCCATTGCTGCAGGTAAGTGTCCACTATCATACAATCTATATCGTACAAATAGCACAGCATATTAGAGAATTGTTGCCATTTTCTGCGCTCTTCTGAATGGTAGCAAATGAGAAGCGAGCAGTACATATTCTCTGAAAGGGAAATATACTTTTTTCCCTTATTAAATGCAGAACATTTTAACAAAACAGCTTTTCTGTACACAATGGAGCTCTTTGGAGGTTACCTCCATGCTAAATGCAAAAGGATAATGAGTTTATAATCTGTTGTGTGCTCTCACTTGGCTTGTGTCATTAACTATTACACCTTTTTACTAGGTCCAACATGTCAATGCCTTCAGAGCTAACAGAAGGTGAGCAAAAGGCCCGCTATCTGGTAGATTAACTTATAACAAGGAACATGTGTGAAGAGTACTTTCCTGGCCTGTTCCAATTCACAAGCCATGACAGTCTCTCCTGGGAGTTATTAAAGCTTTTGATGCCTACCTTATTTCAGTCAATAGAGAGGAATGCACATGAAGAAATCTTGCCTCTTGGCACAGAGAGGCTTATTTGACCTTCTAAACAGTGTGTTTTACAGTATCTTAACATTTCTGCTACTAAGGGGTTCAGCCTTACAGCTATCCAGAGGGACCTTGACAGGCTTGAGAGCTGGGCCCGTGTGAACCGCATGAAGTTCAACAAGGCCAAGTGCAAGGTCCTGCATGTGGGCCGGGGCAATCCCAAGCACAAATACAGGCTGGGCAGAGAATGGATTGAGAGCAGCCCTGAGGAGAAGGACTTGGGGGTGATGGTTGATGGCAGTGAGCTGGCAGTGCGTGCTTGCAGCCCAGAAGGCCAACCATATCCTGGGCTGCGTCAAAAGCAGCATGGCCAGCAGGTCGTGGGAGGTGATTCTGCCCCTTTACTCCGCTCTCGTGAGACCCCACCTGGAGTACTGCATCCAGCTCTGGGGCCCCCAACAGAAGAAGGACATGGAGCTGTTGGAGCGAGTCCAGAGGAGGGCCACAAAGATGATCAGAGGGCTGAAGCATCTCTCCTATGGAGACAGGCTGAGAGAGTTGGGGTTGTTTAGCCTGGAGAAGAGAAGGCTCCGGGGAGACCTCATAGCAGCCTTCCAGTACCTGAAGGGGGCCTACAAGAAAGCGGGAGAGGGGCTTTTTACAAGGGCATGTAGTGACAGGACGAGGGGGAGCGGTTTTAAACTGCAAGAGGGTAGATTTAGATTAGATATTAGGAAGAAATTTTTGACTGTGAGGGTGGTGAGACACTGGAACAGGTTGCCCAGAGAAGCTGTGGATGCCCCCTCCCTGGCAGTGTTTAAGGCCAGGCTGGATGAGGCTTTGAGCAACCTGGTCTAGAGGAAAGGTGTCCCTGCCTGTGGCAGGGAGGTTGGAACTAGATGACCTTTTTAAGGTCCCTTCCAACCCAAACCATTCTATGATCCTATGATTCTATTTCTGATAAGGCACTGAGAATAACTCCTGCACAATTATAAGTGAATCTATTGGATAGGCAATGAAATAAACTGCTGTGAAATGTAATTCTGCTGTCAGTCACAGCTATTGCCAAGAAATCTACTTGTGAAGCAATCCCATCTGTCCTGAGAACAAGTCATTCTACTGAATCAGTGCTGTAGTGTTGAAAGCTTCAGTTGATATTGCTGAAATAATTGTGCCTGAAGATCAAACTGATGGATTAGCTAAAAAAATTCCTCTGCACCAGAAGTATGCACCTTGTTATCATAGTAGGTACTTGGTTTTCAGCCAAAACCAACTTTTACTAGTGAACATTTTAGATATTGTAGTAAATAGAGCACACTAAAAGCCTTCATTACTGCATTAGTTAGCTAGGGTAAAGTGTTTATGGAACCAGGTTTTATAACACATCACCTTTTGAATCTTTAAATGGCAATGTCATGTTTCATTTAAGAAAATGAAATCAGCCTTTAGTCCATTGCTTTGTAAAGGAAGCCTTAAAAAGTAAAGCCAAATCCAAGTTCAACTCTGCACGAAACCATTCACCTGCTCCTACATAAAAGGAACAATGTATTTGCAGTATATGCCAAAGAATCACAATATATCCCAACAGACATGTACAGAATGAAATTGAGTATGAAGAGAAAGTGGGCAAAATGCATCTCCTAACCTTCCTCAAATGCTGAGTGTTGCTTTCTCATGCCATCATTCATGTTCCATTTCCACATCAGGATCCATTATTTGCTCTGGGCTATGACAGACACTGCAAGAACAACTCCTGCCTTACTTCCCTAAATCTCTTTTTTAACTGAGCTCACAACGTAGGTTGCTCAGGGAGGTTAGAATCAATCCTGCTGCTGCAAAGCTCATCTGCCTGGTAAAGGGCAAAGTCAGTGAGATACTAGGGAAGGAAAAGCTTGCTCCTATAAGAGGCCATACAGTTATTAACAGCTGGGAAGAACACAAAGCTGATACTCTGAGGGAAATACACTTAGAAGGAAAAAGACATGGAACTGAGACTACTACCAGCAGGAGCGTTTTCTGGCCCACAAATCATTGATGATTTTTGATGTACATGGGGCTAAGTGCAGACGGGTGTTTGAAGGCATCTCTTGTTCAAAGGGTTTTTTAATCACAAAGCTATTACTATAGAGGATAGTCTGCCTTCTGAGTATTTTTATGTTATTTTATTTTTCCTGCTCTAAAATAATGCATGTACAGTTAAGTCATAGCAATCATCATGTAATAGCAAATCTGCCAAAATATTGAATAAAAAGGCAAAAGCACCTGGTTCTTCCCTTCATATGTTTTGTAAGAGGAGAGAATCACAAACATATGAAAAAGTACTGGGTGATCACGAGTGGAAGTTTACAGGTTAATTTACAATGCAATGTAAATCAGGACAATTAGCAGACTCCAGTTGTGACTGAAGATTCAATGGTTTTGTTTTCCTTTTCTTTTTTAACATCCAGAATGTGTATAGTTCTCAAGCTAACTGCAAATGCTGAGTGACATCCCAGGTTCTCAGACAAATTAATCCATTCACTGAGTTAACAAAAATAATTCATAACACACTTGTACTGAAGCTCCTTATTATCATTAACTGATTTTATCTTCAGGACAATAACATCAAGTAGCATCCCTACTTTATAGATAATGAAACAACACATAGGATGGATTAAATGACATGCTGTAAGCTACATACAACACTTGGGACTGAATCAGTATTTAAACCCAAGTCTCCTGAGACCCAGCTTACTGTTCTAAGAGATAAAACTTTACTGTCTGCCTCACGTTAGAGAACCTGCATTGGTTTTACAACAGCAGAGACAGGTCTGACCCACTGCACTGTTCTCATTCTCCTGACTATTAAGATAGTACACACTCCAACACACCTCTCGGACTCTTCAGAGCTGACAACGGACACCAGCTTTACTAGCTAATTTCCAGGTATCAACATATTTGAGAAGCAAGAGCAACAGAGCAGTTAGAAGAAGGCAGGAACTAGTATGCTAGATCTCAAAACAGTTAACGTTTTAATGTGTATAACAATCCTGTCGACGATATTCCTTGAGTTGCTTTCAGCATCTCAAGTTTCCCAAAATACTAATTAATGTAGCTTTAGAATGTTCTTTAAGTGACCCAATAATCCTTTATAAAACTTTACATTTCTTAGGCGACTGCAGTGATAAGACTGTGCAGAGTAGCAAATGTTTCGTCTTCAAAAAAAAAAAGCATGTATAGTATTTTAGACATCACTGTCAAGCAACAGGAAAAAACAGCAGTATATCATCCAGCACCTGCAATAACTAGATAAGAGAGCAACAATTAATCTTTGGTATTAAAATATTTTGCCTCTCAGAAAAAGCACGAGAACAACTGTGATAATCAAAATGAAGAAAGTTTACCACATGCCAAAATAAGTTTACCACAAAATATCATCTGAATCCAATTACTTCCCATGTCGTATAACATTGCCCAGGCCATGAACAAGGCTCCCTCCCTAGTGTAGCCCGGGTCTTTCTTTTCAGAGTGCATAAATGAATATTCTCCAAACTTCTCTGCTTATCATTTCTAGTTCTTCCACAACCCCTTCCCCTCAAATCAAAATCTCTGACAAACAGGAATGTGGATCCCTATGCAGCAAACAGAAGCTGACTGACTATAATTTTTTTTTTCTTAACTCTCTCTCATGGCTGTTTAAAAGCAGTGCCCATATTCCCATGGCTCCACAGACACAGGTGGGGAACCTCCCCTCTGCATTTTTCCTAAGGACTTTTCAGTCTTCTGGTTGGCCCCATTTGTAACGTCTAGTCTACCAGATTTTCCAGATAGGTCTTATTTTTCCTCCTTCCCCCTAACCCTCCCAGAACAAGAGACCAGAAGAGCTTTAGGCATTGATCCAAGATTTCCAGAGGCCCCACAGTCTGGCCAGCATGCCAACAATCTGTGTGCACACAGTAAGGACATCTGATGCACTCGGAACGTGTGGAACTCGCTGCATAGGCAATATGGAACACATATGCACATATTTCCATCCTAAATCCTATATAATACACCCCAGATACTTCCCTCTCTTTTTTTCCTGCATAAAGTCGAATGGAGTTGTTGAAACTCTGACAGATCCCAGCATTCATTATAAATTCATTCCCTTTGATACACCTAATATTTTCCTGTGACATTTGCTTTCAAAGGCATTTTGATATCTGCTTATACCTTTCACACGTTTCCAGCTTCCATAACCATATGTTAGTCTGGAAATAGAATGAGGTGACAGTGCACTGCCCAAGATTTAAATTACAGTTTCTCTGTACCTAAATCTTGTTGGACTTGGTAAATGCAGTTGCCACATGCCATTTCTGACATTCCTCCTGACATAATCTAGACAAGTGAGGAAAGATAACTAAGCAACAGAGATTTCTCAGGTTCTCAGATTTATTTTTCCACAATAAATAATCCCATCATTTTTCAGTGCAGAACAGTGTTTTAGCCTTGCTTATGGGGTGGTTGAATTATCACTCTAAAGAATTCTTTTGCCAACAAAATCCAAACCATCTAAAATACTAAAAGCTATCTGATGCCATTTATCAAGTATACTATTTCTTTCATTAAGTCAAGTGGTAAAGAGAGGTAAGACAATATGTTCTTGTTTGGCCCAGAAAGCCAACCATATCCTGGGCTGCATCAAAAGCAGCGTGGCCAGCAGGTCGAGGGAGGTGATTCTGCCCCTCTGTTCCGCTCTCATGAGACCCCACCTGCAGTACTGTGTCCAGCTGTGGGGCCCCCAACAGAAGAAAGACATGGAGCTGTTGGAGTGAGTCCAGAGGAGGGCCGCAAAGATGATCAGAGGGCTGGAGCATCTCTCCTATGAAGACAGGCTGAGAGAGTTGGAGCCTGGAGAAGAGAAGGCTCTGGGGAGACCTTCTAGCAGCCTTCCAGTACCTGAAGGGGGCCTACAGGAAAGCGGGGGAGGGACTTTTTACAAGGGCATGTAGTGACAGGATGAGGGGGAACGGTTTTAAACTGAAAGATTTAGATTAGGTATTAGGAAGAAACTCTTTACTGTGAGGGTGGTGAGACACTGGAACAGGTTGCCCAGAGAAGCTGTGAGTGCCCCCTCTCTGGCAGTGTTCAGGGCCAGGTTGGATGGGGCTTTGAGCAACCTGATCTAGTGGAAAGTGACCCTGCCCATGGCAGGGGGGTTGGAACTAGATGATCTTTAAGGTGCCTTCCAACCCAAACCATTCTATGATTGAATGACTCTATGATAGCACTGCTAACTATACAAGCTGCAACTTGATAAAAAATAAGTCTTGATTATGCTATTTCCTTGATATTATGCTACAAGATGCCCTAGAATGAATCATGGTAGATACTGCCACATGCTTTCTTAAAAACCTATGATGAAAAAGATTTCTTACTACTTACTTTACTTACTAAAATATTCTTTTCTATTTTGATGTTCCCAGAGAAAAAAAAAATCTGATTAATGTCTCCTTTCAAGCTGAAAGCCAGCTTACCTTTTCCTTCATTTTGCCTCAGTCATTTCCTTTACTTTCCTTAAAATTATAGTGCAGAAGTCTTTGCCCATCAATGAAAGAAGCACTGTACTTCACTGCCACTTACTTCAACCTTGTTTCTTTAGTATTTTGAGTATAAAGGCATTTTCTGTTGTGCTGGAGACTTTCTAAAAGTTCAGTAATTTCATTCACATTTCCATGATCGCAAGGATTTTACATTTTCACAGCTGTTTTCAGCTGAAGTTTGTTCAAGCTGCTTTTATTTGCATATTTTACTTCTTTGCTAGAAGAACGCAAACAGATTCTGCTATTAAATTTTGGTGCTGGAAATGCAGACCAACTTCCACAGGCTACAATAAATTTAGTACAGATTTATATTTTGGTAACAGAACAGAAAGTGACCTTTGGCTTCTACAACACCATTTTCCTAATTTGTATTCATCTGGTAAGTTAGTTGCTTGTAACTACGGTAGCAGATTATATAGGAAACTTTATTAACAAGTAGGGCTTAGATTATAAACGTTCACAGTTCGGGAAACTAAATATTATTCCCTATGAAACCCTAACATGGGCTTCTTACTATCCTTTTAACATGCAGAAAGCTTTAAAAGCTATTTCTGTTTTTCAGCAACAGTATTTTCCTGACTCCAGTATCTCCTTAAAACATGATGTTATATACGTGACGAATAACTACTTGTTCTGCAAGAAAATAAATGAAAAGTAGAATATTTCATTACTATGAAGCAAAAAATTAAATAAAGGGGAAAATGTCGCTGAAAAACTACCTCTAAAATTATGAAATACGCTTACATATGGTTTTGCGTAGTACATAGTTCTGACTAAACAGACTGTAGTTAGTCCAATTTTTCCCCAAAGTTAAACCCACAAAATGTGACTAAGATCAGGTCCAGAAAACAAAGACAAAAATCCTGAGTGAGACAAAAGTCAAATTCTAATTTCATTCTTTGATCACGTATGAGAATTATTTACTTGCAAGCAAGCATACCTAAAGGCTTTATTACACTAACAAAACCAAATTGGACTCTATAGTAGACAGTGTCCAGGATATTACGAACACACTGTTAATAATTAACATCATATGTGAAGCTAAGATAAGGAAGAGAGTATTAGATACAGAAAATGTATTTAAAATAAAATAAAATCAAGACAAAGCCAGTAAAAACCTAAGCAAACATCTGAATTATGTAGCAACTGCTGGACAATGTTCAGTGTGTTGCAGTAGAGAACTGATGACAATGCATTCCTAGTAAATTCAAACAAAAATATTTCTCACAATGACAAAATTGGAAGAGAATAGACTAAAGCTGGCATGACATTACTTTTAGCCTGATATTTACTAATTATACGAAATTATATATTATAAAAAAGGCATAAGAAATAGCTACGGAAAATAAGCAGCTATACCAAATAGCCCGTCATTTAGTTTTTCATAAATTGCTATATCCAATCACCTTTCTTCTAAATTATTATTTCCAACTGAAGAGCAGTTCAATGAGAATCTTATATAATTTATGAGTTATTACTAAAAGCCATACATTAGGGCTTCTGAGAATTATGTAATATAAAGAGATGTTAAAACTATATTTCTTGCACAGAGATTTAGAGAGAGCTTTAAGAGTTGTGTCCTTTGCCAAAAACATTAACATTCAAGTTAAACTCTCACTAGTGTGCTTAGTTCATTAAGATTGACTTTTTTCAAGTGCACATAATGCTAGAAGCAAAACACAAGTCTAGACTCATAAACTGCATGAACATCACCGCTGTCATTTTGTTACCCACTTCTTCCCTTTGCCTTAAAGCTGCACATAGATCACCTCCAGGTACCTTTATTCTTTTCTCTTCAGTCACATGCTCCTCTAATCCTTCAGTCAGCCTACAAATCTCACCTTGCAACTTTCCTTGTTTTCATTTCTGTATTTTTTACTTTGCTGCTCAAAACATTTTGAGTGCCCTCAGCACTCACATTGCACACCAGGTACAACGTGACCCATTCATACCCCTCCTGGGGATTCACTGGTGTGGGTCTGATACAAGAAATAAAAGCCTCAGAAATAATAAACTACTAGCAAACCCAGATCTCTCTGAAGCCGCATCATCCTCTGAAGTTTCACAGGGACTCCTTGTCTGTGTTTTAGTATAGACTACAGATCCCTCGGGGCAAGAACCAAGTCATTTATGACATAATTAAAAAAAAACAACGGCCTTATACTAATTTATTCTTCAAGGAGATATCCCGAGATAATGGTACATATCACTCACCTAAATCTGCAAACAATGTGCTATCTATCAAAAATAGGTAACTGTCAGTTAAGGTAACTTCCCAGTACCACGCACACTGGTCACTCAGTAATCTGGTCCACTCACATCCATGTTTCACAAAATCAATGCAGTCAAGGCAGTTTAAGCATCCATTTTACAGGTGTTTAAGGTAATCCTGCTAGTATTTCCTTTAAACACTTCTAGTAACTGTTTTCACCCACTACAAGGTGCAGCAAACAGAGGCTTTAGCAGTTAGCATCCCAGCTTACATGGTGGCAGATGCAAAGCAGGCCCTAAGAGTCCATTTCAGACAACATGGGATTGTGCCACAACCATGGGGGGGGATAAGGGGGGGGCACTACAAGGCTCTATCCTCAGCACCCACTGGAGAAGATACCCTGGGAAATCAGAGGCCTCAATCCAGACAGAGCTCCAGAGGGAGGGTGTTGCCACCCAGGACTCAGGCTGCAGGGTGACACTGGCCTCACGGTGGGAGATACACTCTGGTTGGGGCACTGAGTCACCAGCGAAAGGAGCTGTGGCAGGAGGTGAACAGACTCCATAGTATCATGGAGAATAAACAGGACATGAACAGGGTCACCTCAGGGACATTGCAAAGGTTTCTGGAGGATGTTGGGGTAAATTTCTTCATACAGATACTACATGTGCCATCTTTCAGCTCTGCTACTCAGGAAGAAGGAAGAACTGGTTGCGGATATGATAATCAATGGCAGCCTTGGCTGTAACAACCATGAAACCGTGGAGTAGTGAAGGCAAGTAGCAGAACACAGGCCCTGGGCTTCAGGAAAAACTGGCTGGATCATCAGGGTCTGAGGATGGTGGTTAATGGTTTATACTCTAACCTGGAGGCTGATTACAAGTGAAGTACCACAGAGGCCTATGAGACTTAGCCAACTTAGTATCTTTACCAATACCAAGGAGGAGGAGCTGGAACACCCCCGCCATCAAGTTGTAGATGAGGGAAAACTGGGGTAACAGTTGATATGCTTGAGGGTAGAGCTTCCATTCAGAGGGAACTAGACAGGCAGGAGGAACGGGCCTCAGGAAAATCATGAAATTCAATGAGGACAAATACAAAGTCCAGCATCCATGACGGACTGAACCCTGCAATGGATCAGGTGGGGGACTGACTGTCTGGAGGACATCTCTGCAGAAAAGCATGTGGGGGTTTCAGTGGACATCAGGCGAAACACTAGCTAGCAGTGTACCCTGGTAGTGATGAAAACTAACAGCATCAATAGGAGGTATTGGCTGTATCAACAGCAGCACAGCCAGTAGATTGAGAGAAGTGATTATTCCCCTTTACTTAGCACTTGTTGGACCACATTTGGGCCACTCTGGGGACCTGAATACAAGACAGACTTTGATAACCTGGAGCAAGTTCAGTGGTGAGCCACCAGGATGGTCAGAGTCTGAAGAACCTGCTCTGGGAGAGGAGGCTGAGGGACACAGTCTTGTTCAGGTTGAAGAGGAACCTATAAGCAGCCTCCCCAGCACCTACGGAGAGGTGACCAAGATGACGGAGCCAGGCTCTTTACAGTGGTATACGACAGGAGAATGAGAGATCACAGGCATAAAGTGAAACAAGAAGTTCTGATTAGGTATAAGGAAAAAATTCTTCACTATGAGGTTGACTTAGCACTGGAACAGGTCATTCAGAGAGGGTGTGGAATCTCTGTTCTAGGTCATTTTCAAGACCTGACTGGACAAATCCCTCAGCAGCCGAGTCTGAATTCAGAGTGAACCCTGCTTTGAACAGGAGGATGGATGAGAGACCTCCTAAGGTCCGTTTCAGCCCGACTGAATCTATCTGCAATTAGTATTTTACTTTGGACCAGGAGTTTGCTTTTGAAATGGATGAGATTGTCCACATCTATGACATTTCAGCTTGCGCTGCAGAGTTTCTCAGAGTACACAAAATAAATTCCTTTGGGATGAAATTAACCCAAAAGGTATGCATCAGCCACTAATGAGCAGTAGTCCACTGGACCAGGCCAGAGAAAGCCTAAAGTACTCACCTTTCTCCAAAAACCATATAATGTGAATGCTAGGTACTTAGTACCATTTTGCTTTACAGATGCACTTCTATTGTGCCACGCTACTTGCTAATGTCATTGCCATCTGTAGAGTTATATTTTTCCATTTCAGTAGATTAAAAGGAACACTAGCATATAAACCCTACATTTTTGGCTTTTTGATGCTGACAAACTTTGTCCAAGGATAGAAATGCATGTTACCTGCCTGTAAGACTGAACATATATATTCTCACTAGAGCTATGCAGAAGTCTCTTTGCCCTTCTTAACAGTTCCTGCACATTCAAGGCAAGATCAACAAACAAATCAGTGTTTTGCCCAACTCTGGTCCTCCTGCACTGGAGGATTCCAAATGAGAGAGAAGAGCAATACAGAAATGTGAAGTGCAAGTCCACATCAAAGTCAGGTGACAGTTCATCCATTTTTCAAACCTTTTGCTGTATATGATAGAATGATAATCAGGAGTTGTTTGAAAAAGCCAGACTGTGAGACTTAATTAAAAGTGTTGGTCCACTCAACTGAACATTCAACAGAGATGCTAGTGTAACACAGTGTTCTGCAACTCTCTGAACAAAGGCCCATATAGCATCTCTGAAAACTTCTATAGCAGGAAAATGCCTGCAACTCCCAAGAAAGCCACCTCTGTACACATACGAACGATTTAACCCTGTTAACAGAGGGACACTGTTTCCTTAGCAGTTCTCTTCAATACATAACCTAATCATGCAGACAGGATACCTCCTGTGCATCTTAGTGTTTCTATTCTCTAAGCAGCTAGGCACCGAGGCTGATTGTGCTTATGGAACTTACTAAGGAGGAAGGAAGACAAGAGCCTGGCCACCAGCATTTCCTGAACATGGAGCTTCGTAAGCTGTCAGGAGTGAATGATCTGCAGTTTGCGCACAGCACAGGAGACTGCCCTTCTCCTTATCAAGTCACACACTTCCTAGAAGCATCTGGACATGAAGCACCCTCGAAGAACGCCACTTTAACAGCCATAGCTCTTTCCCTTTTGAAGGTTTATGAGATTACAAGATTTCTGAGCCCATATCAGAAAACCATATAAACCAATGCAAAGAATATTTAACAAACCAAAATAAACAACACATTTAAAATGTCTAACATTAACCTTAACTCATATTGAAAAAAATAAAAGCACAGTCCTCAGAAAGTTTCAATCTCGATTAATCTTTTATGGATTGGATCATACTCCATCTGCTGCTACTTCAGGAAAAAAAATAGCTGGTCATTTGATCATCATATCTACTATACGGCTAACCCCCTTTACAAAACCTAAAGGCAAACTTCTTTCTCACACAGAACTTACCAATGGCCTTTGTGTAATGTCTGGCTCCAAGTAACAGCTCTGGAGCTCTGTACCAGAATGTCACCACAACTGGATCCAAGTCTGCCAATGGCTTCAAAGGTGAGTTGAACAACCTTGCAAAACCCATATCAGCTGGGAAGGGAAAAAAAAAAGAAAAAGAAAAAAGAACATTTAAAATTTTAATACAAATAAATCAGAATTTAACAGTATTGCCAAAAAGCAATTATAGCAAAAGCTCAAAAACATTAAAACTTACAAATCAAAGTTTCTAAGAAAGCAAAAAGTCACTCATAACAATACTGGGCCAAATTTATCTAAGGCTAAATCCATTTACTTCACTTTTAAGACTATGAAGGATGATGTTTGACTTTTAAGCGTTTTCATCATGGTATTGTAAAACTTTACATAACACAGATGCCTGTTTATTTAAGTAGAACTGTAGCAGAAACCTGTCAATAGTAGTAGATCTCTAATGTACATTTTCTCTTCTATTTTTAGATATGCTTACAAAAGTGTGAGTCCTTGTGACTGCTATATATTTACCCAATGCAAAACCAAAATGACTGCAGTGTAGATTGTTTTGCATTATTTTTCAAATTATGCCTCCTACTTGATTTGGAGGAATGAACTCCAACATCAGGAAAATGTTTTTAACTGGGAATTAATGAAATCAGCGAGTGTATTTTAAATTAAAGCATTAATTTTATATAAGTCAAAAATTCTCTCTAGAAACAACACTGCAAGTAACATTAAGAAATGCTAATGTATATTCAAAACTACACATTTTAATCCAAGTCTGAATCTTATCTTTTGCACAACTTCACCTAAATCTTTCTGCTTCCAAAGTTCTGAAATGCCAAGCATAATTTTCTTGAAGTTATCCATTGTAATACAAGCATGTGAATCAAAAATCGTTAGCTGAACATTTTCAAATACAACAGAAGTCAATGAATAAGGCCTCCTTGGAATTAAACCTTGCAAGAGAGGTCAAGGACAACAGAAAGGGCTTCTTCAAATACATTGCAGGTAAAGCCAACACTAGAGGCAATGTAGGCCCACTGATGAATGAGGTGGGGGCCCTGGAGACAGAGGATAAAAAGAAGGCGGAGTTACTGAATGCCTTCTTTGCCTCTGTCTATACTGTTGGAGGCTGTCCTGAGGAGCCCCGGACCCCTGCGGCCTCAGAAGAAGTCAGGATAGAGGAGGAATCTGTCTTGGTAGATGAGGGCTGGGTCAGGGACCAATTAAGCAATCTGGACATCCATAAATCCATGGGCCCTGATGGGATGCATCCGCGGGTGCTGAGGGAGCTGGCGGAAGTCATTGCTAGGCCACTCTCCATCATCTTTGCTAAGTCGTGGGCAACGGGAGAGGTGCCTGAGGACTGGAGGAAAGCGAATGTCACTCCAGTCTTCAAAAAGGGCAAGAAGGAGGACCCGGGTAACTATAGACCGGTCAGCCTCACCTCCATCCCTGGAAAGGGGATGGAACAACTTGTCCTTGGTGCTGTCTCTAGGCACATCAAGGATAGGGGGATCATTAGGGGCACTCAGCATGGCTTCACCAAGGGGAAGTCTTGCTCAACCAACTTGATAGCCTTTTATGAGGATGTTACCCGGTGGATAGATGATGGTAAAGCTGTGGATGTGGTCTATCTCGATTTCAGTAAAGCGTTTGACACGGTCTCCCACAGCATCCTCGCAGCTAAACTGGGGAAGTGTGGTCTGGATGATCGGGTAGTGAGGTGGATTGTGAACTGGCTGAAGGAAAGAAGCCAGAGAGTGGTGGTCAATGGGACAGAGTCCAGTTGGAGGTCTGTGTCTAGCGGAGTCCCTCAAGGGCTGGTACTGGGACCAGTTCTATTCAATATATTCATTAATGACTTGGATGAGGGATTAGAGTGCGCTGTCAGCAAGTTCGCTGATGACACAAAACTGGGAGGAGCGGCTGACACAACGGAAGGCTGCGCAGCCATTCAGAGAGACCTGGTCAGGCTGGAGAGTTGGGCGGGGAGAAATTTAATGAAATATAACAAGGGCAAGTGTAGAGACCTGCATCTGGGCAAGAACAACCCCATGTACCAGTACAAGTTGGGGACAGACCTGTTGGAGACCAGCGTAGGGGAAAGGGACCTGGGGGTCCTAGTGGACAGCAGGATGACCATGAGCCAGCAGTGTGCCCTTGTGGCCAAGAAGGCCAGTGGCATCCTGGGGTGTATTAGAAGGGGTGTGGTCAGCAGGTCGAGAGAGGTTCTCCTCCCCCTCTACTCTGCCCTGGTGAGGCCGCATCTGGAGTATTGTGTCCAGTTCTGGGCCCCTCAGTTCAAGAAGGACAGGGAACTGCTAGAGAGAGTCCAGCGCAGAGCCACGAAGATGATTAAGGGAGTGGAACATCTCCCTTATGAGGAGAGGCTGAGGGAGCTGGGTCTCTTTAGCTTGGAGAAGAGGAGACTGAGGGGGGACCTCATTAATGTTTATAAATAAGTAAAGGGCAAGTGTCATGAGGATGAAGCCAGGCTCTTCTCAGTGACATCCATTGACAGGACAAGGGGCAATGGGTGCAAGCTGGAACACAGGAGGTTCCGCATAAATATGAGGAAAAACTTCTTTACGGTGAGGGTGACCGAACACTGGAACAGGCTGCCCAGAGAGGTTGTGGAGTCTCCTTCTCTGGAGACATTCAAAACCCGCCTGGACGCGTTCCTGTGTGATATGGTCTAGGTAATCCTGCTCCGGCAGGGGGATTGGACTAGATGATCTTTCGAGGTCCCTTCCAATCCCTAACATTCTGTGATTCTGTGATTCTGTGAATAGAAAAGAGGTTCCAGTATATTACTTCTTTCTTGTTGATTGCCACATGTTTTATTAAAAAAAAAAGTTATGTCCACTTGACTAAGGCTTATGATCTGCACAGATAATTAGATTTTGGATAAAGACCATCACAGTTACATGTGTTTCCCACCTTGACGGCGAATAGTCTTTTGCATAGCAAACCTTTGGACATCTACAAACATGTGCATTGATGTTATTTATATAAAAATAATTAAGAACAAATACAATTTATAAGTAACAATGTTATACTAACTAACCATAGTAGAAGTCAAAAGAACCCTGGCCATAGCCATTGTTCCATGTGCTCATTAGTTTGTTGTTTCTTACAGATGCTTTTAGCTCACCAGATATCCTTGGCAAGCTTTATAAATGTCTAACAATATGTTTGAAACCTCTTAAGCTTGTAAACTCAGTGAATGAGATTTAAAATTGAACTAGATGTTGTGCATACATACACTCAAAGAACAATGACGATTTTTTTCTATCTTACACTGAAGATGCAATTTTTTAAGTAATTCCTCCTTAGCTGTGCAATGAAATTTTCTCAAAATGTTTACCTATTTTGACTCTTCCTCTTTCGGGACCTTCACCCATTACCAGAATGTTTGCTGGTTTCTGGAAAACAAAAACCAGAATATTTAGTTGACCAGACTTTGATGATTATCTTCAAGAATAATAAAAATATGTACATTTATTTTATAATGAAAACATTTCTATAAATACGCTTACGAGTCTAAAATTAGCATACCTCTAAGTTTTGCTGACGTTTAGTTTTTATCCCTAGCTACCAATTTCACAGTTAGAAAAACAGTAAAGTACTTTGACATTTCACAGTAAGAAATGCAGTCTTTAATTAAATTTGTATTTCCATTTTTACCAGAATGATCACGTTCATTGGCGAGATTTTCTTCTACAGGAAAATTTTATACCAGGCTAACATTTATGCTGCACATAAATAATCTGGCAAGAACTACTTTTGCTAGTATAACATTGAAAATCATGTCAAATCTTGGTATGCAAATACACAGATGAGAGTACCTTTTGTTATCATCATATATAACTACATTTTTAGAGCTGTGCTTGTTTTTAGTGTATGAATGATTAAAATCACATTGGCAAAGGCATTTTTTTCCACAAAGTAAGTTGATTCCATGCTATGAGAATTCGCTTAAAACAAGAGCATACACAGACAGCTACATCCACAAGCTTTGACAGTGTAGACAGCAGCTTTACAAGTAGAACAAAACCTTTATAGGTATTTTATGCAATCTGCAGTTGTTCGTAACCAGTCGCTTGTGAACACCATATAAAATCTGCACATGACATCATGGCAATTGTTCTGCAATTAGGATCTAGGTTCCCTCAGACATCAATAGTCATTCCTTGGAAGCTTTTCCCCTATTGTGTTAACAGCTGTAAAGAAGTAAACAAGATTAAAAACGTTAAGTGATTTGAATGAAGATGCATAACAAAGCTTCAATGCAGAATTTTTGGAAGGTTCATCCAAACATTAACTATATTTAAAGTCCCTAATGCCTGAAGAGGTCTGCTTGAGCAGGATTTGTTCAAGAATCTGAAAGAGATGTCCAGAAAGCCAACATCAGAATCTCCCTTAATTTCTCAGTCCCTAACACTTGCCACTATTTACCTGAAACAAGACACTCAAACTAGGGTTCCTAATTTGGCTCAAAATTGCATATCCTTAGCTTTTTTGAAAAAACAAACAAAAAAAAAGCATTACTTCACCTGTTCTTTCTCCTTCCCTGCCATGAAGCTGTTCTCCCTTCCCACCTCACCCCCAGTGCTAGATGTTGCTTCTTCCCTGGTTCCAGCCACAGCCTCTCTTTCCAACCCTGCTCCAGATGCCATTGCCCCTTTTACTCCTTTTTTAATCTCAGGGTAATTCTCAACACCATCCGTGACTTCTCATTCCCCAACATATTTTTGGAACCCTTCAAGAGGGAATATGCACTCCCTTCTTGGAGAATGCAATAGCTATTTTAATTGATCTTGAGTAAATGCTCACCAGCAAATCCAGGAAAGATAAAGATGATTCTTGCTCTTAACTAATATTTAATGATAATGAAATCAGCACTTCCAGGTAACTGGTCAAACTCTGGTTTTACATTTATGTATTACCCTAAATTGAATATTCTGGAGAACAGAACAATCCCATTCTGCATATTCAGAAACCAGGCAGCAAGGGAAGCATGCAAGTTCGCACTACGCTTTACCTCTGTTAGAAATCACATAGCTAAAATTGTCCCAAGCGAGGCAGCAAAATTCCAGTTTCCTTCTAAGAATTCTTCCCTAAAATCCTGCCTAGCAACCTTGATTGAGAGTTGAGTATGAATTAAAAACACTTCAGTAAGACCCTTACATTCAGTACTGGATTTTAGGCACTATAAAATGCATTTATTTGTCACGTGAACAGAGCTGATAAAAATGTAGTTACTGCACTGATTTCTAGGTTAGTTTTTTTCTACAGAATTATGTTGTAAGAGATAAACTGTATAATACCAGGAGATGTACTAAGATAAAATTTAAAATCTAAGCAGATACAACAGGATTCTCAAAACAAAACATCTTGTAAGATTCATATTTTATCTGTAATATGACAAGATTCTTCAAGCAGCAATTTCTTCATAGAAAAAAGCACTATTTTATCCGCTGACATAACCCACAATATTCACAGAATAGTTCAGGTTGGAAAGGACCTCTGGAGGTCATCAAGTCTGACATCCCTGCTCAAAGCAGGGTCAATTACAGCAGATTGCTCACGCCTGAGTCCAGTTGGGTTTTAAACATCTCCAGGGATGGAGACTCCACAGCCTCTCTGTGAAAACTCTTCCAGTGTTTGACCACCGTGACAGTAAAAAAAGGTTTCTTCATACATTTGATTTAATGCCCACCTTCTCTTGTCCTGTCACTGGATAGAACTAAGAGACTAGCTCAGTTTTCTTTACCCCCGTTTATCAGGTATGTTCACGCATTGGTAAGATCCAGTCCCCCAAGCCTTCTCTTCTTGAGGCTGAACAGTCCCAGCTCCCTCAGCCTTAGAAAGACACCACAAACCCCTAAGCAACTTAGTGGCCCTATACATACAGGGTGTACACTAGGTTAGAATCTACGGAAGTAAGGAACTTTTCCACTTATGTATTTTTAAGCCAGAATATTTTGAAGAGGTGTTGTTCCATTTAAAAATTTAAATCTGTACTAATATTTAATCCACTGAGGATCAGAACCTTGCTTGGGCAGCCAGCAGAGAAACATGCTGATTTATAAACTTACCAGATTACATATCCATTAGCTCTTGTGGATCTCTCTGAGAGAGTCATGGTGGGGAGAGAAAGGAAAACAGAGACAGAATAAAGTGTGAAACAATTGAAAACTTAGTCTTATTTCCAAAAGAAGTGCTTCCCCTGAGGCACCACCACCAATGTGGAGACGACACACATTTCATGGATGGCGTCCTGGTGCCTGCAGGATCCCCACTGATCTGCAGACCGCTGTCTCAGTAACAGCTTGCATTGAGGCAGCTTCCTGCGAGGGGAGAAGTCTTTATTTAAACCTGTTCAGTAAGTCAGAAGGAGAACACACCTGAACTTGCTTCTTATTTCCCACACAAGCAAATTACTGCTTGTTTATCAGCCACTAAAAAGATAAGAACTTTCCGAGTTCCTCTTGCTAATCAGAGCTGTTCTGCTTAGGAAAGCATTTTCAACTGTATGTACGCTGAACCTGTCAAAGAGCAACACTAACCTGAGATAAGACAAATGATATCCAGCTCCTGCGCCCAGCAATTTTTATTTAATAAAAATCAGCTTCAGGGGAGCTTAAAACATAGGTCATGTGTTTTGTGGTTGTTTTATATAATAATGGCTTAAACACTATAAAGTAACACTCCTCACCTTCCTGGAGTCCTCACAATATGCAAGCCACACTGAGAGCAACCCAACTCCCATGGAGCAGGGATGCCTCCTCAGCGCCTTGGCTAAACGAGCGGCACTAAGGCAGAGTAGCAGAACTTGAGGTACTCAGGTATGGAGGAAAGACTTTGCATTATTTCAGAGGGATTGATTTGGCATCAGAGATCCTCAGGAAAGTAGGTAATGAACGTTTCCATCATGAGGTAAGCGAGAAGACTGCTAAAGGGAATGCAAACAACTTCTGCTTTTTGGAGAAGGGAGAATGTGTTAATCTGATCTCTGGATATGTAGGAGACTAAGTATCAAAATATTTTACTCTGAGATAGTAAATAGTCTACCACAGAATTACAGTCTAGTATAATATAGTTACTGAACAGCTGCAAAAATCAGATTAAAAAGTGGGAATCAGAGAAATTAGAAAGCCCCATACTTCATGTATGTTCAGGCTACATGCAAGTTGTAAGCACCAGTCTAGTTTCTGAAAAAAATCTTACTGCTGTCCACATGATGAAAAAAACAGGGTTTTAGGTGGAAGAAAACATGAAGGCCCAAGCAGCTAAGAGACCAAAAGCTGACACATACTTAGAGTAAATCAATGTCTCTTTCCAAGAGAACAGAATTTTATTCAAGAAAGTTTGAGAAGCCCTGCTTAAAATTATTAACTGTCTCCTTAGTAAAGGGTGAGATAACTCAACAAGGACTACACTTCTAAGCTAGTTACATCCCAGTTAATACCCTCTCTATTTTCCTCAAACTCTCCCCTTGCTGAGAACACAAAACACCAGCTGGGAAGCAAAGCGATGCTGCTGCGTCTCCACCTATCTAGTTGCTATAGAAACAACAGAAACAGTAAGATCTAGGAGTCTCACATTTAAGATCAGCTATAAAAACGAACAGAGAAATCCCTGCTAGAAATGCAGTTGAGGTTTGACTGTCTAAAGAATATTTGCAAAAAGAGCAAGGTCAACAGCAACAAACAACTGAAGCAAAAACCTGAAATAGCTGCAAAAAGGGATGTAGATGGCAATAATTCAACAGGTTCTTTACAAGTAATAAGCATGTATAATGTATTTATTTTTCTACATCAGTGGGGGAGTATGAATAAAGCAATTAACAGATCTTGGTGGGAGAGAAATTAAAATGTTGGGCTACCAAGCATGTTTGCATAAATAATAGAAGTATCATGAATGGGACTCTTATGTACATCCACGTTATCTTAATAAATATGCTTCCTATTTAAATATTTAGACAGATTAGAATAAAGGTTGAAGGAAAAGAAACCATCTATGGTTTTGAAAGAGCATAACGGGTCAAAACAGGAACAACAGCCAAATAATAGATGGCAATACTTTAGTTTTAATAGTTATTGTTGTTATCTCCTCAAGTACAGTGGTGACACAATTCTTAAGAGATTTGGTGCAGAATTACATTCCTATGAGAAAAGGTCCACAGGGACATACCACTTTCCATACACCATTCTTTATTGTTTATATCCAAACAAATGTGTTTCCCTTTTGGAATGTATCACTGGACAAAGAATAATCTGAAATTAAGAGGCTTCTATTGTAAAAGATATTGCAAGTCTTTTAGATGAAAGCTCTCCCCAGAATTAAAGAAACTGGCTTGTGATGAAGTCTTTTCAAACCTCAATTATTTAAAAAAGCAATTGTAAATAGCACAGTGTTGATACATAGCTGTGCTTTCAACTCACAAGCCAAAAACAAGAGTAGTGGTGATTTCATCTTAGCTTTTAGCACACTGCTCTACAAATGACAAAGGTCCTAAATGAGAAGACAGTGTACCACTCCGGGGGCATGGCTCAGAAGACCACTGAGCCTTTAAATTCAAGATTAAGAGGGAGTTGCAGATTGTTCACAGAAATTTGCAAACAACTCTTTTGCTCTTCTCGTCGACAAGGAAATATAGGCACTTTCCTGCCTTAAGTCAATGCTATTCAAACCCAGACAGTGTTTTCAGATCAATATACTGGCATACAGGTACTAATGCTTTTGATAACAATTGATCTAATTAATGCAGGATTTAAAAAAAAAAGAAATCATTCTAAGAAGATTTTATTATGCACTGCGAACGACCAAATCATAATCACTTCCATTCGCATTACTTCCATATATTGAAAACTGTACAGAAAATTTGTTATCATCGCTTCCCTCTCCTTTTTTAGAAAACTGTTTGGTCAACATTTTTCTGATACTGAAGCACTAGACAAAAGTATACCATACAGAGTAAAATATCTTCACATCTGCTTCTCCTTACAAGCCTTACATGCTGTGAACTCATATCAGAATCACTGTTCTGACTACAAAGCATCACTTTCAACTTGTTTTTTTTCAGCTGTTATCCTTAACTTCACAAAAAAAACCGCTATTTCATTATATTTTTTGCCTAGATTTGTAAATCTGTATAATTTTCTTCTACTATTTCTCTACTCTTAAAATGATTGACCTTGCAAACCAGTATCATTAACAAATCTCATCAATATATTTATCATTTAGTTCAAACCAATAATGTTTCTACAGATATCAAATTGAGCAAGGCCAAAAATAAAGCTGATTACTACAGCACATGATCTAAAAAGGCAGTAAAATTACAAGGAATACAAAACGCTTTAAAATAGTACATCATTCAAATGAAATAAAAACTTGTTTAAATCTAGAAAGGAGGAAAAAAAACAGAGGCAGACACATTAAGTAAATATATGGCAACATCGGAAGCAGAGAGTACCACAGAAGGCTTTTATAGCCAAATTTAAAAGAAAAAAAAAAAATCAGTCCAAAAGTTTTTGCAATAAAAAATGAAAATACAAACAAAAGCAGACACATAACATTTTACAGCAAAGTGTCACCAGATTGTCCTTAAATTCAAAAATGTACTTGATTATCATCAGAGGAACATCAGTGACAACAAAAACCATTTTGAAATTTATTCGTAGAACGTAGGAAACAATTTAATGCATATAAGCATATTTATTAATATGATAAGAATACATACATGGTAAAAACTATTTTTATCTCCACTCTTCCTTCTTATAAAAATAATTTAAAAATTAAACATATACAGGACTGATAAAGACATGGAAATGTGTGCCACTGTTTGAGAGGAAAAAAAATCTTTTGCTTACTTATGAGAGATGGAAACTGGATATTCTATCATAAACCATGGTGTCAGTTTATGTTAGGGACTTAAGTATTTCACACCTGCTGAACTGATATGGTCAAAATAATCATTAATTCCATATACCAGAAGTTCTAATAGCAACCATAAGTGTAGAGTTTACCTCAAGCTCTGGAACTGATGGTAAGCAGCTAGAAGTAGGAACAAACTGTACAGGAGGTATCTGAAATATTTCTTTGGAATGCCTTAGATAAAAATTTTGGTTAAATACATTCCTTGCCTGTAGCTGTTACGTGTTGAGAGGGGAAACTTACTGTTTTCATATCAAAGCTAGCTATCAAAGAAATCGTTTCATGTTTATATATTCTTATAAAACTCCTCTGTGCACAGAAACCAAAAGCAAATTAAGCAGAAATACTAAAACAATGCCTACAGTGCAACCATAGATCTGCATATATTAAAAAAAAAGGTCCCTCAAATAAACTTAGGCATATCTAGCCCACAATAACAGCAAAGACGTGACTACGCAGGCTTCATGACAGACTGATTTAAACCAGCCCATGACTCTGGATACTCTTCAGAGAATCAAAATCATACAACACTTTGGGCTGGACAGGACCTCTGGAGGCCATCTGGCGCTGAAAACAGGGAGGTCACTCTGCTCAAAACAGTGCCACCTTCAAAGAAAGACAGAACCGACTTTGAAGCTGAATCAGGTTTCTGAGTGTTATAACCAAGGGAGCTGCAATTCTCCAAGGACGGAGGTTCCTCAGCCTTGCTGGTGGGCAACCCCTTGCACGGTCTGACCACTCTCATGATGAAAAATTGTTTCCCATCACCTAATCAAAATGTCTCTTGGGGAAAAGTGTGCCTGTGCCCCTTCCTCTGTATACCTCTTAACATGGCTTCATCTTCTCTACAGCCTCCCAGTAGACAGTTAAAGCCTACACTGAAAACGCTGCACGCTGCTGAGTGCAGCGGCAGTAAAGCTGACGCACGCAAAGCTCTCGCCACCACCCTGTTACGCTCTTATTGCACCTCTGGCTGAACAGTTACATAGCTATACGTTTAGCACTGGAAACACATATTTGGGATGACAGAGTCAGCCTAGAAGTCCAGACTCTGGAACACACTCCCTACAAATGTATTTTACATGGGAAAAACAGACCCTTTTTTTTCCCCCCTCCCTTCATTTTAACCAAATCACATATAATCACATATAATCACTTATAGACGAACTACCTAGTATGTTCTATTCAAGTTGCTATGCCTTCAGTTACTCTTACACATAACCATCCTTATGATAATGAAATCAGTGGTCAGGTAAAGTATTAATTTCTCTGTTTTACTTCATTTTTCACAGGTTGGATGTTCTCTTAAAGAGGTGATTAAGCATATACCTCAACTGACATTAATTCTTTAAATTCACTCTCACTCAGCCCTACCCAGGCACTCCCCCGAAATGGCCAAAACATCCACGTTCCTCATAAGAATGCTCTGCTTCAAAATCAATTTGAAACAATGGTTTCTTAGGCAATTGCTAGAAAAGATATTTAATTTATAAACTCAAGGTGTGTGATCATCGTTGAAACAGGAAAAGACTATTCACCAAACTCTATTCCCTGGTGAATCAATGGATAATATAGCTGCAGTTATGTCAATGGAAAATGGACTGCAAACACAAGGGGAATATGAAATAAGAGTAATCACAAGAGGAGAATACAATTCTGGGCTACATAAAAGTTCAGAAGTGAAACAATCTTCCTTTCACACACCATTTCTTTCAGGTTTCTTATGGCTGACAGAGCACTAAATTACTGAAAGACAAAAATGAAAACTCCAGACAACTTTGGATACCGGGCACTGCTTCTATCATAACAATCTTCACAATGTACTAGTGTACCAGTGGTTTCACCCCAATCAATGACAATGCAGTTCAAGTGAAAAAGAAAAGAATGAAGAAAACCTCACGTTAGGAGAATGCCAAAACATTTGACACAAATTAAATTTTATGTTGCTATGCAACATTATCCAAAGCATTCTGCTGGCACTAGTGCTGCAATAGCATATTTGAACTTAAAATGTTACATGCAACCTTGAGAAGGACAAAGAAGGGGAAAGATGGAAACAAAGAGAAAAACATGATCATAAATTATCAATGAAAAATAAAATGTCATAAAGCAAATGTTTAAATGATACACTGAATTCACATTGTCCCTGGGATTTTCAACACATTACAGTACACACTCCAGCAAAATTCCCATGAAGCTACTAAGCAATCATCTAGGGCCTTGTCTTTAGACCTCATCTGGGCTCTTTGGGAGTGCCAAGGAAGAGCATGGGACAAGACAGATTGCTCAACCTCTGCTACCCCATTTCTGAGCAGTGCAGATGTGCAGGCCCGTCATGCGTGGGAACAGAAGAAAGAGTCACCTCAGAATTAATTTGGAAGAATTTCCTGCTTTTTAATACATGACAAAGAAGAAATGGAGAAATAAATTTCACTCCATAAAAGCACAGTCAAACTCTTCCTCTGTTGGGACTTCAAGAGACATCCTGAATGCCCCGAGACACTGCAGTCAAGTCAAGTCTATGCATCTCTGCCATCAAGTCCTTATTAGATATTCTTCACACGTGATCTTTACTCAGAATAACTACCCAAAGGCAAATAAACTGAGAAGATATTTGCGCATGTGAAACATTACAAACACTACCACTTTCTTCCCCTTTTTAAAGCCAAAAGGTAAGAGACAGAGAGTCTGACAGAACACTAACATGAGAAAGCCTACGACTGTACCAACCTTGGGAGCAGAATTTGAGAGGAGGAGGAAATGAGATCATGAGATTCTCACCTGTTCCTGCTGCTGGAACTCTTGCTTATTTGCATTACTTTGTTTCTATTACAGCAGTGTGAAAATTAGATACTATAATTGCTATATCTGATAATTCTTTCAGTTGCAGCACTAAATTCCACCACTGCCAAATCCTGGTATTTGTTTTATATGATATTCTGACTACTACTCCTTGTTCAGTAGGGTTTTTAAGACAGAAGGATGAAGCCTCTATCTAGTCAAAGGACAAATGACTGAAAGTGAGACCGCTGACACTGTCATAAAACATTTTGTTAATTGCCTTTCACAAAGTATCTTTGGCAGTAAAACTCCAATACCTCCATTCCCCTGAGAGTCTGGTAGAGTCAAAGAATTAACAAAGCTTTTCTGACTGCAATAAATAATATAGTACCAAACTAATAGATATAAATGTAACCCATTTTCATTACAAACCAGCTTCTGCTTGGATAGCTTAGATTGACTGAATTAGGTTGAAATAGTAGAAGTCCTTTAATGGAAATTTCAAAGGAGGAAAAAAATAAGAAAAAGGTAGCATAGCTATCTAGAGAGGTTACTGCCATGTTGAGTAGATCTTCAGCGTCCCTTTTTGTCTGCACACAGACATGGGAATATAGCTTAAGGGACTCAGAACTATGGAATACATTTCTTTTATTATTATTTTAGGGTATAAACTTTTGATAAGATTTAGAAAAGCAATAAATACATTAAGTTTTACAGGATTTTAACAATCAAAGGTTTATGTATAATAATATTTCAAATTGTTTAATTAGCTCTTGTCAGTTTGTTACATACATTGTTTTGCAGCATTAAGCTACATTATTTATCCACTTTTCATATATGCTCTTTTCCTATGCTTATAATCTCAAGGGAAAAAAAGATGAGGACCCATCTCTCCTCTCAGTTTCTTTCATGCTGAGTCTAAAGACTAGAAAATCTAATCCTTATATGATCAATTTAAATGTCTCTTATACTACAGCATCAACTTCTCTTTTGTATGGAAATAATTTACTACATAACCCTAATCTTTCTATAATCCTTCTCAGAGTATCATCTTGAAGCAAGCTCTTGGCTTCCAGTATTTGTAGGGATAAGTTACCTGTCACTTTCTCACCATGCAGATGGGTGTTCAGGCTTCAGGAATAAATTTTATCACCCTCATATAAGCCTTGACGCCTACAGCGATACTAATTGGGATTTAACAGTCCAGTGGACCATAAGGTCTCAGACTCACCATCCAGTTACCATGTTCTAGACGACTTACTAATGTATCGGTTGAGGCAGCACAACCTCACATGGCTTGCAGTGGAAAAAAGTGAATAGGGACTGCAAAGTGAGCAGATGCACAAAGCACCACTGCCCAGCTGACACATTCATTACAGACGAAGTTAAGCAAAACATACCCTTTAAAATCCATCCTAACAGAAACTCTCTCTAGTTTATCACCATCACTGTGTTGGTCCCAGGCCCCAGATAAAATCTCTCTCCATCTCTCAGTCAGTTCACACTGAAGCTATTCTCCCTCACTCCTCAGTTTTCTGACTTTTGGGGGATCCTCAGGCCCATTCAGGCTCTGATTTTAAGGAGCCGAGCACCAATCGCCAGGTTCTTTAGCAACAGTTGTATTTCAAACCCAGCCTTGTGTCATGAAGTTGGAGAAAACTGATTCTCCTAGTTTCCCCTTGCAGGTTATACCAAGGTGTCTCCATCTGAACAAGCAGCTACGAAGTTTTAAAAGTAACCAGTAAATGTGGTCTGCCTGGGGCACGCTACAGCTGTGGTAACAAATGCTCAATTTCATTTCCACTGTTATTCAGAAGCGCAATTGTTTCACAACATCAACCAGAGTTTATAGGACAGCAGAATCCCCACATTGTCTCAACAGCCATCCTGCATCGTGCAGACCACAGCTGTACAGCCATACCCCTTAAAGCAAGGGGTCCCGGGTAGCTGGTGTGCTCTGCCCCTGCACCAACAGCCTGCCCCTGTGCTCGAGCTGCTCCGTCGTGGCTGGGGCTGCACTGGTTCCCTTGGAATCAAAGGCACTGATGAGATTTTATGAGGCAGTGAACCTAACAGGAGATACAGCAAGACATTTTTGGATACACTGCCATACCAGTATTCAGTACTGGACTTGAATATTACAAAGTTAGTGAAAGACCAACATGATATGATGATCCTCTGCAGCCTTTTTAGGCTATTTTCATGTAGAAGAAAAAGTTAGGCAGAGGTAACAAAGGATATGTTTCAAGATAGACTCATAAGTTAAAATATTTCTACTTGTTTTCAGAAGCCTGAAAGAGATTTATTCATTACCTGCCAGTTTTAGATACTCCCACACACAAATGAGATTAAGAGATACTAAGTAGCACATCTGCATGTGTTTACGTTAATGACGACTCTATAATGTTTCTCAATACCAAGTATTTTTAATGTATGCACCCTTCGTAAAATTTATGAGAATACTGCGTTCTCTTTCTGCGCATTTCACAGAATCAACTAGGTTGGAAGAGACCTATGGGATCATCGAGTCCAACCTTTGACCTAACACCACTGTGTCAACTAGACCATGGCACTAAGTGCCACATCCAGTCTTTTCTTAAACACATTCAGGGATGGTGACTCCACCACCTCCCTGGGCAGCCCATTCCAATGCCTAATAACCCTTTCTGTGAAGAAATTTTTCCTAATGTCTAACCTGAATCTCCCCTGGCGCAGCTTGAGGCTATGTCCTCTTGTCCTATCGCTAGTTGCCTGGGAGAAGAGGCCGACTCCCACTCCACTACAACCTCCTTTCAGACAGTTGTAGAAAGCGATAAGGTCTCCCCTCAGCCTCCTTTTCTCTAAGCTAAACAATCCCAGTTCCCCCAGCCGCTCCTCATAGGGCATACCCTCTAGACCCTTCAGCAGCTTTGTTGCCCTCCTCTGGACTTGCTCCAGCCCCTCAATGTTTTTCTTGTAGTGAGGGGTCCAGAACTGGACACAGTACTCGAGGTGTGGCCTCACCAGTGCCGAGTACAGGGGAACAATTACTTCCCTAGTCCTACTGGCCACTGATACACGCCAGGATGCTGTTGGCCTTCTTGGCCACCTGGGCACGCTGCTGGCTCATGTTCAGCTAGCAGTCCACCAACACCCCCAGGTCCTTTTCCACCAGGCCACTTTCCAACCACTGTTCCCCCACCCTGTAGTGCTGTATGGAGTTGTTACGGCCAAAGTGTAGGATCTGGCACTTGGCCTTGTTGAACTTCACACCATTGGTCTCGGCCCATCAATCCGGCCTCTCCAGGTCCCTCTGTAGATCCTTCCTACCCTCAGGCAGATCAGCACTCCTGGCCAACTTAGTGTCATCCGCAAATTTACTGAGGGTGCACTCGATCCCCTCATCCAGATCATCAATAAAGATAGTAAACAGGATTGGGCCCAGTACTGAGTCCTGGGGGACACCACTAGTGACCGGACGGCAGCTGTATGTGGTACTGTTCACCACCACTCTCTGGACCCAGCCATCCAGTCAGTTCTTAACCCAGCGAAGAGTGCACCTGTCTAAGCCATGGGCTGCCAGCTTATCCAGGAGAATGCCGGATAATTCGATACTGATGAATGTCATCAGTAAATGCTATGGAAAGGAGCCTAATGTTCAGCTGGCATTCAAATTTTTATGGTATTCCTTCGGTAGTATAAGCTCCAATCTTCACTGCAGCATAAACCCAATCTGACAATAAAGGTCTATAACGGTCTAGATCTGACTGAAGACTTGAAGACCTAGTGCTTAAATCAACACTAATTCAGAATTATCAGCATCTCAAAACAATTTGAAACCTTCAAGACAATTCTTCAGACAAATTAAGAGTCATATGTGCTTAAGCAGATTTTCCACCAATTCAAAATAATTTTCTAACAGACTAGGCAGGAACAAGCATAAACCATTTGAATCCAAAATGTATTTTCATTAACAATCAAAAACAACTGAAAGTTATAGATCTAGAATACCGCTACTCCAAAAATGAGTGAACACTGCCTATGCAACAACCCAATTAAAGTATTTTATTGTTTATTTATGCAACTCTTCTTGTACACAAAGGGCAGAATGGGTGAAGCACTGAATAAATGGCTCTTGCTTTGGAAAGCTCAAGTCAGAGAAGCCAGTACAGCAACAGGGCACAGGGACGAACGCAGGGTTGCGAACAGCAACTGCACAGACAGGGCTTGGGGGTTCAGTGTCAAGAAGGGAGAGAACTTGGAGAATGGTAACCAGAGAGGTTCTTTCAAGCAAAGACCGACCCATAAAACCACAGAGATGGCAGGAGCAAGGGACAGAGACCAAGCAAAGTGTCTGCAGCTACAGGCACAGCTGATGGAGGCTGGGAAAGGTATATGAGCAATGGGGAAAAAATTGGCTCAGAACACAGAGACTGAAAACTTGAACTTAGTTCAAGAAAAGAAAAACTATTTAAAGTTAAGATTTAATACGCCAATTAAAAAGTTATGGAGACCACAAATTATCTTTTAAGAGTCTCAAGCATTTATCCCAGTTACTTAGCTGCTGTATGTGTAGTCCAAGATAGTTTTCTTGTTTTAGAAAAGAGAAATATTTTCATTTCTCAGATACCATAGTATTTACACAGCTTGATAAATACTGATTTTCAATAATATTTTTTTAACATAAAACAGTTTCACTTTGTAGAATGCATCTGTCATTTGTGTTTTAGTATCAACAGTCACAGCCTAAGACAAGCTGAAAGCAAACGCTGTAAGTGCTGTTATATACCCTGCCATCTTGGGCACAAGAGGTATTTTTCGCTATTCATAACTGCTTCTGGTTTCCAGGTTTCCACCAGAAAAACATCACTTCCTTATCCAGAAGAGTTTTTCTTCCTGCAGAATACTTTGCAGCCATTCATTTAAAACCAGCACCTCCAAAATTTCAAAATAAAGATTCTGCAGATACCAAGGGTAAGTATGCTGGACACAACTAAGGAAGATTCACAACTCCACAACACTATCACTTTAGAGCTTTGAACACTGCTTCCTCCTTTCCATCTATGAATCTCTTACTAGCAACGAGAGTGTTTGAGGGTAAAAATTTCACAAGAGTTTAGGCATCCTATTCTGGAACCTAAAAACCCTGGCCACAAAGAGCTCACGCAGCACTTGGTGCTCATGGGAAATGCCTGCACCCCTCATACATTTGCTTGAATAACCAAACGCAGTAGGCTTAGTATTTCTCAACAGCACAAACGAGGTGTGAGATCCCACTTAAAAATGGTTTATATATCATCCTTTAAAAGTCATGGTTACATTCTTAGTATTTTCTACAGGCATTTCCATGTGCAGAGTAACACATTTGGAGTAGCCTTAGAAATTCTTACAGCTAGATGAACAAATTAATTAGGCTAAGTAAAAGTGTGAGTTGTCAGCACCTCTGCTAACATGCGGATAACTGCCATGGGCACACTCTTACCATGTGGTATCTTGCAGTAAGCACTAAGCAACTTGCTCCTTTTCATGAAGGAATAAAGGTATCTTCTACGTACTGCAGCATACCACTGGTAAAAGTGTGCCCACAGGCAGGGTAGAGCAGCTGAAGGGTTTTTAGTTCATATGCTCACTTACACTCACAATAAAGTTGTCTCCATCAAGAAAACATGCTTATACTCTGTCCTGCAAGTCTCAGATGAAGAGGTCCCTCAGTTTAGAGACTAGGCATATGATAACCGAGCTGTAGCAGAGCAGTGGAGAAATCTCTCTAGATTATTAATGAGTTTATCCATCTGCCCCAATTTCTTACTGTGTTTACAAAGTCAACACAAGATTGAGGCAATGACATTTTGTCAAATTCATGATTATTCCACTAAGGCTTCCATAATATTTGTGGCAGCTTTCCAGCCCTTAAATTTAAAATAACCCGGGTAAGATAAAGAAGAGTGTTTGTCTTGAGCATATTTGACATAGTGTCTTGAAGTATTCATAGAAATTACTACAGTTTATTAAAAGCTGCACAGTAGCTAGTAAAATGTTAATCTTATGTCCTAAAACTGTCTTGATTTGTGAATGTAAACAGAAGAAAAAAATATGTTGGAACAAGCAATGAAGGCAACCAGGCCAGAATAATTTACACAAGAAGAAAGTAATTTCTTCATTTCCTTTCTTCAGAAGTGTACAAGATTTTTTCGGGGAAAATAAGTACATTAAATATATTTATTTTACCCTATTTAGTGTAACATACTGCTACAGCATGGCATTTCAGACTCTAAAAGTTTGTTTCTGTAGTATATTGCTAGTATCTTCATTTTTATTTTGCTACCTAATAAAAATGCATCAAAAGACAATTATGTTAACAGATGCTTTCATGAACAAATACATTAGCTATTAGTATTGCTTGTCCTCATTAATGCAAACCAAAAACCAGTTCTTGGCAGGATATAAACAGGTGGTGCTCAAATATTTTAGGTAGCCAACTTAAGCCAAGGTGTGGGAGTCTTGATCATCGGTTGCTTTTGAAGATTAGGCTCTTTCCAAATGACATATGCAGCACAAAACCAAAAAAATCATTAAGTCATCTTAGAAAAATTTAACCTAAGATGTTATTATTTATTTATTTATTAACTCGTTCATGTCTCTGGAGTTATTTGCCACACTTTTATAATAGTTCTATAGTAAGCATCAAAACCTCTCATACATTTAATTGAAGTTGCTGTACTGCATCTAATACCATGTGGAAGAGCTAGTTACTGACTTGGAATGCCTACAGACAGTTTTCAGCACCAACTGTTAAAAGGTTTTTCAATCAATCACCAGTTGAGGCCGATTCTGGACTGAAGTCTGTGGCTGAAGATTTTCAGACATATTTACAAACTTGTTGTGCAAAATAACTACAAGTTAATTAATCATGATATGGGATCAGATTGACACCTCCAAAAACTCCACAGTCAGTAATACATATACTTCCAATAATATAAATAACACAAACATTTCTGGAAAGTTAAATTTTGGTTTTGGTGGGTTTTTTTTTTATTTTTAAAGTGTAAGGACAAAAAGTTATTTGCTGTTAAAAAAAAAAAAAGCCTGCCAAAATGGATAAAACCCCTTTTTTATTTTGTAAAGGATTTTCCCAATAATCTCCAAATGTTTTACAAGAATTAGATATAAACTAAGACATGTCAGAACTATACACTGTAGTAGCTTAAACATACATGACCATAATCACACTATTCATTCTTAAAGCTACTAATGGAAGTTAAAAGCTAGAAGGTATAGGGAAGGAAAATGTGGTGCATATAATTTTGAGTGCAGAAACACAAAAAAGCTGTTTTGGGAGGCAAAAGCCTTAAGAAAGCTGGTCTCAGCATCTTTTCTGAGGCACAACCACCACAGTAGGGATCATTACCAACTTCAGAATCTAGAGACCCGTATGTTTTAATGAGTCTGTGAAGTTTTTGAATAAGTATGGTACTTTTAACAAGAACCTAAAATAAAGGAGAGTCACTCCACCTGCAATGAGCGAGCTTTTCTCCCACTGGGTTGGTCAAGGCATGAAATATAGTGTTCTACCTGTACCAGCCACTGCAGAGCTCAAAGTTGCGAAGGCCAAAGGGAGGAGCAATAATTAAGGTTGTGAAGACGAAGAAAGAGGAGTATTTCAGGAAAGTCAAAGCTGAGTCAAGGTTCTATGAGTAATGCTAAAGAGTTGGCAAAAGGCAGATCAACAGATATGGAACGTGGGCAGAGGAACAGGAAGTTGGAAGCAAATGAAAGACTTGCGTCAAGAAAGAAATAGAGAAGAAGAGTTGTGAAGAATGCTCTACGTGCCGAAAACAAAATCTGAAATAGTTCAGAACTAATTATAATATTTTTCCATTCAACAATTATGCCCTTTTTAAAAATGAAAGACAACCTGCATAGACATGCAGTGGCTGTGAGAGACCGTCAATTCCTGAGCAATGTTCTGTGATTCATGCCAAAAATATGAGCATGTTAAAGTGTGGCAGGTCAAGCTGTCCTAATTTTTTTTATTTTTTTTTTAAATTAAACAACTCCAAGCACATAGTACAATTTCAAAGACAGACATGACTGTCCTTCGCTACAGCAAATTTGCCCCAATTTACTAGGAAAAAAGTCTGGTTTTAGTGCTCGAGGTTTATGATTTACCTCACTGTTGATGTCGCCAATAAGTCTTTGGACATTCTCACAAAACATCAAGTGCTTAAAATGCAAACAAATTCCCTGTGGGAATTTTTATTTTCTTTTTCCAAACTGCATAAATAGGCTAGGCGCTCAACTCCTGTTCCTCAAAGCCAGATTATGACTTTTGAAAAGCCTACCGTGAAAACAATACCTTTGAGAAAACCCCCAGCTTTCAGAACATACCATCAGAGCACTTTCTGCTCCCTGCTACTCTGTCCCCTGTTTTGTATATGCTATGCCCATCAGCTGAAATTCTTCCCTATAGTTACAACATCCATTTTGAAAATAGTCACATTACAAACTTAGGACCAGGGAGAAAGTCTAGGGAAGTTTTATTAGAGGCAATAATAGCTTTAATACAGATTTAATGTCTGTAATGTCCCTACTATTAAAAAGCCAAAAGCTATCAACTCATTCGACAACTTGAAATCTGATATTAATAAGATGAAAAGGGATACTGACACACACACAACCCCCCCACACCCCAATTCTGAACACAATTTTTTTGTAAGACTGAAGAGGTTCTTGCATACTAAAGGCTAAACTAGACATGCACTGTAGGAGGACTGTACCCAAAATGTTAAATTGTTTTATAAGCTCAACATATGGGTACCAGTCAAGAAAAAAAATACCATAAAGTTGTTATTATATTGACATTTTAGTTACCGGTATTTTAATGAAATCATCCTCAGAAACAACGTAAGGCACTTGGAAATTAACGCAGTAGCTGTCCAGTTTTAATGATGGTACATTAGGCAATTTTATCTCACTCTCATTAAGGAGTGAGATATCAAAGGACTACACATTTTCTGCAGGATAAAAACATGCAGGTGAGCAGTTACTACAGAGCAACTAACGCAGAGTAAATCCACACCCTAGACTGCCTTGCTGTAACTTGTTCATGTAGCCATACCCTCTGCTTTAGTTTTAAGTTTTTCAACTAAATTAAATTAAAACTACCTAAATACTGAAGAAGCATTCCAAGTCGTGAGCACCAAGAAAAAAAGCTGTACAGTGCTGAACGTTACTGCCTCTAGCAGTCCACACTGTCTCTCTGCTGGAGATAATCACCCAGACAGCAGACGGTTGCAGTGAATGGGCTCCTCTGCCACGGCCCTCCAGCCTACTTTTGCACTTCGGCAGGAATAAATAAACCTTTGTCAAGGGCAAAAGTTAGCACCGGGACTGCGGGCTGGGACAGCGGCAGCGGAGAATTATGCTCGCATCACTGCCTGCTCAGTCCCCAGCATCACCTCCAGTGCAGCAGAGGGCTGGGCGGTTTGAGACAACACCACCTCACACTGGCACAGCTGAATTGAGCACAACTCAGTTTTCAGACCACTCAGAATAGCCACAAAGAAGTTTAACACAATTTAGTTAATCTATTTCAACCGCTAATGCAGACTTTCCTGAGTGTTCCCATGTACACCACCCTGGAGAGAGAGAAAGAGAGAGATAAGCATCAAGTATTGTCCCAATGAAGCAAAAAGAGAAGCCGTAAGTGAACAGAACTGTGGGGATCAGCACTTTAGTAAACTACAGGTTATAAAGGGATACATATCCCTATAGACAGGGATAAAATAAGCATCAAAACTTCCATACTGCAGGAAGAGAAATAGCTTGAAAATGAGATAAACTAGAAAACAGCTCCATTTGCTTAACATTTTTTGAAACTTAACACACCACTTGGAATATACACTCAGGTATTTTTATGTTATACAGAAAACATGACTTTTAGGTTCCCCTAAAAGATTCACTGCTACTGTAAGCCCTTCCCTTCCCACTACAGAAGCTGGCACCAAAGAAGAACAGCAGCTCCCCACCAGAGCAAGGAGACACGCACAAACAAATAAGCTTCCAAGTAAATCCTGTGTTCCAGCAAACAGCAGCAGTCAGCCAGCCACACCATATGTATTTGCTGCCAGTAAAATTAGTAAGAAGCTACTGCAAAATTATTATACTATCCAGATAACCAAAATTTCAAGCACACACATTACCCAAAATCTAAATGGGTCTGCAATTCTCTTGGTTTTAACTATCAAGAATTCAAATTAATATTTACTTGGTAAGTAATCAGCTTTAGGGCTGAGATTGGAATTCATATCCTGAATTTCAAGAAGCAAAACCAACTTTAACATCCCATTTAAGAGACTTAATTTCAGCTGAGCTGGCAAACAGCTAATCATACTCACAGTTCAACAGCCACAAAAATAATGTTCATAGAACTAGAAGTCAATATCAGCTCATTAAAATGTAATCTACTGGAGTTTGCACTAAATTCATAATTCTAACAATCATCATCCACAACTGTTACATCAAAAATAACTATATGAAAGGCAAATCAAAGTAAAAATGCACAAGCATATTTCATGGATTAAAGAAAAATGTAGAACAGAAGACACATTTGTGAAAAACCCACTCTTTGGCAACAATTACAGCACAAGATAAAATGGCTTGAGGAGCTGAAATCCCCCCTTCCAAGGGGAATTTCAGGAATGCAAAACATTGTCTATGGAACTATTTCCTTAGACATGAGTTATATTTCAGAACACAAGCTACACAGAACATTATTGTGTTAAATTTAGGAATCTGGGCTCAATATTTAAGCTAGCAGAATAAGCAAGCATAAACTCTTAGTACCACCTTACTTCATTTTTATTATTTTTTTTTTTTAAAACTCTTCAACAAAAAAAAACAGAAGTGGTTAAACAGAAATAAAGAAAACTATTACAACACCAAACAAAATTTATATTCAATGTTTATTATACCAGTAGGAACCAAAGCATCACAGAGGGGGGCTAGCTTGGGGGTGGGAGGGAGGCGGTCTTTGAGAATGCAAAATCATAATCCCAATATAAAAACCATTTGTCAGATGCCATTATAAATACTTTTACCAGTGGTCCAGATGTGCTGAAGGTTTGTTTCTGTATTTATTAAAATGGCTTGAAAATTTAATTCCAAGGTGTTTTTACATTAAATTCAGAAAAACAAGTGTAAGACTACCGTAATCCTCCCTAAAGATGAATATGAAGGCCTAATGCCCAGTTTCTGAGAGAAGCCCTTAACACAGTCACTTCACAGACTGTATAAAGGATTTCCTTTGTTTTCTTTAACTGATATAACTGTGGTATTTGGTCTCACAGCTACAGTAAGGTGGATGATTTCCAAAACATGAGCCAGAAAGCAGAAGGGATGGAGGTTGGAGAAGACAAAGAAGCCCTGAGATAAGCCACCAGTGAAACACCAGCTGATCAGTCATTTTCTGCAGCAGAGCCATTTTCTTTGACAAGGTTCAAACATAACAAAACTGAGGAATAAACTAACATCCTTTGTTAGTCACTGCAGCTTCCTGGGTCACTGATCAAAGATGCTTTATTTAAATGCAAGACAATCTGCAACGTTACTGCAACATCTCAGTAGAGCAGCAAGAACTACAGCATACTTGCAAATGAAGAGAAATGCACAAGAGAAAGCACGAGATGGCAAGCAACATAAAGAACAAATGCAGTGTTTTCATTTTCTCTTGATTATATGTTGTTACATTAGTTGTCTTCATTGATTTTAACATACTACTTTTAAACTTCATTAATTTCTACTACTATAAATATGAACATGTCAACAACATGGTGCCAACCTTTGTAGCCTTATTCAGAAAGGGCAATGAGTCAAAACAGAAATAATCTGATAGATGCACTTGTAGCCAATCCCATTATCCCAAGGGTACTTTCTCCAACAGAAAAAGTGGTCTTTTACAAAAGAAAAACTTTTAAAAGCTGCTTCTAAACTTGCCTTTTTCATTTAGAATGCAAAACCCAGTTTGCTCACTCCAAATGGTCAGCTGCACCAGTAAGCTAAATACATCATTATATTTACAAGAAACCTTCATACAGCAGATGGCATCTGAATCGGGGCTATGAGGAAAGATTACATTTTCCTTCTGTTTTTCCCATATCAGGAAAAAAACAAATAAATTCTAGAACTACTTTAATACTTTCGCTTCCTTCTCACCCTTTTTCCACCTCAGGAAAAGAGATATGAAGCTCACAGGAGCCATATGTCATCTGTTGACTTTAGCAGCAAAATGCAGCCAAAAGAACATTAAATCAGTCCCTTTTTTTCTTCTGACTCATCTGAATTTATATTCAGTCAGGGTTTTATGAGCATAAGCTTGTTTCAGAACCTGAGGTAAAACATTTTTCTTCAACTGTAATTATTTTTGTTAGTAAAAATTAATCTACAAACATCTTCTTAATACTCCTGCCACAAACCAATAAGTATGCATTAGTCAGTCTTGGAAAAATTGCTGTTTCTGTGTACTCAGTAGAGGTAATACTCTGCGCATGTCTTCATACACTTTTCTAAATCATGTGAAGATTAGTTTTTACAACTGAAGGAGAAAAGTAAAGTTGTGAGAAATGAGAAATGCATCAATTTTGAGTTGGTGCCCCTCAATATATGCCTAATATTTAAACAGAAAAATCAAAAAGAGAAAAGCATATGCTGATAAAACTCAGTTTGCTATTCAGCATGTAAAATTTCTGGTTTGTTATTCTATCTAGAAGCATGTATCCATATAGATGCACATACAAGCACCCACATACTGTTGTTCTTCAGCAGTAAATAAAGTGTATCCTCCCTCTAACCAGATATAAAAGAAGAAAACTGTGTTAACCTCTGAGCTAATAAATTCAATTCACTTTCTAAAGTCATCATGGGGTCTAACCTCTCGAAATACATAGGTTTAGCTTGCATTTACTTTCTTTTAGGAAATATGCAAGCTAAGTATGATCATTAAGGTTCTTTGACACTGTGGAGAGTCCCCTTCACCCCAAAGAGATCATGCAGATGGAACAATAAAGGATTAAGAGGCCCAAACACATAGACAGCTAGGGAAGAACGTGAGTTGGGAGTGCATGTCCGTACACATTCACAGAATCACAGAATAAATCAGGTTGGAAGAGACCTCTGGGATCATCGAGTCCAACCATTGCCCTGACACCACCCTGTCAACTAGACTATGGCACTAAGTGCCATGTCCAGTCTTTTCTTAAACACATCCAGAGATGGTGACTCCACCACCTCCCTGGGCAGCCCATTCCAATGTCTAATGACCCTTTCTGAGAAGAAATGCTTCCTAATGTCTAACCTGAATCTCCCCTGGCGCAGCTTGAGGCTATGTCCTCTAGTCCTGTTGCTAGTTGCCTGGGAGAAGAGGCTGACCCCCACCCCGCTACAACCTCCTTTCAGGCAGTTGTAGAGAGCGATAAGGTTTCCCCTCAGCCTCCTTTTCTCCAGGCTAAACAATCCCAGTTCCCTCAGCCGCTCCTTATAGGACATACCCTCTAGACCCTTCACCAGCTTGGTCGCCCTCCTCTGGACTTGCTCCAACACCTCAACATCTTTCGTGCACCCTTCTCATGCGTGCGTGCACACACACAATGACACAGAATGGGGGGGATTACGATTACAGTGTTTTTAAAAAGTTTAAAGAAACTGGCAGACAGGTTGACTCGTTATTTATTTATAGGAGGTGTGTGCATGCCCAAATAGGTGAACAGGGCCAAGAAGCTTTTCAAGCCAATGCAAAATTACTGGCAGAAGGCAGGACCCAACAGTTCTGCATTCCTGCACAACAGCTGCTTGCTTGTCAAGAGATGGATGCATGAACCTACGTCTAAATTTATTTTTGATATCAGTACATAAAAATCCTTTTTTAGAATTGCTGGTGAAAGGGGAGTTTCCCACACTCGTCATTTTACATTTCATCTTTCAAACCCCCGGTTCACTTGCTTAGCAAAATGCAAGCAGGACATTTAAAAACCACTTCAGTTCTGCTGCTTTTTAGGTAACTTTCCTAATGATTTATTGGCCTGGAAAATATCTTTGGGAAGACACAGGGAGGAAGAGAAGGGAATAGTTAAATACTATAAACTAGTAATAATAAGCACTGAGAGACTCTTCTCATTTTTCAAAGGCTTTGACATGAAAGCATGAAAGCACAAGTAAAAAGTCAGTATCCACTTAAAATTTTAAGAAATTTTCTGGGGTCTTCATACAACATGCAATTTATTTTAATTCGTAGGCTTTGTTAATACTGCCAGCTCATTAGAAGAAGAGTATCAAACAACAAAAAAATAGTTAACTACATAAGCCACACATATTATACTGTTTTCACTCAAAGATTTTATAGCACGTAAAGCAGTAAGCTACAAATTAGACCCATAAATAGCTAACAGATTGGGAAACGGAGGCAAAGAATGGTTAAGTGAGTTGTGTAATGTGCCAGCAAAGTTCCAGAGCGGAGTCCAAGTATAGGTCCATGGTAAGAGACTGCAGATTTACATACTGGCTACAGGAGGGTTACTATGAGAAAATGACTGGGTTTTTTAATTAATCCCTAAACTAAAAGTCAACCAATTACTAAAAATCTGAAAACTGTGGGAGCTTTATTGAATTTAATATAATTGAATCACTGAAAATTTACTAAAATGTTGGTATACTATACAAACATCGTGATGGATCATTTAAAATACTTATTCTGAATAAATTAATAATAAATAGATTGCTTTTTTTAAATCACAAATTATCAGAGTTAGAGGATGAAACAGTAATTAGTTTAATAATTTCTGAATAGGCTGTGCCTTTGAGGGCGACAGAAGTTGCCGATTCCCACAGGAAGTAATCTGTCTGGGCCCTTCAGTTTGGGTTTTCCCTTTCTGCTTTACTTCTGGCAGGAGAAAACCCACAGTCTCCACATGGCTACGGTTCCCAGACAACCCTGAGACAGAACAACTACTGCATTGTCCACTACACACTGCTCCACAAGAGATGCGGAGCTGCAGCACTGAAGAAGACAGCTTGCCCTGAGCGCAATCATGGTCAGTCAGAGCCAGCACCGGTCACCACACGGGCATCTCTTGGCTCTACTAAAGATTTACCCTTGGAAAGATACTGGGTGTGTACTGTTACTGCAGCGAGTGGCCGGATACACAGGCGACCTGTTAAGAAGCCTGAATCTGGGACTTCACATGTCTGATCATCCTAAAGGCTGACATTTGCTACATAAACAGACACGCAGAGTCAAAATGGTATCAAACCTCAGCTGTCTGCTATGTCCTTCCACCAAAAATGCCCAGATTAGCACTCCATAAATTCTGCAGGTGGCAGAAGTGCATGGACACTCCATAAACCATGCCGGGAAGAAACACAAACTTAAGCATGCAATTAAAATAGCTTCTGCTAATACAGACAACGTAGTGAAGCAAACTACAGAATGCATACATGATCTTCTCCTGCTTTAAGAGACAAGCGGATAGTAATAAAGCTGGAGATGGGAAACCAGTGGCAAAGGCTTCACCACAGTTGGATTCCTCCTCCCTCCCCTGCCTTAGTGAAATTAGAGTGAGAAGGTTGATTTGTAGAGAAAGGGTTACACTGTGAAAACCACACATGGACATGGAAGCATTACCAGCTTAGCCCACTCGGCAACTGAAGTGTCAAGGAAAGGCCAGCTCAAGTAAGATTTGGGCCTGACTGGAATGACGAAGTGGGACATCAAAAAAATCCTGATAAAAGCGAGTTTTGGCTACCAGTGAGGAAAAGTGATGCTCGGTGTTGCAGGGCATGTATACAGAGATGACTGAAAGACTTTTTTTGGTTCTTCTCACTTTCTCCGTTAGCTGTATCTTCTGAAAAAAAATCCATCTTTGCTTCAGTTTCCCACTGAGATTCCTTTTACTTGTTTTTCATCCCCATTTTCTACTTCTATCCAGTATCTCTTAGTAACATAAGCCACAAACTCAATTACTATCTCCACTCTGTTGTTGTACCCATCAGCTTCAAAACTCTAAAACATTTGCTGTCTTTCTAAATGACAAGAACAATCCTTCAGTTTCACTACAACCACTTTTCTTCACTGAATACCACCATAAGAGCTGTCCTGCAGTACATAAGGACCCTGCATCCAGAATTTGCTTCAGGATTTAGTCACTTAGTTGCAGAAGTCTGCCACATTACCACCAGTTCTCTTCCACAGCAGAGGTAGGAAAAGCACCCTTTCCTTGCAACCGCTGTCCGCATTTGCTTTAAAATGCCAAAGAAGGTGTATTTATGCAGACATCACAGACTGTAAACTGGAGGACCTGAGAAACGGGCTCACTCTGCTTTCTGCCACTGGCAAAAAATATAATTTCAAACAACTGTAACCAGATTCTTCAAAAACCACAACTCAAAACACCAAATCTTAGATTTCTTATGTTGAGAAATTTCAGGTGCTCATTTTATTCTTACTGGCCAAAAGCTAGGCACCAACAAATTTACAGGTACCAAAATGGTTAAGGAGGAGGAGGATTACAGATGATCTCCTTAACACTGCCAGGAGAACAGGACAATGTCATTGAAAATGGAGGTCTACCCTTCCCTTACATCTCAACCCTTGTCCACTTGGCTCCCACACATACATCCATCTTGCCCATATATCCACCTTACATAAGCATTTGTGCAATTGTGTGCTGAACCAGATGGGGGAATTAACTTGCATACAGATCAACGTCTTTTTCGTGAGTCTAATTTTAACTCATATTAGTTTGCCAGTCCCCAGCTTGGAGGAGGATGATGAACACAGTGGAGCAGAGGGGAGTAGAGGCAGCATGGCCTCCTTCTGCATCAACAGTCAGTTACAGATCCAGAGCTGCCCAAGGAACCACCACATCTAGAATCTACTCTCTGTCTCACTTACACTTTAAATGCCTACATATTTTTCTAAATAGAATAATACAAATCAATTATTAGAACAAAAAGGAATTTGTTTGAAATCTCAGCAATGTTAAGACTCATGGACATCTTTTGTTCCATCAGAACACGTTAACTCTGCCCTCTGTATGTAATATCAAAATTGTGAGTCCAGAGGTGTGTCAAATGTTGTGTCTTTTCACCTATATCACTGTTGTTCCATCTAAGAGATCTTTGCTGCAAGCTATTCTCTTTAATTTGTAAAACGACACATGCAGTCAATTCGGACATTCTAAAGCTGTAGAAAGGCAATACCAGAGAAACTGCGAAATTCATAGCCAGTAAGTATTTAAAATTATAATAAAAACACTTTAGGAACTTGGCTCATTTTACAAAGTTAGTTTATACAACTATTGCAACGAGCAAGTTTCCGATTTCAGAATGCTGAAAGCGACCATTTAACACAATCCTGGGGGCGGGATCTTCATTCTCTGGTGAGTTTGATTTCCAACATTTGTTTTTCAACCAGTAGTTTTAGTAACATCAAGCAGAATACTAAAGAAATGCTCAAGGACATAAACGAAATCTTAAATGACTCCTCTATATGGTTTCTGTGCACTTAAAACATCTCCTAGATAATACCTCCCTCCAGGAAAATACATCCTATTACAAATAGAAATTGCTTTTATCAAGTTCTAAAGGAAATGGTCTCTGACCGCTTTTGTCCTTAAGCAGCTAACATCAACTACAAGAGGGTTACTAGCAAAAGAAAAAGTGACAAAAATCCTTTCTGTTGTTAACACGAACATGCACTGTGAACAGTGTATAGAAGATCTCCATTTTCAGACGTCTCTGCAAAGTAAGGCCTTTGCTGACCATTCATGCAGAATCTAAATAATTCACATTTGGGGGAGGAGGGGACAAATTTATCATAATACCCTGAAATACTGTACTCCACATGCTGCATCTTCTAACTTGCCCTTGACTTAATGTATGGAGTACAATTTTAGGTTTCCTTCAAGTGGACAGTTAACAGTGTATACAGAGCTCTCTAAAAAATAAAAGCTTAGTACCAAAAGGTTATTTCTCCAATACTTATTCACATTAACCTCCTGTTCATAATAAAAGGTCCCAGCAGCTCGCAGAGTCAGCAAAGCCTCCCTCCTCTCACATGTGGCTTTCAGGAGTGCTGCTATGTTGACAACGTAAAGTTATCGTTGCCCAACAACATGAAATCCAACAACAAAATCCCACTCCAAATTGCTTGATAGGAGAACACATGTATGGATTTTTATAGACTCGTGTCAACTCCAAGGTGTATAAACTGACACAATGCTATTCAAAGAAATCAAAACTCTAATGCTCCTAATGGTCCCATATTCTGTACTGGTCTGAATCTTGCCATAAAGAAAGTTTCCGCTGAATATTTTTTAACTGACAGAAATTAATAGCTTAGCAAAAAAATATACCTAAAAAGTCACTTAGCACCTTTCAGCTACCTTCAGGATAAGAAAACCAGAAACAAAGTAAGCCAAATATTACAAGAAATTGAAAGATACACTATATTATTTTCATATTTCTAGAAGTATAACTGTGAGTGTATTTGGTGTTAAAACTTGCCTCAGTTTGAGCACTTTGCTAAATTTGTACTTCTGTTGGTAGAGTTTAAACTGACATAAGTCTTATATCACAAGAGATTCAAGGTAAACATAAAAGTTACACCGATTCAGAATCACAATTGAATTTAATCTTTTAAAAACACTTGCACTGTCGTCTAAGAATTAGAAAGGCACATTTTAACAATGAATAATCTGATCTAATGGCAGATGATGGTAGAACGGTCTGTTGAGCTTTCTGCCACCACCTCCAGCCTCACGCTGCTTCTGCGCCAGCTTCTGCACACATGTACGCTCCCAGTGAGATCTCTCAGGGAGCTAATCCTGCAGAAAACAAACTCTGCAGAAGAAAAGTTAATACTTTCTGTGGGTTTAACTCCCTGAATGAGCTCACCATGAGTCAGATGAGTGCCACCTGCCAGGCCATTAAAATGGGTGGCAATGCCTAGTGGTAGTGAAGAGGGGAATGAGACTGTCTCCTTGTGGTGGAAACTATCCATTAGCTCAGCCCAAGGACAGGACGTGTATTGAAAGTCTCCAGGGTCACATTGTTCACCAGTTTTATTACTCTGTCGTAGCTTTTGCCGGCCACTGCTGATCTTAAAAATAACTTAAGAGTAACAATTTTAAGGTATCTAAAAATACGGATCCATTGAGAACCAGGATTTTTTAAAAAGAATATTTTGGTATTCCAGATTCTTTAAAAACTCTTTGATTTAAGACAGTACCAAATTAAGATTTAAACAACGTTCTTCAAATACCTCCAAGCAACTACTCTCGCAAATACCTAACCTCCCATGTTTCTGGTTTTTCATTGCAACATTTGTTAAATAAATTCTAGAGGTCATTTCCATGGCTCAGGAGAATTTGACTAATATTATGATAAATATTCCTGGAGAATCTAATTTTTTTTTAAAAAAAAAGCAATGATATAAGTGTAACATGACTTTTATGGATGTCACCAGCTTTGGTCTACATCCAAATGCACGCTAAAAATAGTAAAAACTGAGTTATTTTAAACCAGGAAAGTACAAGGTGTCTTGATGCAAAATTTGGTTTACATAAAATAGAAAAATATTTTTCCAGCAGATGTAAATTAGAACAGCTAAGAGAAAAACACCAGATAAACTGCTCCTCATCTTAAGAAGACACTGCAGAGCTGGTATTTACATATTATGCAAGAAACTGATCCCAGTCAAATCAGGCCTGAGGTAGCATTTTTAGAAGCAAAAATCACAGGTATGAGCATATGAATAAAAATTAGAGATACATAAAATTTTTGGTTAACTGAGAATTTAAATTGGTTACTAAATGATTACATTAACTCCCAATTTCAAGAGCAAACAAAACATCAGAATAACATCAGTTTTTTCTTACTGTGTTCAAGATACAAAATAACTATTTGAAATGCCTGAATTCTTCAGAAACCCACAATAATTTTTAAAAAGGCAAAAGATTCTGAATATACCTTTAAACTACCAGTGTAACAAAGCAATTTTTTAAATGGTTTCCTTTCTCTCACAGAGGTATCCCAGAATCCATTAGCTTAAATTTATTCGCATACCAAGAACACATTAAGACTTCACAAATTTCTGTTCTTCTCCCTTCTCAATTATGCCACCATCAGTCAAGCACTATCATTCCAGAGCCACGAAAAATAGTCATCTTTTTCATAATAGCAACCATCACCTCCCAAAGTTCCAAGCGAAAAGATGGAGATATTAGGCACCAGCTTTGCTGCAACCAATCAACTATAGATAAGACCTGTAAGTAGCAGTACTAGTCGTGCAAAAAACCTGGTGCTGCAGGCTCGAAATAGCAACACTGGCAAGAAAATTCTCTAAAGTATTTGTATTATTATCTTAGATACCATCTTGTATTTCTTATCAAGATATCAAGTTCATGTATAGCATTTGAGTGTACATATATTTAATAGTTCCACGAACACATACACTTCCCTTAAACATAGCTGAATATAGACTTTTCAGGTGTTCCTTCTCAAGCTGTATCTAATTACATCTCAGCACTCTGCCAAAGCAACAGCTGTCTCCTTAGGAAAATAATAATTGTAGCATGAAAATCAGGGTTGTACTTGCTTCCTGCTTTTGCTCATGGCTACTATTCCAAAGGCGAAAAAAGCCCCACACAAATATACTAACATCTGGAATTTAACAGAAAAAGTGACAATAAATACCAAAGAACGAGGTAAAAAAATGATCCATACCAAAACCTGAAACCCCACTTCTGGCCCCTGTTATTAGGTATTATGATAAAAATTAAATACATTTTATTTCAGAAGATGTCTGTGACTTCTGTTTCAGGCCTCCTTAGTCTATTCATAACTTTTAAGAAAATATCTGCTTTATATCCAAAAATTAATCCAAGCTCCTATCTACTATTGGAGATTCAAGAACAATCTATGTCTCATAAAACTTAATTAGTGATTTTAAGTTTCTGGACATGCATCCCTATTTTGATGTACTGGGGCAACTATGAAAAACAACCAAATAAAAGCAGTGAATTCATACACAGATTACACTACCTTTCCTACCATACCTACTACTGATGTTACAATAGCATAACTATAAGAACAGATTTGGCTTATTAACCATCATGTTTGTCTCATGCCAAAAATTCTCGTTTCAATGCAAGTGGCAGCAAGCACTATACCCCTATTAGTATTCTTCTTTTTGCAACCCTTGGTAGCACTGCACTTAAGTACGAGGAGTGGTGGGAAACTTTAAGGGGAAAACGGTAACTAAGACAAGGCAACTGGCTGTCCTTGTAATCTGCAGTCAACTTAAAGAGCCACTTCAGGTCATGAGAAATTTCAAGATGACAGCTCTTTCATAGTTTTCTTCCCACGGTCAGAAAAAATACCACATGGAAAAGAAATACTCCATGAAAAAACTACTCTTTCACTAGCTTTTATGGTAATTTGCATGTAAGCCAAACAATGTACAAGGGTATCAATCACTTTCCTACTTAAGTGCCTTTTCAAAGTCGTGTACAAACTTATAAGAATGTTCAACCAACGTATATCAGCTGGCTCACGTACTGTTTTCGGATATTGATATCTTCAATCCTTTTACAGGATCTAGCATCATTGTCTGAGCTCAGATGACTCAGATAAAAACAATGTGAAAACACAGTTTGTTTTCATGTTTCAAGTCTCCATTGGTCTCCTGCAACAATAACAGGAAGAGCTGTAGGGATCGATATGCAAGATTACTAATAGGGACTTTTCTTCTCCTACCCAACAGCACGCACATGAAACTTTCTTAACCAGGTAATACACGCAATGCTTACCAGATCTCTGTGAAGCACCCAGTTTGCATGGAGGTAATGGATTCCATCGAGGATCTGGTAGAGTAGGGATTTAACCATAGATCTTGGCAACTGCATGGGCTTTTTATTTGCTTTTGAGGCACGGTGAAACTTGATAATATGCTAGAAATAAAACAAGTAGAAACATGAAGCATGTTAGATAAGTAGAAAGGTTTTTTGTTGTGTTGTTTTTTTTTAAACTATTAACACTAAATAATGGAATGAAATAGAAAGTTTGTTGAACTTTGCAATTAAAAGTAATAGTGATGTGCTCACAATTTTCTTAAACAGTTTTTATTCACTGAGTTGCTTTTGTTAATATCTAAAGGCTGGCTACTTACCTGCAGTAAAGGGTCTTAGACATTCTCCTCCCTCCCTCCTTCCCATTTGGGATCCTCTTATCCTCAGCTGCTAGAGCAGAAGCTTCCAAATCAGCAGTACCTACCAGAAAGATGACCACGCTCTATGCTTTCACACCTTCCCTCCTCCTCTCCAAAAACACCCAGGACAGAGTGCTTGCAACTACTTTACTGTTCCCCCCTAAATCAGAATCCCAGTAACAGAGAGATTAAATAAATATTTAAATAAATACTTAAAGGCTGGGGGGGAGGACTCCAAAAACCCCACACCACAACATTAGGGTGAGATCATGTTCAAACACCTAAAATGGTTATATTCTCGCTTCCAAGTTTTGGCTGCATACTTCATTGATGATGACAAGCTAGCGGCTCTTGGATTACAAGTCAGCCCACTAGAGGACAAATATCGCTTGAAAACACAGAATGAAGAAAGGGACGCCAGCATTAGTCAGTTGAAGGAATGAAAAGAGATAATTAAAAGATTGCTGAGATATCATGAAATATTCATAAACTAATTAATATTTATTGTAAGATCAATGTGGAGATGATGGGTTAGGTTTTTGGTTTTGCAACCCTGTACAAGAAATAAAGTGGGGTGAGGCCGTTCTACCTTTTCCATCCTCAGACAAGGTGGGGCTATGCAAGGCACAAAACCAATCTTAACATATTGCCATTCAGCAAACAACTATATCCATTCATTCAGATGAAAAAAAAACTCCTTTTTGAAGGCAATTCAAAGAAGCATCTCAAATAACAAAATAGTTTTCAATTATGTGCTCTTTGAAAGACAGAAATAACAAAGGCAGTTTGCATTTTTACTGAAAGCGATTCAGAATGCTAATCTGTAGAGTGACAAGACTACTAATTACCCAGTTCTTTAAATAGGATTTGTCTAGTTCGAGATCATCCCCCTCCCCAGGTTAAACAGGCAGCCAATGGCCACACTTTCATTAGACCTCTGCTCCCTCCACCACCACCCCCTATCAAGTTTCTCACTACTGTTCCCAATGGCAATGGGTTAATGTTTCCTCATGGTAAATGCTACTTCTGGCTGTCATCAGTACTTTAGCCACGGTCAAATTGTGCTTAGCAAAGGTGTAGACAATACTGTTTCAAGAGAAATTTAAAAAAGAAAAAAAAAAATCCAAATTAATCAGAACAAGAGCCTGCTTACTGCCTATCAACAGCACTGTTACCACTAAGCCTTCCACTGCTACATGTACAGCAGTGATGGCTGCATAGTAAAAGGCAGCATAAAAGAAATTTACAGGATTATTAGTTTTTAACATACAAATGAGGATCAGTAAACAAAACAAAGGTGTTAGTACCTGATCCTTTAGTTGTGCAATCACTCTGAAAACTATACTGGAAAGCCTTAAGGGATCATTTCCTTAGAAAAGTTTTTCTCTTCTCATGTCACAAGAAGATTCTGTGTCAAAACTTCATCTTCAACTTTCCAGTACCGCACAATGTTCACCGGATAATGACCTTCATGTGTAACTACAGCAGTAACAATACCATAAACTCCCAAATTAATATCTTTATTAATACACAGTATGAAAAAACACAGGAGCAAAGGTCATGTTTATGGGTCACACAGAGACCCATAAACCCAGCTCAGCCCTTTCTCAAGGTGTATCTAAATCACTAAAAGGGATTTCTATACCCATTTAAAAACTGACTAGGATCCACAGAAAACATTATTCCTTCTAATAAAGGCATATAGAAAATGCAACTGAAAAAGGGTCTCACGGGACACAATTAACCACAGATGTGTTGAGGAGGAGCGCTCTGCCTCTGGCCCTACCACAGCCCCTCCAGCACCTCTGGAGGAAAGGAGTGTGACAGCACCAGGCTGGTGCCTGCTGGTTTCTGCCCCTGCCCTCTCCTGCGGCTTCCTAGTTCCTTCCACTGGATTGGGAACCCTGCTGAAGGCTTTGCCCCATGGGAAACTAGAGGACCAAGCAGATGTTTAAAGCAATGCGAGAACCTGTTCAGGATCAAGACACTATTAATCAAGCAGCTACTAGTATGCCAGGGCCATCCACTAGATCGGCAAAGCAAAGCTTACACCACGGTAGAGGAGGCGAAGGTTTTTCTCCTGCGGCAACTCAAAGCAGCGGCATCCCTCTTTCCTCCTCTCGCTCCACAGGAATGCCTAGGTGAACTTTTGAGGCAGACAATCTTCCCTTACACTGAGCTTTAGGTATGCAAGTTACCTCTAAACCAGAGCTAGCATAACTAAATCAGCATAACACCAAGCACAACCCAGCCAGACTTGCCAGCTGAGGCTCACCACCACACTTACCAAAGCTGGCACACTCTCCAGAAGACAGCAGAGCTCGCTCTTATCTGCCTCTGAAATACTACTTCGACAATTTTAAATCATCTTGCTCTGATGCTTGCTTGTCCCAGTCAGAAAGGGTCTGAAAGCAAGCTCTTTTCTTGAAAGAGTTATTGAATTGCAGAAGTGAATTGAAAGTGATAGTTTTGCTTTAAGGCAAGCAATTTGACCATTAGATAAAACGCAATTTCCTACAAAAGCAAATAAAAATTATTGTTGCCAACTTACTCTACAGAAGTTTATATTCATCAAATCGCAAACTCCACCCCATCACAGTTTACATTAGAGAACTGAACAAAAACTAAACTAAAAACATACTGCAGGCCAAATAGTACAGGGAACTGAAAAAGCTGAATTTGCCCCCTGCCATTGGAGTGAACCCGTCATGCTTGTGACCAAGTCCTACCCTCAAGAGTTTTGCAAAAAAAGTAGGTCACCCAATTTCTTCAATGTAACTAGCCATATGAAGAAAGACCAACACACGTAATCAACACTAAACAGCAATTTTCATGGCAGTGTCCATCTAAGAAACAGAAGGGCAAATATTGCTGAACAGAATCTCTTCTACTGCAGGCAGCAAGCCCAAGCTTTTTCTTATTTCTTTATATTTTCAGAAATATACCTGTATGGCCCTACTGCTGTAGTGGGAAAATATGCCTCAAATTAAACCAAAAAAACCCAAACAAACAAAACAACAACAACAAAAAAAGAGCATCAAAACGGAAATAAGTGGTTATAACAATTTGACAAAAGTTTTGGAGATCAGGCAGACCAGGTGTACAGTAAGCTCCAAAGCAAAGGCTGCCACATCAGCACAAGTATGCTAAAGGAATTTTTTTAACTTGAGCAATTCTGCTGACTTCAGCTGTGGCAGGGAGATGTGCTCCTTTCATGTCAAAACATTAAGATTTAATAGTTTAAATCCAAGACATCAGGTGTAGAAATGGGTGCAGGTACCAGCACAAGCTAGGATGTTCTTTATACATAACTGCATGATGGAAGTAGATGAGGCATCTTCTGCTAGCTTCACTTCCTGAATAGTCCCAAAGTGTAGCCTTAAGTACAGCATGTTAAAGCCATAATCTTAGACCTAATAAAGGCATGGAATAATTTACAGCTATTACAGGAATTGTAACCTGCGCTTCCCATTCCCCAGATGACTGCCCTAACTGCTAGGCTTCAAAACCACACTCCTCCTTTCTCTCATTCAATATATCTTTTTGCAGAATAGCAGAGCATCAAGACTGTCCCGTGAGTTGGAAGTATAGATCTGAATCCCGAAAGGTACAAAGGACATTCTGCATCTCTCTCCAGGAACCAAGAAGTGTGCTTGGACATTGCAGCTTCTAACCTTTAGGTATGCTCAAGTTCTTTGCTGAATCTTACCCCAATGGATAACCATTAAGAAAAAAACATGAGGACTTCTACAATCCAGTCAAGTCAGGGAGGCATGTTTGTAGCAAGAAGACAAGCAGACAGAGGGTCAAACAGCTTCAGCATTCTCCATGTCTTATTTCACTGTCACTCTCTAAAGATAACTTAATTCCCATATTCTGACAGACCACCTGGCCACAAAAGCTGAAAATACCCAGACACAAACAGTAAAAGTTTAGGGAAGCCTTAATTGTCAGTGCACACTATACCAGTCACATGCTACAGAACAGAAACCCATCCTCAATGTTATCCAGCCATAATTTCATTTTAATTAGTTCATTAGAAGACTGTAGATGCAAGCTCCCCTTCTGATATATCTAAGACACTTCAAAACGAAAGAAGAATGCTTGTCATATGAGGTAAATGAAACTTCAAGCAATATTCAAATCTATTCAGCAAAAATAGCCAAGTCGCTTTCCCTTTCCGTGCAACTGTATTTTCAGATTCCCAGATCTTAAAAACATGCTGCCACATGTTGTATTCCATAAATATTGTGAGCCAATTAGGTAGTCACTTTTGAAAATAAACAGAATGTGAAAATATTTCTATTGCTTTTACATGTTTTGTTTTAAATTTAAACAAGGCATCACCTTTGTGGCAGTGGCTTTAAGTCTGTATTCTAAATTAAATTAATACATCATTGACCAACATTAAAGTATAAATTTATTAACATTCTAGAAAAGTAATGACACTTCCAGAGGCTTGTACAGTTTGCTGTTTGTAACCTCTGGAACTATTGGTTTTATTTATTAACTGCATATTCCCAATTTTTTACTTCAAAAAAGGTAATAAAATTGAGGGGAAAAACGGATGAACTGGCTTATTTCAGCAAGACCATTTTAGCTTTAGCAAAGCCAAGAGCATATAAATGATAATAAAGAAAGAAGTGAAACAGAGCTAAGCATTCCAAAAGAAAATACAGTGGTGACTCATGAAAGAGTATTCAATCTAGTAGTTCATCTGCCTTCTATGTTACCGAGTGTGTTGAAAGAAGTAAGAAGCCAGCTAAAGCAGAGATTTTATGTGTGTCTGACTAAGTTACAGTGCAAGCCCCCACCTCAACAGACATGAGATGATCCATAGGCCTCAAGACATGACACCCTAGAAAACCCAACTTCTTGAGCTCTACTGCTTAAGGCAATGCTTGTTTCAAAATTACTTGCATCTCCATCAAACTGAAATGCAATTATGTCAACACAGATGCCTCTCCCTGCTGAAGTAAATTGTCTGTTTGCTCCCGCACCTTAGCAAAAATCCTTCTTTCTATCCAGTCCCTAATCCAACCTTTGAGAATATCACAGAATTATGTCAATACGCCAGTAAAAAGTAAAATTAATTTTAATATTAAAGAGATGGAAGCTTGGATACGCATTAAATCTGTGCCAAGGTCAGAGGAAGATTTGGATTATATGGCTTCAAGTCTCATTTTAAACAAAATTATTTCCATCTTCTCTCTTCAGTAACCAATACCCAAAAAAAGGTGACTAATATTGTTAAGTATAAAATGTAAAGCACTTAAAAGGCTATGAAAGAATAAATCAAAAACCTAAAGGTGGTATAAAAACTAACCAGGCATTGGTTGCAGAATTTTCAAAAAGAGGAAGCAAAGATAGACCCAACTAACCTGAGTAACCTTTGTTTGTTGTTCCAAAAATAAATCACAGCTTCATATGCCTACACTTAGGACTCATTTCAGACACCAAAGTTTTAGACACTAAAGAAATTTTGTCAAGGGTATATCACAAGTAAAATAAAATCAAAACAAAAGTGGGTAGAAGTATTTCTACAGCGATCACTTAAGTTTCCAATTATGGAAGCATTACAGCAATCAACACATAACAGTCCTTCAAAAAGGAGGGGGGGAAAAATATGCCTCAACACCCTCCCTTTAATGATGCTGGTATACGGCCATTATCAAGTATCTTCTTTAGAATGCCATTAACCAAACTGCCTAATGAAAAATCCATTTCCAAGTGACAAGAGGTCAACATTTTAGGTAATGGTGAAAGGAGTTTTAATACACTGGCTTCTGCTAATGCCAACTTGCTTTAAATTCCTAAGGTTTGAAGCAGAGAGCAGACATAAACTGATCCAGTACAATTTTCCCAGGTTTTGCTGGGGTCTTTCTAGGTCTTCTAGATCTTTCAGATCTAAATATGTCAAAATAACTCTATACGATAATAAAAACCATCAGAACTCAGCTACCCTTTCAGTACATATCTGAAACATGCAGTATTCATGCCAGTCTATTCACATTAATTCTTCACACACTTTATGCTTTTGCATCCTTGCCTCTGTCTTTGAGGTCTGTTCCTACCAGTTGTTTCCTCCAGTTCTCACACTCCGTGGTACAGAAAATGAACCCACAAACTACCCTCAGATCCCTACAACTCTGGCAGAAAAATCAAGTTTTGCGACATGACAAGCACATTCTCAGAACAGACAGGAACAGTGGTGCCCTCTGCAAGAAATCCAGCCATTGCTTTAGTGTCAAAAAGACCCCATCCGTTATACCTGGAAGGGATAAATCATGCCATAAAGACTTTCCGTAACAGTATTTCCCATATTTGAGGATAACTTTAAAACTCAGATTTATTAGAAAACACTCATGTGATTAAACAAACATGCAGATTTATTGCACAAATCAGGACACAACACCTTCACAATTTCATTTAGCATATAAGAACGTTATTCAAAATATTGTTAGCTGAAATTAAGTATATTTATTTGTATATTGAGAGAGTTAGCTAGTGTTACAAAATTCACATGTAGGAAGAATATTTTCTCCTTTCCATTATTTGATGATTATTTTTAGGTACACACAACCATGCTTATAATCTCTATCCCACATTTTCAGAAAGCATATACATAACAGGTATTTCATATAATACAAAGCCAGTCTGTTCATATATATTTTTTGTATTATTATCAACAATAATTTCAAGGCGAATTTTACTCCACATTTCTCAGTGGTACTTGCTGCTAAGCAGTTAGTTGTTAAAGGTCACTGGAATCTAATAAGAGAGAAACATTCAATCAAACCTAAAAAATACCCAGATCATGGTTTAACTGGTCTTGGATAGTGAATGTATCACCACATTCCATATTATCAAATCATAGTTAATAATTTATTTAATCACTTATTAAGAACCAACAATGGCTTTTATGGCTATAAAACACATTCAACACATTTTACTGTGATAAAAATGTCACTGCTGTTCAGAATGAGATAAAAAAAAGGATTTCAGAAGCTTCCGATTTAAGTTACAACATAGATTTCCAGAAAAGGGTATCTTAAAGCTTTGAAGTTACATGTACATATTAAATGAGCCTGAGAATTAACTCTGTACACCATAGCTAGAAAAGTAGATACCCTACCAATTCAGAATATTAAAAGAGAGAGTTACAAAAATGTTGCTTAGAATCAAAAATCCTATTTAAAAATATAGAGACTATGGAATCGAAGACATTGAATGTGTGCTTATCTGCAGTACTAAAAAAAAATATGTGCTTTAGATGCTGCAAAAGTCTAGGAGACTAGCTAGGAACAAAAGAAAAACTAAGTATTATAACCTCTCCAATGGCTAAAAGTAACTATACTGATAACAAATAAAATTCACCTCCAGAGCAGATCTCATTTGTATCAAACTTTTCTTAAAGTCCATTTAATTAATCATTATGCATTTAATGTATTTAATACAAATTTTAATAATGTCTTTAAATGCATGAGCTTTATACAGGAAGTTCTGGACAGCAATATATAACTTAAGACTAAGGTAAAATAAGAACATACATGAAAGTTGCATAGAAAAGTACTCAGTGATAAAATAGCAAAAGCTCATGCATTTAAAACAATCTTTTTTTTTTTTTAAAGGTCAAAAATGAACATAGCAGAAAAATACACATATCAGTTGAAGGAATTACACTTTTTCTTGAAAATATTTCATCTATGCATAGTTTTGTAAGACTATGAAGTTCTAACTGTGTACTGGAAAAGTTAACGTATCAATTCCACTCATGGACTTGTGATTAACTCAGCTATGCGTTACCTGAATTACATCTTTTTTTCCTCAACATAAATTAATCAAGGCAGAAAACCTGGATACAATTTGGATCAAAAGCGTTCAAGACTTTACGAGAAGATATTGGAAAAGGAATGTCCCTCACAAGAGAAGGAACAGGAGATAGTTGGTTCTGTGGCTGAAAGTTTCAGACAATTGGAATATAAGGTGTGAGAGTGAAGCAAGTTACCAGGAATTAAGAAAGCATGTGGCCTATAATGTATGAGATATTCAAGGGTATCTGTGGGCATACACATTTTTAACCATGAGTCAGATGCTCCTTTTACACTGAGGTACAAGCTAAGAAATATTTCATTTGCTTCATAGCATGAGCATATATAACCGCGATGACAGTGTAGACAATACACTATAAATTAACATATGTGGGACATCCAACAGCCTAAGAACTCTACCAGCTGACAGAGACTAATAGCCAAGAAAAATCATAAGGAAATAATTTGTGGATTACACTAAGAATTTTGGTAATTAAAGCAAACAAGAGTTATAAAACAACTGGTCAAAAGAATTCCTATATTCTTTTTCTTTATTGTAATCTCACAAATGGCTTTGCATTGTTTTGTATAATGTAACTTGAGAAGTGAAGAAGGAAAAATCCTTGATAGGCTTAGTTATTAAATGGTGAATATGTCTGTAGGCAAGGAGAACATAAGTCTTCACTGATACCTGTCAGAAGTAGCTCAAATTAGCATAGCTTTCTTTATCCCTTGCTAATGGTATCAATAGAAGTTACAGCAAATTATAAAGTATTCTGCTATCTATAATCAAATTTCAGCTTTGAGCAGTCTAATCCTTGGGAACTAAATGCAAAGTAAAAAAAAAAAAGTTCTTGCTCACCATAAAAGAACTTTTTAATAAGCTTAATTGGCACCATCACTTTTCCTCATTAGAACAGGACAATTTTTTTTCAGTATTACAAAATGAACAGAATAAGATAGCATCTAATATAGTTTATTCATCTCTTGCCAAATGTTTCCAGTATAGAAGCTGAAAAATGTAATTATTTTAATTAATCTGATGTTTGTAAGTGATGAGCATTTACTCTTCTCATTGAAGTCAACAGGAGTTACTAAAGCTGGGCAGCTTTGAACAGAAGGACGATTCCCATACTTACAGACAAATTTTGGTAACTCTAAGCTACCTATGTTTGAAACCATTGGTCTCTGGGAGTCTACATCTCTCTAGTGACAGCACGTCTACAATTCCAAAACTTAAATCCTTCTAAACTGATACCCACAATGAATAGACTTATTTTGGTTTTAGGTAGTGCTTGGGGGAGCACATGGTGCTAAGCAATAACAAAATGTGCCCATCCCCTACTACAATTTCTACCCCAAAGAGCGGAAAGGGCACAAGCTGTAAAGCACAGGAAATGCAAAACACAACACAACACAGACAGAATGACAAGTGGTTGTTATTACTGAAATGCGTTACAAAATAAGTGGATTTTCAGGAGTTTTTTGAAGGAGGATAGTGAAGGATCTTTACGTACGTTAATTGGGAGGCTGTTCCATGTGTAGGAGGCAGCGTGGAAAAAGACACAAAGTTGGGAGTGAGCAAAAGAGACAAAAGGGGAATTAAGAGAGATGCTTGGGAAGGGCTGACAGTAAAGGAAATGAGGACCAAGGTTAAGCCAGAACCAAGAGTGCCTTGAACATGGCTAACTTTATGCAAGGGAGGAAAAAGAATTCCTGGCAAAGGCTTAAGAAGCAAGGAAGCATGGGCAATTATATAGGAAAGGAGAAATGAATTGTGTAGCATGTCCCATAGAAAAAAAAGTAAAGAGTTAGGAAGGGGGAGACCAATTCACATCAAATAACTAGTGTAACAAACATTTCAGTCTCAAATAATAGAAAAGACCCAGCCAGATGTGAGGAATGGTAAGAACATTAGACTGCAGTGATTCTTTATTTAAAGCTGTTAAATCATGTGAAAAATCACCACGTAGTGTAAAAACCACATGCCAAAAATAAATTCAAATGGAAAAGATTAGAAAAAAGGTGTTTTAAACATGCCATTCAATGTAGCAGTAAAATGTGTTTGTTGTGGTTGTTCTATAAAATGAGTAAATTCATTTGATGCACAAATAAATGCTGTCCATACAGGGTTTTAGCTGCTGCATTCCTATTCATCATCACTTTCACCAGTTGTGAGAAATACACAAACTCTCAGTGTACACTGAACTTTGATGAATAAAAATTTTAAAATACAAAGCTGCTACCCCATAAGAGAAATCAAATTAAATATTTTTTAAGCATATGAAGGGGAATGAAATACCATGACTTTACGTGTTCTGAGCCAGAAGTATCTTTTTGTACGGTCTAAATTTACTTTCTTTCCAGATTACCATTTTGTGTCATTTTCAAGTACATACTCATTAGCTCTTGAGAGCTAAGTACAAAATAAATGAGCAATTTGTCACTAACATTAGTAATAGCAATTTCTATATTACTGAAGCCTTAAAAAGTAATATTGGAATTAATATTGCCACTTCCTCTCCTTGTCAGTATTTTCAAAGGAATTATAAACATACTGATTACTCTTAGTAAGTGTTTGATATCTTTTGGGTTTAAACACAAATCCACGTCCAAGCAACTCACACGTTATCAATAGGTGTGGAGCTTGAATATTGGTATCTGAGTTCAACTCACGATGTCATTGATGTCCACCTCTACAATACATTAAATCAAATCATACCATATGTTGCTGGAAACTTAAAAACAGACATCTAAGTCTCTGCTCCTCTTCCACATAGTGATAGTCCATCAGTAGGCCCAAATTATCAGTGCTTATTTTTTTTTTCCTTATTTTCTTTCCACTCATACTGTCACAAATTCATTGTTTAGAATTAGATGACTGAATGTTGGTCACTTCCATTATATGTTTGTGAGAGGACTCAGTAAAGTAGTCCCTCTCCTTTTTTGTCTTTTTTTTTTTTTTTTTTTTGGTGTGGGTGTGTAAAACTGCAGGGAAAGAAAATATTAAATACATTTCCAAACTCTATTTAGAAGGTCTCAATTTAGGAATGCTTTCTTTAACTCCAATTAAAGCTTGTAGGAAAATTCTTTTAGCTTCAAAATGAAATCTGACTTTAAAAAATTCTACGTAGCCTTTTGCAGGTTTTAAAGTGTACAAAGAACAGGATGACATTTAGACCCTTAATTACAGAGCAAGAAATTTATGCATCTCTGTGCTAGATGAAGGTACGCCACACACGTCAGTTTGAACAAGCTCATATTACACTCGGGGAAATCTGTACTTACCCACAAATCATGTTCAGCATAATCAAACAGCAGCCAAACCTTTCTGTCACTGTGAGAAAGGAAAACCTTCTGCAATGCAATCACGTTAGGGTGCTTCAACTCTCGTAAAAGCTGCAGAGAAACAGAGAAGCTCATGTTATTTCTGTGCTTGTTAAGAAAAGCAAAGACAACAACAAACCAAAACAGGTCTTAGCACAAACAGCAAACAAGGAATCCTAAAACAGGCCCTAGAAGAAGAGCTCCCACTGATTCAGCACATCATCTTCAAAATGTCAAAATCAGGATACACGCAGCCTCCATGGCACGGGCTGCTGTTCTGCCAGCACAGCTGACCACCGCTAGACACCTTTCCCTGTCCCACACTCAGCACACAGCTACCCATCCCACTCACCCTCGGCTTCTGTCTTAAAATAAAAGATGTTATTACACACAAACATAACCGTTCTCTTATCAAAGGTGAACATCATGATTTGAGGATGCCAGAATGAAGCCTGTGCAGTTGGTCCAGTTCTTTGTGTGGACAACACAGTTCTTGATCACCACATAATTATTGTATTACCAATAGTCGTCTTTTGCACTGGATCCCTGCCTCACTTGCCTCCACATCCACAGGGTGGTTGTTCTCAGAACATAAGGCTGTTTTCAAAGAAAAGCTTACCAAAACCATTTTTCTAATGCTTGTTTCAGCTACTATCCTGTAATCCAGAAATAAACCCAAGGTTATTTACTGCTTGCCAGAAAGAAAACCAGGTCTCATGACTAATTAGCCAGCACATTAAAGCAGGCACCGCTGCTGAAGTCATCCTTCTGCCAGATTAAATCAGTCCCAGAAGGAGCTGGGAAGTGGTACTCCCAAAAATATAATTTCCACAAAATCACTTTTTTTCCCCTCCATACTCCAGTCACAAGAATGATTGATCACTTCTGTTTTATCTGAAAATTGCTTGCATCTGCAGCACTAGTACATAAATTGCCAAGAATCAATTTATAATGGCGAAATAGTAAATGGAGTAGGTTCCAAGGCACATTTGAGAGAAATGAATCTTCTTTTTTCACCTTACAGAAAAAGACTCGAGATGTTTGGGGGGGGGGATATGGAAAAGGATTAATTTTAAATTATATTATCATTTGGCAATACAGACATGTGTCAAGAGAAGAGATCTTCTAAAGAATACAGCAAATGAAATAATTTAAATGCTTTTTCTACCATGCAGGAAGTGGTTTTGTCTTTTTGTTTCTTTCTCTCCCTAACACTAAGCATTTCTAGCTGTAAAAGAAAGAAATTCCTTCCTAATGAATTGATCAATAGTCATGGTCATGTATCACTTACAAGATAAGTGACAAAATTATTTTTATTGTAACAAATAAAAACTTGCAGAATTATAAACTAACGAAACCCTAGTGATTAAAATTGCCTCTTCGACATGCATCAAGAGATGTTGCTGTATACCTTGTTGTTAGTTATATTAAAAACTATTTCCCAGTAGGGATTTGATGTGATGCCTCTGCCATTTTTCTTTTCATTTTTAATAGAGTTCTTTTCATTTTAGGACAATTTTAAAACTAGGGGTAGAAAAAAAAAACATTATAGTAGGCACATTTTTTTTTAATTGCTATTATATTTTTCTCAAAGATACTGTTGGCAGCAATAAATTGTTTTCTTTTTTTTTTTTTAAATGAAATAACGCATTCTCTCAAAATAAGTAAAATTTTGCAGTAAGAAAGAGCCAAAGAGAATATAGTTCCATATCAAATTCTAGCATATAATAAACAAGTTAACAGAAATATTATGTAGAGCATAATAGAAAGAATGCCTACAGTGTTGTGCATTATCAGAAAGGTGCTATAAGAAAACGAGACAAGAATGTGTATATTCTGCAGCTCTCAAACACCTCTGCTCCCACCAATCCACACAGATAAACTGCACGTAGCAGTGGTCACCATCTCTCAGAATAACCTGATTAATAAATGAAACCTGAAACCTCTACTTTTCACGCGAGTCATGAAAAAGGATACTTTCATATTAAAGAAAGTGGTAAAATTCTTATCCGAAACAGTGACACACACATTTACAATAAGTAAGTTCTTTCTATTGCATCATTCTCCTCTTTTGATTCAACTTCGTGACACAACAAGCATCCTTATCCAAACCCAGCATTTTTCACGTGATGGAACCAAACTATTACTGGTATGATCTTAAACACTGTTTTTTGTAAAAAAGAAAAATAAGAACATGAGTGAGAAATCATTACGTTAGTTTTATACTACACATGTTTCTAACAGAGAACGTCTGTATCTGACCTGAAGCTGAAGAACAGAGCACTCTAAGGCCAACAAACAATCTCTGCAAAGTTCCCAGCCTTTATTTTCCAGCTGCTGGATGACCAGTTACAGTCGCAGCCGTAGATGGCAAGAGCTCCCACCAAACTAACAAAGTCTGCCTACGCAGCTTACAGACACACTCTCTACCCGCCTGCTTCTCAAGTCTGCTCTGATCAGAAAAGCCAGCAATTTTTCTAAACCCTATTGTAAATGAACATGTGAAAAGCAATAAGGTTATTTTTAAAGTTGTAATCTAGAAGATGCCGAGATGTTCCAGATACCTTAATCATAGGGGCTACAGCAGCCTTATAAATAACAATGTATGTTTTTCTCCCAAGAGAAGCAGGTACAAAGCAAAACATTTAAACATTTCAGAGACATGAATGCTTACCAAAACACATCTTCTCTAACAGTTATATTTAAGAGGATACTCGTAATTTATACAGAATATTTATGGACTTGATTCCCTGACTTAAACTCATTCTGTAGCTATGTAGGCACCGATCAATATTAAAAACTAGACTGAAAACTTGTCAAATCATCTTGTTCCATCTAACCGTGTTTAACAGAAAATACTGACAAGTTATTATTAAGAATATTTAAATAAGCTTTTGTGCTATCAATTCTGTACTCTAACAGATTAACAGATTTATTAATTAAGGAGGAAGACAACCCATTTTATGTTATTCTCATCTATCTATTTTAAGTGAATGCTTTAGCACTTATAGATAGTAATTTTGGAAGTGCTTTTGTAGTTTTAGTAAACAATGGACCTTTATACCTTTTTCTTCTTCTACCAAGCCACAACCCTAATATAACAGGAGGCCATAATAAATTTCATGTAAAATAGAAAGCTGCAAATGGAAAGAAGCAGTGCACATCCAAACCAGAACGGTTTTAAAGGCTTTTTTACATTCTGGCCGTTGAGACTACAGGTGCCGCAGCAGCCAGCGCTTCAGCAGTGGGAGCCAGACTAAGGAAACGTTGACTCTGGAGTCCAAGGCACTGGATCAAGAACGGAAGCTCTGCTCTAGCTACACTGGGCTTGCAGCGGTGCTGGACACCAACTAGACAAGATCAGAAACTATAGCTTAGGGTGCAAGTGACTAGCACGAGTCATGAACAGAAATGTTGGTCAGATTTATGTCTAAAAATAACCTCATCTAGAGACAGACAACAGCAGAAGAGAGGGTGACCACAGGGACCGAACTGATGTTACTCACAGGTACATAAAGAGTAGAGATGAGGGGAGTCATTGAAAAAAACACTGGAAAGATGTGATCAGTAAGGAATACAGGGCAGAAACAAATATACAGCTATGGAAATCAAGAGACAGAAAATTTGAGACAAGTGTTTTAAAGACAAGTATTGATCTAAGGTTTAGCTAAAAAGAAATCAGAGACTTCTGAAACAATATTTCCATTAAAGCAGACAAGTGGAAACCAATAATGTGAAAACACGGGGACGTATTTAAAGCTACTTGCATCACGGTTGTATCAAATACCTACCCTAAAGACTTCTATGTTTGACTACAATTTTGTCAATATTTAACTTCTACACCAACCACCTAACTGTATTGTCATTAATTTTTGTCTAAACGGCTTCAAAATCATATATTGCTTTAAAGGATGTCAGGGTAGCACCTAGTTCTTCAGCTAACCCTAATCTTGAAAAAAAAGACGTAACTCATCTAATGTTGGATTTGCCATTTTTGCTTTGCTGCTAGGGCTGGGGGTTCCTATTGCCTTTGTGCAGGCTAAGAATGAACCTGACTTCAAATTCTTTGAACAAGGGAGCAGAAGAACTAATTTTTAAATATGTTGTCCAAATAGGAGATATAGGGCAGAAGGAAAAAAAAAAGTGTCGTAAGACTACAGTTAGGTAAGACTTTAGCTTAGTCTAATGGCTTACCTTCCTGTTTCACCCTTCCACTGCTCCCTTTATTAGCTGTCACATGCCATATATGTCTTACCAGTTAAGCCATGCACCTTTTTCTCAAATGTCTGTACATTCATTCATCACCATAAACACGTTTCACAAAAGTGCATTTTAGCCATACCTAGAATCCCAAGGACAACTTCAGAGACATGGTAAATCATTGTCTACAGCTTTTCTGCACCACAGATTGCCGTATAAGCTTTAAACATACGAAACCGATAAATGAAACGTAATACCAATACTATTTTTCTCAGGTCTCGTGCAGAAGTAAATCAGTTTGGAGACTTGGTTAATTCAAGTCTAAAGTTAAAAAGAAGAAATTAATAAACTGTCCTAGTGATGCAAAGATTCCAGTGTACTTGACAACATCTTATTACAGGATAACAACCTTAATGTAAAAAGGATCTGCAACTGCTGGAATTTATTACTAAGTGAACACAGCATCATATTTTAATAGTACTTTAGCTTATTGTTCCTCTAAAATTTAAGTTCCAGCATATCCAACTTGCAGTAAAATGCTAATAAAAACCTGTCTCTCAGGTGAGTTACAGCACATTTCTCTCTTCGTAACAGCATACAAAGCAGTTTAGGCAGAAAGTCATTGCGCAGGACATCATTCTGAATTGTCAACATCCGTGCAACTTTGCCTGTCCTGTACAATGGCTTTCTTCTAAACATATTAGATTTTTTTTTTAATTGTTCTTCTGGTCAAGAGAATTGTACAAGCATCTTTGCTCATCACAGTTCTTAGTTGATGCCACAATCTCAAATTTTAAAATGCTGCATTGGATAGCCCAAATAGCATGAAACAACTTGTAGGATTCCATGCAGCTACACACTACACGCAGAACTGATAGCAACTTCTTCTGCTGTCTGACAAGTTCTCTCACAAGGGACACTGAGCATTTCCCTCACAAATGAATGTCTCTTATATCAGGGGAGGGGTTGGGGTCATGATGGGAAAGCCTCTGATGCCTGAGAAAAAGTTAAGTTGGCAACAGAATGGGTATAGAAGCTTGAAGCATTGGAAATGTAAAGTGTCAGTGGTCAAGCTGAGTTAGACTTTGCATGGAAAGTTAAAATAAAGAGTAAAGATTCTCTAGCCAGAGAAGAAGCACAAGAGAGTGCACAAGCACAAGAATAAAAAAAAAAAGTGGGATATAATATAGTTTAAAGACAAAAATAAAAATCTTAAATATTTTACCTCAGGTTTTAATGACAGCTACGATACTGATCATGGAAAGAATGAACACACGCATAATAAAAATGCCTCACGTTTAAGAAAGTGAAAATTAACACAAGTCAGATATAAGCAGAACTCAGAGGTGGCATCACATGATTAGCAAATACAGTACATACATTTATAAAGGGGACAGGGAAAGGAGACAAGGCGTTTGCAGACCTGTTAATCCAAAGCATGCAAAAACCCATTTTGAAATGACGAATATAAAGAAAAACGTGTTAAAAACAAACTATACTGATTTTCTTCTCTGATAATTGTTTTGCTACACAAGCAAAAGATCTGTGTTCAAATTTCAGCTTTATAATAGCATTAAGTACTTCACCAGATGGGAAAGATGACAACTGGAAGAAGTTTGAGGTGAGCAAGAAACTACCTAAAAAGGCAGCTGATGATGGAAAACATTTCAAGCTAAAATAGTTCTATATATTAACTATTTGGAGAGCTACCAAAGAATAGGTATTGTGATTATTAATAAAACACATCTTAGCATCAAAATTACGAGTGTGAATGAAATTATCTGATCAAATAAAGGTAACATTCCCTTGAAGAAGGGAAGAAGCATGAAGCATGAAGAAAAGGGGTGTGATAATACATCATCTTCTATGAGACTTCATTCTATGACTGAGTAAACAAAGGGTAACAGAAATGGGATGAAATTAACAGCACAAAATCTGAATTCATGCACTTAGAAACTAACCAAGAATTTCTACCACAGACTGACAAGTCATGAGGTACAAGTGACAAAAAGGTAGAACTGATTACTATAAAACAACAAAGAAAATTAAGAGAGTAAATCTGATATTAGATATATTAGTTGAGGTATTTACAAGAGAGAAAGGGATGTATTGATATCAATGCACAAAAGGTTTCTGTGATATATTTTTGAAATACTATACGTTGTTTTCTTTACCTATGCTCAAACATCTCCCCTTCCACATGCACACAAAAAGATGAACTCGCCCTGAAAGAGGCAAAGGGTGACCAAAGGACCAAACAATCTACAACAGGGAAGAACAAGCTTGCTCAGTTACTGTAACTGATCAAACATTGAAAGGAAGTAAGATTGATACCCACTAAAATACAAAGGCCTGAGCACCAAAGATGAAAGACGTAATTACACTAAATGACAATCACGGTTCAAGAACAAACAGATACAACTGATAAGAGATAAATTTACCCTGCAAGATGGCATCTCGTGAACAGGAAGGATCAGGAATAGCTTCTCAATAGCACGGAAAACAGCGTATCTCATTTGCAGCTTGATCATCATAGTCAGACTGTACATTCCTCAAAGAAATAACTCTTGCACAAAAATACTTTTTCACCATAGGATGAATAATGCTTTCTAGCCACCACCTACAAAAGCAGGGTGAGGACAGAAACTTTCATTTCACTGTGCACAGAAACCTAAGAAAAAACAGAGAAAACAGGAAGACAAACACTGCTCTCACTACTTACACTAGTAAATCTTGCAGTAAACATGTATTTCTGTGTCAGCAATGACAAAACCCGTAATCATCTTCAGAAATTTATTCTGAGGCCAATCTCATCTGAGAGGTGTTCCTATCTTTCACACAGTTTAGTCCAGTCTTTTGATCTACGTAGTTAAACTGATCTGGAACAACCTTGGTAGTTTCTTTGATGGAAATGCACTCTGTAATGCATTTAACCGTTTTCAAGGTTAGAATAAAAACCTTTAACAGGCAGAGATGTGGATCACGAAGTCACAGGAAAGACCAAAGCACGAGCCTGATTGCTCATAAATGCAATTATACAGTGTAGAATTTTAAAGCTGCATCTTGTGTGATGAATATATTCAAAGTCTCTAGGGTCACTGAAGCTGGTTTTAAACTGAAGCTGGAGTTTTCAAAGGAACATAAAGATCATCATTTTACTCCTTCAGAAGCTCTTTAAAAATTCCAACTTATTTAGATGTTATTAATCAAGACTAGATCCTCTCCTCTGTGTTATTAATTTATCCTTTCCACATAGACCCTCTGATGCCTATTGTCATATTGAGCTCATGCTGCAGCTTTTCCCCAAGGCAGGTATATACGGGCCTCTCAAAATAAAACCAGTCAGCTATTAATTTTATTAAGCTTGTAAGAACAATCCTTTGCTAACTGTGCTACAGGTCTCAAAATTATCAAGAAGAAGAAAAGAGAGGGGGAACTGAAACTGCGTACCACATTAAAAAACTACTCAAAATTCAGCTTTGTTTAGTGAGACAATTGATTCTCGAGTTTGAGATTTTCCAATTTGGCTTCCTGTTTCTAGTTGGAGAAATTCCACCTACAGAGTTACTGGATAACTGACATACCAAAGAAAAAAAAAAATGTCTTTACCTAGTAACAGCTTCAAACTGAGCAGATATGGAGGGTTCGTTTATCAGTCCTTCCAGATGCAAGCTGTCTGTGGCTGGCACATGTATAAGAGGTCTCAAAAACATGTAGGCAACAAAAATGGACAGGGATACATATACACACACATAAAAAAAAGAAACTGCCCAAAGAACCTAAAAAGAAAGGTAAAAGTTTAAGTGGCAGCTTAAGCTCTGCTTCAGAGAGGACATATTCTTTGTATACTGGTCCTTGGACAGATTTTGGGACGCAAAACCAAGTAGAGGAGGCAGACTGAAATACCAAAAATTAACAACTGCTGCTTTTACATGAACTGCTAGGAACGCTGCCTCAGTTTACAAGGCATACACCAAATTAAGCTAAAATATTTTAAAGCAGGAGTCCAAGCAGACTTTCTTCTTGCCTCTAATTCTCCTATACAAGCACCCAATTTTCATCAGTTTTATCCCAAGCAGTCCTTCATATTGAAACATCCCCCCAAGTCTGCTCTACACGTCCTTTAACCTTCTCCTTTCTTTATACTTCCACCTCTCTAAAGCACACAGCCTCCAAAATGTGAGGGCTCCAAACTCCCACAAGATAAAGTATGTTTTAAAAAATAAATAGGTAAAAAGACACCAAACAGAATCTAGCCAGTAAATTGCCAAATGTCAGGACAGGAAGAGGACAAAAATCTGCCCCACCCTCCTCCTATGACAAGGATAAAGAAAGTATTTATTCTATAAATGTTTTCATTTTGGGAGTTGAAAATAGTCTGGCATTGCTAAATAACATTATTATTCTGAAACAAAAGCTTGGCAAAAGGCTTTTCATAAGTATTATGTTTTAACTAAAATAAAGGAATAGAAACTAGGGTAACTGCATTTTTAATTCTTGAGGTTCCCAGCAAAAGAAAATAAAGTAACTTTAGCATTTTCTTGAAGAACATAGGCAGAAATACAAGTATAATGATTCTTTCCATTTCTTAGTTACCGATATGGTATATACCATGGCACAGACTTTCAAACAGAAAGACAGAACTATTGTAAAATTACTTCCAAAACAAGAAAATTTTTAATTTTTAATACAACTATACAAGGAAATGCCAACGTTAAGATCATACAATATCAACTTAGCTCCAGTTGATATTAAATATATCATTTATTTTCATATCTTTTCTATAAAATACGTGTGAATTATTATTGAATTTCTGCATCTTCCTAAAGGAAACCTTGTTTCCTTCAGGACGTTCGAATTCTACGCTTTCTCTTGAGTTAAAGGCAGCTCTGTAGTCAAATTTGGTCAGTCTGACAGAGATTTAATGATAACCATTTTCCTCCCAATTGAAAGGTATAGAGAAGTTTAAGCTCTGTCTCTCTCAACAGAGATTATAACCATTTTCCTCCCAATTGAAAGGTATAGAGAAGTTTAAGCTCTGTCTCTCTCAACAGAGATTTTTTTTCAGTTGACTAGAAATTTCTTCCGCTACTGAGAAGATAAAGAAATTTCCCATCAAACTAACAAAGACTCTTAAACCTAAAGCTATATTAGTACAGTCTTTACAATGGGGGGGGGACGGGGGGGGCGACACGCCAGTTCACTAATATATCTTTAAAATTCAGAAGTAGCATCATATAATTCCACAAACCTATGCATTCAGTCTGGGTTTTTAAACTGCAACTATTTTTCTCTTGCAGTGCTTATTCTAACATTTCTGCACGTTTCTGATTTCCTGGCAACCAGTTACCACCTTGCTCTTGCACTGTATCTCACAGAGAATAAACAGTGATGGCAACTGAGGTTTTCCAAAACCCTTGTAGAAGGGCAACTAACAAGACTAGACATCAATTCTGATCAATCGTCCATTTTTCAAAGCAGGTTTTACTCTGAAAAAAGACTTCAGAAAGATAGACGTTATATGAACCAGAGTAAGAGGAAGGGTTTTAACAAAAGAATGGCCAAAAAGTATGGTTTTCCAACCTCACCATAATTAATTATGGCACCATAGTGATGCACCTCTCAAGAGGTAATAAATTTCTAACCTATGCAAAGGATTGTGCAGTGATTGCAATGCTATCCTGAAAAGAATTCCCATAGAAAACATTCTTACAATCTATTTTCCCACTTTATTCCTAAAGTTTACTTATTATCTCCTCTACTTAACTGACTTTTTGATTAATGTTTTTATTATTAAATCAAATTTTCATTTAAAATCTAGATCTTGAAAAAACTTCCATCCAGCAACTTCTTGTATCCTACTAGTGATAATGACCAAACTTCCAACTTGATAAATATGTCTGTTGGACTCAGAGAAAAGTGTAATTATGCACCTCTGCTTTTGATCCTGAAGTTCACTATCATATGATATGAAAATTTCCCAGGTTTGCTTTTATATAGACCCAGAGCACATCAGGGATGACAACGCTGAGCTGCTCAACACCCCTCTCACACCTATACCCAAGATCCAAAATCTCTGCCGAAACCACCTGTAAAATTCAATCAGTGAGGGGTTCTCTCAGATGATATCTAACAGACTTGGCTCTGTAACAAATTGGCTGGCAGACTGCCAGCATCTCCTCTTAATCTGACAGCTCAATAACCAAAGCACTCCCACCAAGTGGCAAACCTGGCTTCAGTCTTCTCCACTGCTCTGACCTGCTGAATGGAAGGGGCACAGTGCCTGAAAGGACACAGCTCAAGCACAAAAGACTTAAGGACACTATTCCAAGTAAATAGAGGTGAATCCCTGCAGCCTGAAGGAAGGTATCCCAGCCCTGGAAAGAGCCAAGAAAGGTTGCATACATCATGTAACTTAAATCCTACATGACTTCTCAAGTGTGCATGCTGAATGTTACAAATCCAACTCCAGAATTTAACTCTACCCTGGCTTTGGAAAGGACTTGGTGTATTATTCAACGTCAAAGAATATGATGCTGCTGAGTACTGTCACATCCAAGTCCTCAACTTGCATACAACTATTTCTCCAATACAAACATACACAGGAATATAAAACAAGTGTTATAATTAGCCAACAGTCTAACAATAATTTAGAATTTCCAATAGCATATTAAAAAGGCACTCTTCTCATAATACAAAGTATTAATCCAACACTCTCCTGTGACTCAAAACTGTTTGAAAAAAAATCAATGATGGCTTAACTTTGTATCCACAGGTGGTATGCTAGATCAGATATTAGCTATCCTGCAGTCAGCCTGAAGCCAGCATAAAGTCCATGCTCTGAGAAACTCAAAAGAAATTAAATCAAGTGCCTATGCCCTAATCTGGACCAAACACTGATGGCTGATGCAGCAACACAACAGCAGCCTCCAGTTAGGATACAATTCTGTTAGGTCCTGCTTCCATGATGCTGAATCACAGAAATAGTAGATTTGTCAGGGAGGAATAATATAACCTTGTAGATCGCACTAAGTCTTCAGTGAGAGTGCTATGTAACATAAATTGTATGTACTTTAGCATTTCAGGATTAAAAGAAAAATTTACCTATGTACAGTTAGTGAGAAAAAAGAAAAAAAAAGGAGCTAATGATTATTCTTCATATGTACTTACTCCAGACTGGGAGGCAGGAATTTAGATATATAATTTATAGTTCAAGTCTTCTTTAAATGGCAAATTAAATCAAATCAGAGGTATGGATTCAAAACATACCAAGCACATGAAACCTCTGTTCCTGATGGGAATCAAGTTAAAGCTGCTTTAGTTCTGAATGGCAGCATCCATTAAAGTTTGATGTACTTAAACTGATCTGCTTTAATGTCTTACTTCTAGTTAAACAAGCTAATAGACAAGCCTATAGTTGCAAGTATAAATTGAGTCTAATAGCACGCTCCAAGGGAGAAATGCACCTGCAGACTGGAGGAGAGAATGTGAGTGTTTTTTGGTTCTTAACTTTCTTTCATTAACTTGGGTCTGTTTAAAATAGCAAAAGTTTTGCACATAGTTTTACAATCAGGTTTCTTGTATACTGTTTCAGGATAAGATTCATTTAAGAACATTACTCTTCCAGAGCTTTTACTGAAGAATTATAGAAGTAATCAGTCTGTTAACAGTTATTTACAACAAATTCAGCATTTCACTGAAATGTGTTCTAGCACAATTGTGTTCTAGCACAAGGCTAGAACATTCTTAGCATTTATTAACACAATTACCCATTAAATTGATTCTGCTTTTGCTCATAGGTTTTAACTTTTTACCCAAATTTTCTGCAATCTTTTTAGCCACACGTTAGACAAATCTAATGTGTGAAGCAAGCTAAAACAAGGTGTTCACTGGCGGTCTCCCAAGTCATTAAACACCTACCACAAGATTCCTCTCATACTCTCAGGATCAGACTGCAACTGGATAAAAAAGTCAGTTTGTAATCTAAAGCCTGCTATTTCCTCATTCTTCTATTAAATATGAAAAATTCTTGAATGAGGCAATGAATACAGCAAAACCAGTATTGCCTCCAATAAGGACCAATACGGTTTGGGAAGGCTCAAAAGGTGGTTTAACGTAATTCACAAAATTTGGTGAGCAAAGAGAGAAAAATATAAACAAGATTTGGTAAATATGCTCTTATGGCAACCCATAAGGACTCAGAACAACATCAGTTTTGTGAGAGAGGTTTTCAAACAACAGTAGGTAATAAGATGAAGAAACTAGTAACTAGTAAAAACTAGTAACTGGTTAATATTTACCACCACGAGAGGTTAGGCATGTGGCATTCTGCATTTAATCTTCCACTGAATATAACCTTTCTCTAAAGTAACTTTTACTGCAAGCAAATGGATACTGAACTGACTTTTTGCCCAAGGCAGCAAAAGCCATGTAGCCTTGAAAACAACATACCATGAACACTCACGTTAGACTTTCTTCCTGAGAACTGAGTGCAGATACTGTTCCAGATACTATGCAGAAATGAGTAACTGGAAGTCACTCTCAAGACCTGCAACAGAACTCTTCCAGACCTGGTGTATCTCATTAAGCATGCAATTAGCAGTAGCAAATAACATTTTTATAATCCCTGCCAAAACGACAGAGTTCATTTGTGTGCATCTTCCTTCTGGAATAATAACTTCAGACTGCCTGGAGAAAAAGAGATACATCTTTTAGAAGTTAGGAAAATTTCTTACACAATTATGCCATCACCCACTACTAAGCATCCCCAAAACTACAGCAAGCCTCTTGCATGTTTGTTGCTCCTAACTTTACCAAACTAATTGTTTGGGCTGAGATTTTCCAGTCTGGGCACTAGTGAACATCTGACTGTTCACATAAACCATTTAACAATTTACAGGAACACCACTGAGGACAACACATGTAATACATCTATGTTCCTATTCAAAGATGCAAAAGCTGCTGCACTTGACTCAGACTCAAGACTCATTTCACCTCTGCTTACTGTCCTGCCCCTGATGTAGCTGAGGCAAACACTGAGGAAAAGAGAACATCAAGCAGCGTGCAGACAGTACAAGCCTTTCGTGGTATGAGCAGTCAGCTTCCAGCAAGCCATCAGATCAGGGTCTTGAGAACCAGTTTAAACCAAGGCCCTTCACTGGTTTTGTGCATTTGCTCAGCCCACAACCGCATTCCTGCTCGCCAACTTAGTCCTACCTCTGGACTCTACAAGATAGGGACCTGTGTTTCAAAATCAGGTTGTACTGGGGGAAGATTGGCTATCTTCCTTCAGTTGCCCTAGTTCTTCTGTTCTGATAAACACTGAATAACAATTCCCTGATCAACTTTTCCATATAAGTCAGTGATTTTAGACCTCCCGCACCTTCCTTCAGCTTCCCCTCCTTCCAACCCACAGATTCCCAGTCTATTTTGTCTGTTCATACAGAAGCAGTTGTGTATCACCAGCTTTCTTGTCTCCCCTTCTCTTTACCTTTTCTAGTGCTACTGTATCCTTTCTGAGGTGGAAAGGCATCAGGACGGCAGATAGACACTCAAGGTCTGAACGCACTAGGGATTTATGAGTCTGGTCTGCTCTCAGGTCTTGACTTCAGTAGTTCACTTTAAAGTCATTCTACTGACTTTGAATTTGCCTTTTTGACTGTTCCAAAACTTGGAGCTGTTTCCAGAAGAATAGTCATGAAGATTCAAAGATTCTCGCCCAGCCCTCAACCTGCACCAGAGTAATGGTCGTTCAAGAAGCCATCTCTGTCTGTAAATAGCTAGGGTTGTTTCTTTCCCATTTCCACTACATTAAAATTCAATGCTGATAGATGCAAACATAATTTTATCACACAAGCTGCTCAGTATTATGAGATAGTTTTCACTTCTGCACAGGTTAGCAAAGAAACAAAACCAGGGTAAGCAATTTTGTATCATCAAACTGTCATCTGATGCTTCACTTTCCCTTGGGGGAAAAAATGTTATTTGCGCATACTCTGTAGAAATGGACTTAAGAGACCTTTAGAGCTGTTAAATGATGCATGTCAGAGACAGCTCTGGCACTAAAACAAAGGAGATCATTTCCTCCATTTTTCTCCTGCTTAATACAGTCCCTGAGGAGAAGGCTGACTTCTTCTGGGGCAAGAGACATGAAACCCACTTCAGAAAGAGGAGAGGTAGGAAGAAGGTAAAGGAAGAGTCAGTCAGGAGAACCATCCCAGGGAGAAGGAAACCAGCGTGGCAGCCAGCAAGAGGAGAGGGACACAGTCTGCAGCTTACAGGCTGCTCTACTCAGCAACGTCGGGAGCGGGAGGAACAGCAGAGCTGGAATCAGCAGTGAGGAGACACCTGAGACCTTGGAGAAGGACACTAGAAAAAAGACTAGACCAAGGGAGAGGGATACATGGACTACAATAGTGTATCACTTGTGAGGAGTGCGACTGGCTGTGGAAACAGAAGGGAAGAGGGGAAAAAAAGGGGGACACTAGCAAAGCTGAAGAGGGAAAAAACGGTGTTGGTAAGGCAAGGAGTGGGAAACGGGACAAAGAGTATAAAAAGGAATTAACTAAGTAGGAAAAACAAGACTGAGGCAAACAGACTAGTGGAGGGGAAAGCAAAGGGCAAATATAGGAAATGTCAAGGAGGAAGAGATGCACAGGAAAGTGTCCAACACAGCAAACACCCCTCCTAATCTTGGCACAAAGTCCAGAGGCCCACCAACCCTCCGGCAAAAGTGCCCTCCTCTTCTCCTCTTTTAAGCGTTAGTTCCCGTGAAAGTAAGGTTACTTAAGATGGCAGGGTAATGTCTGTGTTGTGAGCAGAATGTCGGAAAGGAGAAAACGAGGCATAAGGGAATGGAACCATTGCAGAGAAAAGAAGGGGCATAAGGAAGAACTTTCTATTTTCAAGGATAGAAAATGGAAAAATATATAGTACCTGTCAAATTCTTTTATCCTTTCAGCATGACCTTCAGGAATAACATCAGTCAGATTTGTATGAAAAGGGAAGGCAGGAAAAGAGGAGGGGTCAAAGAGTATGTCAAGGGTGGTGAAAAGAACCTGGGACTGGCGATATGTGATACTATTAAACTGTAAAAATGGAGAAAACTCTCCTGAAAGCAGGTGAAAGATCTGCAGAAGCTGATTGCAAGATTTTATTATAAGCACTCTAGCGCACAAAAGAAGCAGCAAAAGTAGTAAATATTGCTGCTGACAGACCCTGTGATAGAATAGGGAAACGCGAGGAGAATCAAGAAGTGTACCAACAGAAGAAAAGCAAGCAGGAACAAGAGGATATGAGAAGTCACAAATACTTACACACCAGATATCATAAGGAAGTCTAAGCAACAGAATACGAAGGATTCTGATACAAAGAAGAAACTGTACAACAAAGCAAAGGTTTAGAAAAGGAATTAGACACAATAGCGTTTGAAAAGAACAAAAGAGCAGCTCCGCTAGTGAACACGAAGATTTAAGTAGTATTGCCCCTGACTGAAAAGGCAAACACAAACTAATACATACAGCTAAGCGACCAGATGCATCATCTGCATTAAATTACAGAGGATGAATGCAGAAGAGTTCACAGAAAGAGAGCCAGAAGCCAGAGTCAGAGGAAGGTTGACAAGCAAAAGATTAGAAGTTGCATGCAAGTAGCCTGGTAAAAAGGATTAAAACACCCTACAAATAATATTTTTTTCCTACTCAGACCGCAAATGTTTTACAACGGTTATTGAAATAACTGAATGTAATAAGACATTTTGTCCCAATCAACATGTCACTACCATACAATAGGATAACTCAGCCAAATAATCTAAGAAGTGCAACACGCACTTTGTTTCTATTCATTATGACATTTTCCAGTTAGATAAAAATCAAAACAGCACATCCTTTATTGGAGCCGATAAAAAGAGAGTAGGTCAAGGATTCTTCCTTTATCCTATTATTTTCAAGACAGAAAACATGTTTTTGCAATGCCCTACCTAAAAAACATAGAATAGACCTTTTATATTTGGCAAGAAGCACGGAAAAGTTCAGGCAAGGGGCCAGATGTTTTGTTAAAATGCATAATGGTATGGCTTAGCTTTGCTGAGAACCCACAAACAGTACCCTGAGAATCTGGTCCCAGAGCCCTCTCTTCTTACTTAATACCCAATATCAGATTCTATCCCAAAGGTATAAAAACGTATTTACATACACACCTCCCCCCAAATCTCTTACGAAAGACAAGAGCACATCCTATGCTGTAGACTACACTAATCTCCCAGGAAGACAAAGCTACATCCATAAGCAAGATAAATACTTTAATTCATACATGAAGTTACTTTAGCACAACCTTTTGTAAAAACAAAGCACACTGCTGATGAGTGCTGCAGTGAGAGAGCTCGGGCACTCCTTGTTCCACACTGTCCTCTTCAGCTCTCCTCTCTTTCTTGCCACTATCACCACCTGCTTATCCCACCACAGACAAGCTACGTCCCCACCTCAGCAGCCTACATGTATATACATGTCTATATGGCTTCCCTTTTGCCCCAGCTTTTTATGGCACAGTCCCTATTTGAGTAGCTGTGCCTGGATTTTGCCAAAAAAAAAAAAAAAAAAAAAAAAAATCAAATCTTAGAACAGTTTTACATGACTTAGAAAAGCCCCTCAGTCTCTTATTCCACTGTGAGTATCCTTTTACCCCATTGCCTTCAGATTTTGGGGTATTTTAAATGAACAAAATAAATTAACGTCATATGACACAGATTCGATGGAGCAATGGGACTCAATGATCATGAAAGAGATGTTACAAATACCAAATAAAATGACTCAATGATATTAAAGAAAATATAATGATAAATGGAAGTGTGAAAAGACACACTAATGAGTGCTATTTTATAAACCATAAATATTTTTTTAAAATCTCATTCAGGGAAAGCATGCAAGGAAGATTCCTTCCTTTAAATTTTCTTTGCTATTCATAGCATATGAATTGGGCTGTATGCAACAACAGAGCAATTAGTTTAAATACTGCCAATATTCTCACTGGCGATAATTGGTTGCTTCTTGCAAGAACATCTGTTCCATCCTCCTTAAGAAATGAAGTACAGACCTTGTTACCTAGACAACAGAATCCTTCTGAGCATCACGTGCTATAAAAGGGCAATATCAACCTAAGTCACACTTCATATTCGTTCTCCTCACTGCTCCCTTATCACTGTTAATGAACCGAATGCTGTGACTTTTTAACACTAAGCCCATATTTATCATATCACATAAACTCAGGCCCACTTTCATATGCATTGAAAGTAACAGCTGCGTTACTGTCCTTTGGCCAAGCAACAGTCACTTTGAGGCTTTGTCTCCGGCTGGTTTCTACCACTGTGACTGCCAAGTTGTCAAGCTGAAAATGCTGCAGCTTAGGAGTACTCTGAGAGCAAGTCCTGTCAAATCTAGAAATCTCAGCTCAGTCCCCTCAAATGCAGTATAGAAGCAGTCACCTTCACCACTATGCCCCTGGATTACTGGAGATATTCAAGTGCTACGGGGACTCATCCCATACTGGCACTCACTAGTGCCCTCCAGCCAAATTATGGAGAGTAGCAGGAGATTTACCTGTGGAAGATGCCTTTCGTTGCCTTAGCAAACCCACCACAATTTTATAAATATTGATGAAATATTAACAACAATGAAGTGCACCAGATTACAAATTCCTCTGCGTGCTTTAGTTAGATGGATGGATTTTTTTTTTCTGTGTGCATGTGATGGAGGATGAATGAAATGGAAGCTCAAATGATGTGTGAAACCTAAGGATTAAACACTCAGAGAGGAAAAAAGAGCTCACTGGGGCAGAACAAGCTGCAAAACAATCACCACCACTCAGCTATCACCCTAAAGTCATCTCACTTCACCTTCTTTCTGACAACAGCCTGAACTAACTTTCCCTCCTCCTTCACCTTCTTCCCTTCCTCTTCGTTGGGACTGCCTATTCTCAAATGCACATGCTGTAGCTGTCCCTGTTGTGGGGGAAATTTCCGTAGAAAAACCCCTATAGCTTTTATGCATTTGGTTTTGCACATGCAATAGCAATCGTGCCCTGGGTGTGTACTTAAAGCTTCAAGTTAGTCAGCCAGCACAGGTCAATAGCACCAGAAAATGCCACATAAGAAAAAGGAGAAAAGGGTATTAAACCAAAATACAAGCAACCAGTTCACCACAGACCACACAAGAGAACTGAACACTTTAGGACTTTACTAATGCAAACATGACTGGTACTTTTATGGGAATGCTCTGACAAGTTATATTTCCACTAGTATGCAGAACAACACAGAATTAATTATATGAACACCTGATAAGCAAGTAGATGGCATTTTGAGCATTAACTAGAGTAACCAGCAGTATTAAGTTTAACCACAGAGGCTAAGCATGTTTTTTTATTTGCTTTGCAGATTCTGCATTTTTAAAGGAGGCTTCAAGGCCACTTAACTTGATAAGACAGAAATGGAATGGTTTAAAGGAAGGCTTCTATAGACGCACCTTATACAGTAGTGTTTCAAGGAGAAAGATAACATTTAAAATAATCTCAGTGGGATAGGAATATAGATCTGTTTTTCAGGCCCATCTGTGTTGAAAAAAAACCCATGAGTTCTGGAAGTGCTGAAGAAAGAAAATAAGAGCTTGAAAATGGTCTGTATTTGAGATGCCCGGAAGAAGGAAAAATGAAATAATCCATCTGGCCTCAGACTGAAAAGCTGAACAATGGATATAGCTGAAAGCGATTAAAACTTAAAATCACAGTAGAATTCCTTATTTAGACTATAAGGCTTCAAGTAAGTTCAGCGAATTTCACATGTGGGATAGTACAAAATACAATTTAGTAGCAGTAAAATATTTTTTAGGCCACAAGTATAATAAATACTTAGAGATAGAATGTAAAGCTGCAAGGATCACCCATCCTCAGAAAAATAAAACAGACTAGATAAAACCTAGGCAAGAACAAAATCACTAATACATAACGAAAATAACATGTCAAAAAAGAAGGAACAACTATTAGTTTGATGTGCAAAGATACTAAGGCAGATGAGGATACTGAACAAACCTTGGAGTCTGGTCAGAGAGAGATCATTAATCACAGTAATAAGAAGCTTTTTTAGAGTAGAAGCTTAGAGAATTCAAACCAAAATGGATCCAAGACAGAGCTAGTGGACAGGAAACTGCTGTATTGCTTGTAAATATTAAAGGCATCTGGAGATAAAGGGCGAACAAAGCAAGGAAAACAGTACAAAAGGCAACTGAGGTAAAAAAGAAACTAGAGTAATCTAATAAGCAAGTGAAAATATGGAAAGACAATGAGAGTTGAGAAACAAACTCTGCAGGGGCAATGGGATGGGATAAGTTCATTAGCACAGAAAGAAAAGGCAGAGGCTTCCTCAAATGTCTTCAAGAACTGGCAGCAGATCTCATATTTCATAACTGTCTATAATCAAAATTATTCTACTGATAGCTTCTTTCAATATGCTGTTCACGTATTCAAACAACCGATGATTTTTTCCAATAGTACAGCCTGTCAGGACTACCCTAACTTCAGTATCCGCAGGTGGCTGCATACGAAAAAGCTCAAGGTCAAGTATACTGAGCGTGTATGTATACCCACAATTTAGTACATGCGCTACATACAGGCAACAGGCAGGTTTAAGGAAGCGTCCTGACACTGCTAATGAGACAAGGAAGGATAGGAGTGATGTTCCTTCCACAAAGCAGAAGCATTTTGCCAGTCAGGTGGCCAAATGGAGCAGAGAACAAAACCATGATGCTCACACCTTTCTTATCAAAATGCAAACTAAGCAAACTCTACATAGTAACAACCTCACACTAAGCCTATGGACAAGATGCATCACAGAATTACAGACATCCAGGCTACCCATTTAGTGACTATTGTGCTGTTAACTACAATTTGGAAACAGGAAAGCCTCCCTGCGTCTCAAAATCCACATACAATAATGTATGAAGTCATCATGAAGACAAGAAAAATCTCTAAGATACAATGGGATCTGTATTTAAATAGAGCTATTTTTCAGCTTACCACAAAAATACACACAGAGGTTCAGAATAAAACAAACACCACACTGAAACTTTTAACATAATGAAATTCAATGAAGTAAATAAAGTTTCAGTAGAAGGTAACATAACATTTTGCTTTCAATAACCAAGCTGACTGCAACTTAAATACAAAAACCTGCAGAGTAAAATACGACTGTAGACTAAAAACACTATCCACTTAGCCATACACAGGGCTGAAACCAATGCCAAATAATGTAATGAAAAAAACTACTTTTTTATTAATATTTGATCAAGGCCTAAAGATTTCTCCACTGATGTTCCATTTTCAATCCAGCCATCTCTGTTCTGTATTAATTTATCCAGTTTAGACACTACTAATAACATTTTATTTCTGCCTCACAGGCTCAATGGGCAAAGAGAAGACTCAGACAGCTTGCGGGTCAGGATCAGCAGAGAGACCAGTAAGGATGATGTGTTGGGAGTATGTTACAGAACCACCTGATAAGGATGAGGAATCAGATGAAGTCTTCTCTACAACTCAAAGTCGTCTCTGAACCACACGCCCTGGTTCTTCTGAGAGACCTTAACCTCCCTGACATCCACTGGAAGGGGAACACAGCAGGGCACAAGCAACCCAGGTAATTTTTGGAGGATATCAGGGACAACTTCTTGGTATTCATACTGGATGGGTCAACAATGGTGGCATGCAGCTGTTCTCAAACAATGAAGAACTGGATGGAGATGTGACAATAAAAGGCAGCTTTGGCTGTAGCAACCATCAACTAGTACAGTTCAAGATCCTGAGCGGAGTGAAGAAGGCAAGCAGCAGAGCACAGATTTGGACCTTGAGGAGAACAAACTTCAGCTTATTGAAGGAACTGGTAACTGGCCATGGGAAGCAGCTCTGAAGAGCAAAGGAGCTCAGGAAAGCTGGCAGGTCTACTCAAAAATACAAGTATCAGGAGACTGGCTTGGCTAAGCAGATTGTCAGAGCTCCAATGCAAGAAGGGCAGTATACAGACGGGTGCAAACAGGGACATGCTACATAGGAGTTTAGAAACATTGCCCAGGCATGTAGGGATGGTATCAGGAAAGCCAAAGCTCACTTTGAATTGACATTTGCAAGGAATGCGGAGGGCAACAAGAAGAGCTTCTGCTACTACATTAGTTGTAAAAGGCTGAACAAGAAAATGTCAGCCTGTTGCTGAATGAAGTAGGCAATTTAGTAACAATATCTGAAGATAGGAGTCCCAATTTAAAAAGAATCAATCATCTGAAAACCCATGCTATCACCTCTCAGTCTGAGGCATCAAAAACAGTCACATGTAATGTTAAATTAGAGAAAGGCACGTTCTAGAGTTATGTAAAGTCAATATACCATTCAGCCAATTTTACAACTCCACACAGAACAAACTGAAAAATTGTATAAACTAATTTTACTGGACTACAGGGAAAGTACAAATGGAGGAACATAAGGAAAACATGTAATGAGAAAGAGAATGAGAAACAGTAGAGAAAAAGAAAGGTTTATGACACAAATTCAGAGAACCCAAAATTTACAAAGCATTCCAACTGAAACTTTAAAACATATATGTTCATGTGTGCCCACACACACGTGTGCAATCTTGCAGGGAGTATTTAAGTTTGGCAAATAAGTATTTTAAAATGTCTTTCCTGCATCATCTGCAACTCTCTTCTTTATCTCAGTGACAAAGTAGCTATTTGCTTTCAGTGCATTGCTGCCTACAGCTTAACCTGAAGACGCTTGGCTTCGCTTTTTTTGTGCTCTTCTGTTGAAGGCACCATCAGTTGGTTTTGCATTTGTGTGTTCCGAGACTATTCAGAATCTGAAGTGAACAGTAAATTCAAAGCGAAAACAACGGAGCCTGAACAGCACTGAACACTCACTTACCCTAGTCAGCTGCACTGGGAATTTGGATAATATGCTAACTCATGTCAAGTACCAAATTCTTAGAGAAGCTTCTTCAGCTCACACTGTGTTAGAATGGGGTAAAAGCTTTCTTTTTCTTCTTGTTAACATACTTGCAATAGATTTGTTGATATTGCGCTCCTGCTTTGAGCAGAGACACAACTTCAAGAAAAGGAAAGTAACCTCTGTATGAAAAAAAATAAAGTTTCAAATTTCATATTTAGAAAGCAATGGTGTGCTAAAAGCAGCATTTCCCTTTCCCTTGTCTGCATGCTCTTTTTTGTTAAATTGCTGAAGGAGGTGGCTGTACTCAGTCAACAGAGCTGATTAGCTGCTTCAGATGATGGTCTACTTTCGTTACAATTACTTGACAAAAAGTACTTCAAGCTGCGAAACTTATTTTCAGAAACATTACAGTTCATTTACGGGCCCATAAGAAAAAAGTCAATTTAATTGATTAAAACAAAAATCTCTTTATTCCACAGATATACTACCTGTGTACTTTTTTATTTAATGAAGGTAATTGTACTTTCAGATATAACAGAATAAAAAAAGACAAAAAATGTCCACAGAATCCTTCTGAAGAATAACCAAAGCAGGAATTTAAGTACTCCCTTACACAAAAAGCACTTAAATTACACAGATTATACAAGATTAGACCATGTAGCGCAGAGAGCTCTTGTTCTTCCTATGGCATGCAAAACATGAGTTGTCATGTAGCTGAAGGAAAAACATCCTTCCAGATTCATACTTATAAAATCATGATACGCAAACACTTCTAGCCAACACATGCCTTAACTCTCTAATAAAAATCCCTTAAAAATTTTTTTAAAAAAAGACTTACACTTATTTCACTACCTCCAGCTATTGAAACAGGGAGTGGAGTTTCAAAGTTTCCACAAACAAATCTAACAATCTTTTCTAATTAGGTAGCAGAGAATTTATGGGGAGATTTTACATTGCCAAATATTCTACACATTTATATTATCTTGGCAAGGGAAAAGAAGTTCTGACATTCAAAAGGAATCTCCCACCGCAAATGTACTCAGGGACACAGACTTTTTTAAAGCCTTGTTTTACCTAACCTCGCCTTAAACAAAGCCAGGGGCCAAGGTTACAAACCTATTTTTCTACATAACAGTAAATATTGCAAGCTGCTGTGATAGTCGAGGTCAAAGAAAAGGTCAACGTAGCCAAAGCAGAGGACTTGTACCTACTATGAAATTCTATGTAACTGTGCTTGAAGAGAGCCAATGGTATTACAAATCTGCAAAGTGTTTTATTAATACTGAAAAGTTAACATTATTCCCATATAGCTGATCTTTTCTGCATTCCTAAGAGGTACAGAGATAGGTCAAACAGGTTATAAGGCCAGTCTCGTCCACAGTCTCAAATTAAGCAGCTTCACGTTTAGTTCATTTGACTAAGCGGTTTCCAACCAGGGAGGTGAGAGCAGCTTGTAAGTGACATGCAGCACCTGACAAAGGTAAAAGCAAATAAGCTTTACTAGCTCTACCAGCAAGGCATGACATGTCCCCTTGAGCGTCCCTGTGCCATGCTGCCAGCAGCGCCACTGAGGAGCACACAGCAAATCCACAAAGTCCTTCGAGACAGAGACAGTAAGTCTAGCTGGACCTCCCTGGCTCAGCTTCAGCACCACAACACCACAGACCCCCAAAGCCAAGAGGAGGGTGATGCAGCCCCACAAGAGCTGCCTACGTGCAAGGGCAGGCCACAGGCAGCAGGGAGGTGGAAAAGAACATAAATACAGTGAGACAGAGACCTGCTCAAGTGAGCGGACAAACACAAAAAGGTTACAAAAACCTATCATTTAACCTGTAAGGCTTCTAAAACCTTGCCCACCCTCAGAAACTGAGGATGCCAAAATATTTGTACCCTCCAGCACTTTGTAACATACGTTGCATCAATAGGCAGAAGGCCTGAGAATAATTTGTGCATGCTAAATTGTTCCAATGAGCTTTCAGTAACTCATTTAACATTACAGTCTGATTTATTTTAGCCTGTACCCATAAACGCAAGTATGAACACAAAGGCCAACTAATGCTCCCACTAGTGTCCCACAGGGTACTGGCAACGTTTCAAGGTCTCCCAGAAGAAGCAGCCTCCAGCAGCTTCACTAACAACCAGCGCACACAGGCACAGGATGTGGCAACTGAAATGGTTACCTCTCCCAGACCCAACATCCACACAGGGCAAAGCTGCAGCAATTCAGGGCACTCTGAATCTAAGCTAGGAGAAAAATGCTGCTCATTTGTGGCTCTAACTTCTCCCATTTAAGTCATCTGTAACAGCTAAGTCTAATTTTTTTCCCCCATAGAAGAAAAGGTACTGAGCTATAAAAATAAACCCCGATGTAGAAAAAAACAATGAAGTTTAGAATTAAGATCACTATTTACAAAGAAGATGACTAGAGTTGGTAATTTATCCTTGGAAGAGGGGAAGTTCTCTGTGTTGGAGGTGAGGAGAAAAGCTGCAAAGGACCAGGAGTTGAGAGAAGAGCCTCCTAGGACCTAACTCAAGTCACTCGTTCACATGAAACCTGTAGTAGCAGTCATCTTTGTCTGCAGGCTGGGCTTTAGTGGAAAAAAATGATCTTATAAAAAGACATTCTTAAACTATCCTCTTTTGGGTTAAGAAGAATTTCAGAGCAAGACTCTATTCACTGCAGTACAAGCGACTGTTAGAAATACTTCATTGGTTTCCAGGACATTTTTACTACTATATTTAACAAAACTTACATGGAACTGTCTCAGTAAGAGAACAGCCAGAACATTGGCTAAAAACACTGACTATTTTTCAGAGGAAAACAACTTATTTTTCATTTGTCATGGAATTTTTTGAAAATATGTGCAACTCATAACAGTTGCCTGATATAAGCACTAGATTAAATACGTGTTTTGGTGACAAACAGACCCAAAAAAGGAATTTGGGAATAAAGTTCAGACCCTTCAAAAATTTTCCAAGAACTTTGTGTAAGATACTTTATTTCAGTGATCAGCCAGGAACCTCAGAAAAGCAACTCAGAATACAGCAGGGACTTGCAGCTTTTATTGAAACTTATCAAACCACTGTTTTTTTTATTAGTACAAAATGTTTATCTGCTTACTAGAAACACATCTGAAAGGCATGGCTCTATTTCTACCAAAAAGTATTCTGTAAAACAATCTTACAGAATCACAGAATCTTTCAGGTTGGAAGGGACATCTTGAGATTTAGCCCAACCTCCCTGCTCAAGCATGGTCAGGTAGAGCAGGCTGCCCACAACTGTGTCCAGTTGAGCTCTGAGCATCTCCACAGACTTCACAACCTCTCTGGGCAACCTGTTCCAGCGCTTGGTCACCCTCACCGTAAAGAATTGTCTTTTTGTATTCAGGTGGAATTTTGTGTATTTCAATGCATGCCCATGGCCTCTTGTCCTGTCACTGGGCACCACCGAGAAGAGTCTAGTTCCACTTCTTCATTCCCTCCCATCAGGTATTTACATACATTGGTAAGATCCCCCAAGCCTTTTCTCCTCCAGGCTAAACAGTCCCAGCTCTCTCAGCCTCTCCTCATATGCAGTCCCTTCATCACATTTATGGCCCTTGCACTGGGCTAACTCCAGTTGCTCTATGTCCCCCCTTGTACTGGGGAGCCCAGGACTAGATCCAGCACTCCAGGTATGGCCTCACCAGTGCTGAACCGGAGGGGAAGGATCACCTCCCTTGATTTGCTGGCAATGTTCTGCGTAATGTGGCCCAGGATGCTGCTGACTGTCTTTGCCCTGAGGGTGCATTGCTGGCTCACAGACAGCTTGCTGTCCACCAGGGCCTTCTCTGCAGAGTTGTTTTCCAGCCAGTCAGCCCCCAGCATGTACTGGTGCTTGGAGTTATTCCATTCCAGATGCAGGATGTTTTATTTCCCTTTGTTGAACTTCATGAAATTCCTCTCAGACCATTTCTCCAGCCTGTTGAGGTCCCTCTGAACAGCAGCACAACTATCTAGTGTATCAGCCATTTCTCACCCTTTCGTTTCAACTGCAAAATTGCTCAGGATGGACTCCATCCCAGCATCCAGTTCATTAGTGAAGTTATTGAACAGTATCAGCTCCACTATCAACCTCTGGGGTATACTACTGGTGACTTGTCTCCAACTGGACTTTGCACCCCTGATCACAACCCTCTGGGCCCAGCTGGTCAGCCAGTTTTCAATCCACCTCACTTTCCACTTATCTAACCTGAACTTTGTTAGCTTGTCTATGAGGATGTTATGGGAGACAGTGTCAAAAGCCTTACTAGAGTCAAGATAAACAGCATCTACAGCATTCACCAAGCCAGTCATCTCATCGTAGAAGACTATCAGTTTGGTTAAGGATGATTTCCCCTTTGTAAGTCCATGCTGACTACTCTCAATAACCTTCATGTGTTTGGAAACGGTTTCCAGGAGGATTTTCTTCATCACATTCCCAGCGACTGAGGTGTGGCTGACCAACCTGCAGTTCCCCGATCCTCCTTGGAAATAGGAGTGACATTTGCTCTCTTCCATTCCTCAGGAACCTCTTCCAATCACCATGATCTTTCAAAGATAATTGAGAGTGGTCTCATAATGACATCTAAGCAGCTCCCTCAGCACTTGTGGGTGCAACCCATTAGGTGCCACAAACTTATGTATATACAGTGTAAGTGCTCCCTAACCTGGTCTTCCTCCACCAAAGCTTAAGTCTTCCCTGCTCGACTTTCCCTCTGGTCTCAGGAGCATGAGATTCCTGAAGGCTGGTCTTAACAGCAAAGACTGAGGCAAAAAAAAAGTTACTGAGTACGCCAGCCTTTTCCGTATTATTTGTTCCCATTCAGCAGCAGGCTCAAGTTTTCCTTAGTCTTCCCTTTGCTGTTCACATACTTGTAGAATCCTTTCTTGTTGCCCTTCAGGTCCCTTGCCAGACTCAACTCCAGGTCAGCCTTGGCTTTCCTAACCCCTAACCTTGCAAGATCAAACAGCAACTCTGTATTCCTCTTCTGTTACCAATCCCTGCTTCCACCTCATACATGCTTCCTTTTTATGTCTGAGTTCAGTAAGGAGCTCCTTGTTCATCCGTGCAGGCCTCCTGCTGCCCTTGCTTGCTTCCCTAACTGTTGGCATGGAACTTTCTTGAGGTTGGACAAAGTGATCCTTGAATATCAATGAGCTCTCCTGGATCCCTCTTCTCTCCAGGGCCGTATCTCATAGGATTCTTCCAAGCAGATAGCTGAAGAGGTTGAAGCCTGCTCTCCTGAAGTCCAGGGTTGTGATCCTGCTCTTTGACATGTTTCCTCCACTTCGGATCCTAAACTCCATCATCTCAGCTAAAAAACCCAGTAACAATAAAAATAATGTAGCTCCCCAAGTTGTTCAAGACTACAATTTTTCTGAAGATTTCCAGATTAACCTCTACTACCATTCAGCCTTTGGTTTCTGCCATTTCTCGTGTGAAAAGCAACAGATAACCACAAAGTTTGGAAGTGACATAGCCACTAAAGTAAGTTCCAGTGGAAATAGCTGCAAACAGTTTGGGGTCCAGCAGCATAAGCCTAAAATCCACCGTCCAAATCAGTCACTGATTTTTCTTTCTCTGAATAAAAAAATGAAACTCAAGCAAAGACATTTTACTGCTTTCTCCTGCCCTCCTCTTATTAATACTATGAGATTGTAAATTCCTTACACCATTAGCAAACCTTATACATCACAAACAATTGCACTGAAGTTCTTCCATGCTCAGGGACAGGCTACCTATCCAGATATTTTGAAAGTAGCTGCTGAATGGCACTGATTAAGAAAAGGTTTATATTTTTCTTTTCCCTGAATTAGTTTTTCCCAAAATCCACAATTAGAAGTTTATAGTCTCTTCATTGTGGAAAGCAAAGTACTTGAAGTAACCAACATAATCCTCTCACAGGAATTAAAACGTCTGGGACAAGAAATCTCAGATAAAGCTGTATTATCCTGGTGCTTTTTTGATAAACAAATACAAAATTCCATTACTGTTAGCTGTTTGCAGACTTTTAAAGTTATAGCTACTGGTTCTTAACAGACGGTGGCCAAGATACTTCAGAGGAAAAAATAGCCCTAACAAGTAACATCCCTCTGGTCTGTTTCCTCTGTCTCCACCTGTCATTCTAAGCAAGCTACTTAGATAAGGTAAGAAGCAAAAAGTAAAACACAAAAGCAGAATTTAATAAAAGTCTTCATTTCCCCGAAAAAGTACTTAAGTTACCTTTTCAGCATAATGAAGAAAAACTTTTCCCAAAACATGCGTCGGATTATTTATAAATCCAGTTTATTATCCTTGTCTATCTCCACACTTGATTACGTTCAACTCTCTATAGTTTCCTTCTTATAAATCAAAGAATACAGGAAGGTTCCTCTTGCATCAAGAAATCTATAGCCTTACCCTAATACCTGGTAGCATAATCTCACACTCTTTTGTTACGCAGGCTTCCAGTATATCTTTAAACTATCTTTCAATGAATATACTCTGATGTCCCACCTCTGAATGGAAAGGAACAGAGTTTTCTTAAGGTCTTAATGTCTACCAAAGTATTTTATTTCCTCTTCCATCTTCTACAATGCAAACTAAATTAACAAATTCCTAGAGCTATTTTGTCTATAAATAGCTCTAGGATTTCAGGATTTTTTTTTTTGCCCACATTACAAAAAGAATTAGCAATCCCACCCTGATCTTCAAGCAATAAGCAAAACATTTCATCCATCACTGGTTCCAAATAAGCTAATACAAGTCTTGAGCTGAAAGAGATGTCATATTCATTATCTAAAAAAACATGTAAAGATGAGAACTCTATATTTCATAACTCTCATATTTTCCAGCTCTGCTCTTCAAAAATGCTGATTCTTAAACTCGGCAATAATCTGCCTTGCAACAAGATCACAGAAACAGTTGGCATTTCAGTTATCTTCAGAATAGACTCAACTTAGGGGGAAGAAACTAGCTTTATTTTTTTCCCCCACAATTCTTTATCATATAAGAATCTCCTCTATTATTTTCATATTCGATACAACAGAACTGGCTGAAGTATGGATTCCTTCTTCAGCAGTTATCACCCTACAGTTGAAAGAAAGTAATAATTACTTGCTCCAAGAACCACTGCCTGTATGATGTTTTCACTGACACATGCTTTCTTCCTTGAAAAGCTCATATTAATAGTGATAAAGGAGGCTTTATGTTTCTCAAAGTCCTAAGCAAAGACAGACCAACTTGATCTGTAACGTCCAAAGAGAGTAGTTGTCTGCCTTTTTCTCTTAGGGGAAGTTAGCCAGTAGATCTTACTCTGAGTGTGCGGGCAACACTACACACAAAATGGTCTTGGACTGCAAAACTGAATGCCTTTTAGTTTAGCAATGTATTTCTTGAGCACATTGGCAAGTGTCTTCAGGCTACAGAATTATTAAAATATTCTGAACACACACAGAACTAAGTACACTAGTGCTTCTTCCATGGTCTCAGCTTCCATAGAATATGGGTGGGGTTTGGGGTGGAGGGGGTGGTTTATTTGATTGGGAGGTGGGGTTTAAAGACATCAAAAGAGCTACTCATGATATTTTTACATGGCCCCTTTCCAGGCTAATAATCTTTATTTAATTAGTAAACATTACCTTCTTTGCTACCTATCTAAGCGTTTAAATACAAGATTAAGTATTAATGCATTAATTATAAGACTGCTTCTCTTTGTGGAAAATGTGCTTGATTCTGCTTGTTTCTGTATGGCAAAAAGTTCATATTTCTTTTTCAACTATTTCACCTTTACCTTTTTCACATTTCTAATATTTGACTAACCTGAAATTTCACTGAGGCAAACAGTGATTTTCTAAATTACCTCAGGTTAGAATTTTCTGATAAAGTCTGGAGAAGAGTAAAATATCACTTGAGAAAGAATTACAGTAAGAACCATTGAGATGATTTAAGGAACATACACAGTAGTTGTGGAATTTCCCAGGCTGTACTGAGCTTTGCACAAAGCTTCATCAATTTAGGGGGGAAAAAAAAAAAATATAAAAAAAAAATAAAAACAAATGATGATGTATCATCAGAGGAAAAAAAAATTAATTTGACACGCTCTATTCCCTCACAATGTTGCGTCCAGGTATGACAGAATCAGCTCCATACCACAGTGCTATCGTGACAACAGGAAGGTCTCCTCCGTTGGACTATTCCACACATTGTCTCCATAGTAGTACAAAGGACAAGAATCAAAGAAACAAAAAACCCCTCAATGCTGTCAAAATAGACTTTCTAGTAAGAAGAATATAATCTAGTATTGACGTTAAAAGAGGACTTCTTATTTCCTCCAAAGGCAGAAACATCAGCAAAAATATCACTGGGTAAATTCTGTATAAAGTGACCGACAGCAATGCAGGCACCTCTCAAATCCACAAGTGACCTTGACCTTGTAGTGACAAGTACTTTAAAAGGATAGTAGTTTTATCTGCTAAGTCTCTTCATACAGAATTACCGTGGGCGCTACGCTAAACACAATACAGTGGTTTGTCAGTTCATGAACATCATGAGTTTCTAATGCCTCACATTGCGCTGCACACCTGATTGCTGTTTTTCAATGCAACGTTACTAGATTATAAAAAGTTTAAGGCACAAATCCTATCACACATTTCAACAGCCCTCAGCATAGCGACAGCATTCAAACAAGGTAAATATTTAATCAAGCAAGCGCACTTCTTTGGCAATGCAAGAAATTTTACTCCTTATCCAGCACTATGACAGTAATACACATTTTCAGTCATAAAATAAACATTTAAAGATCAAAGTCTATCTTTGCATACAAACACCTAATTCTTACCAACTCTGAAAGAATGATATATATACACACACATATGTACGGGCACTACTGTGCTTAAAAGTATACAGTTTCTGAATCCATTTTTTCTCCTAAGATAAATGTAATACAAATGCAATTAAAGCTGTTTTTTATTTTGCTATGAATTTCCTCTGCACTTAGCAAAACAAATAAGGAATGAGGAGAACAAACTGTTCCCAGGTACTAATGAATAGTAAGCTACCATTAGTCTGAAATAAAATAAATTATTAGCAAGCGGACTTGTAATGGCAGTTGTAATCTTTCAGAAACTTTTTCCTTCAAGTAATTTTAGAAATATCCTTTTTTAAAATACATCTTCATTAGAAGGTTCACATGTATTTCCCTCTCCATATATAAAAGCAGACAAAATTATACCAGAGTATCAGCAGATAAAAATTATACCAGCATTACCTTTACCTAGCAAGAACACCTCTTTCCACTCAAAAAAGAAGTATTCTTTATAAAGTACTTTAAGAAAAGCTCACGTTTTAATAACTTTCATGCTTGCATACTTTAAGGAAAACATTTATATAATCTTTATGTTATTTAATTCAGAGAAAATAAAATATCTGTTGAATAATAATGTCAGTAAAAATACTTTCATTTATGTACACTTACTGCAATCTCTCTACAGGCCGACATGGATATCCCTGTACCTTCAATTTGCTTCAGTGCATACTCCTTTTCATCTTTTCTGTACACAAAAAAAAAGAGAGAGGAATATTTTTAGCTCTGACTTATATTACACCAATCAATACAAGTATAATGATTTCTTTTAATTTGGTCTGGATCAAGAAACTGAAAAGCCAATCTGTTTTTATGCATAAACTGCACTTAGATATTAAAAGCAAGTTTCCTTTTAACACAGACTTCAAAAATTCTAAACAAAAACTTCTGCGTAAACCCCACTTTGTTAACTTGTATCCATTTCTCTCTGAAACCATGCTGATAACTGCAAATATGCCTACAGAGAATTTTGGGGACACTTTTCCTGAAATTCCAGGATACTGTCTACTACCATGAAAAAGCAGCACAGTCATATTGTATCCCGTCCCTGGAAAACTCTCCTAGAAACACCTAGGAACCAGAAGCATCTTACTCGATTTTACAAGCCACTGTCAATCCACTTTTATTTCTGTAATACTATCATGTTTTAAACTAATACCTACTGAAAGAACATGAATTTCACCAGGGAAGTTTGTGTCTGCCAGAGCGCAAGCACAGAACTCTCCTTGAGTGCGGACTACTGGCAGACCCCTACATGGCATACGAAACTGCGCTCTGAAGTACAAAGCTGGAGAAGTGAAAATGTTCAGCCCAAACACAGTATTATCCCTTTATATAACCACAGTTTAAAGTGATTTAGAGGGAAGACCAACAGAACAAGAAAATGAGGTAGTATCTCTAAGCCCTTGCAATACAACACAACCAGCTTACTGCCTACAGTAAGGTTTCGCGGGATTCAGCTATTATCAATAGATGCTTGTAAGCACTGATACCCACAGTGCTGATGTGCTTCTTCAGACTCACCAGTTACAACTCAACAACCCACAAACTCCCATCCAAACTCCCTACACCATTTCTGGTAGACTTCCATTTCCCCTTCATCCATTCCCAAACCATTTCATTTTGCTGTGCTGAAAAATTAACTTGAATTAGTTTCAGCCTCTCTTGCTTTTAACTAGAGGTCTGTGTCCTGCCCAACTCCAGCCTCTTTGCCATCCCCATCTCTGAAATTCATGGAATGAGAAGCGGCTGAGTGGAGGAATGTGGGGAGGGGATGAGATTGACCAGAAGTTCTAACTGCCCACATGTATTAGTAACTACAGGTGATAGTTTTTCTCAGCAATTCTTAGTAGCAGTTAAACCCACAATGCATGTCTATAGTTAAGATTGTGCTTGGCTTTCATTTTGCCCATTTTACACTACGTTTTTTGAAGTAAAAATATGACAAGAAAAATTCCAGTTGTATTCTGACTATACGTGAAAACTCAATGCGCTGCAAGTTCTGCAAAAAGTAAATCCACCTCTGAAGTAGGAGTCGCTCTACAGCTGTTCCAACTGCAAAACCCAAGTTCTGGTGCTGCACCTTAACTCAGAAATAGTTGTTATTCCTCTCTCAAACAAGCACTTACATGAAAACTTTGGAAATCTTTGAAAAGATATTCCCTCCAAATTAAAAAACAGAGAAATTCAGTTGTAATGGAATTACAATCTGCTTTATTTCAAGCAGGATGTTTCCATGTGTTTGGGATTTGGTGCAACATTGATCTCTAAGGAAGCAAGACCAAGCATGTTAGGCTACAGGCTTGAAGGGCCTCTTTCTCCTGATAGGTCTGGAGTAACAGAAGATCCTTCTGCAGCTGAAAGTAAAGGAATGGGTTACTTTGAGGTGACCTAAATGATTTTGGAACTGCCAAAGAGAGAAATACATTCTCATTCTGCACAGATTTTCCATGGAGAAATGGGAAGGACAGCAACTTACAAGATGCCTTGCAACCACTCCTGAAATACTCACCCATTCAGATACTTTGATGCAAATCTTAACAACCAACACACATGACAAATAAACATAACAAAATTGGATTCTCCTCTTCAAAAACAAACTTCTATTCCTCTATGCTAATTAAAATGAAATAGCCTCATATCACAGTATTTTAAACATTTAACTTCTACCTCTGTACTTGGTGGGGGGGAAACACCTAAAACTTTTCAAGGGCAAAAGAAAACCTACAAAGTTACCATACCTAAAATTAGGCCAAATACTGCATTAACAGCTCGTAAGAGCTGTTCACCAAGTACCTGTCAGGAGTAACTTCAGAAGTGGACATGTCTGCTTCCTAAGCAGAAGGATTCACCAGGATCTACTGACATGATAATTCATATTCCCTCTTTGCTCCCCACCGAGGAGCCGTTTATTTTCATGAATTAGTCGTCTACAAGAACTTAGCTCAAGACACAGATGCAGCACCAAGAAATGCGTACCTTTATAAGTAATAAGCTCATACCTTATCTCACAGAAATTGCTTTTGATTTCATTAATTAGTCCAAATTTTAAAGAGCAAATAACAAATGCCCATCCCCTCTCATACATGGTTCTGCTATCTATGCAGCAGATTTACATAAACTGGAAAGTATTAACTCGATAACTCAGATAGCTCACTGAGACTGTGAAGACAAAATTATATTGTCCGCAGAATCAAAACCAACTCTGGATGTTTAAAATTGATCATAGCCTTTAAACTATGGTCATGTTTAAACTATGCGGTACAGAACAATCCCGTGCAGACATATCAGCTTGAATCCCAAAACAATGTACTCACTACAGCACCGCAGTACACCCTTCTTTTGGCACATCTACTTAACCGGGCACACCACCCCACTGATACGGCTACCCTTGAACTAGTTCTAGAGATGCAAGTATCGCATTCCGTTACTCAGACCTTTGCAGACTGAAGGTCACTGCAGAGACCGGGTATGCCGTTTGGCAGACACCGCCTTCAACAGCATTGCTTAACACCACTGTCACCATGAGCCTGTCATCACTTAACAGCCAGACACTCTACCTACAATTTTAAGATACAAATGAGAAATTATGAAAGATGTTTAAAAAAAATAAGCCACCCAACAACTTAAGAAATTATAGCATGTGGGAAAAGAAGGCAATCTTACCCAGCTGCAAACAACATACTCCTAGGACACCGAGTTTTATGAATGTTGAGCAAAAATGGGGATAATGAAATACTTACCTAAAATAAATGGGTGTCAAGGATAAAGAACTCCAAAGATACCATATTCTAGATCTCACAAAATGCTTTTTTACCAACAGCTTCAGAATCATAAACATAGCCTCCTTTAAATACATAAATATCATTTACTTGCTTTGGCAAAAATGCAAGTCTGTATGACTACTTGTCCAAAGTTAACTGTTCCTATTATGCAAACATAATAACTGTTTAAAGCACTTTCCAAAAGATCTCTGCCAACTGGTATTTTAACTAGTAATATTTCACATTTAATAGTAATCTCAAGAGAATCTGAGAAAGAAAGAAAGAAATATAATTAAAACTTCAATACCAAGTCAGCCAATACAATCTGATGAAATACACAATTCTGGTTACTCAATAAAATGGTATCAAATGGCCAAAGAAAAAAAAAAAAAAAGGTACTTTATTAGCTATTTCCCCACTTGTAAGAATTCCATAAATAATGTCAAATGGTGTGTGTGATAGGTAAGTATACTGTTCAACTCCCCAAAGACCTATGCTCTTACAAAACCCTTGAGGCAGGGGGAAGTATTTCTATGTTGAACATACAGATAAACTCTAGTGAACTTTGAACACATTTCAAGAACTTGTACAGAATTATACAGCAGGAAAGTTTTCATAAATCCTTTTCTGACAGATCCTGTATCTGTGCATTTTTCACTAGAGAGTGGAGCAAGTGTGATTAAGTTTAAAAAACAAATCCCAACAACAACAAACTACACAGCTCTGGTATGAGGCAAAAGGCACTCATGCCAGGGATAGCCAAGCAGAAGCAAGGTCTTTGTCCGTAATCATTTTCATCTGGTCCACAGAAATACTGGCTTGGGAGCAGGCCAGCTAACTTTAAGGTCCTGCTGTGTGGAGGTTTGTCAGAGGGCAGAGAGCAAGTGTCAGAGACCAAGGTTTAATCAAGCAGGTTCCATTAAACAGCCATCCCAGACTAAAGGTGGCAACGTGCTCACTGAATCTGAGCAAAAACCATAGCAAAACGGAACTGTAAAGGAACTGTATTCTTTCAGGGGCTGCAATTTAACAATTTTTATTAAAGCTTTTCAAAACCAATGCAGAAGAATTGCCTGATAGAACGGGTACCACGTCGCACCACTACCAAGTTTCTCCATGCTTCAAGTTCCCTTATCTGAAACTAGGGGTAAAGACTAAAACAAACATTGTTTCTAGTTCCAGAAGCATTACAATTCATGGTATTTTAAGAGGGATTAACTTTTTACAAAAATGAAACTGCTGATATGAGATAGCCCCTTCCTGACTCTATATTTCAGACTGCCACAGGCAGCATCGAAATGCAAGGGTCCTCACGCCCCCCAACAATAACTGAGAACATCTCTCTATTATAAAAATCCTTGCTGGTGTAAGGTTGTAACTTGGTCTTTGAGACTAAGCTCTTTTCCCTCACCAACAAATATCCAATTCTGTAATCCTTAAGGTTAATGTTAACATTTTAATTTGAACAGTGCAAAGGAAAATTCTGTTCTCTTACCCCAAAAAAATTTACTCAGTTGGGCTTATGCCCAATTGCAGTATTTAATGCGGAAAATTAAGATATGATTACTACTACTTCTGTGTAGCAGTTTCAGTTTCCATTTTCCAAATGCTTTGAAAAGAACAAAAAGTACCAAATTAACTTTAGAAGGGTGCAGTTCAGAAGACTTAGAATAATTAAAACATTTCAAAGGAGTTAAACTGCCTTAAGTATTGCAATTGTACTTCAGAGTGCTCCCATCATATGAGAAACTACTTTACAAACAAGCCAATGGAAAACTAGAAACAACTTGGCCAAGACCATAAGAAAAATAGGAGGATTTGAAAATAGTGCAGGGATAAAACATTAGTTTGAACCATATTATTCAAATTTTTAAACATTTAATGATAGTCCCTCTTGAATTCACAGATAATTTAATATACATCCCAAATTCAGAATTAATTATCCACATCAAGGAACTGCCTTGAAAGACTGCAATCACACTGAAGCTACAACTGTGATTATTACATCAGTTAATGCAGATATTAACATTACGGTATATACTAATGATAACTTTCTTAAATAAATTGCACAATATCATAGATAAAAATAAATAATACCTTTTTTTTAAAGTGCACATTTTCTTAAACAAATGAAGCACACAATATAAACATTCCAAGACCTAGCTAGAAAAATCTTATAGAAAATAACAACAATTCACCCTTATAAGCAACACTAATGGAATTTAAACATTTGTGACTTTGTAGGACAAAGCCTGGGAACACTACCTGGGAGATCAGTGTCCTTCAAATACAGTACTGCCCGGAACACAGCATTCATATAGATACCTTGTTATGCTCTAATCACTTTGTGCTGTATGGCAGCCATTAACCAAAGTTAAGCACTCAGCAAGAGATCACCAACAAGAGCTACAGACTTTTCCCCCCCCTAAGATAAGGCAAAACCATGACACTGAAGCACACCTAGAAGTTAGCTGAAAAATCCTCCGTGGTATCTGGAACACGGCACGTTCCAACAGCAAAGCCACGAGACTGAGCACATTCAGCACTGGTTACCTTACGCCAGTTGCTCACAGATTTAACTCTATACATAGCACATGGCCATAGGCCTTTACAAAGGTAATAGTACCAGTAAAAGTATCTAGAATTGACCAGAAAATGTGCCCTAATCTTTCAAAAAAAATGAATGGTTCTTATGCTGTAGTGCTTTTTAGGTGTACAGAAATAGCCACTAACCCAAAAGAATTACAAGAACAAAAAAAATCCGCATATGGTGTCACTAGGTTACGTGTGCTTCAACAGACTAGGAAAGTAATTTTCTTTTATCATTTTCCTCAAACCGTATTGAGCCTTACCCATTCAGAAGCTCAGCCAGCTCCTTTTCATCCACACAGCAACCAGCCACAAATGACAGAAGCTGGGATCTACAGGTTGATCTTAATTTATTTCTAGAGAAGAGTATAAATGCTGAATGTCAATGCATATATATTAGTTCATTTTGAGGGCTAAATAAGAAACTGAAAATGTGAAACAGTAAGGATAGCAAGTGGAAATTTAACAGAAATCTATGACCACATCAGTCCTTTAAAAGGTTTTTCTTTCTTCACCTTCAAGGGCAGCTGTCTGCTGCTCTGCTAAAAAACTTCACAGCAGCTACAGGTTGTTCCTACAGCCCAGTCCCAGACAAGTTCAACACGACATGGATGCCTGAGTCACATTTGGCAGCTTTTGGCCATGAAAAGAATGGATGAGACCAGCAGACTTTCACCTCATTCGTCTACAGTTGATAAGTTTACCATTTTACTAACATCTGTGGACCGTGTAGCTGGCCTGCCTACTGATGCATCCCTCAGAGGTTTGGTGGGAACCTTCTCAGTATTGCAAACAGAGGAGCACGCTTGTGTAGAGCACAGGAAAGGACTTCTCATATAGAAAGAGCAGATATCTATGTCACCTCATTTGCTCGAACCTGGGCTTGGACTTTCCTCTTCATAGCAGGATGGGAAGCCAACCTGCCCAGCAGGCAGTGACTACACGAGCTTTAAAAGTTGAGCTTCCATCTTGTCTGGAATTGCAGCTTAAAGTAAAGTTGGGGAGTGGAAGCAAGGCAACCAACCTACACCAAACAGGACAGTCGCCACTATGCAATACAAAAAGAGCTAGAGTGAAAAGAGAACCTCCAAGGCTGATCCAGGTACACACAAGGAAAACACTTTTTGGAACGGAAACAATATGCTACATTTCATACTGCAATTCTGAATCTTTTGTCTCACAAAGTCCTTATCATCTCAATTTTCAAAAAGGGGCCTGAATGCTACGGGGCTCATTGGTGTCACTGTCTGACAATACCCACTAAACTCTGCTAGGTCTCCCTCCAAACATACCCGTCAACACCAGCTACCTCAGCATATACACACAATAAAACCAGAAGGCAGCAATTCTCTATCTTCTGCCACCTCCAAGACTTGAAGTCCATACATGAAGCCATTTTGGAATCTATGAACATAGCAGAAATAAAAGGCAGAAGTTTGTGTCATTTTAGATGTTGCTCAAAATGCAAAAATACCAAATTCCTGAACACTAAGCATAATGCCCTACTCCATTTTCCAATAATTTTATAGACTTGCCAGTGTCAGGTACTTGTATAAATGCATGCCCAAAAGAAGGCTAACTCAGGACTCATAATACAATCTGTGAATTTTTAAAACATTCTTTTTTTGTTTGGTTGATTTTAAAAAAACTTCCAAAAAAGAACTTTTAAAAATTTTAGAATGCTAATTTCAACAAACAATAAAGTCTATTATCAATGTTTATAAATTGGCAGAGACAATCAAATATAGAGCAACTGATTACAACAATTAGCCTTTTTAAAAAAATATCTGACTTTCCTCACATACATTATGAGAAACAAGCAGAAGAGTTAGACAGAGCTTAGCTTCTGGAAAATCTGGCACGTTCCAGCCGTATAAAAGAGGTCATATTAAAAGCACAATTGTCATCAGTTTATGAATAGACACTCAGTGTTATCATAGTACCCTATTAGAAACTGAACTATACCCAGATTTTGTTCTATTATCTACAGAATATCCCCGGGTGTACCTCTAAAAACCACTGTTGATATGGTTACCCTTCTGTTTGTTTATTCCTCTGTAAACCAGTCTATGAACTCAGGAGGAAAAGTGCGTGTTAAAGAACAAGGCAAGTTCTTAAAGTGATGCTAAGCTACTTGCCATTAAACACAACACCCTTATATTGTGCGCTTCCACAGAGTCTCACAAAAGATGCTAAATAACTATATTAAAAAAAAAGCAATCTTCACCTACCATAGGTGATGTGTTCTTTATCTATGAGATGACAGCTGATTAAAAAGGCAAAACAGTGAATCTAAGCACTGATAAGATTTTCTATGTTATAACAAAAAAAAATTCATTTACCCAGCCATAATTTCGTTAGACTGGGAATGGGGAGTAGACGTCTCAATATCAACACGAGGAGATTGGAACTATTCCAGCACCATTACACATAATCTAACCATATCCTCTTCCTTTTCTTTTTTCCAGTAGTTTCTAATTCAGAAAATTAAAAGCAAGTCTTTGTAGCATAGATAACTTCTGTTAACAACAGTTTCAGGCTATTCTAGGCACAACCACAGATATATTTTTAAGATCTCTGTAATAACAGACCATTGGAAATCTTACTAATGTTAATCTTATTAAAATTCAGCCTTTACACTATAATAACAAAACTCTGTACTTGTAAGGAAAGAGAGCACAACATCAGTCACTGCCACCCTCACTCCAAATCCACTGATGAAGATTCAGAGACCTCAATCAGCTACAGGGTTGTTGCCATTGCTAAAATTAGACTGGCTCTGAAATATCTTGAGTGACTGAGACGTGAATTTCATAAATAGGTTTATTTTATAACAATTTGGCATAAGCAGACTTGACAGCCTCTTTATAAAGGTGAAAACTGAAGTGTTCACATTAAACCTTGAAAACTGTAAAATTATTCTGCTGCTCATGGTAATTTCTTCCAGCACTTCCTATATTAAAGCAGGGGATGGAGCTGTACCTGATCTTATTTCTTTATAGACAGGCTTGATTACAGACAATGAACAGATTTAGGAAATATCTCCCTTTCAGAAAGAATACTGCACAGAGGATTTGTTTCTTTAAAATAAGGAACAGCAGCAGCAAGGAGAAAAATACCTCTGAAATAAAGAGGAAACAAGCTTTCATTTATCTGTGAATTATTTACCAAGGCCACAGACATAGAGTCCTTTACACTTCCCCAAAAGAGAATCTGCCTTTTGTTTCATCAAATCACTTATAAGAAGAATGTTTGTGACTAAAATGTCAAGAACATCAGCTGTCTGGCTTTTGGTAATTTTATAAGTATGGATCCTAAAGCCATAGTGTAAAAACATACTGTAACTACACACTCCAGCTTAACGTGCATCACGTCTCTTTCTCTATAGTGCTAAATCTGGCTAAATACTACAACTTTGATAGGTAGAAAATTGCTATTAAAACACCAAATAATAGGAAGCCTATATTTCTTCTGGGTCTCTTTGGCAAGAACCTCAGTTTGAAATGCCAAATGCAGATTTTTTCCTAAACCATTATAATGCATTAGGTTCACTAGCAGAAGAAAAAAATATTGACTCAACATAAGACCTATCAAGAAGGACAATGGCGTAAAACTTGCAGTTACTTAGTTTTCCTTTTCTAGATTATTACACAACCAAATGCTTCCTCTCAAGACCAGATTTATTAGAGAGATCTTTTGCACAACAGAGCACATTTATTACAGTTGAAAAGTCACTGAGAAGAAAAAACACCCTCACAAGAAGGTATAAGGACCAGAACAGAATTCTACAAAGTCATCATGGGGTCCAATTTCATTCAGTTTAAAGCGGAAAAAAATAATTATTGCTAATGGAGCATCTCCATTTTTCCTCTCACTTCAACATCAGGCAATTAGGATTTCACAAAGTTACAGATGTCTTTATTCCAACCACTAAGAGAGTCTTGCTACTTCCTAACAAGGAACAAGGTCTTTAGTCACCAATCATCATACCTGTTCCCAGGGAATCCAAGTCGCATTCTGCCTCCTTTGAACTCTAAAACTCCGCGTCCCATAGTGAGAATAGGCTTCTCTCATGCTCTTTCTGCAGCTTAAGAGCATCATTTGGATAAAGTTTTACACTGATATTTTTTTCCTACCACTGAACTCATGCTAAAGGCAGAATAAATAGCATTCAACTTGTAACAGTCTTGGGTTGTTCTGAACAGAAGGTCAAATTAAATTTGGTAATTTATCTACCTCTGTTTCTCATTTGGAGCATGACAGAACTGGGCAAAAGAACAACTGGTTATCCTGTACAATGACTGGTTTTAATCAAAAGGTATGAAAATAAAGTTAACTTTGAAGTCTACAACGCCCTTGAGAACATGGCAACAACTCATACAGGAACTCTTTTCCATGAACAGACACATTCAAAAGACAGAGGCTGAAACCCACTGTTAGCTGCACTAACAATAATGAACCAAAGGAATGAACATGGCATTTTTGAATAAGCAAGGTGATAAATCTTAGCATGAATCTGTGGTAATCCATGGAAGTATTAATACGGGTAAGAATTTTCTCGAAATACGTTTGAATTTGCGGAATTCATGAGCCATAAGATAAGAATCCTCTCAAAAGAATCTATGCAGGAGTCAAACAGTTAATCTCATGCTGGTAGAATTTCATGCTTGAGTGGCCTTTGTATCATCAGATCTCTTCAGGCACTGGACCTCACGACATACCAAAGAGGTGGAAGAGTCAAGGACAATCACAGTCAGAGCAGAGTCCCAGCTTTACCTGTGTGAATGCTTCCAAGTGCTCTAGCAAAGACAGGGAAAGAAAGGAGGGACAGAAGATGCAGAAAACCTTCTGGCCACGTGAAAAGGATGGACTCTTCCTGCAATTAATGCTTGAGGAAACCAGATACATTGCTTCAAAATAGTGAAATATACCTCCGGATGTAGTTGCCATTCCAGCAGATCCAGCTTCTGCCTCCAAGTCAATTGCCTGTAACATTTATTTTCACTTGACTGTAAAAAGAAATCAATAGTATCCCCTACTTAAGTCAGCAGGGAATGAAGGAAAAAAAAAAAAAAAAAATCATACTGCACATGAGGCACAGTTTATGGGAACACGTGTTTAAAGCCTTACTGCCTGGGACCGTTCCCAGTTTGTATCTGTGCACTTATTTAGACCAGAACCCTTATCCTTAAGCGAGCGATCCGACACTCCCAGCATGCACAGGAAGCTATAGCTGTTCCTTTGCCTATTGGAAAGCTTGACTTCAGTGTGGCTTCATCTACAAGAGGAATGACCCTAGAATATTTCAAAATCATGAACTTTGTAGAAAACAGATGACAACTGAGGGAGAAACAAGCAGTTATGCAGTAGCCTCATCTGAAAATATTTATTTAAAAACTGCTAATCCCAGGAAAGACAGAAGTAAACATGAATAATGCCCTTCAGAGATCCACTGTTCCAGTAATCTCAGCTCCTCCAATCTTTCTCACAACCAGAACAGTCAGTTCTGCTTTCCAATAAAATAAATAAATTTTTAAAATCTAAAAAAAAAAAACCAAAATACCAACCAAAAAACCCAACCCACACTTAAAGACATCAATTTTGCAAAGGTTAGTTAACACTCTCTCTACAACATTCCTTTCCTTTCAGGCAGTCTTATTAGATACACTAATATCTCATAAATTCTCAAAATAAACCCTATTGCTAAATGAAAGAATTGTCCTCCCACATAACAGCCTAAGAAAATATTAATAGGAAATTCAGATACAGAAGTGAAGTATCAGTTGATTTAAAGACTCTCACAGGATTTTGTTAATAACAACTTATTTTAATTTAAAAGGTTTCTGTATTTTTTTCTTCTTGAGTCTGTTGAGACAGCTGAAGTTCACAAGAGGTACAATAATTTCTAATATCACAACTGGCATTTTTATCTGTCAGTCATCTAACTTATAGCCAACTGATCCACGTAAACCAAGTCCCCAGAGCTGGGAGGTCTCATAAACCTAAATTATTTACATACAGGACACTGGTAAATCAAGTCAAAACAGTAAAGTTCTTGTATTTGCTATACAAGTAGAAACCGTTCTTCATTTCCTAAAGTCACATGCTGAGTTAGCCAATTTATTCTAAAAGCAGTTGTCCTGGACCCGTTTCAGCATTCCTTCAGGCAAACGCGCTGTTACTGAAACAAATAAATCTCTTTTAAGTTCTAATACTTTGTTTCAGTGAAAGAGAATAAAAAATTTCAGCCTGTGTCAGTTCTCAAACACCACCAAAGCAGCTCAAGAAATGATATACCTTTGGAAGCAGAATGTAAGAGCCGCTAATCACTTCTGCTAACCATCCCTTCCTCGATCATACATGTGCACCATATCACCTCCTGACCTGTACATTAAACAGCAGTGAGCACATGCAAATAGAATCTTAATTCACTTCGTAAAACTTGGTAGTTAAAAATAGAGGAGAAAGACTGGGGTCAGAAGGCATCTATGCAAATCATGAGCTTGATTAAGGCCACAGAAGAGGCAAACACGCGCTTTCAGTACACATTTTCAAAAGATATGGGAAAATGTAATGTTATTAACACATCTCTGGTGAAATTTGGCTAGAACATTGCACAGAAATTCTGGTTACTTGTGCAAACATAACTGTAGCATTCTGAATCATGACAATTGCTGTGGCTTGGGGGTTTTTGTTGGGGTTTTTTTGGTTTTGTTTTTAAATCATGCATAATGTGAAAATACTAATTTTGAAAGCAAATTTATGAAAGAAACTTTAAAAAACTTCTACCTACAATACAACAGATTAGAGTGGATGACCCAAAAATACACTGACATTACATTTCTCTGTCAAGCAGTTCACATGAGAAGTATTCAGCTTCTGACCTAGCCCCTGTCCTACCTTGCTTTGCACCCTCTTACCAAGTGGAGGGCAGAAAGGAATCTCTTCTTCCCCCTCAAGCTCTTACTTCCTTTTCCTGCAGCACTACTGGAAAACTCTTAACCCCCTCACTCTGTAACAGGAAACTTCTTATCCTCTTCATCTCTTTAAAAAAAACCCACACCACTAAATCTTGAGAGGTTTTCCCTCACAGCTTATTACGGGCTAATTTATGGATCAGTCTTCCTCTGCAAGCTTGGCAAAAATCTTCACCTGTTCCCTCTCAAACACAACCTCTTCTATGTCGTCACCCTCGCTCACCTCCTTCTTCCTCAAGTTTCTACAACAACTCCCATACCTTTGTGCTTGTCATAGTAGCAAACGAAACACCAGCTGAATGCAATTTGCTTTCTGAAAGGCTATGGGCTCTACAGCTCATTTCTGCACTTGGTTTCAGGGAGAGAAACAGAAAAAAGGACAAAACAGCCATGGGAGAGACCATATGCAGGAGCCTGTGGGAAGCACTAAAAATTACTCATCACCACTAGCACTATCCTCTTGGGCAGGAAGCAAAGCCATGGTAGAGTTGCACTAGCAGCTCTCAGTAAGGCACAGTTATGAAATACTAACGATCTCTTCCTAGATTGAGTTTTTTTATTAGAATGCATTGCAGGCAACTAGTTAGACAGGTTTGGGTCAGTTCTGCTGCTCCTTCTTACACATATCAAGCGCACTCAGTGCTAACAAGTATTTTCAGGATTCGCAGGTAAATCTAGTATTGAGGTTTACCTAGCTATTGCGATATAGTGAGGCATGAAAACCTTCAGTCATTCTACCTTCCTCAAGAAGAAAAAAAAATTATGAAAGTGAGGAGCAAAACACAGCCTTTCAGATACCATCATCGGTAGAGATTTTGCTGCAGAGAAAGGTAATTGTTCAGGATCAAATATATTGCTTTCTGACTTGAGTCAGTATTTCTGTTATTTAGCCTGTCACAGGATTACATTACTAAACACCAACTACAGCTGAAAACTCAAATTACTTACATTCAAGACAATGTCAAATAGAGGAAATAATGAGATGTAAACACGTAAATTATTATAGACTTTCAAATATCTTACAAGCCTGTGCTTGCATTGGTACATAACACTCCAGCTTCACATTTAAGAGAGTATAATCCCTGCCACATCAACAAGTTGTCTCTCTTTTAACAATAAATGTAACTGCAGTACACATGTACCCATTCCCCTGTGATTTTACCGCCAACACTGTTCATTTGTAGCATTTAGTCAACTTGAGTGCAAGTTTCGTTTCCCGACACCCTCGTGCTATACGACTTCAGTAATTTAAGTTCTGCAGAATAACAATATGGGGAGAACAGTACACAACTTACTGTGATATGAATATTTATTTAAGAGAATAAGTAGATTAACTTTGCCTCTTCTACACTTAAAAGTTTTCTACCACCACAGTGATCTCAGTCATAAGCGTGACCAGATGCAACCTCTGAACAACATAACGATATTAGCAGAAACCCCAACCACTGCAAGTCACCCCAGGAGAAAGCCTGTTTTTTCAATAGAGCCATGCCTCACAGCATGATTTTTTTTTCCTCTCTTAATCAATATTTTTCCACTTCTGCTTCAAACAACTAATATTCATCAAATAAAAAACAAAAAAAAACTAAAACAAACAGAAGGTTACATGGCCAGGGCCACAGCCAGCATTCCTAGGCTACATTATACACTTGCCTTGGCTATGTGGTTCCCCTTCCTTTCTCTTCCCATGCCCTAACTTTCACTTGACTCTTGTGTGGACTCGGATGCTGTAAGCACTTCAGATCTGCATTAAGAACTTTATATTAATGCTTCTGCACACCTATATCAGTCCAAGGAGGAAAACAGACTCCTCTTTAGTTACAGGCTTACAGTATTCAAAAATTGGGGGGACAGAGATTTCATTTGTCTTCCCCCCCCCCGCCCATGCCTGTACACAGTGATGTTTTTGGACTTGCATCACTGTTGCCTAATCTCCAAAAGGAAATTCCATATTTGGCAGCTAAGGTGAAGCCTGTTTTATTCCAGTTCTCTTGTTTGAACGTTACAGGCACAATAATAACAAACTAATCTGAGAAGTTACAAATAGCGACTTTCTTTTTTTAAAAAAAAATATATTACCATATTAACATATAAATCTACATGTTTCATTCAGCTGATACACTGTACAGCACAGGGCATGGGCAACCTTTTATACTGGCCAAAGGATAACATGGCAGGAAGGTCTGCAGAGGCAGCACCTGCTACTGAGCAGACGTTGAGCCTGGGACCTGCCCAGGGTACAACTCCTGGCCCTTCTGCTGCCATCGCCTTGGAAGCTGATCACTCTGTATTTCTGACCTTTCCTCGGTAATGACATTAAAAAGCACATACCTGCTTTTTAAAACGTGTTTTGAAACATACAGATTAAGAATATTACCTACATAGTTACTTGGAAAGAAAAAAAAAAAGCTGTCTGCAATTTTATTTTAATAACCTCTGTTGCCCAAACCCAGGCAGTGAGACAAAGAAAAATAACATAGCCATAGCGTGAGAGAAAGCAGGCAGCTCAGTTGTTTACAGGTAAGCAGAAGCAGCAATAACTAGAAAGGTTTTATTCACATGAAGATTTCAGCTTTTGCAAGTGTTACATCTGCTGTTGCTGCTACAGAACCAAGAACAGAGTGGCCTATTTTCTACTTCACTCGTACATCCCATTACTCCTTGCGCGCTCCTGACTAACCAACGGTGGTATTTTTCATCTTGCTGACTCGCCCAAACACCCCCCTGCAGGTGAGCTGACATCCTGCTGAAGGAACAGAAATACATTGTAGTGGCCCAGACTGATCTTTCCCAAAGAGTAAAGGGAAATAATTGAGGCATATACAACAAACAAACAGAATTTCCAACCCTAGCTTCATCCTAAAAAATGCCTCCCATGTGATAAGGAGATACACAAAGTGAAACAACTAAGCACAACATCATGGATTAAAGTGTGATCAAAGAAGCAGCAAGGAATGTAATGAGGAGAGGTAAGGCATGAAACGAAACCATGCTTCCCTAACCATGACTGGTAAAATTGCCTTTTGTTTTATTGGACAAATGTGAACAAGTGTCCAAAAAAATGTTAGCGAAAGTCAACACACACAAAAATCATAACAGGTTTTCCAGATACCTAAAGAGCTAAAAACTTAACATTGACGACCAAATTGCAATCATGAGGCTTATATCGCTACTTCTCCCCTCAAAGCCACGGGTCCAGTTTTTGTGTACACTGAAATAAACCATTAGACAGCTTATATAAGGACCTATATCCTAGCCCTTCTGGGCTGTAAAGATATTAATGGAAGTTTTGCAAACCCAGGTGCTTAATTTAGCTAAACGCATAATGCAGGTAATACCGCTAGACCTCCTCAGAGCACACAAACACTACTAAAGTAAACGTAAGCTGCAGGTGCTCAACATCTTTAAAAATATGCTCATGCAGCCCATGCAAATGTCACGCCATCATTGTTCAAACCTGACTGCCTATTTAAAAAAAAACAAAAACACTTTTCACTTTCATAGAATCGATCGGCTCACTAGAAACATGCCCAAATGATATTCTACTCTCTGCTGAAAAAGCCAAACTAAGCTGTTACTTTGTTCAAAAACTGCTTTTATGCCCAAGCCATTGACAGAGATCTAAGCAATGGCAACCACTTTTTTTACAAGTATTTTATCGAAGAGCTTGCCAAGCTCTGTATAAACACATTTTACTATTTCATATAGTTTATATGCCAAGTTTTTGAAACACGAAGTGACAAGCTCTCAGTGGAATTTCTGCAGAGCTACAAGGTTCTTATTGCCCTCAGCCTCCTGAGACTGTAAATGGACTATAAGAAGCAAGTAGCCAGAATCTTTTTCATTTACACAGGAATGCCTTGCAAATTTGAAATACTGAAACAGTCTCTATGATCAGCCAAAGAATTCCTTTACACGAGGCTCAAAATCCCCCAGTGATCAGCTCACTATAAATATGCATCACTGCTGTGTCTCTGTTGCCAGCACTGGAAAAAGTTTCTCTCTATCATTAAGAACCCCTTAAAGTTAAGAACTAACACTAGATACCCTCCACTCCACAGAGATATTTTAGCGAGATATTTTCATAAGGAAATCATCTTATCTCAATGACTTGAGATTTCTAATTATTTTCTAATTTTTTTCTAACTTGTTCACATCTTACTTTCACCCAAGGTCATAAAATTACACAAAAGTAAACTAAGAGTGAACTCACCAATGCCATGAAAAGGAAAATCAAAAACAGGGAGAATAACCCAGTTTCCAGGCTTCATAAAGTAAAACCTCTGATTATATAGTACAGTTGCATTTGTGCCTTACTATATCGCATTTGAAGCTATCTGACTGCCTACTGAAACTTTGCACTTCCTTTTACCAGTTAGTTTTCTTATGGCTCAAGGTCTCCCTTTGATTAGTCCCAGCTCTGACACATTAGCTATCTTTTTATCATGTTTACTTTTGCTTTACTACCCATTTGCATTTATAATACTATTATTATTGTAGGGATTTTGAAGACATGTCCTTTATGGCGCTTTGTAACATCAACGTAATTCTTGCAATGGCTTTCAATTGCCAATGACCGAAATGAAACAGGTAAGATAGAAACAAACATTGAATTTCATTTTTTGCATAAAACAGTAAACCCAAAGCTCTGCCTCTTTTATGCTGTTTTTACAAGCAGTAATTTTAGGATTACTATATCAAAGAACAGCAAAAAACATTTAACTAGCATTTTGGGTGTTTTTGTGACCACTTCCTCTCATATTTTTTATATATATATATATATATATAAAAAAAAATACAAAGAAATTAAACTTAAAAAAAAAGAAAACACAACTACTAAACCCACAAATATCAGATGAGCTCAGTGGCAGCCGTAATACCCAGAAAAGCTTTAACATTTCCTTTTCAAGTTAGCTATGTTCTAGTATTCTTAAGGTTGCAGAGCAAGCTAGTCTGAATCGGAGCTCATTTCCCAGCATTTAATCGTCCTTCTGAATTACTGTGCTACCTTTTAGTTGTTAATCACTTTGATACTGCATCCCCTGAACTCAGAATTTAAATTTTCAAGACACACATGAATGCAATTTACTCCTACAGAAAAATCCCTGGACTTCTCTATTAATCTAAAGCAGCAGCGTTCCATTAACCACTTCTAGAACTTTATTTTTTAAATTGCCATTTTTCCATATTCAGTCTTTTCTTTTTCAAAGTTTCAGGTGCCTATAACGGACAGCTATTACTCTTTGGCTTTCTGTTAGAAAGGTATCACCTCCAATGTGCAAGTGTATTTTATCAAACTGTACAGTATGCTTAGAACACTTGTATAAATGTAGTCTGCACTGTTCACACACCGCAGTGAGAAAGTGCTTAATAGCTCTTCTGAAAGAAAAGGGTTGTATTCAGAACCTGCACCTGCGTGAGAGCCTTATTCATGCCCCAGCACTGCTCCTCTTCAACGACTGCAAACCAGCCAAGCAACACCAAATTGCAAGTGGAGTTCCCCACTGCTCTCTTAACCACAGTACGGTGAAATGGCATCCACTGGACACCCATCCCGTGGGGCCAGCTCTCTTTTCCCCAGGGAAAAGAAGGAAGCCTTGATTAGACGATGTACATGGGCTTAATGGCTAAATGACCTCTCTGGATCTAGCCAGCAGCCAGGTATTTGAGGACGGGGACAGGTATCGTGTTCTCGCACGGGAAACGGGGGCGATGGAGACACACCTCCCGCACACCTGTGCGTAGGGACCGACAGAAGCTGCCAGCTCTGCCTGCAAGGAGCCTCCCCGACACGCCACACGCCAAGCCTGCCCGGCTCTGGGTTCAGCAGGATACCTGGGGCTGGTGCCAGACCAGGGACCAACACGCTCCCCGGGGGGATCCCGGGCCGCTCGGGCGCATCGGCCTGAACGGGAGAACCCGGGGAGGGGCGGTGCTCCTCGCACCAAAGTTGCTCGCTTTCCGATCCCCTGCAAGTTCTCGGGGCAGAGTGTCAAAGCACGATCGCAGTCACACAAAAGATGAAAGCGATGACGTGAAACCCGGTACCATACCCAGAGGCGATCCCAACGGCACAGCCCGCTGACACAGCACCCGCCCGCTGCGCCGGCGGAGGGGGCAGAGCAGGACGCGCCACCGGGGCCTCGGCCACCGCCGGCGGAGCGCTGCCCCGTCCCAGGGTCGCCAGGACGGAGGGCACACGCCGGGGATCGCGACAGCAGGGCGGCGGGGGCAGCCACGGGGCAGAGGCGGGCGGGATCATCTTCCCCTCACACGACGCTAGGGCTCGGTGGGCAGCCGGGCACCGACCCGCGGTCGCACACGAACCGCGCCGCAGGGCCGCGGGCCGCCCCCGCCGCAGGCCCAGGACACCGAGGCACCGGGGCCCGCTCCCGGTGTGGGGCGGGGGCTGCCCGGGCGGGCTCCGCGCTCCGGCCCCCGCGCGCTGCCAGAAACTCTCCGGGGAGGGGAAGGGAAGGCGCCAGGGGCGGGGGGGGGAGCGGGGGGGCACCGGCGGCCGTTGACGGCGCGGCCCGGCGGCGCGGCCCTTACCCGTCCTTGCGGCGGGCCTTGTAGACGTGCCCGTAGGTGCCTCTGCCCACTTTGCAGCCCTCGTACTCGAACAGGTCCTCCACCCGCTCGCGCTCGGCCGCCAGCTTCGACTTGAACTCGTAGTCCATGTCTCGCCCATGGGCGGGGAGGGACGGGCAGGGGACGCGGCGGCCGGATCAGTACCCCCGGCTGGCGGAGCCCCCTCCCGGCGCCGCCATTTCCGGGGCTCGGCGGGGGCGGCGGGCGGGCGGGCAGGGGGTGGGGGGTGGTGGTTTGTTTTTGTTTTGGTTTGGGGCTTTTTGGCGGGGGGAGGGGGCGCGCTCCGCCGCCACCCGCTTCAACTGGGCTCCTCGCGGCGCGGCGCGGGGGATGCCGGGAGTCGTAGTGCGGCTGCGGGGGCCGGCCCAGGCGCCGCGGGCGGGACGTTGTGGCGATAAAACTACAACTCCCGGCATGCCCCGGGCCGCCCCGTCCAGGCGGCGCCTGCGCACTTCGCCCCCCGGAGACACCGAGCGTTTCAGCGGCCGCTGGGAACTTGCTGACTCTTCACGTTGCGGGGCAGAGGCGGGAGCGGCGAGCGCGGCCGGGCCTGGTGCCTCTCGCTGGGCGGGCAGGCGAGAGCACACCCCGTCGCCGCCGCCATCTGCCGCCCCTCGCAGCACACACCGGCCTGCGGGGCGCCGAATAGTGCTGCACCTTGTTTATCTCGCGAGCTGCCACTCAAGGCCCGGTCCCGCCCCCTTCTGGATGCTCCCCTCTGATTGGCCGGCCTCGCCCCGCCCCCGCGGTGGCTCGAGCGGCGGTGGGACTTCCCAGCCGCCCCGCCCGACGCCGGCGAGGGCAGAGCCGGGCCCGGCCGCGGTTTCGAGGTAGCGGCCCGAGCGTGGTGGGGCTGCAGCGTTGGGGAAGAGCCGCTGCTCGCCTGCGGGGCGGGGGCGGAGGCGGTTGCCGCCGCTCGACCTGGTGACAAGCGGTGCGCGGGAGCGGCCGTTGGGCCGCGTCCTGTGGCGGCAGCGCTCGGGCCCTGGCCCGCCCAGAGCGAACAGCTCGGCAGCGGAGAGGAGGCCTCGTCCCCGTCCCGGTCTCGGCTGTGCCGGTCCGGCGGCGCCGAACGGGGAGCAGGCGGAGGCGACCTGCGCGGCGTCACCTTTGTGTCGCTGCGGTTCCATGTTAGAAACGCGAATTCTCAGAAGGTGGCTGGGTGTAGCCAGATGCTGCTGAATAAACTCATTTTTTATACTGAGCATCACAGGGCAGATGACAGCGTTTGCATTCAAATACTATCCCAGGCTCATTGCTGAGGCTTTCTGATTCGATAAAGCATAGAGATTTTTGGACAAACACGATGCTACTTTCAGGTTCAGATTTCATGCTGAGTATTTTGAGATATCCTAGAAATGTTTAGGCCTTTTAAAATTATGTCTCAGTCTCTCAGTCAGGGATTTCTTTGTGAGAAACATCACTCTCCACAAGCATATTTGCATTATGGAAGCACCACACAGAGCTAACCAAGTATCAAGGTTATATTCTGTCATACAAGTGAGTAATAATCCCTGCCTTGTGTACAAGCAATAATCCCCACCTTGTGTACTCAACCTTGATTTACAACAGTCAGCAACAAGTGAATGAAACAGAATGAAATTAGAGAAGGGAAGAGTAAAAATGGAGGTTGTCCATATACGGAAACCATCTCGGTTCATCACCTGCCCAGCCAGCATTAGTTACCTAAATGGAAAGTTCTTCCCCTGCCTAACACACTGGATGGGAGGAGTAGATGAGCTGATGAGAAGCTGCCGTTGCTGACAAAGCAAAGGGAGGGCTCAGCTGCACTATAAGGTAAGGTACTATGTATGATTACTAGTGCCTAGCTAAGTCATGAGGTCCTAACCAAAAGTTTGATCTCAAGCAATGGCAGGAGGAATGTAACCATTTTGAAGTGATTATTTCTTCTGGGAGGCAATAGATGATTCAGAATTTCCCTTGTGCCAGGTAGCTTAGCAACCAAAATTCTCAGAAAACTTCATCGCTCCTTTACCAAAGTAATATTTTTCCAGAGAACTACAAGTGCTTTTCTCTGCAGTTGCAGATACAGATCTTTATGAACAAGGCCCGATCATGAGCTGACAATATTCCTAAACACAGGAGAGACAGGACCATTGATCTATCAGTGTTAACATTAAAGAGATTTGCTAAAATTAGAGCTAACCATTTAAATTTTGCAAAGCATTCAGATCTTTGGTCACCTAGTAATCAAAGCCAACACTGAGAAGAAAGGGACCCAGACTTAAAAAGACAAGCATGTAGCTGTAGAAAGTTATGCTACCCAGATGTATTCATCTGATCTTAAAGTCACTAGGAATAAGAACTACCTTGCTGTTGGTAATAATAAACTCTACAGTTTCTGTTGCCCTCTTTGACCAAAAAAATAGCTGTTATTGCCCATTTTCACCACTAAGGCTTTTGTCTTCTACTCTTTCAATTCCACTATGTAATGACAAGATTGTCATTGTATGTCTGCAGCCCCGGTGAGAGAGGGCTAACGGCATCCCCTGTTATGGAAGCTCAGCTAGGCTGTCATTTGGAAGCCAAGGCAGCTTAATTCCCCTCTGCCTGATACTGTACCCAGCTCCCTAGTGTTGCAGACAGCCATTTTATTCTTTCTTCCATAAACTGATCGTGGTTTGCCAGTAAATGTTTTGGCCCTCGCTGCTGCTACTGGGAGGCTGGCTGAGAGAAACCTCTCTAACAGCTGGAAGCTGCCTTAAAATGTCAAACCTACATTTCCCTGTGACCAGTCCACATCCATCTTTTCTTCCTGGGCAAATGCTGTCCTGAAGTAGCCTTTCCCACTCTCCTGTGTGTATCCCCTGCCAAAAGTATTTATAGACAGCAATCTCATCCCCAGGCAGCCTTTATTTTGCAGGACTAAACAAGCCATGCTCTTCTCATCCCCTTCGTGAGCCCCCCCAGGGGAAGCTGGACTGGTACAAAGCTGATCATGGAAAATGCAGAATGTGATCTCTGTCCAGGTTCCTTCTCTCATGACACAGCCCTGCTTTTAGTTTCTGAATCCTTACGTTGGCCACATGAAAGCCATTAAAAGCATAGCATCAATTAAGCAGCTCCAAGAGTAGGCCTGCTCAGAGGCCAGTAAGAATGAGGCTACCTTCTCATTTGAAGCAAAACCTTTATCAATTCATGGTTAAAAGATCAAAATGGGCAAAGTCATCTCTTCTTGAGGTTGGAGTGCATGGCAGGATTCCACTTCAAGTTTATAAAGATGGAGAAAATTGTTTATGTGGGCACACACTGTCAGGCTTGCTGGAGAACAGGTGCCTGGCATCTCCTCTCCAGGTGGTTCCTGGAGGAGGAGCAGCAGCAGGCAGCCATTTACGGAGCAGAGATGAATCTTTGAGAGAAAGAGGCAGAACAGTACTGTGACATTTCCAGTGCTTTTCCATGTTAGTAGAATGGTTGTGATACCGGTAATACATATTTAATAGCATTCATGCTTTTTAAGTGTGCTTTATTAATTGTATTATTCACTTCTAGTCAGAAGAGAAATGACTGTAACATTTTTAATATGTGATGCCCTATCATTTGTTAATTGTGCTGATGCAGAAGGTCTGAGTAGCCCCACCAAAGAAAATAGAAAATGACAGGCTTGCAGATTGCAAGCATGATTTGTTTCAGCCTGCCAGCCTAACTGAACATGCTGGGTTGTCCCTCATTAGAATCACCATTTCTTCCAAATCTCAAGTCACTGTGGTTAAATAGTGCCCAGACTGTTGGAGAGGAAAGGTGTTTCAAGCAAGACTGAAAGTTGAGGAATTGAATATTGTCATCAGTTCTATAAGCAATTCTCCAAGGCAGATAAGACATGAATTTCTAATGTAAAAAGGAAGAATTTGGTCTTTAATACTTCAATGTCAAGAAAGGGACACATGCAGTCCATTTTTCCTCTTTCCAGATTTCCTTGTGTGTAAAATACACCGTTTGTTTTTCTTTCCAGCTTGTCTTAACTTCGTTCCCTGGTGTCACGGTTTAAAGCTGGGCCAGCTATTAACCAGGTGGCAGATGCTCTCTGTTAACCCTCTCTCCCCCCCACCTAAGGGAAAGGGAAAGGGAAAAGGGAGAGAGACTTATGGGTTGGAAAGTTAAAACAGTTTTAATAAACTATAATAATGAAAAAGAATATAATAACAATAATAATAGAAATAACCAAATATATACAAATATGTACAAAACCAAGATCAAGAGCTTGGAAATCCTCCTCAGGCAGAATTGCTCCCCCCAGTACAGGCAGAGGGGAAAAGGCAGTAGCTCCCCCCAGCACGGGCAGAGGGCAAAATGCAAAAGCTCCACTGCCATCACACCTGCAGGCTTTTAACTGGAGATTTGGCAAAGCTGGTACCAATCAGTGGGAGACAGGAGGGCCCCTCCCTCCTGGGCCCCACCTCCAGGAGGCAGTGGGTTAGTGATAAACAGGAAAGTGAGAATGACATGTATGGGATGGAATACCTTGCTGGTCAATCCTGGGTCACCTGCCCCGTCCACTACTCCCTGCAGGTACAACCCCCTTCGGCTCTTTACTCGTAAGCAGTGACCTTGGGTTCTCTAAGACTATTTGGCCTGGTTTGAGCCAAACCAGGACATTCCACCCCTTATTCCATACCATTCATGTCATACTCAGATCACCACTACCTTTTCATTTTCAAATATATATATACATATCACTAGTCTATGATTCATCTTTATGCAAAAAGTCCATCAAGTTCATTTGGTTCAGGATTGTGGGTTTGCATCTGGTTAGCAGTCTCTCAGCAGTCTTTCTGGCTAGCAGTCTCTCTTTTGTCATGGTTCGTGCCCACGGGTTGCAGGTTAAAGATGTCAGACTCGAGGAGGTTACTGGACGCCACTTGATGAAGCTAGCTCCGGTCGCATCACCACTGTCTTAACCTAAAAGACACTTATGCAGCAACAACATACAGTTCAAAATTAAGTAGTCTCACCCAGAATCAGATCACCTTCAGGGACACATCGGACTTCACCATCTTGCAACATCACCCACCAAGTACATCCAGGTCCCTGAGCAAAAGCAATCCCACGAATGGGTTTACCTTTGCCCGTTACAGGAAGAATCCAGACAGTTTTTCCCAATAGATTCCTTTCATGCACCACCGGGACTTTATCTCCTTCTACTGTATGTAGAAGGTCTGACTGAGCAGGGCCAGCTCGATTGATAGATCCCCTGGTGTTAACTAACCAGGTAGCTTGTGCCAGATGTTTATCCCAGTTTTTAAAGGTTCCACCCCCCATTGCTTTCAGGGTAGTTTTTAACAGCCCATTATACCGTTCAATTTTCCCAGAGGCTGGTGCATGATAGGGGATGTGATATACCCATTCAATGCCATGCTCTTTGGCCCAGTTGTCTGTGAGACTGTTTTTGAAATGAGTCCCATTGTCCGACTCAATTCTCTCTGGCGTGCCATGTCGCCACAAGATTTGCTTTTCGAGGCCCAGAATAGTGTTCCGGGCAGTGGCATGGGGCACAGAGTATGTTTCCAACCATCCGGTGGTCGCCTCCACCATGGTAAGCACATAGCGTTTACCCTGGCGGGTTTGAGGGAGTGTGATATAGTCAATTTGCCAGGCCTCCCCATATTTATATTTCAACCACCGTCCCCCATACCACAAAGGTTTTAACCGTTTGGCTTGCTTAATTGCGGCGCATGTTTCACAATCATGGATAACCTGTGCAATAGAGTCCATGGTTAAGTCCACCCCTCGGTCACGAGCCCATCTGTATGTTGCATCTCTCCCTTGATGACCTGAAGTGTCATGAGCCCACCGAGCTAAAAATAGTTCACCTTTGTGTTCCCAGTCCAAATCTATTTGGAACACTTTAGCAGCTTGATCCGCTTGTTGGTTGTTTCGATGTTCCTCAGTTGCCCGACTTTTAGGTACGTGAGCATCTACATGACGTGCCTTCACGACTAGTTTCTCTAGCCGAGCAGCAATATCTTGCCACAATTTAGCAGCCCAAATAGGTTTCCCTTTGCGCTGCCAGTTGCTTTGCTTCCACTGCTTTAACCACCCCCACAAGGCATTTGCCACCATCCATGAGTCAGTATAAAGATACAGCCTTGGCCACTTTTCTCGTTTAGCAATGTCTAAAGCCAGCTGGATGGCTTTTACTTCTGCAAATTGACTTGATTCACCTTGTCCTTCTGTGGCTTCTGTGACTCGTCGTATAGGACTCCATACAGCAGCTTTCCACTTCCGATGCTTTCCTACAAGACGGCAGGATCCATCGGTGAACAGCGCATACTGCTTCTCATCCTCTGGTAGTTCATTATATGGTGGGGCTTCTTCAGCACGTGTCACCTCCTTTTCTGGTGGCATTCCGAAGTCTTTGCCTTCTGGCCAGTCCATGATTACTTCTAAGATTCCTGGGCGATTAGGGTTTCCTATTCGAGCCCTCTGCGTAATTAATGCAATCCATTTACTCCACGTCGCATCAGTTGCATGATGGGTAGTGGGAACCTTACCCTTGAACATCCAGCCTAGTACTGGTAGTCGAGGTGCTAGGAGAAGTTGTGCTTCAGTACCAATTACCTCTGAAGCAGCTCTAACTCCTTCATATGCTGCCAGTATCTCTTTTTCAGTTGGAGTGTAATTGGCCTCGGAGCCCTTGTATCCTCGACTCCAAAATCCTAGGGGTCGACCTCGAGTCTCCCCTGGCACTTTCTGCCAGAGGCTCCAGGTAGGACCATTGTCCCCAGCTGCGGTGTAGAGCACATTTTTAACATCTTGTCCCGTACGGACTGGTCCAAGGGCTACTGCATGCACAATCTCTTGTTTAATCTGTTCAAAAGCCTGTCGTTGTTCAGGGCCCCACTGAAAATCATTCTTCTTTCTGGTCACTTGATAAAGAGGGCGTACAATCTGGCTGTAATCTGGAATATGCATTCTCCAGAAACCCACAACACCTAAGAAGGCTTGTGTTTCCTTTTTGTTAGTTGGTGCGGACATTGCTGTTATTTTGTTGATCACCTCTATCGGGATCTGGCGACGCCCATCTTGCCATTTAATCCCTAAAAACTGGATCTCCCGGGCAGGTCCCTTGACCTTGCCCCTTTTTATGGCAAAACCAGCTTTCAGAAGAATTTGGATTATTTTCTCCCCTTTGTCAAAAACTTCTGCTGCTGTATCACCCCACACAATGATGTCATCAATGTATTGCAAATGTTCTGGAGCTCCACCCTTTTCTAGTGCAGTCTGGATCAGTCCATGGCAAATAGTAGGACTGTGTTTCCACCCCTGGGGCAGTCGATTCCAGGTGTACTGGATACCTCTCCAGGTAAAAGCAAACTGTGGCCTGCACTTTGGTGCCAAAGGAATAGAGAAAAAGGCATTAGCAATGTCTATGGTGGCGTACCACTTGGCTGCCTTTGACTCCAGTTCGTATTGAAGTTCTAGCATGTCTGGCACAGCAGCACTCAGCGGTGGCGTAACTTCATTTAGGCCACGATAGTCCACAGTTAATCTCCATTCTCCATCAGACTTTCGCACTGGCCATATAGGACTATTAAAGGGTGAGCGAGTCTTGGTAATCACTCCTTGATTTTCTAATTGTCTAATCAGTTTATGAATGGGGATCAGGGAGTCTCGATTGGTGCGATATTGTCGTCGGTGCACCGTGGCAGTAGCAATTGGCACCTGTTGTTCTTCAACCTTCAGCAACCCCACAACAGAAGGATCTTCTGAGAGGCCAGGCAAGGTAGACAGCTGTTTAATGTCCTCAGTCTCTACAGCTGCTATACCAAAGGCCCATCTATACCCTTTTGGGTCCTTGAAATACCCTCTCTTGAGGTAGTCTATGCCAAGGATGCACGGAGCATCTGGGCCAGTCACAATGGGGTGCTTTTTCCATTCATTTTTAGTTAGGCTCACTTCGGCCTCCAATACAGATAACACTTGAGATCCTCCTGTTACTCCTGAAATGCTGATAGATTCTGCCCCTTTATGATCCGATGGCATTAGGGTGCACTGTGCACCAGTGTCTACCAGGGCTCGATACCTTTGTGGTTTTAATGTGCCAGGCCATCGAATCCACACAGTCCAATAAATCCGGTTGTCCCTCTCCTCCACCTGGCTGGAGGCAGGGCCCCCCTAATTAAGAAATGGATTCATGCTGCTCACAGGGACTGGACCTTCATTTCTCCTATTCACACTTGGGAAAAAGTGATTTGAGGCCCATCTCCCCTGACTGGGGTCCTGCTCACTGGTAACTGGAGCAGCCATCCTCCTAGAAAAATTCTCTCTGGTATTTCTTTTAGCTTGCAACTCACGTACTCGTGCCTGTAGGGTACTGGTAGGTTGTCCATGCCATCTGCTCATGTCCTCCCCATAACCACGCAGGGCAAACCACAGGATACCTCGTGATGTGTTCCTTTTCCTTTGAGCTGGTCCTGTAGGAGAACGTTTTCTCTTAACAGCTGCAACGCGCGCCTGTGTAGGTAGAGAGTCAAGTTTATTCTCGATCATGGACAGTTTGTCTGACAGTTGTTTAAATGAGTCCTTGTTCTCCTTAGTCAGTTTTTCCACAGCCGAGATGCGTGCCTGCAGTGGGGAAGAAATACTATCTTCATACTGTCGCATACAGTTAGCCATTTCGCCCACACTAGATCGTGCCATAGCATCTTCTCCCCATACTAATATTGACAATGTATGGGTATATGTGGGTGGAGCATTCTTCACAACCTTCCGGAACATGGATCGGTTGCATTCCACTTCATCAGGATCTACAGGATCTACAATGTCCCGTGGGTGTCTATAAATGATCTCTTGCACAGCCAGTTCTCTAAGGTAGTTAATACCTTTTTCTATAGTGGTCCATTTGCTTAGGTGGCTCATAACATCATCTTTATAGGGATACCTGCTCTTTACAGCTGACAAGAGTCGCCTCCAGAGACTGACAGTGTTTGACTTTCTTGCGAGCGCTTTATCAATACCACCATCTCTGGACAGGGATCCCAACTGTCTGGCTTCTCTGCCATCCAATTGCATGCTGTCTGCCCCATTATCCCAGCATCGGAGCAACCAGGTAATAATAGGTTCACTGTCATAACGGCTGAAGTCTTTCCTTATATTTCTCAGGTCCTTCAGGGATAAGGAGTGGTAGGTTATCTCTACGTCCGAGTCCTCTTGTGATAGTTCTGCTTTAGAAGGGCCTTTCTTCTGTGATGGGTCTGCTTTAAAAGGACAATCAAGGGAACCCCCATCTGTGTCGGGCCCTAACTCTGCCTGAGAAGGGCCCTCACCTGGGTCATATGATGGCTCTGTCTTAGAAGGCTCTGAGTCATCATCCTTCTCTTCACGAGCTGATTTCTTTTGGTATTTCTTCCTGGTTACAGGAGCAATTGGTACAGATTCGATAGATGCTGGGGTCTGAGTAGATGCAGTGGCTGTCGTGGGAGTGCTGAGAGTCTGAGTAGCTGCAGTGGCCATCTTGGGGGGTGTAGCAGCTGTGGTACAGGCTGCCAAGGTTTCAGTGGGTTGAGTGGCTGTAGCAGCCGTACACACTGTAGGATCTGAGGTGGCTGCATAACACCTACAACTGTCCCTGCACCGATATTTAATCTTATCCCACATCAGAAACACATTCAGGACAACCAAAAATAAAAACATGCCACCTAGACAGCACCATCCTAATTTCGCAAAATCTAGTGGAATCAGCTTGGCAGAAAAGGAGAAGGTACTATTTCCCAAAGTAAAACTGGAAGTGTAATCATTAACAGAATCAGCTAAAGGGCGCCTGGAGCGTGCAGATGAAGTTGCTGCTACTGATTCGCGATTAAAGCTGCCCATCATTGTGTCATAGAGATAAGAGATCGGAATATTAACTGCCCAGTTTATCACAGCATAAATCAGTATCAAACCCCATACCAAAACAATACATTTCGACCAGCGCCCACTGCTAAACTGCATGTAAACATTCATAAGAAGCAAGCAATAACACAGTGCCCACGGCAGGTAAGGCATCATTGCAATACTCAATTGTGAAAGAAACTCCATAAAAAGATGAGATAACACAGCATTCAAAAATGACATCACCATCTTCACTATCTGTTTTAACTTTCCAACCCCATGTAAATCTCAAAGGAAGAAATCTGATATTCTCTCAGCTGAGCTCTCTGGGTCTCCTCCCACCAGAGCCAGGATTCAACTTATCAGAGCAACCTGTTGGAGCTTCTCTCGAGCCCCACGTTGGGCGCCAATAAATCTGTCACGGTTTAAAGCTGGGCCAGCTATTAACCAGGTGGCAGATGCTCTCTGTTAACCCTCTCTCCCCCCCCACCTAAGGGAAAGGGAAAGGGAAAAGGGAGAGAGACTTATGGGTTGGAAAGTTAAAACAGTTTTAATAAACTATAATAATGAAAAAGAATATAATAACAATAATAATAGAAATAACCAAATATATACAAATATGTACAAAACCAAGATCAAGAGCTTGGAAATCCTCCTCAGGCAGAATTGCTCCCCCCAGTACAGGCAGAGGGGAAAAGGCAGTAGCTCCCCCCAGCACGGGCAGAGGGCAAAATGCAAAAGCTCCACTGCCATCACACCTGCAGGCTTTTAACTGGAGATTTGGCAAAGCTGGTACCAATCAGTGGGAGACAGGAGGGCCCCTCCCTCCTGGGCCCCACCTCCAGGAGGCAGTGGGTTAGTGATAAACAGGAAAGTGAGAATGACATGTATGGGATGGAATACCTTGCTGGTCAATCCTGGGTCACCTGCCCCGTCCACTACTCCCTGCAGGTACAACCCCCTTCGGCTCTTTACTCGTAAGCAGTGACCTTGGGTTCTCTAAGACTATTTGGCCTGGTTTGAGCCAAACCAGGACACCTGGCTTGGTAAGTTGTATTTTCTGTCATAGGCATTCTCTTAGTGTATTAGTGAGACCAAAAATATGTGGGGTTTTCTTTTTCACTTTTCCAGGCCACATCTGGAAGTAGTTGCACCTTTTCTTAACTTGCTCTCTTTGTAAACTTTTACTTGTTAATCCAGTGCGAAATTTTGGATTCTTAGGGATCAAGAGGGCATTTTTCCAGTAGATCTTGAGTGGGGCATTAATAAACATATACAAACAGCGTTTACTTACGTCAGTCACATTTAAGCTGATGTAGCTTCACTTAAGAGTAGAAGGATGCACCTCAGAAGTCTGGGGAATAAGAGCAGAGAAAATTCAGAACAAATAGAGGTCTCACATGAATTGTATTATCATCTCTACAGAAGCAGAGAAAAACTAACAGTTCTATTCCGAAAAAATGTAGAAATATACTTGGGATTTTATTAGTGTGAGAATGTAAAGAGCAATGAAAGCGGGGCAGCATGTCAGAGCATTTCTAATAGGGATAGACTAGAAAGTCTTCAACTGGCTTTAAGTTTATATGTTATCATGCCCAGTAAAACTCTGAATTTTGGAATCTTTTATGTCAATTAACTTCTAAAACACCTATAATAAAAGTATTAACCATATTGTATAGGTTTAGAACATAAAGTACATAACTAAGGGTTCTCTCAAGATTTTACAGTAAATCTAGAGAGCATGCTAGGAACGAAAGATGGGAGTCCTGACTTCTGTTCTCATGATATAATTATTTGGCTAGCTCTGTTTTTTTTTAATTCATTTTTATAGTACCATAATCCAAATAGTACTAAAATAGAAACCTTCTGCTGCTTCTCTTGAGTATAATCCAAGAACCTGATCTCAAAATAGGCTGTACTGCTTTTCGCCATGTTTTTTTTCCTGAGAAAAAGAAAACCCTCAGAGAATCACAAAAGCTATTCCCTACCTCCTCTTTACAGACTGCCAAGATTGAACAGTTAGTTATCTAACAAAAATAAGGGAATCCAGCGTTAAGCAACTAAAAAACAGTGTGAGACAGCAAAGTAAAAGTGAAATAATTCTGCATTGCACAGTGTGCCACAGTTCATCATTGTGCAACTATGACTCAACCTTATCGCTGATCAACTGGTGTAACCACGTGTGTATCTTTCTTAGCGTATCCACTTACTTCCTGTGAAATGTGAAGCAAGATGCATGAGCTTATTTCATTTGGGGTACAGCATATGCTTCAGTTTGTCAGAAAAAAAGCAAAACGCCAGACGATACTATTAACTAATGCCATTGTGTTCACATTTGAGAATCAGCATGGCAGCTGGTTTAGAGGGCCAGCCCATACCTCCAAAGCAGACATTTAGAGAAAGCCTTGAATTCTAAAAACATAGAAGTTGCAATAATTATGGAGAAAGCATAAACTCTAATTGTGATTATATAAGCCCAAAACTTCATACTCTGAGGATGCACTGGCAGTGTAACTGAGTTTCCTTGGCTTTGTTGGTATACATGGTTTCAGTCTACCTCCATTGTTGGCATCCTCATTCCAGCACCACCATATTCCGTCTACTCTATTTCCTTGCTGGTCATTAAAGTTCTTGGAAGCTAAAATAGTTCTAAACTTCCCTGTAGAATCCACTGATAGTTTTCCATGAACTGGGAAAGACAGTAGCATGTAATGAAAAAGGAAAGATGTTTCTTTAATTATCCTTGAAGCATATGAAGGAGAATACAGCAAAACTGCACTGCTCTCTGATAGCTTTCTGAAGTGGAATCCATTCCCACAGAAGAAACAGAACTGTGCTGAACAGATAACCTGAACTGTATCAAGTTCTACTGTTAGGTTTTCAACTTTTTCCATTGGATATAATAAGTTTTATACCACTGTACTGTCAGGATCTATCCTAAAGACAAGCTATGGCTGTAGAACAGTATTTCATGACAAATCTATAGAACATATATAATTTATATATATAGAACTGTTATACTTCAGTGTTGCTCCTAGCCAAATAGATTGTGATGCAAGGGCTTTAATAAATCGTCTTTGGATAGGAGACATAGGACAAGAAATTACAAACTTCAGTTGTACCAAGCGAGATTTATATACAGGAAAACCTTTGAGTGATAAAGACAGTTATATAATGAAATCGTCTGGAGATACTGTGTAATCATTAGACTAAAATTAAAATTAGATATTTTTAAGAAAAGGTTAGATAAACCTCTGTCAGAAATTTTGTAGGTAAGGTAGCGTTAACATGATGAGGAAAGTAGCTAGAAATTAGATTTCTTGTTTTTCTTTCCAGCCCTATTTTTCTATGACTCTGTTATTCTATATGACATAAGAAGGAGCCTCATTTCATGGACTAACCCGTTAAAAGGCAAAACCCAAAAGACAGAAGTAAACCATAAGTTTTCATGACAGAAGGGTTATCCCACAAGGATTCATACTTAAAGCTGAGCTGTTCACAGTTCTCAAGTGAACTGGGAAAAGGAATGAATGATGATGTGACAACACTTGAAGAACATATCTAATAATTCAGATCTAAAGCTGATTGATAGAAAAGTGCTGCGAGAGGTTTCCACGACACTGTGTGAGTAGTGGTAGTTGAAAAGCAGTGTTCCAAAGTGCAGTGTAATGCATACGGGGGTAAAAACATACGGACATGATGATGAACTCTAAAAGCTAGTATCAGTCAGGAAAAGTCTTGAACTCACTGTGAGTAGTTCTTTGAACAAAGGTTCAGTGCTTAGAAGTGGTTAATAGGACAAGAAAGGTAAACTTCTTTAGGAGAAGGATAAGAAAACAAAGCATAAAACACACATATAGTGCTGCATATAACTATGATGCACTACTTGGGTATTGCTTTCAATTCTAGTTACCCTATCTCAAAATCCATATAGTAGGACCACAGTAACATTCAGGCTTGGATAACCAAAACTCAGAAATATGAAATGGCAAAATGATGGGATACAAATACATTAGCAGCTATGAAACACAAAATACTGCCTCTATCTTAGCAAGTCTGCAGGACTCAGATTACTGGAAGCTGGGAAGGCATACAGAAGGGATTATTGCTATCTGCTTGCCCTTGTCTTATACTCTTTCATTGTGTGCTAGATGGGCCTCTCCTCATCTTATGATCCTTCGAGGAGAGGCTAAATACATTTGGATTTGTTAGCTGGGAAAATAAATGATTGAGGGGGTGATAAATGCTAAAAAATAAATTGATCCAAAAGACATAATTAATTAATACTGTGTCATTTGTGGCTATTACGTACCATGGTCCAGAGGAAATTTCCAGCTCAGGCATTCACTACAATACAGTTTGTTACAAGCTGAGAAGATGTACTAACAAAAGAAATCAGTGATCCAAGAGCTGAATCCCTCCTGCCTGTGAATGATTTTGAGCTTTGTGAAACTATGGTGGAATTAGATTTAGGAAAATCTAAGAACAACTCTTATATTCTGAGAGCCTCAATATGTTACTGAAGTTCTGGTTTTCTTATTTCCACTCTAATTTTATTATTTCCTAACTCCATCTGTGCTTCAGTGGCAAAATCCTAAATCATCTAGATTCCCAAACTGTCTTTACAGCCAAATAGGAAATGACAGCATCGGCTGCTGGCTCACTACGCTGAAGAAGTTGAGCAACTCTGAATTTTAAAAGAAAGCCAGATGGTCTAATGAGAGCGAGAACCAGGACTTCCACTGTTCTGCATGGTTTTATTTCTTTTGGGACTAGGTTTTCTATCATCTGTAATGCAAGGCAGAATATTTTCCCTTCTTTAGGAAAGCTTTTGTATTAAAGTATTAGTAAACCTATCAGTTAGCTTTACTAGCTATGTCCACTGACCAGTAAAGAATTTGCAGTCAGCCAAATTTCAGTCAGCCTGAAAAAAAGAACTGACCAAAATCTTTTTATACTTCAGGCTATGATCTTGCCACTACAACTCAAAGAAAGATTATCCTGAGACAAATACCTATTGTTAATGCCATATACAGAAAAGACTAAGCACTGACTGTTGAAGCAAAAGTACTTTTTAAACCCTTGTCACCAGAACTCTCTACAGTGCTTCTGACTGGATAAAGTATCAAGGAGAAGGTGACTATGTCTTTGGCCTCACGGAAGATGCAGAAACAAGAGTTGATGCAAGGGAAGTATGGGGATGATATATCCATAGACAATCACTAGCTGCTCTTACTATAGAACGTGAATGCCCTTGCTGCTAAGACATCTTATCACTAGCTTCTATGTTATACTCACTCCAATTTTACACATAGACATTCAGCAAAATTAAGGCAATCAAAAGTATTAAATTAATGCACTTAAGCTGAAGGACTTTCAACTGCCGTATTTATGTTTCTTTGAAGGATAAAGTGCCCTTGGTTCCTTTTAACCTCTGATAGTGTATTGTGTCTAGTTGGCATGGTGTTAATTTTCTTCATAGCAGCCCATGTGGTGCTGTGTTTTAGATTTGTGACCAAAACAGTCTTGATAGCACACCCATGTTTTAGCTATTGCTGAGCAGTCCTTGCACAGCATCAAGGCCTTCTCTGTTTCTCACTCTGCCCCCGCAGCGAGTAAGCTGACACGAGCTGACCAAAGAGATATTGCACGCTGTATAACATCATGCTCAGCAATAAAACTGGGGGTGAGTTTTTGCAAAGTTGCCATTGATTGCAGACTGGCTGGGCATCAGTCTGCTGGTGGGAGGTGGTGGGTGCCTTTCTGTCACTTGTTTTTTTTCTTTCTTTTTTTCCTTCCTTGACTTATGAAGCTGTCTTTATCTTGACCCATGCATTTTTCTCACCTTTGCCCTTTCCATTGTCTCCCCCATCCCACTTCAGGAGGAGTAAGTGAGCAGCTGGGTGGGTGTTTAGCTGCTGGCCAGGGTCAACCCACCACCCACAGGAAAGCTCTGAGGAAAGAATGAGAAGGAAGTGGGATGCATCTTACTAGGCTAATTGCTTTGCCATGGCTCTCACATTCTACTCCGTATGTGGAAACTACCAAATCCCTGTTGTTAGGACTGGGTGGAAGAAGTCACAGTTCATCTTCTCTTTCCCATCTACTGATATCAGCAAGAAGGCAATATGGATCTCAGAAGGATTAACAAACTGATAACAGTTCCTGTTGTGTGAACCAACCAACCAAAATGTGCTGCTTCTTCCAACCTCTAATGCAGGCATAGGCAAAGTATAGCTCTTACACCACATGAAGCTTGTGTGTGGCTCCTGCAAGAGCTACGCCATATGACAGAGAGCAGGCAGTGCAAGTACGGAAGTTCCTGCACATTCTGTATGTCCAGCTGTCAGAAAAAACAAACTGAAGCTGCTGAAGCCAAAATTACCCTGTCACCTTGGACTCAGCTCTACTCTCCAGCAGAATGCATACCAACAGCCTATAATGTCATTTTACAGAGTTTGCCCTCTCCTTAGCCTGATGAGATGTCACATGAACTTGAGCTTTCATCTCTCACCTTTCTCAATCTGAAACTGTTGTGTTTGATTCTGCACAGCCACAGTCTGGTATCATGACAGCCAAACGAAAATCCTCCTCTGACTGAAGTTTTCTTACCACTGGGTAAACCTGTGGCAAAACAGGCTCCTCTGCTAACCCTGTGACTTCTGAGGAATTGTAGGAATTTGGATTCTACAGGTGCGTGAGCTTTTCAGGACTGCCTGAAAGCAAAAAACATGGAAAGGGTTTTTTTTTTTGTTATCTCAGAGTAAGGAGACTTAAATTTTAGGGAGTGAAATTCATATACTTTTTAAATCAAATGGAGCTTCGATAGTAACTTAATGGAGCCATGTTTACCCTAGAGTCTGTTCCAAACCTCATTGTTACCATTGGAAAAACTACATCATATGTGTTACAGTTCTTCTGTCTATAAAGTAGGAACAATAATATTTAGACATCCTTAATAGGACTATCTCAAATCTAATTGGTAACTTTGGACATTCTGAGTATTAACCATTATTTTATTGTTATTACTTTATTATTGCAAAATGATAGTTGCTAGTGCAAACAAAACTTTCTTCATATAACCTATTGAGTCCATCACTTGCAATGGATTCTTTGGTATAAGACAAAATACAAGGAGCTGTAACTTTAGCATGCTTGTTATAGAAGCAAGCGTGCTTGAAATAGAAATAACTGTGATATCAATGGCAAGAGAAACAATAGCAGTAGACTAGCATCAGATTACCAAATTGTTATCAGTAGTGAAATTCTGAACACTGGATGCTTATGGAAAAGAAGATAAAACTAATATAAAGAAAATTTGTTTAAATGGTGATCGTTGTGCTGGTTACACTAAGAATCCATTTTGGGTGCTGAGCTCACTTCAGTCTGCTTAATTTTGATGTGTTGCTTTTGACTCCAGTCTTTGGATCTGCATCCCATTCTTCATCTTTTCCCAGTGCCCACAGCTCCGGGTCCCTGCTCATCATCAATCTGCCCTTCCCCCAGTGTCCACAGCTCCCTCCTTCTGCCTCCCAGCTACCAGCTGGGTGAGAACCAAAGGGATGTGGCTGCTTTTGAGCTAGGCATGTGCTGGCTGCCAGCAAATAAAACATAATAAATAACCTTTGAGCTCAGGCAACAGCCTTTTAGTCACGGCAGTAATTTGAAGGAAGTAGTCTTTCCTTTACTGAGCTGTTACATTTCATGAAACTTGGAGGAATTTCATAGCCTTAAGTTTTCTATTTCTACGTCAAATGTAACTGAAATGAACTCATGGGTTCAAAAGTTATTAGAGAGGGTCTGACAAGACAGGTAGGCAAACAGCATATTGCCTAAGCCCTGTTTCCTCAGGCTTACAGTCACAGAGAAATACTTTTTGATGACATAATAGATACAATTCCTAGTAGTTTATAAATAAGGTTTGAGGACGGAAGGTCTGGGCAATATGCAAAATATTGGTCTCGGGAGTTTCTATACCATTTACAACATTCAAGGGGAATCTCCAAAGCCGTTTAGTGGCATCACAGCAGAAAACTACAGGTTTTTTGATTTACCGGGATTAATACAGCAATTAGTAGAGACCAGGATCACATTACAGGAGCCAGAACATGAGTCTTTGTTAAATGTCTCTGCTCCAGCAGTTAGGCATCATTTCCCAAACATATAAAATTGTAGTTTGTTGTCAGAACCTAGGGGGGGTTATCTGTAAATTACAAAGAAAAAAAAAAGAAAAAAAGTATTCATAGGTCCATACTATAAAACCCTGATGAATTAAAGGTTTTCACTGCCTTTAGGACTTCCTGCATATGAAAGATCTTCTACTTGAACAACGACAGATGAGAATCATATGCTGTGTATGTATGAGTGTATTTTCTGCCTTTATTAAGTGCATTCTTTTTTCACATTTCCAGCATCCTAGACTGTATCCGACTTAAATTCAGACACAAAAAGAACTGGGTTTGGCACAGTGCAGGTAACATGATACCTGTTCTAAAGTCTGATAAAATTGCATGCTTTCTTTTGTGTGTAATCTCTTTTCTTTGATATCACTTAAATATTGATACCACATGTGATCCTTATTCCTCCCAGAACACATTAAAAGTGTGGGGGGGGGGGGGGGAAAGCCAGACATCAAATTCACCTTGATATGACTTTGATGGAAAGAAGACAAAGACATGAGCTGAACTCGGTGGCATTACAAATTAATTTATTTCTGTCTGTCAGTAATTCAGATTTCATTTAAAGTATATCAGGTCACTGAAATGGTAGAAAAAGCCATTTAGTGTCAAAAGGATGTTTAAAAAGAACTTCATGCCTGAAAGCAATCCGGTGGTTATACCAATTCTGGATGAACTGAAAATAGAGGAGTAAATTTGGTAAATTACTGATGAGCAAACAATATGCAGTGATTATAGCTCATATTGGTCAGGTAGCAGGACACATAATACACTTTCACAGAGCAAGGAGCTAATAGAGAAGTTCTGCACATCTATATGAGAAACAACGTTGAAAATAAAGATAAAAGATGGAGGAAAGCCCCAGAATACTGGGAATTTTATTTCCCAGCTCAGTCTGGTCATGCATAAAAAGCAGATCTAAGTGCTGTGCCATGACCACTGCGGAGCTTTCAGCAGGCCAAATCCCGTAAAATCCCCTCCAGGAGCTCTTCCCTACATACAGAAGCTATATGGACTTAATTCAAGCAATATTAACTAAACAAGTTCAATTTTTGTGTGCAGTTTCTCTTATACTAACTTAAAACTATTCTTATCTGTTTGGTTTGTGACTATACATTTCGACCATAAGCACAAATTAAGTTCACAAACAGTTGCTCCATTCAGAGTCATTGCTGCTCCCCAGCCCTTCATCACTGACCTTTTGCAAAAGGCCATTTCCACCCACAGTTCTGCCAGCCTTCTCCCAAACGGGTCCCTTGGTGCCAGCGAGGCTGGCGAACAACCTCCAGTGAAATGTCCAAGGGGATGAGCCAAGGAGCACCTACACAACAGATGTGGGTGCTGTAACCTGCTGGTGAATGGTGACAAGCAACGAGACGTCGTATCTTCATCTGTTTCAGCTAGGCTGGGAAGAAAATGGCAGTCTGCTGCCCTGCTGATGACTAAACCAGTATCAACAGATGTAAATCATGCTAAAACCTTGACTGAACACAGCCTTGTGTACTATACTTGATATATTGATTTGGAAATCAATACTGCTAACCTGGTAACCCCCTTGTGCAAACATATTTATAGCATTCTAAAGGGTTTTTTTCACTGATGTGATATTCACATAAATTTATCTCTAATACAGTAAGTTATTTTATCATAATCTACAGCAGGAAGTTGTGTTGCATCCTGAGCCAATAAATAAGCACAAAAGAAGATGAGTATCTTCTCTTATCTTTATCTACATCTTTTCTTTATCTATCATCTCACAAGACCATTTTAATTTAATCTTATCTAATTATACTGTAATGTAAAATAGTGCAATTTTTAAGTAGTTCTAGGAGGCCTTTATTAGCCTAACACAGCAAAAGGAACACCAGAAAAACTACTGAGCAGGGCCAAATGAAGCTGCAACATAGCTGGGAGGGACAAGCCGTAAGTTACTATGTTGTTCCCATGCTATGTGGCATGGAGTGTGCCAAAGGGAGGGGTGCTAATAGCCCCCAACTGTAGCCAGGTCTTCTGAATGCCCTTTTGTGGCATTTGAAAGGATACAACTTGAAACCAAGTAAAACAGCAGAATAAATGGATAAATCCTGATATGGAAATCCTTCAGTCCCATCATTGTATTTATTACACAATATATTTCTAAATGATGCTCTTTATTTAAAAAAAAAAAATCTTCCTTGAGAAACCTACTCAGAAGTAATTACTATATGCAAATATATATTGAATGCATAAATACATAACATACAAAATTATTACATTTTTCTAATCGTAAGATTGCATTAACAGGGGTAAGGCTGCTTACCTGCTTTGATTCTTCTATCTGTACATTCACTTTGTGGGTGTGCTTTATAGCAGTATTGCATTTTATTAGTTTTATCACTGCTGAATTATTGCTGAAGTGTAACTTTCAGGTGCAGTTTAGCAACATGCCTTCTGCATGTTTACATACCATTGTGAGGCTCTGCTCTTCCTTTTCAGTTCTCCTGAATCATGAAGTCCTCAGAACTTTCCGTCCTGCTGAGTGGAGTGAGTTGTAAAGCTATATACATGCACAACAGACCTGGAGGACCAATACTTGCAGGCAAGTAATGCATATTCGAGCACTTGCCAGTGCCTGTGGCCACATGTGAGCAAGTAATCCCATACTGTGGCTGTCAGCCACCCAGGTCCCTAATAGAGCAAGAACAGAATGACAGTCTTCCCAAAGGCAGCGTCAGAGTTAGAGACTTCAGAAGTGGCTTAATACTTAGTAAAAGCTCCACCTAGGCACTCGACATGTCTTAGGAATGCAAATATTTTGCAGCACTCTGATCCTAGTAGGAGGTTCCTTCTTTGTAATCTTATAACAAATCCAAATCCAATCATTTTATCCTGTGGGACAATTTCTGCATGAAAATAGCAAACTCAGTTAATCTTTCTTAGTCAGAGGATTTGAAGCTTAAGTCATTCCAAAAGCTTCACTGTAATTAATATATAAAAAGAAAGAGTCTGCTAATATAAAAAATAGCAAGCCCAGCATATGCAGACAAGAAGCTTAATTTCTTGATTTAAATAATTTGGATATAGCATTAGAAAAGTCTTAGGTGAGACATAAGAAAGATCATACATTAAGACATGAATCTATTTACTTTTTCTAGCCAAAGTTCAGTTTACCAGAATAAAAACATTTTGACAGACAGGTACCAAAAAGAGGTGGCAGGAGCTGATATCCTGATAATGATGGTATATTGTGTAAGGGTATCCCAGAGGAGAGGCAAATTCTGGGACTGCACACTGACAGCCATAACAGTTATTTAATCCTGCTGGAATTAATGGGATTACTGCTACCCTTCCCTTTTTTTCCTTTAGAATAACCTTGCATAAGAGACAGAGTTTGATGGAAAATGTACATGTCTTCCCAGCTCAGGAATGAGAAACACATGAGAAGGACTCTGAAGACAAACTACCCCTGAAGCAAAAAACTAGCGCTTCCTATTAAAAGTCAAGACACAAAGAAAACTTGACACACACCCTGTCTCGGAAAAGGTTTGACAAAATATGACTCCGTACTGTTCAGCAGCTCAAAACAATGGGACAATTTGGTACTCCGGGTGGGTAGGCTGCAGTAGATCCCATTGTCACTGCACTCTCTTGCGTAGTAGAGGCCACCTTGCACCATCATCCTTGTTGATAGAAAGTAAGGGAGTGGTACATCCCTTTTTTTTCAAAACAGATGATCTCAGCTCCTGGCACAGAGCATTTGATGTGCATTTCTCACTGCCCTGAGTTCAAGTAGATCAGCCAACATGTGGCTGTGCTGTACCAGGGACTGCAGACCCTGAGCCTTCACATTATCTCAGTGAGATGCCTGTCTGCTGCTGCTACTGCATTTATGCAGAAAATGCAGGAACGCTCAGCAGCTGGCCCAAGGTGTGTCCCTGACAGACATAAATACCTTGTAGCCATTTACATAAAGTCTCGCATACTGTGTTAAATCATTATAGGGAGTGACATGCCCCAGAACAGCTGAACAAACCCAATGCTCAGAGCGTCAAATTTGTGCACAAGCTTTGCCATTCCTTGAAAGAAGTCCTGTTAGAGGTAGGGTTTAACAGGAAGATAGTCTGTCGTTTAACTGACAGACTTAATGTGTTGTATGGGAGCCAGCTGTGATTTCCAGAAATTTAGCATGAAATCCAGAAAATAAGGAATTTGTTGTCTCTATTAATTTTTGAACCAATGTAGCACCTAAGCTGTGTGTAGGCATAATTTTAGAATGGTTTCAACCTTGGTATAGTCCCCCTGTTATCTGTTGCAATTACATGGCAAAATTAACCACTTTAGTCTCGTACTAAGAATGCTACTTTTGTATTATGTTTATTACATTATCTTATATACTGATAATCATACATACTCTCGCTTTTTTTATACTGGTATTTTCCATTAAATGCCGTTGTGTCATTTAGAAAAATCAATAGGTGTATTATCTTCAGATTGCCTCATGTATTGTGGCACTGTAAGAAACTAGGTGTTGGAAATAAAATGTTAAGCCACCCAAAGCCACTGCAGTTAATCATATTTAACACTTGACTAAACTGGGCTCACCCAGAGCTTTTGGTAGGATTGGGAATAAACAATCCTGCTCAAGTAATTCTGTTGTATTACATGCGAGCCCATTAATAGCTGCAGTTTCTGTTAAAGCTGGATGTAATTCTAGAAGCCAAAGGCCCTGTTCAAGTTTAGGAATATTTTGTACCTCTCATTTCTCTGGTACAGCAGGTCTTGGAAGGGCTTACCATTTATTTTCTATGACCTACAGACAGGCTGACTAGTGATCATAAATCTATTTGCTTTTAATTAATAAAACAGCATGAAAAGCATATGAGAGGAGATTGCAGGGAGTATGCTCTGCTGGTCGACCTCCATAGTGATGCCATAGCACTGAGTTGCTTTTTATTTATTCTCTTGAACCTGTAATGAAAACGTACGTGCTCTACCACAAGTGTTAACTTTTGCCATATTTATCCATATTTCCACCGCCAAACTGATGTGAAAACTCAGCTTTTGCGTTGCTTGAATAACATAATTCTCCCAAACAACTCATACTTGAAGTGGAACAAAACACCCACCTCTGAGGAGCAAGCAGAGAGCAGAGTGTTAAGGCAGGGCAGGCACCAGTGTGGAGAGCCAGGTGTTCTTTGAAACAGGGTAGGATTATAGAGAGATTCCCAAAGAGTCAAGATTAGTACAGCAGGGAAAGGGGACAGGAGCTCAAGGCTGCCCTACTGCATTTTATTCTAAAAGGTATGCTTTTTCCTTCATGGCAATGCTTGAACTTGACTTTTTTCTCTTAAAAGGAACAGCCTTTTCTTTTCTTCCGTGGCTTAGCATAACAAAGGAACAGGCTTTTAATGGTAGCTTGCTTTTCTTTGGCTTTCAGACAAGGGAAAATTCTGCTTTCCTCAGAATATATATTTTACCCTTAGAAAAATGGCCTTTTAATCCTCCTGGATCCTTTTTGATCCCTCCATGTAATTTTCATAGGTTCCCATGCTTTTCTTATCTTCACTCTGTGAAGATCTGCCCCTGGATCTTCCCAGTACATGTGGTTGGGAACCTGCAACTGTGTGTACCTGGGCCTTTGTCACTGTTGGGGTCATTATGGTGGTCATAACCACTGCTTCCTGTACTAAGTTTAACACTGACTACACTGTTCCAGTGCTCATACTTTTAAGATCCCCTATATCAGTTCCCCCTTCCATAGGACTCACAGGCAATTTAGCATCCCTGCAGAAATGCCAGTTAACCCAGAGCAAGCTGTCTGGAAGCAGACAGACCCTCTGTCTGGTATCTGAAAGACCTTCCCGCAGGGAAAGAAGTCTCAGGAATTTCCAAATTCCTTCTCCTTCCTGTTACCAAGCAAATCTAACAATCTCTCCTTTGACAGAGGCTCCTAGAAAAACACAGCCTCTGTAATTGCTGAAGGACTGATGCAGCTTAAGGAGAAAAACGGGTTAAACAAGGGATAATACACTTCCAGAGCCTCTTTATTCCACAGAGAATGCTGACCAAGAGCATACACAGTAGAGGGAGAACATCCTGGGGAGATCAGAGGAATAATCCTGTTGCTGAAAAACAACATGCTTCAAGAAAAACAGAAAGGCACTTAAGTGCATCTGTTATCAATCAGCTCTTTAGACAACAAGTTTAGGAGTCGTGGAGCAAAAGAAACAAGCCTTCTCTCAGGCTCAAATTCCTCCTTGGAATTTCTCAAATGTCCATGGCTGCAGAGCTGTAATTCCCGGTCCGCCCTGCGAACAGCAGCTATTGCTAACCTCTTTACCAGCTTGACAACCCAACCAGGGAAACCAGCAAAATTTTGACTACTTGTACAGAAACCATACTGGCCAGCTGAGAAAAGACACAGTTGCCTTAGCAGTACATTAACAGGTTTATCCCATTAATCTGACAAAACAACAAAGCATTGATCAATTCCTGATCGTGTACGTACTCAGTCACTGATTTTTTGTTTGTCTGCTTTCAATAAGCATATTTAAATTACAAAATTAACTTCCTCTGAAGTTGTCTATAATACCAATTCAGCTTTTCTCCACCAGAATGTAAAACTGCAGAGTACATTACCACTACACTGAGTGCTCATATACTAATGTTAAAAGCAATCAAAGCCCAGCAGTTTCCTTAGCACAAGAATAGGTTTGCTTTGTAATGACAATGCTGACTGAATAGCAAAAGTTTCTGTGAAAACACTCACATTTAAAGCTTGAGCACATGTCCTTGTACAACACTCTAGTCCTTAGGGCCCTCAGTTCCTGCTCCCAGCTCCTTCCTAGCTGCCCCAGGTATCCGTTCACCACTCTCTAACTCCAGGCAGCCCAATCTGCCTTGCCCTTTACTTGTCCTTCCTGACTTACTGCAGGCAACGTGGTTCCTGCCACTCGCCACTCTGGCACCATGCTCCCTGGCAGTTCTTGCAAGGACAGTGGGGCCTAAAGTGATGAACTCCTGGGATGGGGTAGAGAGGGTGAGGGAACCCCAGGGAGAATGTTCTGCCCATATAGAGAGTGCATCTCCACTGGTATTTTGGTTTGGAAGATCTTTTGTTCAGTAGATCCATTCCTAGAGGCCTGCATTGTTATCATGTGCGTGGCAGCAAGAGGAGGACCTTCCAGCAGTACCCTGCATCAGTGCTATATGTTCCCTTTGCTTCCAAAGTGTGTTCTTGTGCTCCTGGGTATTTCCAAACGCTCCCTCAGCCTCTGGACTCTGACCTCAAACCAAGGAGAATTCAGTAATGAATATAGTTAATTTGAAACTGATTATTGTTTCTAAGGTCAATAATGGGAAAACTGACTATCAGCAAACAGCCCTCCTGAGAACACAACTCTACAGGGATCTAATGTTTCCCTTAACCAAACAATGCCATAACTAACCTGATGTTTGCCTACTCAACCTGCCAATCTACTGCCATGCTTTCCCTATTGCTTAAAAACCTGAACTAAAAGTATGCAACAATTACAACAGCATGCTTATTTCACTCAGACTAGGCTTAATAGGGTGTTACTTGTGAATTTTAAGTAAATCATCCAAATTCACTTTGCATTTGCTGAAACAAATGTTGAATCTCTTCTTTTTGGTTTCTGTATTTGGGAACTAAAGAGCAAGTTTCAGTGTCCACGCTTCAATAAAAAACAGTCAAAGAAAAGTGTTTCCTGTAAGTACTGTGTATCTTCCTCTATCAGCCAAGGTTTACATCATGGACAAATATGCCCATTTGTATTCAGAGGATGCAGACTCAGGATGCATGCAACCTATTTCCCTACCACAACCTCGTCATCCCCCACTTCAGATTCCTCTGTTCCCCAGGCACCACCCTGATTCATAATCTCGGGAAAGCAGGAGATGCTTAATGATCTTGCAGACCTACACAACAACTGTTTTCACTGTGGATTTTCCAGCCCAGTGGATTGCGCACTATCTGGTAAGCAGGCCAGCACTGCTAACTTCTAGAGCATGAATGCTGTTTGCTTATCTGTCATCAGAGTGGCTCTCACTCTGGTGTCTCTTTGATGAAGGCCAGGGCCAGTACCTCTTCAGCATTCAATTTCATTTATGTGGCTTTCTTCACTCTGAATTTCTTCATCCACTGCCAGTCACCCAAAGTCTGCAACACACAATTTCATCTTCTGGTGTGTTTTTTGAGGCCTGGAAACATTATTCAATGGTATGTAGTTATTTTTATCTCCTCCCCAAAATTTCATCATTCTTGTCCCATCACTAATCACCATTTTAGAAGGAGTTGCTTAAGTTCTACATACATGAAAGATATGCAAACCAGAAATGTAAGGTACATTACCTTTCACAGATCTCATGCTGATGGCAGAGAGAAAATTGCCAGGTACGGATTTAAAAGAAAAACAAAAACTATATTTTAGAATGTGCAATGGAGAATTGTGGGAAACTGATTCTCATATCTTGACACTGGAAAAATTCTGCACAGGAGTGCAGTATAAATTAGCACAGGGATACCTCCTCACATTTTGTTGTGGATCCACCCAGTACAACCACACTTGGTGAGGCCAGGTTGTGTCAGGCTGAGCAGCTACATATGAATGTACTCTGATGTTGCAGTGTCAGCTGTTGTAGGCTGACAGCATACTTTCTCGTGTAGTCATATCTTTAAACCTTGGGATTGTCAGTCTGCTTTGACTCGAAGTGTAGAGAACTAGCTCAAATGCAGGCATCAGTACTGCAGACATCTAAGGTTAGATAATATGAATTCCAGTGCTGCTGCTGTAAAGATGGAAGACAAACGCCCTCAGATCAATGTTCAGCAGGGGTCTTTGTTACCTTTCTTTAAAAATTTTCCAAGAAACTTATTAATATTTTCTCTCCAGTAAAGGCGCATCAATCTTTCAATCCCTGAAACAGAAAGGCATGCTTTTATGCAGCCATTCCATGCAGCATTCATGCAAAATTCTTGGCAGTTTAAATAAATTATATTAATAAAATAAATTATTCCATAGATTATGATTTATTATAGCATCATTTGTAGTGTTCCTGAAAACATGTAATAAAACTGTTGCTGTTGCTGCACACGCAGTTCAGTTCTCTTGTTCTCTCTTCCCAGGCTGGCCATATAGTTTCACTGCCACCCTTATGCCTACTCTTCCAGTAGAACAAGTAGGCCCTTTGGTGTACCTGGAAAACTTAATGAATCCTTGTCTAAAATAGGTCGGGTGATTTATGCCCTAAACCTACCTGTTCCTCTACATTGACCACCAAGGGAAGCCCTGGGTGACACATCTTAGTTATCAACATCTGTATTGCAGATGTAAAAGTTAAATGAGATTAATTTCTCTGGTGGTGTCTGTAATTGCTTCAGATGTTTCATAGCAAAAATTAAACATATGACACCTTCCAAAGAGCTCAAATACATGTTTTTTTGAAAGCTAAGAAAGGACTTGAAAGTTCTTTTACCAAAGGAAAATATTGATCAGCCTTTTCACAAATCTTTTTGCCATAGAATGATTAATGTCTTAAAACTCTCCACAAAGTGCGTGCACACAGACACAGCTGAGAAGAACACACCAACAGGGAAAACTGCAGAGAACTAGAGCAGATAATCTGAGGCAGAGGAAATAGGCAGAACCTGGACAGAACTTACTGAGGGTCCATATAAGTAATATTTTTTAGTTTTCTGTGTAAAATTCAATATGGAAAGTTTCTCAAACTGAAATATATCCTGTTCTAGGCTAGAAAATTAAACTGAGAAAACAATAAAACTTCATCACTCTAGTAGTCATGCAAATAACATAGGGTTAGCATGCTGAATTACATTATTTTCCTGACATAAACAGACATGGATACAAAGAAAGATAAATAAATACTTAGATTACCTAAGTCTTGCCATTTCCCATACAAAACTAGAGATTGAAGAAATTGTCTGAATTAACTTCTTGCTCTAAATCACAGAAAAGAAATCTAAAGTAATGTTTGTACATGACACTTTACAATTCAAAGAACTAATTTGAAGTTATTAACCTCTTGTACCCCAACTATGACAAGAGACTATGAGTCAAGAAAATCTGTACCGTCTGCTACTGTTGTTGATGTATGTCACTCGTACTACAAGGAACAAGTTTGGATATAGAGTATCCAGATCAGAAGAGTTCTTCAGATAAAAAACCTTGAATGCCTTGCTGAAATATGAATTAAAGAGACCAGAGACATGGTAGGAGAATAAAAAAGATTTTTTTTAAAGTACCATCAATTTATGTTCTATGTTGCAAGTTCTAAGTTAAAAAAAAAATCAAATTATTATGATTAAACTGACCATATTGCTTAAGCTGTGCCTTTTTTCATAACCAGGCAGCATATATTCTACAATTGCACACAGAATGAAATCCCTAGTAAGAGATACTCTGTTGAGCAAATTACAAAAAGGCTCCTACACTTGCCATGAGTAATAAGTGTATAAAAGTTCAATGTGTGTCTTCTACCACAGTTGGCCTAGCTGGTGCACAAACGCAAAGCTGCAATCAAAGACAGTTGTGCAATTTAGACCTTAGCTAGTATTTTGAAAACATAGAGGGAGAGGTAGTATTAAACTACTAAAGAAATATTTATGAAAAGGGCACAAAGTACAATCAAGGACTACTGATCCATGGCAAAAAAATAAGAGTGCAGTCATGAAAAACTAATATATTTTTGCCAACACCCAGTTGGACGTTATGATCAGCTCTACTTATGTACAACTCTATGTAAAAGCTTTGCCCTCCAGTCTCCAAAACAGCTAGATTAATGTTCTGTATCATCCAAAAATATGCCCTCTGTCACGATTTATCTTAGAGCAACTTTCAGAAATCAGTCATAACCTTTGTTTAAAGGTTTTATTTTTGAAATCCTAACACAAACTTGGCTGTAGCATTGTCAACAGGGAATGCTACTACAGAGAGACTTAAATGATGCTGTCACGTAGAGTAGAATAAATTAGTAAACCAGCTAATTATACATTAAATCTGGTATTTACTCCTCTTTGTTATAAGAAAGCTTTTTCCTGCTATGGATGAAATATAGTAATGTGCATAAAGCCACATAAAGAGCCATTTTGGTTTTACCATATCAGTATCGCTCAGTGTCTTATTTTAAGATTTTTATTTCTATTCATGTGATGGCCTCGTGTTTTCTTTTGGCTTCAGTTTCAGAGTTTTCAAATTTTGAATGTACACATTGAGAAATACCCCAGAGGTCAAATCCCAATTTATTAGTGTCTGAAATCTCATTATTTTTGAACAATCTCGTTAGTTTAAGACCTAACTGGTAATTTTTTATGCTTAGGCTTATTAAAATTGATAATAATGTAACCAATGTAAATCCCTTCTTTATATAAATGAGCAATTAGAAACAATGTAAGGAATTACAAGCTATATAAATATTTTTTCATTACTTTTGTGATAAATGTGATGAAATTTTCCCTGCAGAAGGTTGATTATGAATCAATCACAATCAGATGTCTCTGCAGAAGCGACCAGTATAAAGAGGAGACAGCCTGGCTTTCCTCAATCAAGTCAACTTTAATAAAGATCTCTTATGTGTGCATTTAGTATTTAACTACAGTACATGCCAATGCAATTAAATAATTTAACTAAAATATCTGATTTTTTGTGATGTGTCTCTTGTTCTCTCACCGTGGGCGGACAGAGGAGAGAGGGTAGAGCAGATACAACCTTAATTCCTATCATAAAAATAAGCAGAATAGCATTTTGTTTTTACAAAAAAATCATAAATGAGAACAAAGGGCACAGTTAATTTTCCTCCCTGGAACCCCTCTCTGAAGGTCAGCTCTGATTATCCCGTATCCCAGTGACAGATGACAATAGCTAATACTGTAAATTACCTTTTCTTCCTCTCAAAGGAGCTACGAGGAATCTGCTTTTCTCATTCTGTTCTGCGTGCTAATACTTCGGTATGTGAATAGCTTCATAGATTTGTGTACCTCCACTGACTTCAAATTAGTTTAAAAGTTAAACGTGTAAATGTTTGCAGGAGCAAGGCCTTTGTTTGCATGTTGACCTCCTTTAGACTGGACTAAAATGACCGATATGACTAGGGGCTTTTGAGGATTGTGGAAGGGGAGAAAGTATGAGTTTTGCTTATATATGTGTAAGATTTCTATTGACTGACAGCGTTGTTTTCAAGTGCCACAGGAAGACTGGGGTCATAAGGAAAGCCATTGGTTTGCCTCATTTAGTAAGGCAATATTGGATATTTTTAGGATCAGTAACGGTAATTTTCTTGCTTTGTGTTAGTGACTGCAAATCAACATTGTTTCAAAGATACAACTGATGCCATAGGGCAGAATAAGGGAAGTTTAAGTGAGACTTTTCATTTGCAGGAACGCAACTGCAAAATACCTCAAGCAGCAGTTTCCATGTACTGTTTAATTATCCAAATGTAGTGACTGACACAAGTTTTTAGAACACTGAAAAAATAACATCAATAAGAAAAACGCAGGATTAGCCAATTCTTTTTCTTCAGTCCCTCTTTGAAGATCACCTGTAACTAGTTTAGAATATGGTTGAATAGTATTACATATTTAGTAAATTAGGTACAAATAGAAAGTGGTAGAAGGTAACTACAACTAAGCTAAAAGGATTTAAGTGATCTTCATAGATAAAACATTTATGTTGTAATCCTTACACTGTGAATTACATTCATTACTGCATTCAGTGTGTTATATTAATTAATCAAATGCATATGAAAAAGTGCATAGGCGTGATAGTCATTGCCTAGCAAAGAGGAGTTGACACTAATGACAGAAGAGGGCTACAACAGATATAAAACCATTTTGTTAGGTCAAAATTGATTTAGGGAAAGAATGGTAAGAGCTTCTACTCCAAAAGTAAACGATATTCTCTGTTTCAAAAGGACAAACTTTGATAAACAAGGGAACTTAGTTGTGAAGTCAGGGACTGAGGAATTCAAATATTGAGGATAATATAATGATTTTAAGTCAAAAGGATAAAAGTATGTGGACTTTGTGTCTCAAGAAAGCGGGGAAAGTTCTTCTGAAGGGCTTCAGAGCTAGTTGAATAAATAACCACATGCAAAACCCAAAACATTTACAAAATGGCAAAGAGAATTAAGCACAAAGGAGATGTTATCCAAGGGATCAAGCAAAGGAAGGACAAAGTGAGAATTGCCAAAAGTCAAGCTGAGTTAGACTTCCAAAAAGATATGGAAGGCAAACAACAAAAAAGATTCTTCAACCCCATAAACAAAAAACAATAAAGGACGGACTGTAGGGCTATAGAATATGAAACGGAGAGAGATAGGAGATAATCTTGGCAAAAGATAAATTTCACTTTGCTATTGATCTGAAACAAATACTTTGCCTCAGTTTTTAATGAGTACAATGACTTATCATGGGAGCAAAGACATCTTAGATAATGGCAGGAGCATGTGGAAAAGCACAGTTCAGAACAAAGGTACAGCAGAACTCAAGAAAATGAATGCAGCCTGTTCAAGAGGTTGCATCTTCTCCACCCCATTCCTGAAAGGAACTAGCACATGAGCTCACAGGTCTACTGCTAGGTGAATGGAGAGGAGCAACTTTCACACCTATCACAGAAAAGGTGGTTAATTCCAGCAATGGCATTTTTATAGCCCATCACCGTGACATCCAGGCCTGCAGAACACACATAAACTAGTAGCAATTACAGTTTAGGCCAAAATTGAAATTCCTAGCATTTTTATTTCATTCAGCTTTTCCAATTGTAATTGAGTGATTATTCTATTTGCCAAATATTTGCTGCTGGATATGTAAGCTAAACTTTGAGAAGCTTCAGTCACTTCATGTTTTTAATAAGACATAATATATACTGTCAAAGTATTAAATGTATGCTACTTCTACTATTATGATTTAACGTATATGGAATTTTACAAGACTGACTTAATTGCCAAGCTTCCTTTTTTTTTTTTTTTGGTCAGCAATTGTCATTTGTCAGGAGACAAACTGTGTGGCAGTACTAGACTTACACCTATCAGTCAAATCTGAACTAACTGCAGAGGAAACCATAACGGCATCCTGAAAAGGATTTCACAAAAGGACAATTCTTCATATTTACTTTCCTCATTTAATTTAGAAGGATATTTGCAGGTTGTAGACAATAAATTCATTTATTCAATAGGACATAACCATGAGGTGCTTGCAATCACTATTTTGAGCTAAAAATAGCTTGAGTTACTGAAAGATCATTGCTGCTTGTTACTATAATGACACAATTTAGAATTTCTATCATGTAGAAGAACAGCCCAGATATGCTGTTCCATGACTTTAGACTCTCTGAACTGTGAAGTTGACTGGGGTTGTTGTCCTCTCCGTAAGCAGAAATCTGAGAAGCAGGGCAAGTAAATCAGAATGGGAATGGAGGAGCAGGGCCAGGTTGGCAGTATTAGAGATGAGTGCTTTTGTTTTTAAAAGAAGGGAAAAAATGCCTTGAAAGTCATGCATTCTCTGTGCCTACACAGGCTCTGTAGCAACTTCCTTTTCTGTTCTTTTTGTAGCAACCATCAAAACAATTGAGGAAGAGAGCAGAAGTGCTCCTCCTCGCAGCACACTACAGTTTTTGCTTCTCACAGTCACATACCAGGGTTGCATAGAATTAGCGTAACATAACCTTTACATAAATATTAACAATGAATGTTCTCCTTCACAAAGAGCGAGCACGATTCTTTGCTGCCCGTCGGGTGGAGGGCTGGTGAAGGCGGCTTTATTCCATATTTGAATCTTCATTTTTCTTGGCAATGCCTCTCATGTAAGTTGGCAGCTCTAAACTACTTTGCTGCTACAGCCTCCTGTGGATCATTGCAGCAGCTCAAAATAGCTGTTCAAAGTGAGGAAACCTCTACAGAAGTATTCCGTAGGGAGAAATTTCAAGAACTCTACAGCCCCTTTGTGCAACTGGGAAAGTGTAAAGAGACTGGATAAGAATATAGAATTCATCTTTGTCCTTTCCCTACAATAAAACATTCATACTTTCTCATCTTTCTTTCTGGACTTGACACGAAGCTTGCCCTATTCAAGAATATGGGTAAGAGCAAAGATTGCTTCACGCCAACTCTGTGAGCTCTGTGCTCTGCAGCTGGTTTAGCAATGAAAATGGGGAGCAGTTTCAGCACCATACAGGCTTGCATCCCGTTTTTGACTGCCCCAAAGCTCTGTTTTGGCATGCAGGAACTCTGAACTGCTCTGACTGTTGGGCTTGGTTACACATCCAACATAAAAAAAAAGCAAAACGGAGTTGATACAGTTACAACAGTTTTTTACTATGTACAATTTCCTCCTGCACACAGGGTAATGTACCTGGCCAGATACAGCCTGTTGCGCCAGCAGATTACTACAAAGGAACTAGGTCATAAACAATTTTTGGCCCTGTGTCTTACAATCATATGATGATATCTGAGCCTTCCTGTCTTCCGGAGCCTTCCTTCCTCCAGATTAAAATGCTTGACCAATGTTACTAAATCAATTTAAAAACTGCTCTAGTTAAATTAGCGCAACCCCTTTGAATGGGCATTTTCAAACCTGCTAGTCCTTCAGCTCGTGTTCTGCCCTTTATCTCTGGGTAATCTCAGTCGTAAACATGAATTCAGTGACCGTCTTTCCAACGATGACTCACAGAACCTCCCTCTAATCCACAACAATCTCCTTCTGTCCTTCCTGAAACCTCAGCCTGTCTCTCGGACAATACTTTGTTCATGTCTAGTTGTCAGTCAAGATCAAAAAAGAGCTTTCACTGTTTCCCTCCTTTCTCTCCTCCACCTGTTTTGTGTGTATCTTTCAGCAACCCAGCCTCTCATGAAGGAAGGCCTGCAGCCTTCAGCGTTAATATAAACCTCTTTTTAGGTGTTCATACCCACACTCTCTGGCTTCAAATATACTACATCACCCTGCTATTTTTCTATCACTTCAAAGTACTTGTCTTTGTTTTCAAATTCTTCCACTGTGTCATCTTACTCAGCGTTGAGATCATTTCCCTTCTCATGTCAGCTGGTGATACTGGGCTGTATTGTCCCTTGTTAAACTTTCAAACAAGTACTTCACACCATGTCGTAGGTTATCCCTTCACACTGAGAAGCTCCCTAGAAATAAAAAATAATTGACTTCATTTTTTTGAATCTTGTCCTCCTCTGCAGTGTCTTAGAAACATTCTTATGGGTGATTGGTGTGCCTTAAAACCAAGAAACAACAGTCACAGCTAGTGGGTTAGGCCCACTCACAGTAGTGTCTGGTAGCAGGTGAGAAGACATTGAAGTCCTGAATTGGAAAAGGCAGAGAAAGCACTAGTTGAAGGGGGCAGACAAGAGCATAGTCAGACTTCAGGGAATGCTGGAGTTTGTGTGCACATGGTCCAAGGCTCGGGATGAGACCACACTACAGTAAAAGACCAGGAAGTCAGAGACTCCATAGAAGACAGGATCCAGGACAAGAAAAAGACACATCTGGCTGGAGCAGTGTCACACAGATCACTTGTGAACAAAAAGTAGGATTGAATACCTGACTGAAAACCAGGGACTGATGTTAAACTAACAGGAGACGGGACTAGGAACTCGCATTACGGATCCAGAAACAAGGAGGGGAGGCCTAGAGTTAAAAATAAACTGAGAATATGGCTGGGCGGAGTCCACAAACTCTCAGCTGTAGTTTCATAAGCACTTTATGCCGATATAACCTATCATGGCTACTGAAGCAAGTGGTCCTGCACTCCCCATCCATAATTTCTTGTGCATGCCCAAGCACAACCTCTTATTTATACCAACACAAGCATTTATGTAGCTGGGACATGAAGCGGCTTGGGAAACTGATACAAGTTAAAGCTGATCACGATTATAAACTCTTAACCATGATTAAAACTAAGTAGTTAGCATTAAACCTGATGCAGTCCACTACACAACCACGCAGTGCTTGTACCGGCACAAAGAAGGAGGCAGAACGCAGGCAGAAATAAATGGTTGAGAAAGGAAGACCTTTTTATGGTGGTAACAACTTAAACAAAGTTAATAAAAACCAGTGAAACCACAGCACTGGAGAACATGTTTCTCTGCCAGCTATAAGGCTGTGTTAAGGGTGCCTAAAGTGGCGACCAACCACCTAGGGAATGATTCACATCCAGCTGCCTTGGGAATGAGTCACTCCGTGAGTCACTCCTCCGCTCGTGGACAGAGCCCACTGCCTATTATGTTGTGCGATACTATCTCAGTGTCTCCTAGTAGGGACTCATTCATCTGTCCTCAGCCATCTGCTGCTGCTTGTCCCATGCTTTCTATTGTAAGTTCGTTGGGGCAGAGAGTATTTTCTGGACTTCATTTGCTCGGTAGTGAGGGTTTCCTTGGACTATGAAGTATTAATAACACTAATAATTAATAATAATAATAATGTAAGATATTATAATATCGATTAAAAACGTTTTAAACGACCATAAAGCTGTTTAGTTTGCAACAATTTGTTCTAAATATAAAAATAAAAGTATTGCAGCTAGGCAGATATTTACACACATACCCCCTCCTCCCCGCAGACGCTTTCCCTCCTGTGCTGCGCACCCAGCTGCACGTCCTCCCCGGTCACTCGCTCCTTGTGCCGCACACACACGCATCAGTAACTTCTTACTTCTCAGTCACACACGCACAGCCCCTCCGAGGGAAGAGGGGAGCGAGAATTAACGTGTGAACCCTCAGTTAAGCCTCCTCTTTACTAGCTACTCATACACGTTAGAGAAAGCGCGGAGGGCAAGAAGCGTTAGGCGCAGAGGGAGCGCTGCAGCCTCGGCCCGGGAAGAGGCTTTATGCTCGGCTCGGGCTTCCTCCTTGCTACGCGCCTACTCGTTTCGGGGCTTGCTCCCCGTCGTCTCTCGGCCATGTTCAGCCCCGCTCCCCCCTCGCACCCCCATGATCGCTCACTACCGACCATAGGCCACGCTTCCCCCCCACCCCCGGCGACGTCGCGGCCACCACACCGCGGCCGCAGGCGCTGCCCCGGCCCCGGCCCCGGCCCCGGCCCCGCCGCCGCCCGCGCTCCCCGCTCCCGCTCCCTGCGAGCTGGCGGGCGGGCTGCAGTGGGTGGGGCCAGAGGAACCGGCATATGCCTCGACAGGCGTCAGTGCTGTCCTATGGGAAGCAGGAAAAGGCGGGCCCGAGCGGCGGTGGCCCAATGGCAAGCGCGATCCTACGTGATGCGGTTACCTGCGAGCTATAAAAGCAGCTGCGTGCGCGCTCGCCCCTCGCTTACACAGTATGGCCGGCGACATTAGCTAGCGCTCGCTCTACGCTCTTCTCTGTAACAGGGGAACATACGGACTACAAGGAACCGAACCGCATCGCCTGCCCGCCCGCACCCCCGCTCGGACTGTAACCCTCTCACACACGCTAACGCCGCATCTGCCGCCGCGCACTCCGGGTGGTTTTCGCTGGTTTAAAAAAAAAAAAATCCTTCTTTTTTTCTTCCTCCTTTCCCCTTTCCCCCCCCCACTAAATTAATACTAAACAATTCCCCTAGAAGGTGAAACCCGCCCGGGACGGACTGGGACCCGGCGGCGGCAGGGCGGCCCGTGCAGCAGCGAACGGTAGCGGCCGGGGGCGGTAGTTTGGTTGTCGTTAATTTCTGTGGTTGTTGGTTGCCGAGTTGTCTCACCATGAAGGAGAACGGTGCACACTTCTTCGAAGGGACCGAGAAGCTGTTGGAGGTGTGGTTCGCCCGGCAGCAGCCCGCGCAGCAGGAGCCGCACCAGAGCAAGGGGTCCGGCGATCTCCGCACCATACCCAGGTCCGTTAACGGCCGGGGTGGGGTTGGTGGGGGGGAGGCGGCGGGTGGGGAGCGCAGCCGTTAACGGCCGGGGGGCGGGAGGGGCCGGTGAATGACCGGCGCACGCGGGGCCCGGGTGTGGTGGCGGTGGTGGTGCGTATCTGGGTGGGGAGGCGGCGGCCGACAGTGTGTGAGAGGAGCGGGGCGGGGGTTGGGGGGGGGTGATGGCCGTGCGCGGGCTGGCGGCAGCGCTGACGGGAGGCTGGTTCCGGGGTGGCTCGGCAGAGCCGTTGGTGGCAACGGTGGCGCGCGCGCGCGGCGGGCTCGGCCCCGGGGTGGCCGCCGAGCTGTCGGCCTCCTTCCCCCTCCCTCGGTGACAGCCCCGGCCTCTTCTCTCTGACGGCGCAACGCTGCCGCGGGAGGGCAGGAGGTGACCTTCCGCTGCCCTCCAGAGACCCCCCCTCAAGGCCGTGGCGCCGGCCCGCGGAGGCCCTTGTGTCCCGGCCGGGGCGGGGGCGGGGAGGTGGCAGTGGCGGGGACGGCGCGGCGCGGAAGCCATTCCCTGCCGCCACCTCGTGCAGCCCCGTGCGGTCCCTGCCGGCAACATGTGGCGGCGGGGAGAGGAGAGCCGGGCGTGTGCCGCGCCGGCCGGGAGTGCCTGCGGGGGGAGGCGGATGGCGGAGTGTCGCAGTGCTGCCGGGGGCATGGCAGTGGCGCCCACCCCTCTGCACCGAGCCCCCGCGCACGTTGCGCTCCCGGCAGCCGTGTGGTAGTAGCTGGCCCCGCTCGCAGGGGAGAGCCGTAGAAGTCTTGTTACGGTGGGGCTTCTTGCCCTCGCCAGCTTCGGGATGGGAAGGCTGGGAAAATCCCTGCCCGTTGGGACCGGCTGTGCTGTATTGCGGAAAGAGGGGGATAGGAATCTCGTTCCCGGTTCATGGAAGCTAGAAAGGGGAGATCGCTCTCGCTGTCGCGACGAGGATTGATGGTTCCCTCACATGGCCAGTTTCGCAGCGACCGGCACCGTGTAGCTGGCGTGGTTCATAGAGCGGCTCTTGCGGAGAGAAGCAGGCGGCACACGGGAACCCTTCCCGGGTCTCCCTGTGGCGTGGTAGGCACCGGAGTGAGGCAGGCAGCGGCGGGGGGGGATGCCCCCTCCTCCCCCAGAAGTGTGGCTGGAGCCACGATTTACACGTGAGTCTCTTGGCTCCGCTCCCAGATCGCGCTGCCTCCTTCCCCCCCCCCCCCCCCCCCCACCATTGACAAGTTGAGGCCAATGAGAGCTGGGCGCCGCGAAGGGGTGGGCCGGCGCCTGTCACCCAATGGGCATGTGAAGAATGTGCTGGCGCTTCTTTCACTGCCACCCAGGGAGGGAGGAAGAAAGGCCCGAGGCCCACACAGCTTCATGTGTACACGTGTTTCAAAGTGGGCCCTGTCTGGGAGGGGGCAGCTCTCTGCTCCTACGGCTGAGGTATGTCCGCTTGGCCTCTGTTAGCACAGTAGCCGATGGCCACCTGCCGACACGCAGGTGATCTTTGAAACCGTGCTGGGCGAGACAGGCACGAGATGTCTTTACTGTAGATTGCCAGTACAGTATTTTATGGGAGGGGGAGTCTGGAAAGACTGGAATACCTAGACTTTTGACTTGCAACAGTAAGAGGTCCAACTGTAGATCTGCAGAAGAGATCGTGGCACAAGTGTCCCTAAAGTGTCAGAAAATGAGAGCCGCAAACTTGAAGCGCAAAGCAAGATCCACTTATGTACCCTAGCGTGGGCCCAGAACTATGTAGAGGTTTATAGGAGGGACAAGATTGGTATGTAGATGTAATCAGCTGACATAGTTGGAAAAAGCAGGCTTGTCTTAAGCATACGGGGCAAATCTGAGGGTTATACTTATGTCAGTAGTTTACTTATCAGTATGGTAAACTGTTTGACTTTTCAGGTTCAGATGGTAGCTGGAGGATCTGGTGTTTTCAGTGTATCCAGAGCTGCTTGTGTGTATCACTGTTACCCAGTGGTCTTTGGTCAGGGAGCTTGGAGGAGAGCTTGTCATGATATATTGAATGTTTGGAATATGGTAATAATGGTAGCATCTCCATTCAAAGGCATACTTAGCATATACTATTTGTCTTTTCCTTTGTTTTGGTATTTCTCAGCAAATTTCCTGTGTGTGTATATCGGTAGAGTTAGCTATCCAAATATCTGAATTGCCAGTGGACAGATAACTGCCTTTCCTGAAATAATGAGTAGTCTATGTTGGAGGTGTGTGTATATATATACACACAGCAGTAGCTCATGAGTAGTGGAAGCTTTGTTTCTGCTGTGCCAGAAGCACTGCATAGTACATGTTTAGTTCTGACCTGTTGGCGTAATGAGGCTCATGTAACTTTCTGACTTGTGAAGCTGTTTAGACCTTTTTGAATAATGCGCTTAACATGGAAATAATCAGGTATGGTCATACAGTTACTTGAGATTTGATGGTGTAGCAGATGCCACAAGGTAACAACTTGTATAGTTAATGTCCAGGCAATAATGGAAGACTATTGCAGATCCTAGCTGAAATACATGCAGATAATCTGAGTTATGTAGGCACTTCAGGATTCCTGTCGTGTTTGACTTCAAATGTGAAAGATTACAAAAGGACTCATTTGACTTTGCGTTAATATGCTGGTGTTGGAATATACAAATCTAGTTTAGAGATGGCATTCTGCAAATGCTTTCCTCATTGACGCATTCATGCTCTCTGGTGTTCTGTTTGTCAGCTCAGGCTCATGTTTTCAAAACTGCAAAATTAATTTTTAAAACTGCTCAATAGCATTTAATGTAATTGCAAGGCAGGTGCTGTGATGGTTCCTTTGTATGGCTTAGATATGGCTGTAAAGTTTTAATAGAGTAGATACAAACTGTTAACTGTTGAACATGTGGTCTTTAACACGGTTTCAGAGCTGTGAGCAAGCTTTGAAGGCCTTTGTGTTAATTGGCTCTTAGAAGCTGTGTACCTTGTTGGTAGGAAGCTGTGATATATCTGAAAATTGCTGTTAACCTGTGTCCAGGAGTAATTATCAGTGGTACTGTGTTGCTAGCATGAAATGAAGTTTTATAAACATTCGTTGATAAATGCAAATGAAAAAATTCTGAATACAGTATGCTAATTCTATAAGGGCAATTAAATAAGCTAGTTTATGTTGTACAGAACTTGAAATCAAAGCTGCAACTACAGAACAATAGCTAAATTAGAGTCAAGTTGCAAACCAGTTGAGCTTGCCTTTTGTATTGTAATACCTGCTTAGTAGTGAAATGTGAGCCATTCATCTACTGAATGACTAAGCTGGTGTTCAAAGCTAAAAATTTCCATGTTGCATGTGCTTGCTAGGGATTAGATATGTGAAAGGCTTTGGATATCACCAGCAAAAACAAAAGGGGGGGGGGGAAGTTAAAGAACTGATGCAATTAAGAAATCTTTCACATTTTTTTCTCCTATGGGCAAGCCTGCTTTCTAGGGAATAATTTGGATAGGTGTAAAGTATTTGAGAGAAAAATTATACTTATTGTTTTAATACATTCCGTAAAGGTCCCAACTAAAAATTTAAGTATTGAACATTTTTCTTTGCTGCTAAGATTTGGAGGGGGGGGTGTTCATTTGCTAATCAGTTCTGCAGAAAGGCCTTGTGGTTGAAATAGTGACAAGCATCTGAAGATGCCTACCCTACTTATTCAAAAGTGGAATGAAGTTAACATTTTTTTGTGGTCTTGAAATAATTTGCTTTAACTTCAGTGCTTGTTCTCACTACGCTTTGTAAAGCATTTTTTTAAAAAATAGCCTTAAACTATGTATAAAAAAGGAGGGTTTGCTGAAAACATGACGAACATGCTGCAAGCCCTGGAATTCTGTGGTGACTGAGTAGTGCATTCACTATCCCCACAGTAAAATTAGCTGTTTATTCCTTCAGATGATGTGCAACTCTGCATTTCCCATCTCAAGGCTTATAGTCTTGAATGTAAAAAAGTTTGAAACCATATGTTAATGATGCAGGTATTTGAGTCTATATCTCGGGCATTCAACCCTGGAGAGTACTCTGAAATTAAGCTTCTTTATGGACCTTTAATGTGCTTCCTATTTGTCTATATTCTGTGGACACACAAGAAGCTGGAGGAAAAACAGTGCAGTAATGAGCAATATGGAGTGACACTGATATGAGATTATCATCCTGTGCTGCACGAAAACTGCTAAGCACCAATACAGTTGAGCATCTGATAAGAGCCCTGTAAATACTTGCTTTGTACTGCACCCTATAGCCTGAGTCAACTCACTGCTGCAGTGCTGCTGCACTTCTACCACTTCCTTCAGTCCATAGGACCATAGCAGTGTTATCTGCGTGTTTTCTCAGAACAGTGATGGTGCAAGGAGCCTGGGCCATGAGCCCTCTTCTACTCTCACTCCTGCAGTGCTTCAGAACAAAACAGTGTAGAGCTACTCTGTGTGGAGACTGGGAAGAAGATGGGGTAGGCAGGATTGTGCCAGGATAAGGGCATCTGTCACTGTACTTGTTGAGCTTTTTTACATGGAAGTGAAAGGTCATCTGGAGAACTTTATGTAAGAATTCAGTCTTCCCCTCATCAAAATGGATATTCATAAACTAGATTTTAGCAACCAAGTTCAAAATTACAGGTAGAATACGCTTGTTGTGACTCTCTCAATTGTAATTAAAAAATGGTTTCACACAAAGGAAACAAGCCCTTCTACACTCACTGCCACTATTGATTGTGATACTGCATGTGGAAAGTTAAGACTTATGTTGAAGACTCTTTGGTATTTTACTACCTTACCACTGAAACTGCTAAAGAGTTTGGTTAGTCACTTTCCGTCAAAGATCTGGTCCCTTAGTGAGACTACATAGAGCATCCTATTACAATATGTAGCTACTGGTATATCCCTAAAATAGCTTTCCTGATGGCTGTTTACTCAGCCAGGGGAACAGGAAGGTTTGAGGTGTATGGCAGGTATTTGCTGCCTTACAGTGTGTTCCTTCTGGAGAAGGTTACATTCAGATGTGCCCTGATGTGCCTATTGAGGCTTGTGCTTCCTTGAACATCTTGAGTGTCAGGTCTGTTTTCTTGTTTTATATGAGACATAGGAATACCTCTTGGTCGGATGTAAAGAATGGAGTCACCATACCATGTGTACTGCTGTAACTGCAATAATGATGAAAGGCGTGCACCGGGAGCAATATGCAGCCTTTAAAGCACTGTCTGTGGCCATCGTTGTGCCGTTGCTGAAATATCTTTGTGTCATTTGGGAATTATTCTCTTCAGCAGTTGGCTCAGGATCTTCTAGGTAAGAAGTATTTTGTGAGGAGTACTGTTTGAAATCACTTTTGATGTGGATACAATTTTCCATTCAGGTGCCTGTCTTTAATTCAAGATTAAGTGCATGTCCCTGGAGAGTTTAAGATAAGGGAGATGCAGGCGGTCATTCTGTGTATCTGTGTTCAGAGCATGTGGAGAGTGTGTGGGTTTTGTGCATGTCACAGATAGTGCTGAAGTAAAATGATTGAGTTGCCAGTGCCTTGTATCTAAACTCAGGGTGTGAGCATAGTTCAAGATAATCTGTCTTCAACAACAATTTATAAACTAAGTTATAATTTTAATAGGAAATAATTCACATGCAGCTGTCTGCAGAAGAATACACCAGCTGCTGGGAGGTGCTTTTAAAAGCTTGTGACTTTTGTGTAGTTGGTCTGTACTGTATCTACCTGTTTCAGGGCACTTGAAACTAATGTTGCAACTCTGCTGACACTGGTATTCAGCCAGCTTCCATACTCCTTGGCTACAGCTCCTCTGCATAGGCAGTTTAGACAGGGCGTTAAGTTTAGCTCTTCTGGGTCATGGTATTGGTAGGGATTAGCCTACTTAACTGTAGCCTGCTAATGAGGTAACTGATATATCTACTGGCTCATAAAAATACTTAGTAGGTAACAGGTGAAGAAATAAGTTGCTCTGCAGTTTAATGCTTGATTTCTAAACAAGATCTTACAGTAAGTACAAGATGAAAATGCTTATTACTTTGATTACTACAGACTTGTCAGCTGTTCTATTTTAGTGAAAAGCTATGCAAGACTATGTATACAGCTTAGGCTATGTTTAGGAGTTTCATAGGGTTTATTTCCTAAGAATTCCTGTCCTACTGCAAAACAACTTTTCTTCACGGTGCTGTCTGGGCTGTGTTAGCAAGGTACTGTTGCTGGGATGGTATGCTTGTGGAGGCTGTTAGTTGCTGATAGGAAGAAGTTCTTGATGTTCTTTATCTCTTTAAATTGCTGTTATTCCTTTCCCTGTTGGCCTGAAACATCAGTATTGTGCTACTGCCTGATATGCTGGACTCCTGTGTTGAGAATGGGTTTTACCCCTGAAGGTAAAAGCTCAGAACAGGCCAGTAATTTGCATTGAAAAGTATGGTTTTATCTGGCAAGGAGAACTTGATTCATTGTTTATTCATTCTATATTTCACAGAAATACAAAATAAAGGAGCAAACATGATGATTTGGAACTTGGTTGAGAGGGACTGTTGGCTATTTATTTCATTACACACTTCAAGCATACTTCCTAAAAAATTAAAATACTACTCGGTTCTGATAGGTTTACTGTACTGATGTACCTGGGTGACAGCTTGAGTGGAAGTTATTTGCACTCTGGTAACAAGTCTGTGCTGATAAGGCACTAAACATTGCAACACAGGTATAGGAGTAGATTGCTAAACTTATTTTTTTTCTTTCTTTTGGCGTGTTCTGCTAGTCAAGTATAGAACAAGCAGCTTTCTACCATTCAAGCATGGACAGTTATTCACATTTGAGTAGATATATTCCAGTTGCATTTGATATTCTCTGAGCATGTGCAACCATTTAAGATGCATGTTGCTTGCCTATTGGAGAAACTTTTTTGACTTTCAGTAGGTGTCAGTTATTTGAAATTTCAGAAACAGGATCTTGTAGCTTTGGAATGAAGTGGATAATAAGCCTCCATAGCAGCGAGGAGTTGGCATGATATTCTATATGCTTGGCTGGAGGATAGGGAAGCAGTCTCCAGAGAAAGTGTGTGGGGTTGTACTGATGTCTGGCTATGGGAGATAATTTAGGAAATAGTAATGCAATCCACATACTTCCAGTTGAAAGGGGAGTTTTGAGAGCAGAAGCCCATGATAGCATTTTATTGAGAATTAGTCTCTTTGGTTCCCCTTTTTCACTTGGAGGCTTTGCATCCCAGTTAAAATTTCACTCAGTTATGAAATAGGAAGTAATGTTCTCAGGTATTTCACAGTTACTAACTTTGAGGATTTTTTTCTTGGCAAAATAAAATGGGATTAGCTGCAATACATGTACTGATAACCATTGAAATACTATTTTTAAGGTGTTTTTTCTTCTTTCCACATTAAGTGGGGGTAGACATTGCTTGTCTCGAACTAGTAATGCTTGATTATACAGATTAAAGAAAAGGAAGAAATGCAGGAGTTAGACTTTTAGTGAACTCAGTCTGCTTGGTACAAAGTAGTCCCAGATGTTCTTCCTTAGCTCTGCTTTAAACAATGGAAAATGTCAAATACTAAGGTCACCTTGTTTAAATAGATTATACTGAGATCAAATCCAGCATGTTAGTAGCCTTTCTGTAGTTTTCTGTGCTTAACTTTAAAATGCATACATGTACAGGCCAGTATTTCTCTGCAGAACTTCTCCCTAATGTGGCCAAGTCTCATCGTGGGTGCTGCAACCCTTTGTTAGTCTATTTTATGTCAGCTTCTGGATCAAGTCTGACACATTGTATGTTTCTCAACTCATAGGCTTTCTTCCTTAATGCTAATCGGATAAAATAATGAACTTACCCTTTATTTGTGTAAAGGATGAACACATGAACATCTAGCATATGCTTAGATATGGTTTCTGTAGTGGAATAGTGAAGAATTGAGCAAAGTTTTAATATGCAAAGGCCTTGTGCAACTGCAGATTTTGGCCATAGTACCTAAATACCAACTATAGTACTAATGAGCATAACTAGGGACTTTCTTTGCATGGAAGGCTTTGAACTTAATGTGCAATACTGTATTGTTGGTAGTATGTACTGATCCCTCATTGTTGGACTAATTAAACACCAAAATTCTTACATCTTCTACTAATACATGATTGAAACTTAAACGAGACATTTTCCTGAAGTGCCTGTACTGAACTGCACTACAGTGATACTTAAAAGAAAATTCTTACTTCTCTACATAAAGCTAAGGTTTTGACTGCCTGACCAGGTAAGAAGCTTGTGAAGGCTGAAATGCATGCTCTTGCAAAGCCTGAGATGGTTACATACCCATTAATACTTAGACAAGTACAAAATCAGAGTTGTAGTAATGTACAAATGGGGTTACTGCAGCTCAGCATCAGGCATTGTAAGGTCTCAGCTTTCATAAATGCTATGTCACACACTGGATGTTTCTTTAATGGCAGATAAAATATCATCATTAGTGGCGCTGGAATGATTTGAACAGTTATTCCACCATACTGAACCAAATTAACACATTACCTAGTTCAATTTACGGGAAGAATATAATTGGATGTTAGAGGGAAGATAGATACTAAGGCTGGCAAATTTGTGCACATGTGCTGTAGCTTCCAGAGAAAACTAAATCCTTCAGTCGTCAGCAAAATAGTGTCATTGTCTAGGAGCATTTAAAAAATAGGTATAATACAAACTATTGCACTTTTTGTGTTTACCAGATTTTTCAAAGATGAGCAGATACTTGTATTTTCATATATACTTGAGTGTCAGGAACAGCTGAACCCAGTCAATGACACAAGCATAGGGCTGAATAAATGTGTGGGACTTCATCTGAGCATTAAAAACAAGCTGGGGTTTTTTTGACATACAGATTTGAGTGGTCTGTGCTGTCATGTCTACAGTTGCAGAAGAGTATTTCATCAAGGTTCATTAACTGGGGTGGTAGGGGAAATCTCATTTTGATTTTAAGTATATAGTTATATCAATGAGTTCATAAACTTGTTCGATGTGCACTTAATTATGAGAGATTTTAAGATGTATAGGATTCTCTTAAACTCATTTTTAATAGCTTTAGCCTCATCTAAAAAGAGGCTGTAGAGTGAGTCTGTAAGTTAAGTGTGTTGTTCTTGTTGACTTCTGTATAGATATACTGGTTTAGTGCAATATATGATTTAAAAGGGAAAATGCTCAAATAGTAGTAGGAAAGGTACAGAATGCAGTTTCAGGAAGCATTCTCAAGTGAGGGAGAAATTAAGGCATTTATTTGCAAAGAACATCTGGATATTTTTTAGTTAGATGTGCAGCAGAATCTAAAACTTCAACTTTGCAAACCGACCAGTTTTCTAAGGCAAAAGGTTGGTGACTGCTGATGAAACCCTGCTGATAGAATTAACAGTGAGTGCTCTGTCCTGAAATCCCAACTACAGACCTTTTGCAGTGTCAATAAATGGAGAGAGGTCTGACACCCGAGGAGGGATTAGGCTGGGCTGAGCCATGGGCAGCTGAGCCAATCTAGTAGCTTGCTTGGTGATGAAAAAATTGCAATTCTTCCACATGCCCAACTGCAAAGGGTCCTGTAGTTGTTCCAGCTCTACTGATGGGCAGTTTAGTTTTATGCTGGATTAGTAAATTTCTTGGTTCATGACAGGTCTGAGCACAAGCCTGCACGTGGAATATGCTATGGGAAGGGAGGGATGGGAGAAGTAGGGCAGCTGTCAGTCTTGTAATTTTGTAGCTTCAGGAAGTGGTATCTGTTCCTGTCTGCTTTATAGTAAATTTGACTAGATTGGGTTCTACTAATCTGGTGTAGACACAAGACTGAAGTGACAACCAAAGTAGTTCTTTGCGAGTCTGTCACTTTGCATGAGTACTTGGAAGCCTTTGGGCTTAATTTGAGCCCTTTGATTTTTTCGGTTTCTTAATAAAATTCCTTGTAGAATGAGTAATGACAGTAAAGAATTGAAATATTAAACTTCTCCCACTATACTGAAATCTAGCACTGTAGCTTTAACTTGTGTTATATAACAACAGTTCAGTTCATTTTCATCTAAGTGTAATATTCCAAACTATTTGCTATAAGTCTTCTATATCATCTAGAGGTAGAAGGAGTTCTATGATCCTGATTGATGAAAAGAGGAATTCAGGTCATTGGTATGTATTAATTTTTAGGGCTGGTTTTCAATTCAGTTATGAACTTGACTCTAAGCTGGACAAATAAAACATGTTAATGTTGACTTGCTGGTTTATGACTCTAGTAGTTGCCAGTGACTACTGTGATGGAAGTACATGGAGATTCAACCTAAAGCATACCTTAAGTTATAACAATGAATTTTATCTTAGTACATATGGGATGCAGGACTTAAGGTTATCCTGACTTGCCTATTTAGAAGCTTGGGGTTGCTGTTTGACAATTGTCCTCATGCAAATTACACTAACGGATCCTGAGGAATACTTAGCCATTCACTGAAAGCTAAGAATATTACTGGATATTACTGTATTGTGGTAGACAGTTTCTATATAAAAAGTCCTCATCTTTCATACTTTCAGATCCAACAACTCAAGACAAGAGCTGTGGTCTTGTTTGGATCATACTTTTTACCCAGGGTTCCAGAAAGCTTCAGTTTGTTTAACCTGTTGTTTGTGCTCTTCTATAATTTCTTCACAGGATTGAGTGGGACAAACTTCTGGAGAATGTGCATTGTTTGATCATAAGTGTGACAAAAACTGACAAGCAGGAAGCTTATGTACTCAGGTAAGCCACTAGTTTATTCTTTTAGTCTCCAAGAGGTAAAAAAGTTAAAGCTGTCATACAGGATCCACTTGGCTGAGAATCCAATCTTGAGTTAAGATCCTGCTGTTCACGAGTACAACTTGCAGGGGTCTGATAATCATCATATTGTCATGCTTCTGTTCAGTAGCAGAAGTGTCTTCATGGTTATCAGTGTTTGTCCTTAACTAGAAGGATTAAGGACAGGGCTGTGGTGTTTCTGCACCTGATCATTGAATTTTGTCCAGGGACAAATAAGTCTCCCCGATTAAGAGGTTTAGGATTACTTCAGCAGAATAGTGCATCTAAGTGTCACTTCTAGGTCAGCGAAAACTGTGTCAGTAGATCGGCTTTAACTCCAGATAATGCAGTCAAGTGGAACAACTCTTGCAGCTGAGCTAAGGACATCTGTAAAAACGTAGCTTTCCTGAACTCTTGGAATTTTTGTGCTGTGCAGCAGTTAGTTGTAAGGACACTACTTTTGCCATGTGTTTTTCATCTTGCAAAATGCTTTCAAGCTTTTTCTACATGAACTTTACAGACACATTGGCATTCTCTGTTTTACTTCAGATTACAAAAACTGAAGCTTTTGTACTCTGAAAGACTGCCTTGAGGGCAAGGTTGGGCTAAGAGCAAGCTAGTCAAAGAAACTCTGCTGAAGTCTTGTTTCCGCAAGCTTCATATATTTAAAACAAAATTCTGAAAAGAATGTAACTAGCTACAGCTTTCCTGGATGAAGTATAACCTTCACTTTGAATTCTTAAACAGCATTCCAAAGTGAGTTAGTTATTTAAGCTAGACTTATTCCCATTGTTCAGTTACTTCATGAGAAGATACTTGTTGTACATGTTTAAGTGTTCTGGATGTAGTATCAACATCTCCGGTTCAGTAGGACTGTAAAGTATCTGACTTAGTTTATGCATAGTTAATTTCTGTATCTTACGCATAAGGCATATCATATAGCTGTGGCTATACTCGTATTATGAGGCTTCCTGTTCCTGTGGACAGGTGCTGATTTACCACTTTCCAGTAGTCAGCTTTCCTAGAAGATTCAGCCAGACAATTTATGAAATTCTGTTAAGGCTTTTGCCTTTTTTGAGTTGACTTTCTCATAGGCTTTTTTTCAGCTGAGAAAGTCAGATTTCAAGTTTGACCCTGTTCTGTGTCTGGGTTAAGAAATTAAATTGCATGTCTGTGTTGCGTACCCACTTCACAGCATCTTGGTATTTCTCAAATAGATTGAGAGTATGTAATGTATGGAGTACCTCTTTTCCTGTAGTCTGGTAGCTGTGTAATATGCTTGCTGCAGGTATTTGTTTTGGGAAATCATAACAGCTCTCAAATGTTAGCTAAAATCTATTTGGTTTGATCCATTTGCCAAGCATGTTTATGTACCATATGCTGAATGTTCACTTACAGTAATGCATTTGGTTGGGATAAGAACAAAGATCTAACCATTCTCTCCTGGCTTGTTTTATATAAAGCATTTAATATATTTTTAACACTTTTTTTTTTACAGTGAGAGTAGCATGTTTGTCTCCAAGAGACGTTTCATTTTGAAGACGTGTGGTACCACCCTCTTACTGCAAGCACTGGTTCCCCTGTTGGAGCTTGCTAGGGAGTACAGTGGGTTTGACTCAATTCAGGTAAGGTGCTAAAAATGCTGCATCTTCCTTAGAACGTACAAAAAGCTTTTTACTGATACTTCAAACTCACTGATTTTGTTAAATATTCTGAAACTTCCTTTGCCATTTATGTATGCTTCCTGTAATGGGAAGATTGTCATGTAAGATTGCTTGCTCTGCTGTAGGATTTAGCCTTCTGTTGCCTCTTAAAGGATGCTAACTTACAAATGCTATTGTGCTGAGTTAAGGTTACTTGAGGGTGAAAGACTTCCATGCCCATGTTGTCAGTGCTGTTTTCTTGTGGAAAACAAATTTGGAAGTAAGCTGACTCCTGTAGCTTACAAATTAAGCCAGGAAAAATCATATGCCTCTGAAATGAAAATACAGGTAGCAGTGTTCTGACAATGGAAACTTAGGTCCTGTGAAAGCTTATACTAAATGCTTGCTTTTTTTCTAGATTTTTAGATTCAAAGTGGACAGATATATTCAATATCTAAGATGCATCTTTATTTTTTCAGAGCTTCTTTTATTCACGTAAGAATTTCATGAAGCCTTCCCACCAGGAGTACCCACATAGGAATTTCCAGGAAGAAGTAGAGTTTCTTAACGAAATTTTCCCAAGTAAGTTCATGAAACTTCAGCAAAGTTGCACAGCTTGTGTGAAGTGTTGATGTGAAGTGAGAAGTGACAAGCAGTACAATACGTACAGGCTGCCAGGCCATTCATTCAGCAGTGCTTGCAGTTCTACAGCCAGCACAAGCTTCAGCTGCATAAAAAAAGCTATAAAATACTTATTTTCTGAGTTTCTGACACTAACTCGCCAAGGTCAAAATTTAAATCATACTAAGCTTGACACTTAGCACCTTGTCTTAACTGAGGTCATCTCAGACTTCCAAATGGAGTGTAGTAAGTCAGTCTGCAGAATCCAGCTCTCACTAACTCTAAAAGCATTAAAAAGACAGAATAGTAATTGAAGGTAATGAATACACTGGAGAAGAATGTAAGCTTTTCTCAGAAAAGTCACTGCACTAAAGATTGAATTGAAACATTTAATAACATCTAAAACCTACAAGAATAACCTTGAATTTTAACTACTGGCAGAAAAGGTTTTTGAAGGAACATGGAAGCTGTAGTACTTATCTGAGTTATTTGAAAATAAATGCTAATCATAAATTCATTAAATAGATGCTTAAGAGTACTAGGGTTTCCATTGGTGCATAGCTAAAGCTGTAATCTGAATTTCCTGCTAGTAGGCTCTGAACTGGGGTGCCCAGACCACCTTCTGAGGGAGCCTGTTTTTCTGATTATTGGCTTTACATTCCTGAAGTTAAATGCCTGCTTATTTGATACAGATGCCGACTGTGTCAGTGAGCCCTCTTAGTGTTCTGTGAAAGACTTCTACTATCTTTAAATATGAACTGAAGCTAGTCTTTTATGTAAAGGATCAGCTGTGGTACATTAACTGGAGACTTTTTGTCTTGTCAGATGGAGCAGCTTATTGCATGGGGCGTATGAATTCTGATTGCTGGTATGTATGTGAAGACTTCGAAATCATTGGGGTTTACAGTAGAACTTAACTTGGTGCTGCTAATATTTATTACACAAGTGATCTGTATTTTATATAGGTACCTGTACACCCTGGATTTCCCAGAGAGTCGGATATCCAATCAGCCTGATCAGACACTGGAAATTCTGATGAGTGAGCTTGACCCAGTAGTTATGGACCAGTTCTACATGAAAGATGGTGTTACTGCAAATGATGTCACTCGTGTATGTTTGCTTGAAAACTAAGTGTTTTTGGGAATGGTGGAAATTGGGCAACAAAATGCTTCACTTACCATTTAATACAAAGCTTATTTTTTGGTAGGAAAGATCTCATAGAAAATGTCAGGTTAATGTTTTGGAGGTAGAATTGATTTAACTCTAGAATGTTTTGGGGAATATAACTTTGCATTTTCAATGCCCCTGATTTAATCTATTGAAAGGAGCAATTTGCTGTGCTTTGGGTGATTGGAAGCTTATCCTCTGAAAAATGGAGGAATAGGAATAAAAACACAATTGAGTAACTTCCACTGAAGGATGGGGATTATGAAGAGTAAGACTTAGACTGAAGATAATGAATACGAAGGGAATCTGTGTCAAAATAAAGGTTAAATCATGGAGCCATTTGGATAACTTGGGGGGGGGGGGTGGTCTAAGCATAACTTGATGGGTTTTGTCTCCTTTTCTCCTTCCAAATGGGAAAGTCCTGTGACATGAACAAGTTTCTCTGACAAGCACATTGACTTCATCTGGTTTTCCATCTTAGGCTTTGATTCTCATACTGTATTTGCTATTGAGATTTGGCTGTAGCTCAAGTGCTGTGTGGGAAATCAAAGTGCTTGGGATTGCGCTTCATTCTAGAGTATAAAGTAGTATGTTCTCACACTGGAGTAAATGTAAACAGCCTTTGCTTTGTGGGTACTGGTTAAACAGGAGCTCCGTTTTCCATTTTAGTTGCAGAAGCAATTATGTATTCTAAGCTGTTCCCTTCTCTTGGAGCTATGCAGCTTGGTTCTGTAAGAGGCAAAGTATCTGATGATAACTTGCATGCAACTTGGCACTCAGTCACTTACTTGGTGACAGGATGCAAAGCAAGTTCATCTACAGTGGTACACATTATCAAACTGACTTGTTATTGGGAGAATTGGTGTCCGGTCCCCTAAATGGGTGTTCATTCTGTCTTTGAGTTAAATCTGAACAAGTATAAGGATGCATGGTAAACTGAGTGATGTCATTTTAACTTCTCTTTCAGATGAGTGGAATTCGTGACCTGATACCAGGTTCTGTTATTGATGCTACAATGTTCAATCCTTGTGGGTATTCAATGAATGGGATGAAATCGGATGTAAGTTTTACACTTATTGGTAATTAATATTAAAACAAATAGTAATTATTTGGTGGTAATAATGTATTTTTTTCAGGGAACTTACTGGACTATTCACATCACTCCAGAACCAGAGTTTTCTTACGTTAGTTTTGAAACAAACATAAGTCAGACCTCTTATGATGACCTGATTAGAAAAGTTGTAGAGGTTTTCAAGCCAGGAAAATTTGTGACAACCCTCTTTGTTAATCAGGTGAGTTTTCTTGCATTGGCTTGTCAGCTCCTGAAATGTGTATAGACACAAACAAAGGCTAGAGGTTTTTTACTGGGATGTCAGTAGTTTCCAGTTTGCCTCTATATTTGGATGGTAGTTTCTTTAGAAAGTAAAAATACTCTTCAGTATTGCTTTGGCATGTACTAAATCTGATCTCCAGAAAACTTAAGAAATATTAAGATAAGGCAGCCCAATCTCAGTATTCTCATGACTTCCTGTGCAGTTCTGTAGAGGTGTAATTTCTTGCTTTGGCTTTTTTCTGGATTTGGCTGCAGCTGTCAGTTGTGGAAGTGCTGCTGTTAATGGTGATGCTTCCAGACAGGGATTTGTAGAAAAGCGGTACCATACATAGCAGAATCGCTGCTTGGGATTGAAAGTTCCTGCAGCACTGTCAGGCATGGGTTTTGAAGCTTGTTGGAAACAGTATCACAAGAACCACACATAAAACATGTATCATGCTAGTCCATCTTTAAATGCTAAGTTTAAAAATAATTTTCACTTTTTTGTTTTCTAGAGCTCTAAATGTCGTACAGTGTTTTCTTCTGCCCAGAAGATTGAAGGGTTTAAACGTCTTGATCACCAGATTGCCCAATTCAGTGATTATAATTTTGTTTTTACAAGTTTTACAAAGAATCGCCAGCAACAGCACAGTTGATTAAGAATGAAGAAAAAGCGCAAAAAGAAATCCCATGTAGAAGGTGGTGGTTGCTTTCTAGTTAATGATTCAGGGGGCCATGCTTTCCACTCCCACCACCTTGTAGTTGTGGAAAGCCCTAGGTGTAATCATAGTATAACCATTTTGAATTGTATGCATTATTATATCAAGGAGTTAGATATCTTGCATGAATGCTCTCTTCTGTGTTTAGGTACTCTATGCCACTCTTGCTGTGAAATTGAAGTGCATGTAGAAAAATCTTACTGTATGAAACTTTACATCACTTGTAAAAATGATTCAGGTAGAATTACACACAGTATAGTTTTTCTCCAGGTATCACCAAAAATTCCCCACAGACAAGGATTTCGTCCTCATTAGACTTCAGCCTCAACCTGCTCACTGGGGACAGTTCTTTGTTAAATTGTCACACTTTTTTTTATCTATGTTGTGATTTCAGTCTAAAACAGTTTTTGACAAACTTTTATGATTTCTAATGAAACTGATTCCTAATTAACACTTTCATGTTTGGAGGAAGTTCCTAAAACAGTTACAAATTGTTTTGCTACTACAGGTGGTGGTTGATTTATTTTTAAATCAGACTGACTTTTTATGCTCTGCTCAAGCTTATAGGAATTTGCTCAGCTATACTGTAGCACTGGGCTAATGCATTGGTCTTTCACCTTTAGAACTTGGCTATAGGTACTAATGCAGGTTAAATTTCATCTTACCCTAACGCTTGTTTATCTGTCCACATCGCCAAGCTGTCACACTGCTACGTAATGGCAGAATTTGAAGAAGGTCCAAGAGTCAATAGGGGAAGAGCTGAGTCAGGATGCAAGCGCTTTGGCATAGTTGCGTGACAGCTTTGCAAAGTGCAAGTTCATATTGGCACCAGACATTTTCTCTCCTAATCACCAGTTATGTCAGGCTGAGAAGCTGGTGCTCTGGAGCACTGGCAGGTAGATCCTAGTGAAGGAGTGGAATTTGCCAGGCTGGATGTGTGGATTGGTTTGGATTATTCTCAGTGAAACCTGTGACCTACCACTTCTAACTGTAAAGAGTGCTTCTAAACTGGTCCAGTGTCACTTCGTTTTGTTGTTCCAAGCAAAGCTAATGCCTCTATCTTGTGACAGTCCTGTGACATTGTTGTGCATGTGACTTATGTTGTATTTGAGTGTTGTGACTTCATCTGTTTTTTCTTCCTAATTACTAAGGTGGTTCCTCTTACTGTGACTTGAGGGCATTAAGTGAAGGCATAGAACAAGAACTGTCTGGGACACCTGGACAGAAGTGAAGTAGAATGCTGTTCATAGAACATGAATAAGTGTGTAATTCAAAGTCACTTTAATGGGTATTGACTAAAATGCAGGCTTTAAAGAGCTGGCACGCTTTCAGCTATGTTTGCAAATACTGGGATTTTAACAGCTGTGAGACCAGCATGTTAGCTATGAAATTGAGATTATTTTTTTTTCCCCTCTCTTGTCCTTGCAATGTTTTGACACTTTCTGGTTTGACACAATGGTCTTTTGTTCCTTCTGTATTTATAAATGAAGCACTTTTTCAGTGCTTATAAACTAAAGTCTGCTTGGTTAGAAATCAAGTGGTTGGAACATTTTGAATTTTTTATTTTAAGCATATTGTTGATGTTCTTTACCAATGTTAATCAATTACATGCTGTAAATGGCACTAATGCTTTTTGGTGTTAATATTGAGGACCAATATTTCAGTGTTGTTTCTTTTTTCTTAAACATTGTCCCAACTGACCTGACATTTGTTGGCTTGAGGTCCTTTAAGTAGACTGAAGATCCCTTTTCAAGTAATAATGAAATACATGTTACAAATAGAAGCATAAGCCTCGGCTATAAAAATGAAAGCTGTTGAATGGATTATTGAACTATCTAGGGTGATCAGGATGGGGGGAGTATGGTGTTTATAACTTCTGTGGTGTTAGACTTTGATCATTTAAAAATATCTGTACCACAACTTAATGCTTCAATAAAAGTTCGCTTAAATTGTTTGTAGTGATGATCCAGCAATTCCACCCTTCACACTTTTCATACTTTTTGGTACCAAATAGTTTAATTCTGAAATAGATTTATGTGTATTTTGTCCTAAATTACTTTAAATTTACTTTGTCCTTGTATGGGACGCATCTCAACTATTAATGTGTTGGTAGTTTAAAATGAGACAGCATGTCAAAGGAAGCCAGATGAAAATGGTACACTGTTCTTGAGGCTAAAAATGTTTGTCTAAATGAACACATAAAGATTTGAGATTTGCTGTCTTCGCCTAACCTGTATTTTTTCCTCAGCATTAAATATTTAAAATATTACTCTGAATTAAGACAACTCCTGCTTCTGCTGGTCACTGGGTTTCAGCCCTAGCTCTCTACTGTAACATGTTGATGCCAAAGAGCAGAATTTGCTCTGGTACTCGGATCTGAGTGCAGGATGGCTCTAGGAACAGGTACTGGCTGTCAGTTTGGTGGCTGCTTTGGTGGTGCAGGGCTACATGTTGGCAGAGGAATGTGGAATGGATTACCTCCTTTCAGGCTTCCCAACTGGGGGGGTGTAAACTCAGGTTTCCCTAGTGATAGTCCTAAAAGCAATGCCACCAATACCTAAATGCTGAGGATGTGCTTCAGAAGTGTAGAGTTCTCCAAAGCTCTACAGTCAAAACTATGTTAGAGGTGGAAAAAATTGCTTCCAAACATCTGAAGCCTGTTGAAGTAGAGCCTGTGGCCAAAGCCTAGAAAGAACAGGACAGTTCAGTGCGGACATGTTAAGCTCCTGTGCGACCACAGTAATGACAACTCTGTAGAAAAGTTAATGAACAACTGAGGAACTACTCTGACTCAGCTACATGGAGCTGAGCAAACAGGATTCACGTGTAAAGGGATGCAGAGAATCACCTGCGTGTTCTTAAATACTCAAGTAAGAAATATTCTGGTTTCAAATGCTTGCACAGCCATACTTGAATGTACCTACAGAGAAGCACTTGGAAGAGAATGCTGTCATTAGAAAGCTACTGAGACAGGCATTTGCTGACAACTTGTTCTAATTTGACTTTCAATTACATGTTTAACTTCAGGTTAAGTTACACTTTTTCACCCTGCTTCATTTTGTGCTGTGGAGTTCCTGGTGGTGTAGTCCATGAGGTGTTCTGCTTGCTGCTTACAGTTCAGGCAGGCCTCTGCTCTTTGGGGGAGATTGGATGAGGGTAAAAATTGCTTAGGATATTTGCTGTTAGTCTACTTCCTTCATGCCTGCAAGGAAGCACTGCTGGAAACAAGGTTTAGACAGATTTCAAGTTAACTGCTCAGCTTTCTTCTGTTTCTTGTTACACACTGTACTTAAAATACCAGAGCTGCTGTTATATTTAATAATATAAGAAAAAGCAGGCCCTAGAGACTCTTGCTTCTGCAGCTGCCCAAGAGCCATATCATGGCACAAATTTTATATTCTCTATAACATGCTTAGTTCTGTCTTTGGCAACTGCTATAAATTTTAAATATATGTATACAAGTATGATATGTAAAGTCACATTTAGGAGCAAATTGAGACATGTTAATACAATAATCTTAGAATTTTTCATTCCTGGATTAGCCAGAACATGAAACCCCTTTTTTGCTATTATGTAGTTCCTAATATGCATGCTTTACCTGATCCTTATCTTTAAATTATATAATTTATAGTATTCCTGTTATTTTTCCCACATACCTTTTTCTAGATTATTTTGATCCTTGTAGTCCATCTAGATTTGTCTTAAAATACCAAGATTTCAAAATAGCATGCAGGGCATCTGCCCATCTGAAGATACGCGCTGGAACTACTGCTTTTTAAGTCTGGAAATGGCAGTGCAAGGTTCCTGGTGCTCCATGCAAACCCAGAAAAAATCCTAGTTAACCCTAAGAGGAAAAGTCAAACTGGATCCTTGGTGACTTTTCCAGGCATGCTAAGCAGGGAGCAACATGTTCTGTGAGTGATAGCCATTCATGTAGCGACTTCTACAGTCTGAACTGCGGCCCAAGATACAAAAAGTGCAACTTTTTCTTCCTCTCCTCCTTCCCTGCTATCCATGGAATTGGATTTTGCTTGCTCTTGAAGAGTTGCAGAAACTTCATTGCAATAAACAGGAGTCCAGGGACAAGTATCAGATTATCTGCAATATGTAACCTAATACTGGCTTACTTGCAATGATGTTTAATTTTTCATTTCTTTAGCAACATTAAAGACATACTTAGAAAACAAATCATTGATTTATGATATGCAAAGTATTTGACCTCAGAAAGCCTAAACTACAAATCTGATTTTCAGAATACTCCTGCACTACCCGTTTTGCTCAATTAACTGTTAGGTGCAATTTAATGGACTCAAGTGTCACTGGTTAAACATACTTTGTGTAAATATGTAGTTGCTGGCACATCAATTACTGTAAATTCATAAGCAGCAGCATGCATTAGTTAAGATAATCTTTTTACTAGGCTAGTAAGAAGACAACTCCGATGCAAAACTGTAAGGCATATGCATGACAGACAAGCCGCACCCGCAGGCATATGCATGTATCTGTGCTTTCTAATTTTCTGCATCCGATTGAGCAGAAACAGGCTTATCGAACCGGCCCCTCCAGCTGAGCTCCGTAGTGCTGGACCTTTTGAAGGCCTCACTGGCCAAAAATGGGTCTGTTCTTGAAGGTGAGTTACGAAAGCAGCTACCTCCTGTTTATAGCTTCTTAAGTGGTTTGCTCAAAAGTAAAGCTTCCACTATGGATACAGCGCTTGATCTCAATTGTCCAGTTTGTAGTACTTGATTTAGACATTGCCAGTTAAAAACTGCAAGTTACCTGAGCTGCTTGTAGCCTACTTCTAAAAAACAGGCACAGCAGACTTCCAGAGACTCAGAAATAAATTCAGATTCCAGAAGCTGTGTGGAAAAAGTATCCAAACAGGAAAATACTGCTTCTGTCAATTTGTTATTTGGTTTCCTCCACTCTTGAGAACAAGCATGTGGAGGTAGAAAACAATGTGATACTTACTCCTTCCACACCACTTCTATAAGAGAGAATTAAATATTAGTTCATCCCATGATCAGAACCTGCAGACATCTATGTGTAAGCTTCGTGAAGCAAACCCCATTCTCTTTTAAACAAATACACTACTGAGTATTAAAACCGAAAAGAATTTAAACAGGTATTTTGTTAAAAAACCCTTTTTTAAACAGTCAAATTTAGAGTCTTAAGTAGCTTGGAGTACTCTGTGAAATCATGCATTTAGCTCATAGCTTATACTGCTGTTGATTAAAGGGGAAGGGATGGGGCACTGAGCGGTAAACTGTAATGAGTATTTACTTTTGCAAATTCAATCCCAGGGAACTCAATGGAATGAATTATAAGGGAGCATGTTCCATAATGGAATTGTAACTAGGTGCTACAGGCCTCAAGAACATCTTTCAAATTTCACACTGATGTCAAAAGTAACGGTGCATTATGAGTAAGATGATCCTTAGCACCTGTAATTCAGAAATGCAAGGGGACTTTAAAACAAACTTCCCTAAACATAAACTTTGCTTTTTGCCTTTGAGAGTGAATAAACTGATAGCATTGTTGTTAAATCTATTTGGCCACTTAAATGTCTATTGAATCACAGAATAGAATATCTCAAGTTGGAAGGGATGCATAAGGATCATCAAGTCCAGCTCTCACCTACTGAGCCACTAACACGGCTGTTACAGTTACACAGACTGCATAGCTGTTACACAATTGCATATTCTATCTCATCTTTCTGAGAACATTTTTTATATTTGGTTATAATGTGATTATGTTCTTATTTCACAATTAAAAGGAAATTATTGTGCAAATGGATCACTATAGGATCACTGCTTTATAACTGCAGATATGTAGATATGTGCCTGTGCATTAGAAAGGTGCAAAGTTCTGGTTTGAGTTTGTGAAATAGCCGTAGAAGTGGAAGTTCTGTCTCCACTGGTTTAATTACCATCTGTTAAATTTCATCATCTTACTTCATGGGCAAAAGTATGGGTTTGGTACTTTTTCTACACTGTTAAAAACACTGCACTAACAAAGCTACAAAAAGACGAGAGAAAACCAGCATGGGCTTGAACAGAGTTGTTAGTTGCAGCTACGGGGCTAAATTCCACCCTCTTTTCTGTGTGCAGTCTTACTGTGGACAGGAGTTACACAGATGGAACAGAACAAGAGAAAATGTTCCAAGTCCATGCTCATAAATTCAGAGCAATATGGTGTCTCTTCACCACCTGCTTCTCCCAGAAGAGACACTGGTCTCTGTGCCTGCCAGAGGTGATTCTTCAAAAGGCACCGGGTGACAGCTCCATCAACACACCAGTCACTGTAGTTTACAGCCATCTCCAGTCTCTAAATTTGGACTTGTTTATTTCGAAGAAGAACTTACTGTGTATTTGTCAGCTTCACTAGACTCATTCACTAGGTGTCCCTGCCCATGGCAGGGGGGTTGGAACGAGATGATCTTTAAGGTCCCTTCCAACCCAAACCATTCTATGATCTTTAACTGCGCATGATCTTAAGGGTTAGAAAATGTTCAGCCAAATACAAGGTCAGACTTACAATTACAAAGTTAGAATCCAGGCTATAAAAAGGTAGAGAAAACGAGACTATACTTAACTACAAGATTCCTTCTTAGCTGCTCTGGTATCCTGCAGACAGAATCCCTAACAGCCCGGATAGCAGTAACATACATTTTCCACACTATTTCAGGATGAAAATTAAAGCTAACCAGAGGGCCTAAGCCCCTGAGAGCTGTTCTCTAACAGCACCCCCCGCCTCCAAACTCACTGCCTTCTCATTGTTAAAGATGTCTCTCTCCTGCTTTCATTTCATGATGCTGTCGTACAGCAAAGATCATGCATTATCCGAGAGGAGAGAGAAGAATGTGTTTATATTCAGTTATTAAAGCATTTCCAACGCTCTTACAATATCCTGCAAGGCACGTGTCATAAGGAGTACTAATTGTATGTTCATTTCACTAGACTTTGAGATTTGTGTTCTTTATATGCTGTATATTGCCTAAAACCATGTTATTAGCTAGGTTGTAAGTAGGATGCTCTGATGGTTTGGACACTCATAGCCCAAATTTGCCCGTTGTAAGGGTTCTTATGGACGTGTTTTACAGACGTGTTCAGACAGTGCAGAAGTTGGGGTTGTTTTCCTATTTGAAGATCTAACATTCTATAGTTTCTAATTCTTAAATTTTATTTAGAGCAAAAACCTGATATAAAACGAAAAGTATTGATAGAGTTGCTGATTTAAATGAAGACCTAATTTATTTATTCCCCTAAACTGTTGTGAAATAGAATACTATGGAGGGGAAAAAAACCCCAGAAAAATAGGATAATGTCTCATCCCTGTTACAGAAGGTATGTTTTACCTAGTGTGCTCTAGTAAAAGCTGGCGTATAAAAGAACAAGACAAAGCTACAAAGGCTTCAGGGTGTAATTGCTGAAGCTGCAGTACCTGCAACTGAAGAATACTGAGCATGAAGCTGACAGGACTAGGGAAAACAATAAAGCAAACAAACAGCTATCCTTGTAATTGCCTGTACTCTGCTATGATTAATATTGGGTTTAATGTTAGTATTTAGTTTGTTCTGCTGTGCTTTCACTGTTTTTAGGCAGATAATCAACTGTAAATTCATAGTTTTTAATACCCTAATTTTAAGCTTTGTAAAAAGTTTATTTGCAGCTGTACTCTGTTGTTAAGTGCCATGACTTGGAAAAGCTGAACAATTTATATTTGTGCCTTTCAACTCTTCTGTTTAGTGTGCTGCTACATTACAGGAAGATATGTTTTCTGATTACCTGCTCTCTTAACATTGTAATCTCTTAAATACTTCATTCCTGAAATATTTAAACTATGCAGACCACCCAGAAGGGCTGAGCAGAGAACAAGTTACAAACCAGTGATTTTCTCTTTAACTCCTCATGTTACTATGTCAAGGAGTAGGTAAGAAATGAATCAGCTACTGGAAAAAGCTATCTATTTTTATTTTTCATAAAGAAAATACTATAGAGACACATACAAATCACATATTTAAACCAGCTTTCATAAAACTGTCCTAACTCCTTTTTAAAGAACTGTAATCCTAGTTATTCTTACTAAATTTGGACAATCTTGTTGAACCACTTCTCAGTTTCTTACAGTAATAAAGCTCGACTATAGGATTTTAGTGTAAAAGCTGACCTATAGATTACCTGTTTCCTGATCTTATAGAGCTCAATCAAGCAAAGGCAGGAGAGCACTTCATCTTCTGTAACATAAATATACTTCTTTTTGTATGCTAGAGAAACATACTAGTACTATTTTTAAGCAAAGCATGTCATTATACATTTGGTTAAAATTTGTTGAAAGCTACCTGTGATTACAACCACTGCTTGTCCAGGTCAAGGGTTCTCAAAATATGTCATTGTCTAAAATAAACACGTATACAAATCTGTAAGGATGTAAATGTAGGGTACTGCTTGATACACTTCTGTGTGTATTTATGTGTGCATGTGTTTGTTAGAGAGAAGAACTAACAAAGGAATATATACACAAGGAACAGAGAACGAGTCACAGAAGGGCTAAGAATATGACTCAAAAGAAAAGCATATTGATAAAACTGTAAGGTTGAGCGCTAACTGAAAAAGAGTGGAAGCTCTGAGCAAGGTAAGTCTCTGCTTGATTCCTTCTGTGTTCAGAGAAGCAGGACTCTGTATACTGTTTTTTGCAATATTGTATACAAAACCCTGGGGAATTTGAAAGATTTGAGAAAAAGAATTCAATCACAAAAAATAGATGGTTATGGAAACAGTTCATACTGAATCTCTCAAAATATTCATTTTTTTCAGTTTACGTGATGGTGACTCAAGAAATTAATACAATCTCTGTATTCCACAAATAATACATATTTTAGATACAAAATAAATATACATCTGCATATATATCATATGCAAACTGTAAACAAACACAAAATATAAACAGTTCTTGAAGTTTTTCTAACAGTTCTTCGAGTTTTTTATTTTGGAATCCTTAATTGTCAAGGTTGTTCAGGACTCTGAAGGCACTCTAAATTATTTTGATCACTCTATCTGCAAATCTAACCAAATTGCTCTCCAGCAAGAGAGCCTGAGCTCTGAGACAGTGTGATGTGAAGTTTGTTATTCCAGGAACCATAAGTCCCGTACAATTTCTTAATGGACCTCTATCCTTCTGCAGAAAGATATATTTTTATGCATCTTGGGATGGAATGGGAAAAATTGAAGTTAGGCTTTTTTGTACATGCAGGATCATTCCTTTCGCCACCACAGGGACCCTACAGGGATCTGAGGAACGGTTGCTTGCATGCTGATGAGAATACAAATACCACGTGTGTCTTCCCCTTAAAGAATACGCTGAGTGCAGCCACGCTGCTGAGGAACAGCACAGCACAAAGTGTAAGTACATGTTGCCATACAATCCAAAAAAGACATGCAGGATTTTACTGTACTGGTAAGCATCCTGAAGTACAATTAAATCTGACATCATCTGTAACCACCCAGGAAAAGAGACAACTGTCTGTTTAAACTTTTCAAGGACCAAATGGGAATGAGATGTGACCTAGAGGTCTTCATCTTGAAACCCGGACTTCTAGTGAGTCAATAGGACTGCCTGCAGGAACGGAAGTCCTTACTCTTTTCACGATCTTATAAACAAGTTATGCAGTATGGAAACAAGGATATTCTACTTCACTTGACAGAAGCACCAGTGGCAACTAGAATGTCAGAAAAGGTGGCAACATGCAGAGGCTGAATGAAATGATCCTTCATTAGCAATGATCCTGACTCGCCAATATAACGAGGATCCTTTTGATAAGACAACCTTAAGGCTACATAAGAATAAATATATGTATCCTAAATTAGGTCAAGAGATCTGAACTGCTCACCCTCTTCTGAGTAACCGAAATGACATTGATTAAAGTCACCAGCCTGAAGATGTAAAGGTTGAATCTTTTTTGCTGTCTCCAACAGTGAGACAGCTCATCATAGTATCTCTTGTTTCAGTGCTGTACTAAGATTAGTTTTATAGTTTCTAAAATTCTTGAGATCACTTCCTGGAAAAAAAGGATGCAGTTGGGGAATTCCAGAGAAGCAGCAAAGCCAGCTAAATGAATCATTTGCTGCTGATCACTGTGTTTATCTGCTAACATGGGAGGAAGAGCTGATTGCAATGGCGTGGAAGAAGGCAAGAGAGAAATCATTTGTTGCTTCTAGTAACAAATTCAGGGCTGTTGCCTGCTAATTCTGAGCTGATTAGAGAAACTGAAGTAAAAGAGAGATGTTGGCAGTGACCACTGTTCTTGCTAGCAACACCAGAACTGGCCATTCTGTAGCTCTTGCCAAACACACAATCCCTTGCCCAGGCCAGTCCAAAGCTGGACTGGTATCAGCAAAATCTTTCCATCTGGATTGCTCCCAAAATGAAGATGACAGAAGGGTATTTGTAATGCTTGTAACGCTTTGCCTTGCCTTTTCTGGTTTCCAGAACAGTGATGGCTGAATGAGCTTAAAGAAACTGAGATGGTGCCAGTTACACACCATTACGCATTTTAACACACTGAATATAAGGGAGAGAATGTCTAGGGTGCTGCTCTGTAGCTTCTGCAATGGGAAAAACTGTTCTGCTTCCAAGTGACTGGGCATGGTTTCATGCACAGTGGAAGTGCACTATATTATAGAACTATTACTTAAAGACAGAATGTCTTGGAGTTTGCCATAATATCTTTTAAAAAACTGTCCCCTTAAAAAATAAAGTATTTTGGTATTTTAAAATTGGTACCTGGTGTTTTATTCATAAGAACATATGTATCTAAATGCCAACATAAACTTCTATTCATTAAAACAGAAATCTCTCACTTCTTTGCGGGGGAATCCTGAGCCTGTGATAGATAATAATGATGGACCTTATGGCTAAGGTGTTCAAGTCTGACATTTGGAATGTCATGTTCAACCCTTTGGGGAGGATAAAGCAATAATATCAGATCAAAACACAGATATGACAGTTTAAACTTATAGGTGTCTTGTCTCATCTCCTATAATTCTGTTGCTCAATTACAGTGTGAAGGCCCTGGCAAATAAAGCAGTACTTAATAGCAATCTTTTTTTTAGAAGTCATGTAAGACATGTTCAGATGAATGTCCTTTAGCATCAATCACCATTCAATGAATGATATTTTATCCAGTATAAACTACTCAGAATGCAAGAACTGCAATAAAAAGTTGTGAAATTAGTTACAAAAGAAGGTATTAGAAGCTCACCGACTGGGGACCTAGTACAAATACAACACATGCCTGTAAGAATATAAATAGGAAAAGTAAGTCCTCAATTTGTTATATGTGGAGGGTATCAAGTATGTGTGTTGCTGCTGACTGTAAATTATGATCCTAAGAGTAAACAACATGCTTTCAGAATCTCCAAGAGAGTAAATAAAGACAGCTAAAAAGGCCAAGGCCAACAGAATTCAATATTCTCCATTTTTATTATAGACCTGTATAGAGTGGCTCAAGTCTATCCACCATTCAGAAACCCACAAAAGAATGTATAAATTCTTCTCTTCTCAGAGCAGATCTCTACAGCAAGAAAAAAATCAAATCAGCAGTAAGTACTGCAGAGGCATTTCCTGACAGCTAATAACTCCCTCCAGAGCTGCCCAGGTCCAATTTGGAATCTGAGCTGACAATTATATCTCCCTCTCAATTGCTTGCTGGGAAAAAACAGCTATGCTTCCCTGCAAATGTAAGTAATAAAGTAATAAAGGATGAGCCTTAAGTCTCAAAGATCTTTGGTTCTTAAAAAGATTGTTCATCTGCTTTTTTGGGGGGCAGGGAGATCTTTAAAATTACTCTTTTCAAAAAAGAATCTGCCCTGATATAGTTTAGAAATCAAAAGTGTACATTCCTAAATATTGAAAATATCATGAGCTTACTGTAAACTGACGCAATTGTCAGCACTGACTTTTTTTTTTAACAAAGGCAAAAATCTCATTGACAGCAGCTATAGAAAGATAGAGAAATTCAGACTCCATCTCCTGACCTGCATTTCTGACTAGCTTACAAACTGACACTGTCATGTCTTTGCTCTAGTCATGCTTTGAGCCAGCTGGACATAAGACCGGCTTCTTTCCAGAAATCAGGTGGCCACATGAGCACAGTTCTGAGCCCAAGCTAATATATTCTGCCTTGCAGCCAACCTTATTAACTCGGGCTCAGCAACACACGAACCACAGCTACAGGGCTGCTATGCTGGAGCTGGCTCCCAGCTGGCTGGTTCAGGGCACGGGCAGAGTGAACATGTCACTGTCCATACCCATCCATGTAGATGTACACTCAAGCGACCCTAGGCATTGTGTGCTGTAACAAAAGCTATTTTTAAGAATCGGTTCTCCAAATAAGTGCACTTTAATTACGTAATACAAACCATATTGGAAATGAAGAAACAAAATCTTACAGGATATGGTAGTGTGTTTGTGTCAACACAGCCACAACAGCGTGGCACCTGAGCCATGTCTATGAACCAACTTAAAAAAAATGAACGGCTCCATTAACTTGCTTTATTTTTAAATTTTTCATTATTATTGAAAATACATACAAAAATGTACATCTTGTCCTGTAGCAGGAAACTGACCCTATATAGAATGCTTCTACATTGCCATCTAATACTTGTGACCATGTCATTTCCATTGTCGCATCTAATGCATTACTCTCCTCTTAAAACAGCAGTACATGTAAAACATTTAAAAAGATCCAGCTGTCGTGGGAAAGATTATCATGTTGCATTAGTTGCTTCGCTTTCCAAACACATTATCTATCAAACAATGAGGTGAATTAGGAGAGTAAGAACTTCTGAAAGAATGTGGTCAACCATAACAACTTCCTTCAGCTTTTTTGCTTGGCATTTCTGAACAGTGTTCCTCAAGCAGTGGAAATGGTACATGTGGCTTGCTATAGATTCAGGTCCTCCTTCCCCATCCATTACCCTCCCTTCCTTTTGCAAACAGAGGTGAGACATGCTGTCAGCGGGTCAGTGCGCTGGCTTTGCATCAGACTAAGCCAACACAACTCCTCAAAATTACTTTTCCAATAGCTTTAAAAGCTTAAAAGTCATTCACAACAGTACTTTTCACACTCTTTGTGCACAGAATTCCTAAAGAGCTCGATAACAGCCTTTTTCAGGTACTGATGCCTTCATGAGTAAAAGCAGTAATTGTAAGCATACCAAATGTCACGGTATGTTAACTGACAGTGGGATCTTCACATGGATTTCCACCTCTTATTCTGTCATTTGCTGTGATTTCTCTGCTGTGTTATATTCCCTTGCTTCTGTACCAGAGACAGTTGGATTAAATAGCAGAAATGAAAAATGAAGCTGCTAAGCACAATTTAGTGTTCATACAAGGGTTCATCTTTTAGGTCTAGCTAGCTCAGAATGCTGTCCGCAGCAGTAGCCGCCTAGTGAAGAACACAAGTATATATGGTGTACTCCCAACTGTTCTCAGCTCAGCTGATGTCCTCACCCTGACATGACTTGCCCATTTTATAATCCCCAGTGGATCCCTCTTTCAAGTCCAGTCTCCCACTGAGTTCATGCAAAATTTTGCCCTTACAAACTTTGGAAAGGAATCTAACAGGCTGACTACCTGTTTGGTTTGTCATTCTGAACCAAATATTTAACAGCCCAAAACAGCCACACACTGAGCTAGATCAAAGACTTACCTAGCCAGTACCCTTGTTGCCCAAATCAGCCCATAGTGAATGCCTGGAAAAGAGCAGAAGAGGCAGGACTGGCATGCAAAGGTATTTCATCTTGTAAATCTCCTCAGTCTTCAGCAATCTTTCACTCAGGAGCCCCTTAGCCAGAGAATGGTCGCAATTCACCTGCCATTTTACCATTCAATCATTCATGTGCTAATCTGCGCAGCAGGCTTTCATTTTTACAACCGTGAAAACACAGTATTATCATCCAGCTTCAGTACCTCACTTGCCAATGCCTTTTTTTAAAAAAACAAATAATTTAGGAATATGTTTAACACTACAGATTTCCATCAAACTCCACCGATGATCTTTATTTTGAAAACAGACCATTTACTCCTACCCTTTGTTTCCTGCCTTTTAACCATTAATCAATTCATAAGAACAACTTCTTATTCCTTGGCAGCTTAGTTTCTTTTAAGAACCAGCAGATCTTCATTTTGGTGCAAGAGCATCAGCTGTAAGTACATTAAGATCACTATTTCAGAATGGCTCTTCCATAAAAACAGTTTGAAGCGGATCATGCACAATGGTGATCAAGAATCAAGTCCAGAGTTAGTTTCTATCCTGTAAGTTCCCTAAAATTTATGGCACCAAGAATTGCAGTCTCATGATTCCAATAAATATGGCATTTACCTAGAATACTCAAGAGTACTTAGACAACCTTTTCTGTTTTCTGCTTTTACAGGGTCTGATTTCCCTTATCAGAAAGCGGTTGCCACCACCTAGATACTACAGTCCTAACAAGATGCATTTCCTATTTAGAATTCATATAAGTTATATATTACTTGTTTGTAAAGATGTATTTTAACTCTGATTTGACTCAACATCCTTTAGCAGTGCAAAAGGCTGTTTTCACCTTCCCTACGTAATTCATACGCTGGTGTTACAGTGTTTATCCTCCTTCCCTCAAATGTCTAACAGTATTGCACTATCCCGATTTAAACTAGCTATTCTTATTCTCTTATTCTGGATTTGGGGTTTTTGGTGTTTATGGAGCAATAGATTTTTAGTACTTACAGAGATGCACACACAGATAACTGAGTCAGTGCATCCTCCTGTTGGCTGTACAACTGGACTGATTTGTTTGACTCCACTGTTTCCTACCTCACTTTTGTCAGTTCTGTCCTGTTCTTTGAAGATATAGAATGCACGTATGATTTCACCCACATAGTGTGTACTAACATTTAAAAAGCGACATTCTAACACCTTGTAGTAATATCACAAGTAAGAAAAACAAATTCACACAGCATTTACCCTCAGGCTTCCTACTGTTTATACTGGGTGAGAAACACTTTCTGTAGGTCATTGGGCATACCTACAAAAGCACTCAACTACCAGGAATTCCAAATAGCTGCCAAGTTACACCTCAATAAAAGCTCACTGAATTAAAACTCTGATGTTTCTGATGCAGATTGACTAATAAGTATTTTTTATTTCCTGCACTGCAAACCACTTTGGCAGTTCTTGAGGTGTGTAAAAAAATGCTTTTATCAGCACTTCACTAACAATCAAAGCGGTGTTCTTGTACAAGGAAAACAAAACACAATTCAATAAAAATATTTCACTTTAATAAAAAGTAAGCCCTGGGAGCATTGATCAACATCAATAAATAAATAAGAAACAGAAATAACCTTCTGCTTCTACATAATTGTACACAAAAAAATTCCAAGTGCCTTTTATATCAGTTTGTTTTAAACATATTTTAAACAAATGCAGACAGGCCAGCTAAGATTAAATAAGAGCTTGGCCCTGAAAAATAATGAGTATTCCCAGTGACCTTGGAAATCAAGGGCATTCAACTGCCTTCAGCCCAACAGGTGTAAGAATTTACATCTCAGTATCTCAAATAACCGATGCCAAATAATCTGAGGTCATGTAAAAGATGCCAAACATTAACATTTCATAAATTAGCAAGTCAGTTCTATAGATAGACATCCTCTTCTGATCCAGCTGGATAACAAGTAAACATCATTTACTCCCCATTTGTTACCACCTGCTTCAAAAGATTATCACCTGCTGAGTTTTACTGGAAGGGATCCCCGTTTCAGGACTCCACGCAGGACACTGCAGCAGTTCTCAGCTCTGCCACGCCACTCTCCTCCTGCCCCATCACTCATAGACACGAAGGTGCATTCCTCCCACACGTGGATACAGCACCGAGTTCCCTCAAGATGTTCCCACTGCTCTTCCCCTTATATGCTCCAGGACATGATATCAGCAGGAGACGACTCCTCACTGGAAGGAAGGAGGATTTGAAGCTCTGAGCCTGCTGTGTGCAGGAGGCAGCATTCATTACTTTTAACAGCTAAGTCCTTTTTTCCCTGAGCAAAAGACCAGAAGACAAAATGAGCCATCTGTGGCCTCTTCAAGGACTCTCGGTAGAGTCCCATGGGATAAGGCCCTGGAGGGAAGAGGGGACCCAGGAAACCTGGTTGGTGGTCAAGGATCACCTCCTCCAAGCTCAAGAGCGGTCCATCCCAATGAGTAAGGAAGTTGGGCAAAAATGCCAGGAGGCCTGTGTGGATGAACAAGGAGCTCCTAGCCAAACTCAAACACAAAGAGGAAGCATAGAGAGGGTGGAAGCAAGGACAGGTAACCTGTGAGGAATACAGAGACATTATCTGAGCATGCAGCAATGCGGTCAGGAAAGCCAAAGCCCAACTGGAACTGAAGCTGGTGAGAGATGTCAAAGACAACAAGAAGTGCTTCTGTAAGTACGAAAGTAACCAAAGGAAGGCTAGGGAAAATGTGAGCCCACTGCTGAACAGGGCAGTCACTCTGGTGACACAGGACATGGAAAAGGCACATGTACTGAATGCCTTCTTCACCTCAGTCTTTACTAGCAAGACCAGCCTTCAGGAATCCCAGGCCCCAGAGACCAGCAGGAAAGTCTGGAGCAAGAAAGATGTACCTTTGGTGGAAGAGGATCAGGTCAGGGAATACTTAAGCAAATTGGACATACATAATCTATTTGTCCTGATGGGATGCACCTGATGGATGACTACTGAGGGAGCTGTCTGATGTCATTGTGAGGCCACTCTTTGGTAATCTTTGATCCATCATGGTGATTGGGAGAAATGCCCAAAGATTGGAAGAAAGACAATGTCACTCCTGTCTTCAAAAAGGGGAAAAAGAGGACCCAGGAAACTACAAGCTGGTCAGCTTCACCTCAATCCCTGGGAAGGTGATGGAGCAGCTAATCCTGGAAACCAGGCACATGGAGGACAAGAAAGTCATCAGGAGTAGTCAGCATGGCTTCGCCAAGGGGAAGTCATGCTTGACCAACCTGATAACCTTCTATGATGAAATGAATGACTTGGAGAGCAGTGGATATTGTCTACCATGATGTAAGTAAGGCTTTAGACAAGCTGTTGAAGTAAGGGCTGGATGAGCAGACAGCACGGTGGATTGAAATCTGGCTGAATGTCTGGGCCCAGAGCGTGGTGGTCAGTGGCACAAAGTCTAGTTGGAGGCCAGTAACTAGTGGTGTACCTCAGGGGTCAATACTAGGTCCAATTCTGTTTAACATCTTCATGAATGATCTGGATGATAGGGCAGAGCGTGCCCTCAGCAAGTTCGCTGACAACACAAAACTGGGAGGAGTGGCTGATATGCCAGAGGGTCATGCTGCCACTCAGAGGGACCTAGACAGGCTGGAGAAATGGCCTGACAGGAACCTTATGCAGTTCAAGAAGGGTAAGTTCTGCATGTTGGGCAGAATAACCACAGGCATGAATATATGAAGGGGGCCGCCCAGCCGGGAAGCAGCTTTGCAGAAAAGGACCTTGGGGTCCCAGTGGACAGCAAGCTGACAATGAGCTAGCAATTCGTCCTCATGGCAAAGAGGCTAATGGTAGCCTGGACTGCATTTGGAGGAGTATTGCCAGCAGGTCAAAGGACATGATCCTTCCCCTTTACTCAGCACTAGTGAGGCCACACCTGGAGTGCTGAGTCCACTTTCTGAGCTCCTCAGTACAATAGAGATATGGACATGCTGGAGAGAGTCCAGTAAAAGGCCAGGAAGATGATTAAGGGACTGGAACATCTGACATATGAGGAAAGGCTGAGAGCTGGGACTGTTCAGCCTAGAGAAGAAAAGGCTCAAGAGGAATCATATCAATGTATATAAGTATCTGAATGGAGGGTACAAGGAGGACAGAGCCAGGCTCTTTTCAGTGGTGCCCAGTGACAGGACCAGAGGCAATAGGCACACACTGAAACATAGGAGGTTCCCTCTGAACATCAGGAAACACATTTTCACTGCGAGGGTGACCAAGCACTGGCACAAGTTGCCCAGAGAATTTGTGGAGTCTCCATCCTTGGAGATATTCAAAACCCAGCTGGTCATGGTCCTAGGTAACCATCTCTAGGTGGCCCTACTTGAGCAGCGAGGTTGGACCAGATGACCTCCAGAGGTCCCTTCCAACTTCAACCATTCTGTAACTTCACAGGCTATTACTTGGCTTAAAAAATTTAAATGTGTGGTTTAAGATGAACTACCAGATGAGGAGTGGTATCTTCCTGTTGTCCTGCAGTGGCAGAAGCTGGAGGCAGTAAGCATGTTCAGCTGAAACAGCTGGGCCCAGGAGATGGCCCTTTTCAATTCTGAGGAATAATAGGGTTGCTAGGATTTCCTTACATGATCTTTAAGGAGCTTTTTGAAAAGACAAAGGCACAGATGCAAAGGAATCCAGCAGGGTTTTTTGGTTTGTGGGGGTTTTTTTGCGACACCTATGAGCTGGTTTGGTTTGCAAATTCCTACCTGAAGAGGCTCAGCAATGTAGCTGCAGGGAAATGGAAATCATCCTCTGTAACACTATCAGCAAATTACCTTTGTCCTGGGGCTGACTTACCTTTTGTAACCCTGGCTAGAGGCAGAAATACACACTAGTCTCTTACAAGCTTTCTTCTGCATCTCTCTGCACCTTACAACACCGTATTGTTATATTTAGCCATTCCACATGGTAACATTTTGCCGAGGAGTCCCTTCCAATATTCACAGGCAATCACCTTTTGTCATATCAATTCCAGTTACGCTTCCAATATAAAACAAGCTTAGAAACTACAACACCCCTCTCCTGAGGCAGTCAATTCAGCAAATAGTACAGATACAAAGACTATATATATATGGTGTGTGTATACACACACATACATCACCTATTATAATTTTTAAATACTAAATTCCGTGTTTTTTCACTACCTAATACAAAAGGTTTTCGACCAGAGGCACTCACAGTCTAAAGAGGCAGACAAAACTCAAAAACTTCAACAAAGACTCTATCTTACCCTGGGTTTTCAGAAAACATTTAACCTTTTACTTAGACAGACTAGTGCCAGGGCCTCACAAAGAAAATAAGTGTTCAGGAGGGAATGGAGAAAGGGCAATTGCCTTCTGCAAAAGGATTGAGAAGGAATTCCAAGCATGAAGATAAAAATCAAAAGAAAATGGAAAAATGAGACAAAGTAGAAAGCCAGAATTTATTCATTATGTGTTTCAGTGAACTTTCTCTGATTTTCTATAATGTAATTTAAGTGAAATAATGTTTATCTGTTAAAATAGATAGTCCAAGTCTCTAATCTATGAACTTCCACAACTAAAATTTGCAAACTACAGGGCCCAAAATAAAATATGCATTAACATGCTTAAATTGTAAGTGAACCCACTGAAATTAGTGCATACATATTACATACGTAGATCTCAAACATAATACTTTAAATTTACCATTTGGTCGTCACAGACTCAAACTGACCTAAGTGCCACATAGGTACTTGCCTCTGGCAGCACGTACACATAAATCTGTTCAAGTACTGACAGGATTGTTAGCTGAGGCCTCAGAAACCCAAAACCTGGATCCTCAAAATATATATTTCCATATTTATCTCATCAAGCAGTTCAATCTCCCTGGCAGACTCTGATGAGAGTCCCTTTTAAGAGATAAATTGTTGAAATACTCTTGCCAGGATATGATAGACCAAGGCAAACCGCTAATGCCCACGCCAAGTTTAGACTGATGATAGTCTCTTTTAAAATACAATTCATACTAATGCACCAAAAATTTCCCATCATCCAGCTGCATGCCCTTACTCATGATAACAGGGAGCCTGAGATGACCCTGGATACTACATGACACTTAGGCTGGTATAAAAGCAAACAAATGTACTGGCTCCTTCATCAGCCGTTCATGCCAGTCCATGATTTCGCACAGGCTGAGCTGGCACACATTTATGTTCTTGTAAGGGCTTTCTGTAGTTTTAGTTAGGTCACTTAACCTCCTGCCATCTATAAAAAGAGAACAATGGTATTAATGTAACATTACAGAAGCACTGTCAGTTCTGACAACTAATTTTTTAATATATATTCAGAATAAAGTGTTTATTCGGCTTTATTCAGGCAGAACTTTTTTAAAACCACAAAAAACTTATCTAAAGACAGGAAGGCCTGGTGCAAAAATGTAATTGCCAAATATAACGATTTAATAAACAGAAACCAGTAGTTAAGAACTATTAAAAGACTGGGTTTACTACACATGTACTCATACAGTGTAAAATCAACTAGCTAAAGTTACCAACATTTACACACAGCTTTACAAGAAGCTCATTAGAAACCTCTATCTGAAACACTGAACAAGCTCTCTAAGCATAATTTTATTTATCTATCTCCTTCTAGTGGCAGAAAATGAAATCAGATACTGAAAACCTTATTTTTGTTATTTTCTAAAACCCTTAAATACAGCAGCCCACACTAATCAAATGATACAAACTAGTATTTTAAAATATCTGATAATTAAGACTTGTAATATACCAATATCTGTTCCAGTATTCTCCCCTGCAGTCAAAATTGAAGCCTTTGGAATTTGTCTGACGAAAATGTAACATGCCCCAGCACCTGTATTTAGAACTAATTCAAATGTATAGGCTGTTCTTACTACAGCAGTATACAATATTCTAAAACAAGCTCTAAGAAAAAAACAATTAAAAACATGAATCTTAACAGAAAATGAGATGAAGCCTAATGCTGGCTTCCAAAGAAAAATCCTGCTAAACTTACTTGGTACATTTAATACCAGTGATTTCTCTAGGAAAAGGAGAAATGCATTAGATGACATATATCTGGACATTGTTCAATGCTTGATACGGTGCTATGCTGACATTTATGTTTATCTTCTGTAAGACGGAGGTTAAGTAGAGCCTGGAAGAAAATCTACAGTGAACACCCTTGGGACCAGTTTTTATTTAACATTTTAATTAACCATTTTGACACAATGAGTCGGAAGACACTTTTGGCACAAAATCAGAAAAATAGCATACAGAAAGAAAATTCAAGGGAGAATTACATTGCAAAAAACAATATGAGACTGAGGATTATGGAGTGCAACGTCCTGCATTTATAAAGAAATAAATTAACATATTATCTCAGAAATCCTTATCAGATGGAAATCAGACAGGAGCGTATTTGAACCTGACAAGATAACCTGAAAGCATCAGGCACAGGACACGAAAATAGCAAATACAATTTAATCATGCACAAAGCAAAACATTTCCTTTTCTTCCACTGAAGAGGGGTCAGGCGAGATTTAACCCGCAATGGTGCGTGTAAGGCCAGCGCACGAGGGAGACGAGCGGCACAGATGCAGAGACGGGCTCCTAGCATGAAGAGGGAAACCAGGGCCCTGTCTAGCGGGGATGATGCGCCTTGTTCAACCTGGCAAACGAGGGCTGAGCAACGGGCTGCGACTCCGCTCTGGCAAAGAGCTGGGCCTGGTGAAAACCTCGCAGGTGGCGGAAAGCTCAGGTGCGAGCAACACCGCGCTGGCGGGACAGCGCGGTACGGCACGGCACGGCTCGGCTCCCAACGGGCGGCCCGTTTAAAAGAGAGCTGCACAGACAAGCGCTTCCTGGCCCAGCCCCCCCGTCCCAGCCCAGTCCCCGCGGGAGCCCTCCTCGCCCCGGGCCACCGCTCCTCCTTTCCCCCACCCTCCTACCGCTGCCCGCCCCTCCTGCCGCTGTCACAGCCCCGCATCTTACCCCCGAAACGCACCCGGGCCTCAGGCTCCTCCCTGCCCGAGCTGCACCCCCTTCCCCAGGGCCCAGCACCGCCACTCTGCCCGCCCTCCCCCCGCTGCCTGAGGGCCGCTCCTCACGTCCCACCGCTCAACGGTCGCTAAGGCGCTCGCCTCGCTCCCGCCTCCTGCCGGGGGGGTGGGGGAGGCAGGCGGGAGCCGCAGCTCGCGGGCAGGGGCGGGGCCGCCGCTGCCGTTGGCGCCGTTCGCAGTCCCCGCCGCAGGGAGGGGGGAGGAGCAGAGCGGGCGGGCGGGGGAGGAGCAGAGCGGGCGGGACCGGCCGCCCCCTAAGATGGCGGCGCCAGGCACACGTGGTGCGCGCTGAGGCGGCGGGGGGAAAGCGGGGCGTTCGGTGGCGACATGGCGGCGGCAGAGAGCACGGGGGAGGGCGAGAGGAGAGATGAAGCAGAGGAAGACGAGGTGGAGGTTGGTGGATGCCGGCGCCGGGACGCGCTCCCAGGCCGTTCTCCTCTGCAGCAGCGTTAGAGGGAGGGACGCAGGCCGGTCCCCCTCGGGGCGTGTCCCGCCTGTGGACCCCGCCCGGCCCCCTCTCCCCCCCGCCGGCGCTGTCGGGGGCAGCGGGCTGGTACAGGTTGCCTGCAGGGTGGTAGTGGAGGGAGCTGCGCCCGCCGTCCTGTGGGCTGCCGGGGCCCGGCACCTGCTCCGGGGCCCCAGTGAGGGAGGAGGTGGCTTTTCGCCTCTCACCGTACCTCTGCAAGGCCTCTGGCCCCCGGGAGCCGGTGCGTGCGGCTCGCCGCCGTGCCGCCGCTGGGAGGAGGGCCGGCGGGGGGGGCGTCCCGCCCGCGTGAGGAGAGCCGGCCGCGGGGCCGCCATGGCTGTCCCCGGGCTGGCGGTGGCGTAGGGCACAGAGTGAGCGCCTTCCCCTGGGCCTGGCGGGTTTCGCCGCCCCCGCAGCGGTCGTGTCCCGAAAGCCGTATCGTTATGGCGGTTTTACTTCAGGTTTTCTGGAAAACGGCGATGTCAGAAAGCAGTCCTCCAGTTTCAACTGCTTCTTACCCCCATGACATCCGAAAATACAACCTATTGCTCATCTAATATTGGGTGTATTCATGGATATTTAGTAGTTGATGATTCTTGAAAGCTCTTTATGTCCTTAAATAAAAGACTTTTCAAGGTGGCTATTTTTTGTTTTGTTTTTGCGTTTTCCCTACCCAAAACTGTAAGGAATTATGAACAGGAATTGATTTCAAGGCAGTGTGTTACAAAGAGTTAAACGTAACCACTTCAAGCAGCATGTTGCTTAACACCCTCTTGCTGTGGTGTCTTAATTTAGGTACGTACTAAAGTTTTAGAAAAAGTATTTTGGAATATGTAACTGGTCATATCGTTATAATTCATAAATCACTCCTATTGATTTAACCCTTGAAAAATGATTTCCCTTTCTAGCTAGGAAGAAAAGGCCAGGAAATTTGGGTGTGAAACAGGTGTATGATGGACTAGTGGGTTGCTGCATTCCACTGGGTATTGCAATATGTGTCTGCCGTTTTCTCTAGACAAAATGCAGAATAAGTCAGATTTGGGGTCTGTTTATTCCGAAGGTCTGAGTCTTTGTGTGCTAGTGTTTTGGTTTTGAGTTGGTTGTTGTGCGTTTTGTTTTTCTCCTGAGTTCCAATATATCAATTACAGATGCACGTTATAAACTTACCTTGTAGGAGCAACTGGTCATGGTGGAACTATCAGGAATTATTGATTCAGACTTCTTAGAAAAATGTGAAAACAAATGCAAGATTTTGGTGAGTGATTACAGCACAATAGGAAAGGGGTAAGTCAGTATGTATGTTAATAAGGGACTGAGGCTGTTTCTAAATTCCTTGAAGTCTATAATATTTAGATGTAATCTTTGACAGAGCACGATGTGCACTGTCTTGGCTGTATTTGACTGCAGGCTGTGAGCTCTCTCGGTGTCAGAAATGGCATATGGTCTTTTAATATAATATTATATAAATATAAGGAAATATTTTCAGCACTATTTATAAGCTAGGACCATTATCCCCTCTGATTTCAACCTCTTAGTTCAGTTTTTAAAATGATGTATTTAACACATTGAAGAAATGTGCTTAACAATATATTTTTTAAATAACTTGAACACAGCTGACAGGTAAAACCAAAATCTTTCTGAATTGCAATGTATTTACAATTTTTTTCGCAGATACTGCCTGGCAAGTTTGAGTGTAGTAAATGTAAAGGATAATTAGGTCTTAAGCATTTGGTAAACAGTTTTGAATTTGTTTCCTTCATTTAGGTTATTGTAAGAATCTGGCTTACCTGTCCTTTTCCTTTTGTTTTGAGTTGTTTAATCACTTTGTATGGGACAAATTTTATTTGCCTTTCAAAATCTACTTGGACTATGTGAGCTGTGTAAGTAGATAGTACAAGTACTATTGATGTGCAAATATTTTTGTGAACTAAACCTTTATTAAAGACTGCAAAGATGGAAGAGAGCACATCTGAGTATGCCACTGATTAGAATATATGTGAGGTGGTAAAGTCAATTCTGAAAACCTCGAATGTAGAAATACAATCAAAATTCATAAATTATCCATCACTGGATGGATATGCTTTTATAAGCAGTTTTGCTTCCTGGATCTGACCTAAGTTGCTTGAAATGTATTACATAGGTGGTTCATTACTGGTGGCTGAATGGCTGCATATTCTTCAGTAGCGTTAATGTGATTCTTTTAAATTTTGTGCTTTGAGATTCTCTTGTAATGTTGCTAGAAAGGCTTTTAAGTATCTATACTCTATCCTACTCATATCCAAATCTACCTGTGCTCACTCCACAGAGTAAGCATTCCTTGAGATTTTCCATAATGCACAACTGTTGTTAAAACTCCAATAAAAGACTCTGCTTTGTATTATTCTGTTTAGCAAGTGTTCTATGATGCTGGTCACATAAGGGGCCGACAGTCTCCATTTTTGCGTAGTCCAAAAACGAATGCAATCAGCCAAACAAAGTTTTGAATGTTAAAAACCTTAATGCTGCTGCCTAGTACTGATTATTAATTTTCTGTAGTAGAAAAACAACCAAAAATATGTTCCACATGTTGGCTTAATACTATTGATGTTCTCAACTTGTGCAGCAGAAAGAGAATCCCAGAGCTTAAATCTTGCTAGATACTTCTGTTTGTTAAAAATACGTGAGGAAATTTGCACAAATTTCTATTAACCTGTGTGACGTTCTGTATTTTATGCAATTTACCTCATCTTCAAAACTTTTAGCATGTGCTTATCTTCATGTCCTGAATACTGTTGTTGTTCACAATGTACTATTAAGAGACATTTTGCCTTAATTAGTGTATTCTGTTCAGGCATTAATTTTTATCAAAATATAGTTTCTAGGTATATCTTATATTAAGAATAATGGGATCCTGGCCTGTGTATTTGGAAAAGCTCTGCTGCAGAGGAAGGGAATGAGCTGATAGTACTGCTACCTTACTTTCCCACTCCCTGTTTAAAAAATTAAATAACAGCAATTGCCAACTCCTTCACAGTGTAGACACACAGTAATCACAGCAGCTTTTGTGACCCTTCAGTTGCACTGTGGTGCTGGTGTAATGCTTTATGCTGGGCTTTTTCACCTTGTGTATTTTCCAGAGAATTTTGAAAGTTCTCCCACTTTACAGAACTGGTATTAATTGTAGCTTAGAAAATAACATCATTTTTTCATGCAAATGTATATCTTTTTATTTGCTAATTTAAAAGTGAGGTTAAATTAATTTCCTAGAGGAAATAACTGCTTAACTAAGCCTCCTACAAAAATGGAAAGAAAAACGCCTTCTCCCCCCACCCCCAATGTTTAACATTGCGGAAGACCTCGGGGTCAGTTGTAACGACTAAAACTGCTTTTATTAAATTTTTTGAAAACTACTAAATATTAATTTAATTGTATGTCTTGTCATTCTTTCAGGAGTCTGCTACCTTCTGTAAAATCATAGCCTCTGCAGAACTGTCTTAGCCACTTCCATAAATCCTGTTTTAAAGATGTACTTTTCTTCATATGAAGTTGATAGTTTGAGAAAGCTTTACAGTCTGGAATCCATTCCTTTAATACCACAAGAAACTTTTTATTTCACATTTAATACTTATTTTACTGTTACTGCCTATGTTGTTTTTTTAAACTATTTATCTTTTCAAGGAATTGATGTAATCTGAATTCTATGTAATCTGGACATGTGCAATCTGTCTTTGGTCTCACAGCAAGAAATTTGCCTGGACTAGTAGAGACCTGACATCTGTGCAATTTTGTCCCTCTTTTTTTGTAGGGAATAGAGACAGAGAGGCCCATTTTACAAGTGGACAGATATGTATTTGCAGGAGAATATGAAGGTAGGAGAAATGATGTGGATATAAACTCTCCTTTTTCATGTGACCCAAAGAACTTTCTCAACATCAGTTAATTGCAGTATGAATGGAGAACATGGGCCTGTGAGGTGCTGAAGTTCTGGGTGGTGTTTGTATAACACCATATAGGGCAGCACCAGTCTGAGTTCATGGCTAAATTAGCCATGCATCCATGTTACTTACTGAAAAGTATGTTTGGAAGCTGACTCCGGGGTGCACCGGCTGGTATTTCTCCAGGGAAAAATGTGGGACATAAAATACTCTAGAGTAAGTGCTTGTTGTCTCCTGTATAAGCAGGACTGACACGTTGTGCAATCTGTAGCTCTCCCATTTGCCTTGCAGTGATAACATTGTTCTGTAAGAAAATGATCTGGAGTCCTCCCTCATAGTGACTTTCAATGACCATGATACTCGGGTCTGTTCCTGAGTTGGCAGGGTCATTACTAGTGCTGGGCCTTTGCGAGGGGCTGGAAGTCAGAACATTCCCAGAGCTGTGCCAGTGAGTGCAGTATCTGCAGCCGATAGAAATTAGTCTCTAAGACTTTCTCACTTTGTTTTCTGTAGATGCCTTGGGAACCTGTGTGGTTTTTGAAGAAAACACAGAGCATGGTAATTGTTGTGATTTGATGTCCTGTTCATTGTGGTAGCCTGGGAGGTTAAAAATAATATTTACATTGTTTCAGTTGGTAATGGAATTCACTATGATTGGACTTTGGGTATTGTTTTTTCTCCTCTCTTCATAGTAGATGCAGAAGGCAACCAAAAAGTACAGCTGAAATACAAGTGCCACACAATGAAGAAGTTGAATATGACACGGACACTTTTGACAGAGAAGAAGGAAGGAGAAGAGAATGTTGGTTAGTGCCTCCGCTCTTATGCGCAGGGACATGAATGGATTATGCTTAGAAGTGTTAGCCTCGATTAAGTGTTTGATTCATGAGCATGCAGGAAATTAGAGAAACTTTCTTCTTTAGGCAACAAATGTGTATTTTTAAATACAAAACAAAAAAAAAAAAAGAGAGAGGCATTCCTTCTGCCCAGTGCTGCCTCCAGAAGTGGCTAGTAGGAGATTCCTACAGAAGGGTGTAGGAACAGGGCAAGCAGACCATTCAGGTTGATTTTCATTTTGTAGGCAAACTCAGTGCTTGTATGTTTGCTTTATTTCCATGGTGTTTATTTTGTATGGAAATCGGTGCTTATACATAGTCAGATACTGAGTATCCTCCCTCTGTATAGTAGTATTCATTAGCAGCATCCTATTGCTTTTAGTTGCTTTTTTTCACGCAGGTCAGTGTCACTGCTTCATATTTTAAGAATGTGTAGCCATTTTACATTAAATATGGGCAGTCAGCTGAACATTGGTCATAGTATAACATGAAATGTCATCTGGAATCTAACCAAACATCAGCATTCTTGTTGACACCATGTACCATTTCTTCTCTCCATATAATTAAGTAGGTAATATTAAACAGAAACCATTATTTTTAAAGTACAATAAACTAGAGAATATGTTGCTTAATACGAAGGCCTGTTTTTTTCTGGAGAAGTAATGATGATACCTGCTGAAAAACACTTTGTTTCTGTGCCCTGACAGAAGTTTAATGTTGTGCATCCAAAGTAACTACAACACGTTGTGAATTGGCCATATGTACTACTTAAAAATCTAAGTGGGAGGGGAATCCCACTTCTATTTGGAGTCTGATATGTGTCACAAGAGCTTGATGTACTTGAGTTCAGGAGACAATACATTCTTACCATCTCTGATGTCATTCCCTATCATATTACCAGATGTTCTAAGATTTAGGTGAACAAACATTTTATTCTCTTTATTGCATTTGTAAAATATTTTCTCAGCATTTTGAATTATATTTAAGTTATTTTAAGAATCTAAGGGTGTTGTCTGACACCTAAATACGACAGGTACTGCCATACTGGATCGGACCAAAGGTGTTTTAGTCCTGTGTTGTATTTCAAACTATGGACAGCAGTAAATGGGTGTGTGGAAAGCGGGAGGAGGGGGACATGTATGAGTAATCCTTTCTTTTGGCTATCCTTCCGGTGTTCAGCAGTTCATGAATATCCTGGGAAGAGTTTTCATCTGGACTACTATGTCTGTAGTCTGCAAAGGCTCTGACACCTTCATTTGCTTTTTGAACCTGTCTATACTTTTGACTTCTACCACTTTTTGTGGCAGGCAGTTTTCAAATCACATTTCTGTTGTATGGAAAAAGTACAACTTTGTGTTTTCTCGATTGTTTGTTTGCTTTTGTGGTTGTTACAAATGTATGATCTGGTGCTTCCAAGGAGTGCGAGTTACTTTTTTTGTTATCAGAATTAGGAGATAAGTCAATCCCTACTTGTTTTCCTAGTACACCCTTATAAACATCTGCCCTCTCTGAGCTGTCTTCTCCAAGTAAAATTCTAGTCTCTGTCTTTTTTGTTGTGTGTTTGTTTTGGTTTGGTTTGGTTTTCTTTTTAAAGCCTCTTGCCATGTAGAGTTAACTCTACTCTCACCAATTCTTGTTTCTCTTTTCTAGTTTTACAGTACAGGTTGAGCAGGACACAGTACTCGTGACACGGATGTAGCATAGTTTTGTATCTTGACATTCCTGCTTTTCATTACTTTCCTAATAATTTTATCTCCATTGTGACTGCTCTTTAGAGACTGCGCTGGTGATGTCAATGAACCATACACAATGCCTCCAGTATCTGGATAAAACCTTGTAGCTATATGTCTTGGCTGAGTTGGTTTAGCCTATGCACATTGTTGTTAAATTTCTCTTCATTTTAAGCTAGTCTTCCTTTATTAAATGCCTTTCTGTTATTCGTAGCCTTCTTTTTCAAGGAAAATGAATGATTTAAGCCCCAGGGTGAGAGTCGCCACAAAAAGTAGCGTTGGTCCAAATTATTGAAAGACATCTTTCTGTCCTAAGTGATCCTTTTACTTAAATGTGGGTCAGGCTCAGCCTTAATAAGTGTGAACTTAAACTAAGAAAAAAACTGCTGTTAACTCTTAACTCCCTTTGTCACTAATATAAGTTTTCCTTCTTTCCCTCAGATGGAGTGGAGTGGTTACAGATCAAGGACAGAGAGTTTTCCTACAGCAGGCCTAGTACGATTTGCAACTTTCTGCGTGAAAAGGAAGATTCTGAGGAGTCAGCTCAGGCCCAAGACAAATTGACTGAAGAGTCAGAGGGAGAGGTGAGTGGCGGAGGGAATTCGGACATGAATTGTGATCTGGAGAAGCAGCACAGCTTGGAAATAGATGCCTCTATTCCCCTGCCTGACAGCCCTGCCTTTGGGGCAGAGGATTCTCCTTCTGGAACTGTTGCCTTAGACGATGCTCCTCCATGATAGCAGCTCTGATCTTTTCAGGATTTCTTCATGGAGTTAATGGGCCAACTTTTAAATGCCAACTTTTATAGGCCATGACATGATTTCCAATTTATGTGAGCAATTAGTAGAGGAAAAACGGACATTGTATTCTTGTGCATTGCTTTTATGTTTAGATTATAGTGGGGAGGGCTTAAGTGTTTTTTGAAAATGCTGGTTGGAAATGTGTGTATCTCTACCTTAAAATTGAAGAAGAGGAAATGGTTATATAATTAAAAAACCCCTACCTTAGAAAAATGTTGATGTATTGTACAGTCTGGGACATTTTGTAAAAATAAAAAAAATATTATTGTTTAAAATAAAGTTCTGAATTTTTCAAGTATAGCTTCACCTTGTGTGTCATATTCAGCCATGTACTATGTCTGTTCTTGTACTGCAGTTATTGAAAGAAAAATTCAAGTAAGTGTGGCTTTTATTATGTGTTTGATTACTCATCAAATTGCTCGGTTTGGCTTTTCCCTCGTGTCCTTTGTCCCCTTGACGGATCTTAGAAATCCTTCATGCGGGAAGGGACTTCAGGAGCTCTCTTGTCCAACCTCCTACTTAAAAGATTCAACACTGAATTCAGGCCAAATTGATCAGGGCTTTGTTCAGTTAAGTCTTGAAAACCCCTGTGGACTAGGCAGCAACTGAAATCTAGGTCTTCATGAGGCATCTGTCACTCTTCCTTCCACCATTTTCTATATAATAAATTGTGTGTTATACAAAAGGAAGTATCTTTTTTTTTTTTTTTTCCCTCCAATAACTTCTTGGCTCTGCTCTTCTCCTCTGGCATTTTGCTGAAGGTTTTTATGCCTAAGATCATGTAATGGTGCATCGGCGGTTCCCAAACTGATCCACGTGACTGTATGGTGGCCCCTAGCTAGTGTGTGGGTTGATATTACATACTGCTACATCATTTATATTGTCACATGGTATTTCATGTAAAAATAGAGTACGTGGTGTATTCATGATAACGTTTTTAAAAGCATAGCATTTTTTTTAAACACAACATTTTATTCCTGACCTTTCTTCCTTCCTACCTTTCTCTGCCTCCCTCAAAACAGTGTAACTGCCACAATGCTGTGAGGATGGGATCGCCTAATTAATTCCAGCATAATTATGTAATACTTTAATTAGTAACTATCAGAGAAGTTCACTCCCAGCGTTGTTCACAGCACAGAATCAGTAAAGGTAAGTCATCAAAACAGTGTAGCAGTTTCAAACCATCAATCCCACTGTTCTGTTTTTCTGCGTAGAAGCAACTTGAGTCATGGGGGAAGGGGAGGCAGGGAGAGGAGGAAGGTGAGGAAGAGGGAACATGTTCTGCATGCCTCCAGCCTGAGTATGGATCTTTTACATGGCAGTGTCTGCGCATCAGGTTTCAGGGAGACGGCTCAGCCTTCCCTCTGGATTTAACTGCAGTCGTGGAAGTTTAAAAGCATTGTTCAAACTTGATTGGTGTGGTGCTGATAGAGGATAATAATAACTGGAATAATGATCTTGGGAATACGATGAGGTGGTACAATGTACGCTCTTGTCTGCAGCGGGGAGCGTTTGCAGTGGTGGGCTGCACTTGCTGACAGCGGAGCCTGCTGCTAGAGAGACTGGGTGGGCTGCAGGCACAAAGCGCTCGCTACCCTGCCTTCTGCCACAGAGGTGCTTCCAAGAGTTTATTCTCTGTCAGCGTGCAAACGTAGCAACTGTCTCTTACATTCTGTTAACCAATTGCTAAATCTGTCACGATGTGCATGTAATTGTTTTATTATGTGCAAGGAGTATTCTAGCAGAATTGGTTTCTGACTTTTGTCAGCGTTTTCTTTCAGTAGTGTACCGAAGCTGTTTCTTTGTTCTAGCTTATCTGGGAATCAGTTTGTTTGGTTTTTTTTTTTAACATTTTATATATATCATAAACTGTTAACTACCTTCATAATAATGTTTTTTAGGTTTTAGATGTTATTTATAATGCTCAAACTTTTTGTTTCTATTATTATTAGCCCTAACTTTTGTAACCATACTCTCTTTACCCATCTTTTTCCCCCATCCACCCAGAAAGCAGGTGCTGCTGATAGCAAATTCTGCAGCTTTATTGATTTTGCACAAAAAAGTCCAACACGTTGGTTATTTCAAGTACAGTTCAAACTTGGTGGGTGGGGGCAGGTGTGGAGTGAAAAGGGTAGTGGGTAAGTATGAGAGCTGGGCAGAGGATTGCTACCATCACCATCCTTGCCTGGTTGTTGTATATTGTTCATGTCCTTGTGCCTAGACACTAAACCATCCCAGTAGTTCCTTGCCAGGGCTGGCACTGAGCACTTTTTCTTTGCACATGGTGACAGTTACTGGTGTATAGGATGTTCAGCGCTTAAAAAAACATTTTAAAAAAAAGTTTGGAGAAGATTCAGAGACACCCCCGACTTAGAGCAGCAGTGCAGCACACGAAGCATCTCGCTTACAGTGGGAGATGGGTACATCCCGAATCAGAGGTGGGCAAGGAGGGGGGGATGTTTCTGCTTCAGGTCTTCAGATTTTGCTGGGTATTTTGGCTTTTTTGTACCTTCAGTTTTCAAGTCTCAATCAAACATGAACTTGAGGAGCAAATGCAACAACTTGGAACAAATTTAAACAATGCCGACGAACTGCCGGGCTTTGAAACAACGAGAAGCTTTTTAGATCTAGAGTAGATACCAACTTTAGGCAGACATGAATCTTTGGCATTTGGTTTCTATTATGTATGAGGTCACGTTCCCCAGTCCCCATAAGTAAATTCTGGGGGAACGGGGGCTGGGGAAGGCACGCGGGGACTACACAGCTTCAGTGGGGTCCCCAGCGCACCCGGGAGGGGCGGAGGGTACGCAAAAAGGTCGAAACAAGTTGATCAGCCGCTGCTGCAGTTACGTACAGGTGTGTAACGACGTCATTGGTTGCGTGTTAATCAACTTGCACGCGCTGCGTAGCGGGGACTCGTCATTGCAGCGCGGGAAGGCAGCGGGGGACCCACGCAGTAACGGCGCCGGAGCACGGCAGCGCCCCCTTCCCGCGGCGGAAGTGACGTACCGGATGACGTTGCCTGACGGCGGCGGGGCGCGCACGTGAGGCAGCGGGGCAGCGATGGACGCGCTGGACCGGGTGGTGTGAGTGTGGCGGGGAGGGGGCCGGCGGGCCAGTGCTCCCCTCCCGGCCCGTGAGAGGGCTCTGGGCCCGCGGGGTGGCCGGTACCGGGCGGGGCGCGCTGCGGGGAGCCGGGGGTGCCGAGCCGCGGGCGGCCGTGGGGCCTGGGGTGCGCCGGCCTGGGGAGGGTTGCAGGAGGGAGGCCGGCAGAGAGAAAAGGCCTCCGGGAAGCGTGCGGAGCGCTGCCGTCCTTGTATTGGTGGCAAGACGGCCCTCACTGCGGCGGTAACTGAAGGGATCCGCGGTGAGCAGCTGGTGTCGAACTTACGTGTTCCTGTACACGTGACAGAACGGTCTTGTCTGTAGTTGGAAATACGTGTGCGGGGGGTTTTGTTTGCGTGTTTTTTAAAAGAAAACATTAAACAAAAACTTGGGGGTTTTTTGAAGAAAACTTGGGCACGAGTCTTATGAGGAGCGGCTGAGGGAACCGGGGTTGTTTAACGTGGAGAAAAGGAGGCTGAGGGGAGACCTTATTGCTGTCTACAAGTACCTGAAAGGAGGTTGTAGAAGGGTGGGTGTCAGTCTCTTCTCCCGAGTAAGAAGTGATAGGACAAGAGGAGATGGCCTTAGGTTGTGCCCAGGGGGGGTTTAGGCTGGATATCAGGAAAAATTTCATCACTGAAAGGGTTATCAAGCATTGGAACAGGCTGCCCAGGGAAGTGGTGGAGTCACCATCCCTGGAGGTATTTAAAAGATGTGTAGATGTGGTGCTTAGGGACATGGTTTAGTGGGGGACTTGGCAGTGCTAGGTTAATGGTTGGACTTGGTGATCTTAAAGGTCCTTTCCAACTAAAACGATTCTGTGATTCTGTAATGCTTCATAGAGAAGATATTAAAAGCTTTACATTCATCTAGTGGATAAATGTAGTTCTTAAGCCATGTAGTTAGTTATATAAGCTCTGTGCCCCTGCTAAGGCTGGTGTATTTCACCTGAATGATGCACGGTTCTGCTCTCTGGTTTGTGCTAACAGATATTCCGCACTTGAGCTTTTCTTTTGGATGCCATTGATGGTCTTTGAGGAAGTTTCTTTTCTTCTTATATGCAAGTCTCTGACTTGGGGAGGAAGCTGGTGTGAGGGGAAGGTTTTAGCCTGTCAGCAGTCTGTGGGAATTTTGGTGTAGCTAAGCTCTAAATTAGCAGAAACTGGAAAGCCCAAGACTATAAAATCACCTTTGCTAGCTTGGGGGGACAGAGAGGAAGAGGAGTGGCAGTAAAACACGTTCATTTGAGACTGGGCTTTTAGCATTGATTGTAATTCCGCAGGCTGGGATTAGTTTGAGTCACTGAAACAAGTTACGTGAACACAGCTTGTTCCAATTCTTGTTTTTGTTTTACTGTTTTCTGTGGTGTTGGGTGTTGTTACTAATATTAAGTTTTTAACTGTTAATTTATTGTTACAGAAAGCCTAAAACTAAGAGAGCAAAAAGATTTCTTGAGAAGAGAGAACCCAAACTTAAAGAAAATACAAAAAATGCTATGCTCATAAAAGGAGGAAATGCAAACCTAACAGTGACTGAAGTGCTTAAAGACATTGTAAGTTGTTGGACATAGTATGCAACCTTTAATTGTATAACCTTTTGTGCTACATCAAGAGTACCTTCCTTTCTCTTTTTCTTACAATTCACATATTCTCTGTTGCAAGATCAATATTTTCATGCTCTTCCCATTCCCCAAATCTCAGATTGACCAGTGCTCCAAAGGTGTCATTACCTGCCCCTTGATGGAGATTATTTTTTTTCCAATTTCTTCTTTGTCAGAAGTTTTGAGCTTATTTTCTTCGTTATTCTCCCACGATTGTCCGGTGTATAAGGTGAAGTGTTGTAAGTCCATTTGAAAACAAGAGGATTAGGTACAGAATTGGATCTGGATCACTCAGCTGAAGTCATATCCCAAGATCCTGTAAACTGCTTGTGTGTGTTGATATGGAGCTGTCAACCTCTCCCAGAACATAACCTCAGCAATCCTGTCTGAACTCCATACATGAAAATATTGTAGCTGTTCCTACACTCTTCTCCCTCCTTGCTTTGTCATTTTCTTACTGTATCATGCTGATGATAATCAGGTTGTTGTTCAGTCCCTGTTTTTCCTCACGCCCCTAGAAGCAAAGAGATTCCATTACATGGCTTTGATTTCATCTGTTTCTCAATTATTCTGTTATTTCTTAGTTTCCAGAAATAAGTCCTCTGCAATTAATTTGGAACCAGGGTTGCTACCAACTTAAAGGGTATTATTGTGAGCAGGCCTTTTGAGGTGCCTTCTAGACTGATTTGTGCAAACAATTACTCTATTTCATGTGATCGTGTAAGTTGTAGGGTTTTAGAAGAAGTAGCGCTGTGCACTTAAAGATTACACATGTGTAACTTTGTCTTTTGCAGTATGCTGTGAAGAAGCCGTTTGCTGTACTGTATAAAAAGTAAGTGGTCCCAAGTTGACATCTTTGAGTCTTCTGACAAGACAGCTTTTGGTAATTTCAAAGCATGAATAGAGATGCTGGCTAGTGCGGGGGCTTGAACAATGGAAAGGGTTGCAGAAGGTGACTGAGATGCATCATAAATTTCAGTAGACTGGAAGCAAGCTACACGTGATTAGTGTTTGTGCTGAGCCCAGTTCTGTGCCCAGTGTTGTGGAGCAGGGTTCATCAAACTTGAACGACTGGCTTCTCTGACTGATCTGTGCAAACAGCTAGCGAGGTTCTGTGTCAGGTGGGTAGGCTGGAGTTCTTATATCCAAATTCTTATAAATTTGAGTTACAGATTATAATAATAGATACATCTTGCTCAAAATGGGAGCCCAGTTTCTGTATGGATGTAGTGCGTAGACATTAATTGTCATAGCTAAATTTAACATTGGATGAACAAGCAAAGGCAGTTGTTCGTGAAGTGCCACTGGTCATGGTCTGGAAGTCAGGTCACAGGAGACAACAAACATGGAGGAAAGTACTTAAAATGTCAACTGTGGCACTAAGGAACTCCTGGCAGTATTAATATGGCTTATGGTTTGAACTAAAACTGAACCTCTATACTGCTGGAGTTTCTAGGAGAATGCAGAATTTTAATGTTATCAGAGAACTGATAGAAGTGCTTATCTGGGCCTGTTTGGTTTTTTTTAAATCTTTTTTTTTTTCCTCCTCTCAGGAAAAATATTACTAGGCCTTTTGAGGATCAAACATCATTGGTAAGTATAAACCACGTCTTCTCTTGTGACATTTTACATCCTTAATGTCATGAAGAACTTTATTGGAGAATAATTTGCTATTACTCCATGAAGAACTAGATGAGAAACAAAGTTTATAGAGAGTATGGGTAAGTTGAAGGTAGGGCTATGTCTAGGTTTATGGTGTCAGTAGGCATATTTTTCCTCTGGCTGCAACACAGCACTGTCATGTTGTGAGGGCTTTGTCTGTATCTTAAATGCACATTTCCGTAAACTGACAGGCAAAGGTAGGAGTCTGTGATGCTATTTTAAGTAACAGTGCTTGATATGAAAGGAAGAATAAAGCATTTTATTTTGGTTTTCCAAAAGTCAGTCCTCTAAAGTGCTGTAGCTTATGAACAACTTGTTTTCAGTTTGGTGAATTTGTAGGTTAAAATAGTTAATGAAGGGGTCATAGCTTTCTGTGACTTCCTCGTGTTTGAACAGAGGAAGAAAAGCCCAGTGGAGTACCACAGGCAAACATGTGCATCAGGTGTGCATGTGTGAGATGGTCGCTGAGAGTTCTGTTCCAACATTCAGTCAAGAGCTGTCAGAAAAATGCGCAATCTCAATTAAATAAGTGTATGAAGGACTTGGGGGGAGGGGTCGAGGGCGGTAATGCTCATGCCGTTGCCTCTATTGGAGGAATAAGCCAGGCCAATCAGAGCAGGGAGAAAGGTTCCTTAGCTGCCTCCCAAGATAGGAACAAGAAGGCCAACTGTCTCAAGGGTATGTATAGATATCACGGATCCTCTTGTGCCTCTCCTGGGAAACCTGCATGCTTGGCTACCTCTCTGAAATGCCCGTATACCAATGCATGCAGCATGGGGAATAAACAGGAAGAACTGGAGATCTATGTGAGGTCGCAGGGCCATGATCTCATTGCAATTACAGAGACATGGTGGGATAGCTCTCATGACTGGAATGCTGTCATGGATGGCTACGTACTTTTTAGGAAGGACAGGTCAGCAAGGCGAGGAGGTGGAGTTGCCCTTTATGTGGGAGAGCAACTGGAATGTATCGAGCTGAGCGTAGGGAAGGACGAAGAACGAGTAGAGGGCCTATCGGTAAGAATTAAGGGGCAAGCTAACATGGGTGACACTGTTGTGGGGGTTTACTACAGGCCACCTGATCAGGAAGAGGAAGCAGATGAGGCCTTCTACAGACAGCTGGAAGTAGCCTCGTGATCGCAGGCCCTAGTTCTCATGGGAGACTTCAATCACCCCAATATCTGCTGGAAAGACAACAAAGCTAGGCACCCACAGTCCAGGAGGTTCCTACAGAGCGTTGACAACAACTTTTTGACACAGGTGGTGGAGGAGCCAATGCGGAGAGGTGCTCTGCTAGACCTTGTGTTGACAAATAACGAAGGTCTCATTGGAGACGTGAAAGTTGGGAGTAGCCTGGGTTGTAGCGACCACGAGATGGTGGAGTTCAGGATTCTGCGTGGAGGAAGCAGGGCAATAAGTAGGACCACAACCCTGGACTTCAGGAGAGCTGACTTTGGCCTCTTCAAGGACCTTCTTGGGGGTATCCCATGGGTTAGGGCTCTAGAGGGCAGGGGCGTCCATGAGAGCTGGTCAATATTCAAACATCACTTCCTCCAAGCTCAAGATCCGTGCATCCTTATGAGTAAGAAATCAAGCAAAGGGGGCAGGAGAACTGCATGGATGAGCAAAGAGCTTCTGACAAAACTGAAATGGAAGAAGGAAGCCTACGGAATGTGGAAAAAGGAACAGGCTACTTGGGGGGAATACAGGAAGGTTGTCAGAGTATGCAGGGAGGCGACAAGGAAGGCCAAGGCCCGCTTGGAATTAAATCTGGCAAAGGACATCAAAGACAACAAGAAGGGCTTCTTCAAATACATCAGCAGCAAAAGGAAGACTAGGGAAAACGTGGGCCCGCTGCTGAATGAGGGCGCCCTGGTGACGGAGGATGCAGAGAAGGCAGAGTTACTGAATGCTTTCTTTGCCACAGTTTTTACTACTAAGGCCAGCCCTCAAGAATCCCAGACCCTGGAGGTACAAGAGAAAGTCTGGAGAAAGGAAGACTTTCCCTTGGTTGAGGAGGATCAAGTTAGAGATCATTTAGACAAACTGGACACCCACAAATCTATGGGCCCTGACGGGATGCACCCACGAGTGTTGAGGGAACTGGCAGATGTTATTGCCCAGCCACTCTATCATCTTTGAAAGGTCGTGGAGAACAGGAGAGGTTCCTGAGGACTGGAGGAAGGCCAATGTCACTCCAGTCTTTAAAAAGGGTAAGAAGGAGGACGCAGGCAACTACAGGCTGGTCAGCCTCACCTCCATCCCTGGAAAGGTGATGGAGCAGCTCATTCTGGATGCCATCTCTAAGCATGTGGAGAAGGTCATCAGAAGTAGTCAACATGGATTCACCAAGAGGAAATCATGCTTGACCAATCTGATAGCCTTCTATGACGATATGACTGGCTGGGTTGATGAGGGGAGAGCAGTGGATGTTATCTACCTTGACTTCAGCAAGGCTTTTGACACTGTCTCCCATAACATCCTCATAGGAAAGCTCAAGAAGTGTGGCTTAGATGAGTGCACAGTGAGGTGGATCGAGAACTGGCTGAATGACAGAGCCCAGAGGGTTGTGATCAGTGGTGCTCAGTCTAGTTGGAGGCCTGTAGCTAGTGGTGTTTCCCAGGGGTCAGTACTGGGTCTGGTCCTGTTTAACTTATTCATCAATGACCTGGATGAAGGAACAGAGTGTACACTCAGCAAATTTGCTGATGACACAAAACTGGGAGGGGTGGCCAATACACCAGAAGGCTGTGCTGCCATTCAGCGAGACCTGGACAGGCTGGAGAGCTGGGCGGAGAGGAACCTCATGAAGTTCAACAAGGGCAAGTGTAGAGTCCTGCACCTTGGGAGGAATAACCCCATGCACCGGTACAGGTTGGGGGCTGATCTACTGGAGAGCAGCTCTGCAGAGAAAGACCTGGGTGTTCTGGTGGACAACAAGTTCACCATGAGCCAGCAATGTGCCCTTGTGGCCAGGAAGGCCAGTGGTATCCTGGGGTGCATTAGGAAGGGTCAGCAGGTCAAGGGAGGTTATCCTGCCCCTCTACATGGCCCTGGTGAGGCCACATCTGGAGTACTGTGTCCAGTTCTGGGCCCCCCAGTTCAAGAAAGATAAGGAATTACTGGAGAGAGTCCAGTGAAGGGCTACAAAGATGATCAGAGGACTGAAGCATCTCTCTTATGAGGAGAGGCTGAGAGAGCTGGGTCTGTTCAGCTTGGAGAAGAGAAGACTGAGAGGGGATTGTATCAACACTTACAAATACCTTAGGGGTGGGTGTCAAGAGGAGAGGACCAGACTCTTCTCAGTGGTGCCCAGTGACAGGACAAGGGGCAATGGGCATAAGCTGAAACATGGGAAGTTCCATCTGAATGTGAGGAGGAACTTCTTTACTTTGAGGGTGGCAGACCACTGGAACAGGCTGCCCAGAGAGGTTGTGGAGTCTCCTTCTCTGGAAACATTCAAAATCCACCTGGGACACAACCCTGTGCAACATGCTGTAGGTGAACCTGCTTTGGCAGGGCGTTGGACTAGGTGATCTCCAGAGGTCCCTTCCAACCCTTAACCATTCTGTGATTCTGTGATTTGGCCTGCAAAGAGGTTGCAAAAGTGACTCTTCAGAGTGTTGGAGGGTATTATGAAGGGGGTGTGTATTTGGAAACACATTTGGTGATATGCCCCTGTCTGGATTTGGTGTTGATTCGGAACTTTAAGGTCAAGGTAATTTATGAGCAGGAAGGCAAAAGTAGAGGGGCTAATCCTAAGATTCTCTCACACATTTGCACTTCAGTCGAAGTATTACTTTAACTGCTGAAATATGTCAGTCATAAAAGCAGTATATGTATTTCCTTCAACAAAATGAGAGAAAGGAGATACTGATGTACAGCTGTAGTTTTACAATAAAGGCAAAAATGAATTATCCCAAAGTAAGTTGTTTGGTTCCCGGTGACAGTGATTTGGTAACGTTTGCTCTGTGCCACTGCTGACACACATAGGGAAATAGGGGTCAGCTTTCCAATGCGTGAGGCAGTTGTTGAAATAACTCCCTGAAAATCCACACAGAAGCTGGGAATTTGGGGGTATTGTGTTAAGTAAATCTATGAGTGAAGGAAAAAAAGAAATTCATATATACACACTGGGCGCAAATGCTGTTTCTTGTCTGAAAGGGACTGTGAAAATAAAGGGGAAACATACCTGAGGAATTTTCTGTAAATAAAAAGGGAGAGGAGGGGAGAGATAGCTAATGATCATTAAGGATCCTTTTTAAACAAGTGAAGGCAGCCAATAGTGAGTGCTAGAGGAGTTGCTGAAGTTGTGTTGGACACACTTTTTAATGTGTTAGGAACAAAAAATCATTGTGGTTGCAGCCTAGATACCCCCACAAAGAAAGTTACTTAATCTGCATTAATCCTGATGATGAGGAGTTGTAGTATGTGCTTCTGTTCTGTTCCTGGCATGAAGCACAGTAATGCAGCCATCCCTAAAATACCATGAGCGGAATGGAAAACTTCCTTTGGGCAGCGAGGAAAGATTTGCGATGTTGCTTGCTGAAACTAAACCTCTTACAATCCCATAGCTGGATGACTTGGTTTCACAGTCATATAGGAACAGAGCTGTACGAGCAAGTGTTTCAAGGGATTCTGTTCTTCTTCTTCTGTCACAGTCAGTATTTTTCAGGGACCTGGTGGCAGAGCTCAGTGCTGAGCTGGGTGGTTTGTACATGCAATTAATCCAGCCTAGGATTGCTCCTGGGGTGTCTCCCTTGACCTCCCAGAGGGACAGAGTTGCAATGTTCTCCCTGAGCTGCTGCTGTTGCAGGGGTGGGAGGAGATGTAGTGGCTTTTTCTGCTTCACAGCCGTTAAGTGTAGAAACTCTGCTACTTCTGGGAAGTACTAGATAAATAGCATGTGTGTAGATTTAGGAACTATGATTGATACACAGAATGAGGGGCTGCCTTGAGAAGCAGCAGTGCATAAAAAGGCTTTGGAGTTGGACATCCTCAGAAAGAATTGCTGTAATGTTGGCTCTGGACATAACACCATAATAGGTTCTCTATCTACTACACCTGGAGAAAAGATCTTCTCTATGATAGTCACCACTGGGTTGGTTTTAAGTAGCGTCTTAGTCTTAAATAATAAATTGACGTGAAATTGCTCTGTAATAGGACTCTTGTGCCCAAGCATGAGAACGTTAGATATTTGCAGATGTTCCTAGGCCTGTTGTTGGGGGAAATAACTGGTTGTTCAGCTGTTAGGCAAAGCTAATATGCTGCATAAAGCTTAGCTGGGTAACTAAAACGAGTCATTACAACTGCAGCCAACTTGCAAATACTTACATTTCAGGCAAGGAGAAGTGGTTAAAGGTATTTTATGTAAAAACAAATAATGAGGAATTATGAAAAGGAGCATTACAGATAAAATGGAAAAAAAAAGTTGCCTCGCTTGATCTTTAAGACTGCAATGGGAAATAAAAAAGAAATGAATTGTTATCTGAACCTTGAATCCAGCTGTCAATTTTAGCTCATGTGGACCTGGATGTGCTCAAAACTCTTCTGCTAAGTGCAGTTGCTCTCCTCGTTAAGCAGATCCTAAACTCGCATGTTTGTGACGTATACCTCCAACAAGTATTTTAAACGCTACAAACTGGAACTAATGAGTTTTATTCTTTTCCTCAATTGCAGGAATTTTTTTCCAAGAAGTCAGATTGTTCTTTGTTTCTGTTTGGCTCTCATAACAAGAAGCGACCTAACAACCTGATACTAGGTAATACATCTCATGGGGTTTTTATTTGGATGAAAGGGCTAGTTTTCAATGAATATTTAAATAGCTGGATTTTTTTTTTTTTTTTACTTTCACAGGTCGCATGTTTGACTATCAAGTCCTAGACATGGTTGAGCTAGGTGTTGAGAAGTTTGTATCCCTAAAAGATGTCAAGGTAAGGAATCGCTAATCCAGTATTTCAGTGACATCTACTGGTGGATTTTTTTGGTGCATTGGCTTTTTCTGTGCTTTAAAGTAAGGACAGTTGTTTAAAAAAGCACTTCACACAGTATAGGAGGATTGCTAATTTGTGTACCCCAGAATGTTATTTTTATGCTCTGCTTTTTATTTTATTTTGGTTGTTTTAAGCAAGCTTGCAACTTTCTTTGCAAATTTTTTTTTGGACTTGGTTTATTCCTAATATTTTGCTTTTTAATTAAAGCATTACATTTACAAAATTCCATAAGTCAGGTTCTGCTCGTGGTAGGTTCCTATATAAACTAGTGTAGGCTTTGAAAACTGAAGTCCCTCTTAAATTATAGCCAAAGAGGGTCACTCTGCTGACTGAGATGATTCTGAAACTTTCTTTAGCTTTCAGTAGCACATAAATGCCAGTTTTCAGGGAACTATACTTAATTCAGACAAGGAGCTAACATCTTAGTTATTTAAACGCAGAGAAAATTCACCTTTTATGGCTGTGTTAGGCTCATTTTGGTAAGACTAAAACATGTTTCATATGTGTGTACTTCTGTATCAAGCAGTTCATACACTGCAAAAATAAGGAATTTTTATGGTCCTTATTCTCATCACAGTGTATGAATTGGCAGGACAGTCTAGAGGGATAGTGAAGAAATTACGGTTTATAAAGGTGAATCTTCCCCTTGAAGTCAGGTTGTAGTGTGGATCTTCGTAACAGCGTTTATAGCAGGGAAGTAAATGTATTTGTTGGCCAGAATTACGATTAGGTGATTGACTAAACTATTCTTTTAGCCTTTTTTGTCCTCTCCTGTGTCAGAAGTACGATAGACTCATTTGCCTCTAATTTTAGTTTTCTTGTTAGTAGTTGCAGTCAAATTTACTCGTTTTCACTGGAAGGTGTTACCTTCTACATTTTATAATAAAGAATCTCTCTTTTTTAATGCACAAAGAATAATACAATTCACCTTCCATACACATACGGTGTTGTTCATGAAAAAAAAAGTTTCTATTGTGTCCATATTGGTCACAGGCCACAACAATTTTTCATTGTGTTGAATGGCTACCACCTATTAAATCAATAATATGTTCCCTAACATGGTCTGAAATTTTGTTCTGTTTTAAAATTCTCATTCCACAGAACAGTAAATGCCCTGAAGGAACAAAACCTATGTTGATATTTGCTGGTGATGTCTTTGAGGTGAATGAAGAATACAGAAGACTGAAGAGCCTTCTTATTGGTCAGTATTGTGATTATTTGAGCAGTAGGATTGCATAAATCTGTAGTAATATGATCTGTTGGGAAATGCTGGTTTCTCAATAAATGTTCAACACAGAAAGAAAACAGGAACAGGCATTTTTAAGTTTCATATTACGTGAAATTAAGGTTAACTAATCATTATGACTGTTAAAGGGGGAAGAAAAAAAGACTAGTAACAGACTCTGAAGTTGAAACTTTGTGTTCACTAAAATTCATGACTTGTGGGAAAATTCTGGCATTTTTCCAAAAGTCTTTACCTTGTAATTGTACTGGATCACAGAAGCACAGAATCAACCAGGTTGGAAGAGACCTCAGGGATCATCGAGTCCAACTGTTGCCCTGACACGACCCTGTCGACTAGACCATGGCACTAAGTGCCATGTCCAGTCTTTTCTTAAACACATCCAGAGATGGTGACTGCACCACCTCCCTGGGCAGCCCATTCCAATGTCTAATAACCCTTTCTGAAAAGAAATTCTTCCTAATGTCCAACCTGAACCTTCCCTGGCGAAGCTTGAGGCTGAGGATCATCATGTTTCTAACTAAATATTTTTGAAGTATCTGATTTGAAACCAGTGCATTAAGTTCAGAAAGTGGGATGTTTTTGCTTACAAAAAGTCAAATCAATATAATGAGCTTGTGTTTTTATAATGAAAGCATTTTCTGTTGGAAATGTGACCGATTCTAACAAAAGTACCATTGATTAGAGCACTTGGAAAGAACATGTGCAGTAAAAATCAGCTGTAGATAATAGCTGTGTTGTAACTTCAAGGCAGGCCTGGAGCTTAGTGAAAAAACTGGCATAAAGTTTTTCACTCTCTGTCAAGGTTGGAGGCTCTGGAAGATAAAGCACATTGTGTTTTTTTTCTAGGGAGCTACAAAAAATGATTATACTTTTCTTAGGGTAGCTTTTGGGGACACGGAAGTCATATGGTACTGTATCTCTTGACACTTAAAAAATGTGTCTTGCTTGGTAGAACTAGATCTAGTAATTAAAGTGGTATGTTTTTTCTTTTTAATATGTTTCCTAAAAGTATATTACCTTTTTCTTTTTTAAAGCTCTGGTAAAATACTGAAGCTAGCCCAATAAGAACAGTGTTGTTCTTCCAGTTCTATTCTTGGGTTGTACCAATTCATAATCATACAACTTTGCAAGATCTCCCTTTCATATAAGATAAATATTGTTTGGGCTCTTTTTTTCTAGGCAAACAGATAAATGATTGCTCTTTAGAAACAGGCCTTAAAAATTAGATTTTTTTTTTTCCCCCCCTTAGTATTGTAATTCCTTAAAGCAAGATGTTTCATCTGGAGTGAGACTGAAAAGGGGGCAGGAGAGGAGGAAAATTTGCATCCTCTCAATACAGCTGCTTGGTTCTTGGGGATAGATGTAAGGCTAGTAACTGTGCTTATAAACCTTTGAAGGTGGGTGAATATTGAATACGAAGATAAGTGAGTTTTAATACTGCATGTTTGTGTCGCTGTAAATGAATATTTACGCTACAGGAAGCAGATGCATTATTTTCTGAAGTGTATCTTGTTCAGGCATCTGCACAGTGTTGGCGATTGGCATCCGGATATGCTCATGCACCCCATGATCAAACAGCTTGATACCTTAAATGGAAGACGTGCATCGTTAGATAGTTGGCAGATAACTAACTGGTCTTTCCTGTCCTATTTATTTTGGTGTTCATCTGTCCTTTCTCCTCTCCTATTTATTTGCCTTTAATGACTCTGCAATCAAGTGTACTCAAATTGACACCCAATCTTTCTTCTTGAATGTACTCCAAGTACTCCAGGTCTTAATGTGCTGCTGACTTCTATGAAATACCTAGATGCAGAACAATAGACAAAGGAAAAGATTAAGGAGTGTAAAGGCTTGAAGGTATCACTAACCAATTAAAATAGTCTGGGTAATAATTTAGCCTGCTTCAAAACTGCGCTTAACTCATAGGGAAGAACTGATTCTTTCTGTTCCTGCAAAAGGTAGCGCTTTTAAGCTGCCACTCTATTGCTAAGAAAGATAGAAAAATGTCTTATTTAACAGCAGCAGCAAATATTTTGTTACTGTAGCAGTATTGTTGGGATCCCAAAGGGAATATTAGATAGCTAACAGCTTCTTGTTGCCACAGCAATGTGATGCCAGTGATGCTGGTGAACAACCAAGCTTTCATTGGCTTCTGTGGTATCAAAAGGGTTTGTGCATGTTTGGGATATCATCTTACAGCAGTTTCTTTGTAAAATTAAAGGCAAGGGTCAATTATTGTCTTCATGGTAACCAAACCCAGTAGTCTGCTTAAATTGTGAAGTGGAAGAAGTTATTTAGGAGAAATAAATGGCAGCTGTGTTTTTCAGAGACCTGGAGGACAAAGACGTCCCATTCTTTCTCATTTGGTTTTGATTGCCTACTGATGTGGTAGTGTAGGAATTCATTTTTGATGTAAGTCCTTGGAATGCAGTTCATGAAATTCTAGTAACTTTTAATGTTTATATTTATAAAATGTGTCATCTCTTACAACACTGCCTGCTTGCTAGTTCTGTTATTGCACACCCATGTCATCCTAAAAATGGCTAGGTGCTTCGTGACTTGTGTATACACTTTCTGAAATGTTGGTTTCCAGGAGACCTCTACAATTTTAGATTGACCATCAGCCTGTTCTTTACACAGCCTTCCTCACACAGACTTTTTTGAGCGTCTCAAAACATTTGTGGGTTCCTTCTGGCCAAGAAAGGGGATGGCTGGAAAATGTCTGGGATAGAGTTTGAACTCAGCTAATGCTAACCATAGCTACATAGGTTACAGTGTTACCAGCTTTTGGCTAAGAATTGATACAAAAAGAAGCCTATAGACTCATGTTCCTAAGTAATTTAGGAATTTAATCTGGAAATGGAAAGGTCTTGGGAAGCTCTCTGCAGGAAAAAGTTAAATTAGAAGTTCTGGAAACATGTTGAGGACAAGGAGGAGAAAGAACTAGGAATGGAAAGAAAGGAGAAAGCAAGTCTGTAGTCCAACCAAAGCAAGAGTTGTAAATTAAGAGTACATTAAAAAAACTTCAACTCTCTGGGTATACTGAAGTGTAAGGTTTCTGCAGCTGTTCAGCATTGCCAGGAACAGAAATTCCTGACCACTTGCATTTGTTGGAAGAGATCATCCTGTGGGTAAAGAGATGTATGATGCCACAGGAAAATATGAAAGGGAGATGTTGCCAATATAACCGCTGTAAATGTAAGCTTGTGTACCTGCAGAGAACTAATGGAAGGGAAAATACAGGCCAGAAGCGAACTAAATATTTTATTTGCAACTTTTCCTCTAACTACAAGCTCAACCCGCCAGAGGAGGAGAGAGAGTATTTAATTGACCAAGGAAATTTCCTGGCTAGACTCCAGCTGATATCTGCCAGCAAGACTTTGTTTTGGATGTCACTTCAGTGCTGATATTCTTGAAACAGGTAGTGGAGGAAAAGACAACTAGCTGAGGGATCTGAAAATGGGACAGAACGGAAAAGACTGATGTGTTTTGCATCTGTTAGCAGTTCTCCTATGTTTCAGCATTGGCCTGTCATGTTTATTAGCACACCTTGTTCCCTCAGTGAAGGTCATGTTCTTTCTCCACCCTCTGCGTATGTTGGACAGATTGCTGTGCTTATTGCAAGCTCTCTGATTGCACAGTAATTTTTTCATAGCCTGATAGAAGAACCTCGCAAGAGACGGCTCATTTTGTATTTAACCTGTATTTCAGTGTTCTCTTTGCAAACTAAGCAAGTATTTCACATGTCTTATTTTTATGGTTCTGTGTTGCTTATTAAATAGAGAAAACATCAATTATAAGGACGAATACTGGTTTACTGTGGGGAAGGTATGATGGAAACAATATATCTAAACTTTTTCCCCAAGTCAGAGAGCGAAAATGTAGGTAAAAGTAGACAAGATACAGTTTCAATCCATTTCCTACTGGGCTTGATCTTTCTTTGTGCACTTCCAAATCTGGCTCTGATTAAGCATCTTAAGTATCGGTTTTCTGCATGATGTCTTTGTAAACAAATACCTGAACTAATGGCTTCTCTGTATTGATCTGTGTTTAGCTGAGCATGAACTGGCCTAAACACAAAATACGATACACTTCATTTTTCTGACTTTGGAGCTGAATATTTAGAAGAATAGACAATGCAATTATCCCAATTCACTTAATAAAGCTAAGTTACTGCTCTGAAAGTATATTTGCTCTTCTCCATGCGCTTATTTTTGGGTAGCATGTATATTGCTACCAAATTATCTCTGGCAAGTCACTATGTTCCTGTCAGGATTTCTGCACACGTTTGGTTTCACCAGTGCAGGAGCTAACACGCGCAATGTTAAGTTTCTCTCTCGTGTTTTGGCAGGGCTGCAGTTTTAACTAGCAGATATTTCGTGAGATTCCCATTAAACATTTAGATTTGTCTTTTCTAGACTCACCCCACATATAGTCTTGCTTAGTTAGATGCAGTAAAAATATCTATATAGGCAAGGAATTCACATCAGTGACGTGATGCAGGTCCATTGTGAAATAAACCAATTTGTTACAGTCTTCTGTTAGTTTGATTTTCAGCCAAGAAACCTGGCATTTATTCTTTTAAAATATTCTTTCAGATTTCTTCAGAGGTCCGAGTGTGCCCAGTATTCGTCTGGCTGGTTTAGAGTACGTTCTGCATTTCACAGCTGTAGATGGGAAAATTTACATGCGAAGCTATAAGTGAGTGTGGTTTATCTATTTGTTTGGTTTTTGGTACACTTGTCAACTTTTCCCCAAATTTAGCCCATAGTTGTGTAATTGAACTGGCTTGAGCAATAGTTTGCTGCATTTAAAACATGTAATATGTAGAAGCGTTCCAGCATAACATAGAGTAACTTGTACAGCAGAAGGAAAACGCTTAAGCCCTAAACCTGCTGCTTCCTTCCTTGTTGAGCTCTCCCTACTAGCTAGGAGGATTGCTCGTTATGTTTTCGGTGTGTTCAAATTGTGATGGGACACAGAATCACAGAATTTTAGGGATTGGAAGGGACCTCGAAAGATCATCTAGTCCAGTCCCCCTGCCGGAGCAGGATTACCTAGATCATGTCACACAGGAACGCGTCCAGGCGGGTTTTGAGTGTCTCCAGAGAAGGAGACTCCACAACCTCTCTGGGCAGCCTGTTCCAGTGTTCGGTCACCCTCACCGTAAAGAAGTTTTTCTTCATATTTATGTGGAACCTCCTGTGTTCCAACTTGCACCCATTGCCCCTTGTCCTGTCAAGGGATGTCACTGAGAAGAGCCTGGCTCCATCCTCATGACACTTGCCCTTTACATATTTATAAACATTGATGAGGTCACCCCTCAGTCTCCTCTTCTCCAAGCTAAAGAGACCCAGCTCCCTCAGCCTCTCCTCATAAGGGAGATGTTCCACTCCCTTAATCATCTTTGTGGCTCTGCGCTGGACTCTCTCTAGCAGTTCCCTGTCCTTCTTGAACTGAGGGGCCCAGAACTGGACACAATATTCCAGATGCGGCCTCACCAGGGCAGAGTAGAGGGAGAGGAGAACCTCTCTTGACCTACTAACCACACCCCTTCTAATACACCCCAGGATGCCATTGGCCTTCTTGGCCCCAAGGGCACATTGCTGGCTCATGGTCATCCTGCTGTCCACTAGGACCCCCAGGTCCCTTTCCCCTACGCTGGTCTCCAACAGGTCTGTCCCCAACTTGTACTGGTACATGGGGTTGTTCTTGCCCAGATGCAGGACTCTACACTTGCCCTTGTTATATTTCCTTAAATTACTCCCCGCCCAACTCTCCAGCCTGTCCAGGTCTCTCTGAATGGCTGCGCAGCCTTCCGGTGTGTCAGCCACTCCTCCCAGTTTGGTGTCATCAGCGAGCTTGCTGACAGTGCACTCTATTCCCTCATCCAAGTCATTAATGAATATATTGAGTAGTACTGGTCCCAGTACCGACCTTTGAGGGACTCCACTAGATACAGGCCTCCAACTGGACTCTGTCCCATTGACCACCACTCTCTGGCTTCTTTCCTTCAGCCAGTTCACAATCCACCTCACTACCCGATCATCCAGACCACACTTCCTCAGTTTAGCTGTGAGGATGCTGTGGGAGACCGTGTCAAACGCTTTACTGAAATCGAGATAGACCACATCCACAGCTTTACCATCATCTATCCACCGGGTTATGTCCTCATAAAAGGCTATCAAGTTGGTTAAGCATGACTTCCCCTTGGTGAAGCCACGTTGAGTGCCCCTAATGATCCTCCTATCCTTGATGTGCCTAGAGACAGCACCAAGGACAAGTTGTTCCATCACCTTTCCAGGGATGGAGGTGAGGCTGACCGGTCTATAGTTACCCGGGTCCTCCTTCTTGCCCTTTTTGAAGACTGGAGCGACATTCGCTTCCCTCCAGTCCTCAGGCATCTCTCCCGTTGCCCACGACTTAGCAAAGATGATGGAGAGTGGCCTAGCAATGACTTCCGCCAGCTCCCTCAGCACCCGCGGATGCATCCCATCAGGGCCCATGGATTTATGGATGTCCAGGTTGCTTAATTGGTCCCTGACCCAGCCCTCATCAACCAAGACAGATTCCTCCTCTATCCTGACTTCCTCTGAGGCGTCAGGGGTCCAGGGCTCCTCAGGACAGCCTCCAGCAGTATAGACAGAGGCAAAGAAGGCATTCAGTAACTCCGCCTTCTTTTTATCCTCTGTCTCCAGGGCCCCCACCTCATTCATCAGTGGGCCTACATTGCCTCTAGTGTGGCTTTTACCCGCAATGTATTTGAAGAAGCCCTTTCTGTTGTCCTTGACCTCTCTTGCAAGGTTTAATTCCAAGGAGGCCTTAGCTTTCCTAGTTGCCTCCCTACATCCTCTGACAACAGACTTATATTTCTCCCAAGTGGCCAGCCCCTCCTTCCATGATCTGTACACCCTCTTCTTCCACTTGAGTTTGCCCAGCAGTTCCCTGTTCAACCATGCAGGTCTCCTGGTACCCTTCCTTGACTTCCTACCTGCTGGGATGCTCTGATCTTGAGCTCGGAAGAAGCAGTCCTTGAATGCTAACCAACTATCTTGAGCCCCCTTACCTTCTAGTACCCTGTCCCATGGGATTTCCCCTAGCAATTGCTTGAAAAGGCCAAAGTTGGCCCTCCTGAAGTCCAGGGTTTTGATTCTGCTAGCTATTCTGGTCCTGCCACATGAGTTCCTGAACTCTACCATCTCATGGTCACTACAACCAAGGCTGCCCTCAACCTTCACCGCTTCAACCAGACCCTCCTTGTTAGCGAGAACAAGATCCAGCAGCGCTCCTCTCCTAGTTGGCTCATCCACCGTTTGCATCAGAAAGTTATCATCAACGCACTGGAGGAACCTCCTGGACTGAGGATGGCTGGCTGAGTAGGCCTCCCAGCAAATATCAGGGTAGTTGAAATCCCCCATGACAAGCAGGCCCTGTAATTGCGAGACTGCTCTCAGCTGCCTGTAGAAGGCCTCATCACCCTCCTCATCCTGATCCGGTGGCCTGTAATAGACACCCACAACAGTATCACCCCTGCCAGCCTGCCCCTTAATTCGCACCCACAAACTCTCATCTCGCTCCTGATCCGCCCCTGGACAGAACTCAATACATTCTAGCTGCTCACTCACATAAAGAGCAACTCCACCACCTCTCCTTAGCGGCCTGTCTTTCCTGAACAAGACATAGCCATCCATGACCACATTCCAGTCATGCGAGGCGTCCCACCAAGTCTCTGTAATTGCCACTAGATCATAGCCCCCAGACCGAACACGGATTTCTAACTCCTCCTGTTTATTCCCCATGCTGTGTGCATTGGTGTACAGGCATTTCAGGGAGCGAGCTGAGCACACCGATTTCACCCCAGGGGGATGGGAGGCTTCCTGGTCTTCATCAACACTAGAGCGTTACCCCAGTGGTGCAAGCCCAGCTACTACCCCATCCCCCTTCGAATCTAGTTTAAAGCTCTCCGAATGAGCCCTGCTAATTCCTGTCCCAGAACCCTTTTGCCCCTACGACATAAAGCTTTCCCATGTATCACTGTCACACCTGGTGTCTTATAAAACCAGCCATTATCAAAGAACCCAAAGCCCTGCCTGTAGCACCAGTCTCGTAGCCAGGCATTTATGGAGAGAATCCTACTATTCCATCCCATGTCATCACCCGAAAATGGAAGGAGGGAGGAGAAAACAACTTGCACCCCAGACTCTTTCACCAACCGTCCTACGGCCTTGAAGTCTTTCTTCGTCCCCCTCAGACTACGGGATGCAGCTTCTTCCCCACCTGTCTGGAAGATCAGCAGGGGGTAGTAGTATGTCAACTGCACCAGGTTGGGGAGTTGCCTGGTGATATCCCTGATTTGGGCTCCAGGTAGACTGCGGACCTCCCTGTGATGAGGGTCAGCTCTGCATATTGGACCCTCAGTTCCCTTTAGGAGCGAGTCTCCAACAACTAAAACTCTTCTCTTCTTCCTTGTGGAAGAGGTTGCTATACACCTGAACAGATTTAATATATTACAAATTGTTACTGACAGACATCTTTCTCAATAATAGAGTTAGCAGTAGCAATTGTTTTTAATATTCTTCCAAACTACAGGATTGAACCTGCCCTTTAGGAAGACGGATAAATGTTTATCACAGTGTGGATTTTGGATGTTTTTCCGTTCTAGGGTGCTTCTGAAGAAATCTGGCTGTAAAATACCAAGAATTGAACTGGAAGAGATGGGACCTTCATTAGATCTGGTTATGAGGAGGACACATTTAGCTTCGGATGACCTTTATAAGCTGTCTTTAAAACAACCGAAAGCCCTGAAGGTACGTACTTTGGAAAGTGTATTACTTCTAGATCTATCTGTGAAGAAGAGCAAAAGCTGAATTATTAATTATTGTATATTTGACTGAAGCATACTTTTTTATAGGCCAACTGAGATTTCTGGGGCCATGGCATTTTTGTGGTGATCAGCTGGCATACAAACTCTTCTCTGGAAGCGTATAGAACATACAGAACAAATCTTAATCTCTAAGATCCAAACAATGTATGCAGCCTTGCTGTTAGGCACTTGATTCTCACCAGAGCTCCTGGCACTCTCTACTCAGAAGTACTAATGTTGTTCTTCCCTTACAGCCTAAGAAGAAAAAGAATATCTCCCATGATGTGTTCGGTACCACTTACGGTCGAATCCACATGCAGAAGCAAGATCTCGGTAAACTGCAGACGCGAAAAATGAAAGGGTTAAAAAAGAGGCCAGTGGAGAAGTCAGCTGAAGATGGTGGGGTTAGTCCCAAAAAGTCAAAATCAGCTTGATAGTCTGGAACAGCTTTGAAAAGTCTTTGTACCTTCAAATTCAGTATATATATTGTAATATAAGTGTGTCAGACATAAAAGATTCAGCTGCTGTTAGCTTTAGTTTTATAAAAAAATCTTTTTAATGATTTGTCATTTTAAAGGGAACATGAGGGTATTGAGCTTTAACGTGGAATTTGGTTATTTAAAATAAAAACCATGATATAACTTGCTTAGTTTTCCGAGGCTGAGTATTTATTCACTTGGTGTTAGCAAACATGTGCTAGTCAAGCAGGTGACTCATTTCTCAAAGAGTTTTATGGTTATTTTGTTGGGAACCCTTTATCAGTCAACTCATCTTACAAATTCTGTGCAGTACCAGAGGAGTGTATATGCATAATATACGCAACACAACTTCTCTGTTCATTTATTGTGTATATATTTCAGTTTTTGCACAACTGCAATACTCAATAAACTATAAACCATTTTCTGAAGTGTGAACTCGCGGTGTGTGTCTGATGCCAGACTATGTTTTTGACTATTGCGCCAAGCCCTACCTTACGCTTGCAGAATCAGGAGTGATTAAGGTGTTTTTACTGTGTTCATCACCATGGTAGCAAAATACCTGATGTTTGCTTTAGGCATAAATGAAAACTTTAGAGTTTGAATTTCAATCTTTGAGCTTGATTTGTGCCCAGAATGGAAGCATGTGAAGCGACCATGAAAGGTACAAGTCTTTTCTTCTTACCCTGCTTTCCTCCTAAGTTTGTGCTTATGAGTTAGTGAAGACTCAGTTAAAGACTTGGGTAAAGGAGATGAGAGTTTAAGAGCTCAGTGAGACTTTGGCGTAGCGTTCTATGTTTTGGAACGTGTTGAAAAACTTCTTGCTTTTTTTCTTCTGCTTGTCTCTTTGAAAGCTGTTATACTGCCCTTTAGCATAATCATGATAGAAGTGTACACACTTTATCATGAATACAGCAAGCTTGCTCTTCCTGGTTTTGTTTTTAATACTTTATCTTTTCTTGTTAGTTTTCTCAGTGTAATCAGCTGAAGTGTCACATTAGAAATAGGTGGTTTGTTATTTTCACTTGTCTTCTGCATCCTGGATGGAAGCTGTTGGACAGCTTGCTTTCCTTGTGTGAGAGCTGAGCCGTAACTGTGGCTGCGCAAATTGCTGTGCTGGTTTTATAAAACTTGTAGTGTGAAAAAGAAAGGGCTTTAAAAGTTTGGGGTCTTTTTGAGGACACAAACATAGAGTTATGTATTACTTAAAAATAGGGTTTTTTTATCATTACACAAAATAAATTGCATGGCTTTTGAGATCCTTTTCTCTGATCTGTAACCATGTGCTTGAGAAATCGATAATTCCAGAAGCTATTTCAGATTTGTATTTCCCACCATATTTAGGAAATACAAATTGCTACACTTTTGACTGAAGGCCACACTTGGTAATAGCTGTAGAAGAATTACACTAATGGCCATGCTGGCTTTTATGATCTTCCAGACAATAATCATCTTCCTAATTTGGAAACTAACTTTTTTGCTTAATTTTATCTTTGAAAACTGATTTTCATAGAAGTAATGTAGACCGTCTAACATCCTGTTATATCTTCATGCACAAAGTGAGACGGTTATTCAGTAGTAATCCTCAGAGATAAGCTGTTGCATCCTGGCATTGGTTTTGTTTAATGCTGTTGCTGGTTTGCTCCTTATCATGAAGAGGCAGCTTGGACAGGTGAGAACTACTGCACCTTCTGACCACTGAGTCTTTAGCCTCTGCGGTTAGTGCAGCTTCAGAGAGATGCAAAGTCCTCGAGCACAGGATAGGAAGAATCTAGGTTCATTTATTCACCCTTTGCAGGGGCTTTCGTCTCTGCTGACTTAAGGTGGAACCTAAAGTGCCTGATGTCCCACAGCTCTGGCTGTTTATGTGAATACCCTTTTAATTCTTAACGTTTTTGTACTGGTGAAATACAGCCATATGGTGGACAAAATGCATTGGATATGTGAGGCAAGGAGAAATTCACTTGCATATAGTATAAGGATATATAGGCTATGCTTTTTCATACTAATCATTTTCAAATTGTGTTGTTAGCAAAGATTAAAATTTGCTCCATTTCTAATAAATAGTTTGTACTACTCAGGGTGGTGCTGTTTTGGTGCAAACTCTGAGTCTTGTTTTGTTCTCATGGCAGAATCGAACCACTCTGATCTCTGTGTGATGAAATAGGATGAAGCCAAATTAGCAACTGAGTTCACCACATTTCTTTCAGAGAAGTTTCAACCTTGCTGTGAAGCGATGATTAAGCCACAAGACTGGTGGCAAATGTGATTTCAGATGTATGGCATGTACAGCTGCACCTCTGTGTGGTAGGCAATTGCTACATTTTGAGTATCTGATTTAACTCAAGGTGAATGGAGATAGGAGGGCTAAATATAACCTTTCTAGTGGCACATTCTTACTTCTCACAGTCTTTTAAAGCGTGAGGAAATTTATCAGGTGCTGCAGCATAGCTCTGTGCATGGGGAACAGAACATGTGGTGCTCAAAGGGCAGCTGATGAAAGGGGCTTGCCTTGCCTCAATTGCCCCTTGCTTCCAGAGTTCACCCAACTCTGGAAACACATAAACGTGGCTCGAGGGCCTGCCTGGCACAGGCAAGGCATAACTGGCATGTTCACCCCTTTCCTTTGACTTTCATCTTCTTGCCTCCCAGCATACTGGAGACTGCTTTATTTATGGGTTGAGCATAGTAACAAATCCGGTTTCAAGAAAATCTCTGTGGGCACAGGGTGGCTCCCCAGGCTATACCTGTGCGGTAAAATGGAAGCGAAGGTGCAAATCAGCAGTCAAGCCTGTGCTGTCTTTAGTGGAGCTGGCAGGGTGGCAAGGGCAGGGAAGGTATGACTTGTGCCTTCTGCAGACCCCTGGTTTGTATGCTGATGTTGCCCAGCTGTGCTGCTGGCATCTTCATTGCTACTGTTACCCTAGGCTACTGCATAGATGACTAATGATATATATAGAATGTATAGTCTCCCTGCACTATAAACTCTGAAGTGTGGTGTGATTAGGAAAGGAGGAGGAGAGGTAGATATTGTTGAGTGGCGCGATGTGCTAGGTTCTTGGGATTCCCGCATTTTGGGGAATCAGTGCTGGACACGTATAATCACAGCCTTAGCTCTGTGCTAGTATAATGTGACAGACTGAGTGCTGAGGGGACCAAGTGGTGTGTGTTTGAAAGGAGCATATGAACTCCTTTGTATTTCCTGGATTTTGTGAGTTTGAGTTTATTTTTACGGTTCCTTAGCAACCTTATTTGTTTTCACTAAGTGCTTTCTGGGTTTGACTGTGGGGGTTTCCCTCCCCCGCTGGCTTGGTTGCAGCTGGGGAGGGTTAGAAAAGAGCGTGAAGGGAGGACAGTTAAACGTCGCAGACGTACCGGGTATAGCACTGACTGCTGCATCCTCCAGCCGGGGGAAAAAAGGCTGACCGTTGCTTATTCCATATGCTATCAAATCTAAGGGGGGTAAGGAGACTAGAGCAGAGCTCTGCTAGAGACATTTTCATTATTGAAGAGAGGGAAGTGGAAAATGTTAGCTGTGCATAATATAGATACAACACAGCCATACATAATACATATTAACATGTGTCTTACACGTGCAGATAGTTCTCCCCTATCTCCAGTGCAATTTATCTCCTCCTTTTGGACTTTGCTAAAGTGCCTCTAGCAGTGCTGACACGTCGCAGATGCAATCCAAAGACAGCTGAGAAGAAATAGGTCTGTTGTATCAGAAGTCAGGTTTCCTAAAAATATACAAGGAAAAGGAGACACGAGGGTCCTGAATGTGAAGCCTGTGTAGGATTGCCTTCCTGAATGGATGAATGTTCAAAGTGAGCAATATGGCTAACACTGTACAGGAGGAACAGCTTTGCTGTCATGCATCTGTTGTGCAGAAGATAGGAGGAGCTGGCAAACACATTTTGGGAGGACATAAGGTTTCTGAGGGACCTGCCTGTGGAGGTTGGGAATTGATTCTCTAGGATATCATGGTAGGCAGGAGGGACCTAAGTGCTGTGTGGGCAAAGAAATGAAAATGGGCTTTGGGAGAGGAAAAGCTGACAGGTGAGCTGGGATTAGCCCCTATCCTACTAAATCACACGGGAATCATCTACTCAGAGCTATCAGTGAACGCAGTAGACATACGCTGATCGGGAATGTTCTAAGGCATCTGTTCCTGGTTCGTTCTTGTTTTCTTTGACTTCCAGTCATATTCTGTCTACTTGACTTTTTTTTTCCTGCTTCTCTAAGATAAACACAAAGTAATTCAGGGGAAGCAGAGGTAAAGTTTGAGCAGAACTTAACAGAAAGTATGTGTGGTTAATTACATTCCCCCGAACTCTCATTATGTTCCCTCTTTCCCCCTTGGTAATCTCAATCCTTCTTGTGATAAAACACGCCACCTATAAAATATGCATGTCTCACTCTGTCCATGACACCGAAGTACGGGCCCTGACTGTCTTCCATTGTGATTGCTGCAATTTTCTCCTCTTGACTTCCTTCACTCTCACAGTCTCCAGACCAAACCAGACACAGCTGTAGTGACCCATTTCCTACTATTTGCCCAGATCATCTCTTTGTGCTGGCAAGAAGTTGAATTTCTTGTCCTTTATTGGTCATGGTGATTGTTACATTAATCCCTTCTTTCTGCTCTACTAGTGGTCACAGTATCTGTCTCCCTCATCTTCCTCAGTTATCTTCTGTACTCTGCACTGACCATTATTTGCTTAATTCCCTGTTCAGTTGACCACTGTAACAACAAAGGCACTTACTGAGAGTATCCAGGCAAATGGAAATAATGAATCAAGAGCCACGTTCAGCATCAGGAGTCAAACTCCAAAGCCAGCAGTCAGGAGCCAGAATCAAAAGAGGGGAGGGGGTGAAGACCTGTCCTGCCAACCACGGTATTAGGCGTGTTGGTCAGGCAGGGAAATCTGCAGGAAAGGTCTAACCAGGCCCATTTCTCCAGTTGTTACCTAAGTGGGAGAATGTCAGCAAGAGCACTGACCTGCTGGTGCCAGCAGAAGGGATGCCAGGATTTGCTCAGCAAACTCATCCTTGCTTGATTATCCACTGCCAGGGGGTTACGTACATTTGCCTTATGCTACATTGCCTGCAAAGATCTGAGTGATGCACAATAAACTGGATTTTTTACCTATACAGTGCTGCAATGTGAAGTAAGATGAATTTAAAATCTATCTTTATCTCCCTCTTTCCTTGCATTAACGTGTACTCCAAGGAGAAGGCAGGGCTCAGCACACACACAGTGAAAGGGCCTTCACTTAGGACTGAGCCCTGTGTGATCAATTCTAAGGCTGCTTTGGGTGCTGGCGTTCTTTCTCCCCTTTTTAAATCTGCAAAATTAAACCATTGATTGCTGCTGCTGGCCTCTGGGCAGGAGAATTACTGACACTGCTTTATGCTCTGGAGTTATTGCTGCAACAGCGACTATCTATGTGAGCCGTAGATAGGCACGCTGGGGCCTAACATCAGCTGTTGCCAAAAGATAGTTTAAAAGCCTCTTCCCTCCCTGCCTGTTTTTCAGATAAAGGTATATTCCTTGTGCTAAGTCAGGGTTTCTGTTTTCCTAATCGAAAAAAGTCTTTTTGTAGTTAAGTCTTTTCAGTTTTGATTGCAAGTTGCTAATGTTTTTCTCCAGCGGAAACTGAGCTCCTTGGCGCAGAAGTTGCTCTCTCCTCTGGGGGAAGGTGAGGAAGGGAACACAGACGTGAGAGGGAAGAAAATATTCAGGCAAAATGTCTCGCCTCTTTCCTGGTGTGTCCTGCTCTTGTGTGTGACAGAAACTAGTCCCAGTGCAACAAAGAAAGGTAAGGTACTTAGCAGAATAAATTCACACCAAACTACCAAACATGTCTCTAAGCAAAGCTGAGCTCTCCTCGTTCTTATCAGCAAACAGCTGTTTGGCATGCACCACTGCAAAAAGGTGGGCAGTCACATCTGCTGTATCAGGAAGTTTGTACTGGGATGGTTTGCTGCAAAAGTGCGATGCAGAACTTGCATTCACCTCCCATCGCAGTCATTTAATTTTTTAAATTGAAAATGGATTATTTTGAAGAATTAAGGAGAGCCTCCAAAGTGCACATGCAGCATGCCAATGAACAGTAATAAGCTTTTCACTCATAAGAGGTGATATCTTTCAGCTCCTCTTGGCTTACTTTGCACACAGGAATAATTCCTTGCTCATTAGGATTATTTGAATGAAATATTAGGCAGGCTTTATTTTTTATGTCATGAAAAGAAGTCTGTAGGTGCTTCGGGTTTTTTTTTCTTTCTTTCTTCTCCTTTCTTCTCTGAACATCCCTGAGATACCTAGGGGCTTCTATGATACTGTAGGCAAACAGCTTTTCAACTCAAGTGCACTCTGTAGTTGATGAGTGACGGGTTTCTGTTTGTGTCCCAGGTGCTCATTTCTTCAGGGCTGAGCAGAAAGGCTCACTTGAAGAAAGATTCTAAGACCTCATAACTGCTAAGCATTTCCTTCTCCCTTTCCTTCCAGAGAGAGAGGGATACCCACCCTTCCTGCCATTAGCCTCCTCCAGTTTCTCAAAGGCAGCAGGTCATACATAATGATATTTCTTAAAAAAAAAAACCAACACAAACCCAATACTTATCTATAACACCATGTGGGATGTTCAGCAGCAGTGCTGACATAAGAAGTTGTGAAGGTGCAGCTGTTTGTGGGACTGGCAGCCATATCAGGGAATTGAAAAGGCTTTAAAAGGTGGGGGGGGAAAAAGGGAGGCTCTTTGCTTTGAAGCTAGATCAGTTCCCTGATCTGGCTCACAGCACACCTGGGCGACGCACTGCCGCACAGGGGAGGAAGCAAAAGGGTGGGAGTAGGATGGGAGACGTGAGGGAGCTCCTGTCACTTGTATTGCTGCTTACAGTAATACCTGTAAGACGGTGCCTGAGCCTGAGAATTACTATGGTTCTGAGTCTGCTCTTAAGGAAACCAATGGTTTTTGGGACCTACATTTGTCAGTAAGCTTCATCACAACTTTCCTTGTGAAGAAGATAACTTTTAACACCATTTTACACATGGAACAGCAAAGGTTAACTGACTTTTTCAGAAGGGATTTGCTTTGGGAACAAAGGTAAAATGTGATGTGGTCTCTGTTGGTGGCTTTTGTGTACCTTCCTGTGGCCGGAGTCTGTGCTGTGGTGGATCTGGAGCAGCTGTCAACAGCGCTTGGCCAGGAAGAAGTTGACCTAAGTGGAACCGCTCACAATTTGTGATTTACTTTGCAAAGAAAACCTCTCAGAAATTTTGAGGTTTATCAACGAAGACCAACATCACCCAGCCCTGGTCGGTAGTAAGAGAGACCCTAGTTCATCTGTGTGTGTTTTAGCAAAACACGAAGAAATCTGTTCAGATTGTTTTTAAGGCAACCTTCACAATAATATTCAGGAAACTTCTCCTTTCCATCAGGAGTAACCTTCTAACAAAACCCCTTATGTGGCTTCTGTTTTATCTGGAAGGATTTTCTCCACTATGAGGATTTTTCAACACACTTCTTTTCCCTCTGGTGCTATGGAGCTATGGTGATGAAGAAGACTTTTTGAGTTGTGTTGAACAGTTTTGTTTAATGAACTTGAATAAAAGATTAAGTTGTGCTTGTTCTAGTCTGAGTGTGATCAGAAATACTGCATGGCAGTATGTTATGTTTGGAAAGTTAACACTGCATCTTAGCACAAACCTCAAATCTTTTGAAGACAGATTTAGTTATTTTCTCCAGTTATGAAAGATATTTTAAATTTCACTTAAATTCCATTAGACCTGTGTTGCTTTTTTCAGGAGGTAATAGCTGATTAGGTTCTCCGTTACTTTTCTTTCAATTCCTGGAAGGAAATCTATTCTGTGGCTTATGTGGTAAAGTGACTGAAGAGTTTAAGTGCTTATAGACAAAGCTGTCCCTGTTAAGGAAAAAGTATAGTGAAAGGAATATTATGAAAAAGTGAAAGGTGAAATGCTTTTTCAGCATGGGGGATGCAGAGGACATGATAAATCTACCCTAAAGATGGTCTCATGCGTGAGATTCTGTCAAAGGTAAATCTTGTTCCTTTAGAGACTCACTCCAGGCAGGAGAGTTATGCTACCTGACTGGTATGCCTGGAGGAAAAGATGTTATTGAATGCTAGCAGAGAAGAAGGAAAAAACTTGTCAAAACTTGTGGGTTATTAAAATGGTGCCAGCATTTGGTCAGAGACAGCTGCGCTAGACTTGTAATCGATTCTGGGAGCTGAGTTTACAGGAAAGTTTTGTTGTTCTGTTAAAAAGTAGAACAGGATGAACTTTTCAACCTAGTAGGTAAAGAGCTAGTTTCCATGGGCCTAACTCTGTCAGCAAAACAAATGAGTGTTAAGAAAGAGCAGGCAAACTATTAAGACATGGCATTAGCGGAGGTGTTTTCTCACAGCAAAAGCCAGGTGACTGAAATCAGAAACCTTCTGGTCTTGTAAGTCCCCTCTTGGACATTGAACTAGACATCTGACTTGGAAGATAAGAAAAGGAGAGATACGAACTTATATGATACTTATTTATATCTGCAAAAACAATTTTGAAACCTGTATGAAAAGTGTTTTTTGCAGGGAAGAAAGAATCATCAATTATAAAAGGAAAGCTGGAGCAAGATCTTTAAGACCTTTTCCCATATGTCACACAGAGAAATCTGTCCCCACCCCACACATGCATAGCTGCGTGGGTCTCTGTAAGTGCATCGCAGTATAAAGTGACATATCGTTCCTACTTAAGGATCATGAATCACGTTCCATTTGTAAAAGGTCTGAGGTCCCACTGAGACTTATCAGTAAAAAAAAACAAACCACAACTTCCCAACTTTGTGTTTACTTGACTGTTTTATAGCAGACTTGTTGGAGAGGTTTGTCTTAAATCTTATTCTATTCTTATCCAAATCACATCCAACCTTCAAGAAGAACAAGTTTTGAATGCTTACGATTATTTATTTGTTGTAAGACAGTAATACCCAGGTTCCTCTGAGAAGGATCCCAGAACCCTGTTGTGCTAGGCATAGGGAAAAAAAACAGGGTAAAGAAAGTCTTCACCAAGATATTGAAGTAGCACATGGCTTGTCAGGGACTGAACATGGCTTTCCTGCTTTGCAGTAGCTTCTCCTTAAAAAAACAAAAACCAAGGTGCCTTAAGATCTTATCCTTTGAGGGCGCCTGTTTACTTGCAATCACACATTGCAGAAGAGTGTTGAACACAATCTGCCCTGGAAAACACTGTTTTATTGCTGCTGAGTAAAATTCAAGGGAAGCCCTTAATGAGAACAAGCATTCCTGTTTCTTTGTTTGGAGAATCGTTATTCCTCGTTGGTGTTTTGTGCTTGCCAAGAAGTACTTGTGTGATTAAAGTGGTTTGTTGTTTTAGATCGATAGTTTGGGTGTGGGATATGAGAATTCCTGGATCCATCTTCCATGGACCAAAAAATCTAAGGGAGCTCACTGCTTCTCTGGCTTCCTGCTGAGGGAAAGATCTTAGTGGGATTACTAAGGATTAGTATTGTATCAATAAAGATATCTATGAGATGAATGTTTGCAAGTGATACAAACCTTCCCCTTCCAGACAAACACACTGGTGTTTCATAGGCAGTCTATGATCAGGAATGAGCTCCTAGGAAAACAGAATTTCTGCGAATTAGAACATTTGCAAACCTTGTGTTGTTCCAAATCAGACTGAAAAGTCAAAGCTTCCCATTGAATGAAAACTCTGGGAATAGGAGAAAGTTGATTTGTGACCATGGAAACATTTCATATATATATTCAGTATAACACGCTGATAATGCAAATATCAATGCTAATGTTTTGTAAGTTGAAGAAAAAGAAATTCAGTTAAGTGGAAGCACAGTGTTCTACCTTGACATTTTTACTTCTACACATTTTGAATTTTCACCCATGTCACAAGACAAAGAACAACCATGCTCAGTTCACATCAAGAATCCTTTTCATCTGAGGGGACATGATTTAGTGTTACTTTCCCAAAGGTCAGACTCACCCCTTACGTGCTGGATGGGTTGTCCGTGTGATTTCCCCAGATATGGGAAAATACACTGCAGTGTCTGTGGTAGCAGGGAACTGCATTTGTGCTTCACCATGGTAGTTTATAGTGAGCATTAAGTGTCCTGTTCCAGGTGCTTTGGGAAAGAGCATGAGAACAGGGAGAAGCTCAACAGAGCTTTATTTCAATACTTCTCCCATTGTTTCCAAGTATAAGGATACCCGCAATTTATAAAGTTCTTGAGTTGGAGATAATCTCCAGTTTATTATATTTTGTTGTTACTGCACCTTTCTTTTATGGCTTTTCCTACTGGTTTGTTAAGTATTTTGGCATCTGAAACACTTTGTATTGATTAGTTCCATAAGTGAGTTTTGTTGAATGAAATAGTAATTATTGGGTTAATCTTGAGGCCTGATCATATTCTTGCATCTCCCTTAGGTCTTTTATTTGAGAGTTAGCAGATAAACATTTCCCTCCCCCTGCCTCATGCCAGTCATGGTTATACAGAGGCCTTGGTTTCTTTGCTGATTTCTCTCCTAAGCTCAAGAGTCCTGATCAACTTAAATGCTTTTCACACAGAAGCTGTATCATATTGCTAATTTGTCCTCTTTGTACTTTTTCTAGTTCTGTTATGTTCTTTCTGAGAACAAGATGTAGTATCAAAGATATTGTTGCATGATTAATTCTGATATGTGCAACACTTTCTTTTTTATTTTCCCTTCTTAATAATGATTAATGTTCTATATGCCTGTTAGACTTATTGTTTAGGGAGCTATTGCTGCCAGAGAAGAAGCCAAAGTAAGTCTCTCCACTCTAACGAACTTTCTAATGATAGCAACATACTAGAGAGCATTATTTTATGTACCTAGAGAAGAGTTTTTTTCACATTTATGTTTCTCAGTATTGAATTTAACCTGCTATTTTGCTTCCCAGTTATTGGCTATATTCAAATTCTTTCACAGCTTGTAGTTTGATAAAGTGATATGACAAAGTTTGCTGATGATGTTGGAGAAGTTGATGTTGTAAAGATGAGTGTCACCTGCAAAGATATCCAGAAGACTCTTCTGAGGGTGCCATTTTAATGCCACTGAAATTAAATTCAGTGTTGGTATGTCGAAATGATGAACAAACCTCACATCAGCTTAAAAAAAAAAAGATGTCTTCTGAGCTAACCATGGCTCTTTGGGAATGTGACCTTACGATTATATTAGAGAACGAAAAAGTCACTCTGATACTTACAGTCAAAGCAGCAAAGGAAATGTTAAGAATTATTGTGGAGAAATAAGAATTAGTAGGAGGAAATGAAATACGGTACAAAAATTTGCTGCTGTATAAATTCAAAGTGTGCCCATACCCTGACTGCTGTGCGCAGTTCAGCTATCCCTGTCCTCCACCTTGACGAGGGCTGTGACAGAACTAGTTCAGAGGCGGACAAAGATGATCAAAAGATGTGGAATGGCATCTATAGGAAGAATGACTGAACCAGCTCTTCTGCCTGGGAAATATATAACTGAAGGGGAATATTGCAAAGATACATGAATTCATGGATGACACGGAGAAGGTTAATAGAAAAAGGTTGTTACTGTATAGGAAGAGGTAGTTGATTTGGGACTATCCAATGAAGCCTACAGGAAATAGGTGGCACATAAAAGATTGTGGTTTTTTTCACACATGCAGTTAAGCTATGCAACTTCTCCCAGAAAATATTATGAGTGATAGAACAAGTCCATTTATCATAATTCCATTAAGGCTGGGGAATACTAAGAGGAAGCTACTGCTTTTCCTCTTTACCAGCCACCTGTGCAGTGGGATGGTCCACGCCTTCATGAAGCTCATGGATGACACTGAATCAGAGAAAGCAGTCAGTCTACTGGAGGGCAGGATGGGTCATTCCTCCAGCTTAGCAAGTTCCTTCTGAATGGCCAACAAAAACCTCATGGAGTTCAATAAAGGTAAATGCACCCTGCAAAAAATCCTGCACCTGGGATGTCATAACCCCATGCACCAGCGCAGGCTGGGGATACACAGGATAAAAAATAGCTTTGTAGAAAGGTGCTGGTGAGCAACCAGCTGAATAGGCATCTGCAGATGAGGACTAACCACATACTGGTCTGTATTAGCAAGAGCATGGCCAGCAGGTTGAGGGAAGTGGTTATTCCCCTGTATTTGACACTTATGGGGCCAAGTGTGGAGTAGTGTGTTTGGTTTGGGTCACCCCAGAGCAAAAGGGATATTTACAAACTGGAGAAGGTCCAGAGAGGGTCACCAAGATGGTCAAGATACTGGAGCACATACTGCATGAGCAGAGGCTGAGAGGGCTGGGTTTGTTCAGCCTGCAGATGAGAAGACTAATGGGTGGATCTATTCCTGTCTTCTACCACCTAATGGGTAGTTATCAGAGAAGCAGTATTCAAACAAACCCACCTTGCATCTGAGTTTCCCAAGACTTGTCATGCATTTCTGCGTCCTGTGTCTTACCAAGGATGACTTTAGAGAAGTAGAGTTGTTTTGAGCAGGTGGAGCAGGAGAAACCAAGCGGCTGAGGCAGATGTGAGGGCCTGCACTGCGGACTGGGGGCAAGAAGTGTGCCCTACAGGCTGGGGTTTCTTGGAGTAGGAAGGCTGGGGATGTGGAGGAATGTGAGAGTGAGGGAAAAGGAGGAGATCTTGGGAGGAAAGAGAATTTAGGGAAGGATGGGAAAGAAGATGGAAAATGTCAGGGGTTTGGGATGAAATGAGGAGGAGAAATGGTTTGACGCTGAACATTGGGGTGGGTTGAGAAACGAGTTTGGAGACAAAAGGGCTTGGGAGATAAAAGTCACAGCTGGTAAAAAGCAGATGAGAGGGGAGAGCCAGGGGAGGAGCATGCTGTGCTACACAGGATTTTGGGTGAGAACGGGCAGGTATTACTGTGGTGCCTTCCTGCTGCCTCTAACCAGCTCTGATCTGGAGACAGAAATCTGCAGCAGCAAGGGTTTTGTCTGCCCTACATTCTCTTTTTGTCACTCGAAAGTGTAAAATTCGAAGTTTAATTTCCAAATGGGAAGATAACAATAATGTTGCTGGCTATCTATTTTTAAATCAACACTTCAACAAACCATAGGAATGTCACGGATCCCCCCAAACTCATCTCCTTCCTTATAGTTTTTCTCCTCCTTTTCCAGCCTGAGACAGGGAAGTTATGTGCACACTTCTGTCCCAGTGTGCAGCCTCGGCTGCCGGTTGCACTGTCCCACTCCCACGCTGCACTGTCTCCTTTGCTCAAATGCATTTCCAAATTTAGCCAGATAGAGGAAGAAATAAATTGTGAACAAAGACCATGCCCGGCTTGGCCGGCAGATGGCAATTACTGCGCTCTAAGAGGTCCTGAGGCGGCCTTTAAAGCTTACAGAAACAGGAATTTGCAGTAGATGAGTCTCCGTAATATTATATTGAGTGTAAAAACACCTCTGGAAACTGAATTCAGCTTTCCTGTCATCTACTAACAGATCAGATATCTGAGCTTCTCAGTGTGTAAAATAAGTACTGTACACATTAAGGAGAAAAGCACTTAACATTGTTCTGAGTTGTTCACTCAGCGCTTAACTCTCTGTTACGCTGTCGTAACATGCTCTACAGGAACTTTTGGCCCCTTTTTAAAGGCATTATAAAATCTGTGTTGTTTCTGGGATGCTTCCTGTCACATCAAAAGCTCCTGAGATGTATTGACATGGAGAGTTGAAATTAAAGAAAAATTGAATATATGTGTGTGTTTCCTATTTTTGTTACAGATCTAGGGGAAATGAGCTGTTTAATTTCAGAAGGAAAAAAAGCAGAGCATGCAGGTATGGATAATATATGTAATAAATGACAAACTTCTGGAACAGGTTAGCAGAGAAGGCTGTTGCAGGAAAATAATGTAAACTCGAGTTAGGTTCTTTGCTGAATAAGGAGAATGTTTCAGGGATGATGTAAAAAGTCAGCAAGACAGCAAGTTGGAACTATGATTAATGGACAAATACACTGACATTATCCTGAATTCCTCTTTGATTTTCACAGTGAAATGGCTCTGTAGAGCTAAATACAATGTGGTATTTAGCGAATGCTGTGTATTTTTATGGCTCAGGAGTCATAACTCCCAATGTGGGGAGGAAGAAGGGTTAAGAAGGACGTTCAAGCTGGTATTACAGTTTGGTTCCTAGCTATCGTGCTGACTGGGACAGAAAGGAGTACAGAAGTCCTCAGTAAGTATGGGGCAAAACGTTTCTTAAATCATTCTCTGGTGACCTTTTTACCTCAAGAAGCATAAATAGGATATGAAGCAAGCTTTATCTGGCTTTGCGTGGCTCAAAGTTTAGTTGCCCTGACATGAGACTGAGGGCTGAAGGGAGCAAAGAAGGAAAATTAGTGGGAAGAGGAACTCGGGGTCCTGCCAAAAAGGCTGGTTTACTTTTAAACACTCAATATTTCAGACTGACTGAAATACTGTGTTTTACTTTCCAGTCATACTGATATGATCAAACTATAATGAGAGAATGAATTCCTAGACTGAGAGTGTGATTAACAGTTTTTAACTCAAAGTCCTTTCCCCAGCTATTGCAGACAGACCAGAAGTGTGCGACGTCTGCCCTTGTATTTCTATGGTTAGTGGCCAGTGCTCTGTGAAACCCCGAGTTAGAAGCCCTCTCATTGTCAAAAAGGAAAGTGTTTCCTCGAGTAAGCGAGAGTCTGCACCACCAGAAACAAGCCAGTCAAAGCGGAAATCTGGAGGGGCTGTCTGGCCTTGGGCTTCAAAGGAAGCCCAGGATTTGCTGGTGGTGAATAGTTTAAGCAGACCGCAGGGACTACGTTCAAAAGTTTGCTTAAAAACAAACAAACCTGTAACTCTTACATGTTCACGGGCAAGAAATTCCTGTACTAAGCCTGTGCCCCTTGCTTTAACACCAAAGTTGTTTCTGAAAACCGTTGTTAGGAAACCATGTTATTAGGAAACAGCAAGGTAGACTCAGAAGGAATTTATCCAAGTCATTAGGAGGGTTGGATTGGGGGTAAGAGTCAGGAGAGACTCGCGGTGGCGAGAATGGGCTTAAACATGGGATCTGTACCTGGCAGTTTGCTTGAGAAATCCAGAGTTAGGAACACTGGGTCTATCTGCGTCAGTGAGTCTTTGAAACGCAGGAGATTGATGTCAGATGCAATCACAACAAATCGAAGTCTAACCAGAGAACAGAAATCAACCTACCTGTGACAATTAGTGGTTCCAGTTAATATCTCATACATGTATTGCTCTCCAAAATGAGCTTGACATCTCACCTTTATAAGAAACACACATCTTGGCTAGAAAAAATCAGAAGTCTAGCTCTCTCACATTGCTCCTGCATATCAGGAAAAGCAAAATGAGAAAAAAATGGCCCTCAAATCCCCTTGCAGGTTACCCTGACATATCAGTGCTACTGTGAAAGCTGAAGTCAAACACAAGGTTAGGGTTTTATGTTTGTGTCTTTAATTCCTGGCTGTGACTGGATTCATTGCACAACCAGAAAACTGCTTTTTCCAACTGATAGCCTTGCAAAGTCATACTGGAAAGAGAAAATAGTGTGTACTTTGGCTGAGGTATTACCAGCCATAAAGATCTGGCAACTGCAGCTTGCGTAACAATTTTGCTAATTATATTTAAATTGGAGTGAATCAACCCTTCTAACACTGAATAAAGAACAACTTTATTTTTCCCAAGGAGAAAAGCAGATAGGAGACTGGATGTATTCAGGTCAGCAGGTTTTTAACAAGGGTTTCCACACCGAGATTTAACACCACTTTAACTATACCCTTTCATTAGGCTGGTGCAAGTCATTACACTGTGTAAAGTAAAAGACGGCCTGAAGTTAAAGCTTTGTAGTTATTCCACAATAGTTCATATGCAAACAGTCTTATATCATAATAATTTTTTTTCTTCTTGTTCAACTTTTTTCACATGTCCATGATATATTAAGCTAATTCATGAAAAAATAAACCCTCTTCTATATGTGGATATATATGTATAAGAAAGGGCCAGTAGCCCTTTAGCTTCTGCTTTTCTACTTGATGGCAGTACATCAGGTATCCTGCAGAAGTGCAATTAGCAAAATGCCTTAAGATCAAAGGAACTACAGAATTACAATGTCTCAGAACAAAGCGGGTCATAAAAGGTCAGAAAACATTCTTTCAGTAAAAATAACGGTCCCGGGCTATTTTTAAGATCACCTCCGTATGTCAATGGTGACTTTCTTAGCGAGAATACTAGGCATGTTTGGATAGTGATCTAGAAATCTGAGACAACTTAATGATTAATAATGCTATTCTCCATGGCAAATTTACCTCAAATAGAAGAATTGTACATCATTTAGTACACAGTTTCCATGCCCAGTCAGTAGCATTATTAATTGTAAAGTCCTGCTAGTACACACTAGCGTCCTGCAGTAAATTCCAGCAGAGTGAATTTTGGAACTATGATACTGCTGCTTGTGTATGGTTATAAATCAGGTTCCTCAGTGTTTAGGAATGATTCATGTGGTTTAAGTGGCTTGGGTTTATACCATCTTGTTGCTTATTTGGCCCAATTTGAGCACATGATCTTTCCCTTAAAGGGTGGTACTCTGTGTACTGTATTATTCAAACAGTTGGCAACTTCTTAAAGGTTTAGAAGATGCTACTTGGAGAGCTTATAGGAGTTGAAGGCTTTTATTAATATAATTTAGGTGGAATGTCATTTAATTTTAAATATTACTATCTCAGGGAAAATTTGCTCTTGAATAAGATGAACTTGATTTCACCCTGGTGAGAGAAGGAGGGAAGACTAATGTTTTTCTTTAAAGTGTTTGAAACTAAAATATAAGACACAGACAGCCACCTAAACAGTTGGACATTTTATATCCTGAATAATTCTGCCTGAAAACTGATACTGCATCTGTTGTGTCACATCTCTGTGATCACATGTTGCTGTGAAGCAGAATCTTTTCGTAGTCTTTCTTTTAAATAATTAGGAGGATCATTATGACGATTGTGGCCAGCAGGTCGAGGGAGGTGATTCTCTTTCTCTACTCTGCTCTGGTGAGACCCCACCTGCAGTACTGTGTTCAGCTCTGGGGCCCCCAACAGAAGAAGGACACGGAGCTGTTGGAGCGAGTCCAGAGGAGGGCCACAAAGATGATTAGAGGGCTCGAGCACCTCTCCTATGAAGACAGGCTGAGAGAGTTGGGGCTGTTCAGCCTGGAGAAGAGAAGGCTCCGGGGAGACCTTCTAGCAGCCTTCCAGTACATGAAAGGGGGCCTACAGGAAAGCGGGAGAGGGGCTTTTTACAAGGGCGTGTAGTGATAGGATGACGGGTAACAGTTTTAAACTGCAAGAGGGTAAATTTAGATTAGATATTGGGAAGAAATTATTTCCTGTGAGGGTGGTGAGACACTGGAACAGGCTGCCCAGAGAGGTGGTAGATGCCCCATCCCTGGAAACATTCAAGGTCAGGTTGGACGGGGCTCTGAGCAACCTGATCTAGTTGAAGATGTCCCTGCTCATTGCAGGGCGGTTGGACTAGGTGGCCTTTAAAGGTCCCCTCCAACCCAAACTATTCTATGATTCAAATCGGTTATTAATGTTATCCATCTTAGGGAATGCAGTCTAAGTTTCCCAGAGACAAGTCTTAGTCTGTGTGCATCCCTTGAGTTACCAAAAATGCTATTTCAGAGGGAGTGCAACTAGCACTTGGGAGCTACTGAATCTGGATGATACACACCTGGCTTTCAAGTAAAAGCTGCGCTATGAATGACCAGCTATTTGGTAACCTGGCAGTCCTTGTGAGTGAGGCTAGGGAGGGGTAGCATGTTGTCTTTTTTGGTCTAAACAATAAGGGAAGGCAATAATAGTTAAATATACAATTCCTTTATGAAGTTGACTAGTGTGACTATATGCTGTGCTGTAGATTCTTCTTTTTCCATAGATTCTTATTTTTCTGTATTCATTTATTTCATTTCTATACCTTAAGTAAGGGTTATTCCATTAATCTCGTAGGGATGGATTTTTATCAGAGTATAAATAGAAAGTGCAGGGCCTATGTGTGTGCTTACTTTTGAGCAAGTGGTTTATTTTTACTTAGCCACTAAGCAAATATATATTTAGAGGAAGGGCATTGATATGGGATTTATTTAACTCAAAAAAAATTAATCCCTGTCAATTCATGGATTAACTCAGTTCTGCTGTTGAGAGAGGGGAGATAGTTGATGGTACTAACACCAATCATTATGTTTATTTCATGAAATACAGTCATTGCAAACTGAATGAGGCATTTCCATGTGCCTTTTTTGAAATCTGTTTTACCCATATTACCAGGTATGGGATGAATTGTGGGTTAAATAATCTATCAATTGGAGAAAATTGAACCACAGAGAGTATGTAAATTTTGTTCCAAACTGACCTGCAACAGACGGGATTTTTTGTTGTGGAATATTCAACTTCAAATTCAGGATTTCAGATAATAGTTAAGAAATAGATGTAGACCTAGCGCAATAATTTAAAAAAAAGTTGAAAAAAGATTGCCCTTCTGTTAGTCTGTCATATATTAAAGCAACTACTAGTAAGTAGAAGAGTAGAATGACATGAAGCTCTTCTGTGCCAGCTGCAAGGTAATATGCCGTATGAAGTGATTTATCACATATTTAATGTCCTATATAGTTTAAGTATTTCAACACAAATATGTACTATCTGAAAATATTCCTTGATATATTTAGTATCCTTATACTACTCTTAAAATGTCAGATTTTTTAAATGTTTGTAATTCTTGACACAAATCTGTTCAATTTGCAAAGGCAAGAAGACTTTCTACATGGAAGACTTTGTTAACAGTTTTTAACTTTGTTAACACAACATATGCCTTAATATTTGAATTGACTCACTTAGACGCACAGTTTTGCTTATCTAGTAAAATGCTGACAGCGTTGTAAATCATAACTTGAAATAGGGCCACTAACACCTGCTAACCCTTGCTACAGCCTTTTAATACAGAAGCACTTTCAAAGTGGCAAAAAGAAAATGGTGATAAACGAAGTTAATTTAACTTGAATAGAAATTAGAATACTTAAAAAGCAAGCAAGCAAGATTAGTGTCACTTCTGTTCCTGGTGGTTTGTTACTTAGACTGTATTGATGGAGGTAGTAGCTCTTTGCTTTTTGGACTTTTTGTGACCTGAAAAGTCAACTGAATATCAACTAAGTAGATGACCAAAATCTGCTTCTAGACAACAAGCAGATTGGGTTTATTTGACAAAACATTTGCTTCACTGATGCTCTGAACTTTTGTTGAAAACAAAATTGAGTTCCTGAGATTGCAAAGGTGGTCTGGAAGGTATTAAATCTATGTAAACACAGGAAGGAACTTTGAGGTGCTTAGATCCTATGATAATGGATGCAATATGAAATACTTGACCTGAATAGTGGTATCAAACCAAGCCTGAAGAGAGCCTAAAACAATAGCTTGAGGCAGTTCCTGCTCATTTGAAAGAGACATTAACTTTGAAGCTGAATGAGAATGTTGCCAACAGTGTTAGTTATTTCACTGCCGAAAAAGAGGTGAATGATCATGCTAGGACAGTGTATTCTTCATGCTTCCTCATCTAGCAATGGGATCAAAACAAATTCCATGTTTGGGGTCTGAATAAAAATTATCTTAAGATGTTCTTCAACTTAATACCTGAGGGTGGGATTAATTTCACCAAATTTTAAGTGCCTAGAGTTCTCACATCTACATCTAAGCTAGTCATCTGGGCTCCTTTAATATCACTTATCTCATCATAAATGTTAATGTTTAAAGTAATTTGTCCCCTGTAATTCCCTATTCCCTCCTACCAACACTGTGTAGATGACCAGCTCTGATCAGATGTTCACAGCAGAGACAGTGACAAGGTAGGCTAGAGGAATCCTTTGCGGAAAGACTGCAATCAAAAACTTAACTCTGTGCAACTGGAGATTTGCAGGGGGAAGAGGGCTTTTACAGTTAATGACTATCACTTTCTTTCACTTGCCTACCTTTAATAATAGCAGTTATATGTTAACTACGTCCCAGATAACAGCCTGTCAAGTCCCATCTATGCTTCGTTGAAGAAAAATTAAAACCAAATTTAATTTTTAAAGGAGCCAGATCTGAGCCATAACCCATGCTTTTGGTGAACCTAAAAGAGGGAAATGTTAAGAGAAGTCTGGAACTGTTGTTTTAAATAAACATAGGAGTGGGAATCAGACCAGTTGCTTACTCTCAGCTTCACTAGTTAGACATTTAGGCTACTCTCTTTCCCTCTGTCATTCTGCTCGCTTTTTCTCGTTTGGAAGGACAAGAAAGAAAATTCTCTAGCTATTCATGAAGTAGGAGGGAACATATATCTTGACAACTAATAGCACTTTAGGAAACTTTTACTGTAGGTATCACCAAATGCTAAAACTAAGGTTAGACGTTCCCAACGCTCCCCACAGTAAACAAGTAAAATCTGTGCTTTTTATCTTTGAAAATGTGGCTCCTTTGCTTCAGCAGTGAAACCCCCCCGTCTCTGCGCTTTATACGACTCAGCTGGAGCCCACTCTGAAACATCAGCAGAACATCCTGTCTGGCTGAGAGATGCATAAACACTGCTTACTGAATGGGATTTAATCTAATGTTGGTCTTCATGCAGTTGGTGATACCATATGTTTTTGTGTTTTAATGGTTATCCTGTTTATCTCATCTTTCTGACTTAAGGCCAAATCCTTCTGTTGAATAGGTGCATTATTCATCCTAGCTGAAAATTAAACAAGAAAAAGGCTTAATCGGTAAGAGCACGCATTAGTCTAAGTGGCCACACAATTTTGTGTTAGCCTCATGTCCTCTCTATGTATTGCCTGTCTTTCTTGGTTTTGCATCTATTGTACTGCTTGTTGCAAATTTGTGACAAAGTTAGGCATTTAACTAAAGATCTTTTTTTTTTCCTGGATGATGTACGCATACCCTTTTCATTGATTACAGAACAAATTCTTATCAGATCAACAGAAGAAGGAAGAATTAAACTCTCTGAACATCTATTCTTCAGGCTTGGCATCCTGTCCACTTTGCCTTTGCAGAATACTACATGATTTTGAAATGCTCTACAAATAAAATGATTTAAGGAAAAAGCTGTCTTGGTGTGTCACTAACAGCATACTTCAACTATATAGGTAATTTTTTTTTAGAGTAGTTGGCAATAGAAACATTCCTTATGGTTGAAGAAAATGCTGCATGTGAGAGCTACTGAAGTATTGGTCTGTTTTCAGTAGCTTGTGAGAAAGTGAGTGAATGTTTAACAGGGAGATGGCTAGAATTTCAGACAGGGTTGCAGAAGATGCCATGTCCTGATCTGTGGCTTTTGAGAGCCCACAAATGACAGGGCAAATTCCTTCTTTGGCACTGGCATTTTATATACTGATCCTAAAATGGGCATAACCTAAATACCACCACACCACAGCAGATGTCTGTCACAAGCATTAAGTCTTTTGCATGCACAATTGCTGTTTATTTGTTTTATAAGCTGTAGGGTATTAATGAAACATGTAAAAAATTAAATTACTATGAACAGGAGCAAGTCTTAGGAAAAACCAAGGTGTTTATCACATCACATTTCTCAGCTTATCCATTCTCACTTGTTTTTTTCACTTTCCTCTCTGTTTTGGTGTTGGTTTTGTGATTTTTTTTTTTTGCCTTGCTCATAACAACAATGTAGCTGAAATCAATAGTTACCTGTATACAAGTCTGTAATCTCTTTATTTTCACTATTTTTGTGGCAATCTCTCATGTCCGTCTTCCTTCTTTTTCCCCTTCTTTTTTAACTGTTTTTCTTGTGATCATGCAGGGCTCAAATAACAGAGACACAAGGGTGGCTTTCCTTTTATATATCTTTCCAGATTAAGTATTTTTTCTTTAATTTCAAAAGAGTCTTTTGTTTAATCCTTTGATAGCAAGAATTTAAATGCCAATGCTTTTATTGTGAATTATTGGGGTGACAAAAACTTTAGAAATCAAACTGAAGTCAAACCTGCCTGCATTCTGTTTGCAAAGTACATTTTCTATGGAAGGTGGGGACTGAAAATTATCTGTCTGTGAAGAGTGAGCCTTTGTTGTTCCTGTTCTTGAGAACTACTAGGGAAATAGCTGAGATCTCAAGAGACCTCTCTTGAAAGGGAAGGGACTTAATTCTTGACAGGAGCAGAGTGTACCAAAGAGCAAAGAGGTACAAAGTTTTCCTAGATATCTACTTAAGACCTGTAAAGGAAGGTCTAATTTTTTCGTAATATAAATCTTTTTTTTTTAGTTTCAATAAATAAGAATAGGACAATAAGATACAGAATACTGAAGGAAGTTGCAGAATAGTTACAGCCATCAAATTTATAAAAATTGTATGTACTGGAGAATCACATTTTGTGACTCTCCATTCCCAATAATGTGAGGAGAAACGGAAAATAGTTATTTCATACTAATCAGGGGATGAGAAACACTTAGCAACTGGAAAATATAATCTATTTTAAAAAATGCCCAGAAGTAGAAGTTGCACACAATATGTTCACAATTTTTTTTTTAAAAAACACATCCTTTATCTTAAAAAGCAGGGGAGTCATTACAGCGTTTATGGGAAACAGGGAAATGAAACTGCAGCGCCTAAATATTATACTGAAAAACGTGCAGAGAGGGAACTAGTCTTGTGCTTAACTGAACACTGTTCAAAACAAGAAAAATACGTGGTTCTTCCCTCCAGCTGATTTGACTGTCTTGCAGTTCACAGGCCCCCGTTGAGGAAGGCAGCTGAAGTAATCTGAGGAGTCTAAAAGATAGAAACATAATTAAGCACTTGCAGAACTGAGCCCCTTCTGATCAGTCATATTAAGATCCAGTCTTGGATTTTGCCCTTGTTTATTCCTATGCAACTGAAAGTTTAATTAAGTTAATAACTGCTGGCAAACTTCATGAAGACTGAATCTGGTTCCATAAAAAGGTTCACTCTGTCACAACTGTTCAATAACTTTATATTGTGGTGGGTGAAGCCTGATTTATTGTAAGAAAGCTCAATAGATTTGGACAACAGCCTCTGGACTAAGACTTGCTGGAGAATGTGAAGTGTTAACTTTTGCATGTTAAATTGCTTACGAAATATTCTGAGCATATTTAAGCTTATGATAGGCTTGGGGTTTTTCATAAGCATTACAACTTGTTCCGTGGGGGGAACAGATGTGTTTTTCATTGCTTGGCCAACAGTTCTCTCTGCTTTGACAGTCATTATGTATTATTTCATACAGCTATATTGTGTTTTGTTATGGGCTTTTATTTTTTTCGTCTTCTACTGCTGTTATATGTGTATGTGTAATGTTTTTATGTTTAACTTAGATGGACATGGATAACAAGACAAAGGGAGCATGCAGCAAGATTACTGCATCTATAAAATGCACTTTGTTATTATCATAGATGTATTTGTAAACTTTTTTAAAAAAATCTTATTTTAAAACAAATTGGAGGACACTAAACATGCAAAATTAAAAATCTGAAGGTCAATTAATTCCAAAAGCCAAGTGTTCTGAAAGCTGACACCTATTTTATGTGCATTATTACACAGGCTTTCATTAGGTCATTATATGGTTTTCTTTCTTTAGCTACTACTTTTCATATAGAGAGTGACTGAGTAATTTCTGCTGAACAAGGCATGGTTTTACGAATCTGTGCTTTATTTTGGACTAAGTTTTGTTTCCCCATGTGGCCACTGGTAGGTAGGCGGGAGAAGGTGATTCAGGGTCAAAAAAGGAAGAAGAGGCTCTAACAGGCAGGCAGGGGAGTTGGATGATGCAACTGCCATAGCAGTAGCAGCCCAAGTTCTGAGGGAAGAAATGGGGATGGCATACAAATGCAAGAGGCTGCTTTGAGCCCTTCAGGTCTCATGGGGAAGGACGAAGTATCCAGATTTAATCTGCTGATTTTCTTTCGAGAAGCTCCTCTTCCTCATCGGGCCCAAACTGCTTAACACATAAGTAGCTGCCAAACACATGAATAGATGTGCGGTTGAGAGTTTGGAAGCAGGATCGCCGGTCAAAAAGCTTCTCATTTAACACTCCTGACCTCAGCTTTCCCTATCCTCTCACTCTGCTGGCTGTGGGGAGGAAAGGAGAAGAGTTGATGCTTCTGTGCAAGCAAGAAACATTTCATGAGGTGTGCAAGTGCAGTATTTTCTTTTCCTTTCTAAAAAAAAAAAAACAAAAACGATAACTGGGGAGAAACGGTTTCACCACGGTCACTCCTGGCAAAGTGCTAAGGGTGTCCCAAGGGGAGGAGGAGAGCTGTCCCGGAGAGCAGCTCCCTGAGGACAGCGGATGCCCAGAGAGCCCTGGAGCGGGACGCCTCCGTACCGCGGCTGATAGCCCAGAGCCCGGGCGCTCCCCTCGAGAGGGAGAGTGGGCGATGGAGAGCTCCCGGGGATCAGCGACCGCCGGGCAGGGCCGAGCAACCGCCGTGAGAGGAGAGCAACGGCTGCCAACGTACGCAGGCGAGGGGCGAGCCGCGGAGCAGCGCCCCTCGCTCAGTGTTTCGGGGTGGTTTTTCTTTGCTTGGCTGTTGTCAGCAAACCGCCGGGGAGGGAGCCTCAGGCTGTTCCCTCCGCTCGCGGCTGCCCAGAAAGGGTAGCGACAGCAGGACACCGCCGGGTGTAACTGCCCTGCCTCATGGGGAACTAGCTCGGTCTGGGAGCGGGGCCAGGGGCTTGTTTACTGCTCTCCCCGGCGAGGCTGGCGAGGGCACCGTGCGGTACCTGTGTGTGGAGGCGCTCGCCTCCCGCCCCGCGCGAGCGGCCGTTAACTGTTGACTTCCAGCCTCGCGCCTTCCCCCCACCTCCCCGCTCCCCCTCCCCGACCGGCAGCAGCGGAGAGGAGCCGCGGCGCGAGCGCTTATCGCTGCCGTTGACCCGCCGCGGCCCCGCCCCGCCGCCCTGCGCTGAGGAGGCAGAGAGGAGGGCGGGGGCGGGGTGGGGGGAGAGGAGCGTGGCTTCGCCTCCCTTCCCTAACCCCCCCCCGCCTCCCTTCTCTCAGCCAATCGGCGCGCAGGAAAGCCCTCGTGCCGCTGACGCCCCCCCGGGCGCCCCCCTTTTAAAATAAAGCGGCGGCGGCGGGAAAGAAGGGGGTGCGTGCGTGGGGCGGCCTTGCTCGCGCGGGCACGGGCGGACGGAGCGAGCCCCGCAGGATGTCCGCAGCTGCCGCGGCGAGGGGCTGAGGCGGGCGGGGGCCGAGAGGTCGCGAGGAGGAGGAAGGCGGAGCGGCGCGCGGGGAGGGTCTCGTGCCCGCTCGGCGGCGCGGCTGAGGATGGCGCCGGTGAGTGAGCAGCTGGCGCCGCACGGCGAGGGGGACCCCGCCGCCGCCACCGCCCCCGCCCCCCTGCCCGACCTGCCGCTGCCACCGGCGGCGGTGGAGGAACCGCGGCGGGAGAACGGCGGCGAGTGGTGCCCCGGGAGTGGCAGCCCGGCTGCTCCGGGTGGCGAGAGCGGGGCCCAGCCCCGGGCGGCAACGGAGGCCCCGGGGAGCGTGGGGTGCCCCGGGAGCGCGGCGCCTGAGCCCCCCGAGGGCGGCTGGGGCTGGGTGGTGATGCTGGCCGCCATGTGGTGCAACGGCGCCGTCTTCGGCATCCAGAACTCGTGCGGGGTCCTCTTCGTCTCCATGCTCCAGCTCTTCGGCGACGGCGACGACCAGCAGCTGGCGTTCAAAACAGGTGAGGGGCGGCGAGGGAAGGGGCCGGGGTAGCTTCCAGCCCTGTCCGCCTCGGGCCTTTCCCGCCGGAGAAGGTGCCCCGGCCGGTCGCTCTCGCTGCCAGCGGTGCAGCCGCTCCGGCTGCCAGTGTCCGTGCCCTGCAGGGCTGTCAGGGCCGGGCCGGGGGGCGGTGGCTGCTGCCTGCCCCGCGTCTCTGTCCGGAGGCAGCGAGACCCCTCGAGGCGAGCGGGCCGGGCCGGAGCCTGCCCCGCCGCAAGCACATGGGGCTGGGCTGAGGGACTCGGAGACACTCGTTTCATGGAGGCGAAGAGAAGCTCCTCTGTTCTCCCTGTGAGGGTTTGCGCTCACAGCCGTGCCCCAGAGGCAGGGCTTGAGACAGCAAGCTCCTGGGACATCGGGGGAGAAGCTGCAGGGAGAGAAGCAGGTGTACTCTTAACTCCTTCCACAGCAGTATTTTTAGGCATCTGTCATCGTGCATTATGGGGAAAAATGCATACTCTTGGTCCCAGAAAGTTTTATCCCCCCCCGCCCTCATTAGCCTAACGACTAGTCTAAATTCAGTTAACAGTGGGTTATAGTAGCATGTAAAATACGTCAAGACTGGGCTTAACAGTTGTGAAAACGAATATTTCATGTGCAGGTTTACTGCTGTAACCAATATCCCAAAACTCACCAGTAAAGTTAATGATATTTCCTAAACTCTACAGACATAACAGTACTATCACAATCAAATCTCCACTCTGCCATTACTAATCTAAATCATTCTAGATGTAAGTATCAATTAATTCGAAGGTGAGCATGTGTTATATTTTATGTAAGTCCTCTTTGAAAAGTGTCTCGTGCTCTGACTTTGTAAGTTGAGGATATGCAGTTTTTGGCTCTCACAATAATAATGAATTAATAATTATAATAATTTTTATGGTGAGTAATAATGAACTTATTTAAAAGGTGGCTTACATATTAAAATATTAAAATGAAATAAAAAAACTTTGTCTCTTATGTTTTTGTTTCTGAATAAAAAAAGTGTTCCTGCTATGTAGCCCTGCACACAGGTATAAGCCTTCTAGGAAACTTTCTCAGTACAGAGTGGTGTCACAGACCTTTAAAAGAGTTTTGAAATTTATGTCTTCCTTAATATAGGGATAAATGGGCCTAAAGTTAAGATGTAGGAGACAAGCTAATTTTCCTCCCCTGACTTAATAACAGTGTTTTTGTCTGAAGTGGAAAACCAGGGCAGGTGTTTAGACTGAGGTAAGAAAGCTGGAAAGCTGTGGTGGAGCACTAAGCGATGTGCACTACAGTGTTTGAACTATATTTGTGGTGATGTCTAAGGTGTATTGCTCTATGTTCTTGAGCTAGAAACATGGGGAGCTGTGTATGTCCACACACGAGGTGTGGCAGTGCCTGCTTCGCAGAAGGGAAATGCACATCCAGAAGTAGGTGCCTAGGCTCCTTAGTGTGTACAGGAGAAGAATGAGGCTGTTCAGATGAGGTGCTGTGAACCTTTGCATACTAAGTTGGGAGCCTCAGGCCGGTCGGAAATGCAGGAACACATAGGTGGTGGATGCTCTGACTGTCCATGGTACAGAGGTGTAATTGCTTTTTCTGAGGATCTGGTTCTCTGGTAATGATCTCTCAAACTAGTCTGCTTGTACTTTAAAAAATGTGACTTTTAGGTAATGGTTGCAGTAGTCAAAATAATCAACAAGAGGAGGATTAAAATTATCTCTTACCTTCCAGAAGGGTAATTGCGCCACTGGTGTTTAAGTGAGGTGAGATTGTGAGCGTGCTCCACCCATGTTTTTGAAAATTTGCCTAAATGCAGAAAAGGGGGGGTGGGAAATGGAACCTGGCTTTATAGCCTAGTTGTTTTGCATCCTGCTTAGAAGAGCAGGATGAGTTCTGAGTCCTGGATGCAGCTAGCACCTCCTGCATCACTTTTTTTTTTTATTTTAAAGAAAAAAAAAAAAGCCACAGCTGCATTTTGTTTTGCTCTGTCAAATGTGCTCTGGTTTGGGTAATGCAGAAGACACTCCATTTTGCTTTTTGAAATTCAAACGGGTTTAAGTTGGGGGAAACAGCATGAGACATCTGCCTTGACTAGATGACTTGTGTGCATGTGAAAGAGGACTGCAAATACAGAAGTGACTCCTGTAAACAGCAGAACAGCAGATAATAAGGTGTCCTTACTTTTAATACCTGAAAGTACCCTAATGAGTCTGGGCACCATAAGGGTTAAGCAGCAGCTGTCAAACAGGACTTTTTGTTCCTTAATGTTGAACTTCATCACCTAGAAGCTGTTTGTCTGCTATTTTTTTATGTTGTTGAAGATAGGACCAAGAGTGAATTGAACTAAGCAAATTCTGATACAGTATTTAGCTCGCTGTAAAGGAGAGCTGTGATTAGAAATGGCAAATTGCACTTAGTGTAGCTCTTATTGAACACTGATGGATTAGCTGACATGCTGTAGAAGGAAAAAGGATCACTAATGGGATAAAGTCAGTAGGATTCTAGTGTTAGAGAAAACCCTAGCCTGATCATTCCCATGGTATTGATTGTAGTACTTAATCTAGTTAGTCTCTTGTGTTTGGACTGATTGTGACTCAAAACTGGCAGTGGAAACTGAGCTTATGAGTCAGATTTAATGAATTTGAAAACTGGGATTTGTAATGGAAGTGTTTTTGCTTTGGAATATGAAGTCTAATATTTTAATCCTTGTGGGAAAAAAAAAATTCTTTAAAATCTGAAATGGTGATTTTTGAGAGGTATGAATATTCTAGTTAATCTCTCCTAGGACCCCAGGTGTCTGGAATCTTGCAGTTGATCCAGAATGCCACAGAATTGAACTTTTTTTTTTAACCACAAGATTACCTAGCTTTTGCCAGAAGCATATGTGTTGCTAGAGATTTTTGTGTACCTGCTCTTTTGGGACCAGTCAGTAGTTGTCTATTACCTGGTGTTTTCCTCAACAAAAAAAGGGAATTAAGTAGACTATAGTACATGCTACTTTTATGTCTTAATAGATGGGTGGATGCCTACCTCTATGTAAGGCAAAATGAGAAGGCATTAAGTAATCATAGTATGTACTATTTTTGTTATTTTAGTACATGAATGGATATTTATCAATATGAAAGGCAAAATAGGAGGAGGATGTAGTCAAGAAGCAACTCTGCCTTGCAGATAAGGAGTGGAAGGAACCAAAAGTGCAGGCAAAGCAGCAAGGCTGTCTCCAGAATGCAGCATCAGCAGTGGATAAATAAGATGTGTAACTATAATTAACATTGTTGCAGGATTGAGGAGTGTTAATGGAAGAACTTGTGCTGTGGGTTACAGAAGGTTCACAAGTTTCTTCAAGGGGTATCTAACTATAATTCATTTTTTTAATGAAAAATTTTGAACATAACTAGTATACAGTATTTTGGTATTCATATTAGTAAAATGCTCATTTCTTTGCTGATATATTGCACTATATAAGCATTTCCATTGTTTCCTTGTGTAGCCAGTTTTTTGTTCAAAAGCTAGTTGATGCACAAGTACAGAAGAGGAAAAGCCCCCAATGTATGGATGAAACTTCTGTAAAGATGTGCCTGAAGTCTCAGGAAACGACTCCATTCATTGTTCATAGCTCATTGTGTTTGAGGAACAAGATGGGTGGAAAAACAGTGGCAATGAAATACAGGAGGCTCTTAGTCCTTGGAAATAGGGCAGCCCTAGTAGGCCTCTAGTCTTCAAATGCAATTGTAGTCTGATTGTCCTTGAAGGGAAAGGATCGGCAGGAAGAGTGCTTGGTTCCTCTCCCTGTTGGCATTGGCACAGAGGGAAGTGGAGCACTGAGCCAGCCCCTGTGTTATCTCTGTTGGAGATCTGGAGCATGAGCCCCATCTAGTCCTGTGTTGTGCTCTCATAGTATATATGTTTGTGTGTGTGTATGTACACATCCCTGTTTTAAAAAAGGCAAATATAAATACTAAGATTCTAGTGGTAACACAGATAAAAATACTGGGTTTTGTTTTAAAAAAAAAAATAGATAAAAATACTAGTTCTGCTAGTTTAATTACTCCTTGTTCTGTGATGCCGGTTTGGTAACTTCACTGGATTGTTCTTTGTATGTTTGTTCATCTTCACATGTACAAATAGGCTAGCACAGTGAGTATATATACTGTTATTACTGTTCTGCATCCTCTTGTTTGTTTTGTGTTAGGAAGTGTTATTAGAAGACAGTGCATCAGCTGGCCTGAACTGGTTGTCTCTGTGCTTGTATGTATCTACCTTGGTTTGACTTTGTAAGGTGCAGCCTTTGGTGATGTACCTGGATATCAGAATGATTGGTCATTTATTGAGCTGGCTTAACGCTGTCATCACCATCAGGACTCTTGGAGCTGGACTGCTGCAGGTCTGATAGGGCAGGGAGGAAAATTCTGCCTTTGCTGTTGTATCCAGGTCATAAGTCAGATACTGTGAAAATAATGTTGGATGACTACGGAGATCTACACATGTTGAGAACAAGTGAACTACTACTATATATGATAACTTAATTTGTTATGATTCAAAACCTTGTTCAGTAACTGTCCTTCAGAACCACTCTTTCATCTCTAATTCTATGGGATGTGGTTTCCAGTAAATTGGGAAGTGTGGCAAGCTGGAGCTATTTCACACGGCTTATGAGAGGACAGTTGCCGCCTTATCTTTTTTTTTTATTATTTTTAAAGAAGAAATAAAGTAAATTTGGAACATAGAAGTTACTGGAGCACAAGAACTGTAATTCGTGTGAAGTACAAGAAAGCAGACTGCTGTGTAACAACTTGGCCAGTAAGGATTACATTGCAATGATGGGTGTAGTTCCACAAAAACTTGGACTGATGGATATCAGTGCTGCAGTAGTCAGTCTTCCTTCCCATGTTTGTGTAGCCATTGAAACCAGTGCAGGGAACCAGCAATAGGAGCAGATTGGCTGAAAACTAAACTGATGAAAAGTAAGGATTAATTTTATTCAGCTGCAGTCATATTTTTGTCCTCTTTTGACCTGGCCTTGTGATTATAAATATGTATGTAAATGAAGACTCTGGAGTAGTTGAAATCATGAGTGGGTCAAACTGGAAAGCTGAAGGTAGTAACTTTCATATGATCTCTCTTCTTAGGACCCAATAGTTAATACCACTACTGTTTATGCATACACACATGCACATCTATCTGTACGCCTCCAGCTCTGGAGCATTTCTCTTGTACTCTTGATAATGAGTTTGCAGACTGATTAGCCTTGTGCCTGCTAGTTAGGTTGTCTCTTTGTTGGAATTCACATTGGTTACATCTCTTCCAGTTCCAACCGCAGATTAACTTGCAACAAGTTGCTTGCTTAGGGAGAACAATCTTCCTAATGTGTCTGGAAGCTAGTTACCAGTTTATTTTTGTGGGCTTCTTTAGAGGCAGTACTCTCATTTCACACGGATGAAACATCCCTGTAAAATTCTAAAGATGGCTGGCTATTGCCACCACTCTGCATTAAATGCACATGCCTCAACTTATGAGCTTTTGTGTGCTGTCTCTCAGACAAAATTGTATCCTCTAAAAATCTACTTCAGCCAAACCTACCTAAATACTAAGTTTTTAGTGTAGTTTGTTCATGAGGTGAAAAGTTGGATGAAAGCAAAATACTATTGAATGTCCTGCAGAGTAATTTGCTGTTAGTGTAACCTTATCAGTAAAGATGAAGCTCTCTTAAAGCTATTACTTGTTACAACACTAGAAAGCTAAATGTAGTTAGTGCCTGCCTGTAGCTATGCTAATCTAGTTACATGCATCAAAGTAATGAAAGGATTCTTAAACATGAGGTTAAAATAGTTTAAAACATCTTTAAAAAAAATTAAGTGAAAGTGTTAAAATGAAACTTTATTTTTGGCTTATTTTTTATTCATAAGAGAAATGCTGGTTTTGATGGTTCTTAAGGTAGTGTTAAAACTGTTTCAGTCTCATCCTTAAATGGCAATTTCTAAAGGATGTATGTAAAAATCTTTGTATTGAGTGCTCTCATTTCTAATCTAAGTAGGCAGCAGTATTGTGTGGTTAGACTGTTCTGCAGATGGATGAAGGCTCAAACTTGGTTTGATTTCCAAGTAGCAAGAGAAACCTTTTTGTCCTTCATTTAAAAAATAATTTCTCTAGATGGCTTGCTGGTCTGTCACCTGCCATTTTGCTTTCAGACAAAGTGGCTTGGGACTGGTATCTGTGTATATATGTATTTTCATGCGTGTGTCTCCTTATGTCTTTTCCTTGGATAAATCTTTTGAGTCTTAAGTTTTTTTCCATGTGGAACACTCTTCATATTCTCAGTTAATGTTATTTCTTTTTCATTGTCTCTGATGCTTCTATAACCTTCTGTAATATGGAGAAGAAAGGTACTGTGTGTCATATTCCAAACGAGACTCTACCATTTTATGGCATGACATGATGTACTATGATTACATTGTGCTATCAAGTTTGCACTCTTTACATAACCTAATGTTTTTCTTGCTGCTTTTTATTAGTTACCTGCATTCAGTGGAGTTCAGTTGACTCTGAATTTCTAGTGTGCGTTACTCCTTACTCTTCAACTTTGCTTTGTTGAATTGGTGTCTGTAGTCTGCTCAGTGTCATCTTATTCATCCATTTTGGCTACCATTCTTTGAGGTTCCTCAAATCCCTTCCTGGTTTTTCAGTTAGCCTAAATAACTGCTGTCTAAAGAAGTTAGCAAAATGTATGTTTACTAATAGACACTCTTCTTAGACTTGGCAAGATGTACCAGTGCTTAGTGTGGTTGCCCTACCCATAAAGACTACTTCATCTTTTAACTTAGTCTGCTTTCCTCCAGACACTTCAAGTTTCCTGATGATATTCTGTATCTTCTCATGATTTGATTTCTTTAGCCTCTTAAGAGGTGTATTGCTAAAGGTCAACTCGAAACTTAAATGTTATCAGTCTCTTCCTTTTATTTAGTCACTAGTTTTGCATGAAGAAATGTAGTAGACTGTTCTGAACTCTTATACTATAATTTGTCTATTTACTCTTTTAGCTAGTTTGAGTTAATTCAGTAATTACAGATAATAACAAAGCACTTAAGGTTGTAGCCTCTCTGCCTAGAGCAACGTCTACTGGAGCAGGCTGGTGAGGACCTTGCCCAGTTGGGTTTTGACCATTTCCAAGGACGGAGACTCCACAGCCTCTGTGGGTGACCTGTGCCAGTGTTTGATCACCCTCACAGTAAAAAAAGATTTTTCTTACATTTAAATGGAATTTCCTGTATTTCAATTTGTGCCCATTGCCTCTCATCCTTTCACTGAATACCACTGAGAAGAGTTTGTTTCAGTCTTTTTTTACTTTCTCCCCTCAGGTGTTTATGCACACTTATAAGATTTCCCCCTGAGCCTTTTCTTCTTGAGCCTAACAAACCCCACCTCTCTCAGCCTCTCATTGCATGTCAGATGCTCCAATTCCTTGATCATCTTTGCAGCCCTTTGCTGGATTCACAGTAATAAGCAGACTACCTCTTCCTTTAGCAGAGTTGGGGGTTCAGACTATTGAAGCTTCAGACTCTCAGAGAGGATAAAGTCAATCTCTTTCTTGCCATCTCTGATGCTGTGCAGTGTGCTGACCTCCTTCCACACTTCCTTCACTTGGTAACACACATACTCCACCAGCACACACCTCCTGCAGGCAAGTAGTCCGGCTCCTGCTGCCTCAGTGAGGGGCCCCAGACCTGCTCAGATGCATCTTCCCTCAGGAGCACGGTCTGAGTCGGGACTTGTGGTGTGACAGGGACAGTTGTTCTGTTGGTTGCTGGGGACTGTGCCCTGTGGCACTGCCGCTGATGAGCAAGCGTTTGCTGTTCTGAGAAGAGCTGCTGGCCCTCTCTGGTATGCCCTGCTGTTGGCTAACTGCTGTGCAAACTGACGTGTCTGGCTGCCTCGGCTGTGCTGTTGGTGCTGTACTCTAGGCCAGCCCCTTTTGTAACATGAGGGTTCAACTGTAATGAAATTTAGTATTTAATGTTTTCTAAATTTTATATGGATACTATTTACTATTTGAAGAGCCACATGCAGATAATCTTAACTGAGGAGCTGAGTGGCAGTTCAGGTTTAGCTGTAGAATTCTTATACTTTTGGAAACTATCCTAATCTGCATTTCAATTCCGCATTTCTACATTTATGGATTAGTTTATTGATACTTAGAAAACATTTGGGAATAGGCATACATGTCTGATCAGTCACATGAAAGCATCTTTAGTTTGCTAAATGTTAAGAAAATTTTGTAATTGGAACTCTTGATATTTTCTAACCTTTTAAAGAAAATGTGTGTAAAAAGAAAAAGCTTCAGTTTAATTTTCAGAAATACTTATATAAATCTTAGTCTGGATTTTTAAGACATTTTTTTCCAAATATTTATGTAATGTAACACCATCATAGGGAAGAGAAGGGTTTGTTGGTCTGAATTATGAATAAAAACTTTTAACAGAACCCTACACCTCAAAGATTATGCTTTGAAATGAGAGGAATATTCATAAAATTCTAACTTACATTGCTGTGTGTCACTAAGGAAAAATAAGGATTTTCAATAAATATTGATGTGTAATGCTTAGCAAGTAATTGGCCAATTCGAAATTGCTTCTGCTCTATGAACTACAAGGAAGGAGATGTACTGATTACTTGCATCCAAGCTAATGTAGCACTGATAATATAACTACTTTATTTTAGAGTACTCATTGTGGCAGAAGGAATAATATAGGTTTTTTTCATATATCTTCCACAAATGTTTTAATCTTTTGTTTTGTGAACACACACAGTTAATGCAGCCTTAGTCTACTGCAGTTTAGCCTTCAGGAAATATGTACAGAAAGGATAATTCTATGAGAAAACATTCCCTTGTGATCTTACATTATCTGTTTTACTTCCAGAAATCTAATTTATTACAATAAGAGCAGCTCTGTTTTATATCCTGCCATTAATTATCATGGGAACTGGATAGGAATGACTTGTTCTAATAGCTAAGTTAGAGTAGCAGCCCTTTAGCAAGGATGGGACCAATTTAAAAATCATCAGTGTTAGTTCCCACACACAGGAAGGGCTTACTGGGATGTTGAGCCCAGCCTCTTGCTGTTATCAGCAGCATGTCTATAATCCCATGGAACATGGCCTCCCTTAGGTGGTGGGGTTGTACTTGGACTGCAAGTTGTAAAGCAACTTTCTTGTTGCCTGTTTGCTGTCATAAGCAGAAGTAGTGAATTTTTTGGCTGTATCTTCTGTAGTGTGCTTTGTTGAGTAGAGCTATACTTGATGTATATGTTCAAAGTAACTCAGAATAGTTTTTTCTTTTGAATTTTTAAAGAACATATATATATATATCTGAGGAATAATAAGTAATTTAAAACGTGCTAGCTATTAATTTAATTCCCTTAATCTCTAACTATTGTCCTCTTGTAAAATGGGCAGTAAGGATTGTCTTCTGGTTCATGGTCTGGGTTTTAGCCGTTTTTTCAAGATGCTTCAGTAAGAATGTTCCAAATAGAAAATGCATTGAGTAAGTACCAAAAAAAAAAAATCTTTCTAGTTCCTTGTAAACAGATACCACAGTTGACAGATTTTAAAAATATTTAATAATTTTAACTATATTTTATCAATGCTGTAACTCTGAGCAAGCATAAAACACTATGGTAGAATGTCCTAAATAAACTGTGATCTTTAAACTTTCTGCTTCTGCAGTCTAGAAGGAATGAACAGTCCTTTCTTTTGGAACAAAACATAGCTTTGATAGGTGCAAATTCATTATATAATGACGAGGAACAGTGTTCTTGTGTACAAGGTAAAGCTGCTCTTTTTTGCAAAAGTTAAAAAAAAAAGTCTTAACCACAACACCAAAAAGGGATTCTTCTAATTAGAGAAGTCCCAATTTGGGCTCTTAATGTATTGCATTGAATGCTTAAGAATGCAAAGAATTCAAGAAGAAAAGAGAACGTTAGTATTCATTGAAAAGTGGTCCTTAGTCAATGTTGAGATGAGCCATATCTTTGGAGGCTTTTGTCTGTGCTGTCTCTGGCATTGGCACTCCAGAACCCACTGTCAGTCCTAGGACTAACTACTGTGACTCTGCCCTGCTTACTTTCTATATCCAGGTGTGTAGTATCTGGATGTCTCTTAAGGAGCTGTGTAGTTTGCTCTAGAGTCTGGACGGGAGCTAAGCAGTATACAGAATGAACAACTGAACAACAAGGACACTGGTGTAACACAAACCAATTTGGTTTGCCCAAGGATCTCTTATCAAAAGTACTGAGTGTTCTTGGGCCATGCAGCCAGGGCTTACTTGGACAGTAACCTGATCCTGTGTTATAATTAAACATGCTGGAGAACATGCTAGGTTTGGAATAATCTTAATGGGTTACATAGGTGAGACTGAAAGCCTACTTCTTGTCAGTTTGTTCCATGTTTAGTGCATACTATAGTAGTTTCAGAGTGGTTTGAACTGGTTGACACCAGCTGCTATGTAATACTGTTTTTTTTTTTTTTGAGAGGAAAGAAGGTGTGGTAATGGTGCTTTACCTAAAGATGCTATTGACCTCAAAGCAAGTGAGATTGAAGTAGAGAACCTGAACTATGGTGCATACTTGGTATGTGTCAGTGGTATGTGTCATTGTTCAGAGTAACAACCTTCTCAGAAAGTTGATGCAGTGTTGCTAGGTAATATTTTTTTAGATCTTGAGCATACAAATTTATATGATGACTTTTGGATTCTCCTTCAATTCCTTTGCAAAAATACTGCCTGTGGCCACTTGAGTTCATTGGTTTAAGTTGTCGTGTGTGACAAAACTGAAGGTATGTACTTTAAAGAAAGCCTGTATGGCTTTGGCACATAAAAGCAAATTTGAAATTGCCCTTTGTTCTTTTATACCTTCAAGCCATTTCCTACCTTTGAAATATTTACGTAGCTTAGGCTCTTCAAAACCCAACATTGCGTTCCAAACTTTGAAAGAAATTAGAACTCTCAATTTATAATTTCTGACTCTTCTAGGTGCAGGCAGTGATCTAGAAAATTAGATCAACACTAGGAAGTTTTCTGGAAGCTTAAATAAAATGTGCAAGCTTGATGTGTTTTCTAATCCTATCAGAGTAACCCCATTTTTTACAAATTGAAGCATGGAGCATTAACAGCTTTTTACACCTCTGTATATATCAAAGTCTTTTGTTCATAGTGCAGATGTTTAATGAACATTTGGTTTCATGCAGTGAAATCACTGACCCTTGAAGGTGTGTGTAGGGGGACCAGGACAGAACTGGGTAGCTTAGTGGGAAGGCTGGAGTAGAGCTGCACAAAATCAGCATGGACAATGTTAGTCTTTGTATGCACAGTCAGAAGTTTAGTTGGCGTGACCCAATTCTGGTGTTATGGATTTTTATTGCTTTTTCTAATATTAGGCAAAGAAAATAGTATGTTGCATGCAATTCATGCTACCTCAGAGTTGTAGAACTAATCTGCCTGTGTAAATATTTTTAAGAAATGTGACAAAATGCTTTTGTAAGCTTCTAATTTCAAATAACTGTTAATTTCAGGATTAACACTCAGTGTGTTTGTTTCTCAGACAGTATTAATCTTTTGTACATGTGGTATAATAAACTTAATTTACTATTAATGTATATAAGTTCAGTCTCTACAACAAGGTCTGTGACAAAACAACTGTATGCTGTATTAATAAATATTTTTAACTGAACATGTATTATTTCAGCAACTGGTCAGAATAGATTATTTACAAAATATTTTTTAAAATAACTCTATTAAGAGTATTTCTAGTGGGAAAATACAGCTAGGGACAGTCAGATACCCTACAAACTACTCTGCTAATTGTTCTTTGGGATACGGTCATGGCTGCCTCTGAGCAACTGAGATGTCTTTCCTGTTTTATGAGGTATCCCACCTACAAGTTTTCTAGGTGAATGTTTCCCTGATCAGGGTAGGTAAGTGTTGTGCTATAAACAGTAAATTTAAAAGCCAGGTGAAAAATCATATCATGTCTTTAAGACTGTGCCTACACCTGGACCTATGTGGTTCTGGAGTTTCAAACAAAAAGGATGTTGATTCTTAATGTGAGAGCATTCCTGTAGGTTTCATATTAAGGATCAGAATGAAGAGGATACAAACTTAATTTCAAGATTAAAATTTGCTGCAAGTTTTACATTGCCTTCTGAAGGTGCTGAATCTTAGCACTTCTCACTGCTTTTTGTTTATAAGCAGTGTGGATTCTGTGGAAGCTCCGAGTGCTAGTTCTTTGGGATCGGAACTCAGCCTGGGGGATGGCTGGTCAGTGTTTACTATGCAGAAGATGTTGGTATTACAAACAGTATTCTTAAAATGGAAAGGCTTTCATTGATTTTATCAAGACATTACTTTTTTTAAAAAAAAAAGGTTAGAGCTCTGCTTTTCTTGAGCTTTTGCAGAGCTCTGTAGAGTACTGCATGAACTGTTCTGTAATTCGTCTTCAACATACATATTTCTGTTTTTCTGGAAGAGAACAATTTCTGTGACCGATACACCACAGCTTGGTTATAATGGCTTAAAACCTGGTCACTTCTTTTGTGTGGAAGAGACTCAATGGACTTTAACAGATAACTAAGAGGGGTCATATTTAGCCTTAGAAATGGGTAGTAACAGTAATGTGGACAAGGTGACTGGTTTGGGAATCTCTGGCTGGTGTGATTGTAGCTGACTAGTAGACTTATTGGATCTTCTCAGAAATCAGGTAAATCATGATTGTTTTTCTCGTAGGACATTAAATGCTAGATTTTGTCCACACAGTTTTTAGCACTGTTTCCAGTGTTATAAACCAGTGATGATTCTGAAAAAATACATATTAATATACTTAAGAATCAATCCTCATAATATTTACCATTCTGGACATTAGGATGCATCTTTGACTTTTGCTCTGCATCCTGCTTAATAGATAAGTAACATGTTAATTTTATACGTATATGACCTATATGACATAAGCCCATAAATCCTTCAACTAGAGGAGGGAGAGAGGTTACCCTCTAAGAACCACTGTGTCTTACATATACGTTATATTTCCTAACAAGCTATAGACCCTCACTGCCTACTCTTTTTTTAGCAAAGGCAGTGCATCTGCTCTGTAATGCAGGGTCCTCCATCAGTTTGTAAGCTCTACCTTTTCTTAACTTTAAATTTCCTGATAGTTTATGGCCCTTATGATTCTTCTAACTTTTTCTCTCAGGCTTCCTGCACCATTACCACCAGAACTACCTCCTGTCTCTATGGGCAACTCAGAGTTTGAGAGTGTAATCAATTAATTTTAAGGTAATCTTGCCACTAAGTGTGAAACTGCATAATTAATAAAATTCTTAATTTTCTTGAATAAGTGCCTGTAGTGGCCAACCTTTTAGTGAAGTGTTGAGTGTAGCTTTGTATAACACAGACATTGATTGAGGAATGGGGTTAAAGGTTTGATTAGGGGAGTGCATGGATGTTTAGTGGGAATCTAAGAGGTGGTTAGAGAATGGCTTAGCAGTGTTTACACAAAGATAGTTGAAATGAGGGGGGTTTGGGACTAGTATAAAGGCAGAGGAAGGAAGAAGGAGCCTCTACCAATTGTTAGGGCTGGTGAAGAAGAGATCAAAGGTAAAATTAATCTGCTTATTTTAAAGGTAGGACATGTCTTGTTAAGCCACCTATAGTGAGAATGCTGCACCCACACAGATTTATTTGCTTGATTACATAAACTCTTGTCTTCCATGTTGACTTGTACTGCTTCTGATTACAGCTATGCTTTGCTATTGGTGTTATTTGGTTTAGCAGTTACTTTTTGTCTTTAGCTGCTCTCTCAAGTTTTTTATGAAATCATTTCATAAGTGTAAAGCCTTTTTTTAAGGTGCAATTGGTTCAGCTTAGGTCCTTTGAAATTCCTTAAGTAATGAATTTCAGTTTAGTAAGACAAGGATATCACAAATGTTTTGTGATAGAAAACAGTACCATAGGATTTTAGAGCTAGGCTGTTCATACACTTGTCTCCAATTTAAGGAGTATCAGTTTGGAAGTATTATAGTTGTATTTTTGCACTCAGGGGTTATTTCTGGCATGTGCTAAAATCATAAATAGGTAAGCTATATATAATTGTTCCCCTACTTGCCTTTCTTTTTGCTGTTTTTATCTGGGTCACTATGGGACTGTTGAAGCAAATGTGATGGTTGGAGGGTTTTGTTGCCTTCTGAAAGGCATGATATGTACTGAGGTGCAATGCAGCCTTCCTAAATGGCACTGGTGCCAATCATTCAGTGATGCTTGGCAACACACTGGACCAGTAATGTGCATTTTGCTTTTGTTGGTGTTTTTTCTTTTGCCTTGCTCTGCTTGTCTGTTTTTACTGGAATGTTGGATGACACTGGCATTTTCAGCCAGTGATGCAAAATATGCAAGACTGATGTTACACCAGGAGAGAACTGAAAAGGTATGGGATTCAATTTGCAGATTATAGTAGATGGAGATCTAGTCAGTACATTCAGTGGAATCTGGAGACTTGGCCAGATGCAGGCTTCAACTTTAGGATGGCCTGAAACTCTGCCGTTTACCCTAGCTGTGCTGACTAGATCTCCACTGACTCTAGCAGGAGCTTTGACTTCTCACTCACACACACATCTACACTTGAGTGCTTTAACATGGAAGTTGAATCCAACTCCAAGTGTCCTGTATTGACCCTGAGCACTTCATTTTTGTTGGTGAGAACAACAAAAAATACTGTCATACACTTGTGAGTACATGCTGCATGTGGACTGTCTTTGCTCTAACAGTACCCACACTCCAACATGCACACCAGTGCCTGTTAGTTAGACACTTACAAACCCAGTTAGTTGGATCTTTAGGGGTTTTATTGTCAAAGTTATCTTCCCTTTTGAAGGTTTATCAGCCTGATAAGATCACTGTACAGGAAACAATGCCCCACAGAACTGTTTGATGCTCTGATGTTGTATGTAGTTACTAATTTAGCTGTATTTGCTGAACTGTCTTCCATGTGATGTTATATAAGGTTCAACCTCTAATTGCTCTAGAGCTTAGTTCATATGCATATGGAAAACAGGCTGATGCTGTGTTCCTGTGGCCAACACTTTTGTGTGATTCTGTTCCTCAGAAGTAAAGGTAAATTCATCTTGTATTTGGAATGCTTAAATTCATTTATATAGCTTCAAACAGTTAGACTATAATTGTAGATTCTGCATTATTTTCAGCCATTTCCAAATATTGAGGCAGTTATAGGTAGCTTTTCCAGGAATGATCACGGACATTGGTGTGTTGATGTGCAAAGCTAAGCCACACAGAACAAAATCAATGTGAATACATCAAGAAAGATGTAGTTTACCAGCCAATGTTGGTAGACTGCTAAAACATGTTCTCAGAGGCAAGATGCAGCTGCTCAGTGTGATTTTTTTTTTTTTTTTTTTTTTTTTTTGGTGCCTCTGTAACCTTTCCGTTTCCAGCTTTGATCTTGGCAGGAGAGCAAGCCCCTGGCATATATAGAGGCCAGACAGTGCCAGTCAGTTATGCCCTGTCTCTGGGAGAGGGAATTCATGCTGAGCCCCACATTTGGTAGGAGCTGGAAACTGAAAATTGCTTCCTCTCTGAAGCAGCGTGTTGCTCCTCTGGAAGCTGTCATGGCAGGGCATAATGCTTTGCCAAAGTATCTGGGAGATGCCAGCTGGTACCTGCCAGTCAACTAGTTTTTTAATTTTAAAGTGTTGGCTGGGCTAATATGCTATTTGAGACTTTTGGTCATGTGTTAATTATATCTCATTAAGATGACCAAATACTTGTAAATGAAGTATGGAGTTTTTTTTAGGAGGAAATGGTCCAGTAAGTAAATTAGCTGACTAGGATTTAGCTAGATATAAGCAAATACAAGTGGAAGCACTCTGGTAATGTTTTCTTGTTCTAAGGAAAATGGTTAAGAAAACATCATAGCAAATATAACTTGAAAGTATTCAGCTATAACATAGAATTTGTAGGTACTTTTGGGTTATGTTGGTATTATAGGTTAGACAGAACAACAATTGAAAAACCAAATCTGAAAGACTAGACATTATGTATGCTGATTTCTTGATGTAAGAAGTCCTGGTGATGTTTACACTGGTACTTTTACATATACTGAATATATATTATGTATCAAATTGTTTCTATTTTGTTTTTACCATTTATTTAACTTGAGCATTCTACTTTTTTTTGTTCTGTAGTGATTTCAGTTTTTCTGAAAATAGACCAGTTGCTATGAAAATACATTGTTGGGGTAGCATGCCGCCTGGTTTTTGCTTAAACAGGTGTAGGGCAACCAGTGGCACTCCCAAGGTTCTGCATGCAAATAAAGGGCCACTTCTTTCTCTTCTTAACATTTATTGTCAGTGTATGGTCAGCATCTGGAAAGGTCAGTGCTGCCCTATTAGAAAATAGCTTGAAGAGTATTTTAGATTTTTTCTTTCTGCAATTGTTCCCTCTTAAGTAAGAATGTTATCTAGACAATTCATCTCAAGGTTTTATTTTGTTGTTGTTGATCTTCAGCAGCAAGATATAAGGTCTCTGACTTCTTGTATGTATCAGCTCTCAATACTTTACTGATGCAAATTGCCAAGATGAAGCACTGGTTTCTACAGTTTCTGTAGCTGAGCTGTTTGCAACCATTTGCTTTCCAAGCTCTCAAACCAGAGAAGAAATGCAGGAAAACGGAATTACTCTTCTGTTATTTTACTAGTTTTACTATTATTACATTCACTCTTACATTCCTCATATTAAATGAGGCAAAATGTTCTCCATTTTCAGTTGGAAAGAAGGAAAGGTAACACTTAATCCAATTAATGTATTTTCCTGCTCTGATTCATTGTGATGACTTTGAGCATCTGGTAGTAACTGAGCATGAGCTGCTTAAAGTCACAGAAACCCAATCCCCATTATTTCTGCTCATTGAAGGGAATAAATGAATTACCAGACACTAATCTTTGGATAATTGCTTGCTGGGCAGGAGATCTTGGCTCTTAAAGAAATTAGTTTTGTAAGTTTATAGAACTGTCAGAACTAGTGAACTATTTAAAAAGGTTAACTGTAAATGAACAGAAGCTGAGCTTTCAGTTTTTTATTCATAACTATTGCAGTTGAACCTTGCAGTATACATAGTATGTGGAGACAGATATTACCTTTCCCCTTATACTAAGACTGTTTAACTTACCAACTGAAGTTTAAGCTGAAGACTGAAATTTGTGTCAATGTTTCTGGCAGTACAGAGTTAGGGCATATGTGGAATAAGATACAGTATGTATTGCTGTTTTGAATGACCAAACCGTTTTGGGTTTGAAGTAACTCTTACTCATTTTGGGTTGGTCTTCTAATTCGGACATAGAGGAAGGTGTGTACTTTTTAGGTCTAGACAGTCTACCCTGTGATATTACATCATGTATGTAATTTTCCCTATTCTCCTTTATTTGACATAACTTAGGCAAGTTAGCCTTCAAAATCCTTTTTGTTCTTGATAACTGGGTGACCTTGTGATTTATGTCTTTAGGGTATTGGTATTCGAAAGTCATGCTCCTTGTCACTGGTGGTCATAACTCCTTTGCCTCTGGAGAGCAGCCTGAAAGAGGGTGTTAGGAGTCATTATTCATAGCGCCTACTCAGTAGCCTTAGGCCACCATTACTGCTTTGACCTCACTGGAGTCTTTTACTTTGTCTAGGAGCAGATTTCCTCCCCCTCCACACACACAGAGACAGAGAGAGAGAGACAGAGAGAGAGAGACAGAGAGAGAGAGACAGAGAGAGAGAGACAGAGAGAGAGAGACAGAGAGAGAGAGACAGAGAGACCCCCCCCCCCCCCCCCCCCCCCCCCGGAAACATTCAGGGCCCCCAAATAGTTAGATAAGCAAAGCTCAAATCCACCTAAAAATGTACTCTATCAGAATACAATGCCTGTTAACTTCTTTTCAACATCTTGTATTTGCAAGATAACTAAGGAGTAATTTAAGTGGTTTCTGGATCTTTCTGACCTGATGGGTACTTTCTTGTCTCTGTAGATTGTTGCTATGGGCAGTTTATGCATTTCTTTGAAGCTACAAAAAATCTGTATTTGCCTCTGTCAAATTCATATTCTGCAGCTGGTCTTTACAAATGACAGGATGTATTCCTTCTGATTCTCTTATACTGTATATTACAACATTTATTACATTACGTCTTTGATCAAAATTCCACAGGGATTCTGGCAAAGGGATAACAATACCCTGATTAACTCAGATTAAATACTCTGATTGGAAGTAATTGTTCCATGCAGTATCTCAGTGAGAACTGGACTTCTTTCCTGTAGACAGTCCTGTAGACAGTCGTTTCATTGTGGAATCTCTGCTTGAAACTTCCTCGGTTTAAAGAAGTAGGCTTTATTTAATCTCCTTCCATTTATTTTAATTACTGTCAAAATATCAGGATATAGCAGACTTGCCATATAAGTACACTATTATCGATATTCTGTAAGGACAAAGTTATCTCTGTAGGTCGTGGTTGACTTATATTTAGAGTTGTCCCAGAACTTCGTGTTAATACTGCTGTAAATTTGTCTTCAAGAGTGCCATTTTAAATAATAGGGAAAAACATACTGAATCTTCACAGACTTCATCTGGCTAAATGTGTGCATCAAGAAGTAGAATGCTTCTATACACCTAAGGACTAAAGCAATATCCTCCACAGTCTTAAATAAATTCTAGTTACAGATATACCACCAGTGTTGGAGGTAGGTCTAGCTATGCTTTTGAAACCACTTTTCCATAGACCTGTCTGTGGTTAGACTCTCAGCTGAGTGAATCAGTTTTACAACTGTTCTTAGCCCACTAAGAAAGAGGATGTGTGTGCATGCATATTTTCCTCTCCAGAGATGGGTTATAATAGTAAGCACTTGTCCTCCCCCCAACCCTGGGAGGAAAGGGTGCTCATGGCTCTGCATAACTCCCAAAGGCTATTGGGAATGCTTGCAGCAGCACAGAGAGAGTAGGCAAGGAGGCTTGGGAGCCCTCCTCGACAGTCAATGCTCAGGCATCCACGGGCTGGTAACGGTAGAGGTAAAAGGTATGTAGTGTCACAGATACTTGCAGCAAATGCATAATGTTTTATTCTTGACACACAAACAGAAAATGGCAATTCCTTTTGTGCACAGGAACTTCTGTTTCTGAATGCATGTACATACACATTTTTAGGAAAGTATAAAAGCAGAATCAAACAGACTTCTGTTTTCAGATTTGTTTCTGCCATGACACAGCTCCAGTGTTTTGTCTGTAAAACCCATAGACAGTGGAAATACGTTCATTAAGTGAAAGATCAATATTATATGTATTTGCCATTAGAGATCAGAATTTTGATACTAATATTGATTAGAGTAAGAATTAAATTTATTCAAAACTTATTTGAATAGGCTAATACAAAACAGAGGTATGTGATTTCAAATTTGTTTTGTACCACACACATGCAGTTGTCATGTGCAAAACAGAAAATGGCTAATTTTTGGCATTTTTCAGTAGTTAAGGGTGCTACACTGCGCACAGCTTATCAGGAGCTGAGCAAATGGAACTGTTACTTCTTTACCAATGTTGTCCTTGAGTTTTTAAGTACTGTAATTAGTGTTTTGCTTTCCTGGACTAGTGCTAATAGAAACTTACTTGATTTGGTATTTCCTAATGTCCTTTTATTGCTAATTTGGAGTTAATTAGAATTATTTTATACCTTTCTTGACACTTGAAAGTTGGATCTAAACCCAGGTGGCTCAACTTCTGAAGTTTACAAAGAAGTTAATGTGTGCAAAAGAATCTATACATATATACAGAATTTAAGCATTTCATAATTTGGTGTTTAATTAAAAAAAAAAAGCTTTTGTGGTAGACTAGAGCATTTGCTCAGTACCATAGTATAAATGTAGGCATAGGTCCTGAAACTGCAAATCGTGATATAAACCAGCTATTTAAATTGTCAGATTGCACAAAGGTTTCCAAATGAGGCTGCAAACATGACGTGCAGTATAAATGACTGCTATTCTTGCTGATGCTGGGCTTCACTTTCCAAGTTCTTTTTCTAGCTAGTAAAGTTGGGGTCCACATAATCTTTGAGCAGTTATTTTGGTTAGTCTTTAACATGCTTTTTTTAACTTTCCAGTGGTGTATCTGATGGATCTTTTGTCTTGACTATTAACGTGTCCTAGATTTTTTTCTGGATAACTTTAGGGATAAGGAATTCTATTAAATTTAAAAACCAAGAACTTTTTATACATAGCTTTTAATGTTAGTAATAAATCAATGCTAATTCTGTAACTGTTCTGGATTACTGTGCAAGACAGTTAAAATGCTTGAGACAAAATTTTTTCTCATCTAGATTTTAACTTTTGAATTCAAACTGAGGACATGGCATCATAAGAAGCAGTTGTAGCTTTTATTTTGGACACAAATGGTTGCATCGTGCATCCCTGACCATGTGATTTACTGCTTTTTTTTTTTTTGAGATTTGTATTGTCACTAATGAGTGGTTAAATTGTGTCAGTGGCATGACTATGGTTGAGAAAACAGTCTTGGTGTTAAACCTGATCATAAAGCTTTTTGAATAATTGAGTTCAACTTTTTGTCTTAAAGTAGCATCTTCAGTGGTATGATAACTCTTCCAAAGAGAATCAGGAGCTGTTGACAAATATGTGAATCAACTGTAATTTTCTGGCAGAAATTTGATGATCAAAATTGATGTTTTATTTACAGTTATCAGCTTGAGTCGCTTGGGAACAAACAAACCTGTAGGGTAAACTAAATGTTTCACTTAACAATATTTTTTGATATTTTAACTGCATCTTCTTATTTGTGTTTGGTAGCTATGGAGAAGTGAATCTCATTGCGTAAAAACATTCCAAAACCTCAATTTATAATGCTGTGCTTGCATGGACCCTCATTAATTGCAAGAAAGATCTATGACCTTTCCTTTCAAGTGTCCTGGCAGTAGATTTGAGAGGAAATAGCCCTGCTTGTGAAACTCTTCTAGCTGTGGTGTCTGTGTTCGTAGAATCATAGAATAATTAAGGCTGGATAGGATCTCTGGAGATAGTCTTGTTCAAACCCCTGTTCACAGCAAGTTCAGTCAGATCGGATTACTCAGGGCCTCGTCCAGTTGAGTTAGCATAGAGTCTGCTATTACTCTGGGTAACATTTTCCAATGTTTCCTACGGTGAAAAACCCCATGTTCCATCTTGTCTTCTGGCTCTTGTGCTATAGCTGTGCACCTTTGAGCAGTGTGGTTCTGTTCTCTCTATCTTTTAGGTGGTTGTAGACAGCAATTAGATGTGTACTGCTCCTGCCTCCCAAGCCTTTTGTTAAGGCTGAACAAACCCAATTCTCCCAGTTTTTCCTCCAATATTAGGTGCCCCAGCCCTCAGTTACCTTGGTGGCCTTCTCCTGCACTCACTCCAATATGTCAATGTCTGTCTCTTATTCTGGGGAGCAAAAGCTCAGTGCAACTCCAGATACAGCCTTATGAAAGTGGAATGTCCATGTCCCTCAGCCTGCTGGCAATGCTCCTGCTTATGCAACCTGGAAGGCAGTCACTTTTTGTTGCTGAAGGGCACACTGCTGACTCGGGTTCAGCTTGTGTCCATGAGGTCCCCCATGTCCCTTTCTGCAAATCTGCTTTCTAGGCAATTGACCTGCAGCCTGTACTGTCTCCTGTTGTTTTTCATCCCAGGTGCAGGACTTTATCTGCCTTTGAATTCTTTCTGGTTCCTGTTGGCCCATTTCTCACCATGTTGAGGTCCCCACACATAGCACCCCTGTACTTCAGCATATCAGTCACTCCTTCCAGTGTGGACTTCCAGTCCAGACTTGGTGCATGTGAAGTTTTTCTTTTCATCCTTATCTGTAAAACCAGGTGTATGGCTTTAATACTTAATAAAAGAGACTATAACACTGCATATTGCATGACTGTATCATGCATGAGCAAATAGAATTACAGAAAAATAATAGATCACACTTCAAATTGATCTAAGCTGGTGTTCTGTATCCAATACTAGTAACTGATGCCTAAAAAGTAGTCCTTCCTGCTGTGTACCTTCTTCCCTTTGGCCAGTCAGTGGTTTTTGGACTTGAAGAGACAGAGAAACCCACCCTATATCAATTGCTTTGTTCAAAGTCACTTAATAACTGTGGACTTCAGAATGCTCAGTTGTAGAGAGGATGCACAGTTGAACTTATTTTCTTAACATAATTCACACTTCCTTGTGTTCTGAGTGTGCTTTCTCAGAACTTTGGGAGTCCCATCCCATTTTTGTTTCATGAGAAATAAAAAACAAACCCCTCTCCCTCTTACAATCATCCATATATATTCTCTCTCTAAAAAAAACCAAACCAAACACAAAAAAAACCCCAAACCCACTGTCTAAAAAAAAAAAACCAAACACCAAAAAAAACCAAAACGAAACCAAACAACAAAAAAACCCAAAACAAACTAACCCCTTCAGCTGCAGTCACCTGAGTTCTGCTCTAAGATGAGGAGTTTTGTCACTTCAGCCCTTCTCACTTTACCAGGCGATTTGTTAATATTACCAAACAACAAGGGGACTCAACATGGATTCTTTCTGGATGTTGCTGGTAACTGCTGTCTGTATGCTTATCTGACCTCTTCTTGTTTCCTTTAGCCAGTTTATTCATACCTCTGAGGGATTTTTCCTCTTGTCCAATGGAAACTTTGTTTTTCTAAGAATTTTTTGTGATGGATGAACCTTTTGTTGACAGCTGTAAGAAGTTCTAAGCAATTACCATTAGACTTATTTTGAATGGCATGTTTACTTTAGCATATCCAGGTAATTCTCAATAAGTGATTATATCTAAACACTGTTTTTTTAAGACTTTTTATTCAGGAGATGTTTAATCACATGAATCATGATTGCTTGATGAATGATAAGTATTTAAAGGTGCTTTTAGGTATGCAAAAGCTCATAATATTCAGCTACTTTGAAGAGGCCTTGCGTTAGAGGACGTGACCTCTTCATTATGGTAAAGAAATACTTCTGTTTTAGTGCCTTCTAGAATAAAATTTAGATGAGGAAAAGAATCCTCCTAAAAAAAGAATAAAAAATAAAAACTTTGTAAAAGAATAAGGTAACTTTCACTTTTTCTTTTAAGTTTTATTCTCGTTTCTTAAAATGCAGAAAATGTACTTCAAAATACTATTTCTCAAATTATTTACAGAAGTCCCTTTGTTCATCTAGAGGAATAGTTTTTAAAACAGTTCCTAATTGTATATCTGCTGTGCAGAAATGCTGTAGGTTTTTTTTTCCTCAAACAAGAATAAAAGTTTTTTTCTATCCCCATCTTTTTTTTTTAATAATACCTTTATTGTGTCTGGCTATATTAAAGGTATGAAAAACATAAGTGTTCTTAACGAAGCTCCTACCAGTCTGCACCTAGAAGGATATTTAGTTCTGATTCTCAGGAAAACTTTTATTTATGGTCACCAATATTGAAGTGTATGGCATCATCTGTTTGCCTTGGCAGCATTATGTGAAGATATTCTTTGACTGGGGATGAGGGGTAAGGGAGAGAGATGCTCTCATGTCTTCTTCCTTGCAGGCTGTTTTAAGAGGAGGAATGATCCTGTTTTACAGTAGCCGTCTTGAGGATGAGAAACGTTATTGAATTTGATCTGTCTTCTAAGGGGCTGTCCCTAGTTGCATTTACCAAAGGAAGATAAATACTCATAAACGTTGCTGTTTTGAGTCTTTTTATTTTCAAGCTTCTGTAATTTCTCATATGAAGTCTATAGTATTAAGAGTAAACTGGTGGTAGAACTACCAGAATCCTTGGTTTTCATTATTGGATATGTTAGTAAGGATTTTTATTTATTTTTTTTAAATTGCGTCACTTCAGAGCTCCTGAAAGTAACAGCATTGCCTCAAGCTAAGCATGGTGTTGGCAGGAGGTATGAAAACTTCTTTGTGTAGTTTTTGCCAAAGAGCCTCATTCTTGACCTGAAATATCCCTGCTGTTTCCAGCTGTGAGCTTCATGAACAAACACTATGAATTTTGACAAGCTGATCATTATTCATGCAGAATAATTTATTAGATCAAATTCCTGTCCTAATTAGTTTCCCTTTGTTTTTTAACAAGCTTTACTTTGGTTTTGTTTTCACTTGTTTTCTAACAAGTCTTACTTTTTGCCAATTTCATGAGGTTGAGTAGGTAATCCTAAGAAATGACTGAAGGATGCAAGTGACATATGATGTTGCATTGTCTCGCTTAAATGGAAGGTGCCACATATAAGTTACTGTCTAAGAATGTATTAAAATGCAACAAGATTGTATTGGTGTATGGAATTGTCTGAATTGGTCTTTAATTGTGAGGTTCATAAGCCAGGAATACCCAGGGAGAGAATTAATGAAATTGGATCTATAAAAGAATGTTGAATTTGGAGTGGTTTGGCATTTAAATTGCTGTATCAGTTTTTTTCACAATAAGCTAGTGTTATATACTATTTAGGAAAGCAAGAATTTCTCCTGCAACCAAATCTTCCCCCCCAGTCAAATAGTGGGAAATGTTGAGTCAGACATAAAATGGTCTGTACTAAGGCTAGTTACGTGCAATTCCCTAATGCCTGGATTTATATGTGGATGGATGTTGTGGATTGTTCCCTTGGTTGCTACAGTATAATTTTTTTTCTTCTTAACTGTCCCAGTTGTCCCCCTCCACTTGCATGATGAATAACATTGTAGCAAAGCTCATTGTGAGCACTTAGGGGATGGGGAGATGATGTTTAATAAAAACAAACAAACCCAACCAAATACCCCCCCGACACACACACTTTTATACACTCAGTCATACCCATGTACTTGTGAGCATTGAGCCACATGTATCCAATTAGTCTGTCGAGGAACTGGAAGACACATGAATGTGTCCAAAGTGGTCTTGCTAGAAATCCTCATGATGGAATGAGGCATGAGAGGTTCCTGCTATCAAATCCTCCTGTCTTCTGGATTCTTCTTAAGTCAGCAGCTGTGTGCTGAATTTGGATGTGACCCGATAGGATCTGACAGTGATGAGGATCTCTTAATCCTGTTCCACCTCTGAGTCATGAGGATTTACTCAGTCTTTTGTCTCCTTAGCTTTGCTGTTTTACAGCTTCAATCCTGTTATTTATCTTCCCACCATTATCTCTTAACGACTTAAGTCTGTAGTTTGTCCCTTGTTTTAGTGTGAATGTAGTGCTTGTTTTATTGACTTGGGTATTTTGAGGAGCTGATATGTAGTTGTACTGTGATCTTTGATCTGCTTATCTAGGTGTCACCAACACATACTCTTCTGCCATTCCTTTTGGTGTTTCCACACCCAGGCGTTCCCATTCATTGTCCAATCATATCAGTCTTAATGTTTCTGTTACAAAGTGTCTCTGCATTTGTACAATAAAGGGAACACCTGTGTCTATTTCATACTAGCAGTTCCGAAATATGTTTATCAGATTTATTGTCTGACTTGTTAAATTACTCATATTTTTTTTAACATAACTTCTGCTACCCATTCTTGTATGGGGCTCTAGTTTGTTTGCTAGAATCTTTTTGTTCCTATCCTGTGATCCAAGAAACCTCTCTGGTCTTCATTCTCCCCCTTTTCTTGCTTTTCTACCTTGCTGGTGCCAGAGGAAAGTGGGACTCTGCTGTCACAGCAGTTTTAGCTGTTGGGGCTTATCAGTTTAATCTGTTTCTTGTTCTTGGTATTGCAGGCTCCTGTCTTGTTCATACATGCAGATTTCCCATCCCCAAATCTATTAACCTGCTCAGTACTTTGCAATTTCTCTGTGCCTTAGACTCCTGACCCGTTTCTTCTCCTGGGCTGAGTATGCATTCCTTGTACAGTAAACCTTCTCTTCTTTGCTTCAAAGAAACTCTCTGAAGAGCAGCCACCTTCTTCTGGAGATGGAGTCCTAGAGGACTGGTGGGGTAGTTGTTACCAGGTGTGAACTTCCAAGGGCTCCTCGCATTACTGCTGATTTCTTACTTTGGCACCTAGTGCTTTTTACAAAATAAAGCACAAGCAACAGAGCTTTCTGCACTCCAGTCTATAGGGTGAATTGAAAGCAAGCAGACCTTGTTGATTCTTTTCTTTGGGTTGGCTGTTAACAGTTTTTCTTTGAAGCACTTTGGCTAAAGGAACACTTGCAGTATGCTTTGGTTTTCAGTAATTTCAGAATAATAGAAAAATAGAATCTTTTGATGTCCATGCTCCCAATAGTTAATTACATGTGCAATCTATTGGATTGAAATTTTTATTTGTGGTCTTGAAAGTTCTTCCAAACTGTACTCAGGGCAGACATAATATTAATGATTTTTGATTTTGCTTTTTGATTGCACCTACTGGTATCTTTTTTTTGAGAGAATCTTTCCAGTAACTTCTACCTGATGCTGGTTTACACTGTGTTATGCCATCAAGTTGAAGTTACATGCACCAGATTTCCATTTCTGATTAGGGAGCAGTGCATGGAAGTCTGTCATTTATTCCATAAAGGTATTTGGACTTTGCTATCCTTTGGATGCTTTGGACTTTGCTTCTTGGATGCTTTGGCTGGTGTAGTTTAGAACAGCTGCTGAGTTCCCTAACTGGCATTCCAGTTGCTGCAAAGAGAGTGTTCTGTCCTAGCAACTCTTCTTACACTGTGAGAGTCCTTGGGAGGAAGTGCAGAGCTTCCCAGAGGCTTTCTTTATGATAGAGTAATACTATCATAAAGAAAGATACTAAAAAGAGTACTAAAATACTAAGAAGAGTACTCTTTTTATCAATATAAAACCTACTTGTAAATTTAACTGACAGGGAAACCTCTGAGGGAAGGGCATTATTTTAGTGAAGCTGAGATGCCCTCTTCCCCCCTCAATACAATTTAGCACTTCTGATGCCTCATCAGTTAGCTCTGTAGTAACTGGGAATACGTACTACAGTAGCTCTTCAGGAGGATAAGCTTGTTTCTGAAGGGATACTCCTTTGTTAAGATGGTGGAATTAAAATTGAACTTTCAAAATTGGAACTGCCTTGTCTAGACAGCTCTACTAAGCTTTACTGTGTCACTGGTTTTTCATTGTTTCACCAGACCTGGTGGAAGAAAAAACTAATTGTTCTTGTGTGGCAAGTGCAACTTCCTGAAAACACAGGCTTGCACCAGAAGGGATGGACTAGTGTATTTTAAATAGGACTATAGCTTTTTTAAGTTCTAAGCATTTGGGAAAATATCAGGACAGATCTGACAGCTGAAGAGAAGTGAGGCTGCCACAGCTTTATGTCCCTGGGCTAGCCAGTAGTGAGGATGAAAATGTATTTCCAGCAGGCACACTCACACAGAGTGCACATGTGCACCACATATACACATGTATACATGGCTGGCTGCACAGGCAAACTGACAGACACTCAAATAACAACACTCATGTGGACACAGCACTAGTGGCCTCATCCTACTCTTCTCTCCAGCTGAACAGAATGGAGGTCTGCTAGTGAGAATATATATGTGTGTATATGTATCTGTGTGTGTATATATATATTTTATATATATATTATAGATAGATATAATCTATATTATATGTATACATGTTTGCAATGTGGATCCCTCCAGATACTGGGCTCAGACAGGCCCAGGAAAAGGTTAGACAGCAATTTAGCAAGAAGACAGGACCAACTGCACTGATCAGGCACAGGGCATCGTCAGGCAAGTGTACTGACCAGCAAACTGTTTACATGTGACCAATCCTTTTTATCCTCTTATACCTTTTTTTTTTCCTCCCCCATACTTGCTTCTTCCCAGATCACTTAAATCCCTCCCTGGTTTCTCCACTGAACATCGCGTAATAAGTCCTGTGTGATCCTGAAATGCCCTTCCATGGCATCCATCCCCCTCCCTCCTGAAAGTGCCTTGGCATTGACTCATCCTGATGGGTGTCATACCTGAACACGGGGGATAGGGGTGTGTGTGTGTGTGTGATGTTGAAGCTTTCCTGGGACAGCCCTTGGAGGGACTGGACAGGGTGTCCCCTCCTCTGAGTCTGCAGTTCAGGGTTCCCACCTGCCTTGGCCCCTGTGCTCTTCTGGGCACACAGAGTGGGCTGGTGCCATCAGGGCTGAAGGCTCCTGCTGTGGGCCCGGGAGGAGCCAGGGCAGGATGTTATTTGGGCTCCCCCTCCTGCCATTGCCTCTGTGTGCCCCTTTGTGGGTGTGCAGATGATCTTTTATTGCATAACCCAACATTGCGCAAATGGAGCTTGATGGAAGCCAGTCTGATACCTGTTAAGGTCAGTAGTGATGCCTGCAGCAGGCCTTTGACCAAGCTCAGCAGGGTTGTACTCCACGAGCAACAGAACTCAAAGACTTTGTTCACGTTCTTGCATGTAATACATGTAACAGCAATTTTTTTTGTTCTGTTGCTTTTTCTGCATTTTCTTTTCTTGGAAGCTGTAATTTGTCAGTGGAAATAGCCCTGTGTCTTAAGCTTTTTAGATCACTATAAGAGCTAGAAACTTTCTTTTTTTTTAATGTTTTAGAAGACCAAAAATCCTTGGTTATGTAATATGGCTGTTTGCTGTAAAGTGTGGATACGTATTATATGCACATTAATATTATTATTAATAATATCATTATTAGTCACATGTTATCTAGTGACAGTTACTGTTTATGGTGTAATAGCATTTTTGTTTGGTTTAATATTATTTTTAGTCCTTTTCTTCCTTCCCCTTAAAGTTTGAAATAGGGAAGAATAGTTCACTTACTCATTTGGACTTAAGATCTGACTGCAAAGATGGCAAATTGTTGGTGTAATTCCTTAATTGATTTAGTGGGGTTACTGTTCTGGGAATAGCATTAAAGTAAACATGGTTGTAGAAATGCTAGTAGCCAAGCTACTTGGTGCTTAGGTTGCCAGCTGATAAAATAAAAACGTTTAAAATGCTCAGACTCTTCTAAGAAATTAGAGTGCAATGTTAATGGATGGAGATTGATCCTTCAGCAGAAAGACTTGAGTGCTTTTCTTTCTTTATAACAATGGTTATACTGTTCTATAATGTGCTATTATGCAATATAACTGCAAAAAATCTCTACTGATTATATACTAGTTCTTGCCATTGACACAACAAAAATGGCTGAGTGACTGCAGGAAAGAGTGTTTCAGATTTGCGCAGCTTAAGCAGGAGTATTGCAATTGCTGGGCAGAGTGGTGGATTTAGGCTTCTTTTCAACAAATATAGAGATAAAGATTCTCTAGTAAATGATTAAGGAGTAAGGCATTGAAACTTCCTCAGGTCTTCCAGCTCTCATCAGATATTTGACGGAGATGACCGATTACAGCAGTTCTCTTGACTAAATTTTGCAGTTTCTCTTAAAAGAAAGACTTTCATACCTTAAGGAAGTAATAAACAATGTTTTAATCCAGGATTTCGGAGAAAAAAATTTATACCAAACAGTATGTGCATGTGTCTGTTTGCTCATGGTGGGTACAAAGAGTCTTTTTACTACGGCCACCCAGAAGCTTGAAGAGCTAAAGGCATTGGTGAAAAACGGGGGAGGAAATGAACAAACAGTATGATTGGCTCAGAGTTTTGTGCTGTTATACCTACTTATTTTATAAATAACAGCTTTGGACTTCTGATATTTTTCAGAATACAGCAAAATATTCAGTAAAACCATTGGTTTTGTTTTTAAGATAGTGGGATCTTTATCAAGCAAAACTATTCTTTCTTTAAAAAGAATCTTCAGAAAGTTGTATCTGCTAACCGCACTTTGAGGTTTTTTTAGGAGCAGGTATCATACCTTTGGTAAAGGATCACTAATAAGTGGATCCAAAGTAAAAGAATAAGTAATGTAGCAGGAATATTATTGGAATAGAAAGATGTATTTCTTGAGTTAAACAACAAATTTATTCCAGATATCATTGTTTATATATGCTTTTTACTTTCTATATATGCTTTATTACTCCATTATTTTTTTGACTAGATTTTACCTATATAAAACTTAAAATATTTTCTTTAGAAGTATACTTATATTTTGAGAACTGATTGGATGTCTTAAGTGTAACAAAACATTTGCAGAGTAATACAGTATGATAAAGGAGACCACTTGTGATGCTAAAGACTACCTATATATGTGACAAATGTTGTGGAGTAAAATTTATGCCCTATTTATGCCTATTACTATCTTAAGTAAATAGAATTTTAGCTAAAAAATATTGTAGTTTTAAAATTATAGAACAATGCTGAAGTAGCTCAATTACTTGCCCATTTATTTGTATTTTAAAATGAAATCGCTGTGTTTTGCTGTGGAAGTACCTGGTGCTGACTGTGAAATATGGAAGTTGTGTGAAAATGGTGATGAAAACCTGAGTTTAAATTTGTGTTTTTGGATAAACTTGGTGACCTGGATAAACCTGTGTCCCTGTGGAGCGATGAGGCCATGCTGGAGCAGGTTTGCTGGCAGGACTTGTGACCCCATGAGGTATCCATGCTGGAGCAGTCTGTTCCTGAAGGGCTGCACCCCGTGGAAGGGACTCATGCTGGGACAGTTCGTGAAGAACTGCAGCCAGTGGGAAGGACTCACGTTGGAGCAGGGGAAGAGTGTGAAGGAGTGGCAGAGACAATGTGTGATGAAATGACCACAACCCTCATTCTCTGTCCCCCTGTACCACTCAGGGGAAGGAGGTAGAGAAATCGGGAGTGAAGCTGAGCCCAGGAAGAAGGAAGGAGTGGGGGGAAGGTGTTTTAAGATTTGGTTTTATTTATCATTGTCCTACTCTCATTTTATTAGTAATAAATTAAATTAATTTTCCCTAGTCAAGTCTGTTTTGACCATGGTGGTAATTAGTGAGTGATCTCCCTGTCCTTATCTTGACCCATGAGCCTATTATTATATTTTCTCTCCTGCCTTTTGAGGAGGTGAGTGATAGAACAGCTTGGTGGGTGTCTGTCATCCAGCCAAAGTCAACCTACCACAAATTTAAATTCTCAGCTGTAGAATATGAGCTTAAAATAAATATGGTGCTCCTTTAAAATAGATTTGAGGAAGTGTTTGCTTTCGTGTTTGACTCAGAAGTATTTCCTAAGGAAAAAAAAAACAAACAAAAAACAAACAAACAAACCCAAAACAAACACCCCCCCCCCAAAAAAAACCCAAACCAAACCAAAAAAAAAAACAACAAACAAAAAACCCCACAAAACCCAAAACATTTTAATGGTTGGGAGAGGGGGCCTGTGGTTCAACAGCTAACAGGAAGCTTTTTGTTTAAAAAATTTTTGTACTTTACTAACTGTAAATATCTAAATTATAAATGTTACCAGTAGTATTTGCAGTGCCTAGACACTCTAGTCAAAATGCTGTTGGTATTATGAATAAATAAAAATATGTACAACCTCTTGCTTTTGATTTTTCGCAAACTGGATATTAGGCCAAATGGGACAGATGTGAACTCCAAATCTGCTAAGTACTTCAACCAGGTGTAGTTCATATATCCTGTATCTGTCAGACTGATTTATCTCAGTTGCATATGTGAAATATTACATATGCAGCAAGTCACATTCATTGAGCTTTTATCAGCTGTGTATCTAAGATAAAACTACTTCATGTGTGCAAAGTAGCAATTTGTTCAGGTTTTCTAGATGTATGGCAACCTGGGCATTTGGGTTGCTGGAAGTCAGATAAGATGACTGCCTGAGTAGTTGGACACCAAATTAATGAGAAATAGTTTATCCTAGTGAGTGATATTGGCGGACTTGAAAATTTTGTATGGAGATGAGGTAGAAGAACAAGGTCAAGAGTTACAGTGGCAGGTTCACTCGGTTACAAGGGTTACAGAGCGCACAAGCTGAGTCATGCATGTGTGATAAAAGGGCATGTGCTGACAGAGAGAGTTCCCCTGTTGTATATGCTTTTTCTTGTATTTGCTCTTATCAAGCTTTCCATGCAAATGATTGCCTCTTCCTTTTAATCCTCTGAAAGTGACAATGCTTTAATCCATTTGTTTGCTGTGCAAAAACTTATGGTACCCCTGTTACATTACAAGATTTCAGTATTTGAAGGGAAGAGAATGGGAGATACGGGTGAAAGAAAATGTGATGCATGTAAATTCCCTTTTTCCTCAGCCTGTGAAAATAATGCTTAATCCTTAGTGTCACTTAAAAATAGTCCAGTTTTGGACTTGTATTTCCACTGGGCAGGGTATTTGTGATGAGACTGATAAATTTATACATAAATATTGGAGAAAATACTTTAAGTATTATTTATGCAAGAGAGGCATGCTGAACTTGTCACCTTACTTTGCCTTAAGATTGCTTCTTTTAAAGTGGAATGTAGCTTTCCACATAACTTATAGCACAAAATAATGTTATATTGCAAAGACAGAATTTTGCTGTATAATTCTGTTTGTACTTGCACATGCCTCTGAACACTTGCCTATTTTTTGGATTGAAATGACCTATTTCAAAATAGACACTTTTGTTTCTATATAAATGCAGATGCTTCCCCTCTGAAGCAGATGCCAGTTCAACAATCAGGTCTTACCTTTAAAAATATTTACCTGTTACAGCATGTAAATGATTTGTCCTAAACTCACTTGTTCTTCTGTTTTATTTGCCCTGTGTAGTAGTATTTTGTGTTCGGTTAGTGTACTTTTTTCTTTATGGTGTATGATCTGTCCCTTGCTGAAAATGAGGACTTTTTTGCTTATAAAACCCTAAATGTGACGCTCTTAATTACTGTTTCAGGGTGGATAGTGGGGAATGGTGGTTTGTAACATTAGGACATCTTCTAGGTAACAGTTTGAGCTTTGAAGATATGGATTTAAGACCTAAATTAAGTTTGATTATTCTGTAGGGACCTACAGAACATAAGGGGAATATATGTTGATGTAATCGGAGAATACATGCTGTTATAATCTGTCCTGAGGATGCTCATGAAGTTACTGAGATGTGATGGGGGTCTCTTAGCCAATTCTGATGGATTCAGAAGGATCTTTGCATATGAAATTTAGGGTTAGTTTGTGAGCTGCTTGATGGCAAACTATGTTCCTGAACTTCAAATATTATACCAAACTTACTTGTGAAGTCAGATTTTGTTATCTTGTCTGTTTTTATCTTCATCATGGTCTCACAAGGACTTCTTGATGCTGTAGAAGTGAAATGTATGCTTGTGCCATTTAAAAGACAACCTTGATTTGCAGGTCTTGCCCTTACTGCAAGTGAGGTGGGGGAAAGGAAGAAGACTAGTAGCTCCATTAAGAACTTAGGAATTTGTGTCTTGAGATCTCATCTATGCTATAGCTCTAAAACACGAGACCATTGCATGACATGTTTTGTTGCAGATATGTTTGGAATACGTGTGTAACTGTTGGTTGTGAGAGCAGTTAGGATTAAACCTTTCTGGCAAATTAGGCTGTCATCTTTGAAGTCAATAGCTAATACTTTTTATGCAGAATGTTACTGACCCTAAATCAAAACCGAACATGATCCTTGGTGTTCAACTGCTTGGTATTTAAAAAAAATGAATAAAGAAACCAGTGCTAATCTAGGGGGAGGGGGAAGGAAGAAAAGATAAAAATGTGCCTGGAAATCAGTTCTGGAATTCAATTTTTTTTTTTTTAGGCCATTAGTTAAAAATGTGATTACATTGTGCTTTGAAAACTCTCAGACAGTCAGCAGAAAACATTCTTGTATGACTTCTAAAAGGAAAAACAAGTGGTTACAGTCATTTCTTATCGATTTGTTCCTTGTTTATTCTTCCTACCACAGCATTTTCAGACTTTATTAAGTGTCAAAGGTCAAGCTCAGTTTGCCATGAAATCTAAATGCATGTGTTTCTCTGTTAATGATTGACTTCAGCCTTCTTTTAAAGGTTCCTGAAGGGCTTAATACTTATAATCTCTACCAGCAATATTTTGCCTAACAGTGCACTTTTACTTTTGAGATTGTTTTAGCTTTTACTAACTTAAGCATTTGTTTGTTTTCCTCTAACTATTTAAACTACACAGAAGATCTGCAGTGTCTCTAGTAGTACAAGTTGTTTGCTTATAAGAACATGTTTTAACTGTTTCAGGTTCCTATTTTGTGCCTTACAGTTTGAAGAAAATGTCGTGATCAATTTCCCATGATACTTGCTTTGGATTCACCATTACTATCTGTTTGGTTGATTTATTAAAGGGGGAATCAACAAGCAAAAAAGCCCCTTAAACTGCCTAAGCTTGTGTTGTTATAGCGAGTGTAAATTAGATGGTAGTTAGGTAATTAGCTAGTTGCAGTGATATGGGATGTTTTTTCTCAGTGCATGAATGCCCATTTTTCTGACTTTTCTGTTTTCCTGGTGCTTGTGTTCACAAGGACTTGGTCTCAGTAGAAATTCTGATCTTATGTTATTACTTATGAAGGCAGAGGGTGAAACTGGTCTAGTCCTATTGTTGTAAATGGCAACCTTGGGGAGGGTCACTGTATGAAGGATATACGTGAATCTCTTCTGGCACTTAGTCTTTCATCTCTGTCACACATCATGACAGAGAACATTTATGGCGTATAAAGCCTTTGAAGAAATCCATGTATGTTCTGACTTGATATAATGTTTGGTTTTGTTTCTTACCCCTACTATATGAGCTTATTTTGCTAATTTTACAACATACTGGCAAGTTTATGCTTCTTTCCACCTTGTTACATCAAGATCAAAATGGCACATATAAACCTGAAGTAGCATTTCGGACTGTCACAAGGCATGTATACTGAAGAGATGCTATGCATAAGCACAGGAAAGCTTATAGCTATTTGTAAAAACCTATGAGTTCAGTCTTTTCAGAATAAACTGGTTCAGACTGTCTAATAATGGCGTAATGTCTGCTGAAAACAGGTTATGTGTTCATGCTTGTGATATGGAAACAGGGTGTCTGTTCAAAGATATCTTCACTGGGATCCAGTGGGTCATATATAGTTCTTGGTTTCCAACTTATATCTACCAATGTCTTTCAGTAATAAGGTTATTCAATAAAAGACTTGTTCATCAGGGACAAGAAAGAAAGAGTGGGGGAAAAGAGTCTTCCTGTTGGATACTTCCACTAGTCCCTGGTTCATAAATCTTTGTGTATTGGCCATGATCTTTGAGTGTGTTCTGGAAATCTGATTAGATCCTTTATAGATAATTGTGATTCTTAAAGCCTGTTCAAGATAGCTTTGGTGTCCAAAAGAGATGGTATTTCCTTGTGCAAAATTGTCTTTACCCAAAACATTTTAGAATTTTCATTTAAACTGGGATTTAATTTTTTGGGTGGTTTTTTTTGGATAGTATTGCTTTAAGGGAAAGCCTAGCTCAGGCGTCTGCAAACTATACACTTGAAAGTAAGCAAACTGAAAGCTGTACTCAAGTAACCTGAGTTCAGAGTATAGGATACTTCCTGTGGCAGCATTATGTCATAAATTTATTTTTAGTCCTTAAACACATACTTTCTCTGATGGGATCAGCAGATCTCTTTTTCAATAGAATAACCAGTGCACTTTTTTGACAGTAGGAGTTCTAAATGTGCCAATACATGCATTTCAACATCCTCTTTCCTTTTGTACTGACATACTGTTCTGTCATCTGTGGATTGCTCAGTAATGGGAACAGGTATGTGGAAATTCAGTTGTCTCCCTTTTGCACTCACAACTAATGAAATTCCTCAGAATTCATGAGAAGCTGCTGAGTTGACTCTGAAACAATTCTCACAGGCATGTATAAGCAAGGCATGTAGCACAAGGCATTTGATGTTGTCTTTGGGTAGTGGTAGGTTGGATAAAAATAGGGTTGGCGATTTCCAGGAGGCTGACCTACAGAAGCTCTCTATGGCCCTGGGAGGGTATTCTGATACTTCCTGGGTCTAATGGCTCTGTTGCCCTGTTCATTACCTAACATCTGTTGAACAATTCCTTCTTTTGGAAGTTACTAGCTTTTCCCTGGAGAAAGATCACCAGATAATGGATAAAAGAGGATGTATCTGGAGTGCCTGAGGCAAAGGGTAACCCTGTGCTTCTGGGCACAGTTAAAAAGAGTAAAACAATATTGATGGAAAAAGTGCATCAGTGGGACAGATATGGTAGTTCTAAGCAATGAAGCTTACATCTATAATGCTAACAACAGGTTTCATGAGATCTACTTGTAAGGATCTATTTGGCTTGGAATTCAAGGATTTCCTCAACTTCTTCCCATTTTCTAAGGGGGGAAACAAAGCTTTAATCTTATGGCTTAGTTCTGTATTTTTTTTCCTTACCTGAAGGATTTTTTTACATCTTTCTAAGATTCACAAACATGGGATTGGTGGTCAGCGTAATAATGCCAACTTATTTTTTTTTTTCTGAAGAACTGCTAACATGTAACATGATCTTCATAATCCAGTTTTTCAAGAAGCAGGGGTTTAGAAGAGTGTTCTTCCATAAATTAGTCTCTTAGAATAACTTGAATTGGAAGAGACTCTGGTTATCTGGTGTGACACCCCTCACTCAAAGCAGAACTAAGCTAAAAATTACATTGAACTTCTGAGTTAGATCAGGTTATTCATGGCCTTGTCCAGTCAAGTTTTCAATATATCCAAGGATGGAAATTCCACAACTTTTCTGGACCACACATTCTGGTGTTGACTACCTTCATGGTCAAAAATTGTTTCATAACATCTAATTGGAATATCCTTTATTGCAGTTTCAGTTGTTTTTTGTCCTGTCACTGTGCACTACTGAAAAGAGACTAGCTCTATATTCTGTAATAATGACCTGTTATATATCTGGAGGCACTAATTAGCTTTCTTTTGAGCTGCTGGTGTTCTCATCTGCAGGCTGAACAAATTCAAACTTTGTAGGCTGTCTTCATACATGAGCATATTGGTGGCTGACTGTTAGACTTACTGAGTTCTTGTGTTATTGCTGAGTGATTAATATGGCAGATCAAATTCAGTGTACATATGTGTCTCATGGGGAGAAATATAATCCAAATACATGCTGAAAAAAAAAATGCCTCTACATCAGTCATTACCATTAGTGGGAAAATAAGATCATGGATAGTTTTCTAAACATCTTTACTCTGAAGCAGTTGCAATACTTAATTAAAAAAAACTATAATTAGGAGATAGAGAATGAAAAAAAAAAATTGTGTTAGGACAGAAACTTACTGTTTGTCCCATATATAAACTTGATATAAAGGGGGAAGAGGGAAAAGTATATTGTCTATACAAGGACAGACTAAGTCAAAAAGATGCTTCATTTTGGAGAAGAAACAAGTATGAACAGATTTGATAAAGGCATATAAAATCACAGGTTGCAAGAGGAAGTTTAGCAGGGATGATTAGTTCATATTTCTTGCAGCAGAGGAATTAAAGTAGGAACAGGTTCAAAACAAAGGGGAGTTTATTTTTTATGTGGTGCTGGTGCTTGAGCATGTTCTGTAACTGATTACAATAAAATGCAGTGAAGCCAAAGTAATATTGAAGGAACTAAATGTTCTGCAAGAATGGTTAGATGTGACTTTCTGCTTAGGAGGTTTCTAAGCTGCTTATTGCTGGATGTTGGGAGGACATAGGCAGGGAAAAAGTATTGCAGGATGTTAGCCCTTTTTCAAATGTTCTTTGTCCAAGTATTTTGTGGTGGTCAGAAACAGGATACTGGGCTAAATCAGTCTTTGATCTACACAGTATTGCAATTCTCTTGTTCTTAAAAATAAATGCCATGTAAATGTGATTATGCAGGCAAGGAATTATTAATACTAGCTGGAGACAAGCGAATTATCTCCAGAAATAACTTTGAACAACCACTTCTGTTTCTGATCTCTCAAATTCCCAAGCTACACTCATAACAAATCTTCTTGTGGAAGCCAATCTTGTGCTTTGCTGAAGAGAATATCCTTTTATGTAAATGGCCATAATAGAAGTGGAGGTCCTTCACACAGCCCATAGTTGATTTATGGAATAGTTTGCCGTAAGATGTTGTGGATGCTGAAAATGTGTAAGTGTTCCAGGAGAGGGTGGCGGTTCATGGAGGAGAAATCGCCAGAATATTGATATATATACTCTGAAAAAAAGTAATGTCCAAATTTGTTTAGTAGGAAACAACAACAACAAAAAAACTGGCTTAGGAAGTCCCTCAGCTGTTAATGGTTTGAGACTGGGAGAGTATGTACAGGCTTCCTTATTCTTGCGTAAATCATAACTAATAACTTAATGGAAGCATGAAGATTTTCATATTGTAAATATTATCCTTCCTTTTTCTCTAAGTATTTTTATAAAATACAAGGAAAACCTTCCTAAATATTATTAAAGTTGAGCTTTCAGAAGTTACTAAGTGCCATTATTTAAGCAGTTATATTAACTCTGCATTACGATTTTTTTGTAGTAGGCTACTTCTGTGCAAACTTTTTCAGTGTGAGACAATGAAACATTTTTAAACATCTGCCATTCATAGAACTTGTCCTATATTTTCTATTTTGCACAATCATTTAAAAACAATTTATTTCTTAGAAATCTGTGGAGTAGTTTCCACAAAACATCAAGAATTTCACACACTTTTAGTGTGAGAGAAGTATTATTTCCATCTTATAAATCAAGAGACTGACTCTGAAGCAGTTTGATTCTGTACTTCCTGTTCATTATGAGTTAACGCAAGAATTTCTTATTATCCAGCATCCATTATAGTTTGCACTTAAAAGTATTAGCAGTGTAGTATGGCCTGAACTACTGTACTGGTTACATAATGAGATGGTGGGAGAACTGGTTTTTAGGAAAGATGTCTGACAGTGAGCGGAGGTGCTGGTTTAGGGAATGGTTGGCCAGTCTGTTTTGCAAGTGCTTAAAACCAGTGTAGATATAGGTCTTTGCACATGAGAATCTGTTATATTAAATGTAGAAAGTTTGCTCTCACTTTCCACAGTCTGTGCTTCTGTCTTAGTATGTGTAGTTCCAAACAGATTATTCTGCAAGCTGTCCAGTGAACTGTAATTATACTGCTGTCTTGGTTTGCTGGGTGAGCTACACAAATGCACATACCTGATTTTTTTTATTAAGGGGAGAAACAAAATATTTTTGAGTTGATTTTTGAATCCTCAATTTAAATACTCTTCTCTTCACTTGCCTCATATTAATTGTCATCCAGACACTAGCTTTTTGTTCCCTGCCTTAACCAGAAAATTCTCAGGGGAAGATTTTAAAAAAAATTCTTGAAGTTCATTAAAGACTGGTGATATTACTGTGTTAAGCCAACCACTTGAAAGACACTTGTGAGGATAAAACTGATAAGTTTCTTATTATAATGCATAGAAAATTTTTTATTGTAAAGAAGAATGCTATGGATGAGTAGCTTTTATTTAAATTTATGCATGATAAAGCATTCTAATGCGATATGGTATTAATGCTTTATTGCCTGTTGTCTTGTAAGTCCTAGTGCTTGAGTCTATGAACTGAAACATTTAGCAGCTTGGTTTGTAGTTTGGTAGATAAATATGTATATAATGAAATCCAGCTGTGATGATGGAAAAGATTTTGTAAATGCTCAGATATTAGATACTATATTTTTACTGAAGACAAAAGACACCTTATTATAAAAAAAAGGCTAACTTTTAAAAACTCATGGTAAAATGCCAGCATATTTGTGGAGTAGGTGGTATAGTTTCACAGTTGGACAGTGAAATAATTAAAGAAATAGGAGAACACGTACTCAGGTTGTAGCAGAAATACATACATTTTAGTGAGCTGATAAGAAAAGAACATGTAGCTGTGACTTATTTTGGAATAATTTTAGTTATAACAAAGCTGGTTTTTTGTAGTCATGTTTTTCCATGGCATAGAAACGGAGTTTTCAGTATAGATGCTACCAATTGGCTTTCTAGTCTGATTTTTTTATCTTAAGATTAACTTCTGTTATGTTTCCTAGGGAAGCTCGGGAATTGGTTATTCTGCAATTACATGTTTTGAGGAACTAATTCTTAACTTCCAGTGCCTTAAGGAAGGCTTAAGTCCTTAAAATAGGAATAGCTTTTCTTCTATGGCAATCAAAATGTTTTGTGCATGAATATGAATGCAGTTACGTGTAGCAATTAGGCTCTGTATTAGTATCTAAATTAGCAGCTCTGGAACATAGCCAGCTTGTGGCCAGGAAGGTGGCCAATAGCCTGAGGGAGAAATGTTTTAATTAATATGTAACAACTGCTGGAGAGAGCTCTCATTATCCTGGCAAGCTGCATTTGTAACTTTTCATATTACTTATTTGGGACAGTTGTGATTTCTGTTTTAAAAATGTGGAAGACAATCAGTTGTACCTTTTTCATACTGAGTGAAAAAGTGTAAGAATGCTCGAAAACTTACTTGAGCAAAGCGAAAAATTCCTTGAATCTATTGTATATATTTTATATCTGTCAGTTTCTTCATAGGATCAACATATTGCAGCAAGAATTATCTGCCTTCAGGAAATTAACAATTTACACATGTGCTGTTCTGTTTATATGTTAATTATTTTTGGTGCTAGATTTCCTCACAGAGGATGAATACAGTAAATTTTCTTGAACTATGCATACATGTGAATTTAAACTTCACAAACATTCTTTTCATTAAATAATAGTGCTGTTCATACAAGATACACCAACAACATCTCTCTAAGTCACATCTCCATAGGACACAAAAGCCTTGTATTAACTTCAAGTTAAAGGGGTCCAGTTTCCATTAGGTAGATAAGTGGTGAAGCATGGGCTCCCACTTCTGCAGTTCAATCACAGTGTTGTTCTGAAAGGCTTCAGGTAAGGCCATTGCCCTTCCTCTTAGCTGCCTGTTGAAAATCATGGGAGCCTTTCTTCTCTTTTAGGCTCTGTCTCTCCTTGTTGTGACAAGGAGAGAATCAAGTGATAAGGAAAGCGTATTTCTTTCATTAGTACCTGGAAGCATCAAGAGACAAAGGCAGCATGTTAATTAAATGGAATTTGAGCTGAGCGTTTTCACTTCAGGCTTTTATATACTAATTATTTTATTAGCTCTAGAAGCCATTAAAAAGTACTGTAAACTATTTGATTACACTAAGGAGAATGCTACTTGAATCACAGCCTATGCTAAATTAGGACTGCTGGACTCTGTGGCTTTGAAATAATCTACTTAAACTCTGTTTCAGTTGCCCAGTTTCTTTACCTGTTTGCATGAGTGGGGTGCACATACCTGTCCATGTGAGATTGGATTCCCATAACCAGTAATTTCTGGGCTTGTTTAGTTGCCACAGTTGCCTCTGTGTCATCTTGTACCTAGGCAAGAAGGCTGGTAGGAGGTTCAACCATTCCTTGGTACCTTCCTACCACTGTGAATCTGATGACAGTGAGTCTTGTAATGCTCACTTTTCAAGTTTTAGCTGCCTTTCGCTTGGCCTTGTGGACACACCATGTGGCACAAGTACTCTGTGATTCTTAGTTCTGCCCTGCAAGTCATGCAGAGGTGCTGAGAACTGTTGATGGAGCTACTGTTTATTTGAGGGGGGGGGTGACAGGAAGCTATGGACTTTCTATGTCCAAGTGTTTGCAGTTTCCTTTGGATAGCAGAACTGCAGGGTCTGTATATAGCTCACTCTGGGAAAGATAAGTAAAAAGATGAGGACTCTCATAGAAGTTGAACTTACTTATAAGCTTTGCAACTGGCTGGTCTACAGGCTATGTGAGAGCATTTACTCTCTCTGACTCCTGCTTACAAATTGTAATGGGTACAATGTTATCTTGCAACACCAGGAGCCATCTGGGCTGTAACATGGGACAGATCTCTAAGTCATCTCTTGCCACATCCAAGATGCATTTGAGCCTTTCTTGACTGCAGAGGAAGAGAAAGGACAGACATTTCATAAATTTGGTCTTTGCCTTTCAGTCAGTGTCATGGGAGATCTTGTTTTTCCTAGTCCTTCCTGCTCTCCTTTCATACAGCTCATGTTTCTGCTGCAGAGGTGCAAGCCTGGCAGGGCTATCTTGTCTGGCTTAGTTGTACCCAGGAAATGCAGCAAATACTCATAGAAGTACTTCACTCTTCAAATTGTGCCTTGAAACTCTGTTATATTTATCACATGCTCAAAAAACCTCAATAACATCCCTCCGCCTCACTCCAAACAGTTAGGTCATGGTTCATTGAGATCATTGTTTGCCCTAAAATAAAGGTTTTATTTCTTGCACTCTCATTTCTGTTTTTTCTCTAACCATCTGTTCTCTTTTGTCTTTCACTTACATTGTAAACTCTTTGAAGAAACAATTTTTTTGTTTGCTTGTTTGTTTTGCTCTGTTTTCTTTAGCGCCTTGCACAATGGGGTCTTTATCTATGTGTAGGGCTCATTGGAGCTTTAACAACAGTACTTCTAAGTCTTGGTGTTGATAGATATACTTGCAAATAGTCTTCATTAGGTCTCTTGGTTATATTTTTTTTTTTCAGGTAACTTTAATTGCCCTTATCACTGAATCACAATTATTTAATCTAACTATGTCTTTAGGAAAGATATTCTAAACAACATTCCAGTTACACAGATTTAAACTCATGCTAGGTTGAAAGAGTTCTTCCATCTTCTGTACAATTCAGAAAAGTTAAAATATTTTTTTTCCAATGCATCTTGCATCAGCAGCTCTTTCTACTACCTGTTGAGACCAATTCCACCCCCCACACCCCCCAAATAAACAGGAGCATTTACCCACCTGAATATACTTGTAACTATTGTGTTACAGCAGCTTGATTTACTTTTATGCCCTGGGAGAACTGTTGGGTGTAACATTAGTATCGTGTATTTGGAAGAATGATTAGATGATAGCAGGTAAATGATGTGGTTCTGAACACCTGTATGAAGTGAAGCACAAAGTTGACTTTTAATTTTAAATGAATCAAATTCTCTTCTACCTAAGTTATTTGAAGATATTTTTGCTACAATTGGAATAAAGCCCACACTTTTGGCTGAAACTTCAGTATACTCACCTGAACTGAATCTTAATGATCTAAAGACTTGCTTGTAAACAAAGCACAGTTTTAACAATGTCTGTAAAGCTGGAGCAGTATCAGATGTAGTGACAATTTTCCCTTCATATATGGAAATGGTTGTATTGGCTCAAGTTTTTAGTTTTAAAGTAAAATCATATTCCTAACATATGTATTACAGTATAAAAGCTGATTGATGTTAGTTTACTCATTAATGTTCAGTGTAATCTATTACATCTATGTAATTACGTTAAGATTCGTTATTTTTTTAGCAAACCTAGCTGTTTAAAGTCATTAAAGTCTAGGATTAAATCAAATGAAAAGTGCTAATTGATGTCAGAATGGATATGGAGCCTCAAAGGTATCTTAATGGCATAGTCATCAGTTTTGAATACTAGGTTACTCACTGAAGGAATACTTGAGTTTTAAAAAAAAATAAAAGAAAAGTAATAATAACTTCTGTAGCTATTTGCATTCTTTGAGCTGATAGTCTAAATTAATTGATTATGTAAATTGGTCAGTCTTTTAATTTTTACTATGTTAGGTAAATATATTTTAAAATGTATTTAAATATTTTTTTAAAATAGCTACCCAATTGTTTCACTTTTGTCTATGATTTTATGTTCCTAAACTAAAACAAATACTAGCTGAAAGCTGAAATCACTTGGTCTTCTAAATTGCTGTGTTTTTCTATTCTGCAGCATGGGTGAACTCTCTTTCTATGGGAATGGTCTTCCTCTGTTCTCCAATAGTCAGCATATTCACAGACCTGTTTGGTTGTCGAAAAGTAGCTGTTATTGGAGCTGCAGTAGGATTTACTGGACTTCTTTCAAGTTCTTTTGTGAGGTAAAAAATTTTCTTTACATTCAAGTGTTTTATCAATTTTACATGGTCCCATCAACAGAATATGAAGGAGTAAGCAGTGCTACTTTATATTATGTTAGAGTAGAAACCTTGTTTTATTTGTTTTCATTTTTGTCTTTCAAACTAGGACTTGTTGAAACTCCAAGTGGTACTTTCAACTTCAAAAGTAATTTAAAATATAATGTAACCTCATAACAGCACTCCCTATTTAACAGGAACCACTATATATAAATCTATCAACAGCAAGACTAATGCTATAAGATCAACAGCATTGTCCTGGATAAGCTTCTTGTATGTTTTATTGCTGTGTGCTGTGTTTTAGCAGGTACATAAAGATTGTTTCTGTCTCCTGTCCTCCTCCCCCCATTTGCTTTGAAATCATTGTTTAAATGTTGATAAATATGCCATAGGACCTCCAGAAAGGTGTTAATGTTTCAGTCAAATTTGTTTTTCTATATTCTTACTGGTCCAATTGCCAAACATTGAGACAGTGAAAACCTTGGTATAATGACATATACTTAGGGCTTATTTGCTTTATTAAGAAAATCTCAGTTCGTTCTTGTGTTACTGAAAAAATCTGAACAGTAGTTAAGGTGTTTTCCTCCAGATTACACTTCATTTTGTACATTTCTGTAACTCTTGCAGAATATATCCTAAGAAGTTTAAGAATGGCTGATTTGTTGGACATGCACAGTAGAAGATGAGGAAACAAGAAATTTACTCACTTATTCTAGACATCAGCAGAAATTGATTAGTGAAGATAGGGTAAGAAATAGCAGGAAAGTAAGCTGCAGTTACCTCTAGTTCTCAGTCTGCTTTTTTCCACCCTTAGCAGAATAAGTACAGGAACAATCAAAAGCAAAATTCAGAAGTTTCCTACATAAATTAAAATGTATCTATACAGGCAAGCTTGTGAAAATGTTTTCTGTGCCTGTGCTCTAAACCAGACAGATGTGAGCTGGCTGTGATCTGGACGGCACTGTGTGGCAGCGGTCTGGATCCACACTATGCCCGAGCTAATATGTCTGGTTTGGGCATATGTCCTCTAATGTGAAAACATACCCACAAATTTACAGGAACAGAAGACAAATAGTCCTGTCTTAGGTACTGAGACTAGCGTTTATATTTATTCTTGGAATAACTTACATTTATGGGAAAAAGAAAGCTTTGTTTTCTTGTTACTTGAGCAAATTTCCGATTTTTATTTTATTTTGTGGTTAATCCGAGTGCAAATATTTTGCTTAATTCATTTTATTAAAGCAAACAAAAAACTTCACTTCCTGATATGTTTTAAGAGGGTTGTTGCCACATGTGAGGTAAAAACTAAAATAATGCATCTTGGAAAAGTCTTTCGTCCTCCTTGCTTTCCAATAGTGTGTCAAGTGATGAATACTAAACCAGTCTTTTTATTATAAATTAAACCTCTTGATAACGGGAAGATGTTTTCTTCCTTTGAACAAAATGCTGTCATCTTTCTGTTTCCCTGATATCCAATGGAACAAGGGCATAAAAGAGGCATGCAAAAGGAAGTTATTTTGTAAAGGCTTTAAAAGTATTTTAGTTTATTTGAATTTTGTTTTAGAATTTGAGGAGCACTTTGAGAGGAGAGTTACATTCTTGTTAGAGTACATGCCATGTTAATGTGCATTCTTGGTGTTTCATTGTTACTTACACTAAAATGATTTATGCCTATGATGTTATCAGTTAATTGAGGGAGCATAGTTCAGATATATAAGTCAATGTTCTAACAGTAAAATATTGTACAGTAGATAAATGTAAATATGCTTTACTGCTTTTGTTACATACTGATTTCTTAATATAAATTTATCTCTTAGGAATCTGAGATGTAAAAGTATTTGTAATGCAGGACAATATTTTGCTGTGTGTCATGCTGCAAACTCTGAATGAATCTACAGATAGAAGCAGAAGTTCTCTTTCCTTACTGTATTATGTTCCTCCTCTTGTTTTATAACTTCTGTTTTTATTTTTCTTGGATATTTTCCATTGATAAAGGTAATCAGTCTTTCCCTCTTATGTTGTTTCTGCTGGCTTACCTTCTGTATAATCAGTTTTAGAAATTGATAGTTTAATGTAGAAAGCAACAATATATTCTTTTTCACAACAATACACCAAACCAGAGCTCCTGGTGTCAGACCTTTGTTAGTCAAATACTATTTTCTAAGAGTTTCTGTAATTGCATGGGAAGCTTGCAGAGTCTATTTGGGTATAGAGAGATGCTGGCAGGTAACATCCTATGATGAAAAGCACTATATAAAGCGTTCATACTCCTTGGAAAAAGTTAATATATGGCTAACAGGTTAAATGTTTTTCTATAACTGTTTAAAAAGCAGGTGTTAGCTGACAGAAAAGAGCCCATGGTTCATTGAAAACATAGTATTAAAAAAACCTCATGTGCCACCTCAGAAATCTTGTATAAAAACATTTCTTGCACATTGCCTCCTTCATCTAAATGTAAAAAATGTTCCCTTTGACTTATTAATACTGTAATACTGATTTAATTGATTATACTAACACTGTTACTTCATACTGTTAAAAGGTACTTGTGCAAGAAATCTTAATGTCACGTCTGCCTGTAATCTAATACGATGGCTCGGCTTCATTTCAGTTGTATTGTAGATGGTAATAGTGGAGAACCATGTAATGAACATCCTCCTTAATATGAGCTGAAATGTTTCATTCTTGGTGAATGTTTTTCCTATTTCTTTCTTAGCGTATCCAATATCTGGATCAAAACACTGAATTTAGAATATGTAATAAAAAGGGGATTATTTGTCTAAAAAAAAAATACCTAAAAAGTCTTAAAATTTGCTAACAATGTATTATATTATCAAAACTTGACAGTATTTCTAAGTTTTATTTTTCATTATTAATAATGTTTACTACTGTTGCTATTGTATTTTTATAAGAAATATGTAAATAGCACAGTGAAGAAATGTATACATCGAAACAATCTGTTTTGTTTTTTTTTTCTGAAAAAAATTATAAACCCAGCAATGGTTGAACTTATATTTGATTAATTCACCCTGACAATGATTTTTAAGACTTTATTTTAGTCAGACTATTTGGTGTAATTATACTTAAATATAATTTTTCTTTTTCACCTGTTTGGTGAATTTTATGAAATCTTCAGTGGAAGAAAATAGAATAATTGCTGAATTAAGCTGACACAGTATATTTCAACTGTAAGTGCATACAAACTCTTAACTCATGTCTGTAAATATGTCAATTCATTTAAAAACTGTCTTGCATATGGTAGGTGAATGTGAGCACAGTGTTGTACAAAACACTAACGATGTTTTTATTTTTTTCTTTTGATATAGCACCATTGAACCTCTATATTTCACCTACGGAGTCTTATTTGCCTGTGGCTGTTCATTTGCGTACCAGCCATCCTTGGTCATTCTTGGGCACTATTTCAAGAAACGCCTGGGACTAGTGAATGGCATTGTCACTGCAGGCAGCAGCTTGTTCACCATATCCCTGCCCTTCCTCTTGAGAGCTTTGATCGATTCTGTTGGCCTGTACAACACCTTGCGAGTCCTGTGCATCTTTATGTTTATTCTGTTCCTGGCTGGCTTTACCTACAAACCCCTTGCTTCCAATGCCAAAGACAAGGAGGGAGGAAAGGGGAAGTTCAGGCTTCCTCCTGAAAAAAAGATCTGCAATTTCTCCATTTTCAAAGTTCTCAGTTACCGAATCTGGGCTTTTGGGATCCCAGCTGCGCTTTTTGGATACTTTGTGCCTTATGTTCACTTGGTAAGTGCATGTTTCTTCCTACATATGATGTATTTAAAACTGCAGCTATTTCCCTTGTCTTGTGGACTAAGAAAACGACTAGTGATAGGAAGCAATGTTTAAAGTGCAAGTTGTGTTGGGGAGAAACATGAAATTAATTTTCATGATGTCTGTGATTAAGAGATTGCAGGGCTCTAATCAGAACTACTAGTTGAGCCAGTTAAAATTTTAGTTCCTTGTTCTCAATCTAAGGTTTAAAATACTTTAACCATGAAAAGAGACACTTGAAAAGTATTCTGTACTATTCTGAAGAGAAGTCTTTATTTTGGTACTCAGCTGCATACATTGCCAATGATACTTGTACTTTTCAGAGGAATAATGGAAGGATTAAATAATAGAAAACAGGTAAAACTTCTAATTTTTGTTCCTTTAAGTTGAGGTATGTTTGTTAAAATGTGCATTTTTAGGGTATATTTTATTGACCATTTTCCAGGTTTATTAAAAGGAAAATACTTGGATTTTTCTGTCTCTCAAACTTGAGCTTTGTAGTTTATCACTATATCACTGCTGTAACCGATCCTGTTATCTGGTGCTTCTGGCTGCCAGGTCAGCTGTTTTTTGTGTTGCTGTTTACAGTAACTGATAGAACTTCAGCTTCTGATGGTGGGGAAGCTGTCAATCAGCCATTTCTTATACATGTACTAAAGCTGATTTGTTTCCCTAGCAGAATTTTTTTTCTGTAGTATGCTGTTAATCTAAGAGATTTTGATGCAACTGGGAGATGCATTACATGAAATTACAGTGCACAAGGCGAGGAAGGTGCCAAGGAGCTGTGAACCAGGGGTGTCACCAACAGGTATTTCCCAGTTCAGTGAAAGAACAATGGTCTCCACCTGGCAGAAGAAGACCAAAATGGATGTGGGAACCCAGACAGAGCTCCCACGGAAGGAGGCAATGGTGCAGGTCGCAGGCTGCAGGGAATGCTGCAGCGTCTCTGTGGTGTCAGGGGGCTGTGTACGCTGTGAGCAAGTAGATGATCCGCTCGGCTGAGCGGCACAGCTGCAAAGGCAGGTTGAAAGGCTTCAAGCTGAAGTAGAAAGGCTTAGGAGCATTCAGGAGGCTGAAATGGAGATAGACTGGTGGAGCCAGGCTCTGCCTTCCCTGCAACAAAAATGGGAGCACCTGCTGGAGAGCTCCCAGGATCGAGAGACCCCTGTACTCTGCCCCTCTCAGGTGGAAAACAATAACCTAGAGGAGAGGAGTGAGTGGAGGCAAGTCTATGGCTGTGGCAAAAGGTGAGTGCCCTCCTTGCCTGCCTTGCCTCCACAGGTGCCTCTGAGCAATAGATATGAAGCCCTAGGGGAATACAGCTGGTCCAATGGGGATGTGGTGGAGAGGCAACCTATATCAGAGGTCCCACCACAGTCAGAAAAACCTGACAGGTGTATAGCTACCTCCTCCACAAGGAAGAAGAGAAGAGTTTTAGTGGTTGGAGACTCCTTCCTAAAGGGATCTGAGGGCCCAATATGCAGAGCTGACCCCCATCACAGGGAGGTCTGCAGCCTGCCTGGAGCCCGAATCAGGGATACCACCAGGCAACTCCCCAACCTGGTGAAGGCCACAGACTACTACCCCCTGCTGATCTTCTAGACAGGTGGGGAAGAAGCTGCATCCCGTAGTCTGAGGGGGATGAAGAAAGACTACAAGGCCGTAGGACAGTTGGTGAAAGAGTCTGGGGCACAAGTTGTTTTCTCCTCCCTCCTTCCATTTTCAGGTGATGACGTGGGATGGAATAGTAGGATTCTCTCTATTAATGCCTGGCTACGAGACTGGTGCTACAGGCAGGGCTTTGGGTTCTTTGATAATGGCTGGTTTTATAAGACACCAGGTGTGACAGTGATACATGGGAAAGGTTTATGTCGTAGGGGCAAAAGGGTTCTGGGACAGGAATTAGCAGGGCTCATTCGGAGAGCTTTAAAGTAGATTCGAAGGGGGAGGGGGTAGTAGCTGGGCTTGCACCACTGGGGCAACGCTCTAGTGTTGAGGTAGACCAGGAAGCCTCCCATCCCCCTGGAGTGAAATCGGTGTGCTCAGCTCGCTCCCTGAAATGCCTGTACACCAATGCACGCAGCATGGGGAATAAACAGGAGGAGTTGGAAATCCGTGTTCGGTCGGGGGGCTATGGTCTAGTGGCAATTACAGAGACTTGGTGGGAAGTCTCGCATGACTGGAATGTGGTCATGGATGGCTATGTCTTGTTCAGGAAAGACAGGCCGCTAAGGAGAGGTGGTGGAGTTGCTCTTTATGTGAGTGAGCAGCTAGAATGTATTGAGTTCTGTCCAGAGGCAGATCAGGAGCGAGTTGAGAGTTTGTGGGTGCGAATTAAGGGGCAGGCTGGCAGGGGTGATACTGTTGTGGGTGTCTATTACAGGCCACCAGATCAGGATGAGGAGGGTGATGAGGCCTTCTACAGGCAGCTGAGAGCAGTCTCTCAATTACAGGGCCTGGTTGTCATGGGGGATTTCAACTACCCTGATATTTGCTGGGAGGCCTACTCAGCCAGCCATCCTCAGTCCAGGAGGTTCCTCCAGTGCATTGATGATAACTTTCTGATGCAAATGGTGGATGAGCCAACTAGGAGAGGAGCGCTGCTGGATCTGATCCTCACTAACAAGGAGGGTCTGGTGGAAGAGGTGAAGGTTGAGGGCAGCCTTGGTTGTAGTGACCATGAGATGGTAGAGTTCAGGATCTCATGTGGCAGGACCAGAATAGCTAGCAGAATCACAACCCTGGACTTCAGGAGGGCCAACTTTGGCCTTTTCAAGCAATTGCTAGGGGAAATCCCATGGGACAGGGTACTAGAAGGTAAGGGGGCCCAAGATAGTTGGTTAGCTTTCAAGGACTGCTTCTTCCGAGCTCAAGATCAGAGCATCCCAGCAGGTAGGAAGTCAAGGAAGGGTACCAGGAGACCTGCATGGTTAAACAGGGAACTGCTGGGCAAACTCAAGTGGAAGAAGAGGGTGTACAGATCATGGAAGGAGGGGCTGGCCACTTGGGAGGAATATAAGTCTGTTGTCAGAGGATGTAGGGAGGCAACTAGGAAAGCTAAGGCCTCCTTGGAATTAAACCTTGCAAGAGAGGTCAAGGACAACAGAAAGGGCTTCTTCAAATACATTGCAGGTAAAGCCAACACTAGAGGCAATGTAGGCCTACTGATGAATGAGGTGGGGGCCCTGGAGACAGAGGATAAAAAGAAGGCGGAGTTACTGAATGCCTTCTTTGCCTCTGTCTATACTTTTGGAGGCTGTCCTGAGGAGCCCCGGACCCCTGAGGCCTCAGAAGAAGTCAGGATAGAGGAGGAATCTGTCTTGGTTGATGAGGGCTGGGTCAGGGACCAATTAAGCAATCTGGATGTCCATAAATCCATGGGCCCTGATGGGATGCACCCGTGGGTGCTGAGGGAGCTGGTGGAAGTCATTGCTAGGCCACTCTCCATCACCTTTGCTAAGTCGTGGGCAATGGGAGAGGTGCCTGAGGACTGGAGGAAAGCGAATGTCACTCCAGTCTTCAAAAAGGGCAAGAAGGAGGACCCGGGTAACTATAGACCGGTCAGCCTCACCTCCATCCCTGGAAAGGTGATGGAACAACTTGTTCTTGGTGCTGTCTCTAGGCACATCAAGGATAGGGGGATCATTAGGGGCACTCAGCATGGATTCACCAAGGGGAAGTCATGCTCAACCAACTTGATAGCCTTTTATGAGGATGTTACCTGGTGGATAGATGATGGTAAAGCAGTGGATGTGGTCTATCTTGATTTCAGTAAAGCGTTTGACACGGTCTCCCACAGCATCCTTGCAGCTAAACTGGGGAAGTGTGGTCTGGATGATCAGGTAGTGAGGTGGATTGTGAACTGGCTGAAGGAAAGAAGCCAGAGAGTGGTGGTCAATGGGACAGAGTCCAGTTGGAGGTCTGTGTCTAGCGGAGTCCCTCAAGGGTCGGTACTGGGACCAGTACTATTCAATATATTCATTAATGACTTGGATGAGGGAATAGAGTGCACTGTCAGCAAGTTCGCTGATGACACCAAACTGGGAGGAGTGGCTGACACACCGGAAGGCTGCGCAGCCATTCAGAGAGACCTGGTCAGGCTGGAGAGTTGGGCGGGGAGAAATTTAATGAAATATAACAAGGGCAAGTGTAGAGACCTGCATCTGGGCAAGAACAACCCCATGTACCAGTACAAGTTGGGGGCAGACCTGTTGGAGACCAGCGTAGGGGAAAGGGACCTGGGGGTCCTAGTGGACAGCAGGATGACCATGAGCCAGCAGTGTGCCCTTGTGGCCAAGGCGGCCAATGGCATCCTGGGGTGTATTAGAAGGGGTGTGGTCAGCAGGTTGAGAGAGGTTTTCCTCCCCCTCTACTCTGCCCTGGTGAGGCCGCATCTGGAATATTGTGTCCAGTTCTGGGCCCCTCAGTTCAAGAAGGACAGGGAACTGCTAGAGAGAGTCCAGTGCAGAGCCACGAAGATGATTAAGGGAGTGGAACATCTCCCTTATGAGGAGAGGCTGAGGGAGCTGGGTCTCTTTAGCTTGGAGAAGAGGAGACTGAGGGGTGACCTCATTAATGTTTATAAATATGTAAAGGGCAAGTGTCATGAGGATGGAGCCACGCTCTTCTCAGTGACATCCCTTGACAGGACAAGGGGCAATGGGTGCAAGCTGGAACACAGGAGGTTCCACATAAATATGAGGAAAAACTTCTTTACGGTGAGGGTTACTGAACACTGGAACAGGCTGCCCAGGGAGGTTGTGGAGTCTCCTTCTCTGGAGACATTCAAAACCCGCCTGGACGCGTTCCTGTGTGATATGGTCCAGGCAATCCTGCTCCGGCAGGGGGATTGGACTAGATGATCTTTCGAGGTCCCTTCCAATCCCTAATAATCCTGTGATTCTGTGATTCTGTGAAATGTATCTAGCTGGCACTCACTGCACTGCTTAAATGGTGAATTATTTTTGAATGGCTTCCTGGTGGTGCTGTCTAAGCTGAAGTGGTGCAAACCAAAAGGCTTAAAAGAGAAAGGGGGGGAAAAAAAGTCCACAACCTGCAATGGGATGCTCTATTTAGCCTGTTACAATTGTTTTTAAGAGTATTTGAGTAGAACTAGTACCCACTATGAAACCAGAAGCGTCATATTAGTATTTATTATTTATCCATGACAGAACAGTAAGATTCATGATAATAAATGTCTTGAATGCTGTCAAAAATCTTCAACTCCTTAAAAGCCTATGAGTTTGTATGCAATACAGCAAGTGGTGTCACTGCTTCCTGGTAGCACATTGGTTAGGTTACTGAGTCTGTATTTATTTATATACCAAATTAGGTATTTATTTATTTTTAAAATTACCTTACAGAGGGGGCTAGTTTGTTTTTGAGCAGCTGTGAACTGACTGTTATTCCTGGTTAGTTCATGTTACTAGTTTTTATTTGTGTAAATCTAATTCTATAACTCTTAGAATTAGACTATTTCAAAGGACTAGACAATATGATGACTGGGCTATTGTGACATGTTATTCTATTTCCCCAGAAGTTTTGTGGAGATGTTTTGAAATAGTGTTCAGATGAGTAGAAGGGAAGTGTTGTAGAGAAAGCTATTGGATAGACTGTAAATGATCGTTAACACTTGCAGAGAACTGAAGAACCAAGGCTATACATGTAGCCATGTAGAACCTCTAAAATACATTTATTTAACAAAAAGCTTGTAATTTTTTTCCAGCCTGCTTGTACAAATGCTTCTTGTTTCTAGATTGGACTAAAGCTGCTGGTTAACTTGTAGGGGATAAAATCCTTTATCTTTTTTTATATTATATGATTTTTCTTTTTATAGTGTGCTTTAATTCCTGTTGAGTGTTCCACCCCCCGCCTGCCCATATCAGATTGGCACAAATTCTGATGGTGAAATACATCTCCAGTACATGAAAACAACTTGATCAAGGCTGTTTCTAATATAATGCTTGATAACACTATGAAACTATTCCAAAGTACAGTTAGAATCTAATATTTTAAAGATTACCTCAAAATTATATAGTAAGGGATTTAAGTTCCAGCATTTTTTTTTGGCTCAGATTCAGAGGAACCATGAAGCTTAACTATTTATAAAATAAATCCTCAATGGTAGTCAGTTTGCTTTGTATGCCACTTTTGAGAGGGGAAGCTTCACCAGCTGTTAGGAACTCTTCACTGGTAAGTTTTATTATCAAAACCCCTTCCTGAAACCCACAAGATTTTGTTTTAATTTACTTGTGTCTAAATACTAAATTTTACTGTATAATTCTCTAGTCCTCCTGTAAACCAGAGAGGAAAATCTTAAACAATGTGTAGTAAGCTCCCACTACTATTAAATAAAACCATTCTAAATAAGAAGCTTAGCTTTTATTCTTGGCTTTGCAGATAGCATTATTAAATGGAAAATAGCTTGATTTTTTTTGTTTAGTCTTTTAAAACATCTGATCATTTATGATTGATTTCTAACCAAAACTTAATTTAGGTACCTTTCAATATACACAAAGAGTACATGGCGGATTGGGGTACTACTTAACTTGTGCTTTGTACCCAGGACTTTTGACCATATTCTGAAATATTTAAAGCCTAAACCAAACTTTGATCAGTGAGCACGATAGGGATGGTAAGAAACAGTACAAATCGGAATAAAATTTCATGTATTTATTTAGACTGATAAGAAACTACGTAGGTACAATCAATGTCAGATTTCTGTTTGGTTACGTATATGGTCCATTAAGTACTATGTAAGTGCCCACTAATCTTTCAGAAAGCTTGACATACAAATAGTTTAATAAAATAATCCCTGGCTTTACTGATGTTGAAATGGAAAATTAAAACTTGAATTTCATAAATAGCAGTACTTCTACTTCCAGAACACAAGACTTTTCTAACCTTCAGTCTTGGATAAGTGATCAGGATGAAAAGAGTTTAATACCTGCAGGTTTAGTGGTGGACTTTGCAGTGCTAGGCTAACAGTTGGACTTGATGATCTTAAAGGTCCTTTCCAACCAAAATGATTCTGTGACATATATTTAAGATTATTTTATAATTACTTTGTGTGTGACTACCAAGGTAGCAGAGTTCTTTGACAGAAAGCAGGAGTTCATATCTCTGGGTTGGAGGATGCAGTCATAGGACTAACAATAAACTTGCTGCTTGGGGCTTAAAGAATGAAGTGTTCTCACAGCTAAACCCACCATTTCTGTAATTATTTCTACATAAACCTAAACTCATTCAAGAATTTAGGTCTGCTTTTAGAACTAAGCAAGCACTCATCCCTCTAACTCAAATTTAATAATTTCAAAAAGAAGGGAAAATCTTTTTGAGTTATTTATTTTTATGAAAACATGAATAAGTGAAGAGCCATAGCATTACTTGTTGGTGTGCAGTGATGTATGCTGGGGGAACTATTTAAAACCTTAGAAAGTCTCTGTGGATCTGTATTTGAGAAAGTTAATAGATCAGTGTTTATGAAGGAACAGCATGGATTCTGCCCTTCAACACAGATACTTCAACTCCAGTAGATAGCTCTGGACTCTTTTTGTCCTAGTTTTGTCTGCTTTTGATAAAATCCACACTTTATGTACCTCCAGAAGTACATAAAAAAGTACATACTTCAGATAAGTCAAAGGCTATAAGAAAAAAATAACTTTTTGCTTCCTCAGCTTTTGAAAATGAAAGTGACTATTGTTTCGTTGTTTACTGCATTTTTAAAAATTGTAGTAATACTGGAAAAGGGATATGATACTTGAACAAGTGACAGCTTTCGTTATGCTAACTCTTGAGAGTTTCCCACTGTTAGGGATGGCCAACAATAGCCAGACTGCTAGAATGGGAGGCTGGTTGCAAGTGCCCTGAGAAAACAAGGCCAGGTGTCGGGTCCTGCACTTGGGGCACAACAAACCCATGCACAGACAGCTACAGGCTTCGGGAAGAGTGGCTGGAAAGCTGCCTGGTGGAAAAGGACCTGGGGGTGTTGATCGATGGCCAGCTGAATAAGAGCTGGCAGTGTGCCCAGGTGGCTAAGAAGGCCAACAGCATCCTGGCTTGTATCAGGAATAGTGTGGCCAGCAGGACTAGGGAAGTGATCGTCCCTCTGTACTTGGCACTGGTGAGGCCATACCTTGAATACTGTGTTCAGCTTTGGGCCCCTCACTACAAGAAAGACATTGAGGTGCTGGAGCGAGTCCAGAGAAGGGCAACAAAGCTGGTTGAAGGGTCTGGAGCCCAAGTCTTATGAGGAGCAGTTGAGGGAACTGGGGTTGTTTAGCCTGGAGAAAAGGAGGCTGAGGGGAGACCTTATTGCTGTCTACAAGTACCTGAAAGGAGGTTGTAGAGAGGAGGGTGTTGGTCTCTTCTCCCAGGCAACAAGTGGTAGGACAAGAGGAAATGGCCTCAAGTTGCATCGGGGGAGGTTTAGATTGGATATCAGGAAAAACCCACTGAAAGGGTTATCAAACATTGGAACAGGCTGCCCAGGGAAGTGGTGGAGTCACCATCCCTGGAGGTATTTAAAAGATGAGTAGATGTGGTGCTTAGGGATATTGTTTAGTGGTTGACTTGGTAGTGTTAGGTTAATGGTTGGATTCGATGCTCTTAAAGGTCCTTTCCAACCAAAATGATTCTAAGATTCTATGACTAAAACACACCTATACATGGAACCTCATACCCACAACTCTTCCTGTAGCCCTTGGACATGGTTCCTGTACTTAGCATGTCCCATTTTTTCTACCTGGAAAGGCAGTTTCTGCCAGTGTTGGGTGCTCTTGACCATGTGATAAGACAGGTGCCTCAGGCCCTACTGGTTAGGGTCCTTGTTTGTTACCACTCAGGTCCATGGTAACTGTAGGTTGCAGACTTGGTGTGCTCCAGTCACTGCACACCAGCTGCTGGCTGCTGGCTTGGCACAGTGGCAGAGCTCCTAATGTCCCAGGCAGGGTCTGAGTGCTTCTGAGGCCAGCCCTGATTTCTGCTTGTCTCGTGTTTTCTGAAGCATATAGGAAAGGAGGATGCATGTCATGAAACTTGGAGTAAGAAAGAAATAAAAGCTTGTTTGGGGCTTTGGAATAATAGAATTAGCCAAGTCTTTGCCATTTTAACCAGCTGTACTGTATTTGCTAGAGTAAAAGCTGTTAAAAACACAGAAAATAACCTGCTCATGAACTAGGCTCTAACTAAAATTAAACAAATCAACAGATTAATTATATGGCATGCTAGATAGGATTCATATCAAGGAGCTGGCAAGAATTACCAGTTCCTGACTGGTAGACATCAGGTGCATGTGAAATAGGCATCATATTCCTTTTGGCTCTTGCAGGGGAGAACCAAAATGGGAGAGCTTTTCTTATCCCAGTTTAATTGGTGTCAAATTACATTAGTAGGTGTTCCATTCCTTCCCCATGATCTTGGGGAACTGGGTTGGTAGAAATACTATAAATAGGTTTTGACTTAATTTTATTATATACTTTTAGCAGTAATTAGATTGTTGAATAGCAAACTGATTATTTGTAAGATTATTATATCAAATGGTTGTTATTTCTCTCAATTTTAAATCCAGTCTAAATTGCAGCGATTGAGAGTTTTTTCTTTTGCTGTCTCTAAAATAGTTAAATAGCCAAATAAAAAAATAGTTTAGTCCATTCAGGTTTAAACTGTGGGTCCACAACAGAAATCTGTCAAATTAATGCAAAACAGTCTTTCCAAGTTGTTTTTAATAAGGACTATCTCACAAAGAAATGATTAAGTATATTTGAATATTAAATATGTTTGAAAGAAAGTAGAACTAGTGTCTGTGCATTTCTTGTCCTGTGCTTGTTTTGCTAATAAACAGAGAACAACTTTTTCAAGAATCACAGTCTAATGTTAAGTGTTTAGTGATGTTCTCTCTTAACCTTTAAAAAAGTGGGTACTTCATCAGGATCATCATACATAGATAATTCTTATGGGCTTGTTAAGTCAATTCTGTTAAAATTTGATATAAGGTCATATTAGGTTGTTTAAAAGATATGCTGTTGCTTTTTGTGCTTTATTAAGCAGGGTGGAAGGGCATACTGCTTAAAAAGGATGTTTCACTGCTTAGTCTTTTCCAAGCAGTGAGTAAGGTCACTACTAAAGTTCCGTAGTAACTTGTCTTGGGACATGGTTTTGTTTAGCAGTTACTTTTATTAAATGGCTCTTGCTAATGATAGGTCCTGTCCTGTTGATAGTGTTTGACACCTTGCAGGATGAAAAACTGAACTGAACAACTGAATAGTTGAACAAAATAGAGCTAATATTCATGACATGTTTTACTTCTAAAAAAGCAACTGGATGGTAGACAAAGCAATAAAAATATTTATCAATAAAGTTTACCTTTCTAAGTCTAAATTTTTTTTAATAAAGAAAATACATACTCCTGGCTAGATCTATTTGAAAATTAGGCTTACTATTTAAATATGGTTATATGCTTGTATACAAAGCTACCCATTAATTGATACGCAATGTGAAAGTTACCATAACACTGACTGTACTCTTAAAACTTCAGAATAGCTCAGGAAAAAGATTTCAATATTTCTCATCCTGCTTTGCCACCTATTTCTTAATTTACTGTGTAAACCTGACTTTTCCTTTTGATGCTTATCCACGTTCGTATTCCATGATGGGTACGTACTTGCATATGTAGAGATTTTTGGTTAGCAGTAGTAGCTATGTGGAGTGCATAGCTGTGTGCATAGCTATGTGGAGTTCTGTGTCTGCGTGCTTCATGTTAAGATATGAAAAAATGGTGTGTGCCTGGCCATTTTTTTCCAACAACTTCCTTGGGAGAATCTGTCTTGGGAGACAGATTTAAATACTGGATTTAATATCCTCTGTAGATGGATACTGAAGACTCAGTGTCTCATTTCTTCTCTGAATCTGCATGTGCCAGGAATAGGTTGAGCTGGACCTCCAAGGAACAGGGAAGTGAGACTCCAGGCTTAACGCTTATAAAAATAGGTAGATACTGCCTCAGATTCTGGAAACTGCCACTGAGAAACAAAGCATCACCTTGGACTCTGCTCTAAGATTTTTTTCATCTGTATTGGAAAAGGAAATGCATTTCATTAAAAAGTAAAGAGGCCTTCAAGCACCTGGCCAGCTAAAAGGTATTCCAAAAAGTTATAGCTGCCCCAGGACCGCTGTTAGGTACAGACTCTCAGGCTTATTTGGAAATACGAGATTTCACTGGCTCTGCTGGTAAACTGCCTTTTCACACTCTTGGGGACACTGTGTAACAAGGAGGTGAAGGCTAGCCTCTAAAGCCTGGCTGCAAGCAGTGGACACTGTGTAGCTGTTTTTCACTGGGAAATAAAAATATATTGTAGCGTATATGTCCTCTGAGGTGCTGTGCTTTGCATGAAAATCAGGAATATACTATGTTTGGAAGAATGTGGAGGAGATTCCTGCTCCCTGTGGTATTGTATGTTGTGTGAAAGTAATTGGCTTAGCTGCCTTCTCTTTTTATAGACCTTAGGAATGGCTGGGAGGAAGTGCCAGTGCTGACAAGCATTCTCACTAGGCCAGTAATGCCCTGCTCTGCTCACTCCACAAACAGCTGTGACAGATTGAGTGCCTTGCTGTGTTATCCTTTGGACACCACTTGGCTCACTTTGAGCATGTGAGTCAGCATTACCCAGCATACTTAGTCATCTTGGGCTCTCTTTCATCTGGATAATCATTCCAGTTCAGCTTGTTTCCTATTAATTGCCTCCCATGGTCTTTCAGCTGTCCTTCCAATGATATCTTTTACAATAGGAAGTTTCCTGGGAAATAGGAAATTACTCATTTCATATCCAAAAAAGAAAAGGTTTGGAGAAACCTGTTCATCTGCAAACTGAAGTTAAATGTAATTGGGAGACTGGTTCTTATGTCTTAACTTTCAGAGTTCAGCATTTCCATTACATTATCACACATGTGAAGTTCCTTAGCTTGTGTTAGGTCAAAATCATTAACAATACCAGAGCCCTTGTCATTTGAATTATTGACAGCTTTGAGGATTTTAACCCAGGTCTTTAAGGTAGCTGACTAATACAGACAGATCTTCTCTACAGAGACTATTTAGTGGTGAAATATTTAGAGACCTGATCAAAGAGCTCAAGAGGGTGTTTTAAACCCTTGGAAGTCAAACCTTTTCCCTTGGCATAACAAAGGTTATGGTGGCCTCTTTGGTTTCCACATTGCAAGTGCGTACCTCTCTTGCAGTAAGTTTTAGAGCCTGTTGAGGCTTGCAGATCAAAACACACTGTGCTGTGTGCCAGGCTACATCTGTGTCACATATGGGCTGTTGAAGGTTGGCCTGTTCCACAGGCAGGTATTTTTTGTATATATGCTTCTGCCTTCTTGAAATTCTAGAAGAGTTTAGTAAGTGTCTGTGAGGGACCTCCTCCTGACATCCAGGGCAACTAGTTCACTGGGTTAAGCTCACTGATTTTTAGTGACAGATACAGTGCCCTCAGCATGTAAACTGTCTTTCAGAACTCATCAGTCTGTTCTCTAGACAATCTCTGGGCTTAAAGATAGCGATTCAGGGCAATACTGGAATTGTATTTTCTGTTATCAGAGAGAAAGGTCATGGTCCTTCTGCTGTAGAGGGAAGCTGTAAAGCAATGTATTTCAGATACATCTCATTAGAACAGATGATGGGCATTTAAAGGCTAAATCATTTAGGCAGTCTGCTTCTCAGATGGAAGCTAAACTGCATTCAAAGTCTTCACAATCCTAACAAGACACACATTTTTATTCTTGGGAGGGGCATGGGGATGGCTGGAATCTCTGTAAAGTACTTCATTAGTCATAAGAGCTTTTTAATGCATATAAACAAACTCATTTTCTAGGCTGCATTGCAAAATCAGACAGCTCAGATAAATATTAGTCTGTCCTCTGTGTGGCTTAGTCTGTCTCCACATCTTCTCTGTATGTTATTTTGAAGTTGCAGGGTCTCGTGCTGTGCCCACATGGTCTGTCCTTGGACAAAAAGATACTGCTGTCTACTGGTCCGTACTTCCTGTCTTTTGCTCGAACATCCATTTTGTTCCTGTTTTTTAGCTAAGAAAAGTCGTCTTTTTTCACTTCAGAAACAACACAGTGAACAGGAGGACTTGCTGATATTATGCAGATTTTTGTTGCCAGATTTGATTTCCCCCCCCTTTCCTCTCTGTAGTGTAAGATCCTTGCCTTCATGTGATTTAACTATTCTACAACTGTTTCATCACCTTGGACTGCTGCCTTAAATTTTAATGCTGATGATTTGTCAAGGATGATTAGTCCTTCAGCTCTCTTCTTTACCAACAAGCTGTTTTGACTTGTCTCTACCCATTTCTCTCTCTGTATCACTGATGTGCCTTGTTTTGTTAATAATAGATCAGATTCTGCTGTGCAAACTCAATGTTTGAACCTTTGCCTCCTAGAATGTGTGCCAATAAAAACTGTCTTCCTGTGCAATCGACTTGGAGAAATGAAGAGCCAAGCTCTCATGAGATCCTCTGTACCCACAGTTTTTCTGGGAACTTACTTGAGATTCTTGCTATGTATTTTGAAAACTGTATTCGCTTCCATATACTCTGTTTCTGAAAGGCCTTATTTATTCAGGACAAAACAATCTTCCCATTCTGCCCATTCAGAAAAATAGCCATTTTCCACTTGTAAACTGCACCCTCCCCTAGCAAAAGCTTTGGGTCGTTAAGAATTATACTGGAAAATATGAAGAGCATAGAAACCACCTGAGATTCTCCAAGCAGATCTGAGCTGTTGTATCTGGACAAGCTATAGGATAGTCAGGATGAATCTCATCGCAGCAGTTGACGCTCTGCCCAGTAAGACCATAGTCACCATCCATAACATTGCTTACAAATTTTTTTGTAACTCTTCAAGCCCCTCCTACTGATGCTGTGTTCCCTAAATATTGTCACATGTGACATCTCTAAATTAGACTCTCATTTGAGAAACCAGTGTTTTGGTTGCTGTCCTTGCAAGAGTGGTCATCTCCACATAGACGGTAGCAGTTGCTTTGTGTTCTCTACAGCAGAACGTGCATCTGCTCAAGGAGCCATAGTAGAAAGGAGTTACATACTTTGTAATAAGGGAAGCTCTTCACACTGTGTATTCTGTGCGCACAGTCCCAGTCCTGTACCTCCCTCTTCCCTTTAAGTCCTATGCCCCTGGATTCCACAGTGGAGACAAACAGAAGCACAGATTTTAGTGCTGTACTATGTCTGTGTGCAAAGCATGATGAAAAGTATGGTGTATACTGTATGGACTCTAGTAACCAAAAATCTCTAAACTTAAATGTATAAACCACATGCATATGCACAGTAAAGTACATACACATAGCACATCTTGAAGAAATTCAGTTCTTGTAAGGTAAGTACTGTCTGTTTTGTGAATGACTTGTATTATGTCATAAACTTGCTGCTGCTTTTAGATTGTTGTGTAAAATGTTTAATAATCTAATTGGTATGTGTGGATTTTTTTTTACTCAAACTGGAAAAAAAAAAAATCAGCCTCCATAGCTACATTCACTTGCTTTTATGGGCTGCTGTTCAAGAAACCTGTTTATTTCTTCAGATCTCCTACATCAGTCATTTGTCTACTATATCTTTTATTTCCCAGAATCTGCTGTTAGTCTGTTTTGTAATGATAGGATAGTATCTTTTAAATTACATCCAGTACTAACAGATAACTGTGTGTCATACAGATATTTCTCTGTACTGTAGATAATCTAAAAAAGTTAAAACTGTAGGTATAGCTGTCAATTTTAGCACTATTACCTTTCTCATCCACTTAACCTACCACATATCTGTCTCCAATGGAAGACTAAAAAGGCACTGGTTTTGTAAAGGTCCAATGTAATTATTAAGCAGGTATCTCTGAGACCCCAAATCTTCAGTGGCTCTCCATGCTTTACTTGCTTTTCTAATCTTTGCATTTATCTCCCTTCAGATCTCAACATCTGCTGCAGTTTGACTGCCCAGGTTAGTGAAATTTTCCCCCTTTATCCACATCTGTAATTATCCTCTGCACCCATTTCTTTCCCACTATTCATCAATGTTGATCTGGCAGTATTTATTCTTGGCTAGATTGCCCACTTTTCACATTGGGGGTGGTGGTGGGAAAAGAAATAAATTATTTCCTACTTTATACTTGTAATTGTTATGAAAGCATATTTAAACTATGTTTTCCAAATAAGTACTGGAGAAGAATAAAAATCATAAGTATAGAAAGAATAGAAAGTGAAAAGAATAAAACAAATGTTTTCTGTTTTTTTTAGAAGTAAAAGTAAATAAAAGTTTACCAAAAGATATTTTAGGTAGCAGGTATACTCAGGTACAAACAATGAGATGATGTTGAAGGGTAAGAGCAATGCAGTCTTCCTCAGGTCTGCGCAATACTAGGAGGTTGAAAGGTCTGAGTTACATTATTATTTCCTTTGTGTCAGTCTCTAACAGCACACTAGTTAATGTACTCTTGCATAATACAAACTATTCTAACAGCAAACAGAGCATATAGTTCAAAGTCGTGTTAAATTATATTCTTTTTTTTTTTGAAAATGCTATTTTAATAGTAAATTCAGCATCCTGACTTTGGATGCTTGAAGCATCTTGACCTGAACTAACTGCTTGAAGCTCTACAACTGCCCAGAAGCCTGTGATCACAGTTAACATTTTTTCCTGCTATCCTCGCACAAAGTAAAGAAAACTAATCACCAAAATTAAGTGAAGAACCTTCCTTCACTCATATACAGACCAGTTCTTGTGTCCAGTTTCTGCTCCAAGAAGAGCTGCATAGAAACCCTCTTTGCTTTTTAAATCCTGTTCAGACTTGTGAATTTCTTTCCATGTATTTTGGATTTTCCTTTGAGGAAATCCTGGAACCTAGCTCTTTCCATTTGATTGCTAGTACTTGTCAAGCTGTGAGCTATTTTTCAAGTTTTTTTCTGATGATTGAGTTAAAATTTGTCATTACTACTGAGCGGAGTATTTCCTAGGAAAAGGGAGAAGTGGTTTTGGATTGCTCTAGGAAAGAAAACGGAACATAAATGTCTGTATTCTGAGTAAGGGCTATAGCTGTGTAAGAGGAGGAGAGACTATCATCATCTTTTATGTTGTGTTTTAAATGAAAATATGATGACTTGATTCAATTTCTCTGGGCCCTGATCTTGTAGGTATTTGTCAGTGTATTTGGGGCTTCTATCCAGAATTAAGACTCTTGCGAGAGTTTTCTTCTGTGTTTCTCAGTAGAATGAGACAGGCACTTCACTCAGCTCTGTCAAAGCTGAGGTGATTACGAGCATGTCTACAAGTAGATCTCTAATCTCGAAGTCTAATGGTGCCCTCAGAATTATGTGGCAGTTGAATAAAGGTTTGAGAATCTGTGTTTTGATTTTACTCACCTAAATGCTATGGTTTAAGGAGTCTAGTCCTGAGAGACTTGATAATAGTAGTACAAATTCTGTTGTGGAGTAAGGAAGTCAACCTTTCTGAGAAGATGATGGTAGCATTCTAACATGTAGGTAGATGAATGAATCCCTATTTTATTAACCAGTTAACTCCAAGTTAGTTACTTATTGTGTTGTTCTTCAAGATAGGTAAGAAAAACAATCTTTATCTTCATAAATTTTAGAAGGGGCTACTGTAATAAGCTGCTTTCTTTTCACACAAATGAGTTATACAATCTTGTCTGGTAGTCTTACTGCTAATTCTACTGGTGAGTTGAAAAATTTACTTGAGGTAACAGCATTATTTTGTAAAACTGAAACCCATCCTCTTGTAAAGCTTTTTGTTCCTGGTTAATTACATTCACTGATGCAAATAAACACTTATTTTCATTCTGATCTTAGTCCAGCTTCCAGTGTTTCTCTTTGCCTTTGCCATCTTCCTGTCTGAGTAGTTACAGAACATGAGCTCTCTCCTGGTCAGTTTTTCCGTGTGACAGATTCCAGAGACCTTGAATCAGTTTTGTAGCTGTCTTTCAAAACGTTTTTCAAGCTGAGGGGTACTCCCCTTACTTGAAGACCTTTAGTTTGACTAGTCTTTATAGTCCAAAGAATAAGAAGTTTCTCCAGAGAGCAATTTGGGGCATCAGCATCAGGCTTCTGAATTGCCTCTCAATGACTAGCTGGCTAAGGCAGACATCTTAAGATCAGCAGTGAGAAGACATACTTTGTGACATGTAAATGCTGTAGCTAACATGATATTCTAGTAATGGTCTTGCTTGTTGTATTATAATGGTGTTAGCACTTCCCTTTTTCCACTTACTACTTCATTTAATTGGTTAATACACAGTTAAACCCACTTGTCCTCCCATATAGTCAACTGAAAACTTACCTTCAGGTTTGCTGAACTGAATTATCAGAAGCTAAATATATGATTTCTATAAAATTTATGTGGTATTTCCAGCAATGTCTAATTTAGGCAAAAATAAGGAAGGAAATTAGGTATTTAACTGAAGTAACTGTAACTACTAACAGTTCTTAGTTTAAAAAAAATCACTGTTGTTAGCATATCTTTGCACTTATTTCTGGACAAATAGCATATGCTGTTATATTCCTCTTCTCGGTATTCTTTTATTATTTTTATTTTTAAGCTAGACTAATGAAGTTTGATCTTATTTGTTTGGAAGTCAAGACTAAGGCATTATCGCTAGACAGAATAGTACAATAGGTGTATTTTTCTTTTTTAAAGTTGAGGAAGACTAAATTGGACGTGTAGCAGCAGACTTGTATTAAAATTTTACTTAAGTATGCTAAATAAAATTAATCCATACTATAAACTTTTAATTTAGTATTATAAAGAGGATGAACTTGCTGTATTAGGTTTTAGTTTCTTCATTTCTATTAGATGCTTTGAGAATCCATCTTAAATTGTGTTTTACCCCAATTAGCCAAAGTGGTGTTTTAATAAGTCTAGTGCATACAATGTTAATGATCAGTGGTTAGTGAAGTATGTTCTTGTTACTTTGGGTATTTGTACAGGATATCTTAATCTATTGTTTTGATATTTCATAATTTCTTAATCATATCATATACTCAATTACATAAATTATAACCTGATAACACTTTATCACATTAGTAAATGCCACAATGATTTGAAAATAATTACTTACATTATACTTCTAAAATTTAAGTGGTGATGTCAGGAAATTGCTTCCTTCAGTCATAAGGTTACTTTTAATCAAATGTGCAGCAGAGTTTTACCAAGCTAGAGCTTTAAAAAAAAAGCTTATAACACTCAATAAGTCTGTATTTGACTATACGAAGACATTCATGAAATCACTTCATGAATCATAGAAAATAAGACTGGAGGTATCCTAGTACTTTATCCAACTTTTTTTGAGTACAGACTTACTTTAGTAAAGGACCTTTTAAAATATTTATCTTTTAAAAATCTTTTTTTCATAAGTCATGCTTAGCAAATTTCTGCTTATTGCCAGATCTTTCTTTTGAATTCTGTACACTGGGTCCACGTCTTTAATGAGTAATGTCGAAATAGGACATAATAATTCAGCTGAGGCCTTCCTGGTACTGAGCAGTATGTGAAGGTCACATCACGTCAGGAATTGATATATTCTATTATCTTTGCAGTATGATGACATAATTAGAACATGCTGAAGTTTAATCTGTTAAACCTTCAGTTCCCTTTCTAAAGAACTGTTGCCAGTTCATTCTTCTGTCTTGTATTCATGCATCTGATCTTTACCTCCTGTAGTATGAGGTAAATAATATTCAAAACACAATGTTTTTATGGAAATTAATCATATTTATTTTACACTATCAACTGAGATGCCAGGTTGCCTAGATAATTTTGATTCCGGTCTTTCTTTACAGTGCCTGCAATACTCCTCGTTTGATGCAATTTGCAAATTTAATAAGTATATTATCTATTTCACTGTCCACGTTGTTAATGAAAATGTTAAATAGTGGTAGACTTGAGCAGGTTTTTATGGAGCCGCCTTTGGCATATTCAATTTTGCAATGAATCACTCATCAAAAACAGCTTTTCCAAACATTTAAACATTCGTCTTTACAGTTGTACCATTTAAGTCATGTATTCCAAACTGGCTCCTAAGAATTGTTATGTTTGAGAGAATTTCAAAATGCTGGCCAAGGCCAAGATTTGTTACATTTGTCCTTCCCTTTGTTGTCAAGGTTTGCTACCTACCATGTAATAGAGAGAAATAAGGGTTGCTTGTTTTTTTTTCAGAAATCTATGTTGATCCTTAGCTTATGACATTGCCTGTTAGATGTTTATGAATAGTTCTGATTTTGTTTCACTTTCTGCTGTTATTCTGGAAATTCAAGTTAATGTGACTGACCTGTAACTCTCTAGGACTTGCTGATAGTAGCTAATTTTGGACACAGTGGCTAGTTGAATTTTGAGAGTGAGATAGGACCAGGAAACACTGCTTTAGGGCAACAAGGAACAGACAGAACTAAGACTGTAAGTTGTGGATTGTAGTCACAAATGAGAATCAGCTTAAACGCTTAAAAAGGGTAAGTTATTTTACAATTTAACTCTCAGTTCTCATGTGTATGTAAAACTTCAGTTCTTACATATGCCTGGCTTTATTCCTCATCCTTGCTTCCACTGTGTGCTTCCCCAGACGAGAGTGTGCCTTACCTGTCTTGCTGCTGCCGCACAAGCCACACCGATCCACCAGTATCCTTGTGCCCGTTCCTTTATGCTGTCTCTTGTGTCTCCAATGGGATCCAGCCTCTGCTGGTACCTCCAGGAGCTACTAGTGGAGGATAGGACCTGAAAATATCCTGAGAGATGAAGTGGAGTGGAAGAGGGAAAGAGCAGAAGTTATGGACTGTCTTGTGCTGCAGTGCAGGGGCTGTCCCTCATGCTCCAGGCTTCTCTCAGCCCCCAGCATGCATTCTTGCACTATTCCCTGAATATCTCCCAGGCCTACCAATTGGCATTCACTCTCTCAAGACCTGAGAACTGCTTTAGTTGCTTTAAAAATTATTAGCATTTCATGGAATCATAGAATGGTTTGGGTTGGAAGGGACCTTAAAGATCATCTAGTTCCAAACCCCCTGCCACGGGCAGGGACACCTTCCACTAGACCAGGTTGCTCAAAGCCTCATCCAACCTGGCCTTGAACACTGCCAGGGAGGGGGCATCCACAGCTTCTCTGGGCAACCTGTTCCAGTGTCTTACCACCCTCACAGTAAAGAATTTCTTCCTAATATCTAATCTAAATCTACCCTCTTTCAGTTTAAAACCATTACCCGTTGTCCTATTGCTACACACCCTTGTAAAAAGTCCCCTGTAAAAAGAGTTTGACTCTAAGTAGAAAAACTATTTTTTGGTTAACAGCCATTGTCTTGGTATCTAAGTGTTATGGTATCGGTTGCCTATTTTGATCTCTGGAGTCATCCTCATCCTTCACATGCTCTTAAATACAACACTAACAGCTCAGATTTTATTTTTTATTATTTAGGGCAAATTTCTTCAGCACAAGCTATTTTGGGGGAAAAACCAAACAATTTTAACTATGTAATTGTCAACCTGAGTTTTTCTTACTCTAATCTGAATTCTTAACCATTTTATGTTAAATAGGCTTAACAGTTAACCTGTTAACTGTCATGTTCAGTTTTAATTAAATTCAGATTATACTTTCTGTGAATCACCATGATGTATGGATTATTCTGTTTAATCTGCTTTACTGAGTGAAACAATAAAAAATTTCCCAATTGCTGTGTAATAATCACCTTGTTTCTTTAATTTCTCTCCTTGTTCATAATGTAAACTAAATTGACCAGAGATAGAAAGAGGAAGTATCACTGTTGTGGCAAGTATGTAAACAGGAATTATCTTGAAGATGTGTGTGTGTGTGTGTATATATATGCGCATATTTTTGTCATGTGAAGACACTTAATTTCTAAAAAAAGCTACTGTATCCACGTCAGGATGCTAGCCCTCCCTTAAAAATGGATCTGCATTAGGTATTAGTAATGCTGTCATGTCTCAATATGAAGAACATTGTTTCAGTAGATGTTCAGGAGTCGGGAGTTGCTGGTTTGTTTGCTAGTTTTTGGCTAATCAGTAAAAGTTCCTTTGGAGTCTGGACCAGAAATGTATTTGCATTAAATGGTCTTCCCTGTGCCTAGTATTATACAGTTCTCTGGCAACCAAGTTTCATTGTCAGATTTCTATCCCCCACCCCTCATTTTTGTGGTGAGTCCTTATGTTAGAGAATAAAGTGATTTGTCCAGTTATTTTATGCTCTATTTTCCAGCACATCCTGTAACTTTCAGTCTTCAGGACAGTTCACTGCAAAGTTCTTGATGTATCTTTATCAAGGCAACAGTTAATATTTTTGTCTAGGCCTTTGGAGGAGGAGTTGGTTTGTTCAGGCATGTAGTTGACTTGTTCATTGAAGGAAGGCTGCTGTGTGATGGCACTAACAGTACAGAAAGGTTCTACATTGTCAGTAAGGCTATTCTTATCTCAGGAGATGTGTGTGAAATAAACCTAAGGTTTTAGTTTTCTGAAATTTTGAAGATCTAATTAGAGTCTTGAAGATGAGCACCAGTATAATTTTTCTCAATATATCCACTCTGTTTGTGTCCTGTCAGTTGCTAATACCCTTTACTTGGACATGCACTTAGTTTATTTGTATTTTGCCTTTCTTGCACTTACTTTTTTTACTCCAAGCTGTATCTGAGTGATGGAATGTCAAGGTCATCATGTCATCTGATTAATACTGAATGGGTTTTTTGAAGGCCACAGTGGTAATAATAAAATTAATAGATTATGGAGGTATTGCCATGCCTAAAGTGATGGCTTAGTCTCACACATGATACAAGTCTAGAATTATTTTGGGTGTCTGGATTTAAAATTGTTGCATGGCTAAGAGGGCCAATTAGTACTGAAAAAACAAGATTATTGAAACAGTTCTGGATATTACAAGTGCTTATACCTCAGGGCAGATTCCATACCATGAGCACTATGATAGATTTAGTCTCTGATCATAGTTTTGGCCTGTAAGGTTATGTTTTTGGCTCATCTGGCACCTCATGCACAGCTTCATCTTTGTTACTTACAGGCATGGATCACTACTCCATTCCAAGGAACCACAGTTTTGCCTGGATTTCTACAGAACTCATGCATGTCTGGAAAGCATGAACAATGAAAAGTTTGTGTAGGCTATCCTTTTTCTTTTCTTGTCTGGGAAAGAAAAATCAAAACCAAAAGAACCCCCCTCAACTCTTTCAGAAAACTGTTAATTTGGAGCAGTTAGGAATAGTATCTCCAATTTACAAATGGTACCAGCAGTACTCTGTAAACGCTTCCTTTTTTTCATTCAGAACGAGTGTAAGGATAGTGTCAGACATGAGGACTCGAAGAAAATGCTTGGCTTCATGTGCTCAAACTTTTCTAGGTTATATATTGCTGTTGGCCATCTCTTTTGGTGAGAAAGATTGCATTGCATTTAGCCTACTAAAGCTTTACTTGATTGGGAATCTCCAAAATGGAATATATCCAGGAGGAGAGCAGTTGACAGAAAAAAAATTATTTCTTACTAGTTTATTACCACTTCTTTCAGATTCAGGTTCTTTGTGTTTGGAAAAAGGAACTGGAGCTATACTCAGATTGCTCTCTCTATCTTTGATTCAGTGCATGAATATAGCTGAAATATGTGTGCATTGAATGGAAGATCTTGGCAAAACCTGGGTCTTGGTTGGATGGAGACAGGTTAGCCAAGACAGTATATCTGAAAGCATTTCAGCTGCTACCAAGTGGCTGATCTTTCTTCTAGTCTCATCCTAACAGTAATGAGAATTTGGACAATAAGATCTGTGTTTGTATGCATTACCCTGATAACAGAGAGCAAGGGTATAAGGTAAAATGCTAGTGCCAGGGATGCATGCAGTTACATTGTCCACTGACTATGTCTTGATTTGGAAAATTGCATTGTACAAGGATAATTTATTTTAAAATAGTCAAGAAGCTGTGCTAGTCTGGAAGATCTTGTACTGGTTGGCCCAGGCAAAATTACAGGCCTTTCTACATTTGGAAAAATCAGACCTGCAATTCAGCAAGCACACAGCTCTAATGAGAGTGAAGAGCTACTGAGAACAGGCAAAACCTATAGACAAGTGCTTTGCCTTCAATATATCTGCTGTGTGCTTGGGTCCCCATTTGGCTGCTGTAGATAATGCCTAAAGAGTCATATAATTACAGCCTGTATAGTTCTGCACTGACAAGAGCGTTAATGCATGGATGCTGCCTGGGAAAGATCACAAGTAATTGCCCATCGTCAGATTTTTGAGTAGTTCTATCAATTAAAAATCTGTGGAAATCTGAATTTTGTTTAAGCTACTTCATCATAAATAAATGTATTTAACCTATAGTTACAAGAATGTCTCTAAGTCCATAATGAGTTAGCACTTACAGTACTGAATTATTCCTGAATTGCTGTATTTTTGGGTATTCAGTTAATGCTGTTGTTACAGCTTACTTAGTGACTATATCACTGAAGATTGAATATGCTGCTAAGGATCAGAGGGTCAGCTCTGAGATCAGATGAGGTTGCTCAGGGCTTTGTGCACTTGGGTCTGGAAAACCTCCAGGGAAGGAAGCTGAACAAGCTCTCTGGGCAGCCTGTGCCATTTTGCCTACTGCCCTCCTGGGGAAAAAGTTTCTCCTTACCTCTAATTGGAAGCTCTCTTGAAGGTTATGGTGTGCTTAAGAGGAGTGAAAGCTAAAAAGACATAAATACTAATTTAGATATTTTAAGATAAGAGATGAGTAGTGGTTATTTTCCTACTTAAGGAGTTGATTGAATCCAATATTTTCCTCCATTGATCTAAGAGAGGACAGCATTTCACCCTTGAGAGTGCTGCTTTGAGAAATCCAGTTACTCAGCTGCAGGGTTAATAGTTATCTAGATGTAGAGCTTTATCTTACCTCTTGAAAAGCCTCCGGGGAGGGGATGAATCAGGTCTGCTAATTAAACAAGCCAGAGGCTGCAGAAACATGAAACTGGAACAGGTGACAAGAATGGCAGAAAATACCTTGGCTTCTCTTGCTGGCTGGGCCAGCAGCTGTTGACAGCCACATAAAGCTGGGGTGGGAAAACTGTCAGCTTTTCCTCTCCTCACCTTTGACAAAAAAACCCGAATAAACAGAACAACTTATCTTTTAGGTTTAAATATCATTCCAGAAGAAAAATTTCACCAGATTCTATTCCCAAATGTGTCTTAAAAAGCAAAGGAAAAAAACCCCCTCAAAACTAGAAAGCGGAAGCATCTGTCTTCAATTGAGGTTAGAAGTTTTTCTTTAAAAACAAAACCACTAACCCTTATTTTTATTTCCTTTCTGACACAAACAATTACATTGGACAAATTAATATTAGTTTTAATAGACTTTCTGTGACATGTAAACAAAACCCAACTGATTTTATACTTGAGAAAATCACCATCACTCAGCAAATCTTGGTTATGTTGGGGGAAAAAAAGGCTCTGCTTGTGTATTAACACTCTGGCCAGGAAAGGATCTTGACTATTTTGTGCTAGAAGTATTTACTAAAACTGAACTTTTCCATTTTATAGATAGGAGAATAAGGGTTCTCTAGTTTGAAGTGATACCACACAATCAGAATTAATAACAAAAATTGGTTTGCAGCTCTTGCTATTCCGGTCTGTCAGCCTGTGGTCACCTTGTCTCTCAAATGTTTTTACTACATCTTTCCTTAAAATCAGTTTCTTCTGTTTGCTTCCTCACACCTGAGTCTTTACAGTTTCTTGTTTGGAACTAGTTATGAACACAGAGATCGCAGGACTGTGCAAATGATTTCTACATCTTTTAATGCCCCCTTTGGCACATTTGGTATTGCCAAGTGTATTTCAAAAAGTGATTGTGCAAAAAAAAAAATCTTTCTTATGGGTAATTTCTGCTCTTCATGGTTGATTTAAAGAAACCCAGAAACAAACAAAAAACCCACTGTGGAACCAGACAGAATATAAAAAATCCAAATCCATCAAGCCAGTCTTATGATTTTTTTTTTTTTTTTTAACATGACTTGAAAAGTTAGAATTACTGACACTGGTAGTTCATCACTTTGTAGTTGAATGGTCTATTGTCAGGACCGTTGGTCAGTTGCTTTAGTTCTTTAGGTCGAAGTGGCTGATAAATTGTTCTTCTAGTTTGCCCTATTCATTGCTGCTGTAGCTGCACCCTGTCCTGCAAGTGCTTGCTGTTGTGTTTGACACTGCAGGTGGTTCCTCCCTCTCTTCCTACGTGCCCCTGGATGTCACGATGATTGTGGATGTCTGGATGAGGCAGTCTGGAGGGTCCCCTCCTACTTGTACTGTCTGGCCTCTAGCTTTCTGCCCCTCTGCTTCTTGTTCCTGCCCTGAACTATCTTATGAGTTTGGTAGTGTCTGTCTCTGTCTTAATGCACAGAACAGATACTCATTAATCATTCAGCACCTTCAGAGCTGAGAGCATTCCCTGGCCAGTGAAGCAACCAGTTCTAGACATCCTTTGTGGATTCTGTGTTATGTTAAATTTATGACTAGTAAATTGTGGTTGGGGAGAACACCTCTGGGTTCTCTTCAGTTTTCTTGGTATTAGATGCAGCATTGTTGTTTTCTTGAATAAGATTCTTTAATTGTGAATAAAGCAACAACATGTTTTCACATTGTTTTTATTGTATTACACTTAATACTGGTAAGCTAGTGCAAAACTTACTCTAAAATCTGTAAAAGCAAAGTTAGTTGACCATTTGTAGCCATATTTGTAAGTCTGAGATTCACAGAGCAGTTCTATTTAACTCAAGTTTTCTAAGGTTTATCTTCCTTTTAATTCTAAAGCCAGTTTATTTTCTCACCCTTCTTTTTAAACAGATGAAGCATGTAAAAGACAGATTCGGTGACAGCACACAAGAAGAAGTGCTTCTGCTGTGTCTGGGCATTACTTCAGGAGTTGGCAGATTGATCTTTGGCAGAGTGGCAGATTATATTCCTGGTGCAAAAAAAGTTTATTTACAGGTATGTCTTCACACTGTTCTGAAGGAATATGCAAACAATATTCTGCAGGTACTATTAAGTAAGCAGAATTAACTGATTAGAGATTTGAATTTGAGAAATTTTAAAACTCTAGCAAACTCAGCGTATGGTTTTTGATACTAGTAGCCTTTGGTGCAAAGTTGATGAATCTCTTCTTTTTTTTTTTTTTTTTTTCCCCCTCTCTTTAATGCTAAGGAAACATGTCTACTACCTGCTGGCTGTTTTCAGCTGGGAATGAAGGAAATTACTAATCATTAGCATGCGAGTAAGAAAACCTTTGGGGATTTTCTAGATTCTGCTTTCCCTGTTTCATCCCATGATTTCATAATGGTTGCAGAAAGATTAATTTTTTTACTTATGTTCCTCTGTTAAGGATTTTGGATCTCTTAATCTTTGATAGGAGATAATTTGGTGTCAAGTATGTTCTGTGCACAGTGCACACTGGTAAAGCCATGGGAATGTAAGAGGTGCTTAGCTGAGGAGATTTTGCTGAATGCAGTGGCTTACTTGCAGAAAGAGTCACAGCTTCCAGAAATGCTGAAGCTTGGGGATGAAGGAGGATGTACACTTTTTTTCCCCTCTGTGCTTAGAAACGCTATTTTTTGAGAAAAGTAGCAGTGTTAGTGTAGATTTTTGGGAAACCTTTAGTTAGTAACTTGCATGTTATCAGCCACTGGGTGTTCTTGTTTTGTCGTTTTAAAGTGAATAACAATGGAGACATCTAATGGCTATTATCTGTACTACAGTATTGAAAACATTCTTAGGAAGGAACCCCCTTTCTGAAGACAGTATTTGTTGCTATAGTTGCATAAATTTAGATTCCCTGATGATAGAGACTGGGACTGTCTCTCATTCATTTGCATTGATTTAATACCTATTGTTACACTTCAAGGAAATGTCAGTATTAAGATAAAAAGGTGAAAAGGCAGCACTGAGATGTTACACATGATTTACAAATACCAAACTTGCAGGCTTTTTTATTCTTTTCCTTTAATAGGTAAAACTGAATGGACTTTTGTTTAGGGCATGAACTAGGATGCTTCTGAGTACTGTTGGTTTCACCTAGTTTTAAGCAGGGAAAAAAATGTTAACTTTTGCAAAGCCCTGCCCCAGCATCTTCAGCTCTCCTGTTTAAAATCAGCATTTTTGAGGGAAAGTGAAGATTCACCTCAAGCATTATTCTGGGTTGTCCAACAGTTCATGCTATCATTCTATCTCATGCAAAAATCATGTAAGAATTAATTTTGAATAATGCAAATGAAACCTCTTTCCTCTTAGAACTTTACTGTCTCCTAATTGAACAACTTACAAGAGTTCTACCCAGCAAGTTCAACATCTTTCTGTTTCTGCATTCTTTCTCATGGACCCGTTTTGCTGGATTTTGCTTTATAAATTATGTCTTTACTAACAGAATGATGCATTCCTGTCTCTTCTGGATACAAAGCTTAGTGGTTCTGGTTTTAGTGCTGCTTTCACTGTAATACAGTAATACAAAGAACTTGCTCAACAATATCTTGTTTAGAGTTTGTCTACAGATAACCACATTACTACTTAGATATAAACTAATCTCAAATAATATTTGTATTTTCTGTATCAAAATGCACAGAACTGAGAATTTATTCACCTCTATCCTTAAGTTCCTATAAGAAGCCCAGTTCTTCAGTATTTCTATTTCTATACCATACTTCAGATGCTTTGCAACAGTTTTTCTGTAGTATGCTAAATAAAGTACATTACCTAAAAGAATTGTTACACTGTCCTAAAAATTAAGTTTCATCTAGCTGTATGCTTAAAGACTTTTTCCTAAAGTAGTAATTTATTTGATGTCACTTATCTGTCAAAAATTTGTGATGTCTAGTAGTTTAAGAGACCTTGTTTTTCTTTAATGGTCTACAAGTGACCAATACGTGATACATACATCTTGTTTGGAAAATGTGTTTGTGCAGTTAGGTGGGACAAGTTTTGCACAAGCAAAGCTCTTACCTTTTCTATTTTCTTTTTAATTCTGCTTCATTTTGCTGAAAGGAAGTTTTATTCCTTTAATTTACAACAACAAACAAACAGTAATCCTAGATTAAGATTATAGTATAAAATCTTTGTAAGTATGCATGGCTACAGGAATACAGCAAGATACTTTTATGTGGAAAAATTGGAATGAGGCTTTCAAATACCACCTCTGTTGAATATAAGCACCCTGAAGTAATCACTCATAATACTGGTATTTTAACTTAAATTACAACAGTGAGGAGTCTAACTATAGTGTTTTAGCTATATGAAACTTTTGATATTTTTGTGGCTTTCATTTGTGAAAAGAGCAGAGAATAACTTTTCAAAAAATGTTGGTGCACAAGAAATAATCTTACATAATCGCTGCAGGACAGTTGATTACAAATGCATTTTGAAAACTTGTGAAATGGGTAGTGGAATTTCTTTGATTGTATGAGTTTTATGTGTTTGTTTTACCTTGGTATGTAATTTCTGATGGTGGTAATTCATGGAGACTGCTTATATTTATTTTAAAGTAAATACAGGCAGACAATTTAATTCACAAATGCAAGAAAGCTCATCTGTTTCCTTTATGTGGTGCAACATGGTTTTATATTTTTTTCCTTTTATATGTTTAGGTGGCCTCATTCTTCTTTATTGGCTTGATGTCAATGATGATTCCACTGTGCCACGTCTTTGGAGGTCTCATTGCTGTCTGTCTCTTCATGGGCCTGTTTGATGGGTGCTTCATTTGCATTATGGCTCCTATTGCCTTTGAGCTTGTTGGGGCTCAGGATGTCTCCCAGGCCATAGGATTTCTACTAGGACTCATGTCAATACCTATGACAGTTGGTCCACCCATTGCAGGTAAGTATAGATATGGTCTGTAGCTGCAAATACACTTCTATGGCTGCATGACTCCTTGGCCGTATTTTCTGTTCCTACTTCATATGCAATGCCCTTACATTAAAAGTTCTCAGTACGTGCTCCAGAATATGAGGTGAATTTAACTACTGCTCATGGGTTATTAATTTACTGTACTCTGTAAAGTTTGCTTCTGTCTTTTTTTTTATTGTTATGCAGATGTAAAACATTCCACAAAAAAAAAGACAGGTTTCCAGGTGGGTTAAGGACATTTTCCATGCTGTTGAGGTGACAGCCTATATGTTGATTGTGTTACAGAAGGACTCCAAATTAGAATCTGAAAATTAATTGGAGTCCAAAGTTTGCTCATGCAAAAACAATTGTGAGGATAAAAGCTCCAGTCACTTGAATTGCTTCTTATAAGCAGGAACACTGGCTTTTTTCATTCTTTGATGGGAGACTGTTTGACAGAGTACAGGTTTTGATGATGAAAACGGGAAGTTCTTTGGGAGGTGGAAATAACTTAAGCTATAATCCTTACCACTGCTGATTTTCAATCATAATTTACCCTAAGGTCTTGTGAGTGCTACTGGAAGGTACTTTGTAAGACGTAACTGAACTGTGCACTATTATAAAGAACAAAATTTTAAAACTGGAACAGCATAGACTAGGTGATTCCTGATCTGGATACACTATCACAGCTATTACATAGATTTTGATTAATGGGAGAAGTTTTGAGAGCGCAATTAGAGTGAATTGTTGGGAAACATACGTTTTAATAAGAGGCTACCAGGAATGCAATATATGCAGTATATCTAGAATAAGATTGAGGCACCTTGATCAAAGGCAGCTGTTACCAAAAGAGGGAGAATTTCTCCAAGTCATTGCAAGGTTCGAATGCTGGAGAAGCTGAAATGAGCAACTTTCAAATAGGAAATATGGTATGTGTTTTTAATGATGGGTGGTAATTAAACAGTCGAGTGGTGATATACTGAGTTCTTTGTTACTTGGAGTCTTTAAATAAATTCTGGAATGCCTTTCTACCTATATACCTATATTTGGCCATCAGGTCGTCAGATTAATGTTTATAATAACCTGTGCCAGCTCTCAAGTTTCTGAATCCAAAGAAAAGACATATTTTGTAGATTCCCGAGGCCCCATTATTTATTAGCGGTAACCTTCTGTCTTTCCAGGTTTTCTGCGTGATCACCTCGGCACCTATGATGTAGCATTCTACCTGGCTGGAGTCCCTCCAATTATTGGTGGAGCTATATTGTGTTCCATCCCCTGGGTCCATGAACGGCAGAAGTCAAAAGAAAGAGCAAAACCTGTTGATGGAGAAACTACTGAGAAAATGCTGGAAAATGAAAGCGCTTTGGTGTCAGACACTACAGAAAAGCCTGTCAAAGAAATGGAATCTGGTTTTTGATGCTTTCTTTTCCTGTACCAGCCTGACCTTCCTCTACTGAAGCTAGATTTGTACTTTTTGGCTGAAGATACTATATGATACTGAAGAAGTTTTGAACTATTGCTTAAATTGCAAAACTGCTATAAGAATCTTTTATACCATTGAACTTTTTGATGAGTCGTTGAGCTTAATTTTTAAGCCACATTTTCAAGGTATTTGAAGTTTTGTAGCATTGTGTACGTGCGTAGTGATTCTGTGTGTAAAGAGAACATGTTTTCTATTTCATCAGAACCTATTTCTGGAAGTGTGAAAGCTGGTTGTGGTTCACTGACACAGGATTCTTCAATAACTTTTATGATCCATCCAATGCAGGCACACCTGCAGGTGTTTATACTGGAAAATGTAGTAGCTCTTAGGACTGATTTGTTTTTTGAAGTTTCTCGTGCTGTTTTAGTCTTTTACAATTCTATGTCATGAACATGAATATGCATCTTTTTGATTCCCTTAACTCTTGCTGAAATAATTAGAAAGCTAAGTTATTAAACATCCATTTTATTTTCTCTAAATACCCCAGCCTGCTCAGTTTGCTTAAACACTCACCTGTGTTTGCATTGATTCACCTTTTCGCAGTAGCACAAACAAAGAACATTAAGGATGAAGTTTTTGATGGGCACAGGTTTTGAATATGCACAAACCAAGCTCCGAGTGTAAACACATTCTAGAAGTAAAGCTGCTGAATAATAGATTTTTCTTAATTTGGTGCAGGCAATACTATTATCATATACGTGTATTTTTTTTCAGCTAAACCTCAGAACAGCTGATAGTTTTGAAATTGTACTGACAGTAATACTTTGGAGCAGTATTGTGATTTAGACTAAACTTCAAATTATTGTGTTGTACTTGTTAGGTTCTTTTTTATTCTTAAAAACAAGACAGCTTTAAAGAATACATTCGAAGTGCAATAAGTTGTTTTTAATGTGGAAATATACACAAGCTGTTAAAATGACATTCAACAATTAAAGATTTTTGCACTAAGTGAACATGCAGATTTATTATAGGTCTTTATAGCTGTGTTCAATTGTGTGTAGGATATAGCTACATATTTTATTCAAATATGAAGAAATGTCCTTGCATGTCTTGTTTCTTGCTTAACATACTATAAACATGACCCTATTACTTATGTGTTCTTAGGTATTATGCACTGTATGTCAAGCAGGTATTTCTGAAAACCTTCTCTGAAAAATATTTGAAAGCATAATACTCTGAGATGAAAACTGCTTTTCAGTTTCTCATAAAACACTTCCAAGTACATTGTTCATTTGTGGATATGGATCAGCAATGTAATGGAATACTTAGTCATTCTCTATTTCAAGTCCGTTCAATACTAATAATTTTCTAGTTTAGTAGTATCGTAGCAAAGAGTAAACTAGATGTGATCTGAAGACAAAATGCACATTGAAGTGTGTTTTCTTAATTAGCAACAATACCTGCTTGTTACATAAACCAGAGACATACTGTTTTAAAATTATAATCTTTATTGTCTTTATTTTTAATTTTTATTTCTCCAGAGTTGTAGTAAATTGCTTGGAAAGCACGTTTGTGATATAAACCATTATGTTAGCAATACTTTTGCTTAGAATGTTTACATCTATCAACTTACAGAAGTCCTTTAAATATAATCATGCAAAGCATCCTTATTATTGGAGACCAAAGCTCATACCTTTTTTATATTGCAGAATTTCAATCCCTGCTTTGCATGAGTGAGGTTTAAAAGAACTGAATCTTAAAATGTTAAAAGTGTATGGGGGGTACTTGGAGGTGGAAAAAAAACCCCAACCAATCTGTAAAACAGAGATCCTTTTAGGTTCACTGGGACTTGTGCCAGTGCACCTCATAAGTGCTTCTAAAATTTTCATTAAAATATTCATAATATTGTTAATTAAAATGACTACAAAATGCTGCCTTCATAACAAAAATGATGTTAACAGCTTATGCTGTTCTTGTCTAGAGTATTTCTGTAGAACATTGGTATTCAGTATTATCTTCTATTTGGGCAATGCAAAAGGTGTTGAGTAAGTGTGGTAGAAGCCTCTTGTTTTTCCTGTTGCTTTGTTATGAAAAATAAGTATTCGTCACAGATCTTACCTTTCGTGTGTTTTAGCTTTCAGTTTTTAACCAAAAACAAGGCTGCTTCTTAGCACTGCAATTTGAAATCATTGTGACCAGACATCTTTATGTAATTGTGGCATCTTCCTGACTTGCTGCTCTGTATGTATATAAATTATCTGGGAGAGAATATGAAATAATTGTTAAGTTTTAGAAATGATACAGAAATAGTGTAACAATAGTATGGATTAATTATTGCCATACACTTTAAAAATGTATTTGTACATAAAAATCCACACTCTCATATTTGAGTAACTAAAAATGTAAATTATGCTCACAAATATGAAGGACAGCATTTAAAAAAAAACAAACCCAACAACCCAGAGACTCTAGGAAGAGGGTACGATGAGTGAATAATTGTTTAGGAGTGATTACTATGCTACAAACAGGTAGTGAATGGGATGTCAGGAAAGAGAGAAGTGGAGTTAGGGGTGGGAAGCTATGCTGGTGTGATGATGTTGGAATAATGAACCTATTTCTGATGTCAGGGCTTGTTTTACAACAATGCTAAAATTGAGAAGGCTTCAGAAAAAAAAATTTCAGAAAAGGTTAATAAAAAAAAAAGTAAATTAATGCCTGAGAATTCTGTTAGCATCTTTACTGTTAGCTTGTATCTGTGGGGGAAATGTCCAACAGAAAATGCTCTTTATTGGCCATAAGCATAAGATTGTGTCTAAAACTAGATAAGGTGCAGTTGAAATGAAAGAAAAGTCCAGATTGTTAGTGGTGAGGACAACTAACCATTGAGAAACTTTAGAGTGATACTGGATTCTATATGCCCTGAGGTTTTAAAAATGAGGTTAGCTGTCTCCCTTTAAAAAAAAAAAAAAAAGAAAACCAAAACCAAAACCCAACACAAATAGCAACTATTTAGTACATTTGTGAAAATATGACTGAATAATGTAAAAATGGTTGCTATTCTGAAAACTAGGAGAGAAAAGCACAGAATATGCAATTTTATTTTGACTGAGTAAATGTAAATTTTTGTAACAATATTTTAGGTGTGAAAACCTGTTCATGGGAAACCTGCTGAACTCATGTTTTGATGACCTAATTCATGCCAGATTTAATCTTGTTAGGGGTAGATTCTAAAATTAAAATACTAGCTGAGTTTAAGAAAACCCTTAAATCATCCAGACATATCCCTCTCTTGAGAACAGTTTGTAGAGTACTTCATAGACATTGCTCTCCCATCCTATAAACAGAGTAAAGCATCTTTTTTCCATTACATGTTCTCACACTAAGCTTCAGAAGAAACTGGGTAGAAAGATGTTCACTTAAAACGGCAGTGTGAAATTTCCAGTCCTTCTTGATGCTGTAATTTAATACACCAGATCTTGAAGCCAAGACTAATTTTGAGCAAGGGGCTGGTTTTCTGTATGGCTGACATGTCTTTTCAGTAGGTATGAAATCCTTGTAAATCTTACTGGATCTGTTCAGCAAAGAGTCTGAAATAATGAAAACCCTTTAGGTTCTTATCTACATCTAAGCTATGCAACAATATACAATGTATAATTGATAAGAAATGTATTGTCGGATTTATTCTGACTACATTTTAAAGGACCTGTACAAGTCTCAAACCAAGACTTCAAATTAACTTACTCTTGATTAGAATTTTTTTCATCCAGATCTTTGTCTGTTCAGCATTAATATTTAAAATTTTTTAAGTCTACTTTCAGTGCCTGTTGATGGACCTTCCTAAATTGCTCACTCAAGTCAAAGATGACACAGGCTTCTGCGGCCCATCCTTCAGGGTAGATTCAGTATCAGATGAGGTAGACAACTGATGTTTTTCTCCTTTGTCTCTTCATGTATGATGTCCAGGCATATACATTCCCCCCCTTCCCTTTGGAGACACTGAGTTTGTCAAAGCTGGTGCACACCATATTGGGTATGGACAGTACTTTTCAGCCTTCCTTTCTCAAACTTCCTCCCTGCATTAAACCTTTGAATAGCCATAGCCTGATAGACTAGACAAGTCTTTATCAAGTGGGAGGTGTGAGGTTGAACCAAGAGTGCTGAAGGGAGTTCTCACACTAGATGGATGCTTTGATGTAAAAAATGGACACTACCTTTTTAAAGCAAGAATGCCCTGCTCAGTTATTTGCATCAAGTAGTACATGCCAAAGGGACAGGAGGTGCTTCCCTGCAGCCCCAAAGGAAGTTTCTAAGGATGGGAATCAATGCTACTGTCCTTGGGGTCATCCTTATGGATTAGCTGAGGCAGCCGGCTTCTCGCTGTGCTGGTGCAGGGCAGCTCCCTGCTTGGCCGCTTCCTGTGTGGGAGCCCATGTGGAGGGGCTCGGCCAGCCTCTCTGAGCAGGGAGCAGAGGTGCTGCCTTGCTTGGGGGCCAGATTCCCCTCCAGGGAGCTGGAAGTGTTATGGAAGCTGACTTCTAGGCATCTTAACTCTTCCATGGGAACTGACCCTCTGGTATTAAGTGTGTGTCTGTGTACATATATATAAATACCATGTATTTTGACCAGGGCATACACAAACATTCTGCATTTAACTACAGGAACTGTAGCACTGCCATGTGGGAGACAGCTGAGGAAAAAGTCATTCTTTCCATTTGTGTGTTTTGCTGTTGACAAGTACAGCACCATTACAGTTCCAGACAGCCAGTGAGTTTCCAGTCATGTAAATGTAAGCTTTGGCATATTTTCAGTATGCCTTTTAGTCTTTTATATATATATATATATATATATATATATATATATATATATATATATATATAGTGTCAACATTTTTAATGTTTCAGAACTGAGTATGCTAAGATTAGAATGATTTTTATACTAAAATGTGTGCTAATATTGCTAACACTGATATGTTTAACTATCTTTATAGACATCATATTTTGTATGTTGTTTTTGATATTAAAGGATATACATTTTGCTAGCCTTAACTCCATTCTTTAAAGTTCTGCTTTATTAGAAGGGTAAGAAATGAATGTCCAATGTTTTTCATGGTGCTAAAGTAACTGTGATCAGTCACAAATTATTCAGAATAAAGATGGTGGTTCTTAAGTGCCCCACTTGTTACTGCATGCATCATTTTTAGTCTTGTTCTGTAAAACTTGTAATTTTTTAAAAGTAATTTTGTGTTATATTCTGATAACTATAGAATCTCATGTGCAGACCTTTTGTATAAAAGTCTTTACAGCTTTTATTACTACTGTGCCCTTATTGGAATGTCCCCATTACATTTGCTCCTAAATTATATGGTGCAACCCATTTCATTCTGATTGCACTGATGATCCATTTTAAGACCAATCGTTTATAAGCCTAAACTACTGACTTCCAGAGTTACATGCTTCTGAAATTATCTATTTTATTTTCCATTCTGGGGTTTAATATCAAACTTACAGAACAGTTGCATTCACAAAAGGCAGAAGTAAAATTGAGGGAGGGAAACGTGTAGAATAAACTTGAGTGGCATTTTAAAATAATTCTGAATGTTTTACTTCATGAACTGCCAGTGTAATTGAGTGGACCTTTGATCACTTACTGGCCTACTACCAATTTCACTTTGACTTACCTTGGCAGTATGAGGCATTTGCTCATTGACAGCTTCAGTAAATCACAGGACTTCATTCACCTTTCCTTTGTAGTAGGGCCAAAAACTTCCTTTTCTTTAATAAACATATCTGATGATAAGGGGGAAATATTCCCATTCTGCCTGGGGTTATTCTCTAGACTGCTTGTATTTCAAATTAAAATTTGAAAAAGATGCCTGAAAGCTTTACAAGAGCCTGAGTGCTGTTGCCATTTGTACACTCTCAAGGTACAAAACCTCTTTGTAAGTATGTAAAACAAAAATGAGGAGAAGCCCATGGAATACACTTCAAATACCTGTGTACCTTTTCCAGGAAGCTATTTTTATACCGGCATTTATCATGAGAGCTAATTAACAAGGCAAAATACTAACATCTAGAAATGCTGTTTGACTTGTATATAATTGTCAGAAAAGAAATACTGTTGTTTTATACTTGAAATTATTTTATTTGGAATACTCTCTACTGATGAACCTATGAACAGAAGCTCAGCAGTGTGCTGCAGTATCTGAGAGGAAGACTTTGCGCTCCTTGCAAAGATATTAATGTGGCTATGAACAATCAGATTTAAATGTTAATTTGCATGGTTATTTGTTATAGCTAGCTTTTTTTTAAATGCATACATCATCTATTCCCTCAGGTTATCCTGAACTGGAGCTGTACCTGCAACAGGCTGACCAGTACCAGGAGAAACAGGATTAGGTTGCTGCAATCTACATGCAATGTCTGTTATATTCTAGCATATATTTCTGTTCTGAACAACTCTGAAAACACAAAAAAAACAACTTGGAATTATCTTTGAGTTGTGAGGCTTAAAAAGGTAAAGCCTTTCTTATAGAGAATAGCACCTCTGTGCTGAACAGCAATAATGAAACGTTTTGAAAAGCTTCTGAACTGCTCTTGGCAAGTAGTAGAAATTTAGGTAAGTGTTTTAATATGAGCTAAGAGGAGATACCACAACTCTGTGTGTCTTGGCAAGCTTTATAAGTGTGACATGACACATGCAATCTAGAAGACAAAGACCTTTTGTCTGAAATGTCCAGTACAGTTTGAGTTATTGGGGGGAGGGTGAAGCAGCTGCTCTGTGTCTGACCCAGTGGATGCCAGGAATGCAGTGAGAGCAAACTGGCTGACTCTTAAGGAGATTCTGTCAAAAAAAATATAAAAAATGACTTTGAAAAAATTTATCTGCAGTGTTCACTGTGCTTATACCATCCATTTAACAAGAGAGAAACAAACCACGCTCTACTGCAGCAGTGCTGTAGAGAAGCATGCAAAGAGAGGGTTGGGATAAGCTGCCTGTGGAAAGCCAGGGGCCGCCTCCCCCCTTAAAAAAGCTTTAGGCCGTCTTTGGGTCTGTGCTCCTCAGCTCTTGCTTCTGTAAGATGGGTGGAGTATTTAAAAAAAATACTTATCCAAGGGGATCCAAAAAAATTAGATTTTTAAAGATCTATTTAAAAAGTTGGTTATTGTAGTTTTGTAGTCTGCATCTAACCCCGTTTCTGGTTTCATAAGGGCACTTTTAATTAATTGGCTCCTCCGTATAACGACAGCGCTATGGCATAAGCCTGTGGCGAATACAGGGGGCAAGCTCAGCTCTTCGGTGCCCCCGTCCCACCACTCTTAAACACCCGCCCGGAGGCGGCGAGTGGTGGAAACCCTCAAAGAAAGGTAACGCTGGCGGTGACGGACGCGCGCCCCCGCCATCTTCCGCACGGGCCCGTCCCCGCGGTAACGGCGGTGGGCGGGGCCTCGCACGAGCCGCAGCCACACCCCCCGCTCGGCGGCGCGGTGCACGCCGGGAACTCTAGTTCCTCCCCTCCCTGCGCCGCCATGCGAGGGGGCGGGGCCGGCGGTCACGCGCTCCCCCGCGGGCCCAAGCGGGAGTCGGCGCCGGCGCCGCGGCGCGAGGAGCCATGGCCGGCGCCGGGCGGAAGAAGCACGTGCGGTTCGCCTCTCCGGGGGAGGCGGCGGCAGCAGCGGCAGGGCCGCGCCTCCCCGCTGCGCCGCACGCGGAGGTGGCCGTGGTCGGCGGTGGCGGCTGGCGGTGCGGTGGCGGCGGCGAGGGAGCCGCGCTGCGGTGGTGCATCTCCGTGGCGCTGTGCGCGGCCTTCCTGGGGCTGGTGAGCGCGGGGAGGGGGGGAACAGGGCGGGCGGGCGGCTGGCTCCCAGCACGTGCGCCGGGGCTGCCACCGGCCGTGGGCGGGGGAAGGCGGCAAGCGAGGTTCCCCCGTTGCCCCGTGCCTTGCAGGGGATGAGCATCGCGGTGCTGGGGCCCACCTTCCAAAATCTGGCCGCCAACGTCCACAGGAACGTCAGCGACATCTACTACATCTTCGTGGGCCGGTCCCTGGGCTACCTGGGCGGGTCGGTGCTCGGCGGGGTGCTCTTCGACTGCATGGACGCCCACCTCCTCCTCGGTGAGTGCCGGGCCGGGCCGCCTGCGCCGCCGCTACCGCTGCGGCCCGTCCTGAGGGAAATGGCTCCCTCAGAAACTCTTCGGGCTAACTTTGGCTTCGCTTCGGCTTGCGCAGCCTGCGGGGGGGACGCGTCGCGTTTCTGCGGCCGTGTGGCGGTGCGGGAATCGGGGGCCTGCGGCACGTGGTGCTGCTCCCCGTAAACCGCCGCACTTGGGCTGTCGTTCGCTGTCGCGATACTCGGTTTTGTTTGTTTTCTGACACCGTGTGCATCTGGGCATTACTGCTCCACAGCGTTATCTCCAAGTGGTTGGGCTCGCTGGTCATGTTAATGGTGGTAACTGCTTTTGAACTGACCAAACCCGTGTGAGCTGACCAAAAGGTGCCTTTGGTCTGGACAAAAAAAAGTACAGCTGGATTTTTTTTTGCTTTGCATTGAGTAATATGCTTAGCATGGATCCTCTTGGAACATACAGGCTTCTATAATGTCATTCAATGAAATGCAGAAACAAAACGGGAAACTTGTGGCTTTCATTTGCACACAGGGGAAATCTCCCGCAGTCGTGCAGAGGTACGCTTCTGTGGGGAGAGCTCTGTAAAACTCTGCCCTTTCTTAAAGCTTAGCAGAAGCATTCGTTTTCATGTACGGGACAAAAGTACTGAGATTTTGACTGGAGGGCCTTAATCAAATTAGAACTTTATTTAAAGTGGAAAAGCATTAAACACTACCTGTGATGGTGGAAACTTGTGGCTCAGTTGCTCCCTAGCTATGAAAACATTTAAACTCTGTAGGAACCACAGTTTATGATCTTAACTGTTTTCTGGACACAGGCAAAACTCCAGTAGAGGCACAGGACTGCCTCGTCCTGGCAGAGCGTGACTGCTTGGCTGTCAGGTCGCTAAGAGCCACCACACTTAGCATCCAGAAATGAGGCGCTCCTTTCATGGTCATGTTAGTGTCTTGTTCAGGTAGAGGTTCTCAGAGCACACCTAAAATAGTGGAAGCCCCATCTTTTTTACTTTCAAGTGCAGTACTGGCAGTATGTGCCTTCGTGCTGTAAGTTAGGGACTAAAGCACATACAGGGGCTCACTCCCTTCTTCTTCCCATACTTTTGCTCAGGGAGGTTCAAACAGAACTGTGCCTCCCCTGAGGACTGTGTTGTAATCACGGGGTCGGTTCTGAGAATATGAGAAGGTCAATTTCCCATTGCTAGCATTTGAACTAAGGCATAGTATCTCCTGCTATCAGGAGCAATCATGTCATATAATGTGTGTCTGTCACTTCTCTCTTTTTTTTCTCCTCCTCTTGTCTTCACCTACCTCCACCAGTTCCTCTTATTTGTTCTTGTTCTTAGATGTCTTTATTTGGTCTCCTCCCTGTTCTTTATTCTCCTCCTCCAGAACACCTGTAAAGCAGGTTTCCTTTAGCCTCCTTGTACATCAGATAAGGTCAGAGTTGTCAGTGTCTGATAATTTGAGACTTTACCTTCCATCATGGAATTAATACACCTGTGGAAGTATTAAATTGAAATGGTTTAGAATTTACTTGTTTTCCTGATGTGTCATACAGGATAGCTGTCTTGTCGACAATGCTTGGAAAATGTTTCCTAATCCTTTCCAGTTGGTGGTGCTTATGGCAAAACCACAGTTTGGTCTTCTGAACCTTCTCTCATTTTTACCGTCTGAGGGCTGCCTGTAAGAGATTTTGGCTCGTATAGTTTTACCTCCTATCTTTAAACTCTTGCAATTGCTGAAACTGCTACTGTACAGAGAAAAAATTGAAGACATAATCTGTCTTTGTCAAGGAAGTTTTTAAGTACCAATGTTCAGGTGAAGAGCTGAAATGGACAACTGAGAACTTGCTGAGAAGTTACTTTTCAGCTCCGAGTGGGGCATCTGAGAAGCTGTACTTAATACACTCCATCTTTAGCTTTTTCTCGATGCAGCTCAGCATGTGAGCCTTTGAAAATGTTTTGAGGCATGTATTCCAAGTATCTTGCTACGGCTTTAGGGTTCTGGATGTTTATTTTTTCCTTGTTTGTTGTCGGTTTTGTTTGGAATTAACCTAAATTCTTAATTACATCAATCCCCATTGATCTTTTAAGTATCTGCCCCACCTATGCTCAAGCATTGATTTGAAAAGTAATAGTGAAGTCTGAAGTAGCACATGCTTTCTAAAATCCTAATGCTGTATATTCAAGATATTAATTGCAGGTTATTGAAGGTGATTATAAGCACGTTATCACAATTATTATGAAGGTGATTATAAGCATAGAATTTAACAGCTGAACTTCCTCCCAAATTGTAAATAATTTCCATCCGCTAAAAAATATTTTTTGAAATGGCATGTTGTAAGTGTAGTTAATAATAGCAAAACTAATACAGTTAATGAATAGCAGCTAAATTTATGATGAGAAATTTTGTAGTTCTGTCTCTTAAAACTCCAGAAATCCCTGGGAATACATCCCTCATGTGAGAACAGAATATAAATGAAAGTCAGCGTTTTTATATGGCAGTTGCTTGTTGGCCAAGGTGCAATCACTTTATAGGATTTTAAGAGTTTGGTGATTTAGGTGCTTTTACAGTGGAGCCAAATGTGATGCTCTGTAGTTCTCAGAGGGAAAACTTCATACCGTTCCAAAACACATTTTACTTCTTTTGTGGTAAAGTAACATTTCTAGATTAGAAGTTTGCAGAAGATACTGAATTAGCATTTCTAAATCAAAAGTTTGTAGAAGACTTCTTAGTGTTCTAGCAGCAGATGCTACTACTCCCTTTGCAAATAAAGCTTTAGCAAAGCAGGTTTTTAATGTAGTGTTTATATTCTGATGAAAATCACTTTTCTAAGTAAAAAATTATTCTGTTGAACTTTCTAGCTGCTTCTGCTAATCATGAGTTGAGGTAGTTAGGTTACATCACCTATGAGGATTATCTGTAACTTTAATAGTGATGAATGTATTTGTATTTCTTGGTTTGCTGTATGTTTTAATGGAAACCGTAGTATTGGGGTTTTTTTTAACCTTTCCAGCGTTATCCATGTTTGGAACAACGGTTGGTCTTTATGGGATACCCTGGTGTAAGAAATCCCTGCTGTTAACTGTCTTGATGTCAGTCATTGGAGCTTCCATGGGAATTCTAGACACAGGTAAGGGACCATGTGGTCCGATAGTTCCTTCACTGAAGTGTGGAAACTTACTTCAGGCTCACCAAAACTGTTGCTGATATTTCATTTGAATTAAAAGAGGGGAGCTGTTTTACCTGGCCGGGATTCTTGGATTATTCTGATCCTGAGACTTCCAGTGTTTGTGTCTGTGTAACAGGCCTTCCTTAAGGGGCTTGGGGAGCTGTGTCTCTCTTGCTTCCTGGAGAAGATCAATACACATTTCAGTGGGCAATTACAGGCGTAAAGAAAGTGTCACGTGCTCTTTAAACAGTGTTTTCTTTAAACTACTCACACAGGAAGCTAGTCGGGTTATGGTTCGTTAGTGCCAGCTGGAACGAAGTTAGTCCTGAGCAAGCTCTGGTATTTGAGAGATTCTCACCTTGCTGTGTTGGGGAGTTGGCCACCTAAACCTGGCCAGGTGGTGTTTGGGGAGTCACAGAAGACATTTACTGCCAGAGCTCACCTACAGCACCATGTCGTCCATCTCCCTGAATTAAGGAATATTTGCTGCCCTTGTCCAGCCTCGCTCAGGTGTTTTGGAATACAGATTTATTCTGCACCCCAAACTGAAGGTCTGTGGCATGTGGATACTGCAAATGGCCTGGAAAAATCACTTGTGCTGGAAACCTGTTGAAAACCAATTTCTTAGTAGAGGCTTCTTATTGGAGGAAGATCTGCCGGTGAAGTTGCAGAGCAGATGTCTACAGGTGCGGTTGGAAAGGTCAGTTACACCAGAGGTATGCAAAAGAAACTTCCACAGAAATCGGTTCATTGGGCCTGGCTTAGAAAGAGCGAGGTAGTGATGGCTGGCTGTAGCAGGCAGTTTGGATCAGGAGGCGAGGCCACGGCAGGAGACCTGAGCACACTCGGAGACGACTGGGTAGCGCTGGCACACTTGCAGATGGGGATCAGGAAACAACCAAAAATCGGTCAGCGGTGGAGAGTTCTGGCTTTGCTGTAGAAGGTGGTGGTGAAGCCCCAACAGGCGGCCACTCACCTGGCACCTCTCTGGTGACGTGCCAGCAGTGTGCTGGCTTTCCTGGCTTACTGAGGGAGCCTGGGGTTACTTCCTAGCCAGTAAGGTACTACTGGATCCGGTTGATCAGCTTCAGGGCAGGCTTATTTCTGCATAAGAGCTGGCTAATGAATGAGCCTAGCTGGCCAAACAGCTCTGGAAGCATCCCAGCCAGGGCCTGGTTTCGGTGGCTTGGCTGGTGGGGAACACAGAGGAGTGATGGCCGCACACATGAACCATCAGCCGCAGTTCTGTGGAGCTTGAGGGAGCTCTGTTAACGCTAAAGAGAGCGTGATAGAGGATCCGGTAGGGAAAAAGATGGCTTTGCATGGCCCAGGTGGTGCTAAATGACCTGAGTGCAGAGGTGTATTTGCTGCCTCCAGTAGGATCATTATACAGGGCACTTGGTTTAAAAATTCTTCATATGGGAAAATCCTCTCGGCTTATTGTAAAAATGTCTTCAGCGGGTGGGTGTGCTGCTTGGAAGTGAGACCTTTGAGGCAGGGAGATTTCCCAGCAGGAGAAACCGAACAAGGCAGTAGAGTGTAACTGAATTAATTTGGAAGAGTGTTAGTGCTACATGACAAGGGTTGCTGTACTGTGGCACAGGAATTTGATTACTGTTCTTATTTTCCTGCATTCTTCTCAGGGACTACTTAAAAACGTCTCTCTGAGATGTTATTTTCTAGCATTATTGTTGATCTGAGGATGTTGTAGTTTGGTCTCTGCAGCGGTATTATTGTAAACCTTTCTGCTTCTGGAAATCGCACCAGTCATTTGAACGCAGGTGGGGTAGTCCCAGCCCAGCAGAAGTAAGCGATTCTTGATGTTTCCTCGGTTGTCATTTAATGAGACCTCTGATTCTTAGCGTTGTGCCTTGTTGCTTTTAAAATGTAGAGAAATGAGAAGCAGTTAAATTTGTTCTCTTGAAAAAATGCTGAAAAATGTTGCAAATTGTCAAGCAGGGTAATTAAGGACAGCCCTTGGTGCTGGATTAAGCCACTCCGTGTCTCTTCATTTTGACAGCTGTGACTGCCCTCCTGAAGCTCAAGTAACCACATGGGTTGAAGGTACTTGCAGGCAGAATTTCAGTTAACTACAGTTTTGTGCATTGTATTTACAAAACCTGGTATTATTGCAAATTTAATTAATAATACAGGTTGGTTATGGGGTTTGTTTTGGTTTGGTTTTTAACCAATATCTGGTTTCAGACTAAAATGACCGTATCTCCTGTTCTCCATTCTGCAGGTGGCAACGTACTGGCGCTGAACACCTGGGGAGCAGAGGCTGGGCCACACATGCAGGCCTTACACTTCAGTTTTGCTGTCGGTGCGTTTGTGGCTCCGATCCTGGCTAAAATGGCCTTGGGAGACCCCGAATCGAAAGACCTTCCAGTAGCTGAAAAGACAAACCAGTCTGTCCCGAGGTCTGTGCCGACAGCATCAGCTGCGTCAGCTCTGTCGGCACTGAAACGCCATCTCGGTGCAGATTTTTTGTGGTCCTATGTTGTCATAGGAACCTACCTCCTGTTGGTTTCTTTCTTCTTTTTTATTTTGTATTCAAAGGGCAGCTCAGCTCGAGACAAATCAAAGGCTTCTCTGCAGAAACACACATTTGCCAAATACCACTATGCCCTTATTATTCTCCTGTTCGTATTCTTCTTCTGCTACGTGGGAGCGGAGGTCACTTACGGCTCTTACATATTTACCTATGCAAAGGTCTTTGCTGAGATGAAGGAGAATGAAGCAGCTGCTTTGAATTCCGTCTTCTGGGGGGCGTTTGCCGCTTGCAGAGGAGTGGCAATATGCTGTGCTGCTTGCTTGTACCCTGGCACCATGATCCTGCTGAGCATCATAGGCTCTGCTGTCGCCTCTTCGTGCCTGGCCTTCTTCGCCAAGTACCCAGCCTCGCTGTGGGCTGGAACCGCTGTGTACGGAGCGTCGATGGCCACCATCTTTCCCAGTGGCATTTCCTGGATAGAGCAGTACACAGTTGTGCAAGGAAAATCGGCTTCTCTGTTTGTGATTGGCGCCGCGCTGGGCGAGATGTGCATTCCTGCCGCCGTGGGGTATTTTCAAGGCAGGTTTCACCACGTTCCTGTGGTTATGTACACTGCCTGGGTGACTTCTGCAATGACTGTTTTACTCTTCCCTCTGATGTACAAATTGGCCAGCTCTCCCGGTGAGAGCGACTTGAAAGAGATGAGTGAGAGTGAGGACCGGAAAGCTTTGTTGTCAAACTCGGGGCTTAATGAGGATGAAGAGGATGAGGAGGATGGGGGGGAGTGGAATGAAGCAGACTTTGAGGTAATAGAAATGAATGACACGCTGAGAAACTCTGTGATAGAGACCTCCCGTAAGATACCAGAGGACTCTCCAGCCACAGTCGCTCTCCAGCCCCATCTGGACGATGTATTGTGTGGTTCTCTGGTGGCTGCTGGTGGCTCTCCTGGGAGAAAAAATGGGCACGTTGACCGGGAGAAGAATGACTAAAGGAAAAGCTGACTTTGTTGTCTTTGAAGGGAGATGCAGTGGAACTGTAGCTGCTCTTGTAAGGTGGTTCAGGAATCCTTTCATAGTGGCGCAGAGCTCGGCATATTCATTTCTGTTTGTCCGGCCCGTTCTCCTCTTCCAGTCTGCAGCGGTGTGTCTCGGAGTGGGAGAGTCCACCGTGCCGTGAATGGGGTAACGTGACAAAACGTGTAGACTACACTGAAAATGTGAGGTGTGCATTTAATATACGCTGTAATAAGAACTAAGTAGGAAAGAAGGGGACTCCTCAGACGGCTCAGTTTTTTGGGAGTGGGTGGAGGGTGCAGTTCTGAGGTGCTTGGTCACAAAATGTTCTCATGAGAGAGGAGAGAAATCTGTTATCATCTGTGATGCTGAGCTTGCTTATCTGGTGAGAGAAGAATGTTTCTACTGCATTGCAAGTTTGCGTGTGATGTAAACCAGGAAATCAAGTCAAATTTCAGGTGATGCCCAGCGGCTGTATATCGGCTCGTCTGCTGGCAAACCAGGTGATGTCCTGGTTCTGTCACTAAAAGACGAGAAAAAATTAAAAATTAATTTTTAGGAGTGGAACCATGCCTTTGGGTCCTTTACCAGCAGTGTATGGGAAGGGGGACAAAGTGGGTCATAATAATCTGCTGTAATGCTTAACTCCGATTTACTAGTTGAGCAGGGGGGGACAAATCTGAATAGCCTGAAGTACTTGTGATTGTACTTGTGATTTTAATTACTGCACTACCACTAAAATCAAGAAAGTTATGAAGAAGATTATAAAAATTATATATAAACAGATCACTTAATATATGGTATTGACTAAGGGTTGTGATATTTTAAAGTCAGTTGTTTAAATTAAGTTTGTAACAACTTTTCTGGCCTCCTGTACCAATGTGATGTGTTTAACATCGTGATGCGTTAAAATGAAAATTTGAAAATGAAAATTTGAAAACGAGAGGGAATTACTGGTGAGACAGTAATTCTTTCAGGTTGTACTGCATGATCACTGGCACCTTCCCAGCTGCATTTGGTCCCGTTTGGGTTTTGTTGCCTGGGGTGGTGACTTTACAGGCAGACGTTTCTCAGTGGAGCAGGAGTGGTTTGTATTTGAGGTTTATTGCTGGAAGACCTGGGAAGGACCTGTCATGCCAGGAGCCTCCCCAGTAAGAGAAAAAAAAAAAAACAAACCAGCAGCTAATGACAAAAATCCGACTCTGAAGCAGTAGTCTTGCAGTTTGTCTACTTGACTCTCCAAATTTGTAGGCTAAGTATTTTTTTTAAGGCTGTATGATCAGAATGTGCTCGTTTGGGGTTTTTTTTTTTTTAACTTTACTTTGCACTTTTATTAGTAGTTTTCTTGCAAAGCAGTTTAATTTACTAACAAAAGAGCTCTAGATGTAACACAGCACAGACCCTGAGCTGTTCAGTGTATTTTCAGGTCTGTCTTTGTTCCCTCTCTTGTCCTCTGAGTGTGCGACTTGGAACCCCGTGGCTTTTTCCTTTCTTCTGAGAAGTTAGTAAGAAGCAGGAATCAACTTGTAGTGAAAATGTATAACGTTTTTGCATCTTGCCATGTTGAAGGGCCTCCCTCTCCCTCTGTCGTCAGCACTTTAAGGCCATTGTGGTTTTGCCTGATTCCTTTTTTTCTTGCATGTGTACGTGCACTCCCGTGGCATCTTTTCCAGTGCAATGCATGAACCTGCACTTACTTAAACATACGGCCTTGGTTCACTTGCTACACAAGGGTTCTCTTCTTTGCTTAAAGTAATGGTAAATGCTTTTAAATATCAAGCCCAATCCCGTTCTAGGTACATGTGACAGCATTTGCTCAACACAAGTAAGCCCGTACAGCCGCGTGTGGTTAGTTCGGTTCATACGAGAACAACCGACGTGGTGTGGCAGAGGCAGCAGCAGCGGCGTCCGTGCGGGCAGATGAAGCCTGCGGGTCTCCAGCTGCCTTTGCCCCTTTGCCCTCCTGCGCGCCGCAGTAACAACTGCTGTGTGTGCACGGAAAGTAGGGAGCGGTACCCGATGGTCCGGACAAACCCCACTGGTGGCTGTGGAGGGGGACGTGGTAATTGCTTCTGCTCTGCTTTTGCAGGAGGGCCCGGGCCCCGCCGGGGAGGTCCCAGGTTTCCTTTGGCAGAAATCGGCTTGGGTGCAGGACAAACAACAAAAGATACGGAAATGGCTCTGTGGCAGCTCCCCGGTGTAACTGCGATCCATAGGCTTTACCTGAAGTGACAGCGATGACAGTGAGGTGAAAAGGTTTCCCCATACGTGAGAGCATGTTGCCAGAAGAAAACTGGTTTAAGAAATGCACCTGGCAACCAGGAAGGTTTTTAAATAATCCCCAATTCATATGGTGATTTTTGGAATGAAATTCCAAATTGGAATGTCCTGTAAGTCAGATTGTTCTCAGGGAGAGTTAATGTATCTTGCATAATCAAGTACTAAAAAACCAGAAAAACGCAATTAAAGCCACATGGGGAAATATGCAGTAACCTCTCTGAACCTTATCTACTTACTGCTTATATATACACACTTACTTGTGGTTCCGGCTGATGTCTTCCCAACAAATGCAAAAATACTGTGCAAAACACAGATTTTTTTTTTTTTTTTTTTTTCACTGGCTGTTATTAATTCCTGTGTGAGTCACTTGAATTCAGCCCCATTTTCCCCCTAAAAAGCAGGCGGCCTGTGTAGTAGGAGTGGAGCACAATCCTGGAGTGCCAAGGTAAGAGCAGCCTTTTGCCAAAAGTAAAGGATCCAAAAAGCAGCAGCAGGAAGATAGAGTGGAACTCAGCTAATCATCTGGAGTGGTACTGTGCAGAATCCCATCTCACTGATAGGTGGAGGCCTCTGTCTGGATGGCATCTAAATTTTGAGTCATCTTGGCGACCACTTAGAGCCTCAATTCTGGCCTCAAACTTGAAATGGAATATACTTACAGACCCTGTTCTCCTTTTCCCCTAAAAGCATGCTTTTGATAGCGGGGGCTGCCCTTTAATGAAAACGAAATGTTGAAACAGTTTAAGATTAAAACAGATCGAGGAAATTTCCAATGCTGAGTCCAGCTCAGAGCAGTTCTAGACCTCCTTGATGTTCAAGGCTGTAGCTGTCCTAGTTGTTGGATTTTGGTGTTCCTTAAGGCTTGTTCTTAGACAATGAATGTTAATGTTTTTTCACATTTAAATTTCCTTCCAAAGTAAACTGCTTCCTGGCATATACAGTTAAAGTGAGGATCTATGTACAGTGCAGATCTATTTACAGTGCCTTTTAAGTTACAGATCCTCCAGAAAGCTTAAACACTTAAACTTAGATGTTATGGGCTGAAATTACTTGAAGTAAACTGTATGACTTTACCATTGCCTTGCTTATGCTAGAAAGGTCACCTCTGTGTTGAGGACAAGAGCTGTGGTCCATGGATGAGGTATCTGAATCTAGTAAGGATCCTATTTTTATCCACAAAACCAGGAATGGGTTGAGGATGAGCATTTCCCCATTTACGCCGGTGTTAAAGGTAACCCCTTGCAGTTAAGTGTCATTCAATGTTTTTATTTATTAATATTTATCCCCAAAGCACTGCCAAATGCTGGAAGCACGTTCATCCTGGCATTTGCACTTTGATTCTGTACATGACCAGTGCTGGCATGTCAGCGTAGGCAGTTTTGTGCCTTGATGGTTTTTTTTTTTTTTTCTCCTAGCTTCTTTGCATAAAAGCGCAGCGCAATCCATGGATGTTCTATTGTATATTTAATAGTTTTTATTCTGCTTGGTGTTGGGTTTACATTGTACGGTATAATGTGAAATTTCATAGACTGACTAGTATCTTGAATGTAATAAATTCTTAATTGGAGAAGGCACTCAGGTTCCTTGATGTAAATAAAGTTTTGTTCTATTTTTCAAAGCTACTCTGGACTTGTAAATTTTAAATTTTCTCCTCTTTTGACTAATGGAAAACTGGAAAGGTTTCTCTTCTGGTCTGGGGAAGGCCGCCAAGAATTGATACCGAGGTTTTAGATCCCAAAGGTTAAGCTGGAAATGGAGTTGTGGATTCTTACCTCTTCCTTGAGCAGTCTTGTTTACATTGCCCTTTGTGTGCCACATGAGGGAACCAAAGGTGGCTGCAGTTGAGGGTAAATATAAAAAAAACATGTAACTTTTACCATATCATTTTATTCAACTTTAATATGGTTTCCATTATTAACTTCTAAAACAAAATGATTTCCAGTTTAGAAAACAATGCACTGACCACATAATTCCTTTTCCATTTTATACAGTTATACAAATATTCTAAATACACATTTTGTCAAGATGGTGGCAAATAAGATTTAACTGTACAGTACATAAGGAAAGAAAATATTTTAAGCATATTTAGAAGCAATAGAAATGTCTATACAAAACAAGCAAAAATGGAATAAAATTTTATATTTAAAGTATTGCAACAGTCCCACAGGTTTGTAACAAAAATGTCTTTGCACAGTTCCTCACAATGCCCCATTAATAGCTAAAGCAAGACAGCAATTTTTAGAAAATAATGTTTCAAAATGCTACACGTGATACTACTGCTTGCACAGTCTGATCAAAATAACAATCTACTTGGAGTCAAGCAAAACTTAGGAGGAGATATACCAACCAACTTTAAAATTATCTGTATAAAAGTCATTGCACATTATTTTACTCAGTTGTTTGAAAAGTAAAAAAGTGTATTTACAAAATATTTCGCAGACAAAATTATAAAGTGAATGGATAATATATAAGTAACACGTCTTGATACCGACAGTTCGAGAACACACACTAATGGTTTTATCGTTTCAAGAGGTTTTCAGTGCTCCTTCCTCCAGGAAGTAAACTTGACTTCTACTTTGAAATGGATTTACAAGATGTTACACAGAGCTATTTCAACATCAGCGTTATAAAACAGTATGTTAGAAACACGAAAGAAGGAAGAAATTTGTACATCTTAAAAAGCTATTCATAGATCAACAAGTGTATTTTTTTTTTTAATTTAGTTAGGATAAGCGTTCATTATTCTTCAGATAATAAACCCAACAGTTAAAATGGAAATCCTGGACTAGATGAGAATCGAAAAAGCACCATGCACAATAGTCTTAGTGTGGTAAACACTGGAAAAAAAAAAAATAGCACCTGGAATCCTGTAACACAGATCATTTAAAACTGGTCGAGTAGCTGGCGAAGATACGGTGCCTTTGACAGTTCTCTGCTTACTCTGGACAGCTTGAAGAGTACTGGACAGTTGAGGGAGACACACTGGATCTGTCGATCAAAGCAGCCTGTACAGTTCTTGCATATCTAGATGACATATAAAACAGCAAACCAGATTATTCTAAAGTTAACACAAGCCAAGGCACAAATCACTTGGGACTCCTAAGTCTCAACTGTGTATCGGCAGACCAGGCACAGCCCTACCAGCACCAAGCTTTTCCCCAGCACAGAGGGATCCATCCAGAGCAGCTCCATTCTCTCCTGCCCCTGACAGGCCGCTCATTTTGCTGCTGGAGCCTGGCCGGCAGGCGTCACCCGCTGGGAACTGGGCACAGACCAATGTACAGCTCAGGTTTCAGCCCTGCTAATTAAGTTCTACTTGTACGTGGTGGTACTTGGAAAAATAAGGTAGTGAAATTGAGTGGATTTAAAAGTCTGTTATATTCATGGTAACCTGACTCTGTATAAAAGTTTCCTAGCGAAAGAAGACAAGACTGTTATTTGGCACTTACTGTCTACGCAAGAAGGGACTTACTTAATAACTAAACTACTCCTGTTTCAAGATAAGCTTCAATTAGAGTTTTACTTTCCAAGTCAGAGTTAATCAATCCCAAGACAGAAACACAGAGGCAGGCAGGTTCCACTGCTCTCCTCCTTCACGGAACTACTCATTAATGTAATTAATGCTGCTTGAAAGTACTTTTAACATGAGATACCTGATGGCATAAAATAGGAGCAGGCACAGTTTTACCAAAGGAAAACTGAAGTCCCCTGCTTTGCTCTTTTATTTTTAATCCTTTCCAGCATCTGCCATGCCCAACAGTTTTTCAAAAAACTCAGAAATTTGATTCCAGCCACACTTGTGTTTTGTAACATCAAAATGTTACAAAATGTTATCCTACTGCTTGCATAGGTTGAACAACAAGACACAATCATACCCTTTGCTTTTAAAATGGGTTCTTCTTTCCATGCTAAAATTATTTGGGCACCAGCAGCCTTCTCAGCCAGACCTGTATCAGCACTGAATCCCTGCAGCCCAGGAACTCCAACTGGCACTAGCTGGAGAGGAGCAGCCCCTCCTGGCCAAGTCCCACAGGCGGCACCATCAGAGGATGCCAGTCCTCTGACCTGCAACCGTGACCAAAAGGAACAGGATTTAAACAGTTTGTTCCAGGTTCGTAACCACCAGAAGAACCTCAGAATTAAGTCTACCCTCGTTCTTTCAGAAGAGGCTGTGGCTGGTTTGAATGCAAGGGACCAAACTAAATGGTACTTGAGACACTTTCTACGTTCAGTTTGTGTATAGAGAGGGGAGAAGTCTATGGCCTTAACCTATGGCATGTAATTTTTAAGTGCGTTTTAAAATAATGTACCGTTCAGCGTTGTATCAGTTTTCTGCTGGCTCTGGCATGTTTATAATCTAGGAGAGCCAAGAATGTAAGCTGTGAAGGATATGTACATCTTCATATTAAAATAAGACAGATGCTCTTACAGGGAGGCTGAGTGGTCAAACGCTGACTAGGACGGGATCCCAGGCCTTGCCGACCTGTTCCATGTTGCAGGGACAAAAGAATGTTCTGATCAAACCCACTGATCCTTCGGTGGGGCTGGACCAATCTGCCAAGTTCTGATTTATTCCAGAACAAAAGCCATGTAAAAGGTTCGGAGTACCACGGGAAAACGGCAGAACATGCATCACCTTCTTTTACTGCCATTTACAATGCAGATCAGAGCAAATACTACAAAATACAGCAAGAAATAGGAGTCCACACCTTAGTAATGCAATATTTATGAACAGTGAATTATAATGGTTTTCTAGCAACGGAGCCCCATGGGAACCTATCAAATCAGTGCCCAGACTATAGGAACATTTATATCCTGGCAATTGAGACAGGTCTTTTAAGCGATTCACGTGCTAGTGCTAAAAATCAATTTTAACAAAAATATTTATTAATTATAAAATACACCAGTACAAAAATTAGGTGAGGATATGTGTAAGTCTCTGCAAGGGGAGGCATTGTGCTTTGCTATAATATATTAGTGAGCACAGTCAGCCACCCTCTTAACTGACTTCTAGCTCAAGGGAAAAAAAACAGCTTGGAAAATTCCTACCGAGAGCAAAGGTAACAAGAAAACCCCCAAGCTAAAACACGTCTGAGTTATACATATAAATAAATAAATCTTCTGGGACAAATGTTTTTGTTACTGAACATCATCAGTTATTTTAATACAAAAAAAGATGAATCTTTCATACTTTTACCACTCTCCATCACAGTCATAAAAAGGCACCTACAAACCACGTTAGATACCCTTAAAAAAAGAAGAAAAGGAGATCTCCCCTCCTTTGCCTTCAGTTTTACGCAAATCTAAGGAGACCAGCTGCTGTGCTGCCTTCAACAGCCACGGGAAAAGCAAACAAGCTCTAACACGTTTAACACCCAGACTGTACTTCCCGTTTCTGCCGGGGGCGTTCAGTTACACGCCGCTTTGAAATTTCAGCCCCTATCTTTGGCTGACGCACATCTGACAATGCTTTAATCTTACCTTGACCAGCTGTTCGTGCTTACGCTCCAGCTCTCGGATTTCTTGGTTGAGAATCACTGCCACATGCTGTGGCTGGCTTCTGCATTTATTACAGATCCCATACTGGGTCAGTTCATCACACACGGGACAGTGTAAGGTCGTGAAATACTGGGAGATTGTGCCTTTGCATCCTTCTAGCTCACTGCGGGCAGTTGAGGCAGCTTTTTGAATCTGTTAAAAAAATAATTAAGAGGTAACGAACTTTCAAGAGAGCAGCTCACCTAGATTACGTAGCCTCTTTTTTTTAAAAGGAAGTGCAACACAGCCTGCAGGGCATGGGTTCATACACAATGCATTAGCATAGATCGCATCACTCTGAAGAGCAGAGCACTTGCCCTGAAGCGATGCACTAAACAGAGCCCACCCACACCTACTTCACAGGGAATCTCACCAGAAAAGAGAAAGAGTAGCCAAAGAAATCCTCAGCCACGTGCTAAATTCCTGATCTCATCTCAAACTCCACCTCCTGCAGTTGTTCCTTTGTAAGTGGAGGACAAGGGGCAATGGGTGCAAGCTGGAACACAGGAGGTTCCACATAAATATGAGGAAAAACTTCTTTACGGTGAGGGTGACCGAACACTGGAACAGGCTGCCCAGAGAGGTTGTGGAGTCTCCTTCTCTGGAGACATCCAAAACCCGCCTGGACGCGTTCCTGTGTGATATGGTCTAGGTAATCCTGCTCCGGCAGGGGGATTGGACTAGATGATCTTTTGAGGTCCCTTCCAATCCCTAACATTCTGTGATTCTGTGATTCTGCTCATCTACTTCATGTCCAAACGTGGCCTGGCTGCAGCCCCAGTGGCTGCCTTCCAGATCCTGCCTCCCCTCGAGTTTCTGTGCTGCTGCAGTCCTGGTCACAGAGCTGCCACTGCCCTTTGGTCCGTGGCTCTAGCTCATGCTCCGATTTCCCCGGACAAAGCTCCACCACTGCTCCCTCACCCAGGGAAGTTCGTTCTCTGCACTCGCTCCTGGTGCTGCATGACTTAAGCTTTGTGCTATCCTTCACTCTCCCGCTTCAAACACCCAGCTTTGCTCCCCATCACCTCCTCAGTGCTCCCTGGCCTTGCAGAAAGTCAGGGCTCTTTTTGCCTTTTTAGAGCAGCTTGTTGGAGATACTTAAGGGAAATGTCACAGTCCCATCGGAAGGGCAGAGAAAAGAAGCAGAACGGAAGTCAGTCAAGGCTATATTAAAAGTCTGCAGTGGGAAACATGATGTACTGCTCTGCTGCTGAAGCCTACACTAAGCAGAGTAACCAAATCACGCAGATACACTTTCACTATCCCTTTTTGTCAGAGGAATCATGAACTAAAATCCAGCTATCTAACACTTCTCTTCCTGCATCTCAATGATTTCTCTAACTTTTAGGAAAGTCAGTTTTGGAAGTAATTAGTTTAAATTTTTAAAAAAATGTTGCTGCTGCCTGGGCATTACCACCTTTTCTATAAACAGGAAAGATCGTCAAAACATCTCGGAAAATCAGGAGTTCCAACATCTACGATAGAGAGATTTAAAAGGTGGTACAACCAAATAGATGCATATACAAGTACTGCTAAAAATATACAGTTACAGCAAAATATTCTTTTAAACTACAGAAGGGGTCAGAAAATAGAAGATGACAGTGTGATCAACCCTGCACAGAAGAGCTGGCTGAAAAAATAGTGAAAAAAAACATACAGAAGATCTAAGAATCAAGCCTGACCTAATGTTTGGCCATCAAACACTGCCTTGTAAAATAACCTTTGCTGTTACCTCATAGAAACCTCATTCCATTAAAAGTCACAACAAACCCAAACACTGTATAGATGCACCGCGTTTGTAATCTGTTTTCAAACACTCACCCGTGGCAACTCATGGTACCAGCTGAAGACGTCTACCCCAATAAGCGAGAACACCCTAGCCAGCGGTGGCAGAATTTGTTTGGTGATGTAGTAGGTAGCGTTCAGCCTCAGGTTGGGATCCTGCAGGACTTCAATGGGCCGTCTCACCAGCTGTATCAGGGGCAGCCCGGGCATGCCGTACACAATGACATAGGGCACTCGCTCCCCAACTCGTGGTTCGGAGCGGCGGTCATAGGCAAGCATTCTCCTGTTTAAAAATAGCCTTTATAATGCATCCAGAGACAAATTCAGAGTTATTTAATTTGCCTGTAAAGTTCCCTGTCTGGTTAGATTAGTAGCTCTCCCGATGACTGAAGTTAGTGTCTATTATGGAGCATAGGACTTAAGTTGTTTCATTTTGAATTTGCCTCATGATCAGATCCAAATTTTAGAACCTGGAACATGAGCCCTAAAGATATGTCCTATTTCAGGTCACTTGGATTTGCATGCAGATTGCTTTCTAGCTACCCCTTCTTTAAAGGAATATTTTAATAAAGAGCAGCCAGGGTCCTAAACAGAGCTAAAGTATCAGAAAGCAAAGGACTATTCACAGTCTGAAGCAGGTATAAATCCAGGACTTGAATTTAATTTTATTTTAAAAGCACGGCTTAATTTGAAGACATTTTATATTAAGCAAGGAGGCAAAATGTGCCAGCTCACATTATCTACTACTGATAAACAATGTCAACAGGATGAAATATTAACTTTAAGTACAGTACTTTTTAAAAAATGAAAAACTATGCCTGGTAATATATTTCACAGCACTGAGAGACATCACTATTACGATTTTTAACATATCTAATATCTGTAAGTGATGGACAACCTTGGAGAGTCGAGCCCTTGTACAAAAACCAAAGCGTAAGTAACAGCAGCGAACACACCGTTAACAGCGTCCTGAAAAGAGACCTTACTGTTGAATGTGTGGCTCATTCCAGGACTACGAAACGTCTTCTAGGACTATCTGATGCCTGATCTCTCTTCACACACAGAAAAAAGTCAGAGCCAACTGCTGCAACAATATCTGAAGGAGACACCTCACTGCTACCCATAACTTGGCAGTACAAAGGTCAAGTGAGAAAGTATCTACGATTAGCACTTCTTAACCTCATTACCTGGTGATTTCCAGGGCTGGTACACAGGATCCAGGTCTGTAAGCTGAGCTCCCTCTGTACTCTTTTGCAAAGATGAAGTCTTGCATGCTGGCTTTTCCTTCCAGTAACTTCATGCATTGATTCTGAACGTACTGTTTGATCTGACTTATGTCCCGTGTTTCAAATAGCAGCTTGATAGAACACTCAAGTATCTTTACAACCAAAGGAGAAAGGTAAGAAAAACATGTATGTTTAACTAAAAAATAATTAATTCCAAATAATTAAGTAAATTATATGAAAATATTAATACACTGCTTAGAAAAAGTATCAGTTGTGAACTTGAATGTTAATATGACAAATGGTTGCCTTCTCTTCCACTCAAAGACATTCACAAACACATTGCTGGACAACTTTTTCTCAGTTTGAACATCTTTCATTACATTATTCATATTCCAGCACTAAGAATGTTTCAAAAATTACAGAGGTTTTCCAGAGTATGAGAATGCATTTTTTCCCCGTCATCTAAAATGTTTTGCCATGACCTTCTGACCACCTCAACAAACAAAAGAATTGGGATTAAAAAGAAAAATGGAAGTAAATCCTCCTAAGTGGTTACCTTTCTTACTGGGATAAATTTGTTTTGACTTGATTGAGAGCCTTTTCTTTTAAACCCTCCAATACATTGCTTAAAATAAACAGGCAAGGAGCTAAACTATATTTATGTAAGCTCTTTAGCAGACACATCAATGTGCCTCACTCATCTTGGAGTAATACTTACTTCCCGTTAAAGTGAACTGGATCAAGAATGGTCTTCTAGAGAACTTATATGGGGCTGAGGCCTTTTTATGGGGTTTTTAGGGGCTGAAAGATACTAGTTTGGATGGAAATTGCAAGTCCTTGTAATACAGTGCAAGATCTTCACTTTCTCTTTCAAACGGCTCATACCAGAAAAACAAAGTCCCAGACAACTCACAGCTCAGACAAATATAGAATAGAATAGACTATTTCAGTTGGAAGGGACCTGCAATGATCATCTAGTCCAAATGCCTGAGCAATTCAGGACTGACCAAGCCAAAGCATGTCATTAAGGGCATTGTCCAAATGCCTCTTAAACACTGACAGGCTTGGGGCATCAACCACCTCTCTAGGAAGCCTGTTCCAGTGTTTGACCACCCTCTCAGTGAAGCAATGCTTCCTAATGTCCAGTTTAAACCTCCTCTGGTGTAGCTTTGAACCATTCACATGCATCCTGTCACTAGATACCAAGGAGAAGAGATCAGCACCTCCTTCTCCACGTCCCCTCCTCAGGAAGCCGCAGAGAGCAATCAGGTCACCCCTCAGCTTCCTTTTCTCCAAACTAGAGAAGCCGAGAGTCCTTAGCTGCTCCTCATAGGACATCATCCCTTCCAGCCCTTTCACCAGCTCTGTTGCCCTCCTCTGGATGCATTCAAGGACCTTCACATCCTTCTTAAATTGTGCAGCCCAAAACTGCACACAGTACTCAAGGTGAGGCTGCACCAATGCTGAATAAAGCGGGATAATCACCTCTTTTGACTGCCTGGTTATACTGTGTTTGATGCACCCAAGGATGCGGTTTGCCCTCTTGGCTGCCAGGGCACACTGCTGACTCAACCAGCACCCCCAGATCCCTTTTATACAAAATATATTAACATATATTAAATATATGATGAAATAACAGTATACTATCATTTCATTCAGAAAGAAATACGTAAGTATTTTACCTTGGAAACAGCAGGACAGGAGTCCCTTCGGACTGTCTCTATGCCTTTTGCATCAAATACTGGGTCCTTCTGGTCCAGTGTTTCATACATGTAACCCACGTACCTCTTTTTAGTTTGCAGGACACATGGCAAGTAGACCTGGAATGTTTAGAAAGAAGACAGCCCAATCTGGCATGTGTTGGGAATATAAGGTGGCTCTGAACACAGCGGGTTTCCTATGGACCACTTTGCTTTTAAGATCATTAAACCCAATAAACTAGATCAAAGGACTGTTGAAGGATGGCTGAGGAAGCTGGGATTCAGTGGTGCTCCATTCTTAAATCACTTTATATTTCACTAGCTGTAAAAGCTAAGCAACCTGAAGCTCAGATGAAAAGTGACACACAGTATAATTTATTTTGAGTACCTTTGCTCTTCTGGATTGCATCTGTCAGCATTTTTAACCTAACTGTATTATATCTCTTTCTTAAAAAGACAACAACTTCATTTTAAATATCAGAGAAGAAAACTTTCCCAGCAGAAGTAGTGGCTTTGAACTTCATCTAATTATGAGGTGCCTAAAATCAGCTAGTATCTTGCTTTGGGGAAAGCATGCTTTTCAAATGCCTACGCTTTGAGAATGGTTTCCTCATGAATGGCTTTTTAGGGTCATAGTCTCTTTTGCTTGTTTTCTCCAACCTCTTATTTCATTCTTGATTGTGTCAGTATTCCTTAACCAGTTTTAACAGAAAGAATGGGGAACAATTTCTTCCCAATATTACTACAATAACATGACATCTTCCTGGCTCTCACAGAAGAGGGAGCAGGGAGTTTAGATTGCCTCAGGCTGAAGAAGGTCCTGAACATAGGTGTCCCACTTCTTGAACAGATGCTCCAGCTTTAAGGCATTTTCCTCTTCCTGTGCTAGGAAGCTATCCTAGGAGACTACTCAGTATTTTGACCCACAGGTGAATAAGGGCACTCAAAGTGAAGCACTGGGACATACCTGAAGCACATGTATATCCTTGCACCTAGTACTTTTTTCTAGCCAATTACTTCCTTCAGCTTACTGACACAGAATTGCCTCAAAGTGGGAAGGGTCCCCATACGTTAGTGAGGAAAAGTTGCTGTGCCTTCCACAGGTATCCTGACTTTTCTTGCTAAGATTTTTATACTGTATTTTCTGTGAAAAATGGCAATTTGCTTACGAATTCTGATTGAATCTGTTGAGTCAGGTGTGTACTCTGAAAATATCTAGAGCACCTGAACTGATTGATAATGACTTTCCAATGATAAACTTCCACCAGAATTAGTATCACATTGTCTTGCTCTTCTATAAAAGCTTATTGTCATTAATACTTCTTCCAAAAGCCTACTGAATGGATTTTTATGATTTTTTCATTTTATATGTAGATGTATTACATGGACATATTCTGAAGTGTGCTAAGGCTGGCTGAAGAATAAATATCAGGCTTGTAATTAATGCACTGGAATCACTTCAAGGAATGGTGTATATTTTCCCTACCAAGCTGCACACATTGGTTTGTATATATGTATATAATACGAAACTAAGGGAGACATTTCTAGAGATTGATGAGACAGGAATTTCAAATTGCCTGGTGCTGCCAGCGCAACAAGCCACCAGGCATGCTGATGTGAAAGCAGGAATACTTCTTTCTGTTGTTCATGCTGCCGTGCTCCTCTGACAAGGTCCCTGAGGCATTAAGTAGCTTACAATATACCTGCAGAAACAGTACAGCACATGACTGTTGTATATCCTTATGCTATGTTAGTGTCCAGAAAAATCTTTTATCTTCAGTTTTTGTTTTTTTTGGATAACACCGTTTTTACCAACACACTTGAAGTAAAATATTTTCCTTTTACCTTTTCAAACTTCAGTTTAACAGGTTTGGGGTTTGTTGCTGTGACAGCTTCAGCAATTTCTTGACCAATCTTGAAAGACTGCTCCTTTGTGGCTCCTTTCAGGAGTACAAACATGCTACGAGAAATCAGACATAGAAAATAAGCACAGATCTGTTCAACATAGCTTCTGAAACTTATAAGCTATAGTTTCCTGGTGGCAAGGCAGGGATGTTGTTATCAATTCTGTTCCCTTCCTTCAGCAAGAAAAGCCAAAAACCTGAGAAACTTCAGCGTTCAGTATGAAATCAGGGGTGCCAAAAGCACGATGAACGCTGTGACTCTGGTGAGGCAGGGAACATGACTGTTCCCAGGCACTGCAAAACTTGCGTTCCCAGTACAGAACTACAAAGAGCTCTGGGTACACCCCTTTTTCTCCACTACGGGTAGTAACAGGATTTTACTTCCTTTCACCAACATTTTTTTTTTTTTTTTTGGTGAAGCTACTATGAATTTAGTATTTTTGAAATTTCAAGTCTTTCATCAAATCTGGCTGAAATCAGTTATTGGATTCACAAGTTATTAAGGAAGGACAGCCAGGCAAGCTTTGTTTCCCATGGCTGAAAAATTATCCAAGTCTAGCACCAGAGATGGATACACCTAGACCATGGCTATTATTTAGATGAAAGATTGACTGAGATATGCCTAGAGCATGACTATTATTTAGATGAAAGACTGACTAAGAAAGGGGACATATTTATATGATATATTTCAGGCACCTAATCATATCTGTGTACGCTCTGGTGGCTGCTTCTGAATTGTATCCACTTTTGAAGCTTAAAATAGTGCCTTCCTCTAAGTATCAACATGCAATGCCTACTACATTATAAATATTTTCCAAAATAAAAATGGCATCAGAAACAGGCACAAAAATACTCATTCAATAAGACATATTAATTTACACCTGAAAAGTTATGATTTTTTCCTCCCTCTTTCTGTTCCACATAATTTTCAACAGAAAGGGAACCCTCAAAGTGCTTTCTAAGAGTCCTAAAAGAAACTCCAAGAAAATAAATATTATTTGCTTTGCATATTCTGCAAGACAGTAAGCAACATCCCAAAGAGGGTCCACATACTCTTTTCAGTATCATAAATTCCCCTTGTTGAGACAAAAGAAAAATGTATCTATGAAGAACTACTATGATTTTAAAACATTGTAAGAAGCAGACCATTAATTACCTGTCAGTATCACCATACACAACGTGAGCACCCCATTTTTTTGTATCATTCACCAGTTTTATAGCACGCTCCAATGTTTCTCTGGCTTTGTGGACAATGCTATCCCCAACCTGCAAAGTTAACAATGAATTGAAAATCTTTATTCTACTGCTAAACCCAGTACAAGCTCTTGGCAAACATAGTCTAACCTTGCTTGATCTGTTTATAAAAATTACTACATTGTGACAACATATTTTATTTCATGGTTTAAATGCGTATAATAAATAAAGAGGTTGCTTACATTACCCCAAAATAGCAAGAATTAAAGGAAGAATGATCAGGAATTATTACAAAATAAAATAAAGGAAAATTTGGTTTAAACTTAAGGCATATTAAAAGTGTAAGGAGCAAGACAAGATCGCTAAGGATCATTTTCTCTAGTTTTTGGATTCTGCTGATTCCTCCTTTTATGAAAACTATGAAACAGCTACAATGTTTTATTTTATTTCCACTGTTAGGACTGTAATCCAATCTACATTTGGAGAGAGTTCGACAGAAATGCCAACTCAAAATGCTCTTTTATGGGAAGCAGAAAAATAAGATTTTTTTTTTTAAAAAAAAGGATCACAAATAAATCTCAAGTTTTTTATTTTCAGTACTACAAATAAAACCAGCTTTTATGAAGATATTTAGGTTAAATAAGTTTCAAATAATAATACTACGTTATCTGACTATACTTTATTAATAGTGTCTTTTCCACAGTTTTTCTACATTTTTATCTGCAACCCTTACCTCAGTGCATGGCATTCTTCCAGAAAAATTAGCAGCAGTATAACCAAATGTAAAATTAGCTATAAATTTAAGACCCAACTGACGAGCTTCAAGCATTCGAGTTATAGCCTTGTCATGCTTATAAGCCTTCATTGACTGTTTCACCATTATCCTAGTCTTCAAGATTTCTTCTAGCATCCTTGGCAGCACACCCTTTCTTACTGAAGGCTGCCATAAAGGGAACAAAGAAAAAAATTATGTTGAAAAGCCCAACCTAAACAGTTAGGAGTAAAAGCAAAATCCAGAACTGTTAGATAATCACTGTTAAGAAGACAAACTAATTAGCAAGATGCCCTAGGCACCAGTGGTTTGGCTTTTCCCACAAATAGTACAAGCAACCTAGGATACACGCAAAGCTCTTAAGGGCAGGGTAAATAGCTTTTTGTTCTTTGTTTTCATCAGCCCTGCTAATGCAATGTTTAGATAACATTATTAACTAAAACGAGACTTCAATATTTAACTGTTAATTCTCAAAACATTAAATGCTAAAGGAATACTCTTTTAAAAATCCTGCAAATATTATTTACTTGAAGTTTTTGTTTTACATTAAATATATGTATGGTGGTGATTGGCTAAGTATTTGTAAGAGCTCCAGGCCATAGCTATTAATTCATTACAAATCAGCCAGCAGTACACATAACATAAAATGAGAACAATAGAAAGCAAGTCAGGGAGTTTCATCTCCTGAACGATGACTCTTTTTCTAGGAAAGCATTCTGCTACACAGGCAGGAGAAGAATGAGCTGTTACACACAGATAATTACTGTTTGATCCCCAAAATGCACAAGTAAAACACAGTTTAATTATAGATGAAATAAGCCTTCAGTATAAATGAAAGCATAAAGATGACATTTTATTTCCTGAACTGCCAGAAGTTCAGCACTCTGACAAATATCAAAAAACACTGGGAAGTGAGAGACTGAACATCCCCCCTTCTGTCTGCTCTTAATGCAGCAAAATATAAACTACATTATCGATTTGATCTTAAGCTAGTCAGCCTTTGGGATGTGAACAGGAAGTGAAAATGCCTGTCATAGAGCACTAATATCATTACCTTGACAAAAGCTACTCCACTGGGTGACACAGTGATATCATGCCTGATCTGGTAAAGTAAGTCAGGAGGTACTCTGAGAGATGTACAGCCAAATTTGAATGCATCGTATCTAATAAAGAGAAAAATTAAATATGAAGACAATTCATTCATTTACAGCCCGATCAAGCAAAAGCATCAACTCACATTAAAATGCTGATTATGCCAGCAAGGACAGAATCACAACTGTAATCTCAGGTATAAACAAACATACTATCATTTAAAATTTCTTAGCTACATGCAAAAGGCTCTATGAATAAAGTAGTAATAAATGGCTAAATTCCAACACATGCATCATTTATCAATTCTGTTCTGCATTAATGTATTATTTCCAAATGCTGAGTTAGTGGAGGCACGTACTCATACAATAATCCCATATGGAAAACATGCATGTTTACCAAGTAACACACTGCATAAATTTTCTCCCTACAAATTCAGAATTTCAAATCAGAAACTTGAAAACCTGCTGGTGACACCTAGCAAGCATCGCATGCATCTACCCATTCTTCCAAATATTGTTTTATAGAGGCAATTATAATGAGCAATGAGATTTTTTTTCCCAATTAACAGAATTACTGTTAAGCTCAATAAGAGATGCTACATAGAATAACTCATTGTATCTTTTCATTTTGAATAGTTAAGATGAAAGTGAACTACAACTGTGAGAAGAATCATAGAATGGTTTGGGTTGGAAGGCACCTTAAAGATCATCTAGTTCCAACCCCCCTGCCACGGGCAGGGACACCTTTCCACTAGACCAGGTTGCTCAAAGCCCCATCCGACCTGGCCTTGAACACTGCCAGGGAGGGGGCAGCCACAGCTTCTCTGGGCAACCTGTGCCAGTGTCTCACCACCCTCACAGTAAAGAATTTCTTCCTAATATCTAATCTAAATCTACCCTCTTGCAGTTTAAGAGAGCAACAGAGAACAACAACAATTTATTAACGTACAGAGTAATAATACTAGTCCAGTTTTGAAAATAGCTAGTGGATTTATATAACATTGTAACTTATTTTGAAGCAACATTCAAAACTAGCATCACCACAATAATGGAACAGGTGTACACACATGCACATAGAGTTAATTTTTTTTTTAAACAGAATGGAGTCTAATTCTATATTTAATTAAAAATACATATTGATGTGTATCTGTATATGTGTGTGTCTGTGTGTGTATACACACACGCACACACCCACATAGCGGACCTTTATAATCTCTATCGTGTAACAGAAAATGGTGCTATTCATACAGGCCCATTATTTCCAGTGACAACTAAGGGTTCTCAGTACCTTAGAAAAGATGCTGAAGTCTCTACACAATCAAAGTTTGTGAGAAAAGAACAACAACTTACTTTCCTAAGTTTTCAACGTGTCCCAGGCAGGTTGAAAAACAGTAGTTGTATGCTATCACAATGGAAGGGTATAACGACTGGAAATCCAATACAAGAACAGCATTGCTGTAGAAGCGGGACTCTGGCTCCATTATTAAGGGAACACATTGCAGGGCTTTCATTTGAGCTCGCTGCTGGACACTGGGTGTCACAGGAATATAATTCATTGGCTTTGCAATACGCAGCATCATGGACTCCACACGATACTGCAAAACAGTTTGGATGTAATCATTATAATTTCAAAAATGCAGAATAAACATGGGTGTATTAAACCTGTGTAAATACGCACTCACATATCCCAAATTTAAAGTACTGACAACTAGTTTTCCAAAATAAATAGCCATACTCTTATGTTTAATGTATATTTTCTGTCACATATAGTGGAACTTTTCCATGTGTTTCTTCATCATTTATCCCTAATCATTGAAAATCAACTACTTCTAATTTTTATCTATGGAAAAAATAAACATTCAGCTCAGATTAAAAAAATAAACATCCAACAGGCTGCAACAATATATAGAAATGGCCATGCTACAGTCAGTGAGCGAGCATTTGCTAAACTGTATTTTTGTTAGACTTGCAGAACATTGAAGAAAACAAAGTTTAATGTTGATGACTATTTTCCATAGGAATCTGCACAGCCATTTTATTTCAACATTTGGGAAAACAGAGAAGTGACATGGAAGTTGTGCAAGTCGATAATTACGCCTCCAAGCTTTTGACCATGAGAAGTAAATAGAATGTACTTGGCAGCAAGAGAACCAAGGGAAGAATCTAAGTCAGCCCATTTCAAAAGTCTGCTGCTTTGCACTGAGTATCATGCTTTCTCCCTGATGATGCCACAAGTAGTACCACAAGTAGTACAGGAAGCATAAAATAACACAAAGTTTAAGTACTATCACCTTGTTCAAGACATCACAAAATGTCTTATGTGGAGGTAGCAACATGAGAAAAAAACCAGCCCTAGTATTTATGTATTATTCAATGCTTTAGTAAGGCTTTAAAAGCACTAATAGCCAGGTATTCACTGTGTACATTAACAATAAAAACCAAAATAGCTGAAAATTACATACATGGGTGGCAAAGGACTGAAAATCCCAAAATAACGAAGAACAATCCTATATAATCCTAAGATCCTGCGCTTTGTAAGCAACTAAATCACTATTCAAAAGCCCTCTGCCTGATGCACTATATATTCAATCATTGTACTGAATGGGTTAGGTATAATTTCTTTAACTTTGATATTATAAATGAACTTACAGAACCAACCTTTAACAAGACCCGGCCACCTTACAAAGAGGCTGGGGTTTGAAAGTGTAGTTTTGCTGCAGCATAAGCTGCTAAGCACAAGCTAAGCATAAGCTAAGCAAAATCTGCTAAGTGCATAAGCAGCCTCGCACTAATTACGCACTAAGTTGTGTCCAGTGATGAGATCAGATGTGTGATGAGATGCTCAGGGACTGGATCCGGCAAGAGCTATTTTTTTTTTCCAACTTTTCAGCAAATTCTTCAATCATCTGACTAATAATCCGTATGCCTATGACCATCTCCTGTTAGATTTGTTTAGTCTTCTATGGAATATTGAAGACAGCTTAATAAAGTAGAGGAAAAAATCACCTTTAAAAAAGGTCCTGTAAAACTTAATAAGAGATACAAAAATATGGAAAAAATAAAATATCTGAAATCTATTCTAAGTACTATCTTGTCAGTTTGACGCCAGGGCCAGCAATAGATGCCCAGAGCCTGGAGAAGGATGGCAGGTCAGCAGGAGAGCGCCAGAAGAGCAGCGCAAAGGAATTTCAGGCAGTAAGTCAGCTTCATCGGGGGCCCAACTGAAATGCCTCTATGCAAACGCACGGAGCATGGGGAAGAAACAAGAAGAGCTCGAGACGTACGCAAGCCTGCAGGGCTACGACCTTATTGGCATCACGGAGATGTGGTGGGACGGTTCTTATGACCAAAGTGTTGAAATGGAGGGATACAGGCTCTTTAGGAAGGACAGGCATGGGAGACAAGGAGGGGGTGTTGCCCTCTATGCCAGTGACCAGCTGGAGCATATGGTGCTCTGCCTCGGATGGAGAAGGAGCCGATGGAGAGCTTATAGGTCAGGATTAAAGGGAGGGCAGGGACTGGAGACATTATAGTGGGTGTCTGCTACAGGCCACCTGACCAGGAAGACTGAGCAGATGAGGCCCTCTACAGACAGACAGACGTAGCCTCACGTTCACAGGCCCTGGTCCTCATGGGGGACTTCAACCACCCCGATATCTGTTGGAGGGACAACACAGCAGGGCATAAGCAATCCAGGAGGTTCCTGGAATGCGTGGATGACAACTTCCTTCTCCAAGTGACAGAGGAGCCAACAAGGAGAGGTGCCATGCTGGACGTTGTTCTCACCAACAAGGAGGGGCTCGTGGGGGATGTGAAGCTCAAGGGTAGCCTTGGCTGCAGTGACCATGAAATGGTGGAGCTCAAGATCCTTAGGGCAGTGAGGAGGGCGCACAGCAAGCTCACCACCCTGGACTTCAGGAGAGCAGACTTTGGCCTCTTCAGGGACCTGCTTGGCAGAGTACCTTCGGTAATGCCCTGGAGGGAAGAGGGGCCGAAGAAAGCTGGTTAATATTCAAGGACCACCTCCTCCAGGCTCAGGAGTGATGCATCCCAACAAAGAGAAAGTCAGGCAAAAAAGCCAGGAGGCCTGCATGGACGAACAAGGAGCTCCTGGACAACCTCAGGCACAAGAAGGAAGCCTACAGAGGGTGGAAGCAAGGGCAGATAGCCTGGGAGGAATACAGGGAAATTGTCTGAGCAGCCAGGGACCAGGTTAGGAAAGCTAAAGCCCTGATAGAATTAAATCTGGCCAAGGATGTCAAGGACAACAAGAAATGCTTCTATAGGTATGTCAGTGATAAAAGGAAGACTAAGGAAAATGTGGGCCCTGTCCAGAAGGAAATGGGGAGACTTTGTTATCCGGGATACGGAGAAGGCTGAGGTACTCAATGACTTTTTTGCCTCAGTCTTCACCAGCAACTGCTCTAGCCTCACCACCCAAGTCGCAGAAGGCAAAGGCAGGGACTGGGAGGATGAAGAACTGCCCACTGTAGGAGAAGATCAGGTTCGAGACCATCTAAGGAACCTGGAAGGTGCATCCACGGGTCCTGAGGGAACTGGCAGATGAAGTTGCTAAGCCGCTATCCATCATTTTTGAGAAGTCGTGGCAGTCTGGTGAAGTCCCCGACTGACTGGAAAAGGGGAAACATAACCCCCATTTTTAGAAAAGGAAAAAAGGAAGACCCGGGGAACTACAGGCCAGTCAGTCTCACCTCTGTGCCTGGAAAGATCATGGAGCAGATTCTCCTGGAAATTATGCTAAAGCACAGGGAAAATAAGCTGGTAGTCGGTGACAGCTGACATGGCTTCACTAAGGAAAATAGTACCTGACAAATTTAGTGGCCTTCTATGACAGGGTTACAGCATTGGTGGATAGGGGAAGAGCAACTGACATAATCTACCTGGACTTGTGCAAAGCATTTGATACTGTCCTGCATAACATCCTTGTCCCTAAATTGGAGAGACATGGACTTGACAGATGGGCCACTTGGTGGATAAAGAATTGGCTGGATGGTCACGCTCAAAGGGTTGTGGTCAACAGCTCTATGTCCAACTGGAGACCAGTGGGCCCGTGCAAACGGCATGAAGTTCAACAAGGCCAAGTGCAAGGTCCTGCACGTGGGTTGGGGCAGTTCCCAAGTACAAATACAGGCTGGGCTGAAAATGGATTGAGAGCAGCCCTGAGGAGAAGGACTTGGGGGTGATGGTTGATGAGAAGTTCAACATGAGCCAGCAACGTGCGCTTGCAGCCCAGAAAGCCAACCATATCCTGGGCTGCATCAAAAGAAGCATGGCCAGCAGGTCGAGGGAGGTAATTCTGCCCCTCTACTCCGCTCTCATGAGACCCCACCTGGAGCACTGCGTCCGGCTCTGGGGGCCCCAACATAAGAAGGACATGGAGCTGTTGAAGCGAGTCCAGAGGAGGGCCACGAAGATGATCAGAAGGCTGGAGCACCTCTCCTATGAAGACAGGCTGAGAGAGCTGGGGCTGTTCAGCCTGGAAGAGAAGGCTCCAGGGAGACTTTCTAGCAGCCTTCCAGTACCTGAAGGGAGCCTACAGGAAAGCTGGAGAGGGACTTTTTACAAGGGCATGCAGTGATAAGACTACTGGGTCTTATCTGTACTGTACTACTAAGGGGTAACAGTTTTAAACTGCAAGAGGGTAGATTTAGATTAGATATTGGGAAGAAATTCTATACTGTGAGGGTGGTGAGACACTGGCACAGGTTGCCCAGAGAAGCTGTGGATGTCCCCTCCCTGGCAGTGTTCAAGGCCAGGTTGGATGGGGCTTTGACCTGGTCTAGTGGAAAGGTGTCCCTGCCCACGGCAGGGGGGTTGGAACTAGATGATCTTTAAGGTCTCTTCCAACCCAAACCATTCTATGATTCCATTTTAACATCTTTTTCAGCTAAGGAGAAAAGGAGTTATCTTCATAAAAGGTAGTGATGATTCTTCTGAGTAAAAAAAAAATTATTTGAGGTGACTGGGAATTGCTGCAACTGCCATTTTTGTGATCTAAAAAGTTTCAATGAAAACAAAACATACGTGCACAGAAGGGAAGAGAAAAGAACAGTCAGGATAGAAAATGCAGCATGTTTCTGTTGCTCACTCCCACTCGCAGCCATTTGAGAAAATGACAGGCAGAACAGTCTTTGCAGGCTGCAGTCATGACAGCTTAAGCATATCTATGTTGGCAGTACGCCAGTCCCACCCTCCCCATCCCTAACTGTGCATTTATCTTCCCTTGCTCCAAAAGCAGTACTTTTCTGATAACATGGTCAACCAGATCGGGGAGCTAAACTGGCAAATACCTATTGAACGCCACCATGGTTCTGCCACTGGTGCTGCTGCCCCCCCAGAAATATAGGGTCAGTATCAGCAAGGCCGACAAGAACATGCAGTGGGTCAAGAGATGACAGAGGCAACTGCAGTCAAAGGAAAATAGGTGGCAACATTTTTAAACTGGGTTGAATTGTTAAGGAACTGGAGCTTCAGGCACTCCCATTTCTGGCTGGCTTAAGACAATGCTGGTCTGCTTACGACATTAGTTTTTAAGTTGTCTTTTTGTCCACATAAGATGCAAAGTAATCAATCCTGGTCAGTTCAGCTAAATGTCTATTAGAACAGAAAGCAGAAAGATGGTAGGAAAGAATTATGGTAGGAAAGAAGAGGACAACAGAAGAGCAGACACAGGTGAATGAGAGAGTTGCCTCTCATTTCAGGTGCTGTCCATTGCTCACATGAAGTCATGAAAGCAGTCTAGTTAGTCTAGTCACTGAGAACCTGGGAAGGAAAGCCTTTGGTATTACTGGAGACTGCTGGGGTCACAAAGAAAGAGTAGTGTAAATCGCACTCTGTCCTGCTCCCTTTCCCTCTGATGCTAGTACCAAAATAACATCTCGCATGACACACGTACTTAATAAAGCCAGAGCCCTTCTTGTCTTATGATCAAATCTCATCCAGAGGTCTGCTTCACAGGAAATGTCACTTAGAACATATTTGATGCAGCTTTGTCTGCCCTGGAAGAAAATAATCTTTCTAAAACATGCCCAATTATATTTCTTAAGGTTTTAAAAAGCGTTCATTTTCAGACTCATCTAAAGTGTGAAAAATACAACTCAAAGGGAAAACAGCGCTCCCAAAGTCAGTAGAAGAGACTCACTAGTGTGATTACATTTGGGGCACTCTATTTTTAACAGCTATTTTTAATCTCTGAGACTAACCATTCAATCCATTATTACTGCTTTTGATTGCCTTTCTTTATGTTTCAATTTCATGTTATGCAAAAGTCTTCTGTGACCTTATGAAAATACATATACTGACTGAAAAGATACTGAAGAACTAAAACATTTTGTAAAGACTATTTAGCTTTTGTGAAGTGTAAGGAAAACTAAATCTTACCTGGGAGCCTCTTGTTAATACATGCAAGAACTGGATGCCAAAAAGTCTCGCCATTTCACTTGTTCTGTCAATCAAATCCAGTTTGTCTAACAACTGGAGATTCCCACGGACGCGGCTAACATAATGATCAACCATTTTCCATCTGTGAAAGTGAATGACTCGTTATAAACAATCAGGAAAGTGCTGCTCTTTCTACTAAGAAAAATGTATTTTTATGATAGTTTGTTACAAGCCAGCAAAGAAAATTTCCCCTAGGACATTTTCATACAGCTCTTTCAAAAATGTGGCGCTCATAAACGTATTCTAAAGATACACACAGAATGTGTTACAGCAAACTACTGTTAAGGCGTATCTCAATATATCCTGTTTTCCTTCCTGCCCTAAAGGATTACTGAAACAGAAACTCAAGTTTCTCTTCATCTGTTTACATGGGGTTTTTTGACAGAGTGGACTTTTGTGGAAACATCCTTCTGTATTAAGAATACCTATCTCAGTTGAACATCAATTTATAATTTCAGCACTAAACCAAGTTTCCACCTAGTCAAAAAGTATTTAACTTTTACAGAAATTATATGTATGTCATGAATTACGTTCAGATCAGTACTCAGTTTTATGAATTGTTTGTATCACACAATTCCAAATCACTCCGAGGAAGAGTGAAGCCCAGTGTGATACGTGCCATGTAAAGGTATTTTTAAGCAGCTATAGTTACTGCCTTAACATCTTGCACACTGTTTTGTACTATTTTTAAGCCTGGCTTGGTTGACATGCACTGTGAAGTAAAACAGCAACCTGACAGTTCATTAAAGTCCTTCTGATGAATAGTATATACAAAAGAAAGCCCTTACAGAACTTCAAAATAATACATCTATTCAGATACGTTGAAACTGTAACTGAAAAATTGCTTTGTTTTTGTATACTTTAAACAGAAAAAATACACAAAGATGAAATATTGAGGGTATAACTGAACAACAGAACACAGCAGAGTAAATAAGCTCATGTTACTGTATAGAGACTGTTCTAGTACCTGAGCCAAATTGATTATTTCTTCCTATGCTGACTTCAGCTTATACCTATCCAATGTTAAGAATCTGGTTTTAAAAAGAACAAACAAAATGGATTAACAGATCATTACCTGTAGACATCAGCCTTATTATCAAACCAATCAGACAGAACTCGGAAAGTAAATAAAGGAAAACGTTGATGAAGAACATGAAAGCCCACGTTTTCAAAAGTGTAATTCATTAGATTCACCTAGAAAAACACAGAGGACTTGATAGCATGCATAATATCTTTCATAGTCAAAGAAATCTCTAGTTTTAAAAAACTGTAACAACTAATTTATTAGCTATTAACTAATATATTAAACATTTATATTTAGAATTCCTTAATTATTTATAAGTCAGGGAAGACTATCCCTCATGAATTGAAAAGACTATGTGGAATTAAGTAGATCACAAAGATCAGGTCTGAATTTGGTCAGAAGATTTGTAACGACTGAACCATTTGAGTATTAAATGTAAGGTCATAAAGAGCAAAACAATGAGTAAGTCTGACAGCTTAAAATAAGTATTTAATTTATTGAAATCACCATACTAGACAAATCGCTAAAACAGGTGAGTTCTCAAAACCCAGAAAGAAGTGAAAAGGAACATCATTAAGAAACATTACTGAAAGATAAGGGCTTCAGTATTTTACATTTTAGCGATACGCAAAATCCATTCTTACAAAGTGGCAGACAGCTCTATTTGAAAAGGTGTACAAATAAAGAACAAAAAGTTATATGTTACGTGAAATTTTCAAAGTCTACAATAATTAAAAAACCCCAGTAAGTCAAATACATTAACCTTTTAAAAACTTTACCTCGTTTCTCATCATTCTCCAAATATTTAAGGTAATTCGCCCAACAATATTTATTTCACTCATTGTATCCGATCCATATTCATCCCGCTCAGCTGCAAATCTGTTCTCTTTCTTTTCATCTAAAGACATTAAAAGAGAATATATTTAGAAAAGCTATAGTACAGTCACCACCAACTCAAGCCATCCCTCTTTCAACTTGAGCTCTCTAGAAAAATAAGAATTCCTGAAGACTGCTACTGATTTCACAAGATTATTTGTTTACCAGTCTTCCACGCAATCTCTAAATTAAACTCCTCCAGGTTTTGCTGCTCTTGCACATCCCTCTGAAGGTAACTCTTACTTCAGTTTCATTGAAGTGCCCATGGCAATATATTTGCTATAGTGAATATATTGGTTAAGCAATGCTGAATGCTTCTTCAGAGCGAGCTGCATACACATTAGAGCACAACATTAAAAAAAAAAGTGATTTTTTCCCTAAAGAGTTTATAACTCAAGCCTTTACTTGTAATGATCTCACACAGTCGGAACCAGGTCATGGGAGAGAAAACTCAGGGCCTTTCGTACAGTAAAAGCAAACCCGCCGCAGCGGGAGCAGGTAGACATAAGTTCTGGATAGCACAAATGGAGAAAGAAGGAAATAGGAAGGAACAAATGCAGAGTACTCTGAATCTTTCTGTAAGACAGCAGTGCCCACAGTACAGGAAAGATATCCTCTGCTGCCATCCTTGTTTTTTTTCATGTTTTGAAATACTACAACACAAGACAAGACAGTCTTTTTGGTATACATTTCTTGAAACTGTCTTTTTTTCAGTCAACCTAAGGCTACAGTTTTGGTATTCTTTCCTGAGTTTACATAAATGTTTTTTAAAAATGTACAACACAGTTTATAATTCAATATGAAAACACACTGTATTATTTGATCCTCCAGTCTTGCTCCTTCTTATTAGTTTAATGGAAGAGAAAGCACTTTGGGGCAATTTCCCCCCAATTGTAAATCCATACCCATTTTTCAACTGTTGGTTGTGTACTCTGCCACTAGTCATTTATCAGATATCCCTATACAGTACCCTACTAATAAAAAGAAGAACATTTTGGATAGAGTGTACAGAAGTGTGGATACACAATGCTTTGCAATAATGATCAGAAATGAGCAATTAGTTCTTCAGACAGCCATGAAGCACATTTACCCTTGAAGGCAGAAGTAAAAATTGCCTGAAATTCTGCAGAACTGCTGTAAAACAACATAAACTTCATATGTTGATCTTGCAAATGTGTATCATATCCATCAAACCATGGTTAAGAAAACTTGTTTGTCATTTACTGACCTTATCAATAAATCATAGAGCCCTGACAAAATTTAGGAAACCTTTCATACACTTTATCAAAATGCATACCACCTTTTTAACCTCCTTATTTTTTCAGATTTTTAAGGAGGAAAAATAGCAATTTCTCTTTCCATGTTCAGATGGAAAAAAAAGCCCCACAAGGAGCAACATTGTTTCTTCTGCTTTTCTTCATTTACACATGCTGGATCTCCTGAGAAAGTGAGGAACTTATATTCCCCCCCCGCCCATAATTTTTTTTTTTTTTCAATTGGAAGCAGAAACTATCAGTCAGTTCTACTTTTCGCCGTGTCATCCTAGTTCTCTTCTTTCTTAAATTCACTTCATGTCTTGCTGGTAAAGACAGGCGACTAAGTATACTGCGGTCACAAGAGACCCACCGCCCTGATGAACAAGAGACTCTGCATGTGATAAGCATCGCAAAATTATAAAAACCTGTAGTGCTCTACAACTGGTGTGGGGAATGTATCACCAGAACCACGTGAGCCTCTCTGGAAACAAAGTTGTTAAGGAGCAGAACTGGACATTCCTCCTATCTTTCAAGTGTGTGATATAAAAGAAAAAAAGTCTCCTCTCATCCTCTGTTACCCACTCCCTAACTTTGAGCTGTGATGCGAAGGAGGAAACAGGAGGCCACAGTGCACACACAAAAAATGCCACTATGCACAGGCACGGTACTCACTTCTCTCGTGTGTCCTAATGACTTATGAATAGTTCACTTATAAATGGCAGAGGCAGCACTAGACTCAGCCAATAAAGCAAAACCAGAGCGAAGTCCAGCTTTCTTTTTGTTAAGTTGAAATCACAGGAAAGGGAAGGAAAAGTACCTTCTATCTTTATTTCAATAGGAGGAAAGAACAGCATACTGCTTGAAGGAGCACTTCCTGTTCTAAAAATACAGCATGTGAAGAAGGGAGGGAAATATGAAGCATAGGGGTTGGAAAAGCAAGAGGAACATAGATGGGGTCAAAACCATGGATAAGGAGGCCACAAAGCAACAGAGAACACAACACTTGTATGTTAATGGTCATGCATGCAAGCCCACACTTGTAGCATGACATTTTTGGGAGAGGCTCATCAGTGTGAACATTTCCTTATCCTTCTCCTGCAGTTGAGTCAAAAATGAATAATTACTTACCTTACAATAACACTAGTTCTTAGAAACATTTTAAGTGTTGGGTATTCCACTTCTCTGTGTGCATCTACCATCTGGCACAAGAACATCTGTACTATGAATACCAGGGCTGTGGAGAACATGCCTACGTCCTGCATGCCCACTTGAACTTTATGTCCAAAGATGTTAAGGGCTACAACCCTGGTTTCCTTCACTAGAACTGAATCCATGTTGTGTGGGACTTCACAGTTGTAGCGAAGGAAGCCCGAGTGTGAAATATACAGGATCATCGCCATTAAGAACCACACAGTTCCCAGAGAAGTAACCTTTCTTCTTTGAGGAATTCTTCATTTGTATCCCAATTCCAGTAACTTGAAAAAACAGCTTATGTCATGAAGACAGGTACTATCGAGAGCTCTACTGAGGTAACTGTTGATTCTGCATCAACTACAGTGCAGACATAGCTGTCCTGCAAGACTCAGCGTTTGAGAACAAAAGCAGAGACACATTAGTTACCTGTCCCAAACTGAAGAGATTGTTCAGCCATACTTCTACAGTAGAGCAGTAAATCTTTGTGATCTTTGTAGGTTTAATGAACCTTTGACTGCAACACTTACCATTCCTTTTACCAAAGACATAGCAAATCTTGAAGTGTAAGGGGTCAACCATTTTTCTGAACATCCTTCAGTACATTTGAAGACCATACCCAGTGGCATTATTATTGCAACCAATGTATGAACTCAATTTGAGCCATCAGGGGAATATAATAACAAGGTTCATGCTATCAGTTATTGTTCCTGCAGAACAAATTTGAGACCTTTGTGCTGAAGAAGGAAACTTGTGACCTTTGATGGCCAATTCATATTTAAAGTGTCATGTGTTCCTGTTTTCATATATTAACTATTTAAAAATTCACCAAGGTCCAGTTGCCAACAACTTTCAACTGAAGATGCAAATTTGTTCTTATGTTTTCTTGTCCCTGGGTGGTATCTATAACTCAGGCCTTTTCTGAACAGGTCACAGGTATCAAAAGCATCAAAACATTTTGAAGGCATCAGAAGAGTGCACAAATATTCAAACCTCAAGGAAGGAGAGTGTGAACTTAGCTCTTCTAAAATACCATTTTCTCCTGGCCAGGCACACAGGATGCCAACATATGAGATGCTACTGCGATGCTGGGTAAGTCCAAAGATGCAACTAGCCCAGTATCATGTTCTATCAAGTACCCAAAAGCAGACGCTTCAAGAACAGGGGAAGCAGCTATTGATAATCTCTCTAGAACTCTCCCAGCTTCTAACCACTTGCAGCTTCCTAGGCCAGACATTATTTTCACATATATATTAGTTCCCAATGGATTTTTCTTTCAACAATTTATCTCCTCTTAAAGCAACATACACTTTAAGCATTTGTACTATCTTGTGGCAAGGAACTCAACAGTTCAACAACCCGGGGTGAAAAATCAACTCCTATTCTGTAGCTGCCATTTGCTATCTTCATTTGATGATTTCTGGTTCTTGCATTGGAAAAGACCATGAACAACCAATCCATATTTCCCTTTATAACCCTCAAGATTTCACAGGCTTTTACCTTCCTTAGCCAGTTTTGTCTCTTCTGGAATTCTACCTTACTAAATCACTAGACACATTTGGATTACCCTTCTCATCTTTACCAGTTCTCTTATATCCATTTTGATGGTGGAAAGGTTATGAAGAAGCTAGAACTGCAGTATTTGAGGTGCAAGCACACTACAGATCTTTACATTTACATTCATTCTTTTATATTTTCTTTGCTCCATAATTCCTAACATTTCAGTTGCTTTTTCAACCATTACAAAGTAACAGGATCAAGTTTTTAACGGGACAACCACAGGAAAGCACTTCTTATTTCATGGTTATTTTAGTTTCTGTACAGATCTTTGCAAGAGCCCTGACAAAAGCAGTTTTTTCAATTGTTTTGATTTTTAAAATTATAACTCCCTCATCCACATCTTCTTGATGACTGAAAGAGCTACAACAAATTTTTGAGACAAAGTTACCTTGACTCTTCTCAGGTGCAACACATTTATTTAGCTGTTCATTAACTGCATTCTTCAGCATGATAGCTTCTATTGATTGGCAAAGTATAGACACTAGGCTTACCACTCCCCTGAATAACTTTCCCCAGGTTTTCAAGAAAAAAACCCAAACAGATCTTTTTCTGAATGTTGGAAGAAAGCACCAGCACTTCAGCCAGTAAAATTTGTCCACAGGACAAGATGAAAGCAAGGATTTTATTGCAGAGCTGCTGACCAAGATGAGTGCTGCTCAGGAGCATCTTTATGTGCTTGTACCTCAGCCAGAGAAACTGCGAATAACGATTATGGTAGGTACCCTGAAAGACATATACATATGACTGAAGCCAAGGAGAAGCAAGAGAAGGTTTGGTAGCAGAAGCACCTCCAAGAACTGAAAACTTAACACTCACGACTACTGAAAATGAGTCTAGGTTCATGGATACAGGACATACCCAGAAGTGGAATATGCAAGAAGTTTAAAAATTCAGAAAACACTGAAAACCAGAATCTCATTGGTATTTCAAATTTTTTTTGTGTGTGATTATACCTATAACAACACAACAGCAACAACAAAAAAAGAAGTCCACCTGAAGAAATACTCTGCATTAATTTTTTTAAATTTATTCATAGATTTCAACTTGTTTCTATTGGAACTGAACTGAAACCCTATACGTTAACTTACCTGGCACACGAGAAATCATCTGGCATAAATCAACACTTAGTGCAGCAGCCCTCTGTAAGAGATAACCCCAGGAATGCATCTGTACTTCATAGCCTAACAAAATGTCTGGGTCATATCTAAAGGGTGAGGAAGAAAAAGGAAAATAAGCTTCATATTATTTAAGAAAATATTTTCCATGAACAGAGTATAAACATGATTTAATTCTAACCGTGTTGAGTTTAAAAAAGAACCCACAATGGGTTTCTATGAAAGCAGCATCTGGACTAGGAGACTATTTAAAACAGACAGTCTTTTAGGATTTTCAATAACATTCAACTGAAAAAATATTTAGAAGGAGTATTTTCATTGGGAAAGCATATATTTTTTTACATACTTCCATTATTTTAGTCTTTACAAATAAAGATCAAAATCTAGGTATAATCAGGTTTTATCGATGGAATCAGGCTGTATCGAGCATAAACTGAAACCTAGGTACCGGCACAAGACAAATGTGCAATTAAATACAGTCCTGTTCTCAAGCTCTGTTGTACTATTTTCCTTTATGAAATAGAATAGAATTTGCTACTAGGCTACTTGAATGTTTTGCAAATAACAATGTTTCACTAATACTGCAGTGTAGCTTATAATAATCAGAGGACAGTTCTGGTTCTAAATGCTGACTCTTTATTGGGAAAGTTAAAAGTTCGCAGTTGAGTGAGAGCTGTCAAAATTGAAACGTGGAGAAAAGCATCCCTATCTACCAGTTCTGTTTAAATACCTCTTCCTTTAAGATAACCTTCTTTCTGTAAGATACAGCATAAAATGAGCTTTTCTTGTGTATCTCATGCCAGGTGGAAAATTTGACTGGCTCAGGTATGATGAAAAGAAAAGGCAGAATTGTCTTCTGACACAGTCACTGACCATCTTCCAGTCAGGATCAGAGAAGAGCTGACTAGACAGAAGGACAAACAAGGTGGCTTCAAAGTCAAAGCACTGTATCATCTACCTTTTGAGTAGGCACTATTAAAACCAGAAGTCATGATCTGGTCACTTGCTGAAGAGCCTAAGCATGATTTTCTTGGGCTGGGCAGAAAGAGACCAGCCACGGTAACATCAGATATTTATTATTTTTATAGCAAAAAAAAGAAAGGAAGCTTCACTGGGAAGAATAGCTGCTTCTTTCAATACAGCTCAGTCGAGGGGTTTTGAGTTCCAGCAGGCAGCACTCAATACAACTGAATGACAAAAGGGCAGCTGTCAGGAAGTACAGGATTGGACGAGAGGCTGAGGGTCCTGTACCACAGTCCATGCCCAGCCCCACAACAGGATGCAGGCTTGCAGACCTCAGTTTATGGCAGAAGTAGGCAGAGCCCTTGGCTTATGAACAGGATCTCTGTACTTTTTGCATCCTTAAATGCATTAAAAAATGCCAACATTTCCTGACTGTTGGATACAGGAGAATACCCTTTGCCCGAATCCTAAGTTGCAGTTGTATCACAGACATTACAAGTGAAGCTTCAGACTTTATTGTGAAAGTGTCTTCCTTGCTTGTGTGTTCCAGCCAAATGCAGATGACAACTCACTTTGAAGTAACTAACTACTCTGAGAACAGCTCCAGAAAAGAGCCTCTTCACACTTCTGCATGGACACTAACTTTTTGTGAAAAATAAAGGGAAAAGTATTTGAATACTTTGAATACAACAGAAGTTTTGATACAATTTTTGGCTGAGGTAGAAGATTCTAAAGTTTGTTTTTGATTTCTAGCATTCTAGGAAAGTAAAAGAACTAGCACTTTGCATTTGGGGTGTATTTTGCTATCTGCTGTTAAAGTCAAATGATTCTTGGTTTTGGAGAAAGGAAATGATCATCAGGAGTGGGAACAGTAAATTTACTCATTTTGGAAGCCTGTGCTACCAGTGATACAAACCCAAGGCTAGCTAGAGCAATTTATGGACAAATGAATGAAGCTAGCCTGCAGTTCCTTCCAGCAGCAGAATCAGTGTCAGAAAGAGTTATGACCACTCGCTGCTCCGCACAACACACGACAATTGCCAACTGAGGTTCCAAAATTATGAATAGCTCCATCTAAGCTTTGAGATAAAATGGAACTATGTAATGGTTTATACAGTCACAGAATAAAAAATTAACATATTTTCACATTAATTCTTGCAGCTAAACTGTCCTGGTCCTAGCATATTGCAAAACACATCTGATTATTTAAAATGAAGGAAAAATCTTACAGAAGTAATTTACATCCATATTTGAAAACTGGTTTCACATAATTCAAAATGGAAAATACTCGTAGATTTTACGCGGGGCAAGACGTTCTGCAGATGGGTTCCGTGATAGATGTAAACATGAATGAGAAACTTGCAAAGAACTGCTTATGTGGTACCTAAAACAGTATTCATTATGTCAGGAATTTTTAAGCCTGTTCTGAACAGAAACAAGCATGCTGTCTGGAAGCAGCAAGTTGCCATAACTGTATTAGCAGCTACTACCACCTGTGATGAAGGACGTTGATTTGGGTTTTTCCTTGCCCAAGTACTGTATTACCTCCCACACTTCCTACATAACCAAATTTTAGTGGGCTATTACATTACTACTGAAATACCCCTATTTATAGTGCAACTGAATACAACATTTCATCAGTTCTTGAGTTAATCTTACTATTCTCTTTTAAGCTAATGAATAAAACTACCTCTGTAAACCATCTGCATATAATCTCAAGAATTGTTTCTCTAGTATCCTTCAGATGGGAAGATGTTTTATAGGACAAGATATAAAACCACTTTAGTTTATGATGTTTTCAGATACACGCATTTTCTTATATAAATAAATAGTATCTAACTTAAATATTACATATTTTAACACAATTTTATGTAAATTCACATGTAGATTGGAAAGTTTAGTGCTCAAAAGATTTTTTTAAAAAAATCAGCCTCTTAGTTTTGAACACAGTCTTGCTTGTACAGGCCATTAGGGATTGCCTATAATAGCACGTTACTGAGTCACAGGGTATCACTTTACAGTGTGTTACTTACTCTGCTTTTTTTTCCCCAACTAGACCCTGCACATGCATTAATGGAAGGGTCTCATTTCAACTGATTTTGGCATCTCAAGTTTTCTAAGTTGGTCTCTTTATTGTCATTGAAGAAAACAGGCCTCTTTGGGTGAACTATTCCTTATATTTTAGCCACCTCTTGCAGAATGAGATCCTGTTCTTTCCATTTAACATACATGGTGATAAGGGTAGCTACTTAGACACTGACAATGAAATGCAGATGTCTAAGCTTCAGTCAGATGACTCTCCTACAAAGCTATCTACATGGAAAATGAAGGTAGTGTAGCTAGTAAATGGGGAATTCAAATCCTACTGTAAATCCCCTGTAAACATAGTCCCTTAGTCTCAGTTTCCCCTATTTAGAACTTGGATCCAAGTGGTATCCTTCTGAAAGCATGAAAACCAAAAAACACACTGCCAGCAATTGAGTTGCTCAGACTGCAGTAAGTTACACACATATGTGTTTTGTGTGTATATTTGTATGCATTCACAATGCATATGTACAAAGGACTATAATTAGTATTAACAAATTTATGGATGCTTAGGTATTTCCTTAACTTTACAATAAAAAGAATTTTTGGTTAAGTGTATCTCTGAATTATCTTTGAAGGAAAAAAGAAAGTATGATTTTATTCAAGTAGAACTCCTTTCTACTGAACAACACTTGGGAACCCAAACTCCTGAACTACAGTAGGCATAAGGTCTACCTTATGCAACAGGTTTAACAGACCTATCAGATTTCTTGCACCTAACATGAGGCGCTGCTGTTTGTTGCTTCTTATTTCCTTGCTGATCAACTCCATCTCAATTTATGCAGCAGAGGTGCCCTCTCCTGCAGCCCAATCCCATGTACCAGTTGTATACCAGCGGACCAGCGCGTCATTTGTCAAGACCTCCTGTCGTATTCTTTTTGCTATTAGAGAAGAAGTGATGCCTGGAGCTAAAAGATGACATTATTCTGAACAGGAAAAAGAACAGGTAAAGACAAGGTTCAGCTGATGGGAGCTCAACTGAAGTCTGCCTCTCTTGCTTTCTCTCTCCCCTTTTCATGTGGTACCACAAAGACGACAGGCTGTGAGCTAAGGAGAGGACAAGTTTTGTATTTTTCATCCTCCCTTCTCACAGTTTTTACAGTATACTATCCAGTTGGTCTTCACCATCAGTTTAAGCTGTTTTATTAGAAGAAATTGTAACGTGACCAGCTTTTACACCTGAAAGGAACTTGTAAGTTGTAATACTGATATTTGAAAACTGCTGGCTAGGACTAACATGACAGGAATAAGAGCGCCCTAATAATCCATGGGCCCTGATGGGATGCACCCGCGGGTGCTGAGGGAGCTGGCAGAAGTCATTGCTAGGCCACTCTCCATCATCTTAGCTAAGTCGTGGGGAACAGGAGAGGTGCCTGAGGACTGGAGGAAAGCAAATGTCACTCCAGTCTTCAAAAAGGGCAAGAAGGAGGACCCGGGTAACTATAGACCGGTCAGCCTCACCTCCATCCCTGGAAAGGTAATGGAACAACTTTTGTCCTTGGTGCTGTCTCTAGGCACATCAAGGATATGAGGATCATTAGGGGCAGTCAACATGGCTTCACCAAGGGGAAGTCATGCTTAACCAACCTGATAGCCTTTTATGAGGACATAACCTGGTGGATAGATGATGGTAAAGCAGTGGATGTGGTCTGTCTCGATTTCAGTAAAGCGTTTGACACGGTCTCCCACAGCATCCTCGCAGCTAAACTGAGGAAGCGTGGTCTGGATGATCGGGCAGTGAGGTGGATTGTGAACTGGCTGAAGGAAAGAAGCCAGAGAGTGGTGGTCAACGGGACAGAGTCCAGTTGGAGGCCTCTATCTAGTGGAGTCCCTCAAGGGTTGGTACTGGGACCAGTACTATTCAATATATTCATTAATGATTTGGATGAAGGAATAGAGTGCACTGTCAGCAAGTTCGCTGATGACACCAAACTGGGAGGAGTGGCTGACGCACCGGAAGGCTGCGCAGCCATTCAGAGGGACCTAGACAGGCTGGAGAGTTGGGCGGGGAGAAATTTAATGAAATATAACAAGGGCAAGTGTAGAGTCCTGCATCTGGGCAAGAACAACCCCATGTATGAGTACAAGTTGGGGGCAGACCTGTTGGAGAGCAGCGTAGGGGAAAGGGACCTGGGGGTCCTAGTGGACAGCAGGATGACCATGAGCCAGCAGTGTGCCCTTGTGGCAAGAAGGCCAATGGCATCCTGGGGTGGATTAGAAGGGGTGTGGTTAGCAGGTCAAGAGAGGTTCTCCTCCCCCTCTACTCTGCCCTGGTGAGGCCGCATCTGGAATATTGTGTCCAGTTCTGGGCCCCTCAGTTCAAGAGGGACAGGGAACTGCTAGAGAGAGTCCAGCGCAGAGCCACGAAGATGATGAAGGGAGTGGAACATCTCCCTTATGAGGAGAGGCTGAGGGAGCTGGGTCTCTTTAGCTTAGAGAAGAGGAGACTGAGGGGTGACCTCATTAATGTTTCTAAATATGTAAAGGGCAAGTGTCATGAGGATGGAGCCAGGCTCTTCTCAGTGACATCCATTGACAGGACAAGGGGCAACGGGTGCAAGCTGGAACACAGGAGGTTCCACATAAATATGAGGAAAAACTTCTTTACAGTGAGGGTAACTGAACACTGGAACAGGCTGCCCAGAGAGGTTGTGGAGTCTCCTTCTCTGGAGACATTCAAAACCCGCCTGGACGCGTTCCTGTGTGATATGGTCTAGGCAATCCTGCTCCGGCAGGGGGATTGGACTAGATGATCTTTCGAGGTCCCTTCCAATCCCTAACATTCTGTGATTCTGTGATTCTGTGAAGAGGTGTGCCTGCCAACATAGTGCTCTTTTGTTAAAAGGATGGGCACCGATACTGCTTTGCATGCTGTTGCCAGTCTCTCTGCAAAGATGAAAAGCAGCATTTATACTGGCAGGATTTAAAGATGACAGCATTAGCATTCAACTCATATATGCTGCAGAGAGAAGAAACGTGATTATTTTCCTTTCTAGCTAAGTCATATGTGCTGTTATGCCATCTCTTCCTCCTTCCCATTTGATAATTTTGTGAATGAATACTAAAGCCCCCAGTTATGCCTTCCCTTCTATTATGTGTCTGGTTTTCCTGACTGCTATTTTTCTTTCAGCTAAAATTAAGAGAAAATGGGGAAAAAAAAATTAGGCCAGACCTATGATGCAGACAAAAGCAGTAACTGTGCATGGCAGCAGAATACTTGGTGACTCAAATACATAACTGAAATATCTGAAAACGTTTTTCCAGTTTGATTTGGACAATAAAAATATATGAAGTTGATACAGGAGATTAAGTAAAGATTTCTACAGGAAAACACCACAGAAGATGATACTGGCCTGGGAAAAGAAGGTTAGATTAACACATCGCTATTTTAAAAAGAAAAACGTTGCTAGAGCATTTACAGAAGAACAAATATAATGCATTGTATCCAATGCAAAAATTGGTTAGCATCATACAAGAAAAACATTACACGAAATATTTAAATGTTAAGTATTAACAGCTAATTAATGTACAAATGTTTTATCCCCAAATTCTTTAAGAAAAATCTTACAACTTTTATACTTTTACCAGAAACTACTTCCATGGGGACAAAGAACCGTGGGTAGCTGGTGAGTTTCAAGTAGCAGTGAATCTACTACTTTTTTTTCAATCCCGTTCTGTTTCCACATCCTCTGCACACCACAGAGATGGGGACTGTCCATTCCCACACAAATTCCCCAAATTTTGCTCCTCTCATGCCTTCAGGACCAGCCCTTTTCTGCTGTCTGGTAGTATCTGCACTTACAGAAGAGTGGCACAATTTGCCTTGAAAGTGAAGGAGAGGCCCAGACATTTAATTTCTCTTTCATGGGAATCCACTGCTCCATCAGGCTTGGACGTCTCTAATTTTCCTGCATTTTTTTAAATCTCTGACATTCTCATAGCATTCCCTTCCTCCTCCTCCTTAAACAGCCAGCCTTCCTGTGTTTTCTACTGACTGGTTTATGGAGCTAAGTGAACGTGTTTACTCTTTTTTCTGCCTTTAGGTTCAGACAGAGAGGTGGTTCTGTTTCACTTTTACAAGCAGACAGCCTCTTCCAATTTTTCTCCCAACTCACTGCAGCTGACACCTTATGATAAAGAGAGCGTCTATTCAAGAAGGTTGTTCAGGCAACATGGCAGAGTCTTTTAGTACAGCAATATATGTACAGGCTCCATTTCAAGGGAAAAAAAAAAAAAGAATTTCCCATATGACAACTCCAAAGAGCCTACAACTTGGCTCTCTGTGCTTGTAGGTCATCCACACTGGCTGCACAGGATGGGAAGGAGGTTGTTTCTCAGCAGCTTCATGCCAGTTTTGAGCCAAAGTCCTGTTTTTTTTTGTTTACAAACCAGAGGACAGCTTACCAAAGAAGTGAAAATTGTACCTGTGTAGGTGAAGCTTCCTCTCAAACTCTAAGATGGTTGTCAGGGTACCAAGAACCATTGTAATTATGCTTTGCTTTGTTGCAAATCCATGTAGTTTATTCTTCCCTGCCTCCTCCAAACTCACCTCTGGCTCTTCCTTTCAAACTGTTCCTTGCCTCTCAACCCTCAAGCAGCTCAGTATTTCAATACCTTTTAGAATTAAAGAGAATTCTCAAATTCCCTTTACAATGATGTGTTTTCTTTTCACTGTCTCTACAGAGATTTTGGTACTCACACTTGTAAGTACTCCCATTTCACAGCTAAATCACTCTCAGTAATAATCTCCTAGAAATAAAGGTGCTTGTTCCCCTCAATATTTGGACAAATCTGCTAGTTTTCAGCATAGATGAAATCAGAGATCACAATTCCAGAGAAAGAACCAGGTCATCTTCTGGTCTGCAGACCTTAAGATGACTTATTTTCATTTGCCAGCTGCCCCGAGTTAATCAGAGACACCATCTATTAATTTCACAGACTAACATTTAACCTGGTATTTACTTTAAGGACATCTAGGTGGAAACACATGTTAATCTTACTGTGGTCATTCAGATCTAGCGCACGCTCAACAACTTGACAGTGAAGGTACAACCGAATCCAACTTCAGCTCATCAATTCCAGTGAAGTTTTTGGAGCAATACTCATCTTCAGTGAACATCTAACAGAGTAACTTTAGCTCTGCTATAAAAAGTTAGATCAGCGACATGCTCTTCAGTGACAAACGGCTCATGGTGCAGCCCAAGAATAAAGCACTAGCAAGTATTAAAACCTCACTAATTTATTAATCTTTGTTTCAGCATCTGTGTCCTTCAGTATTAACCAGCACATTACAAAGACTATTTGCGTACACTCTCTGGGTCATTTGAAGACAAAATGCTTGCAGATTTCTGATGGAAAAACAGAGTATTGCAGGAAGGGATAAATTTCCCAGGAATCACCTTTCCCTCATCTGTGTGCTGGGAACAGTGGTCAAGAATTCTCTACTGTGCTCCCCCAGAGTTTATATCTATTGATAAGAAGTGACAGAATCAACCGTTTCTTATTTTCAATAACCAGAACAGAATAAAAACAAAAGGCCTAAACAGAGAAGTAGAAGGCTGGAACTTGAAATGAATATCTTAAAGGTGTTTTCCAACCTAAATGGCTCTATGATTCCACAATTTCATATATATGAAATAAGAGCAAGAATTAGGTCAATTACTAAGAGAATGACTAGAAATGTGAACAAGGATTCTTCAATAGGACTGCATAAGGCAGTTCCTTCCACAGCTGAGGTACACTCTGTTCAGTGCACCAACAAGTTGATGAAGTCTGTTCCTGGTATTGACAATCAGGATTGAATAGATACTCTGTCATTCACTGTGCCAGGAATCTGGAATTTCACACTTCCACCCTTCCCTCCAACAGCCAAACAGGCCAAGAACATGAACCAAAGCAAGCTGCAGTCACACTGGGCACGCTATTTGGACACAAGAACCTATTATCCTCTAGCCTGATGCATACATCAGTACATAAAAGATACTGATATGGTCCTCTGCTGATAAATTAAGGTGATCTTGAGTTTTGCTCCATGAGCTGCAAGTGGTAATGCTTCTTAAACAAGGCCTGATTGTTTTCCTTCTCTAACCTATTAGATGTAGTATTAAGTGCACCTACCAGAACAACTAGAGTGCCTATCTTGTGCTGGAAAAAATAACACTAAAAAGAGCAACAGAAGACTGTTTAAAAAATAATTCCTGATGCTGAAAGTTTTCATTAAAGCTGCTTGCTTGTTCACTTCCCGCTAAGGAAGATTTTTGCAGTCCACTACTTTCTAACGAAGTAGTTTTACCATACTTTTTCCTTCAGTTAAAGCTACTCTGGGCCTAGACACTTGGTTTGTGCTTAAGAAATATAAAACATTTACTCCAGCAAAATTCCTTATTCTCTTTCGCCTAGGATACAGAAAATAAAGGGGGAAAAGAGCTGCAAACTATAGATGTAGTCCAAGTTTTAAAAACGTATTTGTTGAGAGTTCAGCAGAAGTCCGATTCCTTAGGCGATATTGCATAGAGGGGGAAGGGAAGTAGACTAAGACGACAGCAGTCTGCCCCTCCATTAACAGATGGATTAAATCTTTTATCTTCCAGGAATAAAAGTTAACTAACTCAATCTTTGAAGATAAAGTTGTTGAGTCAAAAAGGCATGCTAGCACAGTGTTGAAAGAGAAGATCTCTTAAGAAGAGCTTTCTCAGTCAGCAGCCTGGTGATTGGTACATTCCATCTTGAAGTACTACAAAAATTGCACGCTTTTTTTCATTCCGTAATGCCTTCAGTATGTACAGATGTAGATGACTTCTGTTCTTCAGCGATAAATATATATTCTAACTGCCGAGTTCTCTCCCCCATACTCTCTATGTACTGTCACTTTTTAAACCTCCACACAACTGGTGGAAAATTCTTCATTTATTGGCAGCTTCTCATTCTCAGTAATTTTCCTAAGTTTGATGGAGCACCAGATTTCCAAGAAAGAGAAAAATAAAATTACGTTCCTTACCTGAATTTTGTCTTCTCTGAACAGGGATCTGCTGCTCTGTCAGGACCCACCCTGTGTTGGTTGCATTCAGCAACTCTTTTTGTATTCTGGCTTCATGGGGTTGGTCAATGTCTTTCTCATCAGAGGTTTTCTGGTTGGAGAGAGAAAGAATTGCAAATGTACTCTGCCTAGTACACACTTTTTCCTTGTGCCTCTATTCCAGCAGGGTGACTCATAATTTAAATCTGTTTATTTTTCCTTGCAATTTTACAGCTTTGCACCTCTGTCAGTAGGGCCTGAAGAGACATCTGTGGTTCCACCTACTCACCAGCTGAGAGGGCTACCCAACAGGCTACCCAGCCTTGGTGGAGATGGGGAAAACCAGCAGTTTTCAAAGTTTGATGGAGCAGGGGATTTCCATTCAGAGAAGACAAAACTAATGAAGGAAACTGATTTTTCAACTACTGGTTATGTTAATCTGTCCATAGCAGTTTCAGTCTCATGCAGTTTTTTTTCCTGTCTTGCCTCAGAGTCCCTAGAAAAATTCTTCCCATCTAAGTGGTTTTCTATAGCTTTCAGCACTGTTAACATCTACTATTCTGAGAGTTTCAGAGAGAGATGTGTAATGAATTCTGGGATTAACAGGAAAGGTTGTATGTTAAAGAAGTTTACTTATATGGCTGATGAGTTTCAATACTGTAACTCAGCTGCTTAAGAGGATCTGAATGTTTTTGCTGTCAGAGAAAAGGAGAAGCAAAAAGTATTTTTATTCAGAAGACCACCATGCTTGTCCACTCTAGAAATAAGCCTTTGAGGGAAAACAACAACAACAAAAAGTATTTGAGAGACTGGCAAGGGTTGAAGGAACTAAATCTGCTGTACCAAGCCTGAAAAATAAAAGCAGAACGTACAGATATGCTACCTTTTTACAATATTCACTACTTCCTGGAAAAGAGTTCTTTCATCAGTAGCGTAACTGACTTCTAGTCCTGTAACTCCAGATCTTGTGAGCAAGGGGGCTTGGTCTCTGCTCCCTAGAAAATAAAGTAAAAAAAAAATAATTACAATTTAGAAGGAATTCCATTACTTCAGTCAACAATATTACTTTAGAATAAAACATATAACTGAAAAGAAGTATGGAACACAACCTATAATTATCTTTAAAACTAATTATTATCACAATTAATTCCACGGACTTATTTTGTTCTGCTTGGGTGGAAAAGTTTGTCCTTTTTACTTTGTAAAATTCTACCATAGTGGTAATCTTGCACACATTCTCAGACATAAATAAATTTGATTCAAGCGAAATTTCACCATTTTACATGTACAAGAGTCCAGCTATTAGAAAATTATTTTTGAGTAAGAAATATTAAAGGACCATATGACAGCTCAGTGTTTTCATGGAAAATATGTATTTTAATTGCTAGCTTAGAGTAGTGCTTTGCAAAATGCTTTGAAGAATGAAAATACTACATAATATAGTATAGTTCCTTTTTCAGTACACTTCTTAAAAAACACAGCTAAGTTACTAATAGAAAAACACGAGCAACTGCTCACTTAGTGTATATTAAGAGTGTCTACATTGATAATGTGTGAATAATAGCTAAATTTGTATGCATGCAGGAACTCAACATTTGCCTTCTGTATAAAAAAACTCTTTAAATTAATAATATGCAACACATACTCTGTGTTTTCCTTTTCTCTATACAACAGATAGTAATGTCTCTGATTAAGCCAACAATCTGGAGCTTTTAAAAGGCATTCTACTTTGACACGTTCTTAAGATCTTGAGAATTAAAAAAGTGTGCTTTCAGAAATAAATGTTAAAATGAGTACTGTAACTTACAAAACAATAATAACAAAAAAAGAGAAGAAAAGGTGTATCTCAATGTCAAGTTACCCACAGGGAGCTCAAAAAAGTTTGAACCAAGAAAATATTGACAGCACACATCAATTAAAGCAAGGAATGTCACAACAACATTTACATATCATTTTATTTCACTAACAAGAACAGATAAGAACCTTTGGTTTCTCAAAATATTATTGGACCACTTTACAAAGAGCTGCTTCTTGATAATTTATCAGTGGCGCACACCTGGGGAGCCATAGCGGCTACGCTGTGGAAAATCTCACTTAGTAAGGTAATGGAGATAATTTTTTTTAAAGATAGTAACAAGCATATTGTACCAGAATAAACTTCACTGAGAATCATAAGAACTTAGCTTAACATGATATAATATCTACAATACTTTGAAAAATAAACTGGTAAAAGAAGGCGCTGTTGCCTTAATGCTAAATTTATTTTTGGTAGGTTTTTGTCCACACTTAAATTTTAGACAGTATTTTGTGGTTTAATACACATTCACAATGCCAAAAAAACCCTGAAAGAAAAAGGACTTTTGTTTGGTTGTTTGTTTGGGTTTTTTTTTACTAGCCTAAACCAGTGGTACTCAACCTTTAACAGCTGGAGAGCCACTTCTTTATTAAATGGAGTTGTAGAGCACCATAAAAATCAAGTATCAACAGTGTGATTTTTTTCCATCATGACACTTCAATGTGTGATGATGCTGCCTCAACATCATCACATATTGATACATCACGACATGACACATCAGCATCCTCTCTCCCAGCAGCATTCTGTCTTCAACCCCTTCTGGCTGCTAGGAAGGAGTGGGGTGGAGGGGTGGAAGGGGCAAAAGGGCAAGTTTTTCCCCATTCTGCCCCACAGCTGCTGGGTGGGAGGTGATCTCTACTCTTACCTGTGGGGGGATCCCAGCAGCTCCTTTTCTTTCCCCCTATGGGAGGGGGAACTTCAGCGACTCCCACACTGCTGGTCCATTTGCTCAGTGCTCCCCGCGCTGCCTGATAGAGTGGAGCGCCGATCAGACGCCTACATTGCGAGAGCCGCCTGTAGGGCCATGAAGAGCCACATCCGGCTCTAGAGCCACAGGTTGAGTATCACTGGTCTAAACAAAGCCAAAAAGGTACAATAGAATAAGGGCCCCTGTTTAGATCCTAAAAGGATCAGATAAAACCACAAAAATAACCCTTAAGTAAAATATAAAACATACTGTCTTGCTTTTAACATTTTCTACTTGTAGCTATCCAGCAACTTGAGTAGGAAACTAAAGGCAGGTTTTCCTCTTTACACTTTTAGAACACTGCAGGAGCTTGTCCACAAGTATGCAAACATAGATACTTTGCACATGCCTATGTTATTTGTGGTTTACAGCCCATGCAATAGTTCTTTTGAAGATATAAGCAGGAAAACTCTCTCTATGTTTAACATGGCCATTCATCCAATAGTCAACAAGGCAAAATTAAATGAGCTAAGTAGTAACATAGATACTCGATTTTGCTTGCTACTGTTTGACTACTATGAAACAAGCATCTTCGTAAAACACGTTAAGTAAGAAAAAAGAAATAGGAACCTTGGCTTGAGCGTGTCCTGTCTCTATCAATCACTATAGCACCAGTGATTTCTCTTTGATCAGTATTTGGCAGTGCTGTGTCTGATGAGATGCAATAGAATAAAGCACAGATTGGATCAAACTCTGGGTCTGGTTCCAAATCTCGTCTGGTTCGAGCATGTAACTCCATACTGATGAGGGTAAGGTGTTGGACCTACCAACAAATAAATACAGTAAGTTAGTATGTTTTGGAGCTTTCTTCAAAAAATTTAAGAGGAGATTATTAGTGAAAATGAAGTCATTGCAGACATTTATATGGTCATATTATATTGTAACTAAGAGGTCACACCTGAGAATTACCAGAAACATGCCTCTCTGGATCTCACTTTTTTGCAAAAAGCATTACCTTACAAAAAAGATTAATCACTTAATACATTTTTATACTCAATTATTAAAATTCAGTATTTGTTTCTGAATACTATCATATTCTACCAAAAGCAGAAAATACAAAAAACCAGAAATGCTCAACTTCAACAACTGTAAATTCCTACAATGTTTTCAAACAGCTTTGCATATTGAGCGGAATTAAGTTTCCAGACTGATCAAGAACAAAGAATCACTGTTGGTCTTTATTTTCGTTTCCCTCCCTCCCCAAGACATGCAAACAAGTACGAAGATGAAGTCACTTACAGGAAGATATGGAGAATACCTAACTTTCCCTTCACTTGCATTAATGAACTTCCACATCATGTTGCTACAGCTTTTTGCAGAATGGTTTGCATTAAGAAAACACTAATCCCTATATATTGTACAATTTTGACTCTACAATAAATACTGTAGTATTTAATACTGTTTCAACGCTATGTTGTTGCTCTGTTGTCTTGCATAATATAGTTGATAATGTGGACTAATGGGCAAGTTGGAGGGATTACAAGGGAAAAGTTACAAATATTTCTGAGTATGTAAGATGCCTTGGGGGCAGCCTGATTTCCTCTAGATTTGCATGCTAAATCACTACAGCCATCACTGAAATGAAATTTTACTATCAAGCTCCATCTCCATTTCCTGCAAAATCATTAGTTTCTTGTGGCTTCTGCTATGTCATCTACTCAGTGCATAAAACTTCTATCTCCCCATCTCATATGTAAATTGGTCAACAGCTAATTCCAAGCCATGGATGCGGTGACTGGGAGCACACATGTGCCGGCTGGCCACTTAGCAGCCAAACACGGCAGTACTGTATTCACATTACATCCCTTTCTCCAGCACCAATTTTGATCTCTCTTCCCAGACCAACCACTGATCTACATAAAATATGTAGAAACACTCTTTGAGACATATACCATTTTGTTACATGTAGTAGAAACTGGACAACAGGTTCAGAAGATAACATGTAGAGACACTGGAAAGGCCTGACTGAATGGTGTCAGATGCCTTGTTTCTTAAGGAAACAATCCATGAAAGTTATGGTCAACTAGTTTTTCCAGTAATGTTTTTACACAAAACTTACTATTTCTTCCTTCTGATCTTTCCCTTATTTTTATTTTTTTAAAGGAAGGTTTACAACCTTCTCAACAAAAATACTGTGAAATTTAGTTCAATACTATTAAAGGCACTTAGAGATCAAGCTGAAACTAGTAGAGCAGCCACTTAAAGCTGCAAACATCACACACTGATTAATTTTAAGTCAGGCAGGGACCAAGGAGGAAAATATTTTTAAATTCTGCCATTATAAAACTGGTCTGATAAACTATCATTTTATAAAATAACATGTAACAGTACATTACCTCATGTAAAGATTTTGCTTCCTGCAGGTTTTCCACACTGACTTTAAAACCGTAAGTGTTATTTAAAGATGGTCCTTCAATCTGAGAAGTCTCTTTCTTTGGAGCGCCAAGGGCAGCAAATTGATTCTTATTGGGGACGGGGGGAAGAAAAAAAGCACAGTATAATACTGAAGAAACTACAGGTTGCTAAATTCATATGCAGTATTAAATACAAATTCATCAAAGAAAATGTAAATGCTACACTACAATTACTAAAAAGAAAGCTTTCACCACCTCATCATGTCATTTTTCAACAGTGAAACAACAGTTGTATCTTTCTGCCTTTTAGGAATAATTTTAATGAAACCTCATAGTAAAGCAAGAGGCAATTTGAAATACTTTTAGAAAAAAAAAAGAAAAAAAACCCAAACACAAAAACCCCAAAACCCGCACATATTGGCTTTCTTAGAAGCCTAAGGACAGGGGAACCAGCAAACTCTATTCTCTCTTGAGCAATAATTAATCAAAAACCTCTGTTTCAGTCACCCCTTTTTAAGGCACTGAATTAAGGGTACACTTAAGTACCTACGTGAATACCAGTATGTTGAGAACAAAAGAAAAGACTATTGGGACATTTCAGTTATGCACCTAGCCCACTGTTCCTATTTCCAACACGGGGAGCGGAAACTGTTTAGGGAAAACACGTGAGTCTGATCATTTTATGTGATCCATTCCTTTTCTACTCTGTCAGCGCACCAGTGCCATTCACTGCCTACATTGTTTTCAGAAAATGCTTAGAACACTGTCTGAAAACTAATATACACACAGACACATAAATATACATGTCTGTGTGTGTATATATATACACATATATATATAAAAGGAAAATCACAACAGAACTTAAAAAGGTTGTTGTAACTAAAAGAGGAAAACAACATCCTTACACCGTGTCTCTTTCCAGTTTCGTTAGCATCTCACTACCCTAAAACAAAGAACATACTCTCAATATCCAACTTTTTGTCCTCCTGGCAAATTAAACTGATTTCTTCTTCCTAACTTTGAGTGTACGCTGATTCTATAGCAATTTTACCCTACCAATTTAAATGTATTTTCAAGATCTTAACAGTAAAAGAAAAAAACAACACAGAAGAAAGAGAATGGAAATGTGTACGTGTGGCATAATAAAAATACATCTGTACATAAAAATCTTAATTTACCTTCATTTGTGTGGTTAGAAGTACTCTTCGAAGACCATCAGTATTATTTCCCCTCTTGTGGCTCAGTTTCTGGGCTTTTGGTTCTGTAAACATAGATGAGTGCAAAACTGCTCAGCCTCAATAATATTGTCTATACATTAAACAACATGTTAGAAACAACCAGAGACACTTGATTAATGTTATAAACAAATATTATATATATACACAAATACAACTTTATTCTCTGTCCAGTCCAAAGCACAACTCTTACAATCTGGTATTTACGGACATTTAGGAATGTATAGTACAAGGCCAGTAAGTTGCCAAACCTCACGTGATTATTATCTTGAACATTGCAATGTTATACACACACTACATTGAGATTATGTTTGGAAAAATACAAGCAATGTAACCAATAAGACTTCAAAATCCCCAAAATAAGCTATACTTTTAAATTAAGTTTTTCGCCACAACTTCAGAATTCAGCTACTAGAGACCATCAGGAAGCAAAAGGGTGTTCTGCTTTTAGACTTTTTTCATAATTCAATAGTTACTTTAACAATAATGCACAGGCCTTTTCCCTTCCAAAACTAGTGTTAAATGTATTTTTGTGGAGATGTAATTATTTTCTCATTATGCCAAAATAAATATAATATCTTAGCACATTCAGAAAATTTTTTTGGGTATCATTAGAATCACTTAATGGATTTACCTGTGGATAAAGGAGTAAACCCAAGAACTTCAGGTACTCCATCTTGATTTTTTCTCTGCACAATGGGTGTACTATGTAAGCAAATGGATTCAGAATTTCCAGGATCTTCATTAACTGGAAACGGAGATGTGTCAAAGGATGTCCTAATGTCCTCTTGGGTGGATGGAGAGTTTTGTGCACTTCCAACAGGTACTACATCATTTCCTTCCACAGAAGACAAAATAATATCCTGACTTTTCCACTCTGTGTCTTCTAAATTGGACTGCTTGGGATCTGGAGACGCTACTTGCTGCCAAGGAGGAAGTACTGGAGAATCTGGTGAACTGTAACTGACATAATAATCTTCCTCTTCCTCCTCCTTATCATGTTCTAGTGTTGAAGTAGTAAGTGTTTTGCTTTCAGATGGAGTTTTATTAGAGTCTATGTCATTTTTAGTATTTATAGAATTTCCTATAGTGCTTATAGACTTACCACAGGTTTCCTTGGTTTGTGTTTTTGTAGTATCTGCCACAGAAGCAGAAGAATTCTTTGTAGGCACAACAGGTCTTTCATCTTCCAGGCTAGATAAATTTAGATCTTTAGCTGCTTTTACTACTTCTATAGATTTCTCTTCAGACAATACTGCAGAGCTGAAATTCTCAGCTGCCTTTGCCAGCTCAGCAGGATGATTCTTAGGCAATTTCTTAAAATGTTCATACTCTTCTTTGGCATGAAGCCATATCTGAACTTGCTGTTGGCTTGGAGCACACTTGCATGGCATTATGACTATTTTTTTGTCTTCACTAGTTTTATGGCTATTACTTTCTCTTTTATTAACAGTAGAGTGACCATAACAGGGAGGAGACCCTGGTCTAGGACCTTCTGTCATTGCTGAAAATGCAGTCTTCCAGAGTCGTAGACCTTCTAATGAGAAGTCCCCCTCAAACTCAAGCAGGTCATTTGGAAGTCTAGTTTCCACCGTGAGAAGTCGTCCTCCAATCTCACTGTTAAGAAAATCATTTGAATTATTGTTTTGTTCTAAAATGCATTGCAGGCAGTTCTCAAGATGATACACAAGCAGAGTCCTGCTAACCAGTTTTCTCACTGTCCAATTTCTGTGGGCAGCATCTTTCCTCTACAAACCAAGCAGGCACACTCCCACTTACTACAATAATATCAAGCAATAAAAAAGCCAAAGTGTGATGAATGAAAATGGGTATTTGCATGGGAAGTACAGTAATTCTCAGCTTCAAATGTATGTATATGGGATGTATATCAGCTTCAAATGTATGTAAGATGGGATCTTTCATGCATCTGTGCCACATAACAGCATAAAATTGTTTACAGTAATAAATTAAATTTAATATAATCACAGGCATATGTAGACAGAAATGCATTTAACACAGTACCTTGGCTTTTCTGGAGCATCTGAAGGATTGCTGCAAAATGGTTCCTGATAAATTGTTTCTGCGAGATCATGATCCAGCAAAGTTGCCATGATTTCTTCACGACTGGGTGGGGACATGAGAGGCTTAAGAATGTGAGCAGTACGAGGTGTAAAACTTCCATTCTTTGATTGTGAGGGAGAACTGGTTGATCTTGGTGAACTATCTGGAGTTGGAGTTAATGCCTCACTGTTTCTCGAAACATACAATTCTAAATCCTCAGAAGCTACATCTATAAGTTCACCATCAGGAGAAGACAATATGGATGTAAAAGAGGTATTAACTGAATCAAGTGGTTGACAGGGTTCAAAAGTGGTTTCTTTTCTAACGTGGCTTTGAATCCAGTCTGAGCTGGTTGGCTGAGGAAGGTTAAGAAATCTCTCTTTACTTACTGCATTTATATTCAATTTGAATTTTTCATTTAAACAGACCTCAGTCTCTTGCGTACAAGAGGTATTGACAGAACTAGATATAGATGTTGAAGGATGAACATTTTTCCTCCATTGGCTACGGCAGTGGTTCTCGTTATTATCCAGTGCGGCTTTATCAAAAAGCTCAGGGCTCAGGGAACCAGGCCGTATCCATTTACTTGTGCTTGAAGAATGCTGCTTTTCTTCCTCAGATTTTTGGTCATTATGACACAGAAAGTCATTTTCTGTTGTTTGTCCAGAACCAAGATCTTGAACTGCATCACTCAAGAACTTCTGGGGCAAATTTTGATCTGCTGGGACAAACTGGCTTGCGGAATAAAAGCTGCAAAATCCAGTTTGACCTATAGCATTAATATCAAAGTTGTAATTGTGGTCTGGAGACAAGCTGTCTTCAAGTGAGTAGCAGCTTTCAAAACCAGGGTCTGAAAAAAAAATAGGGCTGTCATCAGACACAGAGTGATCAATGCGGCTAGTGATCTGCTGGCTTAAAGACTCCTTTTTCGAAAGTTTTGGTGTTTTTTCTTTAGGTTTTGTATTCCTGGGAGCACGACATTTTCTTGGTGATGTGACTGACCGTGACCTTTTGATTGCTTTATTCTGTTCAAGAGAGCATGGTATATTCCTGTTCAGCTGTGTTTTAGCTGGTAATGGTTCCTGTGTTACACTTGCATTCTGAGCTTTCTGCTGTCTCTTCTGGAGCAACTCTTTCAAAACAGCTAGGCCAGACTGTCCTTCACTGAACGCTGATGGGGCCACGATAGTCCTGTTTTTATACTGGGAGATGGGTTTTGGTTGCGTGGTTGTTTCTGACAGAGATCTCTGTTTTACCTTTTCAGGTTGAAAATGTGACATATCAAAAATAAATCCTCTCTGGTTCTGATCCCAATTTAACTGTTTCACTGGACTCTTTAAAGATGTTACAAAACAGTTCTTAGGCAACTGAAGTGGCCCAGGGCTTTCCTCAGATGACTTACGAATAGAAGGACAAGGATCAGAATGCTTGGATGCCTCTGGTAAACAAAAAATCTGCTGTTGATTATTGTCTTTACAATGCAAATAGTTAGTGGCATGTAACTGATCCATCTTCACTGTGTCCGAAGAGTCATGAGCTTCATTTAATTTCCCAGCTGGCAGTAAATACCTGTTTTGCAATTTTTTTATCTCTTCTGCTTTTGCAGAAGTCTTATCTTTAGAGATGTGCACATTCTGTGTTACCTGAGTTGAGTGATTAGACGGATCAAATATGTTTTGAATGAGAGCAGAATCCTTCATTCTAAATATAGCACTTTGAGTCCTGGGCCTTTGAGAGCTCATTTTTGATACTTCTCTTCCAGATGCCACAGGAGTAGATGCAAGAGATGAATGAGGGTCTTCTTGTGGAGCAGGTAAACACTGTGCACCTACAGGCTTATCAGTTTCCATCAATGAATGAAAACAGCCTGATGAATTAACTTGTGCATCAGCTGCTGAAGGGAGCTGTGCTGATGGTAGATATCCTGCTGAATAACCAGGAAGAGGACTGTCTTTCTGGTTATGAAATGGTTGTGAGTTGATAGAGTTGTAAGAAATCTCAGGCAGATCTTGATGTTTCAGCACAAACTTCACTTCTGCAGCAGAGCAAGTATTTCCTTTTTCATCTTTAAATACAACGTGCTTTCTTGAGAATGCTTTTTCGGTTGTTTTTTGTCTTTGTTTTGTTCTAGGTTTCTTCTTTCCATCATCTGCTGGTTTATCAGCTTGATCAATCTTTTTCTTTTTCTTGGTAGATACAGTGGGGCTAGCAAATTTCTTTTTACATTTCTTAACCTGAGTTTTTGCTCGACTATTTTTTCCTACACTAGAATTAACAGTCTTGCTGTTGTACATATTGGGCCCCCTACTAAATAAAGCTTCTCTGTCCAGGTTGGTCAAAATTTCTTCTGCTTTTGGATCCGTGGGAGACCAGCAGCGAGGTGGAGATGTGTTTACTGGGCTTGTGCTTCTCTCAGAAAGAAAACCTAACTTAGACATAACATCACTATAGTTACAGTCACAGTCTTCAGCTTCAGCATTGTAGGATGGCAAAGGAGGAGAAAGAATTGTATGAGTCCTTTTTCTGAAAGTTAAAGTTCTTTTAATATTTTTACTACCTGTTTTTTGTGGTTTTCCAGCTTTTTTCTTGGTTGACTTATGTTTTGCTTTCCTTTTGTGACTTTTCTTTGGTGTTAGTGGATAAATAGGATATTTGGTTGCAGGAGAGTCAGGAACTTTTGGCCAAAAGTCCTTTAAAGGTGCAAGCTTTTTATATAAGTTCATCTTTTCCTCTGTGAGTACTACTCTTTCCTCACTAGAATCTACTTTCCCTAGTTTAACAAGCATATTTTTTCTCCCTCTAAATCTATTGATGATAATATATTTAATAATAACAGGTGGCAATTTTTTAGAAAGTTTTCTACGCTTTCGAGACTTCTGAGACCCATCCAAACTTTCAACACTTTCTATCGGTTGAGGTAGATTAATTTTTGAGTTGTGTGCGACAAAGCTTGATTCACTGTCTTCAGTCTCATAATTTACCTTTCTTTTCGTTCGGAGTGTATATTTATTCCCACATAATCCAAATGACTGCTCAGTTTCAAGAGATCCATCTGCAAACTGGCAGTCAGTATAATTAGCAGTGCTTGTAGGCATTTTGTTTCCAAAAGCCTCAAGAGGAACTTGAACTAAGTCACTAGGTAAAGCACTATCCTTATCAGGAATGTTACTAGAAGCATTACCTTGTGTATAGCAGCTTTCCTTCACTGATACAACATCGTTTACACTTGCAGGCTCCTGATGATTGATAAAACTATGTTTCTTTTTATTCAGCTTCAACCTGGACTGTTTGTTGCCTTGCTGTAATTTATATGTCACGGGAGCTAACTTCTGTGGTCGACTGAGACAATTAGAAAGAACAACACTAGGAAAGAACATATAATGGGCTGCTTGTTGACTAAGACTTGGCTTTTCTACTTTATGCTCCTGAAATTCCTCATACCTAATTTTAAGCTTATTAAGGCCACCTTCATCAGTGTTATTTTCAAGTGAACGTACCACAGTTCGACTGCCTCCTGAACAAGACACCAATTCACAATTTTCTGTAACTGTTGCTGGAAAAAACCTATTTATACTTGCACTGCTGGATTTTTCATTTACTTCAGAGGACATTTTACCTTTAGAGTGGTTCAAATCAGAAAAGTTAAATAAGTTTTTATTCAACATGCTGTCACCAATGTGGCGGCCCATATGCATAAAAGAGACATCCTTTTCAGCCTTTCTGATGCTAGTATACTTCCTACTAGGTATCTGTCTGCTCACTGATGAAATATCATCTTCATACTCAAAAATATTATTTTCACATGAAGGAACTGTGAGAGCATCTTTCTTGTTATTGTCTTTGTGCGAGTTTTCTGCATGGGTACTATTGCTGAACGGAGCTGGGTACTTTGCTGAGTAAGTGCTTTCTTTTGTAAGAGAATGGACTGAAAGTTCAGGTCTTGTTTCTGTGCTTGGTTGTGAGAGGTCTTCTACTAAATCTTCATTATTCAAAACATGGTTAGAAAGGGCACTTGTGTGTTTACACTGAAAAGTAATTTTAGCAGAAGATGGGGGTTCTAGCGTAGCAGCATCTTTGTGAAAGATTGAGGTCTTTACAGACATTTTGCTTGTTGCAATGACGGAGGAATGAGTTCGAGAACTTTCATTATTCAAAGGATTGTCTGAAATGGAAGACAAGCAATTTTATTCTAGTTTTCCTGTAAAAAAGTAACCTAAGGCATCAACCATTTTAATGACATTTTCCTGAAAGCCCTCCCATCCAAAGAAGAAACAAAACTCTTCCAAATCACATTGCATTTATGATCATGACAACTACAGACCCAGAGTATGAGTTGCTTTATCAAAATCACATTGTCAGTATTTACGTCTCAGCCGGTTACTCCTACATGGTAGGCTTGCATACCATTGCCAAAGATTTCATGCTGGTTTCTGAAAGGCTTCTAAGATCACTTTCAGATAACTAAATACACACAGACTGATTTCTAGAAAAGCTTGTATCCTGCTTTGACCCTGAGAAATATGCATACTCATTGGCTCTGAAAAACAAAGAACTTACCTAGATGACTTTCCCCATATAGAAAAGTCATCGCACAGAAAGCTAAAGTACTATCTTACAACATGGCAAGGGCTTTTTATTAACTGTCCTGTGTGCTAAGCATAGGTAGTTTGCTGCACTTTTATGAAGCAGAGCAATCCACCACCCATTCAGGTGTTTATGCAAGGAGCTCGCACCTATTTAGTTAGATCATGAATCCATGCATTAACATTCCCACACACATCTGTGACAAGCGTGTGCTGCAGTAACTGTCCTGTGCAGCAGACTCATCACATGATACCTGGGATGATTTCTCTCTCTTTTCCTCATACTTTTGCCACATTTACTGCAGGATAAGTGTGGACAGGCAGGTGGTAACTAACAAACTAACAACTGGTTTGCAGCAACTCTGTGCTTGCTCATAACCACAACGACCACCAAGTAATTTGAAGGAGTTTATTCCTCTGCAAAGAGGCAGTTAACACAGAGCTCCTGGCACACAGCAATTTGTTCATGTGTCCCCATCTTTAGCTGAAATGTTGAAGGGGGATAGGAGTTATGAAACATGCTGTATGACCTGGAAGCACGCGCTGCACACTGTCATACTGGACAGGGGATCCTTTGGGCCTTTACTGTAAGTCTCAACCAATTTGGGGATTATCTTAGATTTGTGCTGCTGTCAGTTTAGCAATTTATTTGTTGCCAGGTGACAAAAATAAAAGGAAGTCTCAATCTGTTTCTAATAACATTTTCTAATGCATAGACAGAGTCCCTGAGCTGTGAAACACAGCTGGGATATGCTGCCTATGATTCTTTGAGGGTAGGATTCCACAAAAAGAATGTGGATGGTTAACTGAAAAGCAAGAAAATGGGAGTTTCGTGAAGTGTCAACAAACACTTGGAAGATACCTGACTATTCAGATATAACAATTGCAAAAATACTTGTCAGTCAGTCAGATGTTATGAACACAGATTCACGTGTGGATAAGCATTTATAAATTTAGATGAACTGGACTGAGATCTGTTTTGATTTTACTGTATCTCCTGTTATAAGAAGTTGATGTAAAAGTTCACAGTAATAAACTCCTTCTACACTGACATTCTTCTTCTGCATGTGATATTTCATATACTTAAAATATCCTAAAATTTAAACAATGATTTAAGATACAGTCTCATTAGCCAGAAGCATCCCTTTTTACATTAAATTACAAAGTACTGCAAATAAGGAAATTACAATTGTATATTTTGCAAAACCAAATCATATTAGTAGTACAAGCCATGTATGAACCCTACCATTATACCTATAAAAGCAAAGGAAAAAGCAACTTATGCTTTAAACAGTGAACACAAAAGAATGGCTGTGGTTGACTATGTAATAAGATCATATAGCTCACTTTTTCTAATACAGAATTGCTAAAAGATTTATTAAGACTTATGTATTTCATATCCTAATATATATTTGTTATTTTTGTCAAACAGCTTCAAGAGACACAAACTAATACAGAAATTTTGTAAAGCATTACATTCCTGCCAAGAAGAGCAAATGCAACAATAGGAAATTAGGTACATGCATGAGCATAAACAAGATTTTACATTAACCAGTTCGTACTATGGATTAAGAAAGAAGCTTCTGTACAAAGTGATGTTAACCACAAATTTCAAATTTTAAAGGCAGTAAAATATGACTTAATACAACATTTCTAAACAAAGAACAACTACCATTGATTAGACCAAGAAGAAAAGAACCTGAGAAAACCCTGGCTAGAGATATATATTTTTCCCCATAAGATCCATACATTTTACATTGTTTTGCTCAACAGAATTTTATAAATGTGAAAATATGTAGATTGCCTAATGAAACAAATAATAATATTTACATATTTGACCTCAATATTTACATATGACCTCAGAAGAAGTCAGGATAGAGGAGGAATCTGTCTTGGTTGATGAGGGCTGGGTCAGGGACCAATTAAGCAACCTGGATGTCCATAAATCCATGGGCCCTGATGGGATGCACCCGCGGGTGCTGAGGGAGCTGGCGGAAGTCATTGCTAGGCCACTCTCCATCATCTTTGCTAAGTCATGGGCAACAGGAGAGGTGCCTGAGGACTGGAGGAAAGCGAATGTCACTCCAGTCTTGAAAAAGGGCAAGAAGGAGGACCCGGGTAACTATAGACCGGTCAGCCTCACCTCCATCCCCGGAAAGGTGATGGAGCAACTTGTTCTTGGTGCTGTCTCTAGGCACATCAAGGATAGGGGGATCATTAGGGGCAGTCAACATGGCTTCACCAACGGGAAGTCTTGCTCAACCAACTTGATAGCCTTTTATGAGGATGTTACCCGGTGGATAGATGATGGTAAAGCTGTGGATGTGGTCTATCTCGATTTCAGTAAAGCGTTTGACACGGTCTCCCACAGCATCCTCGCAGCTAAACTGAGGAAGTGTGGTCTGGATGATCGGGTAGTGAGGTGGATTGTGAACTGGATGAAGGAAAGAAGCCAGAGAGTAGTGGTCAGCGGGACAGAGTCCAGTTGGAGGTCTGTGTCTAGCGGAGTTCCGCAAGGGTCGGTTCTGGGACCAGTTCTATTCAATATATTCATTAATGACTTGGATGAGGGATTAGAGTGCGCTGTCAGCAAGTTCGCTGATGACACAAAACTGGGAGGAGTGGCTGACACACCGGAAGGCTGCGCAGCCATTCAGAGAGACCTGGACAGGCTGGAGAGTTGGGCGGGGAGAAATTTAATGAAATATAACAAGGGCAAGTGTAGAGTCCTGCATCTGGGCAAGAACAACCCCATGTACCAGTACAAGTTGGGGACAGAGCTGTTGGAGAGCAGCGTAGGGGAAAGGGACCTGGGGGTCCTAGTGGACAACAGGATGACCATGAGCCAGCAGTGTGCCCTTGTGGCCAAGAAGGCCAATGGCATCCTGGGGTGTATTAGAAGGGGTGTGGTCAGCAGGTCGAGAGAGGTTCTCCTCCCCCTCTACTCTGCCCTGGTGAGGCCGCATCTGGAATATTGTGTCCAGTTCTGGGCCCCTCAGTTCAAGAAGGACAGGGAACTGCTAGAGAGAGTCCAGCGCAGAGCCACGAAGATGATTAAGGGGGTGGAACATCTCCCTTATGAGGAGAGGCTGAGGGAGCTGGGTCTCTTTAGCTTAGAGAAGAGGAGACTGAGGGGGGACCTCATTAATGTTTCTAAATATGTAAAGGGCAAGTGTCAAGAGGATGGAGCCAGGCTCTTCTCAGTGACATCCCTTGACAGGACAAGGGGCAATGGGTGCAAGCTGGAGCACAGGAGGTTCCACTTAAATTTGAGGAAAAACTTCTTTACTGTAAGGGTGACTGAACACTGGAACAGGCTGCCCAGAGAGGTTGTGGAGTCTCCTTCTCTGGAGACATTCAAAACCCGCCTGGACGCGTTCCTGTGTGATATGGTCTAGGCAATCCTGCCCCGGCAGGGGGATTGGACTAGATGATCTTTCGAGGTCCCTTCCAATCCCTAACATTCTGTGATTCTGTGATTCTGTGATTTGCCTAACCTCAAAGCTTGCATTCTATTAACTAAGGTTATTTGATCAAAGACAGCAAGTTATAAAAAGATGGCAAGAGATATCTCTACAAAATTAATTTTTTATAGATTTTGAAAGGCAGTTTCTTATGCACCAGCTTTGCCACTGCATAGTTTTAACTCATGTAATCCCAAGATGTGAACATGCAATCTGCTGAATGAAACATAGGTTCAAGCAAAGGCTCGCTGTATTTTAGCACGAGTGGCAAATACTCGCAAAGCAAAGAACCATCTAAATTTACACAATAATACATTTACTATTTACAATGAAATCCTAACAAGATAAATGATCCTAAAGAATCATTAATTTTAACACCATATTTGCATATCAAATAGTAACAGAAAAATATCCCTTGCAACAAGGTAACTATCTTTTCCATAAAGCTAATTAAACAATGCCCTTTTTTGGATCATTAATACAATAGGAAAAGCAGATTCTGGTAATTTGTAGAGAGTATTGAGATTAAAATAGTGTTGGTTTATGAGGAGGATGTTAAGGGCCTGTTTCTGCAATCTGTTGAAAGCATTTCCTTCCAATTGAAACAAGAACCGAAAACAGTTTGGCACTTTTGAAAATTAGCCAATTGATCTGAAAATTAACTAAGACCCAGGTAACAATTCAATTTCCAAAGCTGTTTTTCTGTTTACTTACCACCATTTTCATCTGCAGTCCCATCTAACTGAGGTATAGAGAGATTAGTTAGGAGTGTATTGTTACCACTCCACTCCATTTCTTCCTCTGAAGATGAATCCTCTTCTGTTGAACTTCGATGCATAGTTTTGCCAGCTGACCTAGAGAAAAATGAAAGAACTAATTAATGCACAATACTTCTCAGAAAATACCAACAGCCACAGGGAACCTCAAAATCAAAGGGGTGTGGTGCTGTATAGTTGTGTAATTTGGGGGAGCAAAGGGAAACAAACAAAAAAATTGTTACATTTCTCACCTAGAAACTAAAAATGTTATCCAATGTTACTATTTTAAGAGGCAACAGTGGTATCCAACCATTTAAAAACTACAGACAAAACCAGCAGGATTCACTAGCTTAAGAAGTTAAACAGAAGTCATTTAGATGCTTAATTTTATTTCAATTTTACTGAAATTTAATTTCATTGCTTGAAGGTGCTTGAAATTTGAAGACAATCAACTATGCAAAATTATTTCAGTTTACCTCTTAGCAAACAGATATTTACTCCCTTTTTAAAGGAGTCTTTACTGTATTATAACAATTCTCTCTCTTGGCAGGCTTAACTAAAGCACAACCACCAAACCAATGTTTGTTTCCATCCTTCCTTGAGAATTCTGATGTTGCTGTTGCTAATACTTAAGTTGCTTTTACTAAGTTAACTGCTCTAACACTGCCATTTTTACAGTCATAAATCTCCTGGGAAAAAGAAAAAAGAAGTAAATCTACAAAGAAAAGCTTCTACAAATTTTTCAGGTTTTTAAGGTGGCATGGCTTTATATGGGGAAAAAAAGAAACAACTATATAAACCAAATAAACAAACCCTCCAGTATATTACAACTCTAGAAGCACTTCAGAATGTGATTTCTTCTTTAAAATAAAGTATGAGATGGACATAATTCTTCATAGAAATAAGCTATTCGTGGCTACAAGAGAAAAATCCAAATAAATATTAAGGAACTGAGGTTTGGGTTTGTGTGTTTGTTTTGTTTGTTTGTTTGTTTGTTTTCAAGATAATCTATCCTAGCAGCTTGATATATCGAAATGTTATTGTGTAGTACCTTAAAAGGTATAAAATACAAAGGTTTTGAAGTTACAGGAAGGAAAATCCACAATAACCTAAATACAGTCTACTTCTAAAGAACTCTTATCTGTGGAGTTTGACCAGAGCATGAATTACACGTATCATAACACCACAGACATCTGAATGTGCTCAGCACTGAGCCAACTTAGATCAAGCCTTGCTTATTAGCTCAGGAACAACAGGTTCAAAAATGGCTATACGATTTCCAGCCTAACTCAAGTCTGGAAGCAGCATGACTTGGAAGAGAGACCCAACTAACAAGCACCGCTAGGTACAGAGTGGCCAAGCCCTAAGTGAGCTTAATTCTTCCTGTTCTATGTTCCCTTCCCAAAACATGGAAAAGTACACGGCAAAAGACACTCAGCTCTATATGCAAATGAATCTCAAACTGGGAAAAGCAATCAATACTCTAGAGAGTAGGGCCGCTATTCTGAGGGATCTCAACAGTGTGGGGAATGAGCTAACAGGAACCTCATGGACTTTAAAAAAGACAAATCCAAATGTCCCACAAATGGGATGAAATAACCCCATGCACTGCTACAGGCAGGGAGAGAGCTGGCTAGGAAGTGGCTTTGTGGAACAGGATGCAAAATCGCTGGTGGACAACCAGTTGAACCTGATAGTGTGCAGTGTGCCTTTGTAGCAAAGGCGGCCAGTTGCATCTTGGGCTGTGATTGCAAGACTGTAGCTAGTTCTGGTAGTTGTGAGGCTGCATCTGGAGTACTGTGCTCAGTTTTGGGCATCCTACTACAAGACAGACACTGACAAACTGGAGCAAATCCAGGTGAGGAGCACCAGGGTGACTGGGGGCTGGAGCACATGATGTATAAGGAGAGGCTAAGGGAACAGGATTTATTCGGCCTTGAGAAAAAACTAAGAGGAGATCTTGTTGCACTTGTCAAGTATCCAATGGGTGGATATAAAGAAGATGAAACCAGATTCAGAGGTGCGCGGTGATGTGAAAAGGGCAATGGGCACAGGGCTGCCTCAGGGAACATTATGTACAAGGAAAACATTCTTTATTATGAGGGCGTTCAAACACTGGAACAGTTGCCCATAGGCTATGCAATCTCTGTCTTTGGAAATACTCAGCCCTTGACCAGATAATGCCCTGAGCAACTGATCTATCCAAAGCTGCTTTGAGCAGGGCACTGGACTATACAGCATTTAGATGTTTCTTCCAACCTGAATTATGTGATAATCCTGTGCATGAAGCAAATCTTTTGTCCACTTCAGTAAACCCAGTCAGGCTGGAGACAACTTCTGCAGATAACAACTTAGATCCCTCCACATTCAAGCCCATCAGTTTAGATTCCAGGAAAATTTGCCTAACACAGCATGATACCACCACACATGAACCAGTCCAAGTCTTGATAAGCTTTTTGCTCCAGTTCAGCACAAATTAAACCCAAGCCATTTAATTCAGTCAGTAGGGTGTTGTTACTCCTCATTATCTCAATATATTTTTTTATATAATGGAAGATTGGTGAATACCCAATAACAGAAGTGTGATAGTATGGATACGGTAGGATGCATTAGGAAGCAGTACAGACAGAATGAGCCTGAGCAGAAAAAGGCTGGATCCATCGTCAGACTCAAACTGGTTCTTTGTGCATGAGCAGAATCATGCAGGGGGCAGAGATACTCATGGCCTCTTCTGAAGTCAGTCCAAATTCTGCAGAAATCACACTGAAGCAAAGCTTGTAATTCCCTCTGAACATGAGCTGACTCCCCGTGGAGGCACCTGGTATGTACATTCCCCTCGTGCTTTCTGTCTGGGATTCAGATGTAGGCATATATGAGCGAGTTATTAGTCAGCCAGCTCATCAAGTCTGATAAGTTTTTAAATAGGATTCTTTATTGCATAAAAGCAATAAGATTCAGGATCCTACCTGCCTCCAGAAGTTGTACAGTCGTGGCCATACATAGCTGTGCCTGAGCTAATAAATTCCGCAAGATATAGGCTGGTTTTACACAGAAAGTACTACTAAACTGAAGATTAAAGTTAAGTGTTTTAGATGGAAATTCCAACTTTTCAGACTACTGTGAGGGAAAAAATCAAAGAAAATCAAAGGTCAGGTAGGAAAAGCAGCTTTACAGGTAAATTATCTTTGGAACTAGGACACTAATGATCTAACTTCTGATTCTGTTACAACTTTTCTAAATGTCTTCAGGAAAGAAAAGATAAATATTTCCATGACTCTCTTGCTCTCTTGAGCCACACTATAATTATTATTTCTGATGAAAAAAAAAATCTAAATATGTCTATGAAGTCTCTCATCTTTCAAATAGAATTATAAATACCAGGTCTGGTGCCCAAAGCAGGGGTGAAGAGAAAATGGATACAGCTTCTTTCAATGCCTGTCAGTGAAGACTGTACAAAAGGTCATTACAACCTGAGAAGGTGTTCCAAGAATCTTGACCTTAAAAATATTCAAGCTGCTGACCTTTAGCAGTCCAGGAGAGTGAGCAACATTCACGTTTCGATTTAAGCTTTGAACATGGAAACAAACGGGTGTTTTTCTCAGGCTTCTAGGTCAGTCTTCACAAGAGTACTTCTTAAATATTCACTTCAGTAAAAGGTACAGGCACACCAGATGTACAAGATACAACTTAACATTTGTACTACATCCAAGGTGTGACCTTAAAAGGAGGTTACAACTACAGTTTTTGTATTCAGACTTGTAGGACAAAAAACCTACTCAAATTTCCCTCAAACAGCAGACTAGAAGCTTAGGTCTAGCCAAACCTAAACATTTAATCTTTATTTCCATATAAGACTGACTCACAGCATCATCTGAACAACTGCATTCTATCCCAAGATCTGCATAGATTTTTCCAATGCTGCCAACAGAGACCTCTTTACAGCTCACTGGGCTCATAGCACACTTGAAGACAGGGTGAGAGGGAGGAAGGATCTGGTAAAAAAGAACACATTGAGAAAAGAAAATCACATATATACCTTCTTTTGGGCCCAGGCTCTTCAATGCTACTGTCCCACCTTTGGGACATCAACAAGCTAAGTTCCATTTCTTCTTTCTCACACTGTGGCTCATTTTCTTCATCATCACTGTTCTGAGAATTTCGACAGCTTCCACGAGAACGATGGTGAGAGAGTGTTTTGTGATGTCCCATCTGATATCCATCATTCTCCAATCCAGCCAACAGATCAATTATGGCCTCATCAGCACTACTGTCCACTGCAGAAAAAGCCCATACAAGTAGAATTCGTATTTTGTTCTACTTGTAAATGACTGGTTATAGTCTACCAGTAAAAAACAAAACCAACCAACCAAAACCAAAAAAACCCTCAAGATTTTGAAATCTAGTAGTTCATTACTGTCTAAAGCATGGCAGGCTACAGAAGCAAAGCTCTTCCCATATCTTATTTTTTCAAGTTTTATGATTTGTTATCTTTTCTAGCTCTTTATCTAGAATCTTGACAACCTTCTTTTTTTATTTCTGCCCTCCTCTTCTGATTGTAGTAGATTTAGTGTAAGCACACCTCTCTCCACCATCCCCCCCCCAGCCATTACCTCCTCAAGTTCAGTAAAACCTCACTCTCCTCTTCTATTTCAGCTCGAGTGCCAGCTTCTGAAGCATCACTGCCTTCTCTTGCTCTCACCATTTCAACAGCTGCATTAACTCTGTTGGACACTTCTCTCTGTATCACTGGGAAGAACTTCAATCACTGCATCTCATGAGAGGTGATGCTGATTTTGACCAACTAGTTCTTCTTACCTTCTGTCCTTTACTATAATGCTTAACTTCACATCCCTTTTCTTTTCACTATAACCTATTCTCTTGCTAGGTTCCTTTAAATACTGAAAGTTTACCTGATTTCACTCCTCCCTTAAATTTCATTTTTTATTTCCCTTTATTTGACTCAAGCTTACACTAACTCATGCACTTGCCTTCTCATTCTTTGATTTTATTTTTTAAACATCCTTCCAAGTCACAATTTTTTCTCACTCTCCTTTTGCTTACCTTTCATCTGACCTCATAACCAATTTATGATCTCCACTCTACCAGGCATCTTTGTTACTTTTCTCTCCTTCTCCTCTGGCTGAAGAACTACAATCTCTACTTTCCTTCCTCAGGAAATATCATATAATTTACAATCATCCTGAGAATCATATAAAATAGGTCTCAACATCGGTGAGGAAGGTATTTTCCGTATTTTACAAAGGCTTCACAAGAAACCATGCAACTGGTTAGAATGGAAACCATCCCCTTTGCCAGAGTTCTGAATTAACCCACTTTCAGTTGTACTTTCCGTTCTTGTCTCCTTTGCCCTTTGTGAGGTCCATCACTAAACTCCAACCTTTGCTTCCCATTAATATAAACCTTGTTGTGTACTTAGCAGCAGCAGCAGCAGCAGTAGTGCGCTTCACAGCCCCTGTGACACTATGACTCTACAAAAGCATAGTAAAGACTAGTCCATGCTATGAAAGAGCGTAAGAGACCCAAAGATGCAGCATGTTACTCATGGTGACACAGGACACCAGCATTGGTAGCCCCATGATAAGAAGAAGAAAAAGAAAAAGAAGGACAAAAAAAAGAAAGAAAGTCATAAAATCTCCATTTGATTCCCTAGCCACTGGAAAAAACAGACCCTTTCAACACTCCTATTTGGTTGAGCAATTCACATGCATAGTCATAAGACGTATCCTATATTTTAGCCACTTCTCATCCTCTCAGCACAACCTTCTCACTCAAAGAAAAAAGATAAATCAATGCTCATGTTTGCCAGCTCCCACATAACTTCTTTACTTACACTTCTCTCGATAAATCCACATCCTTGCCTAAAACACTTCCATAACCAAAATCTTGCCTACTTTCTGCAAAATAAAACAGCACTGAAAAACACTCTTAATTTTGCTCCATCTACTCCTCCTTTCTTTGCATGAAAAGATTGTTTATTGTATTACCCATAGACATATATTGTTGCCCATGCACATATTCACACCATGTATGTATCAAAAGCACTGGAGACTATGGGTTTTAGATATTTTTGTCCCCCTTCTAAACTTTCTAGTATTAACTTCAGTGCATATTAACATTATACCTTATATTTACTTAAGAATGTACATAGAGATAGTATGAACTATGTGCTTTTCATCTCCTCTAGGGTATTTCAACTATTTCTACCTGAAGTAGCTTTTCATACAAGTTCCTTTGTTGTGGTATTTTATTGTTGTTTCCCCCTCATCACATCCACATTTGTTTCCTGTCATGGTTTTTCTCCTCCTCTTTTACTTCTTGTTTCTTTGCCTTCAACCATTCTTTTGTATCCATAAATTTTGGGAAATGCTCTGCTGCAACTTGGCTCTCATTATCAGCCTACTATCACCCAGTATCTCCAGAGAGCTGAGCTTCTAAAGACAGCCCATGAGCATGTTCTCTACCATAACTGTAAGAAAGATGCAGTAACTGCAAGAATATCATGGACAGACAGTCAAAATCCTCTTTATTCTGATAGACCGAGTCCTATAACCCTAGGAGCATAAAAGCAATACCCATAGGAGACTGCACTGAGCTGATCTGGCAAGAGGACAGGCTTAGTGAACTAGTAAAGCACAGTAGCCTCTACAAATACACTATCCTGGTGACACTTTTAGAAAATATAAGGTGGTGGTTTTGGTGGTGGTGGTAGGGTGTGTGTTTGTGAAGTCTCAATCTGCTTGACAAACTCCCTGAGGTAAACTACTTTCTATCATGACTGGTAATGTAAGGGAACACAACAAAGACCATGGAACAATAAAATAGCCTGGGAGAAAAGACATTCCAGTCATACTCACTAAAAACTGTAGCCTGACTCAGTCTTTGAGACAAGGGCTGAAAGCTCTGACTATTCTCCACAATGTTTAAAATTGCTTCTTCATTAATAAGTGCTTCCTCTTCTTTATCAGTATGCATCCTATTGGATTCTTTAAAAGAAAAACAAAAAGCAAAAGTATAAAACTTCAGAGTCACAGGCATGAATACATTATGAAAGCAAGCCACTTTAAAATGGATTTTACTATTCAAGTATGTTTCCATTATTTGCTATGGCAATTTTAAAAAGGCTTACTCTGACAATGATGATAATAAAAGCAAAACTACTCTTCATTTTTTCATAACTGACAATCAGATCTTCCTTGGCTTACTTCTGCTAATAGTATAAACAGCCAAAGCATGACATAGATTTATGTCTAAACAATTATGCTATTAAAAATACTCACCTTTGTTCATCTTTTTATCTTTATGCACTTCTACCATATTAGCTGGCGTACACTGAAAGGCTTCACGAGAAAGTACCTCAGAATGTAGTGTTAGCTCAGCAGAGAACTCCTCTGATCCATTACTGTAGTCCACTGATCCTGACAACGTTCTAGTTAATTGAAAACCAATTTTTAAATGCATATTAAAGGTTTGCACAGAATACTGTACTTTATGGCAAATGGCTAAACACTTACACAGAGAAGTCATTTTGCTTGAGGATTTCTTTAAGTCTCTTCTGAAAAAAATTTTCACTCTCTGTTGCTGGCACAAATCCACGGTCTTTAAAATTTAAAAAATATTTGTTATTCAGTGTTACTTTGACCTCTCAACACACAGAGCAACTAAAATTACTAATTCTGTTAGGAAATGGCTCAAAGTTGAAGCATTCGCTAATTTTAAGTGCCAAAATTGAGGGTTGATTTTTCAAGTGTATTTAAATACTTTAAAATACTTCACATACTCCCATTGATCTCATTTGCAACTTTGAGCTTCAACAGCATTTACAAATCATGTTGCAATTACAACAAGGTGAGCATCCAGGAAAAGAACAATCAGTGAACAATTTTGAAAAGTCTGGTTTGTGCAGCCTGAATAACATTACACAGAAACACAGGAAAAAACCACAGTCAGAAAGCAGTCTGCCTTAGCCAGGAACCTGCCGCTTTCCTTCTTGCAATCCTCTGGCTTACTTGCCAAATATCATTCATATTTTAAAAGAAATGGCCTAGGTTCTACAGAGAATAGCTCTGTTCATGATGCAATTAATTTGCAGAACACGGTCTTCCCTTTGGAATGAATTTTACATAAAAATACAGGGATTTGTCCATCCTTTTAGAATTTTCATCTAACATCACCTCAGCTATAATTCCACAGAATTTCAAAGGAACTGCCCTTGTGCATAAGCTACCACAGAAAGCTTCAGGATAAGAGATTTAATTTTGCCAGTACTTAAACATTTAAAAGCTTTCCATCATAAAGCATCCAGTCTTAACTATCATTATCATTCATTCTGCCTAGAATGCTTTGCAGCTAGCTGAATCAAGGCGTTTTTAGGCAAGATTATGTATCTTGCTTTTAAAATTGGAATACACATACTGGGCATTCAGTAAGCTTAGAACTGAAAAAACAATACATCTAAAAAGCCCTAAAACTTGAAATACTGTTTTAAATTCTGCCTCCTGCTTGCTTCACATTCACAGTTTTTGATAAACAGCTGCACACTTTTTTTTTTTTCTTTTACCTTGTGACTCAGGTGGCTTAATCTGAGAAGATTCACATTTCTGTCTCCGTCGCTGCTTTTCATCTTCCCATATCGCTTGCAAACCAGGGTTCCTGCCAATCTGGGCTGAAATACGCAATAATACATGAAGGGAAGTCCGTAAATGCGATGAAAAGCATTCTTCCCTCCAAATTAGTTTTGGACACTTTTCTTCCAACTCTTTTGTCATTCTAACATGCTATTTTTTAATTGTAATTCTTGCCTTGCTCTAGGATTGAGTGTTACGTAAAAGTTAAGGTGTAACTTTATTTGTTTTCCAGATCTTTGGCTTTTGCTGGTCTTCTCACCAAGTATGCGTATGTATGTATAGATGTATGTACATACACATACGCATACTTGATGTTGACATTTCACTTACTTTCCTTACAGGTCTGTAACCTTCTGTTATGCATTAACAAAAATCTCTTTCTATTGCTCTGACAACAGGCTATTCTTACAACCTGTTTTCTTCCAGAGTTCATTCAATTTTTATTTTTTTGATAAACTTATAAATTTGTGTATCAACAATTCACTAGCACTGAAATCTGGATTGTAGCTTAACTAAGCTGAACCTCAAAAAAAGATGACAATATAGTTCCCGTCCTAAAACATTTTACATGGAAAGTTATTACCACTTCACCTTCAATATCCAGTTGATTTAAAATGTCAGCAGCTACTGCATCCACCTCCAATTCACAGGTACTTTGTGGCTCAACACCTTTCAACATTAAAGAGCTGCAACAACACAAATACTACAGGTTAATTTTATCAATATGTTGATTTTGAAACATGCATCATCACTGTTTTCTAACTGGACTAACATCTAAAATATTTCAGGGGGAATGGGGGTGAGCACCTGAATACAGAATTACCAGTTCTCATCCTCACCTGCAAGTCCTTAAATTAACAGTCATATCCAGATCTAATTAGATGAGAAATGTGTATCTTCAACTTAAAGGGATTAGCTTTTTCTTTTGCGGGGAGAAGAGAAAGAAGTGGTAAACAACTCCAAATACTACAGCAACTACAATAACGTTCTCCTCCTCAAATACAAGTTGAAATGTTCTATAGAACTCTCAGCCAATAGGACCATCCGCATTCTCATAATCTTGCGCCCAGAGAACACAGTGGCATGCATTTTTCTCTCTCATTCACAGTTCAGAGCAATGCAAAACATTTTAACATTTCCAGCTAAGGGAAGCGAAGCAAAAAATGTTTTATTTTTCTGATTTTTTAAATTTATTTTGGGGGCTTATGGGTAGCCTAGTGAATATAAACAGGGTATTAGCATCCCAAACACGAGCAGAACTAAGGATAACTGGCTTGGTAAAGACATAAAATACTGGAAAGATTCAAGCTCATTGTATAATGATCTGATCATCTTCCTGCTGTGCCTTTTCAGATCTGCTAAGGTCAGTGGCCTTCCACCTGTTGCTGTCAGTGAACTAATTTTAAGGAGTCCATGGAAGAAGCTAAGAAAGAGAAACCTTCTCCAAGGTTTATGTGGAAGTCTGTTTACCCTTTTCAAAATTTTTTAGGGAAACACAGAAAATCCCCTCAAAGCTCCCCATGGTTAAAATATGCTATTCTTCAGTTAAAATATGTTAATGTTTAGAACTCTTTGCCTAGGTTAACTTAACTGGTAACTGGTAACTGGTAACTGGTGACTTACAACATCTACTTGTATTTCTACATTCCCTGACATACACAGAGCCTCAAAAATCTCTGCATGGAATATAAGATACAATTCATTAATATTTTCAATGCTCTCTATAAGCTTTGAATAGAAGTCACTATAGTGCAAGGAGGTAGTAGATGATGTAACTAAAAGCTGGATATCCCCGACACCTTCTCTGAAAATTAAGTATTTAACGATCTAGAAATATTAATTCTGAAAAAAATGTCAAATCAACCTGCTTCGCTTATGTTGTAAGAGCAAAAATCTAATGACTTCTCAGAAAACATCACAGAACTCAACCAAAAAACTATCCCGAATTTCTAAAAGGCTTCAGGGCATCATATTTATTATCAAGAGAAAAGATAGCATGCCAAGAAAAAAAAAAAAACCCTGACTCCTTCATCACATTCTCAATCTGTAATATTCTAGAAGAGAAAAATATTTACTTCTAAATTCATTTTGCAGAGGTCTATGGTACAGACCATCAGCAAACTATACATTACATGAAGTTAGGACTAGTTCAGACATGTGCTCTTCCTTAAGAGGGCTATCCACGGGCAAAGGGTGTAGATTTGCTCAGTAGAGAGCTAGTTAAAACTGCCAAGACGCCTCCTGCAAAAAAGCTCTAAAATTCTTTTCCTGACTTTGAAGCAGCAGATGCCCAAGAGGTTCTTTAAATGCACTGCAGAAATTAAACTGGTTTGAACAACGTGAATCCAAACAGAAGGTAAAGGGCTGCTTTCATTGCAGCTTCAGTGGTCTACTGCTTTACCATCACACCAGAACTCCTGAGACACTCAGCCCATGCAAACAATCTATGCTGTAAGTGAATCAGAGAATCGTCTTGGTGGGAAAGGACAGTTAAGATCATCAAGTCCAACCATTAACCTAGCACTGCCAAGTCAACCACTAAACAATATCGCTAGGCACCACATCTACATGTCTTTTAAATACCTCCAGGGATGGTGACTCCACCACTTCCCTGGGCAGCCTGTTCCAGTGCTTGATAACGCTTTCTGTGAAGAAATTTTTCCCGATATCCAATCCAAACCTCCCCTGGCACAACTTGAGGCCATTTCCTCTTGTCTTATCACTTGTTACCTGAGAGAAGAGACTAGCACCTACCTCACTAAAACCTCCTTTCAGGTGCTTGTATACAGCGATAAGGTCTCCCGTCAGCCTCCTTTTCTCCAGGCTAAACAACCCCACTTCCCTCAACTGCTCCTCATAAGACTTGTACTCCAGACCCTTCACCAGCTCCGTTGCCCTCCTCTGGACTCTTTCCAGCACCTCAATGTCTTTGTTGTAGTGAGGGGCCCAAAACTGAACACAGTATTCAAGGTGCGGCCTCACCAGTGCCGAGTACAGGGGGATGATCACTTCCCTAGTCCTGCTGGCCACACTTTCTGAAGCACAGAACAAAGGAGTGCAACAAAAATGGGTGCAACCTTTCTCCCATCTCACTTGCTCCTGGCCCTCAGCTTTCCTTGCTTCCCCCAAAAGAATAAACCTTTCTTCCACAAACTGAGGTCCTACTGCCCAAAGGGCAAAGGCTGAGATATTATCTCCAAAAGAAGAAAGGCAGGAGGGGGACACAAAACAGAACAAATTAAGAGGACTACTTATCTGAAGGGATAACACAATGTGACCTTTTATTGACTGCCGTCCAGTTCTGTCAGTAAATGGAGATCTAATATTTCTGAAGTATATCCATGTTCCATATGACTTAGTTTAAAATACCAAACCCATTCATTTGTGATTACAAAAGCAAGAATTATTTATTAAGTCCAGAATAGATTATGTACTTCATAAAGATTAAGAAAGGCACTGGAAAACAAATACTTTGCTTTGTAGAACTGTTAGGTGACAGTATCATGCACAGAGAAAACCAAAATTGTTAGGCTGTAACTACTTTATTATGTCTGTATCTATTTGTCCACCCATGAAGAAATAATGTCAGTCAACTGGAATACCAACTGCATTTTGCATAATGCAGAAATAGCTTCCTGCATTGTTAGAGATAACACTTGAGAGCTTACAAGGAAATCAGAAAATTATTTTTAACCATAAAAGAGTGAAGTTCTGAAAAAGCCCAGCTTTTTTATTTTAAATCTCCAGTGGTGATAAAAAACCCTAGTAAACTTACAGCTTGTTAGCTTAACTGTGTAGGCAAAGAACTGGATAAGACAGAAATACAGTATTAGAAACGTAAGTAGAAATTAAACCAGTCCTAGAATATCTATTTATTGGCACTTATAAGGGAAAAGATAGAGAGGACTAAAAGGAGATCTTGTTATTTGGTCATTGGCTCTTTCTATATATCACAGTAATACAAAGTTCAATTTGTATTAGTAGTTCAATTGCTCAGCTGATGCTTAACTCGACTTCTGGGGTAAGAAAGAAATATTCCCCAATGTAAGGCTGACAGGGTTCACTGTGATAACCTCAACCTCTCTACAGCAGACTCAGCTTTCAAGAATCATCTTTGCTCTCCTCCTGTATCACATTAGAATAGTGGAACTTTTACTGGAAAGTAAAATACTGTGTTATACATAATATGAAACTGAGAAACAAACCAGAAGTCTCAGCAATTGGTTGTTTAATGGAGTGAGGGATAAGAAAAAAGGAATAAGCATCCTGAAAGTCAATTTTAGAAATTGCCTGAAACTTAGCATTTTGAAAGCATATAGTTTAAAAGCAGAGAAAACAAAGTTTCCAGAATAATTTATTGGCAGCCATACTTTAAAATTTGTGATGTCATACTTTGTGGCTGCATTAATACAGTAAATGTATTTTTCACTCTGTATGTAAATGTATGTTTCACTCTGTTACAGCAAAAGAAGGCAGAGCAGGATATTTCTTTATTCTAAACATCCAAAAGTAGTCTGGCAGAAGTTGTGAAGCACTTATCACGTAGAATTCATTAACAACTGTAAGATGCTATGCATTAATAAATGATTATTAGTACCTCCAAGTCAGCAGTACTGTTTCAGAGTTTTTGTGAGAATTAAGAGAGCAGATCATAAAACTCCTAAGCCAAAGCAGCTCAGGCTTTTAGCAGAAGTAGACTACCCATGCCCTAATGAACACTTTAAGGACAATCAATTGCCATCACTCCCCTCCCTTCCCAGTCACGCCATCAGCTGAGAGACAAGTCCATAATATCATCAAAATGCATACTTTTCACGTCGCACACTTTGGATGCTCATATTCATCAAAGCATTCAACCAGAGCCTGCCTGCACGGCAGGCGAGAGGAACTGCAGGCAAGCTGAAACTTGCATTTTGATCACATAATAAGAAAGAACTGCAAGATTACTGGGAAACAAGAATGAGGAAGGAGGCCACAAAAATTCTGTCTGCTCCCTTCATGAAATCAAAGCGCTTCCGGGAACAAGTGAAAAGGGACCACAATACACAACGGTCATTGGTATCAGAAGAGTTTCTGGTTTTAATACTTTCCTTTCCTAAATGACACATGTAAATGACCAGAAATCTGGTCAAGATCTGTCTTTGACTTGTTTGGTAGATACAACAGCAAAGCTCTGAGAGACAGAGAAAGAAAGAAAGAAAGAAAGAAAATTCTTTAAAGGTTTAAGACAAAATACATTTTCAGTGTTAGCGACCTATATCTGAAGAGTTTGCTTGATGACTAAAACCATTAACTGAAACATTTGTCTTTCCTCTGATGAAAAGACAGTTTTCTATTGTTTTTCCTTTAACTAGTTAGGACATTTTGTCAAAAAAACATGTCTTAGTTTTCCACATCCCCATCAAGTGTGTGGCTGGTGATTTGTCTTGAGAACTGATCAGTATCACTGACAGAATTGGTCAAGAGCTTTCCAAATAATCAGATTTCTTATTTATTTAGAGATTCTAATATGGATTTATCCTATAAAAATAACACTAAATTCAACATCGCTGAATTCAAAACAAACCGGTAGTTGTCACTCTAACTTAAGTCTTTTTCCATAATAATATTAATTTGAAGCACGTTCTTTGTCTGCAACTGACCAAGATTCAAATGATTTGGGTGATTAGAAGCAGAAAAGCTCATTTTGCCCAAGCTCTAAATCAAACAGCTATAAGGACTCTTTCTGTGAAAAACTACAGTATTCCAATTAACATGGCATATTATTCAAATTAAAAACATTGAGCTAACAAGAGACCTTTTTTGAAATAAACTTAGGATTTATGATCATAATTCTCATTAATGTTTTCAGGATTAAGGCAGTGCTGCTAGTCAAAACTGCACACAGCAAAGACTGATGTGCAGACTAATAAAGACAACTGACACGTACAGTAAGATTTTAATAAGACTTGAAAAATCTCTTCTCAATACAACCAGGTCATTAACTTGGCATCTAACATCCTTGTCAAGGTGAGTCGCTAGCCACTTGCACTAACAGAAGTCAGGGCAGTAGCCCTTATTTTTAAAGAAAGTAGAAGTTTGTTGGCACTATCCACTGGCAGAATACTACTAATAATACTAATTCTACTACTACTACTACTACTACTGATGATGACGATGTAGGATGAAACCTGTGCTCAAAGAAAGGTTTGCTTCCTCGGATGCTGAGGGGATGAATTAAAGCAACAATGGATACACAATTTTAAAAGTGTCCACTACATACAGTTGGCTAGATCAAAGCCCTCAAAAACCTTGAATAATAGACATCAAGGTCAGTATCTTAATTCATCAACATTAATGACAGCCTAGGGAAACAAGTTCTGTGATGATCACATCTCAGGTACTTATAATGTTAAACTGAGGAAAGTAGATCAAAAATTAACTCCACAGAGAACCTGAAAGGTATCACTCAACCACACTGATAAGGACTCTAAACATTGACATAATAATTTTCCATATTCTGTTCGTGGAAGAAAAAGTGTCTTTGTTTGCAGGATGTTCCAGTGACTTGAATAATGCATGCATTTTATTAAGAATCAAATGGCTAAATAAAAACACATACATCCTGACAACTGAGAAAAGCAATTATGACAGCCACAAATCTAGTAGAAATCTTTAACATTACATAACTGCTAGACTGTGCAATAGTGTTATTTGTCAGATCTCTCCATTTGCAGTTGAATGCTAGTTTAGATGGAAATCTAGGATTTAAAAAATAAATTGTTTCTCAAAAGCATTCTACCAATCATTCTGCTTTTAACACATCATGTCCAAGTGGTAGACTTGACCGGCAGATTACTCCAAGCCTGATGTTTACCAGAAAGTTTTCTCACTGGAACTCAAGGAAGTGTTTCATCATTTATTATCAGCTACCTGAGGGATAACAGAAATGTGTCTCATGCGAAGAACTCCTCTTGTCAAAACTGTGCGATTGCACTGCCAGGCCCAGATGACTACTGCCTATTTTAAGGTGGGCTTTGTAGGTTCCAGTCTGATAATGCCGGCAAGTATCGTACCTAAAAGCCTTACAGCATCAGGGATTCTGGGGCACTAGTGGCTTTGGACATTTGTCTACTTCATAACAGAATCACTCTAGAATTAGATTAAAAGAAACTGTCCCTGGCTTAATACAGTATGCTAATTATAGCAGCAAGCTAGTAATTCAGAGATTTGCCAGGAGCAAGAGAGGACATGGCTGGGTTAAATACTGTTCTGAAGAAGTGGCAGAGCAGCAAGGTGCTATCTAGTACTGAAGAGTGAGTTCAGTCACCAAGAAACTGTGGCATAGTTATCAAACGTTTTTTTTTGAAATAAGGAACCACCACTGGCATTTAGCCATGCAAAAAAGCTGCTAATGTTACATACATAACTTCTGAACAGTATTTTGCATACTACCTACCAGGCATCCAGCATCAGATTTCAATCACTTGATATACTGTACTCCAAAGTCAAGAAATGCCAAATCACTGGCACTGCCTGGTTAAACCAGAGAACTTGTCAACTGCCACTTGCAGCAAGGACTTGGCAGATACACACCGGACTACCTCTACAATTTATTCTCAATGTACACAAGACCAAGGATAATGAGTCTAAACAGACATCCCAATCACTAAGAATACAAAGCAACCCTGGAATTTTGCGGTCTCAAACAACATTTGACTGTCATTTTCCCCTTTTGCTTTTTCTTGAAAGAACAACTAAGAACTTAAGTGTACAGGCAAAAGGTAGGGAAAGATTTATGAGATCTTCATATCTGATATAAAGAACAAGCAAAACCTTAGAAGTTCACTACTGACACATAGGAGAAATTCCAAATGCTGCTGGAAATAGCAGTCATATGGTGAAATAGAGCAAGTAAAAATTTTTTGCTGAACAATTTACAAAACAGTTAAACATCTCAACTGAACTCAAGAAGATTGGATAAAGTGAGGAGACTGTGCTGGTATTGCACACGAAACTAGAAATCAATATAGCTGTTGATATAGCTATACACAGAAACCAAATGTTTGGAATACAGAATACACTTTGTTAAGGAAAGACAGAAATAAAGGAAGAAGGGCAGTTTTACAGATATCAAGTAATGCTGTAGACCACAAGTATAAAAACAGTATGGAAAAAATCTGAGTCACAATCATTTTAGGGACCAGTTACAAGGGTTTCCTTGGATAGATATCCCATATACTGTCTGGGTCAGATTCACCCTCAGCAAGGCTGATCATGACAATTATGGGTCCATTAAACCAACCCAGATGCCAACTTTCAGAATTTTGAAGGAAATGAAGTAGGAAGGTAATCTGAAAGTAGGAGAAACTGCATTATGGGTTTGATTACAAGAACACTCATTTAAGTTGATGCCTCCCATAAATAATCCAGGAGAAATGATAACAGGCAATTCATTTTGTGTAGATACTGAACAGAGTAAAATCAGAAATGGAAGAGTTTAGGTTTGTTACTTCGCAGTGGCACACACATCCTACAGCATGTGGAAGACAGCCATGTTAGAACACCTTTAATAAAATAATTCATTTTCTAGACAAACGAACGTTTGACACAGAATCAAATGGGAAACAATTTCAGTTGGAGGAGATGTAAATTAGTTCCTAAATTATTAAAGCATTTTAAGAGCTGGCTAAAGGTAACATTCCTATTGGTTATATAAAAAAAAGACTGAGGGTTGATACAAAATTTGTAGAACTGAATATAGACCAGTTTCTGGGACTGAGTTTACTTCGCATCTCCTTAATATTGTTGGCAGGAAATGCAGGAGTGTACTAACGAAATGTGCTGATAAGGCAAGCTGATAGACACATTGGATACATAATCAGACCATAGTACCATAAAATGACAGCAGGATAACTTAGAAGTAGAATAATAGAAACAGGATGAAATTTAAAAATGGGATGCAAGACCCTCTATGAACTTATAAGAGATTCCAAATGGAAGATTATCACTTGGAAAAAAAGGAAGAGGAGAAACATCTTGTATTAAAAAATCCTAAAACATTTATGAGCCAAAGTGACATGGTAAATGAGACTGTAAAGTGTATCAGGGAGAGAACTACCATTATCATTGTGTATGGTGCTAGAGAGAATTTGTTTGGTATACTATGTAGTATTCAGGCTTTACATTCAAGAAATTCCTACTGGCAAAAGTACAGAGAATGAATGCTAGGAAAATGGACAGGCTTGGTATTTGCCCCATTACTGCTAACATCCCACTGCTGGAACATGTTTGAGAGACAGAGAAGGACTGACACAAGCGAGGTGTTGCAGCCCTTGCTGTATACACAAAAGCGTGGAAGGAAGAGGAAAGAAGGCTTGTGGATACAGCCATGGGGATGAGTGCTTGCTGAGAAGACACCCTTGGCTCCTGCCATGCTGGGCTCATCCCTCTCTGCGTTTGACAGTCAGGAAGTGCTACTTTGCTTTCTTTTTATCTGCCTTCCCCAGATTTGTGTAATGTAACATCAGATAATCCTGGTCTAATTTATGATCCAGCTCCCTAAAGATTAAGTAACTTGCCTTACATAACCTAGCCAAATAAAGGTTGAAATGGACTATGAATGAAGTACGCAGCCAAAAAGGAGAAGTAGCAGCCCAAGAACAACTGGAGATTAATTGAATACAAGTAAAACCACAAGATAACCATCAGACGAATGTTGTTTCAAAATCTCCTTAAAGTAGGAGTAGTAGAATCAGAAAAACAGAGGCTGTGTTGCACAAGCACAAATTTTTGCACATGAGAAAAATCTGAAGTATGGTTTAAGGCACTTACTTTCTACTGGGGACGTGAATGCTCCCAGTATATAACGCTAGCAAGCAGCATGGCATATTGAGCATGATAAGCTATTCAGAGAGGAGTGACAGGAACTACTCAAAGATTGAGAAAACTACTAGATGACAGAGTACTCATAGGACCTGTCAAACATTAGAAAGTAGCTTAAAGACTGAACTTACTATGGGTAAACTATACAAATCGAGGTAGCACCAGATACTGTCTGTTTCCGTCCCCTCCCCAGCGCCAAAAACCCCAACACCTCACATATATTCCTTTTCTTATAGAAGTAAAGCTATTACAAATTACAAGCTGTGGACTAGGAAACGTCTAGAAAAAAGGAAGAGCATGGGAGACAGACATGAAAATTCTAAGCTGAGATTCATATGTAGCCGCCATTTGAAATGGACAAATTGGAATACTCTGACAGCACGCTATTCATGTTAGTTAACGGTGATTACAAGAACAGAATCTGTGAACTGATGTGTAAGTATTCTCTGCAACTATTAAACTTGCTTAGCTTTTCATCAGAAGTCATTAGCTAGAAACATATCTTCCAAAAACCAGAAAGTTGAATTTGCCACATAAATTCCTAGTGTTAGCTTCCAGATAGATTTTTACAACCATATATCAGAAAGCGTCAGATAACCAAAACTATAAAAAGAAACTAAATAACTATCATTTGTGTCACATTAGCACTTTTTATTTTTGAACATATAAAACATATAAGGGTCCTTTAAATGAGTGACTGGAACCCTTTAGTATACACAAGCTGATGTATATAAGAAAATACAGCATACATAAAAAAAATTTGGCATGCTGACCTTGGTATTTCATCTTCTTCCCATTCAATGAAAGACGCGTTGTTTGAAATTTCTGGCAAATGAATTCTATGACATTTACTTACACCTGATGTACCACCTAGAAAGAAAAATAGCATAAGAAATGAATTCATTTATGCAGCAATATTTTTTACACATATAATTGCATTTATTATTTAACACTACCAGTCAAAATGCTCCTAAAGAACAAATAGCACTGCATATCATCTTCAAAAAGTAACTACGCTATCATTTAAATGATTTAACTTTCTAACATGTAGATACATATAAAAAGAAAAATAAAACACACTGACATTATTAGAATTACATTTGCCGTGTTCTAGTCATATCTTAACTTAAATTCAATCTTCTCCTATTTGCGTGAGTTTCAAAGTAAATCATGCAGAGTCTGATGTAAACTTCAGAATTCCCAAGCATCTGGGTCCTCAGGTCAGAACCCAATGACAATTAGAAGGCAAAGAAAACACTAAATTCTGCTTCATACTTTTCCTCTTTCTGATCTGTGAGCTGAAAGAGAACACGCAATATATGCCAGATGCAGTGTCAGCAGCAGTAAGTGGAAACCTGCAATGAAGGCAGACGTTGTCTGACCTACAAATAAAGAAAACACTGTGTAAGTTTGCTCGGAGGTCTCCGTGTAAGGAATTGTGCTCCAAAGTCATGCTGGAGAAGTCCCCTCTGAAGATTTACTGCCTCCCTTGTGGTGTCCTCCCGAACCTTCACTCTTGAGCGGAAGGAAAGACAATTTACACAGGATGTGGCAAAAGAAAGAAAAAAAACCCAGGAATGGAGTTACTGGGAGGCAGAAGGGGAGAAGACCTTGAAAATTTCTCAGTCTCCCACTTCTATGTGAAAGACCAGCTTGAACCTTGAATTTTCTCAGCTATGTTGGTATCACACACTAGGAGGTTTTTTTGTATTAAATTTACCTTTCAACAATAGCAAACACTTTTACATTTGTTAAAGATACTCTAACTGAAAAATTCAATTGTCAGAGGCCTTCAATAAAGAAATATTTATTAGAACATGTATTTTTATTCTATAATTTTAAAGCAAATTTCATAACAGAGTCTTGCCAATGTGAATTCCACTACTTGGAATAGCACAGATAGGGATATCTCAGGTAGCAAAAAGCCCTGAATAACACAAGTTACGACAGAAGCAACTGGAAAACACCATGCCAAAAGTGCCTTAGAAGCTACAAATAGAAGCAACCGAAATCTATCAGGCTTAATTAAATATGTTCCAGACCAATCCTACTGCACCCAGACTAGTTCCTGCAAACCCTGCCCCTACATCAGACTCCTAAGTGCACTGACATGGCACACAGAATCTAAAATCACACAGGAAATATGGCACTCAAGTGTGTTGAAAAGACATGCTTGTGTTTACGCAGGAGCTAGCTCAAATTCTGCCACATCTGCACTAAGATGGTCTATGCACCGTGATGCCTAAGCATGTGATTCCAGAAAGACAACCCAAAATATCTGATCCTGTTTGCACACACCCAGCTCAAACCTAGCATAGCTTAGTGTCTGTGCTGTTCAAAAGTGACGACTTGCCCCTGGGCAGAACTGGTCCAGGAAGAAACACAGCCATGTTTTTACTGTATGGCATATCAGCTAATTCTCGTATTAAAATGCAATCTGACTACTCATGGAAACATCTTGTTATTTTTCATCTGCAACTTGATTACTCTGAGTAGATGAAATGGGACTGAATAGCTGTGTATTTTAAGGGAAAATACATCACAGCGGCTATGCAAGATTATAGGCCAGCTGGTAAAATATATACTATTATTTTTAAAAATCATATGCATTTCAAATACCACATCAGAGCAGTTTCAGTGCATTACCCCCTTTTTTATTCCCTATGAACCCTACTTTCAAATACTTCTAAAAATCAAGGCTCAAATTCCTGTATCAGTTTGTTTCTTCAGTAAAGTTACTCAGAGCAACAGAAGTTTAAGGACACTTCAATATGCCCCTTTTCTTGACATGAAGATCTTTAAAGACAATAGCAGTGACACATCAAGGTCTTTCAGAGTCACATTACAGAAGATTCAACTACTGAAAATAAAAGTTTTGTAATAGTTTTAGTGGCGTGTGGTGCACGAATGAATTTGCAGCCTTCTTCCTCACTATCCATAAAGAGAAGAACTTGGAAAAAAGAACCCCTGCATCTTCTGGACACAAGCTGATGAAAGCAGAGTATTCCTGCTACTACAAATTTGCCTGCTGACCTCTCTCAGCCTTCAAAACAGTCTACTTATCTCAATGAGAAAAACACCACTGGGAACAGGCTCCTGAGGCTGTTTACTTACATTTAGGAACAGATCTATTATTGAATTTTCTATTCCTTGCCAGACCAATTTTTATATCATCATCTGCAAGGGAAGAAAAGTAAGTGTTTGCGGCACATCTTTCGGCTTTTACTGCCATCTAAGAAACAATGTTCAGCTTGGCCAGCATGGCACAAACCACTAAAATGAATGCATAACCCCAAGACACAGAACTGTGGAACAGGCAGGTAAGCATGTCAGTCATAAGCAGAGGCTGCGCCTTCTACACCACCCCAACAGCATGAGCTTAGAAAGGATGTCGCTTCTCAGGGCTGCTGTGCAAGGACTGGCCTCTTGACAGCATTGCCTCTATAAGGTTGTACCAGGGACAAACCATTTGTTGCTCAGCTGCTGTGCTAATAGTAGATAGCGATCCTGTACCTGGGGACTGCAACAGACTGAGGCAGGCTACTTATACATGTGTGACATGGAGCCACTCAAAACGGTATGAATCTTGCTAGGAGCGCTGCTGCCACTATCTGATCAAGCCAGAACAAGGTAGTCTGCCATCTTCTTGCTTTTATCCTATTGGATTCTCCCCTACCAGAATAGTTAAAGTCCAGTGGTCTCAGCCCACGTTCCTCTTTCACCCTGTTCTTCCCGTTTAAGACCTAGGTCCCTTCATCCTTAAATAAATGATGTAGAAGAACATAAACAGCTTATGTCTTTCATCTATCATCTGAAAGAGGGAGGGAAAAGAGCTATGGAAAAAAGATGGGCACAACTACTCAACACAATCACATTGCATGTCTCCAGAAGGCCGCTTTGGACGTTTGGAAGACTAAAGGTACCTGACTATACTTCCTCAGGACTGAAGATCCTGAAGATGCTCTGTCTGTAGCTGTGCTTTTGTCTTCCTACAGTTTTGACACCAGCAAAAAGTGTGGCCTATTGTTGAGTATGAAAAGAGTATTTTTCTTCAGATGAGAATCAGTTATGAAACCCCACGCACTAATCTATTGCTGTCTGAATATATATGCATAAAAATAATAAGAAAAAATTAAAGTCAGCATGATTCTTACTTGCTGTTTTTTACAGAAAGATACTTTACCATTCTTTTCAAGTCTTGCTTTAGCTGTAGGAACAATTATGATTTAAGTAAACAATACTTATTTTTCTAAATGTTAAGTACCAAAGACACTATGGTTTTCCTGCTATTATCTCCCCTATATACTGAAGCATTTAGATAATATTATCAATGTTCTTGCCAAACTTCATTTCTATAAAAGCGTGTATGTTCAAAATGCCAAATAACTTTTTTAAATGAAAATTTAAAATACCTCCTTTGCTCAGACATGTATATTTCAAATTTCACTCTAGAGCAAATGGCCTTAGTACAAACACAAGCGTTTCAATTAAAAATATTATCTGTCAGCAGAGCATAACGATTAGCCATAATTTTGTAAAGACACTACAGCAGCAAAAAAATGAATTATAATTGATATAGGGATCAAAAACAAACATAAGAAAATTAAAGCAACAGTATTAGCATGCTATCCTTCACGTAAATTCTTCAACTAAATACCAACTATTTTTAATCTTCTATCTTGAAAACAGGTGTGATCATCTTGTGAAAATAGTCACAGCTGCACTGCTGACAGAACATGTTTCTTGACATATAGCATATCATTTCAGGAAGCAGACTCTTCCTCAATCCCAATACACAGGCACAAAAAGGAAAAATTACAGAAAGCTACACACGGACTTTGTTTTAACACAGAAAGCAAACTATAGGGAAGCAACACATGATACCTATTCAGTCACAAACTGCAGCAAAAGTCTGACAGCTAGTGATGTTTTGTTCAAAATTGTAGTTTTTAACCTTCAAAACAATTACCAGGTCTTAAGAAATAAACACCTTACTTTTTCTCCTTGCCTTTCTGAATTTGACAGCAGCCAGGTTTATTAAATTCATTCCATATAAGTTGTAGTCTATAAAGAGCTGAAGGAGGTAGGGAATATGGGCTTCATGAGGCTGGTAAGATTTGTTCATTATGGCTCCACCTTGCAGAAGCTCACATACTCTAGAATTAAAGACAATTAGGACATAAACCAAAAATTATTGCAGTACAACAATATTGATATTTGATGTTATCAAAATATAAAATACAAATAAAATTTTGCCTTAGTTTTATTTTTCACTTAAAAAATTGTTTTCACTATAACAGACCCACAAAAATGATCTCTCCTAATAATGATTCAATATTTGGGTGTTAATTACAAAGGAGCTGTGAATTCTCCCGTTTAAAAAAAAACTCTGAAAAAACATCATACCATGTACTATTCCTGCAACTGATGCAAAGCCACTATAGTCCGTGGAAATCTTTCTACAGAATACTGTGGCATCTGTATGCCTACACACCAGTAGTAACTTTGAAAGCCTCTCTAGTTCTTCTTGACATATATATGAAGATGTTCTGCATGGTTTTAAAGTTACATACTGTATACACAGAAGTATTTTTAACAACTTCCTACAAGCATGACAAATATGCTCTCTTAAACACCTACACATTAAAAAAAAAAAACCTGCAGGTATTTGGATAATTATAAAGCGGTGCAATAAATTTATCTCAAAGTAACAGGATGTATCTATAAATAAAAGAAAAGCACTAAGCATTTCTAAATGCAACAGATTGGGTTCAAAAAATAAAGTTTTATATAGAAAAATTAAAAGAATAATTTAAGTCAAGTGTCAGTCCTTATTTGGATAGGAGTAATTGAAACATGAGAAGCTCCGAAGTTTGAAACAACTGTCATGTCATACATGCATATAGATTACATTAAGACAGAAATTTGACAACATGCAATATTTTACTAGCCTGGAACAAAACCCAGACAATCCCATATTATGATCACATATTGGATCTTTGAAAAAAAAAAACCAAACCAGTTATGACAGGTAATACTACATACTCAAGGGATTTCAGTTTATGCTTGAGAAATAATTCCTCCTTATTTATTCCTGAATTTACTACAACTACTGTGACAGTAAAATTGAGATCAACTGTGCTTTCATTTAACAGAATATTACTCTATTGAGAAACAGAGAAACTGTCTAGTAACAAAAACTATCCAGTTTTCCAAGTATATTTTAATTGTAACAATGGTTGCTGGAATTTAAAAACTAAAACTACCAAAATCCACTTCATAATATATGAAAGTGTACTACATTGTTCTCCTGTCTTCCTTATGAGTTACAGGAAAAGTAACCTGATGCAAATTTGTTCAAGTGTTCAAGAACTACAGTTAATACAAAACAACTAAAGGCAAGTATATTTTGGTTTTGCTTTCCTAACATGCTACTGCTTTAAAATGATTACTGGTGTGCTTACAATTAACAATTTTCTTATGTGTGTTGAAAAATTTGGACAATATTTTTGTTGCTTTTATTTTGTTAAGATGTAGGTGAGTCTTGCTTCAAAATGGACTTTTTAATACAACATATAAGGAAATAAGCCAGAACTTTGTATCACCACATCCTTACCTTTTTACCATTGCAGGATTGTAAAGATAAATCTTCATAAACTGTCTCTCCTTTTCATGGAAACCATAAAAAGGCCTGGAGAGGAAGAAGTAAAAGCAAGAAGCTAGCCAGTTATGCTGTGGCATTTATTCAACCACTTTTTTACTACAGAGAGTATTAAAATCGAGGGAAAAAAATTAGAAGATAAACTGTATATCCAGGAGAATGAAAATTCCCATGTCAGGCCAAAGCAGAGCACTACATTACTACATAAAATGTTAAAGATAAAAAGAACAGGCCCTATGCCTATTTAGTCAAAGTATCTAAAAAAAAAAAAACAAAAAACCAACAAACTAGAAGGCACTTCAGGCTGAACATTGTTTCTCACTTTCACAGAATCACAGAATCAACCAGATTGGAAGAGACCTCTGGGATCATCGAGTCCAACCATTGCCCTGACACCACCATGTCAACTAGACCATGGCACTGAGTGCCATGTCCAGTCTTTTCTTAAACACATCCAGAGATGGTGACTCCACCACCTCCCTGGGCAGCCCGTTCCAATGTCTAATGACCCTTTCTGAGAAGAAATGCTTCCTAATGTCCAACCTGAACCTCCCCTGGCGAAGCTTGAGGCTGTGTCCCCTTGTCCTGTCGCTAGCTGCCTGGGAGAAGAAGCCGACTCCCACTTCACTACAACCTCCCTTCAGGTAGTTGTAGACTGCAATAAGGTCACCTCGGAGCCTCCTCTTCTCCAGGCTAAACAACCCCAGCTCCCTCAGCCGTTCCTCGTAGGTCAGACCCTTCACCAGCTTGGTCGCCCTCCTCTGGACTCGCTCCAACACCTCAACATCTTTCTTGAAGGGCGGGGCCCAGAAGTGGACACAGTATTCAAGGTGCGGCCTCACCAGTGCCGAGTACAGAGGGACAATCACTTCCGTAGACCGGCTGGCTACACTATTCCTAATAGAGGCCAGGATGCCATTGGCCTTCTTGGCCACCTGGGCACACTGCTGGCTCATGTTTAGCCGGCTGTCGATCAGCACCCCCAGGTCTCTTTCTGCCGGGCCGCTTTCTAACCACTCTTCCCCCAGCCTGTAGAGCTGCATGGGGTTGTTGTGGTCAAAGTGTAAGACCTGGCACTTGTTCTTGTTGAACCTCATGCCGTTGGTCTTGGCCCATCTATCTAACCTGTCCAAATCCCTCTGTAGGGCCTTCCTACCCTCCAGCAGATCGACACTCCCACCCAGCTTGGTGTCATCTGCAAATTTACTGAGGGTGCACTCAATCCCTACGTCTAGATCATCTATAAAGATATTGAACAGCACCGGCCCCAGAACTGAGCCTTGGGGAACACCGCTAGTGACCGGCCGCCAGTTGGACTTTGCCCCATTCACCACCACTCTCTGGGCTCAGCCATCCACCCAGTTTTTAACACATCGAAGAGTCCACTCAACCAAGCCCCGGGCAGCCAGTTTGTCTAGGAGGATGCTGTGGGAGACAGTGTCGGATGCCTTACTGAAGTCTAGATAGACTACATCCACAGCCCTGCCCTCATCTACTAAGCGGGTCACTTGGTCATAGAAGGAGACCAGGTTGGTCAAGCAGGACCTGCCTTTCATGAATCCATGTTGGCTGGCGCCGATGCCCCGATTGTCCTGCATGTGCCGTGTAATGGCACTCAGGATGATCTGTTCCATCACCTTGCCTGGCACCGAGGTCAGGCTGACAGGCCTACAGTTCCCTGGATCATCCTTCCAGCCCTTCTTGTAGATGAGTGTTACATTTGCTAATTTCCAGTCAGCTGGAACTTCTCCAGTTAACCAGGACTTTCCCCACATGTAAACACATTGATAGCACACCATCATAATAGTACTTTTAATAAATTTATTAGTGCTGGACTGCTTCAAAAACAGCATTCAGCCTTTCTGATAAATGCTGTTACAAAGTCCTTAAGGACATCAATCCTGCAGATCAGGTGTAAATGAGTAAATACTGGCCATGTAATATAAATAACTGAACAATGAGAACAGCTTAAAAGAGTGAATAGCTGCCCCTTTTCAGTGGTTACTAATCACCTTGTGCATTAAAGGAGACATGAATCCTGAAGAAAATAAGATTTGAGAATGCAATTAAAGAATACATAGCATAATTAGTATGTCAAGACTAAACTGAGGCTGAATAAGCAGCATTAATTCTGGTATTACTTGACTGAATTACTGACTTTTCAACATCTAGAATTCTGGTCTAATCTAACATGCTTGTAAAACAGCATGTTAAGGAAACAGGCCATAATTCAACACTTTGGGTAAAGGCAAGAAGTCTACAGTTTGCAGTAATCTCAACCAAAGTCAAAGAGAAATTCAGGAAAGCACACATTTAAATGTTACCTCTACAAAATAAAATAAAATCTCTTTATCAAAAATATTATAAAAAATGCAACTGGGATGCTTACCTGCTAAGTCTAAAAAATCAAGTTCAGTAGTAAGAGGGATTTCAGTCCTAAATTAAATGCAAACTCAGCAGAACTGCACAACCACAGCATTAATACTGCTGTCCTTAATATGGTTAAATATGCACAGATTTAATATCTCCAAAAGCTATACTGAACTGTTTAAAAAAATGTTTATGATGTTAAAACTGAGCTAAGTTGGAACAACAAACTTAAAGTTGTTAAGCTGCAAAGGACGAGATCAGATCTTGTATAATCAATCAATCTCTTTCTTATATAGTATAAACCTAACGACACGTTATATACATTGGGTTATAATGACTCAATGTGCTGTAGGCATGTAAATTAAAAGCTACTTTAAAAAAAAAGTCAGCATTTGCATGGCAAGTGATTGACACTCACATTGACACGGCAGCAGGGAAAGCAACACTTCCAAGGTTATGCTATGAACTTTTAACTTCACAACGCACAAGGACAGGATATTTAACTTCTTTTTATTCCTGGACTTTCACTATGTTTGGAAGTTAACGCAACAAAAATCTTGTGTTAAACCTATAAAGGTTTAGCAAACACCTTTATTACACAACAATTTTCCTGCTAATGCAGAAGAGAAGGAATAAGATAATATTCAAGATCTAACGAAAAATACAGGTTTCTCACCACGGAGACACTATAATATCTATGAGTAGAATCTGACTCAGGTCAGAACAGAAGAAAACAAACAGATTTGTGTGACTACATAAGCATGTCTATCTACCCAGGTAAAGATGAAGGTGTATTACAATTTCTGTTATGTGCTTCCTATTAGCTTCTTACGCAAGCAAACAAAACACATGAAACTCTTTCCTATGCTTCTTTGAGGTTATGAGCATCTGACTTTCAAGTAATGACTGTTTTGAAGCTCTAGGGCAAGAGAGGTGAAAAAGAGGCAGGTTCTCCTCATCTCTGTCTGTTGTTTTCTCCCTGATTCAAAGTAAGATTGTCATCAGCAGTTTACTCTGCCCCACTTTCACTGTTGAGATGAACAGCTATACTGCAATTTACATACTTCTCACAAGAAGAAGAAGGAGAAATGTGGTGGCTTAGCTTCCTTGTTACTCCAAAAACACATCAGAAAGGAGAGGTGGTGGAGTTGCTCTTTATGTGAGTGAGCAGCTAGAATGTATTGAGTTCTGTCCAGAGGCAGATCAGGAGCGAGTTGAGAGTTTGTGGGTGCGAATTAAGGGGCAGGCTGGCAGGGGTGATACTGTTGTGGGTGTCTATTACAGGCCACCGGATCAGGATGAGGAGGGTGATGAGGCCTTCTACAGGCAGCTGAGAGCAGTCTCGCAATTACAGGGTCTGGTTGTCGTGGGGGATTTCAACTACCCTGATATTTGCTGGGAGGCCTACTCAGCCAGCCATCCTCAGTCCAGGAGGTTCCTCCAGTGCATTGATGATAACTTTCTGATGCAAATGGTGGATGAGCCAACCAGGAGAGGAGCGCTGCTGGATCTGATCCTCACTAACAAGGAGGGTCTGGTTGAAGAGGTGAAGGTTGAGGGCAGCCTTGGTTGTAGCGACCATGAGATGGTAGAGTTCAGGATCTCATGTGGCAGGAACAGAATAGCTAGCAGAATCACAACCCTGAACTTCAGGAGGGCCAACTTTGGCCTTTTCAAGCAATTGCTACGGGAAATCCCATGGGACAGGGTACTAGAAGGTAAGGGGGCCCAAGATAGTTGGTTAGCGTTCAAGGACTGCTTCTTCCGAGCTCAAGATCAGAGCATCCCAGCAGGTAGGAAGTCAAGGAAGGGTACCAGGAGACCTGCATGGTTGAACAGGGAACTGCTGGGCAAACTCCAGTGGAAGAAGAGGGTGTACAGATCGTGGAAGGAGGGGCTGGCCACTTGGGAGGAATATAAGTCTGTTGTCAGAGGATGTAGGGAGGCAACTAGGAAAGCTAAGGCCTCCTTGGAATTAAACCTTGCAAGAGAGGTCAAGGACAACAGAAAGGGCTTCTTCAAATACATTGCAGGTAAAACCAACACTAGAGGCAATGTAGGCCCACTGATGAATGAGGTGGGGGCCCTGGAGACAGAGGATAAAAAGAAGGCGGAGTTACTGAATGCCTTCTTTGCCTCTGTCTATACTGTTGGAGGCTGTCCTGAGGAGCCCTGGACCCCTGCGGCCTCAGAAGTCGTCAGGATAGAGGAGGAATCTGTCTTGGTTGATGAGGGCTGGGTCAGGGACCAATTAAGCAATCTGGACGTCCATAAATCCATGGGCCCTGATGGGATGCACCCGCGGGTGCTGAGGGAGCTGGCGGAAGTCATTGCTAGGCCACTCTCCATCATCTTTGCTAAGTCGTGGGCAACGGGAGAGGTGCCTGAGGACTGGAGGAAAGCGAATGTCACTCCAGTCTTCAAAAAGGGCAGGAAGGAGGACCCGGGTAACTATAGACCAGTCAGCCTCACCTCCATCCCTGGAAAGGTGATGGAGCAACTTGTTCTTGGTGCTGTCTCTAGGCACATCAAGGATAGGGGGATCATTAGGGGCACTCAACATGGCTTCACCAAGGGGAAGTCTTGCTTAACCAACTTGATAGCCTTTTATGAGGATGTTACCCGGTGGATAGATGATGGTAAAGCTGTGGATGTGGTCTATCTCGATTTCAGTAAAGCGTTTGACACGGTCTCCCACAGCATCCTCGCAGCTAAACTGGGGAAGTGTGGTCTGGATGATTGCGTAGTGAGGTGGATTGTGAACTGGATGAAGGAAAGAAGCCAGAGAGTAGTGGTCAGCGGGACAGAGTCCAGTTGGAGGCCTGTGTCTAGCGGAGTTCCACAAGGGTCGGTTCTGGGACCAGTTCTATTCAATATATTCATTAATGACTTGGATGAGGGATTAGAGTGCGCTGTCAGCAAGTTCGCTGATGACACAAAACTGGGAGGAGTGGCTGAGATGCCGGAAGGCTGCGCAGCCATTCAGAGAGACCTGGACAGGCTGGAGAGTTGGGCGGGGAGAAATTTAATGAAATATAACAAGGGCAAGTGTAGAGTCCTGCATCTGGGCAAGAACAACCCCATGTATGAGTACAAGTTGGGGGCAGACCTGTTGGAGAGCAGTGTAGGGGAAAGGGACCTGGGGGTCCTAGTGGACAACAGGATGACCATGAGCCAGCAGTGTGCCCTTGTGGCCAAGAAGGCCAATGGCATCCTGGGGTGTATTAGAAGGGGTGTGGTCAGCAGGTCGAGAGAGGTTCTCCTCCCCCTCTACTCTGCCCTGGTGAGGCCGCATCTGGAGTATTGTGTCCAGTTCTGGGCCGCTCAGTTCAAGAAGGACAGGGAACTGCTAGAGAGAGTCCAGCGCAGAGCCACGAAGATGATTAAGGGAGTGGAACATCTCCCTTATGAGGAGAGGCTGAGGGAGCTGGGTCTCTTTAGCTTAGAGAAGAGGAGACTGAGGGGGGACCTCATTAATGTTTATAAATATGTAAAGTGCAAGTGTCATGAGGATGGAGCCAGGCTCTTCTCAGTGACATCCCTTGACAGGACAAGGGGCAATGGGTGCAAGCTGGAACACAGGAGGTTCCACTTAAATTTGAGGAAAAACTTCTTTACTGTAAGGGTGACTGAACACTGGAACAGACTGCCCAGAGAGGTTGTGGAGTCTCCTTCTCTGGAGACATTCAAAACCCGCCTGGACGCGTTCCTGTGTGATATGGTCTAGGCAATCCTGCCCCGGCAGGGGGATTGGACTAGATGATCTTTCGAGGTCCCTTCCAATCCCTAACATTCTGTGATTCTGTGATTCTGTGATTCTGTGATTAAAAATGAAAAGAAGTTATTGCAGCCACTTTACTAGCAATATCTAGACGATACCACTAGAACTGGCTGGGAACAGAAAGATTATCTTCCTAAACTTAACAGTAAGAAAGAACATATTTCAAAAGTGCATGAAAAAAAATAAGGTAAAAGATAGTGCTGCACAATACTAAAAATTAGCATTTACATTGTTTTGAAGATGAAACAGGCAATGCATGTATAGACTAACTGTGTTCCTCTAGGACAGCTTCCCATTATTCGCTATGATTTGACGTATTTTTCAGTCCTTGGTTATGCAAGTTATAAATAAAAGTTGGTTAAGAGAATCCTTAAAATGTTAACATTCAATAATAGCATATAGTTCCAGCAGTAGTAGAAAGCTATACCAAGTAAAACATGACAGTCAGCTTGACAGATAAGTAAATTAATGGTTAAGAGCCGCCACTTCATGGCCTGCGCTGCTGGGAGAAATCAGATGGATAAACACAACCCGACAGACTCTGTGATGTGCTTCCTAAAGGGGCCATCTTAGATGAACAAAGAAAAGGAGACCTAGAGTCATGCTCCTGCAAGACATGCCTGATCACAGGGAACCTAGAATTACCCAGACAGGTAGAAGATGCTGGCTGGAAAGTACTGCTCTAATAGCAGAGATAGAAAACAGACTTGGAAAAATAATAGACACTAGAATCCAAGTTTAGAAAAAAATGTTTGTGCCAAGCATTTGGAGGAAAACCTGTTCATTCCGTTAAAGTCAAAGCAAGTGAGAAGAGTTATTTAGCAGCGGTACAGGCCTGTATGAAGACACACATGGGGGAAAAGAAAAAGGAAAAGCACTGCAATCACCCAAGTCCATAGTAAGTCTTCTACGTAGTACAACTGCAAAAACATTTCAAAACAAATAAGCAAAAATCCTAACAGGTCATACTTACATTCCAGATACTAATGACACTTTGAAAACATGCTGAATAGTAGAAGATGGATTGCCTAAAGCCACATTAAGTGCTCTGTCAATGCTGAATGCCACTTGACGAAGATAGTATTCTGGATGCTGTCCAAAACCATCATATGGTACATAGAGGTAAGGAAAGACACCATGTAAGTGTAGACAAGTCTTCTGACCTAAAAAGAAAAGGTAAACATTTATTTCCTAATGACTACATCTTTTTTGTCTTTTAAGTAGTCCCTAAGTTTGAATTTTTTCAGGTTATTTTCAGGTTCTGCAGACAGGATAAATTTATGAAACAAGTTCAGGTGTATTTCAAACAAAAGGTACCAACTTAGAGCAGTTCTCACATTTGATTCATTGACAAAAGCAATACAGAAAACACGCGGTTACATGACATACACAGTGGCGGCAAACTCTGCTGTTATACAAGTGTAATCCTCATGATTTTCTTTGTAGTAATAGCACACCACCTCTCTCAGAATACTTTTGCATACTGAGTCAGTGTTGGATGGTTAATGGTTTCTCAGCCTTTGTAAAAATCTTGCAGTATCAAAATTCTTCCCATTCCTCACTTGGAGGAGCACACAACCTCTCAGAAATTAAAAAGAACGTCCAGAGCACCTATGAGACCACTCAATATTCTAGTTATTAAGGCGTAAGTTGGCATATGGAAAAAACTCAAGTGATTTTAAATCTGTGGATCCCTAAGAGGTCTCTAGTCTTCTAACAACACACTTACTTCTCAGTATTAGCTTTCATGAGTCTGCAATAACAGCAGAAGGAAAGAACATGCCATAAAAACCACTGTGCTAGACCACAGCCTGAGCTTTTCTTTCAGGCAAGGCAGTACAGTGATGTGGACCAGGATCTCCCAAACCTACCACATTTTTGGGGGGGCTAGTCTCAACTGTAATGAGTATTCTCTTTCCTCACCACAATACAACTGAGCATGCAGTCACTGCTGAAACTAACATCAGATCCTGCTTGCCACCCTTCCAGCCCCAAAAATCGTTCATGACTTCTCACTGGTCAATGAAAAAGTTTCATAGAAAAATACTATAAGCTCATGTCAGTGATTAACCCCCACCGCAAAGTACATCATCTTGTATTTTGTTTAGATAAACTCTCTGTATGAAGACAGCAAAACCATATCTAAAGGCAGTGCTTTCATCAACAATGAGATAAATCATAGAACCGTTTTGGTTGGAAAGACCTTTAAGATCACCAAGTCCAATCATTAACCCAGCACTGCCAAGTCCACCACTAAGCCATGTCCCTAAGCACCACATCTACACATCTTTTAAATACCTCCAGGGATCGTGACTCCACCACTTCCCTGGGCAGCCTGTTCCAATGCTTGACAGCCTTTTCTGTGAAGAAATTTTTCCTGATATCCAATTTAAACATCCCCTAACACAACTTGAGGCCGTTTCCTCTTGTCCTATCATCTGTTACTTGGGAGAAGAGTTAACACCCTCCTCGCTACAACCTCCTTTCAGGCAGTTGTAGAGAGTGATAAGGTCTCCCCTCAGCCTCCTTTTCTCCAGACTAAACAACCCCAGTTCCCTCAGCTGCTCCTCGTAAGACTTGTGCTCTAGACCCTTCACCAGCTTTGTTGACCTTCTTTGGACTTGCTCCAGCACCTCCACGTCTTTCTTGTAGTGAGGGGCCCCAAAGTGCACACAGTATTCGAGCTGCAGCCTCACCAGTGCAGAGTACAGGGGGAAATATTACAGACAAAGAGGCAGCACAACTTCACTGATCCACAGGACCAATGAAAAGACTTCCGAAAGTCTATTCTTTCAAACTGAGATTATTTCTCAGCAGGTGGACCTTGCCTGAACTATTTACACCCATTCACACCCACATCAGTGAATACAGCTCTAAGTCCATTAAAGCGCAGGAAGAACAGAGCTTCAGAATCAGGACTGCTTGGAGATTTTTTTACATTGGTGAAATGCATGCCTCCAAATACCATAAATAGCATAGCTTTTTTTTTTTTTTACTGGGGGATCATATGTATTCTTTCTTCAAATATTTACCAGACCTCCACATAATATCTAGAAGTGAAAGAAATTGCTGAAAGGATGGTAGTACAAGTCCATTTTCCAAGGTGAATTTTATTCTCCCTATAAGTCACACTCATCAAGTCTCTTCAGCAATGTTTAAATACAACCTATATATGCATTCATAATGTTGAGGTCATCATCTATGACGAATTCTGCCCATGCTTTTAACCTATTTCAGGAGAAGAAATTACGTATTATGTACTTCAAATAATAATACACTAAAAAAAGGGGAAACTAGAGAAAGAGAAAATACAACTAGAGGGTGTTTTTAAATGGCAAAATAAAGGATAGTAACAGCTTTACATGGCAGGAAAACCTCTGGCCCCCTAAAGTGGGACAAGTAATTTATTAGTAGCATGTAAACTGAGAGAGTATAGATCTGTGCAGGGGTAGCACACCGTTTATTTTCTGTACTGAGTCACCAACAAATCTGAGTCTTTACTCATGGTTGTATGTAAGACTGACTTTGAAATAACGGATTCCCCCCCTCCCCTCCCCGAAATAATCAACAGAAACTTAATAGTTGTTTAAACCTCTACAGTTCCTCTATTAATTTTTTTTTGTTCGTTGTTTGGGAGGTTTGGGTTTTTTTTGGTTGTTTTTTTTTGGGGTTGGAGTAGGGGGGGTGGTGTTTTGTTGTGTGTTTTGTTTTTTTTTTCCAGTGTATACCAGGATCACATTCAGGGAGAAATTCAAATTAATTCCTACATATTATTTGTCTGAATGCCTAATGAAGCTTTTAAAAACCAAGTGAACAAACCAACCCACCCCAAACTAAATTTGATATTGGAGATGCCGACTAAGAATTTCTGGCAAATATATATGAATTTTATAAATTCAGGTGTTTGCTACCTACAACTTGTCAGTCAAAATCAGCTCTGCACTTACATTTTTTTTTTTTACACTAATAGCTATGAACTCTTTTCTTTTTGATAACACTTTAAAAATACCTTTGCTTTAATGGTTGCCCAACTATTCTGAGAAATGGCATATGAGAAATGGCATATCCGAGAAAACAAAATTACAAAGTACTGGAATAAATGGAACTTGGAGACAGTCTAAACTTACTGTACTTAAATTCAAGTTCCTTTCAAGTTATGCAAGACAATTAATAATGCTTTTATAGCTAGCACCTGATTACTCAAGTTAATTAAATTTAAAAACCAATCTATCCATTTCTACTGCAGCTATTTAACAGTTCTTGCTGAACTGAAATGTCATTTTATTGTTGGATAAAAAAGAAACCGTACAAAAAAAAGCTTCTATTTCCATCTGTCCTGTTCCCCTGGACTCCCCTTTATGTGCAAAAAACCCATGAAAAACACCATAGCTTTCAAGTGACCAAAGAGTCAAATTACCACCTAACTCCAGGGAAATCTTATAAAACATACACACTGAGCTGCTTTTAATTTCTGAGTCTGCCAAGAAAGCAAACAAGCCACCGCTGATCTAAGACTCCTATTAGGCCAGCAGCTGTCAAGTTACATGGGTTTATACAGCTACTCACTTTGATCCTTGTTAGTATGGACTCATTTACCATGATATTTGGTTATACTGCTATTTTTATTTACAATTCACATTACTACAAGTCTTACCCTGCTAGTGTTAAGAACAGAGCCATTTGCTTCCATCATTTAAGTAAAAGCATCAAATTGTACCAAATGTCATGGTGCTGAGTCTGAAGCCCAGACTCCAGTAAGAGGAACCTTGGCTTGCAGTAAGCCATCACAAATTCCAGTGGATTCTTTCCAATAGAGCCACAAGGAGAAAACAGATCTACCCACTGAGGATCTCAGGCCACACAGACTCATCAATTAACATAAATTAAAAACTTGGCTTGGGATAAAGCTAAGAAGTTTTATGCTTTAAATGTGTCAATCTTATGTTTCTGTTTCTCTTCAGAGATACAGACAGAAGCAAATTTGTACCACTAGAACAGCAAGCTGCGACCACTACAGCAACCACTTACAGTGACCATCAGATGTTATTTTCACATCTATGCATCAGTTTCTTTACATCTGTAGAATCAATGGAAGTGGTGCTCGACAGCAGATTCTGCAGAAAAGCCATATGGTTTATACCATCACTCTCCTCAGAACTTCCTGATGAAAAACTGGACACCTGGAAGTGATTCCCAGAGCTTTCAGATGGGACAGGACACCAAAATGTTTCATGCTGTAGCCTCATCATGGCCCTACTGCACACGTGCATCACAACCATTCTGTACGCAAGCAGTATATACGATGTCTCTATTAACAAGCGAATATAATGTGTACATAAAGGCTAGGACTGGTGGTGATACTGGGTTATCAGCCAGAAGGACGCTGCTGCCGAAACAATTTCTCTGGCCCACGCTCTCTTAAAGAATAGGGTCTGCACTGGTTGAATTATCTGCAGGTCACAGATCAAGCATCCCAGTGTATGACTCAAGGGGGCTGCTGAATAAACATACAGAAATCTAGAAGTAAAGCTGAGGTTTATTCACAAGTCTTTTTCAGGCACTGAATGAAGTGGCGAATGAAGGAACACAAAAAGTGCCGCTGTAACACAGAAAAAAGGCAATACACAAAACCTTGAGATATGAGATGCTCAACTAGCAAATTCACTATTTCCTCTGAAAGGAAGAAACTGCAAACTAAATGTCAGTATAGATGAATAGCCAGAATAATAATGAATCAATACTTCGAAAATAATATAAATGCAATATTTTCAAACAGTAAAGAAAGTGAGTCCACCCCCCCAACCCATACTTACAAAATCAAGACGCATAAATGCTACTCAAGTATTAAAACCATATATAGCATTTTGCATACGTGAAACCCACAAGACAGAGATTAAGCAAGCCAGCCTGTTATTTTTCTGAAGATGGTTGCCATATGCATTACTATTAGAAACATGTACCAAACATAATCCTTGAGCTACTGTATCATTTAAAATATTAGAAGAAAAATCTGTAGCAACCCTAAGACAAAAAAACTTCAATATAATTAGAAAAGAACTGAAACCAGTACGGTAAAGGAATGCAAAGTTGTTCAACAACTACTCAAAAAGACGTGAGAAGCAATGTCTTCTGACCTGGTACCAGAATGCTCAGCCATACAGAATGATCTGGTACAGATAAAACTGAGGTGTAATCTATACAGAATCACAGAATGGTTGAGGTTGGAAGGGACCTCTGGAGGTCATCTGGTCCAGCTCCCATCCCCGCACAAACATATGAATGCCTAATTTCACAGTACAAGCAGCTAGAGAACCTGAGGATTATTATCCAGGTGTCCTCAGAAAAGTGCTTTTTCACCATTTGAAAAAATCGATTTTGCTTTAAGCTTCTAAAATTTTCTTTCAGCTGAGATCAAATTGGACACATTTCTGTACAAAAGAAAAATGTGAAAGTTATTAATAAGGGATCTTACTGTATTGTCCAGTTCAGGAATAGCATTTGCAAACCAGTTAGACAAGGAGCCCCTAAGGATTCACCACAGCTAGCCCATGAAAATCTGTGTATATATTAGAGAAGGACAAGACAGAAGTCCATCTGTTCTGCATGTAATTTCACACATACATGACTACCTGCTGGCTCATATTGCAGCAAGGGGACAGCTCATGCAGATACTGCCTCCAGTTACCTCCTCTGGAAGACTTCCACTCTCATGGAAGGATTTTCTGATCAGAGCACGTAGAGGATCCTACACCAATGTAGTTTATAGCCTAGAATATTAAAGCACACTGGAATCTACTGAGCCTGTAAGTCAATGCTGAGGTCAAGGCACCCCAAAGAAACCACACACTAGGTTCTAGGATCTGTTCTACCTACAAATAGCCAAACCCAACGTTTTCACATTAGACTGATCTAATCACAAGGCTACAGGCAAAGCTCTACAGACCTGAATTTGTACCACCACAGACAGGAACGCAAGATTTCTACATGAAGAATAAGAGCCTGCCTCTGCAGCTCAGGGGCGTTTCAGCCTCAGTATTGTTTATGCATTAGATAGGATGATTCTAAAATACAAAACCTCTGCATCTGAGATTTCTAATAATGAATGAGAGCATGTCCTACCGCTGTGATACAGTTTTACTAACTTTTTATAAATGATACTCAAAAGCCATTTAGCTCCTATCCTGTAATTTCTAATTTAGGAAGTGACTACAGAACCCTCATTTTGAATAGACATAATCTCATTTAGTATTTAGAAAACTAAAACTAAATCTAGATAAATATGACTTCAGAAAACAGTTCAGTGCTGGTCTACATGCAAACATATTTTGCTGTGATATTTCTACCACAGAACAAGCTGATCCCATTATAAGAAGCTAAGCAAAGCCGTGGGGAACAACTACACAGAATCCACTCCTATATGTAAATGAACAACCAGTTTTGTTAAAGCTCTCCCTAAAACTCTTATTTTAATTGCTGAACTATGATCCATTTCTCCCAGACCACTGTAAAGTACGATGTGGTGGGAGTAAAAAGGAGAACGCAGCAGCACTTAAATACATGGCAAAATCCCAAATTTTAGGAAAATTCCTGCATCTGAGATTTCTGGGTGGAGATTAAAAGGATGGAAGACAATGGGCTTTTTATACACTCGCCATCTATTAAAAGTACTTTAAGTGCAGTTTTGTAAAGTGGCAGGACTAATTGGACATGGACAGTATTAGCAGAAGAATGCATGCAAACACTTCAAGCCTGTATCACTGCGGGATGCAGAAAAGACCAGTCAGTCATAAGGGATTTCCTTCCTTTAACAGCAATAGTAAAGCAAAGTCATTAGAAACCAAAAGACACAACACTACCATCTTTAAAAGATTAACAGGTATTTTCAAATAACTGTTGAACCATCTAGATTAAAAAAAATTTGAAAAACAAACTGTGAACAATGACAACTACAGAGAGTGGGAAAAGTAACGATCCTGTTAGAAAAAAATTCTAAAAATGAAAATTTGTAAAAAGGATAAATATTAGAACCCAATTTCAAAATAATTTCTTTCCCACAATAAAAGTTACCATACCATAGGCAATCTCACTTACCCTTTCTCCAGTAATACGCTTCAGAGAACAACAACAAGTTGTAACAGGAGTACTTACTCTACCCTGCTAGGCAGGTGCAAAATGAGCATCTTCTGCACAGTTTAGATTGAGTTTTAAATCTAAGTTATGTCTCTCACTGGAGTGGGCTTGTCAGGACATTGACCATTGAATACCACCAATACTATTGACAAGTTACTCATGTAACCAGCTGGACAATATCAGTAGTATTTCTCGAATGAGTGTCAAAAATCACTAGGATGCCAGCTAAAATGAACTAAAATTCATGAAGGAGGAACACACAGCAGGCCCCAGCTTTGGATTCTAGCTATCATACCGAGCTGTTGGCATGCACAGGCTGGCAACGCAGGCCAAGCTGCCATTCTGACAAGAAGAGCAAGCAAAAGAATGCAACTGAGGCATGCTATATTAGACCACACTGACCAAAGCACAGCTGAATAAAAAAAGAACTTATTTACTAGTCCCAGATAAACTAATGGTGTGTACTTTACCGCATCCTGTAAAAGATGAAAAAATAAATTGGTAGTAAAAAGGGGGAGTAAGAGTAGTCACACCGCCTTTTGTTTCTATTTCCTCCAAGACTGTTATTGCTACACCAGTTCTCTTAGCTATCTTATTAGTCTTTCTTGATGAAAGTAACACAAGCCACATGTAAATGGAAATTGGTGCATATATATTCAAAGCAGAAAAGGTTTTGCTGGTTGGTAACTGAACTTGAACTTTCATCTCTGCATGAGGCTAATCTGCCTATTAAATACTATAATGGGTGTGCACCCTTCCAATCACAATTCCACTCTTTTTCGTGTGTCAGACAAAACCAGCTGAAACATTTTTGTTCAACTGGAAGAAAACAGATATTTTTCTGTCAGCTAGATAGCTAGTTAGAAAAAAGGCACCATAAAATATTGCCAAAGACTATTTGTTACTGTAAACTGCACGCAGAAACCCCTGACATTACTTGTGATAAGGTTAACAGTGTTTTCACCAGTATTATCTTCCACAGACATTTTTCAGAAACGTTGACTATTTGCAAATTCCTGAACACCACCAAGCTTGTGTAATCCCAGAGAAATGATACAGCGTAGAGTATACACACTCTCATGAGTCATATTAGTTTACGTTAACAAGTAAATGATACCACATTCTGTTTGTTTTCCCCTATTCTTCAAACAATGCTAATTAGTTCTATGAATATTTCTTGGATTTTTTCTTTTATTTTGTATTAAGATCTCCCACTTGCAGGTAACCGTCACGGCAGCCTATTCCTCTAGCTGATGAAAGCTAGGTGACATACTCCACAAAAGCAAGCACCATTCTTGGGATACCGATAAGCAAATTTACGACACTTGAGACTCGTTATCGCACATACCTTTTTATTGCATTAAAGAAGTTCTTAACATCTTCTGTATGTTCTAAGATTACCATTTTTGGACAAGTAGCAACTTACTTAGGAAGTACTTCCTTACTTTAGACACCTTTTAAATTCCTCTATAAGCTTTTGAAAGGGCTATATGGTGAGACAAAAATAGCACGGAACAGAACTCATGACCCAGAAAATAAACTGTGTTCTTAATATCTTACTAACTCTGTGTTCAGGGTTTATGTGACAAACTGTTCGCAAAGGTAGGGCTGCAGGGGTGGCCAGGGGCTGCCCTGTGCAGGACACAGCTGGCTCCAACAAACCCACCACAGGGCACAGCTAAGCCCCTCCGCAAAGCTGGGGGTACCTCTGGGAAAACATGTTTAAGAAAGGGAACACCAAAGTCAGCGAAAAGAGAAGGAGGAATAGCTCCATGGCAAAGCAGATATCCCCTGCAGCTCATGGAAAAGCCCGTGGAGAGCCCACACCAGAGCAGCGGAAAGACATGAGGAGGAAGGAGTGGCAGAGAGATACCATTATGTACAGACTGCAACCCTCTGCCATCCTCCACGTGAGCTTGCAGGGCAGGGGTGGGGTATATGGTTTGGGGAATCTGGAGTGAAGGAATGAAGTCAGTGAGCCTGGGAGAGGGGGGGAGAAAGGTGTGCTGTTTTAACGTCTAAGTTTTGTTTCTCACTACCCGAATCGATTTTAATTGGCAATAAATTAGTTAATTTTCCCCAAGTAGAGTCTGTTTTGCCTGCAATGGTAATTGGTAAGTGATCTCTCTGTCGTCACCTCAACCTACTGCTTTACTGTTTCTGGTTTTCCTATTTTATCCCCCTTCCTTACCAGGGTGGGGGCAGGGGGCACAAGCAAGTGGCTGGTGGGAATTTGGCTGTTAGCCAAGTCTAACCCAGCACACACCGGTTAACAGAAACGATCCCCCTGGATGTCAACCTCCAGAGCCTACAAACTATTTCAGAAGGTTTGGAAAAGGTAACAAAGTAAAGCAAGACCTAGTGTTAGCAGACTTATACTTGCTACCTTGTGATCTGTAACTGGAAGATTTCAGAGAGAGTTACAGCTGAAAGTCTCTGCTTTAAACCTTTACTCAGAGTAGAAGTTTCAGCCTACCCATATTAACTTAATAAAAAACAACATACAGCCCCAATCCCCAAAGTAATAAGACCTTTCAATGCAACGTTAACATATTTAACCACAACCTTTCCATAAATTAGTCATATTACTATAACTTACATTAAATAACGCAATGGTATAAACATCGTCCATTTGTTCTATTAATATAATAGTTAAACAATGTGGGAGAAAGTATTACCCTTTACAACAAACCTATTTAAAAACATATTAGTGAAAGATATGCCCATTCATGAGTCTTCCAAGAAAGGCTACGCACAAAAGTGCAGAATGTTCAAGACATTTCCAAGTGGGGGAAAAAGAAGCTACAGCAAGCAGCTAGGGCGATAAAATGCTCTGACCCATTGAAGCTTTTAAAAAAGATGCTCTAAATTGAGACTGCATATACCTCAAAACATTATTTGAAGTCTTCCCTAAGGATTCTCATCATAGGACCCTTCAGCCACCTACACAAGGGAAATGAGTTTCAGCTGATACAGCAGCCTTCGGTTTGCTATGAACTGATCCCCAGCCAAGTTCAATTCTGTAGAGCTGTAGAGCTGTTACAGAGGGAGCAGCTCCACAGACGATTTACAGAAGCTGTATTCTTGAAAGCTGGTGGTCTGAATCCTGATTTGTAAATCTTGAGAAATTCTATGGTTTGCATCACACATACACACAAAAAAAATCTTACTGTCCCCTTTTCCTTTAGATCATCTATAACCTCTTCGCTCCAGTTTAACAGTTGTCCAATAATTATATTTATCTTCAATAGCTATTCAGGATTAACTCTTGAGAGGTACTGTGCAAGGGCAAAAATAACTGTTTTAAACAGTAGAAACAATAGCAGCATTAGAAAAATCAAATTCAGATTACAGTATTTTTCAGTATTTTTTTTTTACTCTGATGAAAGATGTTCTCCTTTACACTACAATAGCATGGTATACAGAAATCATGCTACAGTAATGCTATTTCTCTATTTTTATTTTGCCTGCCAAAATATTAGATAGCCTGCTTGCTTGTCAAAAGACGTGGGAGGATAAGAGTCTTATACAAGAAAAAAGTCCTTGAAACCAAAAGTAAATGAAACCAGCTCTTTTTAGACTTATTCTTTTCCCACAGATTTATCCACAGTATTTCAAAAGAACCTATATTTTAGCTTTTTGTCTTCTACTGTCCTCCTGAATATAGTCCTCAGATCTCTGCCACACCCTCAGCTGCAGTTACTAACAAGCAGGGTTATTTTTCCTCCCACTCCAGGTAAACAAAGACCGTAGCATCCACTAAAGTCAATAGATGCTAAATGCAGGCACAGAATATGACACTCTTCAAATGTGATTTTTTATGCCGCCTTCTGTTCTTTTATATATTACAAAATATGTAAATGAATGCTCTTTCAGTAATACAGCTGGTGTTACTATTTTGTTGTGCACATTTTGCAATACTACTAAGTATCTTACTTCCTATTTCGGTTTCTTTTGTGACATGCTACTTCACTTCCTCATCTTGAATTAGGCATCCATCCCCCTCTTTTCATCTTCTGTAAAGTTTGCTGTCTCTTGGCAGCACTTGAAGGGTTTCATGGCTTTTTGCCTGCTCTAGCCTTTCTTTCTGCAAAGAATGCCCAGTCTTCGTAGCACTCTTATCTTAGGCTTGTTGAAGTCATTAATTGATAATGTACACGCTGTTCTAGTTCTTCACATAATTAGAACTGCAAGATCTTTTTCTGTCCAAGTACTATAGCAAAAAAATTTAAACATTTGAGCACTTTACAGAAAGCACATACCAAAGACTGCTTGCCTTATACAGATCATTTCATGTAGTTGTCTTGTATTTACTCAATAACCTTCAGAGTGGCTGTAAAGACTGTGTAGACTGGACGTTTCACTTGCCAAGACAAGGTATTTATAGCAATGCCTGCATTCTTTAAGAAATGTTTTGAACTGCTACTCAGAAATATCTGTCGCTGATGTAATATCACCCAGTCCCGATATTCCTATTTTACAGGGTCATCTTACTGGCTATCAAATTTGAAGTTGTTGAAATTCTGTGCACAGCACAACTCTAATTATTGACTACCTTTCTGCACTGAAAACAAAAGCTCTCCCTCACATATAATTAAAGAGAACAAGGGGAGAAAAAACAGCTAGCAATCTAGCTTCACATTTTAAGCTAATCCAACAAATGCTCAGAGGGAGCACTTAATACCAGCCACTCCCTTGCTCTGTTCGGATTTGAATCCTCTCTACCCCCACTTATCCCTTTTCCTACCTAAACCAATGACAGCAGTGACACATAGGCAAGCATGTTTCAACACTTTTTAACCAGCCTTCCCAAAAATGTATTCGTCACATTTGACGTTAAAATTTTAAGATCAAGACTACAACTTTATCAAGGGACAGAAATGTGACAAACTCCTTCCAGCACTGATGCGTTGTCAAAAAAGGATGTTTAAGTTTTCACTACCAGTCCACAGCTTTTTCTAAAATGTAGTTTTCTGTTAATGCTTTAAGAGATTTCCTGTTCTTTTAAGAGTCAGGATACTATGCTTTAGAAGCTCCCTTCATCCCATGTTTTGAATGGCCTATGGCAGACTGAAATCAGAGAGGCAGAGAAGATAAGAGTATACATACTTCGGGTATAATCAGCATTGTTCATGTTCTTGAATGGTCACTGTGGAAAGAACTCAGTACTTGGGCAGCTCACTAGGAATTTTCTTCAAATCTTAAGAAGTACAGATGCATCCTACACTTACTGAAAGATTATTATCGCTGTTATCATTGACAATTTAATGGACTGTGTACCCACGTATTTACAATAACAACTATGTGGATGATCATGGTACTTTTAAGTAGTGCTATGTGTGGAAACTGTTCAGGTATTTCATTTTTCTTTCATGTAGCACCTTGTTCAGAGAAAAATTAACAACAGGAAAAAGCCTGAATAACTGTAGGACCAACTAGAAGAAAAGACAAGTTAATACTTTGTGACTAAGTGTTATACTACACACTACAAGTTTTCCTTTAAAAATAAAAATAAAATCTAAGCAATAATGGGGATTTTTTTCTATAGTTTTGTTTAAGAGCATTAATAAAATGTGCAGCAAGAGCAGAATAACTGCAATCAAATACAAAGACTCCCCCTCCCTAGGTTCTCAGTAGCCCTACTGCTGGTACCCAGCAAGTACAGGAATGAAAAAAAACAAAACGCAAAAACTAAACCATGCATGGAGGGGGAGAGCAAAAAGATAAATGGGGAGATAAAGAAACACAGGGAGAAAACAGGAAGCAGGAGTCTGAGAATGACAGGAAAAATAGACAGAGCAGTCTGGCAGATGATAACCACTGATAATAACCTGAATTCAACTTGCAACTCAAACAGCCAATCTATTGACAGAAATCTTAGTCATTGCCAGAACTAAGTGCTACTAGTTAAGCCCTTGGCTCCTCAGGTGTATGTATTAAATAGAAGTTTAATTGTGCAACTGATAGTGATTCTTTCACAGAACCTTAGCTTCACCTGATACACAGGAAAGACCTGGAATCTGCAACTAAGTCAGAACTACAAGCTGAATGAGTTACTTGCATAATACATTTCCCATTTGTCACAGCAGTTAGAAACTTATGCCAATAAAGCAGGCACCAACACATACAGAAAGATTCACTATCAAAGCAGATGAATCTTCTAGAATACAGATACCATTCCCACCTTTCTCTTGGAATTTTTATTGTGACGCTGGGTAAGTCATACGTTAAAAAAAAAAGCAGAGGGAGCCTTTTTTACACCAAGACAGCTAAAAATTATTTAGAAAACTGCTAAGTATTTCTATGCTTATTTAAATCATTAAGCACTAGTTATAATGAAATCATTAAGCACTAAGTAATGTTATAAAAACTTAAAACCCTAATACTTTCAGGTTGAGACCCCAACAAAGTTCAAAAAATTTTAAATCTAATATCTTCATTTTGGAAACTTAGTTCTTCATATACAAGATAATATCATTACCTCAGCTCTGACTTGCGGATACCTTCACAAAAAATTGTAAATACATCAATATTACAGGAAAAAAACCCTCTCAAAGTGAATGTTTTATTTGGGTTAAGTTTTTGACTGTGGATGGTAAATAAGATTATGCCTACCAGCTGAGTAATTGGATAAAGAGTCACTAAGCACCATGTGCTAATTGCTAGAGAGAATGTGAAAAAATAGCATTTGATCACATTATTGAAAAATCATCCTAATGCTTTCACACAGGGGAAAAGATTTCTGGCATACCTTCACACATTTTAGTGACTGCAACCTTGGTGTTCTTTTAACGAAGAATTTATATGCAACACTGATAAACAAGGACTGCAGAAGTCCTACAGAAGATGAGGAAAAGATGAGACGGGAGGGGAACTAGTTAAAATTTGGCAACTCTGAAGGTTGAAGATGTCCCTGCTCACTGAAGGGGGGTTGGACTAGATGATCTTTAAAGGTCCCTTCCAACCCAAACCGTTCTATGATTCTAGGAAGGTGGAAAAAACAATTTGAACTGGTCAGTGGACGCCACTCGACAGACCTTGCTGAGACAGATCAAGAACTGAAGTAATTTGCTCCTTCCCTCAGGACATAGAAGGACCGAAAGCCTTCATTATCAAAATTTCTGTTGGTATTTCCAAGGGTCCACAAGGCTGTATTTCTCCTTTGTTGCCTAGGTGTAGCTGATCTTTCAGGTTAGGCCTCTGATGATTTACTATGTTTTGATAAACAGTATAAAGAAGCAAGCCAATTAACAGTAAGACATTGAATAATGGAAGGGTTTGAGATAGGTAAAAGCTAGATGTGTTCAAGCTGAAAGCATCAATTTATTGAAGTTCAAGGTTGCTGGTAAGCCATAAAATTCCTGTAGGAAACACCAATATATTACCAGAACATACAGAACTAAGCAACCATGAATGGTATCATGAAACGTATGCTTTGCTAGTGTAAGAATGACATCAGCTCTTACATGTCACTTTTGAGAACAACTATCTACCAAACACAAATTGACCGACATTAAGTTCAACCTCAGCACAACTGACATTTATTGGACTATTTAGTCTTCTCAATCAAGATCAGGCCAGGCCAAAAAGATGGAACCTGGTACGTTACAAACCGCATTTGGTTCGGCTGTTTCTTTATTGTGAATCTACACTTTCTCATATGATTCCAGCTCTATAAAAGCAACATAACAGCATGAGTCACTTTGTGGCTGGAATGAATAATGTACTATTACATTATTCAGGACAGGACTGCGTGTTCAGCATCTGCACACATCAACTTCAGCAAGTGTATAAAAAGGTGAAATGATCAATGCAGTTGGTTGCAAACACTACAGCTGAATTGCTAAAGATTTACTTCTCACACCAGCGCATCAGGAGCTACATTATAAAGGTATATAGATTCATTTGAGTTAGACGTAACTCAAATGCTTACTGGTTGTTTTTTCCAAATTAAAATGTCAAATTTATTTAAATATGACCTATGACTTATTGCTGAAATATAAGCATGTTTTAAGTTATTGCATTTTAAATAAATTTTTTAAAGAGATTTATTAAAGCATCTGTCCATTTAGATCTTTGAGTTTTCAGATTATGGTGAATCGAATGGAAATCACCTCAATGTTCGAGATACTACCTCCTTTCCTCAACCCACTTTTTACGTTAACAACACTTAGGAAGAAGTGAAATAACATACAGCTATACAAAACCAAAGTATTAAACCTGCTACATATGCTCCTCAGTCTTAATTTTTGCCCTTTTATTCCTCTCGGAAATGCAAGGGAAAGGGAAAAAAGCAAAATACAGCGTAAGGAAAGAAAAAAAACCAACAACCCTCAAACCAACTGTGTTCTCCAAGCTTTTCAATACAAAAATATCCTCCACGTGTTTATACAGAGAGAAGACATGACATAGTGTGCTGGTTTTGGCTGGGGTAGAGTCAATTTTCTTCACAGTAGCCAGCATGGGGCTATGTTTTGGATTTGTGCTGAAAAGTGTTGATAACAGCGAGATGTTTTGGTTATTGCTGAGCTGTGCTTACACAGAGTCAAGGCCTCTTCTGCTTCTCACACCACCCCACCAGCGAGTAGGCTGGGGGTGCACAAGAAGTTGTGAGGGGACACAGCTGGGACAGCTGACCCCAACTGGCCAAAGGGATATTCCATACCATATGACATCATGCTCAGCATATAAATCTGGGGGAAGAAAAAAGAAGGAGGGGGATGTTTGGAGCGATGGAACCGTGACGCGTGATGGAGCCCTGCTTTCCTGGGGATGGCTGAACACCTGCCTGCTGATGGGAAGTAGTGAATGAATTCCTTGTTCTGCTTCGCTTGCGTACGCAGCTTTTGCTTTACCTATTAAACTGTCTTTATGCCAACTCATGAGTTTTCTCACTTTTACCCTTCTGATTCTCTCCCCCATCCCAGCAGGGGAGAGTGAGCGAGCAGCTACGTGAGGCTTAGTTGCCAGCTGGGGTTAAACCATGACACATAGAAAGACCATTCTTTAGAAAAAGCAATGTAGCTGTACAGTAGAAACAAAGTCAGACAAAAACTAAGCTGCCTACATCATCTGCTCTTGCTCCCATCTCCATTTCTCTTTTGAGACTGTACAAGACTTTGGACAACTGCACTAGGAACTGAGCTGGAACACTGATCTGGCTAAAAACTCATCCTGAAAAAAAGATTACCCTTTCAACATATATCAGTTCCCCAAGTTCACCATAACTGCACAACTTATTGTGCCAGCACACACAGAGGCAAAGCTGCACAGGGCAGTTGCATGCAGTTCTTGCTTCATACAGTGTAAGCGTCAGCTAATAGCATAAGCAGCATTCAAAACTAGAACCTAAATGTCAGCTACTTTAAAAGCAAAGGAAAACAATCCTGTACTGACACATTCTTAAAAGTGGGAAGGAATGTTTAGACAGTAGGTACACCCATATAGCTTTTATGTTGTGCCCCCTCCATGATTTTACTAGAGAGAGATAAAAAGCAGTATTTTCTGCAAATACAAGGAAATACTAGGATGCCAGTTAACTACTATAAAATATTTGAGCCGTCTTTTTTGAGGTCAGCCTTTCATTAGCTATTGACAGAAAACTCTTAAAATATTATAAGCGGTTTTAAAGACAATAACGATCTCTAGATATTATTTACTTTTAAGGCAAGCTGGCCAATCTGTATTTTACAATAGTTTTGGCAAACTAGATTGACAAAGCAAGTAACTTCCAAAGACTAATAAAACAGAAAGGGATGTGTTCTACATTTTCAAGACACAAATCCTACCATGCTTATCACTTGTAAACAACATAAGATGACTTGAGTTTCATGTGGAGAAAAAGAACTAATTAATCCAGAGTGTAAAGCAAATTAAGTGTTTCTAAAAGCAGAGCAATTATACCAACGTTAATATAACTGGATCAGAGTTCAGACAGTGGCTATTGAATGGAGAAACTTGCATTTCTGCCTTTTTTTTTTAATTTTTAAAAAATGGCGTTTGCTCATAATCAAGAAATGCATCAGTAAAGCTTTATATACTTTGCAGTTATTTATTGGACAACATAAACGGACAGAATAAGTAACCAATGGGAAATCATGTGTTCACACTTTAAGGCTATGGGATCACAATACACCAGAAATGAACAAAACCAGTATGGTTTCAAGTGCACTGCTTTAGGACAGATTTACTGAACACCTACTGGTCAGAAAACAGTCGTGACTCACAAATCGATTAAAAAAATTAAAGAGACAGCAAACACGACAAGAGTGTCATACAGCAAGAATTCCCTCGCCCCCAAAATGAACCAACACCAGTTTTGGGAATGTCCTTTATAAATAAAGATCTATACAAAGAAAACAAACATGCATGAAAGTTCTCAAAGAAATCATAGCACAAGAAATTGGCTCAGCATTAAGATTCACACGTTTGCACAAATGAAGCAATGCTTCCTCAAAAATAAGACAGCACACTTTCTAGTTACTGTGTCAGAATTATGATTTATCAAATCACTTTAAAAGAAGTGAAACAAAAGCAATCTAATTGTAATACCCCCAAACAGAGGATGCAAGACACATCCACCACAATCTGTAATTAGCCATGCAAAAGAATGCCCATTTACTTAAACATTCAGAAAAAAGTAAGACTATTGTTAACAAAATTTTTAAGAAGCATTGATAACAGAAATCAACATTGTGGCCTGCCACGTGACCAAGCTTACATTTTTGCTCCAGAGAAATTTGAGGTTAACCAACTAATAACATCTGCACTCAAGTGGAAGGCATATAGCTCTAGGGATGTGTATTACAAAACACGCTATTTTTCTAAACTCTCTTTATTCTAGTTTAAAAAAAAGCTTAACAGTCTAATTTGCAGCTCATTGCTTATTGTGCAGACAAGCCCCCAGTGTGCATGATAAACACGCATAAATATAACGTTGCTTTTTCTAACGGAAACACATCTAATAAGGGATTGTTTAACTTCAAATGGAGCTAATACAGTCAAAATAATTTTTAAAACTTTCCTAGTCCCAAGTCAATTATTTCAGCAAAAGCAGAATCACTAAAAAAATAAGTAGACACAAGACAACACACCGATAATGTTACTCTTCATGTAGTTACCACACCATGCATAAATGACATGATCTGTCTAGTTACCTGCCTGCACTTTTAGGGCCCATGCATCCTGTCTACACACGAGGCTTGCTATTTGCAGTTCCCTATCTTGGCTCATTTCACTATGTGTACTTGAATCCAAAACTTGTATCACATACTTTGTGCTACTGTTCACTCCATAAAGATGTTTCTGTACTGTTCTACCCTGGGGAAAAAAAAGAGTACTTTTATTTTCATGTGTCTAATTGTCAACAGAACCATACTATTTACATGAACCTAACAGTGTATCGAGCTTAAGGACTCCTACCACTGAAGTTTGACCTACCAGGAAAAAGGAAGAAGTGTTGAGAAAGAACCATTAAAAAACAGTAGGAACAGCACCATCATCTCTACCAAGTTGCACATTATACATACCTACTATGAGTCAGATGGATCTTTTTTCTTGGTCCAGAGGCCTATCTTTTGTTCTAAGCATGAGGTTCTCCCATCTAATGAGTTAAGTATCATGCTGCTTCTAAGTCAAGGAGAAGTAGGTGCAGATGGAGCCCTTCAACAGGTAATTCATCCTACCTTAAGACAGTGGTTGTACATACAACACCTCTCCAGTGTTTCAGGGGCACAATCAGCTACATCTAGAAACAGCTAGAAAGTGGCACAGCAATAGAAGATAGAAAATGATGATTCCCTGCCATGTAAATTTAGAACTACATTTTACAGGCATGTTACATGCATAAAGATTTGGAAGAGCTAGGTGAAATTTCAGATGCATTTTCTAAACAAACTTCCAATACTTTCCATCATGTTCTAAAGTTGTCTTACTTTTTACCTCTGTGTTGTAGTTACCAGATGATACTAAATCAGGTTTCTTCCTATTACCATCCAAGCTAAAACTTTACACCAATATATAACATGAAACAGAAACTGAGCACCAGTTTTTGTCACACTATCATTTCCCTTTGAAGTTTAGGGGGAAAAAACCTCCAAAATGATGTTTTCATAAGCACAAAGATAATAACTTCTTTGTGATATTTGTGAAAAAAAATAAATTACACATTTCACCGCATTCCTTAAGCAGAGGAATGGTCAATAGTCATTGACTCCTCAAAGTCATCTTAGGAGCACATTCTGCTTAAAGAATCAAAGCCATAGCAATGTTTAATCAGATACACCAGATGCAACTTACATTGCCAAGCAAATCATAATGATTCTATGCTATGAAGTGTTATGAGGAATACAATGAAGAGTGCTTGATAGTTTGCCACTAAAGAGTATAAAAGTCCTCTCAACTAAGCCCATCTCTTTAGACTTCTCCTTTGCCCCTCAAAAAGAAAAACCTGGCACAGCTTTGTAGCTTAGCAGTTTCTGTGAGTCGCCTGAACGCTCAAATTGAGAGATGAAGACTGCTGACAGAAGGGGAACAACAGGCAAATTGTTGATAGCTGGACTGGACAGAAAGCAGTGATCTTCTGGCAAATAATTTCTTCCTTTATCAGTTTCTCCTCTTTAAGGATTGGGTTTCAACCAGGAACAATACTCACTTAAGCTGGAGTGTGTACTCTGTGGAGGACATAAATGAATAATAACTGAATTCAGTGAATATGCAGTGAAGGACATCTAACTTCAGAGGCAACAAATGAAGCCAGTTGTCTGGAAGAGGCTCAGTCCTCCTGTGATTCCTGTGGGCACTGGAGTTAACATGACAATGTCAGCTGCTCCTTGTATGACCACAATTATCTCTCCATTCCATTTGAGATTTCTCTAGTGATTCATTCCAACTTGTATTTCATCAACATGGCCTGGGTAAAGTATAACTGAGTAAGAAATCTCTGACAGCAAGGGGTGAGCTTCTTTCAGTAGATGGGCCTGACTATTTGGAAATATTTGTTTCCAAAACAATGCTGACCAGTATTTTGCAATGACCTCTCACACTCTCAGAAAGAGGCAAGGGCCATGATAGTGCCAGGAAGGTCTCTCAGTGCTATAAATCAGAGCAATACCAGTGAAATATTTGTATTGCCATAAATAAATAAATCTGTCTAGAAATAAAGAACTGTTTCAAAGAATACTGTGATGCTGTATCTTGCATTAGTACACTTGATGCTGAAGTGCTCCACGCTAACAGGAACAAATATATACTTGCTACAGGAACAAATATACAGTTGTTTCAGAAAAGAACAGCAAGAGGCTTTCTATTTCTGTTTTACACGGTACAGAATCAAACCAGGTCTGGCCTTATGCTGTGCTCTCCTGAAGCTGCTTTTTACAGTGTTACTTTTTTATATACTGAAAAGAGGTTTGAATAAAAATAGACTGCTTATGCCAAACTGCATTTCTGTTTACTAAAATACTGGCTTTATTAGGCTGACACACCTCCCTGATCTTTCTGTAGATCTACCCAGATCAAACGTTGCCTGAAAAGGTATCTCGTGTCTTTTACATCCTTTTGGAGAAGGGTTTCCTCACACAAAGGAAACAAGTAAATAGCATCTGCCACAATGCAATAAGCATCAGAAATATTTAGCAATAATGGAAATATAATGAAGGTCAATGATTCAACCCAAACGTTTTTGGCTTTGCACCCAGCCAAAAAGCTGCTATACATAAAGAAACACTGCTTATCTTATCTGAAAGGGAGAAAGAATCAAGGGGCAAGTAAATTCTATCCAAATCACATCTATTTTATAAACTAAGAACTGAATTAGTTAGTTACTAAGAGTAATGTATGCATTCATCACAGGATTCTCTATTATAAGCAGAAATAGCTTATACTGGCTATCATCTCTTAGGTCACAGTCAGAAGAATCCAACCCTGCACAGGCTGAATTATTAATCAGACGCATTTCTAAGGACAAGCCAACCTCAAAAATTGATTTATCAAGCTAAAGTTTACACCAGTTGTGCATTTAACAGCTGTTTCTGGAAGACAATACAGCCTTCCCTGCTCTATGATACTAACCTTCCTCCCCCATAGCAAGATAATGGCAGAGAGAGACCCTGGATTACCCAAGTACACATTTCATAAAGAAGTTAAATTTAGCTTCAAATTCTGATTCCACTGTGACAGTGACACCAGGTGAAGACAGTACAACTGATTGCTCAAATGCTTTAAAAGTACAGGCATGGTGTTTTGCCTGTTATCCCTGGAAGGATGAGCAGCACATGCACAAGTTACAGCAGGTTGAACTAGCACATAAATTTACAACATATCAGCTGCTTTTGCCATGACAGTTTGCACAGCTGTTACTACAGGGTAACACCATTAAGAGTGGTGCTGCAAGGACAGTAAGCTCTCTCATGAGCTCCAAGATACAGAAAGCACAATCCTACCCACAGATTTTATCTAAAACCCCAGTACTTGGGGTCAGTTGTTTACATACAGCTCGGATAAGCGCAAGCCAGTAAGCTCTGAGATAACACATGGAGCCTAAAGGGGAACTGGAACTCAAATCTTTCTGCTTCACAAGCCTGTAGTTAGTACTCCACATTGCTGAGACTGAACTAGCAGCAGTACTTCCCATCCAGACAGAACCCTGCACTGATACAGCACTGAATCATACTGATACAGTGGACTGATATTTAATGTACTTTTTTAAGTTAAGGGGGAAGATTTGATCAATTTATCTGCCTTCCAGGATATTACAGTTAACCTGGTTGTCCAGTAACTCACATGACAAAAGCAGTCATTCTAGAAAGATCCATGCCCAGCTTTAGTAGAAGAGGAGGCTACAACTTTAAAAGGCAGTTCAAAATCCCTTAAACACCCCTCTCTAAAATTCTTCTTTGCTTAAATATATGTCTGAGCTGTTGTTTGAATTTGACTAGCTTAAATTTCAGCTATTTGTTCTTTCCATGTTTTTTTTTCCAGTAGACTAGAACTTCTCATCATTTCTTCACAAGTTCCTGATACGGTCTAACAAAAATATATCTTAATATCCTCTAGAGAGGAAAAAACATGTTTGAGCCCTCTTCTGAGCCTTCTGTATTTTTTCAACATAATTTAAAATACATGGCACGGGAGTCAGACAGACTGCTTCTCATATTTGTTTCACAAATGCTACCTTCAACCTCCTCAGCATTCTCCTGTTATTAATGTAACCAATAATGACATTAGCTCTTTCAGCATCACACTGATATTCATGTAGCTGCTTGCCTGCAATGACCCGAAATTCTTTTCAGTCGCTGTTTTCTATACCATGGACACTGCTTACATTCTTTGTTCTTAAATACAACACCCCACTTTGTTAAATACCCAAACTCTATCAAGTGATTTACATAGCTATATATGACTGCTGCACTATTTAACTTTCTGCAATTCTTGCCTTCCTTGAATTTTATCGTTATACATTATTGATACAAACTAATTACACAGTAAACTTGCACTAAAATAGTTTATTATAAACAAATACTATAACCAGTAGCTTCTCATGTGAAATATTTATGCTCCTTAAAGGGATTAAAACTCCAAAGTTATTAAACTTTTCTAAAAAAAAAAAAAAAAAAAAAAAAAAACAAACTCCATCTCTTACTCTGCAACCACATATTATAATTCAAAAGAAATGAAAGAATATAGTATCAGGTGACATGCTCCAAGTTACCAAAATTTTCTACCTTGAATTCTGTACACTGCAGTGAGTATTAAAGCAAAAACATCGTCAAGTAGCTCTTCTGTGTCCTCTACTCTCAATAAATTATTTTCATTAGTTTTATTACAGTTAGAATGAATATTGTTCATCAGGCCAGAAAGAGCCAGTATGCTTATACTTCATGGCGCATGACTAAATAACAATAAAGCTGCAATAAAACAAACAGTAGAATAAAAACACAAAAATGCAACAATAACAATACCAAAAACATACGTGCAAAAGCATTCAAGAATTAATATCTTTATCACAGAGCTCAAAAACAGTCAAATTAAATGCAAGACACATTGTATGTTTAAAAACATAATATTTCTAACTGCTACATTTACCTATATACACAGTAGTTACAGCATGTGGGTGTGTCCGTTTCAGATAAGGAACACTCCAGTTGAAACGTGTGAATTCTAAGATTTTACTTGAAGGACTAAAAGAGCACTGTCAAACTCAGATATTTTTTTTTTTTTTTTCTTTTCACTTGTGTTAAGTATTCCTAGTTTAAAATTCTTTGGTACTCACTCCAATCATCAAAACTGACAAATATAAGTCTGCTGAAGGGATACTTTGCATGCTAAGTGAGCTGTCAAATGTCAACAATCGAATGTAACTTAATCTGAACTATGCAAATTTTACTAAGTGTTGGCTGTTTGCCTTTGTTCCATGATTGAAGATTTAATAACTTACTGACTTAATAGTATGTTTCTCCTAAAACTCAGATAGTTCTTAAGTCTGTAATGCTTGAGTGCAACAGCTGCAGTACATCAGTGTGAGCAACTAGAGTGCATCTCTGTTAGCTGTACTGACTTTCTCCCCTAATTTCACCTGGCTAAAATCATGGTCCTTTAACCAAACAATTAACTGTCACTCTTATATTTTTAGGGAGTCACAAATTATACATCAGTGCTATTCATTAATCACATTTCTGAAAAGACCGATTAATGTAAACTGAAATATAATCTACCCAGCCCTGAGCCTTAAATCACTGAAGTGGTGGGCTGTACCATTTGACTCTCACAAAACAGATACCAAAAAACCCTCAGCAATTAAATACCACAAAACTATTAAAACTTTTTGATAGGGTCATATTAGGAGGAGATGGCCATAAGCCCAAATTGTTTCAATTTAAGTAACTTTCAAACAAACCCTTTCCTTTTACAGTAAACCTTCTAAGGACTAAGTTTGAAAGTGTAACAACTTACACTGAGGTTTATGTTTGTTGTAAGCCATTAACATCATTTCAATTAAATGCTTTTAAAAGTTAAGGAAACCATGTCCAACATGAACATTTTTTTAAAAACATCAAACCATGGAAATGGAAAAGTAAGCAGCCTAGAATTAGAGTTTTGCTAAATCCAGCTTGTGACAGAGACCATCTCTCTCAAGCAGGTGCACAACAAGTATCTTCAGTTTTGACAAATAGATCAATGATATTCATTCAAAACTGAGAAAGAGCTGAAAGCTTGTTTTTAGTTTCAATCCCATTAATAAATACTATGTACAAATAACTTAGGTATTCTTTCTTTTAATTGAAAACAACAGAATGAGTAAAAATATATCAACAAAACAAAGAACAAAACAATCTGAAATACAAACTAGTTGGATAAACCTATTTTAATGCAGGTATATTAAATGCAATTCTTCTGTCACATAAGAGATTGACAGAACAGTTGAGGTTGGAAGGAACCTCTGGAGACCATCTAGTCCAATCTCCCTGCTCAAAGCAGGGTCATCTAAAGCAGATTGCCTATGACCTTGTCTAGTATTTTAGTCAGGTTTTTTTAATTTGACTCCAGTTTCTACACAAACGTACTTTGACAAATGTTTAAGATATCCAATCACAGTTAATCTTAAGCCCAACAACAAAGAGAAACAGAAGAAAAAGCAGTGAAGGTAGTTTTTCTTCAAGGAAAAAAGTATCATTAAACTTCACTAATTAACATATGTGTATGCCTTACAACTGAGGCATCCTGAATTGATAGCAATTATATCAGTAAGTCTATAAAGTTTTACAATACTTATTTCAGAAAAGTGATTCCAAATCTAAGAGTTTGCTGCTGTTTAGTTTAATATCCACATATTTATGTTCTTTTACTCATTTTAGTGACTTGATAAGCCTGTCTGGGCTCTACATTTTTCAGAATACGAGTAAGATGCATATAAATATGGCACTACTTTCTAGAGTTCAATTAATAGTGAAACAGTAAAGTACTCTGACATTTTAGAACATCACTATTGGCACTCAAATTGGCATAGCTTTAAGAATGGGTTAGTTCATTCCTCAGAGCTATTATTTCAAGCTCTCTGACAGCTCAAGCAGACAGCATTTTATTGGATTGACTTGGTTTTGGAGTTGAACGTTTCCTTGCAACTACAACTACAGAACTGGCTCTCATTTGAAAACAAAGTTAAGATGACAAATCAAATAACACAGGTTATTTGAACCTGTGTTCCCAAGATGCTTTCTTTTATGTCCCCTGGGATTGCTGCTATTGTTCTAAGTTTAGCTCTACACAAAATCCTGCTTAAATTGAAGATGGCAAGCAATAGCATGTATTATACAAACCTGCATACAAAGTTCCACTAAAATAACTTTATTGATTCAGGTTTTGAAAATTTATGTCTACTGATTACCATATTTAGAAAAAGGAATCAAATATCTATACAAGTTTATATTAAATATTTCAAATCTTACTGTATTAAGCCTTTGAGTTGAATGGACCATCAAAAGTAACAGGAATGCTTAAAAAAATGCAAGAGAACTTGCATTTCCAATGTCCTGAGAAAATAGTAATAATAATAATCATCTAGTTGGATCAAAGTCAGTCCTCACTTTCTATCTGTGATCTGTTTAAACGCTACACATTTTAGTAATAGGATGGAGGACATCCCACATTTAAGATACCCGTAGGACTTCATTAAGCTCTTCACTACAAGCTGATAACTGAAATAACACCACCCAAACAAAACACAGACATCTCACTGCATTCATCAAAGGTCCATGTGGACTAAGGCATTTTCGTACAAAAGCAAGGCTAATACAGATCTGAAAAATACAAAACAACAAAAAGCACGTTGGAGAGTTTTAGGACTAAATATTAGCTAAAAGAGGAAGCAATGGGGAGGGGACAAAATTAAACAAAATATAATCCATGTAACTCCCAGGATACCATACACTTTGTAAGTAAACAGGATGAAGTCTCTGTATCCCAGTAACAGGTAAAACTTGGGGATTACCTCTCGTAGCTAATCTGTAGTGTTATTTTATGCATTTTTAATATAACTTTTGATGAAACTATTACAAAGTAAACGTTTGAAACCAGTTTATTCCATTCTAGTTGGTTTTCTGTAGCAGCTTTATTGCTTTTTACCCAAGGGCTTACAGAAACAAGCATTTATTAGGTCTTTTTTTCAGCTGATGGCAGAATACACATCTGGTAATCTTCCCAAACCATTGTTTTCCCATGCTACAACTATTGGAATAGTAGAAGCTAGCCCTAAAAGAAAATAAAGAGGACTAGTAGCTACTGAACGTATTTTTCTTTTCATTGTCACAGAAGCGATTGTCTCCATCTCTTTGAAAATAGCTTTTTCTTTATTCATGCGTGTTTAGATACCCTTGCAGCTGGTTACCCCTATGGAGAACCCAAAGATTAGCAACCAAATCTGAACACCCACGTCAACCTTGTAAAACACCATTCAGTGATTCTGCATCTTCAATACTGTTTTCATTCATGCATGTACCTCCAGTGGTATATTCTACTTTTCATGCTGAGATCATGTAAGAGCTTTTACCAGCACATTATTTCAGCTTATATTCCCTTTGAGAACAACTGCAGCAAGGAGGACTACAGGCCCTCAAATAATTTTACCTGCATTGTCATGGCAAGCTTGAGTAAGAAATGTGCTTGAATTCCAATCTATGACTTTCCTTAAAGTCAGTAAACTTGACCAAATCTGCAAGCACATGCAGGCTGTTAATGTAAATGGTATGATACACTTTTGGGCAAGAACCAAAAGCACTACGGCTAATTGCTTAGTGAAGAAACACCTTAAAAGAGCACTAAAGAGTCTTCCTCAGAAGCAATTATTTACATTTCCAAGAGTTCAAAAAGAAAGGCTGTCTTCCTGAAGCCATGCAACAACTTTACGCTAATAATCCAGTGTCAGGAGACAGATGAAAGAAGTTTATACAAATTCAGAAGTACACTGACAAGTCATACCTCCAATTTTTTTGTCCCTGAGGTCTGTTTGACAATTATCGCTGTGGTTAACTAACAGTCCATAAAGATTACTAATTAGTAAAACGGTTTGGGGCTGTTGAAGTATAAAGTCACCATCATCTCTCACTTGTTTAAAAAAACCACGCTTCTCAGGATGCAGCCAGTTTTGTAAAGCAGTAAGAGTACTACTTAAGCTAGAGGCCCTAGTTCAAGTCTAGAAAAATCTCTGAAAACACCAATATCATAGAACACAACTATTCCTGTTCTCGTGCTTCAGATTTGGAAGTATTTGCATTTTGCTTTCAGTACTAATGGTATCACTTTTATTCTTGACAATGAAATCTATTTCACTGTCCCAGCTCCTGGTCCTTTTGAAAGAAAGGTTTAATTCAATCCTTTGAACAATAATCATGAGATTATTAGCAATGAGTTTAAGAAACAACTAACACACTTGAACTTGTTCAGGCATTCAGAACAAAAGAACCTGGAAGTATTGACAGCAAAGTTCAGGACAATGAAGAAAATGATTTATTCTTTTATTTGCAATTAGTCCAAAAGGTGAAAATATTATAATGTAGATTCAAATTATTTAGATCAGATTACCAGTGCAGCACTGTGCCAATTTATAAATTGGGACTTTTTTCCTACTTTATTTTATATTTTTATAGATATTAGAAGCATCTTCCAAAGCCTCACAGGAAGTTGATGGAAAAAAACAAAATCTGAACTCTAACACCCAAACCATCAGACTGCTTACTCTTCCAGTGGACATTCAAACACTTGGACAACTGGAGGAAACAGACCATAACCAGGAATAAAAATCTGTGCTTAGAAAGTATTTTGCATATTTAAGACCACCACTTAATTGATTATTTCAAATCCTGGTCAATTAACTTGAATATATCAAAAGTAAAATAAAGACCAAGTGCATTGAGGGCAAAGCACAGACCAACAGGAACTTTTCACACAGGTGACTGCTACATCGTAGCATTAACAGTGAGGGCCGTGGACTGGGAAAACAACCTGAAAACCTCGGATTGAAAGTAATAGTAAGTCTTGTGCAACTATAAAGAGTAGTCAACTATTAAAACCTCTGTGGCTCTAGCCCTTTAAGAGGCAAAGAATTCCTTTATTTCTAGGAAAAGGAGAAAAGAATTGCCATCAAAACCACCAAAAGACCTTGAGATCTAAAAATACAGGTAAGGCTATTTATTTTTTGTCTTGTCTTTGGTCAGAAAATCATTCATCAGTGTCACTGGACTGTTTCTGCACTGTCCTGTTCTAAAACGAATGTTCCAGCAAATTTTAAATTCTGTTTATTACCACATATTATTAATTTATTGAGGAAAAAAACTTTAAGAGAAAAAACCCCTATGTTTCTAACTCTTTGGTGACAAAGGCACACTTCCAAATAAGAATCATTTCAACCCTATGCCTGTAGAAAAATTGCTCCTCTGCCTCTGCTGTTGCTATTCATAGATCTCTAAGCAGCTACTAGTCCAGACCAGATGACTATAACAAATTCAAACACTTCTGGCAGAGGCGTGTTTATTATTTTCCAATATGACCATCTGCCAAGTTTTCCTGTCCAGGATTTTTTTTTTTTTTTTTTGAAGAAAGGAACTGTGTGAGCCAAACTACGTCAGGAACTATCCTTCAAACAATTCTTTCAGAAAGTGGAAGTGCACTAGCATGTATGCAGACTTGTATGTGAATATGGTTCAAAAACATTAGAAGACACAGCACAGTCAAAACTTTAATCTTCAGAAAACAAGATGTTATGCTGTGAGTCTTTGAAATCATTTATCAGTATAGAATACTCAAAATCTTTCTTAACACATAATGAAAAAAAACTTTAATCAAATAAGCTGAAACTGATGAACACAGCTATCTTTAGTTACCCTCAAAATACAACCTTTTAATAACACCTTTTATTTTATGACTTTTCAATACACAGTCTACAATGTCTGTTTCCAGTCTACTGCTCATTAGTTTAGCTGTACAAATCTGTACACAATATTATGGCATAAAGGCACACATCTTGTGACGAACTCTTAGAAGCACTGGTGGATATAATTATCTTAAATGATGGATCTTCTGATTAAGACACCTAAAAGCAAGAAAAGGAGGATGAATCCCACTTCATACCCCTCATGACCTTGTACAAGTCCTTCAATCCCTCAGTCTTGATTCTACATCTATATATCAAATTAGGTAATCCTGCTCCGGCAGGGGGATTGGACTAGACGATCTTTCGAGGTCCCTTCCAATCCCTAACATTCTGTGATTCTGTGATTCTGTAAAAATTACTTAAGTATTTTAAAGCAAAAAATTTGCTAACTGCATACATGGCATTTAGATAGAAATGCAGTCATGCAGCCTATATATGTGATAAACACTCAAAAAAATCTTTGCAGGAGTAGAATTAAAAGAAAGAAAAGTCAAATGTCTTTGCAAAGGTTCTGCACGTGACTCTCAGCTTTTAAGCTGAACATAATCTTGAAAGGCCAACTTGAATGAATTACTCTCTTGCAAGAGTTTAATCCAATTTAAAATAACTAATCAGTAAAAGTACAAAGTAATGACCCAACAACAAAGATATTGCTTAAAAGGGCAGTGGTTTGACATGGCAAATCTTTTGATTTATCTTGCTATTATCAGGTTTTCACATCTTGATGTATAAAATTCTGTTTAGGACATGAACTGGGGAAGACAAAGCCCTTAACTTGTGACTGCATGAAAAATAGCAATCACTTAAAAATTAAGGTCGTAACAAAAAAACTTAACCTCATACACAAATCACAAATGAGACTGTGGGTTCTGCTTACTCTCTCCTACAAACAAGTAACCACCCTTGACAATTATGCATTAGAAAAAACACAGGACCCCAATTATTGTTTCTAAATAAAAACATTTGTAGCACATTTCTATAAAAAATTACCGTAAGGGTGGAACTCCTGGAGGTAGCCAGAAATACACTGATTTTATAGGAATTGTGAGTATTATATACTTCCGAAAAATCAAGTCTTGATGTCATGGAACCACATGAGCCAGATCATCTATGGACAAACTTCCTTGCACACAACTAAAGAACTGTCCCTTGAAATTTTAATAATGTCTAAAATATTAAAAAACTATCTTAAAGCAAAGAAAGATCTAATACATGATTTCCTACAACGATGGCGAGTTAAGAAAAATCTTTAAATTTGACATTTTTGACACATTAATCCTGTTACTGTACCTGCTACTGTTCAATAGCTAGGGATCAAGATCTCTGTCAATAGACAATTACAGAAGATAAATATTTGTCTCCCCACTGGAAAAAGTGCAACTCATTTCTAAACAAGCATTAATTATAATCATCATCTTCTACTGCACTTCTCGCTTTTTTCACCTTTCACTTAATGGAAATTATGAATTTTAATTGCATCCACAATTCCTTTTGTATCAGTTTATTTCTCATTTTTGGAAAACATCACTCCATTTTCATCACAGTCTTTACTAACAGTAGAAAATGTCTGATTTTCTTTTTTAAACAGATTTCTTAACTGCTTGAGCAAATTCTAATACAAACCTACGACAATTCCAACCATTACAAACCCTGTTTGGAGTAAAGCCTTTTGTGTATGATTTGGCCTATGCAGAAATACCACTAAGCCTCATGAGAGATGATTTTTAGAAGCCTTTGTAAAGCTAAATACTTCAACATACAGCCTAGCAATGAGATACAATGATGTCCAGTTGCAACTGAGTTTATTTCAAAATGTGACCAAAGTTCCTGAATGGAAAAAGAGCGCTTGACCTCACTGTGCAACTACAAAAACAGTCAAACAGCAACAATTTTCACTACAGATGTGACCTATGCTTCATGAATTCAGAGCTAAACTTCAACTCACTCACAAAAGCAGAAACTACCTCAGATCAGATTTACTTCTGAGTTAGGGATGAGTGTTCACAGAAGCTATTTGCCAGAAAAACAACACTTCATGCAGTTGGCGCCTTATCCTTTTACATGGCTAGCCTCCAATACCAACTTGGAGATTTCCTTGTTCTAAATGCTGGCAGCTACTAGAACACAGGTCGATGAAAAAACACTTTTCTCCTTGTAAAATATGTAATGTATCATGGTGATGAGTTCTGTTGGTCAACTGAAAACTAACCAAAAATAGAAAAAACCCCAACCCAACAGGTTAAAAAAAACACTGCTTCTTTACATACAACAAACTCGTATTCTTTCAATCCCAATCCTAGCTTGCAAACAACAGTCTCAGAGAATATAAAGCTCCTTTATATTATATATTAATAATCACAATACATTAAACACTCAAACTAGAGACTGTTTAAAACACAGTGCTTCGGAAAAAAACAATCATTGTAATCAGATGCTATAAAACAGCTGCTGTACTTTGAACATATAATCTTGCCTTCTTTCATAAAGTGATTTTCTAAGACATTACATAGAACTACATTTAGTTCTCACATTTCTTTTAAAATGGACAGAATACAAGCACAAGAAGGAAAGAAAAACTGTACTTTAAAAAATAATTGCTTAGTATTGTAACAGTAACCACAACTAGGATTTAATGGTTTATTCCTTAGCTGGAACACTGGAAAGAATTTGTGGAGTTACAATCAAGGTCCAGTTCACTACCACTATGACAAGCACATCGTGCCATCCTGTTCACCAGCACTGTAAGTTTTATAGAAAAATCTACCCAAGAAGTAACAAAGCAACACTGAGAGATTTTTGGCTGGCATCCGTGACAATAACCTATTTTTAAGAATATTTAGAAAACTGATAAAAAAAAAAAAAAAAGAACTGGTATCATTTTTATAGAAGTTTACTAGAAGACATTCCTTTTGTATAGATGACACTATGATGCTTAATTACAAGTTTCATCTTTAAATCAATTTTTAAACAATATTTTCCCAATTTAGTTTTCCCTAACAAACCCACACCAACATATGAAACATACACTTCAAAGTATAATCACAAGAAACTGCACTCATATCAAATCACTCTGGTATTGACAGAGCCAAAGATTTAGTGGATAGCTCTCCCTATCACATAGTCTTCCTCTCCTAAAAACTATAAGAAAATGAAAGACAACAATACAACACTTGCAGAATTTTCTACTTATGACTTAATTGCAAAAAAAAAAAAAGGTGAAAAATTAGAGTTATATTAAATTTTAACATCCAAAATCTTGTCTCATAAGATTTGTAACAGCTATACTAGCTTCTATTCTGTCAAAAAGACTATGGTTCTGGGTATGCAGTTAAATATACAATTTACAGACATTGAAGAACTGGGCTTATATTCAGGATAGCAGAGTATATCTAACTCCATCGTGTCTAGTTACATTAAGGAATGGCTAGTATCTATAACAAATCACTACAAATGTAAAGAAATTAAGAAATCATTTTAATAATCTTTAAAAGGAAAAAAGTTGAGGCTCCTTCATGAACGCAGATGGAATGAACTTCTAATACCCCAAGCTTTTTTTTTTTTGCCCTCTTTTTCTCTTCATATATGTCTCTTCCTGTAATCTTCACATGAACATACTACCTCTAGTACTAGCAGTAGCCTGTTTTACTGTTTTGATGAACTGAAACAGCAGAATTATTCTGCAGAGCTTCAGTGTGTGCAATATTTCAGAACACACAACTGGCAGAAAATCATCTACTCTTCTTTAATTACACATTACAGCATCAATAAGCAGCTCACAAAATACTCTGAAACAGTAAGTTATTTTCAGCTCTAGAACAGTTGAAACCTCCATTACACTGTGCTAACAAAGAACCCAATTATTTGAGGACAGTCTATCTCCATTAAAAAAAAAAAAATAAAAAACCCCCACCCCCCCAAATCCTCCTCAGCTCAGCAAATATATTCCATCAGTCTTTCCCCTCCCCCGCACTTCTAAGTGACTTCCTAGTGTAAAAGCACTAAGAAATAACCTCACCAAGCCAAACAAAATCAGATGGCTTCAGAAAGCAACATTTATGCAATGTGACAGTTACTGCATCAAACTCTTGGACTAAGAAACTGTTCAATACTGCACACCATAAAACATTAAAATCATTAACTAAATAGAAAAAGATGCAAGCTACTGGATTTGAAAAGTCATCAATCTATCTTAGAGGCATGGGCAGAGATTCAACTGTATGATCAAACTTTTAAGTTTCAACTGATGGCTGCTGCAGAGCAGCTGTAAAAACAGCCAAAGTTTTGTACTACTCAGTTTTAAACATGACTTGTGCTTCTCCTGACCCTTGTATACCAAATTATATATCTTCAGACAATAAAAGCATTGCACTGCAATCTTAGTAAAAAGTTGGTTTAGGAGAAAACCTGGTGACAGTTCAAGAAGGACAGGGAACTGATAGAGAGAGTCCAGTGCAGAGCCACGAAGATGATTAAGGGAGTGGAACATCTCCCTTATGAGGAGAGGCTGAGGGAGCTGGGTCTCTTTAGCTTAGAGAAGAGGAGACTGAGGGGTGACCTCATTAATGTTTATAAATATGTAAAGGGCAAGTGTCATGAGGATGGAGCCACGCTCTTCTCAGTGACATCCATTGACAGGACAAGGGGCAATGGGTGCAAGCTGGAACACAGGAGGTTCCACATAAATATGAGGAAAAACTTCTTTACGGTGAGGGTGACTGAACACTGGAACAGGCTGCCCAGAGAGGTTGTGGAGTCTCCTTCTCTGGAGACATTCAAAACCCGCCTGGACGCGTTCCTGTGTGATATGGTCTAGGAATCCTGCTCCGGCAGGGGGATTGGACTAGATGATCTTTCGAGGTCCCTTCCAATCCCTAACATTCTGTGATTCTGTGACTAAAGGTTCTCGGGCCAACTCCACTCTGATCTACTGTTATTTTTCCATCATCATTTTATCTCCACAACTTTATTGTCAAATGCATAAGCTCCAGCCTCTCACCATCAATGTCCTGCTACTAAAATACCAAGTCCTTGGTCATGAGGGTACTACAAGTAAAAAATGCCATCCCTCATCCTTTAAAAACTACAGAATTCCAATATTCAGTGAAATGAAATGATTTACTATGAGTCAGATGGCTACAGAAGCGAAATTATTAATAAAATTAAAACATTGCATTGCTAGCGGTTTCCATAAGAGAATGACATTCTGAAAAAGCCAAAGACTGACTTGGAAATAATAAGATGTTGCTAAGGCTGTCTTTCAAGAAATCAAGCTTACGCAAAACAAGTAAGATTTTTATGGAAGCAACTGAAGAACATGACAAACGAACAGGCTACACAAAGCCCATTCACATTAAAGAAGAGATGATCAGTTGAAGAAGTGACCTGTTTCTCACTGTGTTTGGTTTTTGTTCTGTTTTTTTAAATCTGCCACATATGCACCAATATTATGCAGGCCTACCTATCTTTCTCTGCCAGCAAAAGATGTATTTTCTTGCACATGCATCACACTGCAGAGTCAAGCTTGAAGTCTGGACGGTTTTAGTTTTTTTCCACTGATACACTGGGAAGATGAACACCAGATATTTAGAATTCATTTTATTTACATTTCCACATCCCTTAACCTAAAAATAATAATACAAATTTTCACAAAAGCAGGTAGCACAAAACATGCTCACAAACTGCACAGGGCTCATGAGAATATCACAGTTCTCCACTATGTTCTACACCTCTTGGACAGTTCTCAGTCAGCAGGACTTTGTTTTCTTTCTCTCTTCTTCCCCTGCACAGAGCAATAAACCTCACATAACACCTCATCTACTTCCGGCCAACAAGTCTGGAGATAAGAAATTCCAGGGGATGAACCAGCCCCATGAGCCAAAGCAAGTGAAACCAAAAGGGAGCTACCTTAGATAACTGGTCCCTGTTGTTGTAATTCCAATGTCAGTATTTTCTGCAGTCCTGGCCCTCAGCACTCTCCTTCCTCCAACCCCCCCTCCCCAGCTCACCTCACATGCTCTATATATTCCTTTCCGTTCCCAGCCTTCCTTTCAACACATCCTCCCCTCCTCCTGTTTTTCCATTCAGGCAATCCCTTCTACAAAATTCCACTTCAAAATAATGACTAACAATATTGCCATGCCATCTGTTTTCCTAACATATCACTCTTTCTACACCTTTTAACGCTCCGTTTATAAAGAACATAATTTTTTTGGAGTGAGGACTATCCACCATTATCTGCACACGGCCTCAAACAACTGGTTTCTGTTCTTAAGTCTTTCATCTTTAATATAGCAGTGGTTAAAAATGACTTTATTTCCTTGATTAGTTTCCAACTGCTGGCACAAGAACACAAGCTCACCAAAACCTGACATGCTGGCACAATCTGTAAATGCTTAGCAGAACTTTATTCAATTTTTCCCATCTATCCTAAGGTGACGGGTTTTGTTGGTGGGTTTTTGGTTTTCTTTAATGTATCAGACTCAAAACAGGAATCTAGACTGCAAAGATACTAAATTCATTTCTGCATGGGAACTGCGGGTTTACAATCGTACATGTGAATGCACAAATTCCTTAAGAACCATACATAAAAAAACATAATAAAGAACGACCTGAATTATCATGGCAAGTTTAATTACTTTATGCGCAACATACGCCACTTTTCTGAAGTAAGGAAAACATGGGACAACTTAAAAGTGTATTTCTGATACAGAACACCTTTTTAGTCAAATGATGACTTCTATTCAGTTATTTTACATCATTCCTATGTTTTCTGTTCAGATAAAACATACCACCAAAAACCAGAAAATACAGACCCAGGATTTATTACTTTTACATAGTCATACCATACCCAAGATATCTACGTAGACATTTTATAAACACTACAAAACCTTGCTGTAATCAGAAATGAAGTGCATATACTTTCACATCAGAGGATGGCATGTTAAAAAAAGGAAGAGGTAACAACAAAACACACACTGGAAAGCTCTAAAACAGATTTGACTGTTATGCAGCAGGGAGAGAAATTAAACTTAAGTGAGGAGAAGCAGCCTTGCAGCAATGGAACACGGAGGCCAGTCATTTGTGGTGTACTCTAGAGGTAAAGACTGAGGCCAATATTGTTTAACATCTTCATTAACGACGTGGACATTGAACAGGTGCACCCTCAGCAAGTTTGCAGATGATAAAATTTGGAGGAGTGCCTTATACACCTGAGGGTCGTGCTGACATTCAGCAAGACCTTGACAGGCTGGAGAAATGGGCAGAGAGGAATCCTATGAAGCCCTACAAGGGGAAATGCAAAGTCTTCACCTGGGGAGGAATAACTCCATACATCGCTACGGGCTGGAGGCAGACTGTCTGGAAAGCAGCTTTGCAGAAAAGGACCCAGGGGTGCCTGAGCCGCAAAGGCGGCCAATAGTGTCCTGAGCTGCACTAGGAAGAACAACACCAGCAGGTCGAGGGGCGTGACCCTTTCCCTCAGCACTGGTGAGATGCATCTGGAACGCTGGGTCCGGGTCTGGGTTTCCCAGGACAAGATGATACTGGAGCCACACCATGAAGATGATCAAGGCCGCATGAGCCAGGATTTTGTAGCCTCAAGATGGGGTGGCGGGGGGAAGGATCTTATCAATGTGTATAAATACCTGATAGGAAGCAGTAAAGAAGACTGAGTCAGACTCTCCTCAGTGGCACCCAGTGAATGTGCCCGTTGCCTCTTGTCCAAAGTGAAACACAAGAAACTTTTTTTTTTTAAAAAAAAAAAAAAAAAAAGGTTTGGATGGGTTTAGCTTTTTCCTCCCCCCACCCCCTCCCCCACTGTCTGTTTTTTTTTGTTTCGTTTTGTTTTGTTTTTGTTTTGTTTTGTTTTGTTTTTTACTGTGAGGGTGGTCAAACACTGGAACTTACCCAGACAGTTTGTGGTGTTTCCATCCTTGGAGCTGGTCTAGGTAACCCTGCTTTGAGCAGGGTGCTTGGACTAACTAGATGATCTCTAGAGCTCCCTTCCAGCCTCAACATTACTCTGAGGGTAAAAACACACTTCTATTGTAGGAAATAGACAAACAGATAATACTCACAGCAGAAGTGGATTGTTTTTATTGCTACTATTTAAGTCTAACAGTAAAGATGGTTAAGCCTCAGTTCTACAAAGCTAATTCAAACAGCTCGAAAATTAAAATATTTGATACCAAGTATTTCTAATAATAGGTTCATTTTACCTCAACATATGAAACTGCCTGCAATCTCTTCTAATTTCCTACAGACAGTAAAGCAGGTCTCACTGTCCACAAATGTAAATGCCTCAAAACCATTTGCTTAATGGTCAATGGATAAAAACATCCAAGAACATGAATGAAGATTAGTCTGCAATTAAAGTCTTTTGTAACATTTTAGCTAGGTTAAATAGGTAACTTTTTAAAAGGAAATATAAAAGCTGCTATATCGAGAACTCCAGAAAATAACCTCCTCATCTGGATAATAAATATAATAGGGGTGGCAGTAATAAAAATTTGTTCATTACTGATCTGAAGGCAGTACCTGCAGAAGTGAAGGCTGAATCAGTTTCCAGTTCCCACTGCTTAATAAGATTTGTGCTATACAGAAACCCACCTAGGTAGTTTCAAACACAAAATGAAAGACTCATTATACATCTCATTATACAAAACTCAGAAAACTTGTATTGCAAACCTCCCCTGAGGAGCAATGCCAAGTGTTATGGATTAGGTGCAACATTCCATAGCCCTTTCAATATTTGCACTGAGTACCCCTTGTTAATATTGCACCTAAAACAGGACATACAGCCTTGCTGCAGTAAACACTGGTTTAGTCAGCAAACAGTACAGAGGCACTACTTGAATGTAAACAAGCAGTGGCTGCTCCTACTTCCTCTGTAATTTTTAAGAAAAGAACCTGTCACTGAGGAACAAACCCAACCTAGCAATGGTCTCTGTAATGATTATTCTTTCTTTTCTTCTTCTTTCCAAATCTAAATCAATTCTCATTAACACTGTCAAAACCTTCCAGTAACTTTTACAGCTGTAGGGTAATCATCTTAAAGACAGATACCTGGTAACCTTTCCATATCATTTGGATGCAACTGTGCTTACCTGGACACACAAACAGGCTGTACAGAGCACCTGGATACTCACTGCTGACAAGAGTAATCTTAGTAATCACAGAATGGTTGAGGTTGGCAGGGACCTCTGGAGGTCACCTGGTCCAAACCCTCCTGTTCAAGCAGGGCCACCTAGAGCCAGCTGCCCAGGACCATGTCCAGATGGCTTTTGAATATCTCCAGGACGATGACTCCACAACTTGAAAACCTGCGAAGGCATGCACATGTACACCAAGGTCACATAACATGAACTCATAAACATGCAGTCAACATGACAGACTGCATATATCTGAGTGGGGGAAGAAGTTATCCGAAATGGCCATCTGCATGCTGATCACAGAAAGGCTGGAGCATACAGACATCAAATGGTTCCCTAATAAGCCATATAGCCCACTCCAACCAGCAACTGTTAAGTTTTATTTAAATGCCCTGCCCAAACCCCCACAAACTTCTACATACCTTATAACTTCTCTGTAATAAAGAGCAGCTCTTGAAAGAAAAGAACCTTAACAAACATGCATGAATGAGGCCTACGCAAACACTGGCATTTCAGACAGTCCCTATATCTAGTACAAAATTTTCTGGTATTTGAATTCTTGTGTATTTTGGGCTCTGTCCTCAGCCTTAAATAACTCTATCACAGTCAGAAAAATACTGCCTGTTTACAAGTTCATATACTTGATTATTCCACTGCATTCGTCAAAATCATTTTGTTTTCACCAGAACACATATAGGCATCATGAATAACAGTGCAATTACAACCTAACTATACAAATTTCATGGCAGATCTTTGCAACCAGTCCGTGGACCTTGTTAATGAAGCCTAGGCCTTAATGTTATAATTGTTACCACAACTATAGCTCTGGTCAACATATAAAGGAACATTATTTTACTGTTTACATTAACTTATTATTGGGCAGGGTAGTAGCAAGGAAATAACACTGCTTGTAGACAGCAGCTTCTTTGTTGTACTACCAGTTCCGCTATTGATTTGATGTGGGATCCCAAGCAAATCCATTCTTCTCTTTACACAAGTATACCTTACTGTCTGTCAAGAACATGTTCCTGAAATGTGAGATAACAACTCATTTTTCCTCATGGAATAAATCTAATACAGGAACTTAAAAAACACACACAATTCCAACATGCAGGGATAGTACATATGACATGGCGGACAGAGAGGAAGAAGCAAGTTCATCAGTTGTCAACATCGAGTGATGATAGATGAGGTGGATGAGACGCTGGCTTTTCAACAGCTGGAGATACAAAATGCTTAATTAAAAAAAAAAAGTTGACTGCTAATTGTCTTGAGATTTTGATCAGCAGATCTCCCTTGGCACGAGACTGAATCTCCAGCGACCTTGTCCAATCATTTTGAAAGATTTCATCTGCTTCATCTGTGAGACCAAACATCCACTGTAAATCTTTTAGTGAGAGTATTCATGCTGCCTCTTTACAAATGGTTATATTTTCATTGTCATCACATCATCATCCTTCTCAGAGGCCCATTGCACATAGAGGTCAATCAAGTCAATCAAGGGTAAAGGACAAAAACAGGGTAATGACAGGAGTTAGCAGAACAGGGCATTAAATGATCAATACTGGAACTCTGAAACAAGAGACTGAGAAGAAACAGATAGCATGGTGTTACCGCACCTGTTTCCTTCTTCCAGAGATTTATCTTGTCTACTCAGACTGCAAAAATTACTAAGCAGGATGTGTTTCTCGCTGAGTGTTTACACATTGTCTAATCCTGCCAACCTCAGTTGTGATATGCATGTGCTACTCTGGTAAAAATAAGTGAGACAACTATTTTCAGGCCAGTGTGTTATTTTGAGGAGGTTCATTTTACACACTGAAAAAGAAGATATTTCAACAAGCAGACAAAAAGCACTCTTAAGAAGTATGCAACAGAACTGGAAGTTGTAGCTGAGATAGATAAACTGTTAGTCTACTTCCAGGGGCACGGATCATAAAAATCAGTCCCAAGTTATATATTAGACCCAATACAGATGCAGCTACTTTGTCAAACACTTTGAAGTCTGCAGCTGATGGAGTTCTAAGCACAGTGTCAGTTATATACATATTTTTTTTGATTGAATTATAAAAACACAAATATATTCAGTGACTTGACCAAGAGGTACTCTACAGTAGCAAACAGAAGAATGGTTATGAAACTATCATCTGGATTCTAGTTAGAACATCGATTTTTGTCGCAGTATTTTAAGGTTTATTTAAGAAACAGAATTAAAGCAAGCCCTATATACATGGGTATTAAATTTGCTACTTAACGAGATTCATGCCAGTGGAGCAGAATCTGACAGTTTATTCAGGCAGCCTCTCTTTCTTTGCTCAAACATCTCAGCAGGCAATCTACACAAAGTATGTAACAAATGCCTCAAAAAAAAAAAGGTTCTTAAAAAAAAAAAACAAACCACAAAAACCACAACACACTAGAAAACGCATCCTTCTAAGAACAAGATAAGTTACACGCTAATGAACTCCAATCACATCATTGACAAAACCCAAACACTGAAAACAATCTCAGGATGTCTCAAACATTATCTCAAATTCCTCATTCCTATTTCCAGCCCTGTTTGCATCTCACAGAAGCTATAAACCTCTAGAGAAAAGAGAAACAAATGGATATGCGGCTATTTTTCAAATAGCTCTTCAGAAGTACGAGAAGCCTGCCAGTGCAAGATGCAGAAATGGTATGCTCGAAGTGGAGCTACACTGTACGATGCTGAAAATCTTCTAGGTCACGCTGCAGTCCACAGAACAACCCCCTATCAAGAGTTGTAAGTTGGTGTATTTCGGGAGAAGGTGTGAAAAGGCAAGGCAGAGGCATAAGCCTCACCACAATGGCTGTATCCTATTTTGCATCCTCATACCCTCACTACGAAGCCACAGAAAGGACTGGAAGACTGTTAATGAGAAGTGCCCACTTCTGAGAAATGGAATATGGGAAGTAGTGGCAACTGGAACGATGCTCAGCTGTGAATATTGGGATAATGAACCGAGGAGGCTACGGGGAATGACCATTGTGGAACACAGTGTCTGAAACGGTAGTGAAAATGAGGGGAGAAAAAAGTTAATCACAAGCTGGTCACAGAAAGCAGCAAGTTCCTGCAATGAGCTCATTCCTTCTCAAATGAGCAGCAATGGTGGAGAGAAAGACACTGGCATGGGATCAGATATACAGCCTAGCCAGGTAAGTGAAGGGGGAAAGGGGAGGGAAGAACAGAAGAAAGAAGATAAGCAGGCCCCCTCACTGAGTCATACCAGAGCTACTGCTGCTGGAAGGGAGCCAGATTTGAGCTGGAGCATTTGCCTCTGCTTTTTTCCCCTCTCAGAAAACCAAGGAGAAGTGAAGCCACTGAACTCAGATGTCTACCTGAAACGCATTCAGATTTTGCTGACTGTAAACCCCTACTCTAAATCACACAGCCTCAGAAAAACTCATAATCAAAAGCATGCAAGAGTAACTTCAAAACATCCTCTTCTTTGGCTGAGTTTTTGTGCTGCCCTGAAGTAAGATTCATTCTTGGATCAGTGATTTCATAACGTAAAATATAAAATCCCTCAAAAAGAGACAAATACATAAAGTGGCAGTTGAGGACAGCAGATTTATATTATTCCTCAAGTTACACATGGCTTTTTCTTAGGTAAATTCCTAATCTGCCTTCTCCAAAGGCCCTCCCGTCAACTGAACACACATTTCTCAGCCTAACACCCTTCAAAAGCAACTTTAAAATGTGTACCTATTTCTGTAAAATTTATCACGTGTATCTGCCTCAAATCACACCCAAATCAGAATTCTGATTTTTAAAAAAATATTTCAACTATCCATTTTACAATACTCATTATCATACACCAACAGGTATCCTGTATGTGGTTTACGATTAGTGTCCTCAGCTACCTGCACTCAGTCTTGTTATGTGAAGTGGTAATTTCATAACCTCAGCTCGTATGTTAATGTCTCTCCTACCATGACATCTAGTCTCACGTTGATTTCTTTATGGATGGATTTACAGTTTGGTTCTGTCTTCCTGCACTTGAATAAGCACCTGACAGAAACACCCACTTGAGCATTCACGTATTTATTTTGAAGTGCTCAGTGAAATCTTGAGGAAAGACTCCAAGAGCTTGAAATGGCCAAAAGCTAGTAGGAAATAAACCAAAACTTTGATACCCCCATACACCAAAACTTAGCAACAAGAATGACAATTCAAGAATTATCAATTAAACGAAAGACCATATGTAAACAGAAAATTAAATTTTCATTATGATTTCACTCTAATAAACAGCCCTTGCCATTTCTCAAAGGTTTTTTCATTTTTTATAAAAAGCATTTGCAAAAATTGCTAGCTAGCAGAAAAGAAATACTGCCCGAGAAGACAATGAAATTTTGTTTCATAGTTGAGCATTATCTAGTGAATTAAAACCTATTGTTTTTAAATACAAGCAGCAATATTATGAGACTCCTTTAGAGATACAAAGACTACTGTATCAAATAATGTCTACAATCTTATACGACAAAGCATGAGTTTAACACTGCTTTCATTGTATTACCACCACGGCAGTGTTGTAGCATTTCTGAAATTCTACTTTTGTCCAGGTCACTACATCAACAGACATGTCAGTCTGCTTCAAGTACCAAATGGCTAAAATGGAATGAAATGGCTTAACCAGCTAAGATGCATTCAAATATTAATTCTAGTAGCGCTTCACCACTGGCCCTGATGGGATGCATCAGGGATGAGGGAGCTGGCGGAAGTCATTGCTAGGCCATTCTCCATCATCTTTGCTAAGTCGTGGGCAACGGGACAGGTGCCTGAGGACTGGAGGAAAGCGAATGTCACTCCAGTCTTCAAAAAGGGCAAGAAGGAGGACCCGGGTAACTATAGACCGGTCAGCCTCACCTCCATCCCCGGAAAGGTGATGGAACAACTTGTTCTTGGTGCTGTCTCTGGGCACATCAAGGATAGGGGGATCATTAGGGGCACTCAGCATGGCTTCACCAACGGGAAGTCATGCTTAACCAACTTGATAGCCTTTTATGAGGACATAACCCGGTGGATAGATGATGGTAAAGCTGTGGATGTGGTCTATCTTGATTTCAGTAAAGCATTTGACACCGTCTCCCACAGCATCCTCGCAGCTAAACTGAGGAAGTGTGGTCTGGATGATTGGGTAGTGAGGTGGATTGTGAACTCGCTGAAGGAAAGAAGCCAGAGAGTGGTGGTCAATGGGACAGAGTCCAGTTGGAGGTCTGTGTCTAGCGGAGTCCCTCAAGGGTCGGTACTGGGACCAGTTCTATTCAATATATTCATTAATGACTTGGATGAGGGAATAGAGTGCACTGTCAGCAAGTTCGCTGATGACACAAAACTGGGAGGAGTGGCTGACACACCGGAAGGCTGCACAGCCATTCAGAGAGACCTGGACAGGCTGGAGAGTTGGGCGGGGAGAAACTTAATGAAATATAACAAGGGCAAGTGTAGAGTCCTGCATCTGGGCAAGAACAACCCCATGTACCAGTACAAGTTGGGGACAGACCTGTTGGAGACCAGCGTAGGGGAAAGGGACCTGGGGGTCCTAGTGGACAGCAGGATGACCATGAGCCAGCAATGTGCCCTTGTGGCCAAGAAGGCCAATGGCATCCTGGGGTGGATTAGAAGGGGTGTGGTCAGCAGGTCGAGAGAGGTTCTCCTCCACCTCTACTCTGCCCTGGTGAGGCCGCATCTGGAATATTGTGTCCAGTTCTGGGCCCCTCAGTTCAAGAGGGACAGGGAACTGCTAGAGAGAGTCCAGTGCAGAGCCACAAAGATGATTAAGGGGGTGGAACATCTCCCTTATGAGGAGAGGCTGAGGGAGCTGGGTCTCTTTAGCTTAGAAGAAGAGGAGACTGAGGGGGGACCTCATTAATGTTTATAAATATGTAAAGGGCAAGTGTCATGAGGATGGAGCCAGGCTCTTCTCAGTGACATCCATTGACAGGACAAGGCGCAATGGGTGCAAGCTGGAACACAGGAGGTTCCACATAAATATGAGGAAAAACTTCTTTACGGTGAGGGTGACCGAACACTGGAACAAGCTGCCCAGAGAGGTTGTGGAGTCTCCTTCTCTGGAGACATTCAAAACCCGCCTGGACGCGTTCCTGTGTGATATGGTCTAGGTAATCCTGCTCCGGCAGGGGGATTGGACTAGATGATCTTTCGAGGTCCCTTCCAATCCCTAACATTCTGTGATTCTGTGATTCTGTGATTCACTTCACCTTTTGCTATTGTAGTCAGAATTTTACTCTTTGTATTTCACAAAACAGAAAATAGCAGGCAGATCTTTGGGCTTAAACAAAATTTTGATTCCTTGCCTCTCAAGCTCTTATTACGGCAAGATGTAGGACATCAAGAGATGACTCCCATAGTCTTGCCAAATACAATGACACGTCTTCTTCAAAAGACCTAAAGAAGTGGTCAAATGTTACTGCCAACACAGTCCATTCTAGGAGTTCATCCTTCCATTATTTTTAATTAAAAGTCTGGTTTCACCTCCCCCAACCACCATTCCACAAACCACTTTAATTTTATAGATGGTACCAGTAAACCTTTACAAATCAATTGTTCAGTACAGGATTACATACAAGCCCTCAAAGATAAGAACACTGGCAATCCTTGTCATTCATATACCTCACTGAGCACAATACCTCCAGAAGAGAAGGCAGAAAGAGTAAGTAGGTGCCTTCAGAACCAACATCCATAGCTGATCCTAGACATGAGATACAGTGCTGCTAGATGTTTGACTTTCTGGACATCTGCATAAGACACCTCCACATACCAATCAATTCCCCTTCACTCAGCAGGTCGAATTTGGAGTCTGTTCTGAACCTGACTCCCAATTAGCTGCACAGCACAGACACACAGCTTTAAACACACTAAGATTCGTGCAGAGCTAATCATGTCGGTGCTGAAGCAGCCTATACAGACACAGTGGTTTGCTGTCATGTAGGCAGCATGGCAACTGAGCACCCTTCCCGCAGGCAAGGCATATACGTTAAACCCAATGAGAAAGGGTTATTCTTATCCAGACCAATTCAAGTGAAGACAAGCATGACACTCTTAAGCCAAACAATAAGTACACCCCATTGTCTCATACAGCATATTAGAAGTTGTTTTTACTATTTCTTTTTCCTCAAAGAAAATGTCAATATATAGGTAAGTGATTATACTTAATTTCATTTTATATTTAAACTCTCAAGTAAATAATTGGATAGCCCTCTCTCTGAAGTCACAGACATTACTTCTGACAATGACTGCTTAGGTCCAACATATCTGAAGAGAGACAGAATTACATTTGTCTCCTTCTTAAAAAATGCAAAAAATAATACAGATGTAATAAGAAGTTCTTGAGGCTTATTAGCAAACATTACTAAAGGTACAGAAAGCAAAAAAAGACATTAAAAAAGTTCAACGAGGAACTAAATAGAAGATAGCCAAGCCACACTTGCTTTGCAGACTGTTAGTGAAGTGTCTTCTCTAACCAAGATGAATTAGAAACACTTCTATTATGCAAACTAATACTAAAGTTTATGGTTTGGGAAGCCAGGGATTTCCTTCTGTGTTCCCAACAGCTGGACAACTGAACTACTTCACTGTTTACTTTATGATGCCACATTCATGATATGGCATAGCCTCAACATTTTCTTAAAAGAAAATAAGCCTTAATGAGTTAACCACACGCACGCACAGAAAGCCTGCTACCTGCCAGACAACCTCAGGCTCTACATTTTTTAATAATGAAATAGTTACTCATGCCATTACATAAATATTATTACATAATATCTCCTTTGTATGCAAAATTAGAACTACAAATAAAATAGATCCCACTATTTCAATATTGTATCTATTAATCCCACTCATCCACTTAATAATTTGGACCTGTAGATGCATCAGATCACAACAGCTTTAATATTTTACATTCCTCTGTGCCTAGGCAGAGAACAGACCAATAATTCTAAATTAAAAACAACACCAAAAAAAAAAAAACACCAAAAAAATCTGCTCTACTATAATAACCAGGTGAAGGGAAAGACACCGTTACTGTGCTTTTTTATTACGTGTTTTTTGTCTTGCCTAACATTTAATGTCTATACCAATACCTCACTTTCAACATGTAAATCAATAAAGTATGCAGAAATACCTTAATTCCCAAGGTCAGCATTACACAACTAAGTATAAAGGGATCACAAGCAACGATGCTTAACATGTCTAACATATCAAAGAACAGGGTTTTTTTTCCAACTTAATATTTAATGTATGGACAAACTACAATAAATATTAAATTCATTTTCCTAAATATTAAATTTATTAGAAATTTGTTCAGATGGTCAGAAACATACTTGAGATGTGGGAAGACTATAACCATGAGTCCACAGAGAAGAGGCAATGAAGCAGTGGGATGTGACATCAGGAAGTCTCAGGGGGCAACATGTGGCAGCGGTTAGGACGTTCCCTTCTGCAGTGCAGCACCGGTGCCTGTCGTTTTACGCGATTTGTACCACACCAGTGTAAGACCAACGTAAACCCCCACTTCGTAAGTGCTGCTGAAGTCTCACTTGTGACTGCCTTCCAAGGTCTCCCCTTGTACGCTCACCCTTTCGCTATTCGCCCCGCAGACACACACCTCCTGCTGTGCCCCCTTCACCCCCCGTGCCCACACGCCGCTATCCTGCCCTTCACGGGGGTGGGGGCCGCGGGGCGGGCGGCTGCCCCCAGTGTTTGCACAGCTGCCGCCGCTCGCTCGGGGAAGCCCCCACGCCGTCCGCAGCGCGCACAAAGCCCCGGCGGCCGCGGGCCCTCCTTCCCGGCCCGCACCTGCGGCCCAGCCCCGCAGCCCCCCGCCGCCACCGGCCGGGCGGGGTGCGAGACGCGACACGACACCTCCGCCCGCGGTGGCGGCTGCCGGGCTCCCCCGCGGGGACAGCCGGGGCAGGTACGCTCCCCACCGGCCGCCGCCGCCGCCCCGCGGCGCCGGCTGGGCCCGGCGCGGTCCCTCGCAGCCGCCGCTGGCAGGTGAGACGCGCCGCAGGAGCGGGTGGGGAGAGGGGGGGCGCGACCCAGCCACAAAGAGCAGGAGCTGCCGCTGCCTGCGCCGCGAAGCGGGGGGCCGGCGGCGGGCCCGGCGCCAGCAGGACCCGCGCCGCAGCGGGGCCGTCCCCGCCCGGCCGTCGGCGGCGGCGGCGGGGAGGGGGGTCCTTTACCTGCAGGGGTGGCGCCGAAGACTCTCACGACGGGCACCCGCCTGGTCGGGGCCTCTCGGAAGTGTGACTGGCAGGGGTCCAGGCCGGGCAGCGGGCTGCCCATGTAGTAGTCGGCAGTCACGATCCGCACTGAGAACATGTTGTTGGCCGCCGCCGCCGAGGCACGCACTGAGGGAGGGAGGGAGCGAGCGCGGAGCCCGCACGGCTCCCCCCGCCGCAGCGAGCGACGGAGCGAGCGCAGCCCCCCGCCTGCCTCTCCTCTCCTCGCCCGCCCGCGCGCGCACCGCCTCACACACAGGCGCGCGCCCTCGCACGCGCCTTCTCTGTCTGTCGCTGTTCGCTCGTGCTCCCCCCCCGCCGCCGCCTCCGCCTCCTGCTCCTCCGCGCGCGTGCGCGGGGGCGCGCGCTGGGCCGGGGCGCCCCGCGGGCTCTAGAGCCCGGCCGGCCGCGAGCGCCTCACGGGCAGCGCGAGCGCGGGCCCGTTCCCCCGCAGCACCACGGACACCTCGGCGGCGGCTCCCCGGCTCCGGGTTGCAGCTGTTGTTGCCATGATGATGATGTCACGGACGCAACCATTGGGAGAACGGGGAGGTGGACGGGCCGTGTGTTCCGGGGAGGCAACGAGCGGGGGAGGTGTCACTCCCCGGCGCACACACCCGCCCTCCCCGCTCCGTCTTTTGGGTGGGCTCAGCAGACGGGGCGCGAGTGCGCGTGGGGGAAAGCTTTGCAGTGCTTATCCGCGGGGGGAGGACGGAGGGGGGGGCTCGGTGATTCGGCGATCGGCCGCGCGGGCTGGGGTGAGGCTGCGGAATCCCGAGCCGTGGATGGGACGGGGAGGGAGCGCTGCTGGGACATGATGGGGTTAAGCTGGGTCGGCCGCCATTTTGGATGCTGAGCCGCCTCGCTGCGGGAAGGTGAGTCTCCGCAGGCTGCGGGGGCTAGCACAAAAATAAAGAATGGGGGCGGCAGGGAAGGGGGCGAGGGGGGAGACGGGGACACCTCCTGCTGTCCTGGCTCGCGGGGCCGTAGCGGCACCGCTCTGGTAGCGCTTCCGCTGCAGCCGGCGCCCCCTTTGGGTGTAACGGTCCCTGCGCGCGGCTTGCGGGGGGCGAGGCCTGTGAAGGGCGGCGGCGGTTGGTGCTGTTGCCGAGCGCGCGGGTGGTGGCGGGGCGGGGCCGGGCGCGCTGCGGCGGAGCGGCGGGGGCTGGGCCGCGGCCGCCGCCTGTTCGCAGCCTGCCCGCCGCCGGCCCGCCGGGGCGGCTTCGCCCCGCCTCAGCGGCCTCCTCCTCCCCCTGCTTCGCCCCGTGCTCCACCATCGCGCTCTTCCCCCCTCGCTCTCCCCACGGCCACCGGCCGCCACGTTTCTTCCCCCGCCCGCCCCTCTTTCCGTGGCTGCCGGTTACCCTCCTGCGGTCCGGGAATAAAGGTCGGGCCGGGCGCTGCCCGCGCTGTTACCTGGCGGGGTGAGGGGGCGGACTCCTGCCGCACCGCGGTGCTGAGGCCGCAACCTCAGGCCCTCCGCGGCTGCGGAGGGGCGCCCCGAGGCTGCGGGCAGGCACCCGACTTCTTGAACCCCAGCAGAAGTGGGCGAGACAGCCCCTCGAGACCTGCGTTGATGGGGAGGAAGCGAGGCTTGAGAGCTAGGTGCCTCCCTGCCCCCCGTCATTAATTTGGGTAAAATTTAGGAGGATTTAGGTTTCTCTTGTTTGGTCCTTGGGCCTTTAGGAGATCTTATTTTGCGTTTTCCATCTCTCTCGTGCAGGTTTTCATGTAAAACGATAACAAAAGCCTTGAGCTGGGATTCCTGTTGCAGTCTCTTTGTCTCAGAGCTGAGAATTTGGGGAAAAAAACCCCACACCAAATATTGAAAGAGTTGGCAGTGTAGAAGATCAGGCTATAAAAAGGCCAAATATTCTTACATATATGTAGAATGATATTGTTACATATGCATGCAAGACTGAATGATATGAGACAAATGTACAAATCTATAAAATCTGACAAAGGTCCAATATGTAAAACATATGTTTCACATTTTGCTTACATATGTTTTGGTTTTAGATTTGAACAAAAGACAGGTCAGGCAGTTGCTACCCTTCATTTTTTCGTTGTAATGAACAGGAAGCTTGCCTGTCTACTCGAGGGTAACTGGTTTCCTACTCTTTCTTTGTAAGCTGTTTATTTTTTTTATAGCTCACTTCTGTTTTCTTCCTTAAACTCATTTTTATGCAAACAGAAAAAAAGTCATCCAGAAATCTTGTGTCACAGAAGTAGGTAGCTGAAATAGGGTTGAAACCCAAACTATTTTTGTTGTATCTAAAGAATAACTGAGCTACAACTTTAATATTTGAAAATATTTAATATTTGGCTAATATTTGGAAAACCTTTGGAACTGCAAGGATACTCTTATGAATACTTAAATTTCACAAAGGCTAATGTGTCACTAGGAGGTTACTGGTGGAGCATGTTAATAAATACCATCTCTTGTTATTTGAATACATTTTGTACTGTTGCTTAACTAAATATATTTCCTTCGTTTTCCATAGTAGTGGTAGGGACACTACTCTGTTCTTGTGTTGTCTTTCTGCTGACATGATCATCTTAAGTTCCTGAGCATGCTATCTTCCCACTGATGACTTAATGTCTTTGAACACTGGCAAATGTGCGCTGGTGCCCCTTCCTGCATGAGTCTGAGACTCCAACATCTGCAGTCCACTTCTGTGCTAGGGGATGCCAGTCCTCTACTATATTCTGTTGTCATATACATAGGCAGCAGAACTTGATGTGTATCTGCACCTCAGCTGGGTTGGTATATAATCCAAGGCATTTAAGCTACTGGAGGATTCTGGCTGCTTCTAAACGAGTATGGTGTGTGAGGTGTAGGCTCAAGTTCATACCCGGTAGTCCTGCTGAAGAGAAAGCAATTGCCCATGATAGAATAGTTAACTTTTTAGAAGCATAAAGCAGGATTCACTAAAGCACGTAATTCAGAGTCTTCTATTTCATTAACAAAATTTTAATATTGTTTATTAAATCAGAGAGAACCATGCTTTGAATTAGGAAGAAATGTTGCAAATGAAAGACAGCGAAACTGAGACAAGAACAGTTGATACCTAACCTAGAGCCAGTGTCCTGTTCATATGAGGTATTAATTTGATTTCTGAAAATGCTGAATGTTACTGTCAGAAAAAAAATTAAGTGGCTTTCCTTCTTGATGTAAATAGCTTGATCCAAATGGTAGTCTTAGAGTCATGCAGCCCTTTATGTGGAACTCACACACTTTCTGAGCTGTACCTTTTCGGTTTCCCTGTATTTCTCAGAGTGCACTTCTGCTTTCACATTCTTCCTGCAGTCAAGTCAATAAGTTAGTCTGCAGGGTCACACCAAGGTGAGAGTATATTTTCAGAAAAGGTTTGAGTCAGCACTGTCATGGGAGGTCCCCTGCCCTCCTGCTCATGTCAGTGCAAGCATTTGAATAGCTGCATAACAAAACTGGATTTGGAAGCTGATCCATGTAAAAGTGGTCCGACTAAAAAAATATGCATTAGTTTTAACCTAGATTAGGTCCCTGATCTGCCTCATTATGTAGGTGTGTGAAAGCCTGTGCTTGCACAGTGGAAGAGGCAGTGCAGGGGCTGAGTTTGAGAACAGGAAGAAAAAGAGAACACTTCTTCCAGCAATCTTGGCTTGTGGTAGCTTAGGTTGATCACTAGTTTAAGTTCCTGAAGTGTTAAAACTCAGTTTAACCCTTATAGTAGATGACAGACACAAAGCCTGTTTCTGGATTTCCTATGTTTCACCTTGTGTGTCAGGGTTTGTCTTTAGCACTTGTTTTATTTGTTATTCATGCACACATGTGTATGTATCTACTACATATAAACTTTCTTGTAGTTTATCCTTTATTACCTGAAAATGCTGACATCCTAGGATGTCAATAATTGCAAAAGGAAACACCACGGGTGGAGAGCACTACCACCCATTTCCCCTGGTATCTCCAAACCCTGTATGTACTCTCTCTAAGGTTTCATCCAGTTTTCTGTTATAAAGCAAGTCACCCTCTTTCTCTGTTCCTCCAGTTGCTAAGCAGCAGCTGTTCTCCCCATTAGCCAGCCATGTATTTGCATGAAAATAATCAAGCCTGAATATATAACTGCTTCTAATCATGCACAGCTAAACAGCCGTACAATAAAAATTTGAGTATTAATAATATTAGTTATCACTATAACTGATGACTGTCGCAAAAGTTAGAATTTCCCTATGGAGTCAAATCAATATAGTTTTGTCTTTTTTTTAACAAAATGCACATTAGTTTTTTTCTTTCTTGATCCTCACTATTTACCTACTTAAAAAAAAATGGTCACAAAATGATATCTGCAGTTCACAAAAAATTTATAAATGCAAAAACGAGCAGACAGAGATTCATCTAGCAACTAAACAATGGGGGCCGGGGAATAGCCACGTTTTTAATATATCCAATTATGGTAGCAGAATGCAACAGAATTTGCTGATAAAAGTTTAGACTATAACACAAAAATAGAATTTCAAACAGTATATCTTAACTTCAAAACTGACTTATGTATCTGTGTTTGAGTTCCTGTTGATTTCCAGGATGCTCAGTATTTCTGAGGTCTATGGTCTGAAATCTTGGAGTGCTCTCGCACTCTGGGGATGCCCTGGGTTTATCCAAACTATATTTCAGAATGAGGGCTGAGTATGGCCCACATATTTTGAGGTGCAAATTTTTCAGGTGACAGAAACATGGTTTCTGCAGGGAGAAAACCTGAGCACATGGATCAGGAGTAATATGTGGTCCACCCAGTTGGTATCCTGACCTGGACAGTCAGACCACAATGCTAATCCCAACCACCCATGGCAAGAATGGTGCCATGTGGTTGGAAAGTAACAAATGTGTTTGAAGGAGTACCCAAGGAAGTGTTATGTGCAACTGTTCCACTGTGTGGGACACAGGGAGCAAATTAAAACACAGGATAAGCAAAGGCCTAAAAGTAAAAAAAAAAAAAAAATCTTTGTGGTGGTAAAGGTAGATTTTGTTGGGGTAACTGGGTATTTTTTGATAAAATAATGAATTTCCTGACAAAAGAAATGAAGTAGGTTTAATCTGTACTTAGTATAAGATTCAGTATAGTGCCATATGAGAAATTAAGTAGGATGCATAATGTAAAAAATTGCTGGTGGGAAATGACAGTGGATTGTGTTGAAAGAAGGACTATAAAACTGGAAGCTGGCTAGAGGTAGAGTCTGCCCATTTAATGTCTTTAGCGTAGTCCTAGTTAGCGTATAAATAAAAGTTGCTGGTAACCTTAAGTTTGGAGGAGAACAGGCATATCATACAGGAAGAATTGTGTGGTTTGGAATAATAGAAATGTCATAACATCTTACATATGAAAGGCAAGGTTTTGCACTTTTAAATTTGCTAAGTATTTTCTCCTCTGAAATAGAATGTCAGAAATGACAGAATAAATGATCTGGGAGTCTGAGTAGTAGGAATCTGCCCCCATGATGGGGTCTAGAAGATAAGTACAATCCTAAACTGCATGAAGTGAGTTATTTCTATCAAAGCAAGTGATATATCAATGTGATTATACAAGATCTTGGTCATACTTTATTTGGACTATTTTAAGTCATCAAGAGAGATAAATTTAAACTAGAAGAGGTACAGAGTGGGGTTCTGAACATGATCATAGATGTGAAAAGCCTGTTTTATCAACAAGATAAAAATCGGTTAGCTTCATCTAGAAAACAAAAGATGAGAGAATATAAGTGAACTTTGTAAGTATATTCATAACTTTGGAGTAAGCAAGAAGGAAAAATATTTAAGCCAAAGAACAATGTTGATGTAGAATGATTAGATATAAACTGGAAATTAACTGGCCATGAAAGAAGGTTTCTAGCCAATGGAGGAATGAATGTCTTCTCTCAGTGAAAGTAGCAAGGCAGAGCATTTTAGCAAGTTTTAATATGGAGGTTGATGAGATTACGTAAAGGGTTGTATGATGTTTGCTGGCTATCACACATGACTGCACCTGATGATCAAAATTCTAGAAGAATTGCATGTCGTTCCCCAGACATTTCAATAGTGGGTTCCTCTAATCGATGCCGCCAATTTTAGGATAAATGAGTTTTCATCATCTTTGTACAAAACACATTGTATACCATGGATATGGTATAGCTTTCTGTTTCAGAAAACCTTGACTGTAGCACAAAGTGCAACCATGTTACAACATGTGTTGTGGCCTTCTGTATATGTTGATATCTGTAAATGAGCTGTGTATATGAATTCACATACAAAATGTTTATATGAAAATGAAAAGCCACCTTTGACCATTTTTGTTTCCTGGTTTGTATTTACATTTAGCAACTCACATTTCAAACAGAAGTTTTGATTGAAAGTTATTCAATTTTTTGTTTATTTTGAAAGTTAACAATTTTTTTCCAACATTTTCAGGTCTTGCCGTTGCCACGTATCAGAAGAACCTACCAGTGAATGTGCATACAGGAAAACACATAAGTATTCAAGAAAATTATATAAACCAAAACGTAAAAATAAATAATTACATATGTAACAATGTAGAACTATGCCACTTTTTTTTTTAAATTGAGAAAGTGTATTTAATTGAGAAGCAGCATATGCATAATGTGAGAAAACGGTCAGTAAACGCTTAATTTTAATTCTAAAGATGAGATTCCTGATCTGTTCTGTGCTGACAGAATAATACATGTCAAGAAGGGATTGAGGTTCCCTCCCATGCTTGGAGAACAACCTGTTAAGAGCAAAATATTTATATGATTGTATAAGGAGTTAAGTTTAGTATGACAAGAAAACACACATTGTTGAGGAACAGTTAACAGTATAGTAATAAGTGAAGTTCAGTGATTAGATGTATGACAATGAGAATTTTGTGGATGAAATTTGATTAAGATGAACTGATTAAGTCTTAGATAATTGAGGAATAGTGCTAGAGCTGTTTTTATGAGTGGCGTTGCTGAATCAGCATAATTAAAAAACCTGCTGTCTTGTTCTTGGGTCTAATGACTATAAAAGTTGTGTATGGACTTAAAAGAGAAAAGTGTGTGTAATGACATATAACATTTGAACATTAATACTGTTTGTGGGAATGGTATGTTCGACAGTGAGAGTTACTGGCAAGTAATGGCGTATAAAGGGAAAAATGTTTGAGCGTTTGAATAGCTTTTGTTGTAAAAATAAAAGTAATTAATTGGTTTATTTTTACAACAGACCTACCAGTTGAGGCTGCATGTGATTGATCCTTCCGTCTACCCAGGAGAAAGCATATGTGACTGGGTGGGGTTTATTGACTTAAAAAGTGTATTTAACTTATATGTACACCTTTCTACGTGTGTACATATCCCTACCAAACTCTGAAATTTTTTGTTCCATACAATGCAGCTCAGGTAAAGGGTTGTAATAATTGTTTTTAAACTGGCAAGTGAAACATAATTTTTCATGTTCCAGTTCTGATAAATAGCTGAAGCATTTAGTTGAAACTCTCCATTGAGAAATATGTCTGGTGTGAAGACAGCCCAAATGGTTCAAATAGTAAGTAATTAAAAAGATTTCATAATGGAAAATTTTCAAGTATTATAACTGCCAGAAGCCCTATCAGTCTCCTGTAACTTTTGTAGCCAAATATACATGACTATGTGGTTATTTGAATTTTTGTTGTTTTAAAATGTGAAACGTGTTTCTGTGAATGAATCACAGAAATGGGACTGGATGGTGAGTGGTGAAATCCATTTAATTTTAGATGCAATATTTTCTTCTGCTGTGTAGTCTGACTTATGGGAGACATTCCTCATTCATGCAGCAGATGAAGTGAAAGAAGCCTCAGTCCAATATGTAGATCACAAACATCCATCTGTTATCCAAAGAGAGAAGTGTTGCCAGAAGAGTAAACTTAAAATGTTTTAAGATTAAATTACAGGTGGCAGAGCTCCATTAAATGCTTTGTCCATCTCTGTCAGTATTGGTCCCTGTAATATATGACTGTATACACTATGCTGCAGTTTCAGATGCCTACTGTTTTTTTCTATTAATTAGGACAATTACCGATAGTTTAGAACTCAGTATATGTTTCCTGTATTGTCTAAATCTTTCTGTTCCTAATTAAGTATGTCTATATAACCTTTTGTCACCTCAAATAATTATTTTTCCTTCTTGGGGTTTGTTCCTTTGAAATAATTTTCCAGAACAAACTGAATGTTAATAAAAAAGCAATAAAAAAGTGGAACATCTCCCTTATGAGGAGAGGCTGAGGGAGCTGGGTCTCTTTAGCTTAGAGAAGAGGAGACTGAGGGGTGACCTCATTAATGTTTCTAAATATGTAAAGGGCAAGTGTCATGAGGATGGAGCCAGGCTCTTCTCAGTGACATCCCTTGACAGGACAAGGGGCAACGGGTGCAAGCTGGAACACAGGAGGTTCCACATAAATATGAGGAAAAACTTCTTTACAGTGAGGGTAACCGAACACTGGAACAGGCTGCCCAGAGAGGTTGTGGAGTCTCCTTCTCTGGAGACATTCAAAACCCGCCTGGACGCGTTCCTGTGTGATATGGTCTAGGCAATCCTGCCCCGGCAGGGGGATTGGACTAGATGATCTTTCGAGGTCCCTTCCAATCCCTAACATTCTGTGATTCTGTGATTCTGTGATTTTAAACTTCTTACTTGCTTACTTTGAGCAAGTAAGGTAACACTTGTTTAGGTTTGTAACATTTCCTTTTGAGTCTTTCCAGCTCTCAAAGAATTTCTGTTATTTCTATGTGAATTCCATACAATTTGCAGAGATCTTTCTCGTAATATGCCATTGGTGAATTCCAGGCGTGGTTGTAAAGAGCGAGAGCGTGGGTGAAGAATTTATGGTTCATGTCCAGATAGAGTTTTTTACTTTGTTTCAGGCATCCATATGACCTCCGTGTGTAGGGCAGAATTAATTACTTGAGGGTATTAATGTTTGGTCCACCAAAATGTTGGAAGGAATTTGTTGCTTGTCGACAAAATGTTCTACAGTCTGCCCTACAGCTGTATGTAGGTAAACGGTTACCTTACTGCTCCAGGATACAGTGCTTCCAAGTATGCAAGTCAAATCTAAATTAGTCTCTCTGTTGGTAATCTGTTACAAATCTATTTGTAGTTTCTGCTGGCTTGTTATCCTTAGATCCTTTACAAATATTATGCCTTTGGGATATTTCCATCCTATTGAATATATTCCAGAATCAGTTCTAGAATATTTCTCTCAGTCTTTTCCGTAGCAATAGCTTGCTTTTTCTTGTACTCAATTTCATTTTACTGTTTTCTGACTGCACTTTAGTCACACCAATTTACTCTGAGGTATCTCAATGTCCTCAAAGTTGTCCACATTGTGGCCTCTCAGGGATTAATGGAAGATGTCAAATAAAACAAGGCCTCACAACAGTTCCTGTGGTACCACACATATATAGGTTGCTACTTGTCCTTTATCCTAGGATTCTTTTATTTGCTATCAGTTTTCACAGTTTTATCTCGAGCCTTACAATATTCACTGTTTTCCTTAAGCTTCGTAATTTTTACACAGTCCTTGTGTCCTTGTACCTCTCGTTCAGCATTGTAATCTATCCAACACACTCTGAGTGACTTTTGAGGTTTCATGAGAGTACCAAATGCTTTCCTGAAATTGAGTTATGTAGTAGCTAAAGATTTCCTTTGCACTGTATATTATGTTCTGGCTTTTGGGGAAAGTGTTGTTGGTTGTTTTGTTGTAAGCTAATTTTGTAAGCTAAATATTACCTAGTATTCTGTTGTCCTTTAAGGTTAACACTTCCCGTTGCTTGGCTTGAAATTTAGTTTAGTGTAGTTTAGAATTTCAAAGGTAGCACCGTTACATAGGTGTTTGAGAAACTAATTTTATGACTCTGAAACCTAGTTTCAAACGTGTTCACTTACTGAGCACTTTTTGCTAGCATTCCTTTTTGCTCATTACTTGCATTAAAGGGACTTTTCAACATTTTTAAGGGTTTGCTTCTTCCAGTGCCAATCTTAATGGGAATATATAAACAGGAGGGGGCAAAAAAGAATGGTGTGCGTACATTCAAATGCATCGTCATAAAATGCAGAAAGGCACAGAATACCATGGAACTATTTACTAGGTGTCTATTTAGCCAGAAATTAGTAAAATTTTATTTTAATGTGACAACCATCAGTTAAACACAGTTGCACTTCTTACTCTTTCCAGAATCAAAGCACACCTACATTTAAAATGAAAATACTGGTATTTATGCTAATTAATAATACTATATTTGTGTAAGTTCATTTTACAGTCTCAATGCAGTGCACAAAGAAGACATTGCTAGGCATATGGCATGTGGAAAAAAGGCAATGCAAACAGTGGTATACAGGTAATCCCAAAAAGAGATCAGTGGAGCTGAAGTTCATCCAGAATATGGTCTTCCTAGACCATATTCCCTTTATAAATACTTCTCTGTGTGCTTGAGATATTATTATCATCATCTACCAATTCTAGTAGTATCTACTGGAGGATGACACTGAAAATGCAAGCCCCATCAGCACGCAGATCTACCTTAACAATTTTAGAGTCTTGCAAATAAATTTAATTTTCTTACCAGTATATTGATCATTTTATAACTCAAATCATGAGATAGGTACAGTTGGAGATACAAACTTGGGAAGAAAACAAATTTATAGAGAAGATCTGCTAATCTAGTGTGATATGTTAATTGAAGTTAGGGAAGATTGAAAGGAAAGACACCGTGGTTCTGTTTCCAGATTCTTGGGAGGAAAATTATGTGTTGCTTATGGACTCCCTAGTCAAGTACAGAAGTCAGATACATTCTCTCTGGAAGCTGTGTAGTTAAGTGACTGAGACTGGATTCTGTTATCATATGGTGTGTGTTTCCTGCTGCCTCTTGAGTAATCTTGCAGCTGCTTTAGTTAGAAAATCAGTGATACTTGTTTTTGTTCAAAAGCAGGAACTTGATGGCTTGGCGAATAAGATTAAACAAGGCTGCCCCCAAAATCTGTAAAGCATTAAGTACTATGCCATATTCCAGTCTCCCCAACCACTGCACCTCCACCTTCCTTTTCCTATGCTACTTTTTAAGCTATTTTGTGGAGATAGTATTTTGCGTAGCTGTTTTTCTGAGGACAGGACTTAGGCTTTTGACCCATTTCATTTTTTTTCTCTAATAATTAAGTGATGTGTTCACATTAGGACCATGCTTTTTTCAAAGAAAATGATTGTTGAGTGAAAGTACTAATAGGCAGGGGAAAATAGGAAATGATTATGCTGTAAAAATAACTTTGACAGAGTCTCAGATTGTTCAGAGGGGGGAAGAGAGCTTTCCAAGAAGTGATCACATTCTGACACTCAGCTTTAAACACATTCTTTATCTTTAAAAGGAAGCAGAAGAGAATCAGACAGTAAATCAAATGTAGTTGTGGGCTTGTCTGCAAAACCGTACCGTTCTGAAATAAGGCAATGGGACTGGCCATTTGAAACAAGAATTGTTGGTGCCAAGACCTATTGTGCTTTGAGAAAAGTGGGTATGTCTTTCATTAGATAATACCTTTCCTGCATCCCCTGATTGTTTTTCTTCATCGTTGTCTAAAGACAGCAGTTATGCTGGCTATTCTGGGTGAATCTTTAGGTACACATTAAAAACCAGACTGTATTTTTGTACTGTAATGAATAAACTTTTAAAATCACTGTACCTTTTTTTTAGTGTCTATTTGTTTGAAAAGGAAATTGAATTTCTTACCAAGAAATCTCCACCCTTTCTTAGTTGTTGTTAGAGAAAAAAATACCTGTTTAAAGACCACGTGTTCTAGCTGCATCTTTTTAAACCTGTTTTGTGATAAAGATTTCACTACCAGTAACCTGAGTTTCTCTCTATTGCTGCAGCACGAGATTACTGGTCAGTTCCCCAATTTCTTCTTTTTCCTGTTTGGCACAGAATTGCTTTTTGCCTGGAGTACTTCAGAAATTGCTTAGTTTAAACAAAAGAAAATGACAGCATCCGTGTTTTTCAAGCTTATCCAGAGTAGCTTTATTTTTTATCACACTTTGAAAGTATTAGCATTCTTTAAATTAAATAGTTCTGTTTAGAAGTAAATTTCACTCAGATAAAGAGAAAATACAGCAGTAGTTGCCAAAAGGGATAAAGTGTACTACCTGGAAACATATCCTTTGTTTCTTATGTTCTGACAGAAAAGGAGATGAATGAGCATGTCAGAGGCACAATGTTTCTGTAAATATTGTATTGTTGTTAGCATAATTTATTTCCCTGTCCCTAATAAAACCAAAACTTTTAAAGCTTATTTTACTTTAATCATGTATAAAATTATAACACTGCTACTTCAAAGGTTTGAAGATTCCAAATGATTTGGCATGAACTGTACTGTGACAGAAGAATTCGTAATTTCCATGTTGGCTTCTTTGTAATGTTCCTTCCCATATATTACATCTATCCTGTGAAATAAAAAAGGGCTAGAGAGACCACTGTGTCCCTCTGCCTCCAAATGCTGTCCCCTGAGAGGTGTGGGACCACTGTTTCAGATGGTACTAGTTGTTATGGTCCTGAACTGCCACAAAGCATGCTAGCAGCTTCACAGCGTGGGCGATGAGCAGCCCGGTGTTCAAGCTTCCTTCTTGATACCATTTTACTGAAGAGTATAGGCAGAGCAGCAGTGTCCCAGATGAGGCTTTTTAAATGTACCATTTTGCCAAATTGAGAATAAGACTTCTAGGAATGTTCAGTTCCACTGATTTCTTTCTTTTCTAAGTGCTTCACATACATGAATTACTTTTCATAACATCCAAATAAATGAGTAACAAGGGCACTTGCTTAAGAGTCCTTAGTCCCTGCACTCAGTACTACGTATGCAAGCTATATAATTACTGTTTAATGAAAAAACATAAGCAGACCTAGGAGATTAAAGCTTTGTTATTCTTTTTGGGCACTGGTTGACAGAAACCCAAGCTGGAGGTAAGACATGCTTCACATGCAACCATCTGCTGATAGGGGCACTCTCCTTGGAGACAGGAGACAGGTTTGGTGTCCTCCAAGCAATGGAAGGCCTAGAATCCGATCTACTATTGGCTCTTCAGCTGCTATTGAATAATGCAGTGTCCTAACCACTCTGCTGCTACATAAGAGTATGCAGCAAAGGTATGTGTCCCAGAGGAGGGGGAGATATCCTTAACCTTTGCTAAGACTTAGTTTAGAAGAGCTCTTAGGCAGCAGATGTAAATTTGTGCCTGATGACTGACCTGAATTTCACGAAGGAGAGAGACAGACTGAACAGCAATAAATGGCCTTCTGTAACCTGCTGTCTGAGCTATCATAAGGATGTCTCTGGTTAAAACTATTAAGACTCTAGGAGTTCTGGTGCATTTCTGTTGCCAAGTGCTGCTGTTAGAGGACTAAACTCTAGCTCCGTACATTCACCCATCTTCGTCAGTTGGGTGGCGTGCTACTTAGTGAGAACAGCAGTGTTCTGTACGCCATTCGTGTGGGCGTAAATGGCTACACAAAGGACAAAGTTCTGAAGAATTAGGTCAGTAGGTTTTATATCTAATTAGGCCTCTAATCCTATAAACCACTTATGGTTTTGCATTATTGTATGTTCATTGTGTCTTAAATGGAACTACTCATTTGAGTGAAGTTACGGGTGTAATTGCACGCAGGATCAGATCTGGGCAATCACATTTTAGCTTATTATTCATACCTGATTTGTAACAATGCTACAGTATCTCTGATGTTACCCCTTGCCCAGTCAGGGTGAAGGGGTATCTGAAACTTGATATGTTTCTGTGTAATGGCTTGCACTCCATTTCTATGCCTATCCAAACCAAGCACTTATACAAAGACACATCACAGAGAGTGTTTTAACTGTTAAGAGAGTCATAAGGCATAGATTTTCAATGCAGAAGGTCATGAGGCTGCAGTTTCACTGGGTTATGTGCTGCATTTGCATAGACAGATATTCAGACAGTTAATGATAGTGCAGAATGCTTTAATGATTTTCATTTGCATCAAGCTGTTCTCACCTCTTAGGAACATAATGGATAAATAAAAGAGGCCTTTTGTTTGCTCTTCATGAGAGTTACCAGTGATTAAGTGGTGCTGAGGGAACAGACTCATGCTCTCATTAAAAAAAAAACACAAACCCAAAACCAACAACAAAACTGTCCATCAAAGCTGACTTCAAAGTGACCTACTTAATTTTGATTTAAAATGGCACTTAAATAATTTTATTTTGATGTTATGCACATTTCCTAACTCAAAACAGAGAACTGGTTACTCCTAAGTGAAAATACAGAAATAGTTATTGCACCAGACACAAAATATTCTTCATTTGTTAGGGTATTCTTTATAGTGTTGAATTGCAAACCAAGCTATATACACTTAGATCAGTATTTCTTCCAAGTGGATTCAGCAGTCATTTTTATTATTAATAATTATGTCCAGAATGTAGTTGTGGGCAAATTGATACTTTCTGCACTATGCTACGGTGTTTCATAAGAAAGCCCGTGCCAGGGACTTGGTAGAGAAAATCTTGTCATGATTCCTTAAGGTGTTTCCTCTAAGTTTTATTCTTAGATAAAGGTCTCCCTGTGGAAAACCCAGCCTTTCTGGAACATGGCATATTCTCGTAAAGGTATAGAGATTTCCACACTATGTCTTGGCCCCTTGCAGCTCAACATCAGCTTCTGGGGCTCCTCTGCCATGCATCAACTCAAAAGCTCCTTCTTGAAAAAGGCTCAAAAGAAGTTAGCGCAGTCTCTATGTTATATTTTTAGGCATTTTCTGAAGGAGTTCGTGTGCAGTTCAGTCTCTTTCAGTGTAATCTTGAAAAAAATCTGAGTGGCCTTCACGGCTCTTTGAGAATAAAGCTCTTTTCTTAAATACTTGTGTCAGAATGGTCATGCTTAATTTTTTGTTCATAATTTGTAGGCACACACATCATGATTCCATTGCCCTGATTTAAGCATTGGCACCTTGGTGCCAGTATTTTTTTTATTCTATTTTTCTAAATGTGTTAAGAGTTTCAACTTTATGTGTCACATTGAGTAGCACAGCCAAGACGGTCCATATCCCAAATACACAAATTTCAGTAGTCTCCATGTAGGGTACAAGAGTACAATGTTTCTGATTGCAGGTAGGATGAACAGGCTTTCAAGTGCTGGGTCTTTTGTTTTCAGTTAATAACTTCCAGTCCTTTCAGTTTCTAACCTTCTGCCTCTGAGATAGTGATCTTGAGTACTTCTTGTGGCATGCAAATTCTTTCTCTCAAGCCTGTGTCATTTAAATCAAGATACAGAACTTGACTTCATGTATTTGGAATGCCGTCCATTTTCACAGAATTAATAGGATATTTGGGGAACACAGAATATGCAAATTCAGACCTGCTGAATACATAATTTTTATGGCCCTTCTGTTTTGTATTGGCTTTGTAATTTGTCCAATGTTTGACTGAGGGCTAATTAAATTACTGAATTTACAATGAGAATATATGAGTCCATCCTTCCCTTCACTGATTTTAATTCTTTACTCCTCCAGTTAATTTTCTTTTAAATCTGCCTTTGTGTTCTCAGTGTGGCATAAAAGGACTAGTCAACAGCCTGAATATGGAGACAGTTGAGGGAAATTTCTGTCTGCAATCAATCTCCCCTCTGCAGGAAGAGTGCTGGATATCCTTACATGTACAATAAAGATGGCTGAATTCAGTGAGCACTGCCTGACCAGCATAACAATTCCTTAGCAATTTATGGCAGGTTGGGAGAGCAAGGGTTTAGGATTACATCTAAGAAGAGATCTGTGCATGTGAGGATATGACTCTCTATCTTGGGTTAGGAATAAAAGACTTATTTGGAGGTATGTGTAATTTCAATGTATAGTAAGATGCGAAGTGCCTTCACACATGGAAATAAGATCCATTACTGACAATGTGTTTCAGTACATGTAGATAAAAAAGTATTTTACATGTATTGTCAGTGTAGGTTTTTTACGTTTTGTGTGTTTACAGCCTCACAATTGCCTTGATCATCTTAATCTTGGTTTTCAGTCATGCACACGTGTGCAACACATGGAAATATAACTTGCTAAGTATATATGACTAAGGATGTATTCCAGAAACAAATCCTAGAAGTGAAGGTGAAGCGTTGTAGCTGATTCTGACAGAATTACAGCAACTCCTTGCTGTAGTGGGAAAACTTCATTCAAAACCAAAAATGTTCTTATGGTTTTAATTGAATGGCAGAAAATTACTTGTGTGTGGTCATCCCTGCTAAGAGATTCTTTAAAACCAGCATTTTCCATTTTTCCTTGTTTATTTCTTTTTTGGCTAGTAGTTTCCTCTATGAATTGGAATTATAAACTATGAATCTAAGGAGGATGAAATGTTTTGTGGAGAATTTGATCCAGATGTATATTACAATTTCAATAAATATCTTTTAAGTAGTTAGGGTAAAGAAGGTTTTTGGTTTGTTTTTTTTGGGGAGGGGGGGGGAGGATGGTCTCTTTAAAAAGTATCCTGGTTAACTTATAAGCAGCCAAGTTCTTGCTGTGTAAAACTCCAGGAAAGTCAATAGTATTTCAGCGGGGATTCATGTGGCCCTTGGGTTTTGGACCATATCGTATTGCAAGCTCCTAAAATAAGACTGTTTGGAAAGCTACAGGCTTCCCATCTTTTTGTCTGGAAAAATTAGAAAATGGAACAGGCAGGCTTTTCACTGAGCTGCTGAGAATGCAGTTCTGGCTATGCAATCAGGACTAAATAAGGAGCAAGATTTGCACTAAAAATAGAAATGGAGGCTGATCCAACTGCAGCGTGAGTTATAATCCTCTCACAGGAAAGGGCTGATAGGTTCAACTGAGGACACTCAGTTACAGAGAATCAAATAAACTTTATCCTGCTAGTAAAAAGCCTCCATACCCTAGCTGCTCTAACCAGATTTTTACCAGTCAGCAGAACTGCAATTCATCCTGCAAATTATTTAACATGTTATTTCAGATTCAGATTTTTTTTTATTAGAGAGGATTATATTTGCCACGTAGTAAGAGGGAAATGTGAGTGGGTTTATGTAACTGTATTTTAAGAATGTGGGGGAAAATGACACAGAGATTTACTGCACTTTCTTCACAACTGAGTACATACATTCTTATCACTCCTTTGAGCATTAAGCTAATGAGCCCACTGACATTACAGGACTCCAAGTGGGCACGCTGAGCTGATTTGGGTATCTGGCCAGCCTGGTACCTTGTTACAGACTGTACAGTTCACAGTGTGTACTTTGAGGGAAGTTACTCTGCTTGTTTCAAGAGCAAAGTACAGAACAGTGTAGGTCGTTCCTGCCCCCTCTCCTTTGTTGGTAAAGTAATTCAGAAAATGTTTTATCTTTTATTTGTGTATTTCCTTTCAGCTACCGCATGCCTCATAAGCTTAAGCCAAAACTTGCCCAGGGAGTTCAAATATATCCTTTGATACAGAGTACGTTATTATTGCTTCTTTTTGTTAGGAACATTTGGCTATTAAATATTTGGATTACATGAGCACAGCCAGCTACAGCTACGTTCTGCTTGCTTTCTTTGCCTATTCCTGTATCTCTTCCGGCAGTGATACAGCAAGCATGAACAAATTTTCTATTACTCCAGTCTTAAAAATGAGAGAGTCTGTAACAGACTTCAGTAATTCATCATATAATTTCAATTTCTTTAAATATGATTACATATGAAAATTAACAAAATTAGTAGACACCAAATCAATCACTTCTACTACCTAAATGTTAAAAATATTTTTATTAATTTTAGTTTTCAGTGAGCTGCAGAATTTGTTACTGAAAATGCACACCGTTCATGTACCTCTTGCCTGTTAATGACAGGAGTAGCTCAGTCAAACTGGAAGACAGTGAAGGAGAAGCATTTGGGTCATTTGACACATGGGAAAGCTTAGACAGCAGTGGGAGTATGTGGAAGAAGACCAAAAGACAGAGATCATCAAACTTACACAGGCCAAGAATGAGGCAAATAAAATATACAGTGTCAGTGAGTCACAAATCAATTGTTCAGTTGCATTTTCCTTCCTTACCTCTCTCCCCACCATAATATTAACTACAATATTCCCTGTTTCCAGACTCCTCTCCCAGCACCTGTATCTCCGCCCTGCCACATCTCAGACTGAGCGCACAGCTTAGCAGAAGCTGCGAGCAGCTGCCTCATAGAAAGGCAGGGTGATCAACACCATCTTGTTGATGGAGGAGCAGCAGCCTCCATCTCCAGCTGAGTTCAGAGGCCTTTTTTTGTTGTTGTTGTTATTATATTCTTATTAATTGTGCTAGTATTTGAAGATCTGTGTTTTCTGGGGAAAACAGAAGTGCGTGCAGTCCAGGAGGCATAGAGAAGGGATGGTGATAATTGCTTTGAGTGCTGAACAGTGAAATATATGTATCATTATGTTTTGGTCACATTCAAAACTTACACTGCTTAATTATTTAATCTACCAACTTAAGCTAAATCTTTCTAAGACTATATAGGGCTTTGCATTAGTTTAACTATGGGCTATGCACACCCAATTTTTGTACACCTTTAGCTATTTGGAACAAATCATTTGGTGTCATAAAAGCAACATAAGCCTGCAGTGCAGATACAGTAATTTTAGTGAATTTATTAAACTCAATACTTATATCAGCTTAATGTTTACAGTTAAAAAATCACACACAGTCCAACAGAGTTATTAAAATTATGTATGGAAAGTGAAAAATCATTGTAATATATTTTAGGTAACCAAAGGTTGTACAAAGAGGAAGTGGCATTACTTGAACTCACAGTTTCAGCCCAGGTGGAGGCTTACATGAACATCATATCAGTTTACAATGAGTAGATTAGAAAACAGTGGTGGTGAACTATGCAATATAACCGAAGTGTTAAGATAACTCCAAAACTGAATATGAGCAGGTGTACAATTCTACCTTAGCTGCCTTTTCACTATTAATTTTGAATGTAATGAAAAAGGGGAATAATTCTGTGGGTCCTTACACGTGCAGAATGAATGAATTTAAATTCAGGTTTTCTTTCTTAAAGAGGTTTTGTTTGTTTTTTTGTCAGAGCCCTTTCAACGTAGAAGAGGAGATCACAGCTGTTCTTTTCATTTACATGTAGTCTAATAAAACAAACAACATATGTATGGGGCATAAGAGTTTAGCACTTAGAACATAGGGATTTGTATATGACTTTGAAAACTGTAGATAACAAATTATGCTTAACCTTCATCGTACTGGCCATCAACCTGATTTCTTAGTAAAGATTTGTGTTGGAATTGAGGTTTTCATGTGTTATCTTGTTAAGAAAAACAAAACTTCTCTCACCAAATGCAAGACAGCAAGGTCCACATCTATATTCTCAGCCTTAATTCCAATTGTCATGTCCTCTAGATTTATGTAATTACTGTATTTACATAATCACTTAAGACCTTCATCTGTACTCCAATGAAAACAGACCTGAAACCTTGCTGAAAATCACACTTACCCACATTTATACTGCAAGCATACAGGACTGACCTCAGATACGGGCACATGGCCTTTCCTTTAGAGCATGTTGGCATCTGGATTGCTGAGTGAGCTTGGTGGGTAGCACTAGCATGCTAACGCTCACAAGCAGTCTGCTGGTGGTCCTTGCTGCTGTAATGTATCTGGAGTGGATAGGGCTTGGGGAGAGGGAGTACAGAATATGCCACGCTTACTTCTGGTCCAAAGGCCTTTTTGTTCTGTTACAGTGTAGGCATAGCTGTAGTGGTCTCATTTACCCTGGGAGATGGAGCTTCCAAATACTGAGGATTAAAAAACAAACCCAAAATACATCACTCAGTTTCTTACAAGTCAGACGGGAAGATTAGCTGAATATTTCACAAATACAAATCAATTCATCCCTCTTTTTTTTTTTTTTTTTTGTTGGAGACGGAGCTACAGGAACCCATCAATTTACACAGTGTCACAAAGAAATTTGCCTTTGAATCAGACATTGAACTTCCCTTTGACTTCCTCAAGCCACAGAACCCTTACCTCTCATTTTACTCTGAAAATACCATCAATTCAGGGAAGTTATGCTTGTTAGATTGAAACACTAGAAAGCAGACAAATATTGCAGTGCAGAATAAGTGGTTACTATTCTGTTATATGATAGCAGCAAAGACGAATTTCCTGTAGGAAATGGATAACTCACAGGACATAGGTTAGATCTTGATACCACACAAGTCATGACAGAAAGTTATTGTCATCTGATAGTTTTTGGATGGCTTCTTTCCAGTTAAGTCAGACCCCTAAACCAGTTTCCAGTGGACAAAGATCTAAAACAGAAAAGCCATCGTGATTGTTAGCGATCTTACATGGCTTTATGTCAACAGTGTGAAAATGTGGCATTACTGTCTGTGCTATGAAGAAATGCAATTATGGCACTTGCATAAAATCTTCTTTTTTGTGTTGTGCTTAGTCTGCAGAATAGCTGGGTAAAAGATTTCAGCAGACACTCCTCTTCAAAACACAGACAGGAAATCAAAAACCTTTGAAGGTGTCTTCTCAAAATAGAGTTATCCTGAATGGACATCTTCACAGCACAGGTCAACAAGACAATGATTTCAGTGTTCCAGAGATAGCCATTTCCTTTTATACTTACCTGTCAGTCCTTCTAATTCCCAGATTACTTGGCAAAATTAAGTAGGACTCAGCAAAATTAACCTTTTTTTTAGCTCCGCCAAAAGAGTCCTGTTTTTCAGATATCCTGAATAGAATATCCACAGAACTTACTGGCTTCCTGCATTTGGAGCCACTGAACAAAGGAACAGTTTGATATCTGTACTTAAGGTTGTTTGCCATTTTAGCCTGCATGCTGAATGGCTGTTCTCCCACCTCAGAGTAGAACCTGTGTCTGGACCCATCAGCTCCCAGCAACTTGACAAAAATGTTATGCCCTTGATGACTTTTATCAGCTAGGATGACCTCCTGGAGGCCATCACTTCTGTGACAAGAGTGAGGGAGAAGAGCTCATCCCTCTCCTCTAAATGGATACAGAGCACTCAATGGCATCCTCCAATTTCTGCCAATGATGGTTACAGAGATCCATCTGAACTAGAAAATTCATCTTTCTGTATTCTTCCCTCAAACCACATGTTCTTGGAGACAGTCATCTCTCCACAGCTGGGATGTAACAGGTACCCTGTTAACTACAAAAAATGAAGTATTTTAAGATATTCACTTGACTTTTCCTACCTAGTTATATTCCAGACTGCAAGTCTGTTTTAAGATTATTACAGCAATTCCAGGTAAACCGTTAGATCATATGGTGTCAGAGCAACATCTGTGCTGGCAACTTCACCAAGAAAATTATTTATTGTAGACATCTACAGAGCATCAGCCTGAAGCTCTATCTTCCCAATTCAACAGATGTTATGTAGAGTATATTAACAACTCTTGATGGGATACAACATAAAGCGTTGTTCCAACTGCAACCTCCCAAAAATCTGAGTCTGCCATGGAAGGAACTAATGATTGCTATTGAGTACACTGTGGTGGAAATATGGAGATATACTGCATACAGATAACTGCCAGGAGGAGAACAGAAAATGAGTTACCCATCAGTAACTGATCAATGCTAGATGTATGCGTATCCCACACAGCCTCCATTCTCTTTTCATTATACTCCTGCACACTTGGGATTCTTGTACACAAAAGGTGCACTGAGTGTGCTATTGCCCAAATTAAAATCTCAAGGAGCCTCAAGGCTTACATGTGCTATATAGGTATATCAGGCCCCACAGTCGCGTAAGCAAGTGTGCAACACCAGCAGATATGCATATGTGCCTCTCACCGAACTCCTGTTGCTATATCGTAAGTAACTTTTCATCAGAGGCATGAAAAGCTTTCCTACAGGTTCTTTGTGCAGTGAAAGCAGTGATATATGATAGTATAAGGATGTTCAGTCATACAAAGGATGAGGCGATTTTAAAACCCACACGCAAAGCAACAGTAGGAGTACCTGAATAAAACACATTTGGAATAGTGTAAGTTACTGCTTTTAAGGTATTATCCTTAAACTCCAAAGTTTAAAACTTTCTAATGAATTTCTAATAAATAGCTTGTTTTAAAGCTATATCTGCACAGGAAGTATGCAATTCAACTGTCATGTACATTATTTAAGAACCCAAGCAAAATTATCAACACACATCACCAGGCAAACAGAAGACGACAGTGAGCCCTCCCCCCTAAAAGCAAAAATATGGACAAATCCACAAAAAAATAAAAATTGGCAAGAACACATCACAGTTGCTCTCAAAGAATTCTGTACATTTCCAAATTACAGCCAAGCAAAGCACAGGTAGACATCTGTCTACAATCTGCATAGTTGCAGGATGTCTCTTCTGCCAATTCATCCCTTAAATAATAATAATTTCTGTGCAATCATATTGTTGTCATACCTTATATACAGTGGCTTGGGCTTATTCAATGTCTCATAAATAACAGCAGTAAACAAAGCTGGGGACCAGACAATGCAAAGCCTGATAAGAACTTAAGGATTCAGGAGACTATACAAAAAAGTAGAAAAGACTGGGAAAATGAGAGCAGAGCAGAAGGGGAGCAAAAGAATAAGCTCTGAGGAAAGAGTCAATGCCAGTAGATGTAATATCCTACTCTCCAAAAAAAAAAAAAGAGAAAAGCACAGATGGAAACGGGAAGGTGTGTCTATCCAAACCCATTATAGGAAAGCAAGGCAATTGTTCCTATTTCGTTCTTCACTGTGTTTTAATACTACTCTTGTGTTGTGACTGTTGAGGGAAAGGTATACCTAGAATTTAGATAGGCTCTTAAAAGCAAGCATATGCCATAGAAAGAGTCATGAATCACAGAGATAGGAAATAAATGATGGTGGTCATTTCTAGAGAATTCACAGGCCTTCTGAAGGCCAAGGATCAAATTCAGACTTGATCCCCCAATTTAGTTAAATAAGCTACAACTGTTACCAGCAGGTTTGTTTTCTTGTGAGTCAGACTGGTTTTACCTTTGCCCTTTTGTTTCAGTGGAAGACCAGCATGTACATATGAACACAGAATTATTTTATTTTCCGTAGTGATCAAACCCAAATGTTATTTTACCTTTGCCAGCTTTGTGTAGGGTGATGTGCCATCTTGCATATTTATTTTCCTGGAGTGATTCCCAGAAGTATGGTATGCTTTTTCTTGCTCATGTCTCACTAGCTTTATTTATGAGTTGTGTATACCAGGTTTTCAGTCCCTGGGGACAGGCCTACACAGGAAATCTTTGGATGATATTTAATACATACAAATATGAGACTAGTAAAAAAGCAGCTACCGAATGGTACTCCAAATTGATCTAATTCAAAATTTCAGGCTAGGTCGTGGATAGGTCAGCGTCAGTGGTTTAAACCACAAACACCTTTATCTGTTTTGTCATATAGAAGGAAGAGACATGGTAAAGATCAGTAAGTTGGAAAGAAATGTTACTTAGTGCTCACTGATGCTCTTCGGCTGTTAAATATTTAAATATTAAAGTCTCACAATAGACCTTTGTAATAGGATTATGTGGTGCTAGATGAGTGAAAAATGAAGTACCATAGCCTGATTTTCTATATGGAATACCTCGCTTCAGTACGCCTCATGTTTTCAAAAATCTCCTTTAGTTCTTGGGCAATTCAAGGTGTTCAGTTTGTTAAAACTGGGCACACAGAGCTTGGGACACACAGATTTAACATAAAACCATACTGGCTTTTTTTCTTTTTAGTTGCTTTCTAGAATTAAATTATTTTTACCTGAATTATTTTAAGTGTGAAGTGGGGGAGAAAAATCCTTTCGTGTCCAACATCCGTACCTAATCTGAAATACCAAACTTGCAAGTAGAATCGAAGGGAATGCTTTGGAGGAATATATTCAGTTCAAAATACCAAAATGTGATGAAGGACAGTGAGACAACACTTCCAGGAGTCTTCCTTGTCAAGTGGAAACAAAATAATTTAAAGAGCAAATTTTCACTTGGTTTACAGAACTAAAACTCCGTTGTTCTCTGATGACTGAGTCTAATAGCAGTATTGGTTTTGATTCTTACTGATTGCCTAGAAAGTATGTTTTAAAGATACCTTTTTTCTCACTATTAGATGCATGAATTCCCTTTGGCTGTAAAATAAATCAAGATAAGGCCCTCTTTCTCACATGCCATCACAACTGATGAGAGCTGATTGGTATCATATTATCCCTTCAATTACACCTGTGCAGTCCCATTAATTGAAAAATAACATGACCTGGGGAAACTTAATGGCTAGTAATGATGCATAGGAAAGCTGATATACAAAGCATGATGTACATTTTAAACTGCAGTTGTAAGTTTTAAGTTGTAAGCCGACAGCGGCGGCAGCAGCGAAAAGCGGCGGCAGCGACTTGAGGTTAGTGCGGGGGTGAGGGCGACATCGGGCTTAACCGGGCGGTTTTTCGTACTCTGGGCCCCCCCTGAGCCCCCCGCGAGCATCAGCCCCGAGCTGTTGCCCTCTGACCCCGGACCCGGACCCGGAGGTTCCCGGCAACGAATCAGGAGAGGAGGGGGCGTAGCCGGAGGCACCGCGGGCGATTTAAATGCTCCACCCCCTGTTACCGTTGATAAAGAGCCTCCTGGAGGACAGGGACTAGTCCCTGCCCAGACGGGAGAGACTCAGCAGTGCCTGGGTGAGTCAGCAGTGACTGGGTGTGTCCCAGGGCAGGAGAGGCTGCAGTTGTTTGCAACTCGTTGGGGAGGGCACTGACTCCCTCCCAGTGCACAAGGCGAGGAAGGTGCCAAGGAGCTGTGAACCAGGGGTGCCACCAACAGGTATTTCCCAGTTCAGTGAAAGAACAATGGTATCTACCCGGTGGAAGAAGACCAAAATGGGTGTGGGAACCCAGACAGAGCTCCCACGGAAGGAGGCGATGGTGCAGGTTGCTGGCTGCAGGGAATGCTACAGCATCTCTGTGGTGTCAGGGGGCTGTGTGCGCTGTGAGCAAGTAGATGATCTGCTCGGCCGAGCGGCACAGCTGCAAAGCCAGGTTGAAAGGCTTCAAGCCGAAGTAGAAAGGCTTAGGAGCATTGGGGAGGCTGAAATGGAGATAGACTGGTGGAGCCAGGCTCTGCCCTCCCTGCAACAAAAATGGGAGCACCTGCCGGAGAGCTCCCAGGATCGAGGGGCCCCTGTACTCTGCCCCTCTCAGGTGGAAAACAATAACCTAGAGGAGAGGAGTGAGTGGAGGCAAGTCTATGGCCGTGGCAAAAGGCAAGTGCCCTCCTTGCCTACCTTGCCTCCACAGGTGCCTCTGAGCAATAGATATGAAGCCCTAGTGGAATACAGCCGGTCCAACGGGGATGTGGTGGAGAGGCAACCTATATCAGAGGTCCCACCACAGTCAGAAAAACCTGACAGGTGTATAGCTACCTCCTCCACAAGGAAGAAGAGAAGAGTTTTAGTGGTTGGAGACTCCTTCCTAAAGGGATCTGAGGGCCCAATATGCAGAGCTGACCCCCATCACAGGGAGGTCTGCAGCCTGCCTGGAGCCCGAATCAGGGATATCACCAGGCAACTCCCCAACCTGGTGAAGGCCACAGACTACTACCCCCTGCTGATCTTCCAGACAGGTGGGGAAGAAGCTGCATCCCGGAGTCTGAGGGGGATGAAGAAAGACTACAAGGCCCTAGGACGGTTGGTGAAAGAGTCTGGGGCACAAGTTGTTTTCTCCTCCCTCCTTCCATTTTCAGGTGATGACGTGGGATGGAATAGTAAGATTCTCTCTATTAACACCTGGCTATGAGACTGGTGCTACAGGCAGGGCTTTGGGTTCTTTGATAATGGCTGGTTTTATAAGACAACAGGCGTGACAGTGATACATGGGAAAGGTTTATGTCGTAGGGGCAAAAGGGTTCTGGGACAGGAATTAGCAGGGCTCATTCGGAGAGCTTTAAACTAGATTCGAAGGGGGATGGGGTGGTAGCTGGGCTTGCACCACTGGGGCAATGCTCTAGTGTGAGGTAGACCAGGAGGCCCCCCATCCCCCTGGGGTGAAATCAGGGGGTGAATCTGGGATGAAATCGGTGTGCCCAGCTCGCTCCCTGAAATGCCTGTACACCAATGCACGCAGCATGGGGAATAAGCAGGAGGAGTTAGAAATCCGTGTTCGGTCGGGGGGCTATGATCTAGTGGCAATTACAGAGACTTGGTGGGACGCCTCGCATGACTGGAATGTGGTCATGGATGGCTATGTCCTGTTCAGGAAAGACAGGCCGCTAAGGAGAGGTGGTGGAGTTGCTCTTTATGTGAGTGAGCAGCTAGAATGTATTGAGTTCTGTCCAGGGGCGGATCAGGAGCGAGTTGAGAGTTTGTGGGTGCGAATTAAGGGGCAGGCTGGCAGGGGTGATACTGTTGTGGGTGTCTATTACAGGCCACCGGATCAGGATGAGGAGGGTGATGAGGCCTTCTACAGGCAGCTGAGAGCAGTCTCGCAATTACAGGGCCTGGTTGTTGTGGGGGATTTCAACTACCCTGATATTTGCTGGGAGGCCTACTCAGCCAGCCATCCTCAGTCCAGGAGGTTCCTCCAGTGCATTGATGATAACTTTCTGATGCAAATGGTGGATGAGCCAACTAGGAGAGGAGCGCTGCTGGATCTGATCCTCACTAACAAGGAGGGTCTGGTTGAAGAGGTGAAGGTTGAGGGCAGCCTTGGTTGTAGTGACCATGAGATGGTAGAGTTCAGGATCTCATGTGGCAGGAACAGAATAGCTAGCAGAATCACAACCCTGAACTTCAGGAGGGCCAACTTTGGCCTTTTCAAGCAATTGCTAGGGGAAATCCCATGGGACAAGGTACTAGAAGGTAAGGGGGCCCAAGATAGTTGGTTAGCTTTCAAGGACTGCTTCTTCCGAGCTCAAGATCAGAGCATCCCAGCAGGTAGGAAGTCAAGGAAGGGTACCAGGAGACCTGCATGGTTGAACAAGGAACTGCTGGGCAAACTCAAGTGGAAGAAGAAGGTGTACAGATCGTGGAAGGAGGGGCTGGCCACTTGGGAGGAATATAAGTCTGTTGTCAGAGGATGTAGGGAGGCAACTAGGAAAGCTAAGGCCTCCTTGGAATTAAACCTTGCAAGAGAGGTCAAGGACAACAGAAAGGGCTTCTTCAAATACATTGCAGGTAAAGCCAACACTAGAGGCAATGTAGGCCCACTGATGAATGAGGTGGGGGTCCTGGAGACAGAGGATAAAAAGAAGGCGGAGTTACTGAATGCCTTCTTTGCCTCTGTCTATACTGTTGGAGGCTGTCCTGAGGAGCCCTGGACCCCTGCGGCCTCAGAAGAAGTCAGGATAGAGGAGGAATCTGTCTTGGTTGATGAGGGCTGGGTCAGGGACCAATTAAGCAACCTGGACGTCCATAAATCCATGGGCCCTGATGGGATGCACCCGCGGGTGCTGAGGGAGCTGGCGGAAGTCATTGCTAGGCCACTCTCCATCATCTTTGCTAAGTCATGGGCAACAGGAGAGGTGCCTGAGGACTGGAGGAAAGCGAATGTCACTCCAGTCTTCAAAAAGGGCAGGAAGGAGGACCCGGGTAACTATAGACCAGTCAGCCTCACCTCCATCCCTGGAAAGGTGATGGAGCAACTTGTTCTTGGTGCTGTCTCTAGGCACATCAAGGATAGGGGGATCATTAGGGGCACTCAGCATGGCTTCACCAATGGGAAGTCTTGCTCAACCAACTTGATAGCCTTTTATGAGGATGTTACCCGGTGGATAGATGATGGTAAAGCTGTGGATGTGGTCTATCTCGATTTCAGTAAAGCGTTTGACACGGTCTCCCACAGCATCCTCGCAGCTAAACTGGGGAAGTGTGTTCTGGATGATCGGGTAGTGAGGTGGATTGTGAACTGGCTGAAGGAAAGAAGCCAGAGAGTAGTGGTCAGCGGGACAGAGTCCAGTTGGAGGTCTGTGTCTAGCGGAGTTCCGCAAGGGTCGGTTCTGGGACCAGTTCTATTCAATATATTCATTAATGACTTGGATGAGGGATTAGAGTGCGCTGTCAGCAAGTTCGCTGATGACACAAAACTGGGAGGAGTGGCTGAGATGCCGGAAGGCTGCGCAGCCATTCAGAGAGACCTGGACAGGCTGGAGAGTTGGGCGGGGAGAAATTTAATGAAATATAACAAGGGCAAGTGTAGAGTCCTGCATCTGGGCAAGAACAACCCCATGTACCAGTACAAGTTGGGGACAGAGCTGTTGGAGACCAGCGTAGGGGAAAGGGACCTGGGGGTCCTAGTGGACAACAGGATGACCATGAGCCAGCAGTGTGCCCTTGTGGCCAAGGCGGCCAATGGCATCCTGGGGTGTATTAGAAGGGGTGTGGTCAGCAGGTCGAGAGAGGTTCTCCTCCCCCTCTACTCTGCCCTGGTGAGGCCGCATCTGGAGTATTGTGTCCAGTTCTGGGCCGCTCAGTTCAAGAAGGACAGGGAACTGCTAGAGAGAGTCCAGCGCAGAGCCACGAGATGATTAAGGGAGTGGAACATCTCCCTTATGAGGAGAGGCTGAGGGAGCTGGGTCTCTTTAGCTTAGAGAAGAGGAGACTGAGGGGGGACCTCATTAATGTTTATAAATATGTAAAGGGCAAGTGTCAAGAGGATGGAGCCAGGCTCTTCTCAGTGACATCCCTTGACAGGACAAGGGGCAATGGGTGCAAGCTGGAGCACAGGAGGTTCCACTTAAATTTGAGGAAAAACTTCTTTACGGTGAGGGTTACTGAACACTGGAACAGGCTGCCCAGAGAGGTTGTGGAGTCTCCTTCTCTGGAGACATTCAAAACCCGCCTGGACGCGTTCCTGTGTGATATGGTCTAGGCAATCCTGCCCCGGCAGGGGGATTGGACTAGATGATCTTTCGAGGTCCCTTCCAATCCCTAACATTCTGTGATTCTGTGATTCTGTGATTCTGTGATTCTGTGATTCTGTGTATTTACAGGTCGGCTGCTTCAAAAACACACAGTTTTTACCATCCCCTAGGACTTCTCTGAGATGCCGTAACTGCTGGACTGTTCCTCAAAGCAGAACTGATGGATAAGTATTCTAACAGGTCAAGCCAGGGAGCAAGGCATCCCCCCACCTCTTTGATGCTCTTATTCATTTGACAAGTCAATTTGATATTCATGTATGTGTTCTTCATCTGGCAAATGTTTCATCACTGGGTCTCTTTATAACAGTTGTACTAGATGTGATGAGTCTGTCATTCCATGTAGCATGTTAATATGTTGATACTGTACTTCAAGGATGCTCCTAGGCTTGCCTCTGGGCCAGCTGTAGTGTCCGTGCAAACTGCAAGCACAGGATCTCACTTGTAAAGTTGTCTGCATATCTGTGCAGTGGTTTAGTATGTTGGTAGCCAGTGAGGTGGTTTGACACGCTGCTCAGTAGAACAGACAGGCAATGTGGGGCTGCTCATGCATGTGAGAAGCAGATGGAGTGGGAAACATGGTGAGATATGAGCCGTAACCAAGATCGTTCTCCCAAGTGCTGTGCACAAGCAGCCTTGTGGCCCTACAGGCTTTCTAGTGATGATGCTCAAGCGATTGCGCTTCTTCTGTGCCAGGCTGGGCACTCTTGCCTTGTGTGTACTGGCTGCCGAGCAGGAGGGAAATGCAAGGGCTGTAAGTGTGGTGGAGAGGTTAGTACTGCCAGTTTGGTTCCACTGCGCATCATTGCCAGATGTAAGACCTACTGGTGATGTGCATGACAGAACTGCTGGGGTGACATGCTGTTTACCACCCTTTACCCTCTTGTTTCTCCTGACACCTGAACTCCCAAAGCAATTCCCTTTAAGGTGATTCACCCGGTGACCCTAAAGAGCTGATTACTCAGCGGGATGATACGGAGTGAGGTAGCCTGAGGATAGGCATTCCTGGGGGCTGACTTTGCAGCTTCTGGCATCTCAGCTACCACTTTGTAGAGTCTGGGATCTGGACTGGGGGAAACCCAGTCAGTAAGGAGCTTAAAGGAAGGGCATCATTCATGCTCTCACCACCCTTTTGCTGAATTGAGGGCCCCAAGTAGAACCAGTTACCTCACTTAGAGGCCAGCACTTGCATATCTCTCCACACTTTCACTGATACCAGTACCATACCCAGCTGAAACAGTTGCCTCCTCTACCCTGACACCTCAAAGTGCTAACAGAGCTCCTGGCCGTTTTCTGTGAAGCAGAGCCTTTACAGGTCTTTTAATCAGGTATTGGACCAGACCAACATGCGTGTCCTGGTGCAGGCGGCTATTGCCCATGGTAGCAGGAGCACATGGGTATTGCTAGTCAGGGAGCAGAGGCTTTTGGGGTCTTTCCCTCATCTCAGTCCCAGGACCTGAAGAAGACTTTCTTAAAGGCACCCCATCCATCACATGTGCTGCAGCTGACACCTGAGTCAGGGATACAGCCCTGGCCTTGGAGAAGCAGTGCCGTAATTTATGCTGACTGACGGGGCAGGATATGTCTCATGTTTCAATGCCTGAGACAGCATACCTTTTGCAGAGACACTGTAGCTTTTTACATGGAGACAACTTGGGAGAGTGTGATAAAGAAGAGAGGCTGTGCTGCCGAGAAGGCGAAACAACGAGCCGCTAACTGTGGGGAGGAGAGAGCATAGCAGATGCTGATATCTTACCCTGGTCATTGGTCCTACAGGTATTGGCCAAAACTGCAAGGGGTGCTCTTGAACATGGCCTGCTGTTCGACCTCTCTCACTTGCCAACGAAATGAGGTTTACCCTGTGGTGATTCAGATTGACTTAGATTTATGTTTTTTAAACAAATCGGACTAGCATATGTTACTTGTGAGTTTATGCTCAGTTTTTGTTTGGTTGAGGTTTTTGTTGTTTGGTTTGTATTATTTTGTTTTCTTTAATAAGAAAGAAATCAGTCTGAAGCATGACTAGACTGGCTCGCAAGTGGTTACATTCAGCTGTAATCTGCCTGGTGAGTTGTAGGAGGAGAATTGCACTAGTTTGAACTGGATTTAGTAGCAAGGATATTTTAATTTGGGGCAGCAGAGAGAAAATTGTATAACACTGTTGTGCTGTCCTGAGCAGGAGAAGCAGCCAGTGAATTGCATGATTTTTTCCGTCTTTGTAATCAGTGTGTTATGCAGAGAGCAATGCCGTGGGATTCAGCGTTTTATCTGCTGGCTTTCCCCTGGCAGCCTCTGAAGAAGTTCATTATAAGTGTTTATCACATGATCCACTTAATCAAACCAGTGGAACTCGGAGAATAAGTCCTTCTAACAAGACCCTTCAGAGCTGCCTTAGAAGCTACTTAACTGATATACTCTTCCTTGGTGAGTGTACAATGAGTTTCCTTGTATCCCGGTCTATGATACAGGAAGTTCATTATCCCCAGTACAAATTCAGACGTAAAGAAAGGAAGCGGGGCTTACAAAGAAGCGACAGATAATTTGCAAAGGGTTTTAGTTAGCCACTCAAATCCCAGATAGAGTCAGACTGTGAGCTCTTGGTAAGAATTGCCTTCTGGTTTTCAGCGTTAGGCACAGAGCAGCTATCTACGTCGCTGGCTCTAATGTTGTAAAATACAGACGACACATGAGAAATTATTTGCTTCTTTTGATTAGAGGTTAGCTAATGGAAGCATGTGAGCAACAAGAGAAATCAGAACTGAAACCATGCTTTTAGGTGGGCGATAGCACATATACTGCATAATAGTAGCAGAGCCGATATCTGGGCTGATGCAAAGTGCCTTGAATGCCTGCGAAATCCCAGTGTGTGCTAGGGTGTGAGATACTGGACTTGTCTGACAAGCTAGGAGCTCGCAGACATGCTGTTTGCAACTTGTGTTTGTACACTGTACGTCTGGTAGGATAAAATGCGTTTCCCGGTTATGTACCTAGGAACTGTTCTGGTCGTAGGGAGCAGGTAGGTCAAGGGCTGCTCTGCCTCCTTGAAGGCATTCATTTTACTGAGCTCTGTCACAAGCAATGTGACACCAGATTTTCTGGCACTCACTGGATTTTCTTACTGATGCTATTTCACAGACAGTATCTCGTAAAGGCTTGCCTTCTTGCTATCCGCTGAAGACCAGTTTGGGTACCACCACAATGTAGGCTTGGACCAACCTTAATGTAGAAATGTCCTGGGTAATTTTCCTGGCCACCACCTGTCTCCATACGATAGCGCTGCTCGGCTGCACCCTCTTCTTTCACGTCCCAAAGCTCGTGTGCAGGCAGTACAGGGTCACACAGACTGAATGTTGATTTTGTGTAGGGATGCACAGGCTGAGCCTGACTGTGGGTCTCCAGATGAACCTTTTTTTTGTACTGGAAACTGCCATTGGGAGAAGGAGTGTCAGGCAGTTCAAGACAAGCTACTCTGTAAGACATCAAAAGCAGGGAAGTGTGCAGGACTGAGAAATATGGGCAACGGGAACAAAAAACCCCAAGCTGGTTCGGTGGGGATAATGCTTTTTCCCTAGCATAGCTCCTGTGAAGCAGGTCACAAAATTCATGCCATTATCCGGGCACCACTTTGAGGGAACAGTGAAACCTGTCTCTCCAGTGCCGAAGTCCATCCAGCCCAGAGCTTTAAAATTCAACTTGGTAATTACTCCTGGGAGTAATTAACTCCAGCCTGTAGTGAGCAAGGAGTCTGGACTGCATCAATCAACAGATCTGAGGGTTTGAGATGTGCAGTTTTCATTTATTGTGTTAGAGGAAACCTCTTTGTTTTCCATGTACTTTGTACCTGGCTGTCTTGTCTTGATGCAGCCGTGGGTCTCTTGACTGCTGATATACCGATATACCAAATTGGCATCTCTATGGCTGCGTCCTCAGGAGGGACTGTGCTGCTTTAGTAGGTTGTTTTCCAACTAATAAGTTAAAACAGGATACAAAAGCCTGGAGGAAAATACTGTTTTGCTGTCTTTTCCCTCTTCATTTAAAAAATAGTAAATGCTGAATATTTTACCCTCTTTTTAAAATAAAGCACGAAGGCAAAAAAGATGAATCTGTGCTAGCTGTTTAGTTTTACTGCTTCATTCAATTTTATTACAGTATAGTTCCCTTCCTCTTTCTCACTTCTTTATCATATTCCCTGTCTGTCTGCTCGGTTTCTGTTATGCCTATTTAAAGAGCCCCCCTTCCCCCTTCCCTCTTTTGGGACAGTCTTACTGCTGGCTTTCTGCTGTTTCAGCTTCTACACAGCCGGTGCTTCAAGAAAAAAGTGTCTCTCTTGTAAGGCTGGGAGGAGAATGGACCCATAAAAATAAGTACTGTTTGTGTGCACATACTACTTTAATCGGTAAGTCTCCAATAACTTTACCTAAAGTGGCCAGTTTGCTATCATCTCAGCTTGTTAGGTAAGGAGACTGGAGCAGAGCGAGTCGATGACTTTCTGCTGTCTGTAGCAAGTAAAGTGGAGAATAAAACTTCTGTTTTCCAAATGATTTTTCAGTGCCTGATCCACTGCCCTGTACATGGGAAAAGCCAGTACTGAGCATCTGGAATCCTTGTTGGCAGGGGTATCTTTAATCTGCTGTAAAGAGAAATGGTCAGTTGTCCATTGCGTGCTGTTAATTTGGCATTCAGGAACCAGGAGTGCCCGTATTGATGCTGAGGCTGGACCGCAGTGTCTCTGCACGACCTGCTTGGAGGGAAGATCTGGGAGGAAGACTATGATGGGTGTTGTGTGCATCTGGCTGCGTGCGTTCACACAGGTGAGTGAGATGCACGCAACGCCCACTGAGAATTGAAGTGATGCTACCAGATACTAACCTGACTGGGTTCAGTCAGTCCCAAGCCAGGCTCAATTCTCTCTCCCAGCCTAGGGATGAAAGACTCTTGAATGCACTCACTGCTCCTGGGCCATTCAACTCAATCTCCAGTAGTGTTACCCGTTTCACACAGAATCACAGAATGTTAGGGATTGGAAGGGACCTCGAAAGATCATCTAGTCCAATCCCCCTGCCGGAGCAGGGATTTGCCTAGACCATATCACACAGGAACGCGTCCAGGCGTTAGAAGTCTTTCTCCCTAAATTGCTTCCTTTGAAGACTGCAGGCTTTTTAAACAGTGGACTGCAGCACCTGCTGCTTGCTGGAAATCCCGAGGCTGGCACATGAGAGCATTGCAGTGCCGAATGTGCCAGTCACAAAGCATCACATTTAGCAGATTTCCACTGGAGATAGCTCATGAAAAACAGAACAGACATGTTGTAAGGACTGTCAGCCCACGTAAAGGAAGGTAGCTTTGAAGAAAGCCTCCAAGATAGTATTTCCAGAATAGAAAAAAAAGTGGAAAATCCAAAGAAAGAAATTCAGCCAGAATGAGCTCACGGCAGGTGGTGCCGGTCATGATTTTTTAAAATCCATTTTAATTAACTATTTTAATCATTGTTTTTTTTGTCCAGTGTCTGCCATTACAGTACCTTTTTCTGTAGCCCTAGAAAACACACACTTTTGTGGTTCTCTGGGGCTTTCCCACAGCATGCATTTCCCTTCCCCTTTAGAAGACTGGTATGATATGAGAGAGGACTTCATCTGCCCAACCTGCAAAGTGCTGTGAAGTCACCTACTCCCTGGCAGGATTTGTGCCACCCCTTTCCCCCTTCTGCAACAGCCGGTCCTGCAGGGATTTACACTCACTGGGTGCATCTGTGTTTTGTCTGAGATTCCCTGGATCCGTCCATTAGCTGCATGGGCTTGGCAGCTGCAGAAGTTGCTGCGAAGCTCCCCTGACCGAAGGGTTGGGTGGGCAAGCAGGCATTTGCCCTCTTCCCCCTCTGGAAACTGGAGAAGTCCCTGATACCTTTCAATGAAGAAAACAAATGTTTAAAAAAAACCCACCTTTGCTTTTGGTGGCATTTCTTCCAGTTTGCATGGATCTGCACAATGGCGTGCAGTGCCCAGAGCCACGATGGAGGATACATGCATTTATATTGGTCTGGTCCCATCTACACCAGCGAGCCCTTGAAACGTAGCCTAGCTGGCAGATCTGGTCAGGCTGGGAAGCTTAGTTTTAGATGTTTTTTTCTTTGTTTACAAGTGATCTTGGCCAAGACGGGGACGCACAGCTGGTGGTCTGTGCTCTGTGATGGGGCTGAGGCAGGTCTCCGAGCCTGTGAAGGCTGGAGTGGGGCTGAGCTCTTCCAGCTTACTCCTAGCTTAATCTGGAGGCAGCTTGGAGAGGCTGCTACTCTGCTGCCTCCTCCTGTGGGCTGGCGTCTCAGGGCCTGGTTTGGCTTTGCCTGCACGGGCAGTAGCATCCAGCGCCCATCTGCAGCCGTGGCTCAGAGCAGGCGTGCGATGGACGCCTCTGCTCGCTCCAGACGCGCTTCTACCGCAGACCAGAGAGCACCCTCACTGTTTTCAATAACTTTTAATACAAGTATTGCACAAATATAGATATTGTTCTTCCTCTGCTAATTATAATAGCATTAGACAAGGTGGGGGAGGTGTGTGTCTGAAGGCCTAATGTCTGAGAGAGGGCTTTGCAAGTGGCTTTTGTGAGATGTTCATCTGCCAGAACGGTTCGTGCTGGCTGCAGGGATCCATGTGAGCAGCTATTGGCACAGCTCAAGCAGAAATGACGCAGTGGAGATTTCTAACGATACTGATGTGCTGCGTGCCAGCCTTGAACTTCAGAAGACCCATGTTGGGGACCGGGGAGAAGGAGCAGCACCAGACCATCGGTACTGCAAACCCGGTATTAAGGGAGTGCTTTCCTGCAGCAATGTCATGATAAAGGGTGGTGGAGGGGGAGACTGTTGAAAGCCACGGCCTTCCAGGCAGGATCTGTTTCCCAAACACATGTTAAACAGCAGTAGACTACCGCAGGTGTGGGCATGGGGGAACCTGTTAAATTAAAGCCAAAGTGTAACAAGAGAGATGTTTGCTTTGGAAGATAACATGCACCTGTTCTGCACGCTGAGGGTGAGGAAACTCTCTGAGATGTTTTCTTTTGTTACCACAGTAGACCTTTTGTACTGTGAGGCCACGTAACTCCCCCTTCTCCACCTCCATTACCTTTTAAGACCAGGTATCTCCCTCAGCTTTACCAGTGCCCCCAATCCAACAACCCAGAAGCAGGATAAATGATGGCAATTGCTCCTTTTCCTCCATCAGTACATCTCATTGTGGAGCTCGCCTGACCACGCTGCCAAAGTTTGCTGCCTGGACTGACGCTGTTATGAAGATGCCCGGGTCTCCAGTGCCTGCAGCCCGGTCGCTGTCTGGAGATGAGGGAAGGGCATGCTTCTAGCAAGGTGCCCTTTCGTGGGGCTGCTCTAATGAGCCAGCTTTGTTATCTGCCTTGATGCTGGTCCCAGAGAGGCTGCAGGGATGTCTACTGCTTTATTTTCTTAAATGGCACCAAATGATGGCAGTTATGAGCCTACCAAGAGAAAATGAGCTCTTAGGGCAGCATTTAATGTCTTGTGTGCAAGGCTTTATTGGATTAACTTCGTACTGGAACTGCCATACACTTACCTTGCTGGAGGGGCCAATCTAGCTTAACTGTGGGATAAAAATTTTACAACCATATTTTTGTCACACAGATGACGCATTAAAAAAAATCTTTACATGGATTAATGTCATCTGAGTTTTGGCAAGCTTGCAAAGCAGGCTCTTTCTCAATGATCTCTGTCTCTATCTTAATGCTGCTCTCATCCCAGTGTTAAGCATGGAACTCTCTTGTTTTGCTTATTTTCCACGTTAGGGACAGTGTGTTTCCTCTCCCACAAACCCCTTGCAAATGTACAGGAACTGTGAGACAAACCCCCAGCACTATTGTCACTGTTCAAGTGATGCCTTTTGCCTCTCTGGATACCTGCCAGCCTGTGGGAGTGAGACTCGCATACTTTCAGCTGTTTCCCCATTATTTACACGTAAAGTTAATAACTGACTCAAGAGTTCATTTACAAATATATTTTTAGGGCTGTTCTTGGTAAATTTTTCTCCTCTCGGCCACAAAGCTCTTGTTTTCTGTAATTTCCTTCCTATATTTTCCCTTAACCCTAATCCATTTTAACATTAACGTGTTAGTTTTGAAACAGCCAGTGTATTCTCAGCTGCTTCTTCTCCATTACCTGCTGATTATTTTCTTTTTTCACTGTTCTCTAGCCCTACTTTTGTTGTTTGCAAAAAAAGTCTTTTCTCTTCCCTCTCCCTCTTCACAGCTCCCACCATCTGTCTCTCTACAAATACAAAGCTTTAGGGGAAATGATTCACTAGGCTGCTAGCTCATTACTCACACTTTCCCCATCATGGTTTCTGTCCTTGTAGGATGCTCTAACTAATGTAAAGATCAATGAATCCTGGAAATTGTTATTCAATTAAAAAAAAAATAATGCCCCAGCAGTTAAATAGATTGGGCTCTTTGTACTTCCTAAACACCAGTGCTTAGTTTTTCTTCCTCGCTCTGCTATCGTTGTTTTTTCAGAAAAGGATCATTGAAACAGAAGAATAGAAATGATCACTGGACCATTTAATGCAACCTTGTGTATCACGTGATGCAGGAGTTAGTTAATGAAATTCCCTGGCCCAAACCAAGGAAATCTGTGGTAAATCTAGAGCACATATTTTAGGATGACAGCCAAAATGAAAGGAATTTACTACCCAGCCTCGCTAATCATTTTGAATGCTTAACTGCGCTCCCTAATATGCTGCTTTGCAAGCAGCAAAACTGACACAGCCTCATTCCCTACAGATTTCTCTCTCCAGCCTTTCCTGGGCTGCACACCCTGAAAGCCCTCCCAGCCCCCTCCCAGCTCCGTCCAGGGGCAGGGTGGCCAGCTGTGACTCCTGTGGGTGCTGGCTGGCCAGCTGCCTGCCTCTGGGAAGAGACCTCCGCGGGCCTGAACCCCCGCTGCCTCTCCGTGCGCAGCAGGCAGGTTTGGGGATAGCTTTTTGCTCAGGTAATTATTTCCATGAAACTCGTAGGCACTTAATATCTTTGAGCTTCTCCCTATTAAATGTGGTAGAAATTGGCTAAGGAGCTCAGAAGCCATTTGAGACAGACTAGTTCACAATGTTAAAACACTTCAGATAAAATACCAGAGGCAGCCATATTGAGTTGGCAGGTATGCCGTAGCACTTTAGGAGACTTGCTGAACCTGGAGGCTGAGCTCAGTACTGTAGGGCACTCCAAGTGACCCTAAATGCCAATGGTTAGGTACCCACATCCCACTGCTTTTGTCTTCACTTTGTTGACCTTTTAAGAAGGATTTCTGTCATGATTTTAGGCTTATCACCATATACTAGAAGGTTATTTTCTAAACTGGAAGCTTAGTTTTCCATTTTATTGCATGGAGAATGGACCTCCCCTCCCCACACACGAGTAGGTAACAAGAAATACCACTACCTAACACAATTTTATTGTGCCTTGTCAGGAAGCTGCTGGCATGGCAAGTATTAGCCTGTTTCAGTTGTTGAGCTTCCCTTTAGAAATCGGAGTTGTAAGAAGCACAGCAAATACCACAATCAAAATTATAAGGGTTGACAACACTGGATACACCCTTCTCCCAGTTCTCTTAAATGGCTGCAACTCTTTATGCAAAAGCCTGCTAAAGGAAAATCTGAGTATATCTGTCATGTGGTTCTTCAATTGTTTCTCATGAGCACCACAAAGCACATCCTGTATCAACACACCACACTGGCACCACCTTCATGGAAAACTAATTAAGTCAAGTCATTTGGGTAATGTAACAGGAGTATCAACTTCTGGGCTAATTTACTTTTTGGACTACCAAACACATGTACTTTTTTATAAAGCTGTGTTTGGGTCATTCTATAACAAATAATAAAGCTGAGGAGGATCTTGGAAAGAGCCTGCACTGAGCAGGCATGAAGTGCTCTGTGTCAGAGCAGGACATTCTTCTACGTCTACTGTAAAGAGTAAGGGCTGCAGAACTTTAAGCCAACAGGGTCCCTTGTTACCCCAGTAAGGTTAAGGCAGTTTTAAAAAAAGAACCCTCACCAAAGTCCTGTTTACGTGCTCTGTAAAAAATAAGTTTGAATTTTAGCAGATGTGATGTTGTTGAGCCTCCCTGGTTGCCAACACCCCATGGCTCTCCAGCATCTTTGATTATTTTATTGTTCCATACTGCATACAAGTTGTGGGAGTCAATGTTATTTCTCTTAACAATCGCTGGCTTTCCAAATGCCAGCCGTCCTTTGACATGCTCTGTTTTAAATAAGGGCTGAAGAGCAGTAATGAAGCTAAAGGCCTGCTGTAAAAAATACTGCAGCGTTCCACGGTACTGACAGCACACATGTAGTCGTGCGTTTAGCTCTCCTTTTGTGAACTATTGATACAACACTCTGAAGGTGTTAGGGGCCGAGCTGCAAGGAAATGGAACTCCAGAGATTTCAGATCTGAGAGTCCTCTAATTGAAGACAGCGTCTTTATGCAAGACAGGCTAAGGAAAACTTGCGTTACCCAACAGTTACCATTCCTCCGTTGTTCCCAGCAATAATAAAAGCTGACGCAATATATAAGGTTGCCTTACAAAAGGCAAATATATTTAATAGTGTATATACAAATCAACTGTTTGTTAATGCTATACAAGGCAGGAATATCTTTAAAGAAACCCTGAGCAAAAAGGAGGATGTAATTTTTATTTTACACTTATTGCGACATTATTTCTGGTATTTGTTCGCTATATTGACTAATAAAGGAATATGTTAAAAACAGATGTTAAAATAAAACTGGGCATTCTTTCCATTTGCGGCTTATTTAAAAAACCTAGAGAAAAGAGTTCTGCCCCATCAGCTTCAGCAATAGATGTTTAACATTGTAGAGAACAAGCCGAGCCTGAGTTACCCAAGACAACCAATTCCTTTAACAGAAAGAGTGTCTTCTGTCATCGAAAAGAGCCATCTGGAAGAGCGTTGGCTCCCTGCCAAGAACAAGCCTTTAACAACTGCTTGTCGTGCACTTTAAGTAATAACGTTCATAACGGCACAACCTGGAGTGTTGGTAAAGGTCCTATTGGAGGAGCAACGTATTCCTCCTCCCTCAGTAACCGCAAAAGGATGTTCTTCTTATTCTTTGGCCAGTTATAAATGTGAGTGTTCTGCAGCCAGGTAGGCACGTGTTCCTGAAAAACAAGGGAAAAAAAGTGAAATCCCATAGATTCTCCGGAATCTGTACCAGAACCTTTTGCAGATTCCATCAGGGCCTGCCAAGCAAGATTTCATTTTGTCTGTTCTAGGCACTTCCCATAACAACAAGAAATTTTAATTTGGCTTCAGAATTGTATTTGGGTTCCTAAATAAATGAACTCGGTGTGATCTCACAGCTTGCCTGTCTCTCTTTCTTTTCTGCCATCATGTTGTCTAATTTCACCACGTTTCAAAGGGTTTCTGATCTCAGTGACAGGCATCTACAGGCTTGTGAAAATAAACATTGAGAAGAGACAGGAGACATTTCAGTGCCCCTACCAGGAAAAGGCTGCCACCTTAGTAGCTGCTGAAGGATCCACACAACATGTTCAACTTTGAGATGAGAATCAATAGGGAAAGAGCAAGACCACAGGGGAGTGTTTCTCACCCTGGTAGCCTTCTCCTTCCTCCTCTTGCCCCTTCCTTCACCGAGTATGGTGTCCTTTGGCCACCTCCTAAGCAGGGGGATGAGGCCGATGCTGAGCTCGAGGAGAGGCTAATGCATCTCCAGATTAGCAGGGTCAAACCTCCACCGCTCCCCGCAATCTGGGAAAGATGCAGCCTTTAAGAGGGGCTGGCTAATGCCCATTAACATAATAAAGATGGGACCACCATGGTCCTGGACAGTGACAGCAGGCTGATGGAGAGGAGCCTGCTCAGACCTCATGTTCCCATGTCTCCAGAGCCTTGGGAGGTTTCCATATGGACAGCCTGGATGTGTAGGGGTGAGAGGGTTTATTCATACCACTAACTAAAAGAGGGTCAAAGACTGATCCTTCACCAAAACAGCTCATGTCCACTGTGGAGATGGAGATTTCTTTTTGGAGAGGTGGTGTTGGAGACACCAGAACACAGCCAAAGTGAGGCAGCACGTAAGCAACATGAGCAGTCAAGGCATCCAGCACTTGCTCCCTGGGCCTCTTATTTAGCAGGGCAGTATTTTCCCAAGGTGGCCCCTGTTAGGAACAGCACAGTCCCTGTCAAGCCAGTGGAGCTAGCTCCAAGAGGACAGAGCAAAAACCTGCTGGCATGCACCATGGCTCTGGCATTTTGCCAGGGGATGCCCTGGCATGAGCAGCTTGTGTCCTGCCTGCCAGCAAACAACCTAGCTGCCATCCAAATCTTTCATTCCCAAGCCTCATGCTTCTCAAATTGGCTGTCTTTTCCTGGGACTGTACGGCTGTAGGAACCAGGCATAGTCGTTTCCACTGTTTAGGGAGCAATTTGTGTTAATTGGTCCAACCATTTTGTTAGATCTAACGGATGTACATATAAGAAGGAGGTAAGTGACCCAGCTGCCTACAGACCCATTAGTCCAACCTCACGTAGGCTTCTGAACAAGCGGCTTTGTGAGTGGCAGAGGTATCTATCAAGCTTGGCTTTCTGCTTTCTTCAGTGGCCGAGAAGGCATAGGCTTTGGTGAATGGTGTCCGCAGGATGGAGGTTTTAAAATGTTGCTTTTCCAGGTGGACACCCCACTGCCCAACAAGGGTAAGATCCCACAGCATTCGCTGTGGTAGGAGCACAAATAAGATTTCTTGCCTCCATCTGCATGTCTGTTTTTGCATAGGAATGGATTTTAATCTTTGTGAACTTCACTTCTTTGACAAAGCTGTTTGAAATTGGCCAAAAGATTCAAATGTTACTGGGAGAAAGAAAGATAACTATGTTTGCATGCACATGCACACCCTTATTACCTTGAATTTGTTTCTTTACTAAATCTTGTTAAGAGCCGTAGAAGGATATGTGATAAAATAGAGCATGGGTTTACCAGATGAGCCCTCTCTCTGTCTTTGATAAGAGACTACATTTTTTGGAGGAGGGAAATGCAGTAGACCTAGTCGGTCTGGACTTCAGCAAAGCATTTGATATAGGTCCGCATGGGAAATCATTAGTTAAGCTTGAAAAGATGGAAATTAGGGTGAGAAATGTGTAGTAGACAAGAAACCAGCAAGTGGGGATATAATGAGAGAGGCACTATACATCCAGAGACAGGCTCTGCGCCTTTCTTCCACAACTGCTCCTGCGGCCAATTTCATTTAATATCCTCCATAATGAACTCAGTGCAAAAAGCACCTGCACGCTAATCAACGTACCCCTACACACCTCCCTCAAGTTAAAATTATTGCCAGAGTTGATTAGCGTGCAGGTGCTTTTTGCTGCTATTTTAATCCAGAAGGAGAGCAGAGAAAGCAAGAAGGGGGCTTTTCTGTGCCACCGGCTGTCACTGCAGGTAGGAGTAATTGGGAAATGGTTACCACCCTTTTAATTTTTTTTATTTGGCTGTGTATCTGTAAGCCAAGAGGAAATTCTCTCTACGCCATAGAGTGTTTCATAACTCTGAGGATCAAACTGGTAGGAAGAAGGCAGAGAGCATTCGTGCAGAGGGCAGGGCCGTGCGTTCAGGGCCATGTCAGCAGAGCATGGTTTGAGCTCTCCTGGCTGCCCTGGTACCAACCCTGCTCACCTCACCCCTCCAGCTGCCTCTGCTCTGCCAGAGGGAGCCTCCAGCATGGGGCAATCACGGCTTAATGCTTTGGTCATCGGGTGACCAGATCAGGAGGACACATTTCTGCGGACTGGCTTGATGCAAACCTTGAACCAGCAAGACCCAGGTTTCCTTTAGCGGTGTATGGTGGGAAGCTGGAAATGCCAGTTCCACCTTAACTGCGTGTTGTGCTTTTTCCCCTCGTTATTTAATTTCCTGATGAACACTCTTTGCATCACACACATCCTTTCCTGTTGGAGGTCGACTAACTTTCCCATACCAGCAGTGCTTTACGATGTGCTTTGTATGAGATTAAGCCATCTAATAGCCACATCCCCAAATGAAACCATCCAAACCTTGCTCCCCTGCTCTTTTCCACTGCCAGCTATAGCAGTACTTGAACATGTAAAGGACAATATAAAAAAGACAAAATGAAAGTCATTTGCCTACCAACGTCATCCAATTGTACATATACGTGGCATTTTTCAGGTACCTCACCTCCTCTGACTGCCCACAGACTTCATGACTGCGACTTGTTCAGGCTCTGGCAATCTCCTTCCACCCATGACATCCTCAGTTATATTATCATTAACCAGTTAGATGAAGGTAGATGATGTACCAAAGAAATGTGTGAAGAAAGAGAGCAAAGCTTAACGGCGGTAGAAAATGCCGATCTGCATAAATTAGATGAGAAAGGCACCTCTCAAAGAACTGAAGGGGAATGTGGACTACAGAGGATGGGCAGGAAGGCTGCCTGGAGCCTGATGCTTTGAGAAGAGCAGCTGAATAAACCAACCTTGGAAATTCCTTATAGATCACTGTCTGAGAGAGCCACTGCGATACACTAAATAGTCTTTTGATTCAGCCAAAATTAACCTAAGTTTATTGTTCTTGTGTCTGCCTCAAGGCCCAAAGGCAGCTTTAGTGCCTGCTGGGCCACTTCTCTCTTCAACCCTTGAGGTGCCAAGTGGCTGCAGGCTTTGTGGTCCGGTTGCGTGGCAGGCACTCAAGGAGCCCCCAAAGTTAGGAGCAGTCCCGCCCTTTCCGCCCAGATCAAGCAGCAAAGACTGGCTGAAAATGCTGACGGATTCACTGCCTTTGGTCTGCCCCAGTCCCACCAGTGCTGTCTCCCAGCTTTTCACATTTAAGGCAAGTACCAGACCGAGATCATTCAGGAAGGGAGCTGACTGGTGTGAAATACCAGTTCATTCCAAAGGACCTCACATATTTTACAAACCCAGGGACATGTTTTCAAATTTCTGACCTTATATTAAGTCAGTGCCTAAATAAAGAACTTGATCACACTCAAATCCACAAGTGCTGTGGGTCTTCACGGCCCTACAATTATTGGTAACATTGTTTAAGTCTTGACTTATGTTCCAAAATTTGGGCACCCAAATAAATATAAAGAATCTTTTCATACTTTTTCAAAATGCATCTGTACCGAACGGTAACATGACAGCTACCCAACAGTGCACACAGCATTTAGCGACGAAAAGCAAACATAAATCCAATATATCCTTTCTAAGTGTGGGGAAGAATGCAATTTCTCAACTATAACTGAAGCCGTTTAACTTTTCTGGCCTTGTAAAAATCCAAGAGATTCTCTCAGAGTGAGGAAGAAGGGTACGGGAATCTGTTGCACTACTTATTTCTTATTCTCAAATGAATCTTCAAAACCAATAAGGAGCGCAGATGAAATTGCAAGTCCTAAAAAACCTTATAGTTTGCCTTTGATGGGCCTATCAAAGTTCAAGCAACGGCCTAGTACGTTATTATTTATTATCCTCTTTATTTTTATATTCTCAACCCGCCCTTTTCCAGATCCTCACTTCAGATCAGTCATAAATCACTCTCATCTCACTCATCGGCATTACATCTGGATAAAATTAAAAAAGGGTTAAAATAAAAAGCATGCTTGCTGGATAGATTGTCTCTCTCCATTTAAATTCTTTCAATGCTCAAGACAATTTAAGTTTCAGTTATACATTCATTATCAGAAATACATTTGTGCACTGATATGTATTGTGGATGAAATGTTTTTTATTTGTATGTACATAAAAGTATAAACTTTTCATGTAATATGTAGCTTTGGAATATTACTAGTGGGATATTAAGAACCAAGAAATTGAGGGTTTGGGTTTTAAGATTTCATCTGGTGCATTTTGATCAAAATAATATGTGCTTAATCATGCAACAAGTATATATGCATGTATGTATGTTACCTTTTTGGCATTTGGAAAAAGCACAGGGATGAATCTGAAGTTCATGCTTCCTTGTTGTATAAACTCGATCTGCATCTAGAATAGAACAAATGGACAGATTTATTGTAACGACATGTTAATTTTTCTTCACATGCAAATGAATCCTATGTGTAAAAACATTTGTTGCTTAAAATGCTCTTCGGTTAAGTGATTTGATCTATTGCTGGTGGACTCATTATCGTTTTGTTTGGCCACTTAATCTGATTCTTCATTACTACAGAAAGGATACAGGAAAGATCTGTCAATGTTTGTTGAACATTTGGTTCCATAGTGAGAAATAACTTTGCGTTTAGCTGCAATCCCATGAAATCCATCTAGAACCAACAAAGTTTGACTTGACTAAGGCCCCTGTTCAGTCTCCAACAGGGTGAAAGATTTCAGCTGGAGGCCAGCTCCATGTCCAAGCTAGGACCCAGCCTGTTCCCCCTGTCCCAGCTCCATGTCTGAACTGGGACCCAGCCTGTCCCCTGCGTCCCTGGACGCAAGCATCCGGGGGTGGTAAGGACAGCAAAGCACTGCTGAGAGCTCATCTGTTGGTGACAGCTTCTGAGAAGTTTGACTGCAGGATCAAACTGGGGAATCAGATGGGTTATAGGGTGAGAAAGGCAGCAAACTGTGAACTGAGGGAGAAAGGATGAGTTTCACAGCTCTGTGAGCCCTTCTGAGCTAAATGTCCTGTGACAGGCTGTAGAGATGGGCGTCTGTGATCCCCGCTGGTCCCTTGCCACCTGCCCCCCAGGAGCCCCCCTTTGCAGCTCTGGCCTTCTCTTTGCAATTCCACCTTTCAGCCAGTTTATTGCTGCCTGAAAAAAAGACTTTGTTTACAGGATGGCCGAAGCAATAGGGGCTGGTTTACAGGGAGGAAGGTCAGGCAGTGTTAGATAAGACTGTGCTGAGGGGTATACGACAGGGCAACAAGGGCTCGAGAAGGTGAGGGAGGGAAAAAAACATAGAACAATAAAGAATATGGAGGAATAAGATGAGCACGTTTAATAGGATTTTTCTTCCTTGAACCTCTTAGCAGATGTTAATGAGCATACGGAGCTGATGAGAGGGAGGATTAATGAATTCCAAAGGGGGGTGTTTAACTATGGGGATTAGGGAAAACAAAGCAAAGAACCTGCCATTTGGAGACAGATTTGTCTTTTGAGAAGAAGAGACAGAGTCTTTGTAAAACAGCAAATGCACATCCTTGCTTACCATCCTGTGGATGTATTTAGTATGTAAGCCATGTTCATCTCTGTCCAGCTGGGATTCAGCCCCTTCCACATCCTGTTTGTATTTTGGACTGATTGCTATGATTATCATCACCGTCTTCTGTTAGGGAGAAAAGCACTTTTATGACATTGGGAAACGCAGCATGTTTGGTAGAGGCAGATCGGAAATCTGCCAGTTTGTATTTTAAGTGATCTTTATGTTCTTGGCAAACGCCAGAGGATCTCATTCATCCTGGCAGGAAATACAAGAGATACGAGTACACTCGTTCTCCTCGTTATTTCTCGAGATCTCATAATATAGAAAATCTAAATGTCAAGAGATATGTTAGCAGCTACCAGTTTACAGTTGGAATCCCTGTAATAAAACGCTACTTTTTATCAGTGTAGAGTGTCTATGTACATACACAGAAAAGTTTTATCTTCAAATTCAGACCTAAATGTTTTCCAACAGCTTATGTGAAAGTGCATCTATTTAACCATCTATGGCTTTTTATACATAAAGCCACTGAAGGCAGTTGTCTATGGAAGCTGCATCTAGGGCTCTCAGCAACAGAAACGACAACTTCTCTTGCTGATGTTAGCAGCAAAGTGTGTAGAGGGTGGCTGTTCAGGGAGGTGGGCAGGTTTAGGGGGTACCTAGCAGCTCTGTCCCACCTTGCTGCAGTGGGCTGAAGGCAATGCTCCTCACCTTGCTGGGACAGCCCAGAGCCTGCCTGTGACCTGTTTAATCCCTGGTCCCCACTGAGCTCAGGTTTCCACAGAGGGGCCATCCTTCATATCTGGGAAATGTCTCTCCTCCTTAATGGTGGGCCAGTGAAGAGGCTCAGCAGATGAAAGCCTCCTACTTGTGTTTACCTAGTGCCTGTCTTTTATCTCCTCCACATCAGGCTGTGTAAGGCTTCCAAGTCTGTGGTTCATAGTCAGCCTGGCACCTAATTAACTCTTAACTCTTTCCTTCTGTGCAGTATCAAGGGAATTTGCCCTACCACAGGGTCAAATACGGTAAGGAGCCATTATCCCTTACACTGACTTAACGTACTCCAGAATTACTTTTGCTTGTGCCTGACATGCATGTAAGCACTTACAGATGTTGAGGGTTTACAGAGACATGCCTGGCTGCAGACATCCCCCTGCTTGTGTCCAAGGAGTCCCGTCTTCCTCACATGTGTAGAGGTTTTGAAGTTAGAAACTGCCTCTACAGTCAATGGAGGAAAGCAAGAAATTCTGGGGCGGGCAGACAGAGAAGGATCTTCATGTGGAGGCAGGGAATTGCTCTCTGCACATACTGGTCTCTCCTACCATCTGTGTAGGAGTCCCAAAGGAGATCTGCCAGTTTGTATTTTAAGCGATAATGGTGTTCTTGGCAGAAGCAAATTCACCCTGGCTTCTAGTTTCAGTACCTCCATTACACACGGTGAGCCCAAGCCTAATTTGTCCTGACGAAAGCCCCAAGATGCATGGCTGCATTGCCGCAGCAGAGGTTCTGCATGCAGTAGTACCATGCCTGCGTGGTAGTGCACTTGTCCTGCTGGACACCTTTAGGAAACCTGTGTAATGCTGTGTCAGATGGTTGAGGTTCTTTGCTCAGGTCAGGAAGAGCCCACCACTTTTTTATCCTGTTCCCAAGTCACAGGGATCTGTGCAGAGTGAGACAGTGGCCCAGTGGCTACCCAGCAAGGCACGAATCAAAAGAAGCCACCTCGTGTTGGCATGTGTCTGGTAACAGAATCACCAGTTTGTTTTCAGCTATGCAGGTATAATGGGACCACTTGGCTTGATCATAAAGGACATGTGCACTCACTGCTCCTGTGAACTTCAGAAGAAGTTGCTGCTGCAGGGGACAGCACTGGCACCAGTATGAATCTCTATTTTACTGCTTAGATATATACAAAGTGATGAGAGCAAATCTATCATTCGACTAACAGAATACCAATTTCCATTTTACATATAGGATGGTTTATCCAGAAGAACCCTTCAGTGTTTTGGGTAGCAGCATAAAAGCTACAGGTGAGAAGCAGGATGAACAGTAGCCACTACTATGCAACCTAGGATGAAATACAGCTATCATTTTAACCAAGCACAGCTAAACCCCACTATTTAAAAATGAGATGGAGGAAAAACTTGTCCAATGGCAGCTTCAGGCTGAATGTAACAGCCAGCATTGGAATTTGACAGGAATGCCAGGATTAGCTCTTCATTTATTAAAGAGCGAGCTTTGGGACCATAAGATGCAGAAGTGAGTGAGATTTGCATAGGCTCTTGCTGCAAGGCCTTTGCAATTTCTGTAGGGGCAGGGAAGATGATAGCAGCGTCTTGCATTTTGATTCTGCTTGTACTGCTATTAGAATAATTCAACCATTTTCCTCAGGTCACCTCTGCCGTGAACAAGGTTAAATTGCTTTTACATACATCACCTAGGTAGCGCTCCATCCACTTAATGATGTCAATACCTCGTACTGTGTCCTCAAATATATCAATCTGCAAGAGAATGAAAGTTAGTGGTGAGCATCCTTTTGCCTGTCCTCCCCATTTGGTGGCACTGAAAAGGCGCCTGCTCTTTCCCCTGGTTTCTAACATGCATGCCTCATTCCCTCAGGAAAGAAACATCACACACACGCACATATGTGCATGCACAACTTCTCCCCTTGCCCTGCGGTCCAGAGTCAAGCTGGATGGGCACCCCAGGCAGGTGCAGGGGGGCTGCTGCAGGCACATCTCTAGGCTCCCACTCAGCCAGCCATTCGACTGGCCACCCTGCCCTGCCAGCTCCCAACTCCCAGGCATTTTTGCTCATCAGAACATGAAACAACCACTGACAGTGAATGTTAGATATTCAACATTTGAAAACTGGCTTTTTTTTGCCTCTCTAAATACCTCAAGAAGGTGGATGGCTGCCCACCTTCTCTATCTGTATAGCTGCAAATGTCCACTATTTTCTGGCTGCAAGGGTATATACTGAGTGTCAAGTTTTAGGTTCACATTGAACTAAATTTTCAGAGTGTGTGGTGGTAAGTCAGACAGGTCACTGATACTGGATGCAGTAAGCCAAACTTCAGCAACAGCAGAGAGGTGGAGGACTTTATAGGACTGAATATGACCAACACTGATCACTTCCCTGCATGCTCAGTAAACCTAGAAACTGGCAATTAGTGACTGTGACCAGTGGAGTAAGTATCAACTTCTCCAAGTTTTTTACAGAAGAGTCATGTTCTGCTCTCAACTCTTTCTTTTTCCCTTTTTGAAAGTAGAGAACATATTTGTTTCCCTGCTTTGGGGCCATTTTGCTGTATATATTATTCTGCAGCATGCTCCAAGAATTGCCTGTCCAGCAAAGGTGCGAGTAATGAGCCTTCTACTCTGTATCTCTATGGTGCCCAGAGCTTTCTTATGAATTGGTCATAGTACAGAACTGCTGGAGAGAAGTATAATTGCAGTCTCTGGAAAAAATCTTTGATTCATGAAAATAAATAAGCATGTGCAAAGCCCCCCACAGAGTCTCATTCAGTTTAATGATAGCCACTTGCTTAAATGCTTTCCTGAATTGAAGCCAAAGAGTGAAGGTTGAGGGTTCAGATAGCATATGCACTTGAAATAAGAAAACATGAATCAAGATTTTGATGAACACTGAATCCTAGAGCCTCCCTTAGAGAGGGCCGTTATGATGAAGAAAAATCAGAAGAAGTTAAGTGAAAATCTGGATGGTTTATGGGATTAGACAGTAGGACACAGACCTTTTCAAGCCAGTGATTTTAGAATCCCTTTTAAAAGTATAACAAAGCAAATGAAACCATGAGATGGGCTGTTTCATTAAGCTGTGTGAAATACATTGATTTTAGATAATTTTTTTTAGCAGAAAGGTATTCACATCTGAAGAACCAATGATGTAATAGCATTGCAGAAAAAAGCTGGGATAGGATGAACATGAAAATTGACCTTTTTGAATATTGATATTACAGATCAAATATGAGACAATGTTAAGGGAATAGCTCACAAAACCTCATACTATTGCCCATCTGGTGTCACTAAAGGAAATTTTCTGGGGTCATTATTAAAACACATTTCAAAGCATAAAATTGAGTTAAAATACGAGCAAATGAAAAGACAAATAATTTAAGTGACAACTTTTAAAGCCAAGGCTAGTTCATTCTATTTGTATTTTCTTTAACCTACAAAACGCGATGATAAACAGGAAAACATTTGAATGGACAGTGTATCGCCTCTGCTTTTTTAAAAAAAGTCTCTTTTCTTCCCTGGTTGAAAGTCATTTTCTCCGGAAGGAATACTTACAGCAGTTTGAAATCCATTTACGAGCAGGAAGTTCACAAATTTCATAACCTCCACTGCTGTGTCCACCGAATAGGTTATAAAGACCTTGCCTAGGAGAGAGAGTCCGTATGAATACACGATGCACTAAAATACACCATTCGGAGGGTGAGACTTTCATAGCCCTCCTTTTCCACCGCGCTGTGGGTTCTGCCCACCTACGTCTCTTTGGATTATTTACAAAAGAGATGCAGGATAGCGCAGTGGCTTGGTGTTGAACTCAGTCCCCCATCCAGAAACCTCTGTCTGGATTTAAGCTCCTACTGCCTCACCACTGGCAAGCGCCCCTGTGGAAGCTGGAGAGGGTAACATCACTCTGCTGCTAGCCCTTCCCTGCTGCCAGAGCTACTTTTTCCCCAGCCCTTTGGCATACATGAGGTTGGGCCCTCACCCAGAGCTTGCGCCACCTGCACTGGCTGCAACCAGCACAGCTTTCCCCCAGACCTCATTGATCTGACTGAGAGCCGGAGGAGCCCTTACGCGTGCCATGCTGCCTCACCTTATAGCAGCATCAACCCCTTGGTGTGGGCAGGATGGATGGCTGATGACAGCAATGTCTTCAGCTGCCCTTGCCATCATGGAAGGAGTTTTCTTACTAATTAAAGAGTCATGGATTTGCAGGTGAGGGTAAACCAGCTGGCTAATCTAATCCAGCTGTGCGTGTATCACAAATGACACAATTTTATCCAGTAATTCCTGTATCTAGGACATACTACCTGATAAAGCAGGGTTTATCCAAGAGTGGTATCCAGTGTCATACCTCACTCCTACAGGCCAGAGAGATGCAACTCTGGATTTGAAAGGTGATGTGCAAAATGAAGAATAAAAGAAAAATCAAAACCTCAGGAGAGATGTGGAAGGTTCTTAGCAATGGTGTATCTATCTCACCTGCTAGCCAGCATGGCATTAAGGAGGAAGCCAGTTTTCTGAAACATGACTGTCCGATAAGAGTTGAAGGGTGAAAGCATTTCAGGGGCTGGTGGCAGGGGAAGCACCTCAGCCAGCGCTTGTGCCACCCTCAGCCCTCACCATGGGCTCCTGGCCCAAAGTCCTCTCCGCTCACCAGCTCAGGGAGAAACTGAGGTCGAGACTCAACATTTTTTTCTGGTTTGGGACAGGCAGAAACACTTTATCCCTAGGGCTTTGTTTCTTTTTAGTCTTTTACTGTAAGCTTCAGTGCCTCTGCCTCAAAGGGACATCCTGTTTAGCAAGAAGTCATGAAAACAATCTAAACAGTATTTGGTTTTTGTAAACAAAATAACAAGCAATTAATGGCAACTCTGTTTTCAGGATTCAAGGGAATAATTCCATCCCACCAAACACAAATGCTTACACCCTACAGATGTGATGACACTCACTATTTTCTTTTCTTGTTGTCTTCGTGTCTTAATGTCATTCCCCCTGCCTTCTCTCCCCTGGAGCTTTCCCACCTAAAGCTGTCGGGCTGCGCTGTAAAATCTTGCACAGAACAAATTTGCTAACCACTTACGCAACTCCTCCGGCAAATTGCTGGTTCTCAGCGTTCCCTTGGCTGCAGGGTTACTGAGAGGTCTCGGGACAGCAGCTGGAGATGGAAAATTGTCAGAAGGACAACAGCATGCGTCGTCTGGGCCGTATGCCTTGGGGGGAAGCTGACCATTAGGTAGCTGGTTGTATAGGTGGTTTCTACAAAGAAAAGCAAGTAAGGATTTAAAAAATATTCCTTTTCAGGTAAAACTCTTTTTTTTTCTTTTAATAACACACTAAGAACTTTATCTGCATATTAGCTAGGAAAAGTTCTTGTAGAAATGCTTGGCTCGGCATTTCTACTTAGTTATTACAGCATCTTTTGAACTGCTACCTTGGTGACAGTCTACCACAAGAAAGAGTTTATTGAAGAAGCAACTTTAGCCACAGGAAGTAAATGCACCTCACAGCTGAAAGCTGTTCTGTTTGCAATTAGCAGAAGCAAAGGCCGTTTCTGAGCAAGAAATAATGCCACGTCATGGGTGTTGTTATGCACATATGGGAGCAGGTTGGCACTTCGGTAACCTCTTCCCATTATTTAAAGGGTGCTTCATGGCACCTCAGATGCTCTCAGGATGTCCTGCACAGCACAGGAGACACAGCGTAAGGTGGGGATTGGGGAAAACGAGGGTACAAGGGCAATCCACCGACTGCTCTGGAACAGCTTGGAGGGTCTCCAGTTTCGGACAAAACTCAAAGTTTTGCTAAAGGGAGCAAAGTTAATTTCTTGATCAGCAACAGCAGATCCAGTGAGGGTTTCTCATGTCAGGGATCTGTGCTCCAGACCTGCAATAACCTTGCCTAACGTTTTTCTTCACTGTAACAAACAGAGAGAAAGGGATGATTTTAGGAAGTTTAGCAGTTCTTGTCCTACTACACTTTGGCTTCACAGTTTAAGTCAATAGAAGGGGAATCTATAGAGACTTTTACGTGATGTGTGCTTTGCATCTGCTGGGTTGAATCTGTTGGATGAGTGTTAGGTTTCTCTGAGAGCTTTTCCCCACAGAGCAGTGATGTTTAGTCAATCAAGCCCACTCTCCTTTTTTCCTTTGCCTTCCTTAAATGAATGATGACAGGCTGGTCACAGCATGTTTTCTGTTGTCACATTAAGATTTGGTTTATTCATTTCAGTACAGATGTTTTCTGTTACAAAATACTCTATAGGCAAATATTACCAACATATAACTGCCGCTCCTGGAATCAGCAGGCCAACATGAGCCACGCAGCCGCAGGACAGACCCCGCGTATTCTGGATTTCTTTTGGCAGAAGAAAGTACCAAGAAAAGCAACATGGACCTCATCAATGGCCACAAAAAAACTACCCTGTGGCTAATTTACAGATCTTCCCAAAACTTCACCTTATCTAACAATGCACCAAAACTTAGGAGTCTGTTTTTAAATTTAAGTACTGCAAAGGATAACAACTATTCCTCCGTATTTTTACATTTTCATACAAACTCTTCAGCGCAATTATCTCTGCTGCAAGTACTGCCTTATCTTGCTGTCACTTTTCTGTCACAGCCCCTAACTTTTCACAGGCCGGAACAGTGCGGTAGTTCAGTTTCTTGCCCTCTTTTATCCCACCTGTTCTCCCAGTTTTCTGCCAAGACCATGTCATGTAAGTGGACATTTTCAAACACAGATGCCTGTAAGTTTAGCACCCTTAAAAGCATTGTGGCACTTAAACAAAAATGGTCTGATTTCAGACTTCCTCAATACCTGGAGCTTCAATTTGTTTTCAGGTAGCTGACTCTGGAGAAAACCCTGAATGGACAGTATTTCCCATCTGTTAGTGACATACTTATAAGGAATGACATATGAGGCCTGATAAGTTAATGTTTGAAAAGCAGTCCAAAAGCTCTGCACGAAAAGTGTGAGACGTGGTGTTTTATTACTACATGAAAAATCATAGAAAATGCTGCAAACTGCACTGTAGAGATATATCAGCAACGGGCAAGATTTTCTCCCTTTTTCTCTGCACTACAGAAGAGATAAGAAGGAAATCACTGGAAGCCAATGATTGAGGCGTCCCAGGCTGGTACAGTGTAAAGCTGAAGACCGCAGTGAGCCTCCAAATTGACCTTTGCTCTCGAGCAGGAGAGCTCTAAGGCTTCAACTGAGATATTTTTTAACCCCTCAGCCCTTTAACCTTCAAGCGTTTATCTTCCTTAATGCGTGCATTTCAGGGTGCACTGTAACAACATATCGGGTATCTGGCTTTGAAGTTCTCTGGGGTAAGGTCAGGCCCCGGCTGAGTGTAACATAGCAAATAAAGAAAACTACCCAGCATCTCGCATGTACCCCTGCAGCCTGGCCATGCTAACATTACAAGGCTTCAGAATTGTTGGCTGAAAGCCCACAAAATCAGATCAGAGGAGCTTCCACCACGCACAACCCACCCCCTTGAGGCATACTTACGGGAATCGAGGAGGACCAAGGGAGGAGCATGTTCTCTGGGGTGGTTGGTCTCCGGTGCCCTTGGGAGCACGAAGGTTTGAGTAATTTGGGATGACTTGCTGGGCTGGGCGGATAACTCTCATGCAAGGTCCGGGAACAGGAGGAAGCGGTTGCGACGTATGCGTAAAATGTTGGTAAGGAGCTCTGCCATCTGGGAGGGTGAGAAAAAAAAGGCAGCAACTATCATTTCAGCCACTACTTTTTTGCCTCAGTTTGTGTTTATTCCTTTCCGGGCGCATCCTCCTTCATGTCTGGGGAAACTGAGCAGTTTAGAGGCGTTTGCAGGTCTGGAAGAAGCCAGATTAAGAAACGTTTCACAGTCTGAAGTTTCCTTTTTCTCATTCACATACAACATGGTTCAGATCCCAGCCCTGGGTTGTGCTGTTGGGACAACTGACAGTTAAACATTCTGGTCTGCTTTGTCCCTGCACATACCATGCCTCAGGTTTCTTTGTTGTTTTTTTTTTTTTATTTCTTTTTGGCAATAACTTGCGAAAATGAATCATCCCAACGTTCTCATGAAAGCAGATGCAAAATCCTGGAACAAATCAGTTTGCAACACTAAGGCTAAACAGACTGTGATTATTGTAAATGAAAAGAGAAAAAAATAATCTCTTGGTTTGTTACTTCACTCTGTATGAATTTTCTGCCTAAGTGACCTTTTAAGGCCTTGCTGCTGCTCCTGTTGCCATCCAGGAGGCTGCGGGGGAAGCCCACAGTGGCAATTTTCCTCAAGTAATTCTGAAAAATCTTACTGTTGTTGGCCCTGCACATGAAATGCTGTTTAATAACTAACATACAGCAGAAATGTTGGCATAAACTGAAAGAGAAAGCAGTGTAAGCTGTTTGTTTCCCAAATGGGGAAAACTATTTTTTTTTCCCCAGTCTTTCTGCTTGCAGTTTTCATTAGGCAGCAGCTCTGCGCACTTTCAAGCTGCTGTGCGCAGATCAAAGTCCAGCCCGGCAGGACTTATTAGTGCTGAATGATTATGGTGTTGTGAGCTGGCTCTGAAAGCCGCAGTACTCAAACACTCTTTTTTTTTTCCCTTCCTAGATTTTTTTTTTAAATCCTTTTAGCTATTTTGGGGTCATGCTTTCTTTTTCCTAGCAGCCATGAGGACTAAATTTTTTTTAAAAGGGGAAGGGAAAAAAAGAAAACAAAGCGTTGATGAAATAGTCCAATATCAGGAGCCAAAACTTTAAAAAAAAGAAACCAACCCCACAACTGCGAAGAGATTCCTGATGAAATTGTGAGTCGGCAACATTGTATTTGTTCAGATTGTTTTAAGAGATTTTCCTGCTCCCCCTCTTTAACTATTTGCAACAGGACAGGGTGAAAGAGTCTGTGAAAACAAAATTGAAAGTAAATATGGTCTTCTCATGGGTTCCTCATGACCAGCTCTAGGGAAGGTGGCAGGGCTCTGGGAGATTCAGTTTGGTTTACAGGTTTTTAGACCAACTTCCTCTGGCTCTATCTGATGCTACAGTATTGTAATGGATGCAGCCACAGCGGTTCAGAAGCACAGCATGGCCAAGCATGCGTGCCCCCACACACTAACAGCTCTCCTATATAAATATCTGAAATAATGGTCCCTGGGCACATAGCATTGCTGTGAGGTTTTCTTTGACTTCAGAAGAAGTTTTGCTGTTGTATCTCAAATATCAGGTGTCCAGAGCCAGCTTAGAGCCTATGGGCACAATCCAGGCTACTGCTATACCCTGGGAGAGGTGCGTTGCAACACACAAACTGCAGAGCTTTGTTGTGGGTTGCCACTACCCAACAGTTATCTGAAATGCAAGGAGCTGTCAGGAGGTGATTTACACTGTACCGGGCATGTGAGAAACAGGAGTACAGTTGCTAGCTTCTTGGTCCTGACCAAATCTGCTCCAGCCATCTGAGTTTATTTTATTCTTTTTGCCCTCTGGATATGGTTGAAATGCTAGTGATTTTTCTAAAGAAAGCCTTTCAGAGTTCCTACTTTAAAACAAAATGGCCTCATGCAGTAAATGTCCTACTTCTCACGATGCTCGCATGCGGAGGAGGTAAATGGAGATAAAATAGCGAGGGGTGTTGTGCAACGAGTTTTTTGTCTGCTTAAAGCTGAACTGAAAGGAGAAGGTACAGACAGAAAACCAGAGGATGTTTTGCAAATGTTCAGCTGTAGTCATTGATTAAAGTCCATCTGTAGCCCCTTCCCCATTACAAAGTCCCAAGATCGGAGGTGAAAACCGAGGCTCTGACACTCTCTCATATATCTAATTACAACACATTGATGGAATGACAGGAGTCCTTAAACAGATGTAATATAAATGCTGTAGAGTCAACAGAAGGTTAAAAATAAAAAAAAGGTTATCAGAACAGACCTACAGCTTTTCATTACAAAGCCAGCCCAAAGCGAGTCAGGGTCTCCTGAGTCTAATGTAATATAAATTATATTAGAACAAAGATATTGCTGTTGAATGTTCAAAGCTCACTTCATAACAGATAAAAATCTCAGAGACTGAAAAGGAATACTAATTAATAGCAGGCTGTAAACTGTGTCGTAGTCTCCAAGAGCCAAGACACCCATATTGACGGAGTCACATCAGTGTTCAGTGATACAATCACCAGCAGCTGAGAGGGCTCCATTTTAAGTAATGAGCTTTCATTTCAGCTGACAACAGAAAAAAAATGAGGATGAGGGATGTCACACTCTTTTCACATCATAGAAATAAAACACACGGGTGAGTTTGGTCATAATGCTGGGAGATACTATTTACAGAGATCAAGGGTAACCTCCCGTCCTGATTCTGGCAGGAAATTCTTAACTTTGGGGATCCAAGTGGGAGCAAGGAAACCTAAGAAAACAACAGGAATTAAGTTGGTATAGGAGGCTGCTGAATGACTGATGCAGGGAGGAAGGAAATGACTAGAATATGAAATAACAGCAGGGAGAAGGCTGTGTATGCTCAGCGTGACCAACAACGGCTAGTTTCTAGGCAAAATCATTAGCCTTCATTTGATAAGCAACTGTGAGCTCTTTAACTTTTTATCTGGCTCAGAGGTCCTGCATCAGAGGGTCTGGCTGCGTAACCTGAAAATCTGGAATTATAAAATGGAGTGCAAATAGATGTTTAAAAAGGTTAATAATTGCACGCTGTGCATTGCCATTAAGTACAGTAGGAAAACACCATCTTGGTGAATGATGGCTGTGATACAGCCAGAAAACCTCCCGTGGGGCAAGCAGTGCTACTCACATGGGCCCTGGGCGTGCTGCTCTGCCAGGCAGTGGTGACCAAAGCAGCCATGTGCTTGCAAGGAATCATTGGGATGGGGCAAGTGCTGGCACTTCGGGCATTGCTGTTGCTCAGGTCCAAAAAACTCTCTGGAGATCAGTGGTCCTGGGAGGTCCTGGGGGTTCAGCACAGACACCAGCGGTAAGGGGGGCTCCAGGTGCCTGATGCCCATGATGTCTCGTGACTGGGAGTTGTAACCTGTGTCCACGGTCCCCAGCTCTGCTGGGAGTCTGTTTCCTGAGGGTTGCTGTGACCGTGAACTCCCTTGGCTGCTCTCCTCCAGCGAGTCCTCAGGAACGTTAGACAAGTTCTGCTCTGATTTACTGGAGTTATGTCCCGTGTCAGCTGAAAGCTGCGATCTTGGCTGCATGCCTGGTTTGTCCATAGCTACAAGATGCATCTTGGAGGGAACTACTCCAGCTGTTGATTCACCAGGGGAACAGAATCGTCCATCACCATCAGGATCGTTATATTTTGACCACAAGCTGCTGTCCGACCCCATGGATGGTGCCGACTGATGACGTGCTTGTGATCTGCAGAGGCATGATGGATCAGCCACAGGCTGAGGTGTTCGAGCGACACACAGTCTCTGGGACTCCTCATCCTCCGTATCCTCTCCAGAAGGCTGCAAAGCCTTTTCCAAGACATGTTCGGGAAATGGGGACCATGGCATGGATTCATCTACTTCGACTGGTATGCTTCGACCCACAAAAGTGCCTGAAAAAGTGGGAGAAGGATCACTGTAGATGGACAGCCATACAGACAAATATGTGTCGTCAGCCATCACTCAATGACTGTGAGCTGGAATACTGAAGAGCAATATGTATTCTTTATATTCTTTATATTTTATTTTTTTTTAAAAAGACAGGCAGAAAAGAGCAAGAAAGGTCTGGTTGAATTTTGGCAAGCAAGAAAGTAGAGGGTTAGCTGGAGTGTGGCTAGCACAGAGTTATAGTTTGGACTAACCTGACATGGAGGCCATTTCCAAGTTTTGTAGTCGCACTGGAAATGAGAGTCAGCTGCCTTACTGCAAAGCCAGGATTTTCCAGCAAACTGGAAAACAAGAGAAAGTACTTTTGTGAACACGGTACAGTTTCACACAGCAATAATCCCAAAATAACTATCTCAGAGACTGGAAAAGAAATACCGGTTAGAGTTCTGGAAATCACATTGCACAAAACACATGCTTTTATGGGATTTCTGGAACTTACTGGTCCTGCTGAGACTGGAGTGGGGAAAAGCACATGAACTGTCTCTCAGAGGTAATTTCTGCACCTGACAAAAGAGCAGGCTGCTTAGGTCTGGAGATTTGGCTCAGGCATATTCCAAGGAATACAATCACTTGCAATATTTTACTCCGGACCTTCTAATAATAGCTTCAAACTGATGCCTCGAATCTAAACTTCACTGCACACCTAGCTGAGTAATTTAAAATCCAAAGCTTGTTTCCAAGTGTTGCTGCTTATTTTATCAAACCACTTCATCCATCCTATTATCACGTCTGTCGTTATTTCAAAGTATTGAGAATTAAAGACAATTTAGAGACGTTAGTTACTGTTTGGATCATTTTTTCCCTTCCTTCAGAATTGTCTTGGGCTCCAAACATCAAAATCATCACTCCCTTTTGGGGGTGCTGCCAGTAAATTTGGTCCAGCCAAATGATCCCTGATGATGGATGCCTCTACTTCACCTTCACTCAGAATGACGGAGGCAGTGATGGGTGAATGCTGAGTGGGCTTCAGAAAGTGCAGCCATCATCTTCATCCTCTGGTACAGGGGTGCAGATTAGCTTGCTCCCAGCAAATTTTATCTGTTGCCGTGGAGTATAGAAAAACAAGCCCAGTGCTCATCATTTCCCCAGCCATTTTCCTTGTATCACATTGGAGAAGCTAAAATCCCAAGTAATAGAGTTATCAGAGAAGAATGGACTAAGCACTCAAGCAACGGGAATGACAATGTTTGGCAACAGAATCTGGCTTGAAAGCTTGGTAAAGAAAGTCAAAGTCACAACAAATGTGAAGAGCGTTCCAAGGATTTCGCCCAACTTCAGTTGCAGTAGCTTGAACAGAAAGGTCAAATGAAGAACATATTCAAATGACCACAGTATTAAAAACAGTTGAACAGGATCACAGCGAGGTATAAAGCAGTGTCCCGACCTTCACCCTGCCTCCCACAGCGATTCTATAAAAGCAAATGATATGCCCCATGCTATAGAGCAAGAGTCAGGCTTTACATTCATGTTAATCATATCAAATGACATGTATTCCCCCCTGAAAGTACCTCTTGCATAGAAAATTCTGGGTGTAACATTTGCTGGGAAGTAGGATAAAAACTGTGCTTTGCTGCTGGGCTGCAATGTAAATATTCCTCCTCTGTGTAACTTAAAACCCATCTATGCAGAAGATCTACCATATATTCAGAATACACATCCTATGTTATAATAAGCACTTCCACAGGGAGAGTTATCCTGGGATAATTACGCTGGTAAATTTTCCCATATAGGCAAGTCCTCAGAGCAGCTATTAGTTGCGCTGACACAGCGAACACACTGCTGCTCTGACAGCTGCAGCCCCCTGCGTGAGAGAGCTGGCTCCGGTGCCAAACCAGCTCCTTCCCACACAAGCACCCAGGCTTGAAATCCTGACTGCCAGCTCACCACCATCACACATCTCTCCCTGCGGTTTGCATCCTTTTTCCTCTACACCACGTCACTAACGCCATCCCTGCTTGCTGAGTCATGGTTCTCTGACGGTCATAACCTGTATGATGGGAAAGGGAGAACCTCGAGCTCTTGTAATCAGCACAGGACAGTGACAGGGACCTGTGCTGTGCTGTCCTGTGCGGCAGTGGCAAAACATTATTTAGCTGGGATCTTTGGTCAGATGGCAGTTTAAATAATGACTGCCCTGTAGTGGTGACTCACCAGGACAGTAGAGCGCAAGCTCAGATTTACACCATGCAGGGCGTAAAGTTGCCGAGCGGTCCCCTGCCAGACTTCGAGAAGCACCTGTGAAGCTTAGGTGTCCAGCTCCCTGTAAGGCATCTGCCTTTTGCTCATCTCAACAGCTTTGTAAACCTGACCCTTGGATCATCTGGCCTCGATGTGCCTGCTCAGACATGCTTTGACTTGTGGGTATCTCTGTCCGTTTGCTCGTAGGCTGAATGATGTGCACTCGACCAGCACAAATTGCATTGCAAACTCTTATTTCCCCCACTGAGCATTTCCAGTGAACTGGTTCTCTGTGCAAAATTCTCCCTGGTGTTCATGAAGCTCCAGCTCAGCTTTGGGGTATGGGGTACAGCTCCAACTCTTTAGCCACACATGTTGTCTGAACTTCCCACCCCATTAGATACAATCCTTAGCAAACACCCAAACATGGCTTTTCAGAAACAAATGTGAAATGTCTGATACACTAAGATGGTTCTTTGATTGTCTCTGAAGTAGTCAGATCAAAATACTAGAAAACACTTTGAATTCAGATCGTCTATATTCAACAGCCTTTAGTTTAGCACCGGGACAAGAAGAAGAGATTTCTGTGGAGAAACCAAGAACTCAGTCCAGAGCTCAGTAAAGTAAATGGGAATCTCTCTATTGACTTCAGTAGGTTTTGGATCAAGTGTCAGATGGGATTTAAAAGCTACTAAATTCCTTTGGAGGCTACAACTTCCACAGGTTTTGGCCTTTTTTTTTTCTATTGCTAACATCTGTCTATGTGTGAAATGGATCATGCACAGACTGTGTGAACCTAATGAAAGGCACAACATGGGCAGAAAAAGTTCAGAGTCGTTTTTCTTCAGGTTTGTTGTTTAGTGTATTTACTCTGCTTTTTGGAGGAGTGATATTAAGACTTTATTAAAGTGTATTGCAAATGATCAGCTACCAAACTCTTCAAATGGCTTACTTCAGAATAGTTTAACAATGTCCTTCCTATTATTTTAGCCCTCGGAAAGGATAAATGGGTCTTTATCTCTCAAATCAACTTATTAATATTTAAATTACAGCCTTATTTCCTTCCTGTGTAACATGAACTAAACATTATGAAAATTACTCCAAATATCTGATTAAAAATAATTTGGTCAGACAGAAGAGGGACACAATTCCATCACCTGTGTTTTTACCTACAAAAGCTTCTAGTTTTTTAAAATATGATTTTGCTTAGACCCTGTTGCAGTATAGCTGAGCAGCGAAAGCTGAGCTTTGATACCCACACACAGGCCCTGCTCCCACAGGGCCGAGGGCTTTGGTGTTAAAATAGACACACCATTAAAACGGAGGAAAAGTGACTTCATCCTCCTCCCTCAGTAGCTCTGGTTGGAGGGAGAAGCTGTTACAACAGCAGAGCTCTGTCTGTAGAGATGGCCCTGAGGATAAATTAACCCCAGGACGTGCTGAACACTTTTTGAGCAATGCTGGCAATGGTATGTGGATGGGAATTCCCGAGAGAAATCCCCACGCTGCTGGAAATGTTACAGACGATTTAGAAACATCCTCCTCCAACAGCAGTGCTTCAGGATGTTGTTTCTGCTCTGCTGAAGATTCTCAGCTTTTGGAAAAAGACCCAACACTGAAGCCATTATCCTGGTATTTTATGTTACCTTGTGCAGCAGAGTTTTATTAGGTTTCCTTTGACTTTTCTAGTTAGCTTATCCTGCAAGTATAGTTATGCATAGGACAGAAAAATAACTCGCTTAGGTCTCCCATGTTGAAAAATTAGGTTAAAGGAATGCTTCAGCATATTGAAATAACCTCAGAAACGTGTAGCCTGATCCCTTTTTCTGGCACGGAGACCGCTGGAGAGCGTAGATCATGCCCAATCTCATTTCCAAAGACACTGCAGCTTCAAGTCAGATCCTGATATTGCCAGAAAGCTTTGAGAATTTAATATCCCCCCTGCACCTATGACTAGGCAGGAGATTGCTGATAACCAGCTGGACCCGCTGCATATATTCCTGCTTGTAATAAAGTGGAGAGGCCCTTCCTAAAGGGACAGAGTAGCCAGGCCTGGACTGCTCTCAAAAATGTTGAGGGAACTCCTTAAACCACCCTTTCTCCTTCTCTTCCTTCCTCTGCTCATACACCCAGTTCTGTAACGTGCATTAATTCAGCAAATAACCCACCCAGGTCGGTGCTCAGTGACCCAAGCTCCTGGGAAGAAACCCCATCCCAGCTCCCTTGTGAGGCTTCCCAGACCTGGAAAGGTTCTTCCACTTGTCCTGCCAGGGAGCCAGGAGGGAGGCTGCCCAGCCCTCCTGCTCATGGCTGCTGGCGATGGCCACTCCTGGGAAGCTGCAGGGAGAGCACAAACGAAGGGGAACAAGTTCTTCTGCAGGTCAGTAGAGATGGGCCAGAGCACCCAAGTTTGAAGCAAGGGCCAATCTCCCCTAAAAAACTTTCGACGGAGACAAGGGGCTGGCCAGGGAGAGGAAGGGTGTTTGGCTCGGGCTCATCTGTGCAGTTTTCTTGCAGCTGATCGCAAAATCTGTCAGGTATTTCATCTGTTTCCCAGCATGAAGACTTGTCAGGATGCACTGTCCCAAAACACACACTAACTATCTATCTGCTTTTGATTAGAAAACTTCTGTCTGGAAGAAACAGAAGAGAGACTCTGCAATGCGAGCATAGCTGCGCTCCTTGTCACTTCCAGAGAGGGGAAAAATATCTTTGCTTTTCAATGAAAGTTATATTTGTCTACATTAGTTAGTGTGTGTTTTTAAGTAAATAAAGAAAATATTAGGATGAGAAAGAAACCTCATCTTCCTTGGTGCACAACACACAAGGGAAGGGTTTTTTTTCACCCGTCATGGCATTTCTGAAATGGCATGGGTATAGATTGAGGCAAAGCTGAGATCACAAGGGCTGGGGAGGGACAGGGATTTCTTGATTTCCAAGTAATTCCTGTGTACTTTGGCTGAATCCTCTAAGCTCCCTTGTGCTGCTGATATCCATCTGCAGGACGGGAGTAAGCGGATGCAGAATTTGCTAGCTGCCATGAGGATGTACACGTTGAGATTGCAACAAAAGCTGTTGCCATGGGGTCAGATAACTCTAAGTGTGTAAGTACACTCGCCTTAAGTGCAGCTTTCTCTACAGAAACACTAGACACAACTTTCCTCAAAAAAAACCCAGAGACAAATCCTTTTCCGAAGAGCAAGTGTAAATGTGGGAACGGTTTTGGGTCTATAACCTAAATAAACACAGCCAAGGGAATCCGAGCTCCAGAGTTTCACACTTCACCATGAAGAATTTTGGCTGCTGTCATCACGGATGCTTACCCTCTCCCTTGGGTACCCTCCACGGCGAAGACTAAGGCAATGTGTCATGTTCCTAGCCCAGATTTTAAGCCCTCTGGGGCAGGTAATATTTATGTTTATGATTTCTGGAAAAAGTAGAAAAAGAATATGAAAACAATGTTCCTCTTCCACACTGACTATATGGTTGCTCTTATATATTTTCTGCAGCCATGGTATGAAAGTCTACATATGCCAGAAGAACAGGAGAACATACTTCCAACCCTCCCTGCATGGCATCACGTTCCCTTTTGCAGCACTAATGTTGCTTCACTAGGCAATCCATGGTGCAAAAGCTAGTGTAGACCCGATATTTTTCACCTCTTTAGTGTAAACTTTGATATGCATGTAATAGGAATGCTAAGCAATATGTAGTAAGAAACTAGCAGTGCAACATCCTCAAGCAGGATCCAAACAGGTATCTCACATATAGGCAGCATTCCCTGACAGTCTTCTAATACTTGTGAAATACAAAAATGTCTGCAATGATCTTAGGTATCCTTAAAAATGTGTTTGTTTTCCAGAGATTACTTCCCACCCATTTCTGATGCTGATGAAACTTCCACAGACACTGAATAATCCCCAAACTGGGATATCGCATGGCCACGGGACATATAAAAATCCTGGCACAAAATTTGGGCTAGCTGAGTGGGGTTGGATGGGGGGACCACTCCGAGAGGCCTTCATCTCCCCAGCCTGCTTTCTTATAGCTTTGTGCCTTACATTGGAGCCTCTAGTTCTTAATAAGGGAGAACCTCCGGCATTTCGTGGGGCTGACGTATCCGTCATCCCTAACCACTCTCCCTGCTCCACAGCGCAAGGGCTGCAGGGTGCGTGGGTGCTGGGAGGGCGTGGGGAAGCCTGAGGGACCTGATGCGTCTCCCTCAGCTGGCGTGGGAACAGCCTCGCTCACTTGCTTTCATGAAACGTGCAGAAATATATATGTCTTTCAGATGTGTACCCTCTGCCAAACTTTGAAAGCCACCGCTGGGGTTGGAGGGCACTGACAGACATAAACACCATAATTGCATGTGCCTTGTCTCCTGCCTTAGGAAGACAAAAAGAAAACCTGACCCCATAAAAAAAAATGCAGCATGCCGGTGCTCAGCAAGAGCAAGCCCTACCTCAGAGGCTGACAGCATCGCAGGCAGCAGCACAATCGGCAGACGCTTGCCAGCAACCAGCAGCACTGGCGAGTGCTCGCTGGGGCACCAGCCCTGCCGCCTGCGCCCCTTGCACCCCTGTTTTTGTCATCACCCGCTGTGGAGCTCAGAACCCATCTGGTGGTGGTGAGGCATTGCTGCCTGCCCAAGATGGCACAGACGTGGCCAGGACAGGCCTTGAACCTGCCTGGGGCTTCCAGGAAATGGGAATTTCTGACCTGGTGGTCCCCAGCAGCGGTCAAGGACCAGTAAGCCCAGATCTGCCATTCTCGTTGCCCAGCCAATGCCAGCCCTACAAGACCCGCATCCTGAAACAATCAGTGACTGTGTGAAACGGGAGCAGGTTTTATATGGCTGATTTTATCCTAATTAAAAAGAAATACTCCTGGCTTGCTCCCACTGTTTCCATATCAACGCCATGGAGGATGGTGTAAAAGGGGTCTACGATCCTGTTTTCTTCATGCTTTCCAGCCACCTCTCCCTCACAAGGTCCACAGACCTCTCCTACAAAGCCCCAGGGCAGCACTGTGGCTAGGAGAGAGAAGGAAAGAGGAGAGGAGAGGAGAGGAGAGGAGAGGAGAGGAGAGGAGAGGAGAGGAGAGGAGAGGAGAGGAGAGGAGAGGAGAGGAGAGGAGAGAGGAGAGGAGAGGAGAAGAGAGGGGAGGGGAGGGGAGGGGAGGGGAGAGGAGAGGAGAGGAGAGGAGAGGAGAGGAGAGGAGAGGAGAGGAGAGGAGAGGAGAGGAGAGGAGAGGAGAGGAGAGGAGAGGAGAGGAGAGGAGAGGAGAGGAGAGGGCTGTTGGCCAACAAGCCACCTTGAGCTTGCACAGCCATGCAGAGCAGGAGCGGGACCAGGCCTGGCTGCCAGGCATTGCCAGGCAGCTACGTAAATAGGCAGGACAACATTTCGACACCAGGCGTGTCCGTTTTCAAGTGTTTACCCCAAAACCCTCCCGACTTAAAAAAAAAAAAACAAAAAAACAACAAAACTGTAGTGAAATGGCTGAAACGTGTTGTAACCATCTGTGAAACTCAGGCTATCATTACACCGGGGGGGAGGAAAGGGAGCGAGACAGCAACGTGAGGGGAAAAAACACCCCACCGAGAGCCAGAAGTGGGTCAACAGGTAATGACAAACAGGGGCCCAGAAAGGCACCATCTCTAACACTTCTTACCTTGCGGGTGAGGGAGGCTCACGCTGAGTGACCGAGGAAAGCAAGAGGGCTGGCGTGCCTCCTGCGCGCCCCGTCGCTCTCTTGGCGTGCCTGCGTCTCCTTCCTCAGCCGGCCGGGTGGTTTGTGGGGTTTTTTTTCCCTCTTTTTACGACACCCTCCCTGCCTCTCCCAGGTAAGCGGCAGAACTGGCTCTGCAGCAGGAAGTGGAAGAGGCAGGCACGGCACGGCACGGCACCGCACGGCACGGCACAACGCAGCGGCCGCGGTGGTGGGAGAGCCTCTGCGGGGGAGTGACACTTTGAAGCTTAAAACTCTCTCGCAATGCCTGCGTGCAGCTCGCTGCCTCTCTCGTAGGAAGCCAGGCTGCCTCTGCGTGAGCCCCCGCAGATGAATAACTGCAGGGGAAGCCCGGCGTGATCCCTGACTGGTGTGCCTCGCCGGGCAAGTCATCCTTGGCTTTTCGTCCTCGGTCGCTTACTGTCAGCGCCAAACGTTAAACCAACTGTGATTCAGACTACTGAAGGCAATCACATAATGGGTGTAAGAACTATAGAAAGAACAACAACAAAAAAGGATTTCTAGTCTGTTTTTTTCTTTTAGGTTAGACTTCTAGACACTTCCAAGTTTCTCTCTACACCCTCAAGGAGCAGAAACTCGCTTCTACAAGCTGCAACCCTTACGTATTTGCACAGCTCCTGAAAGCCGAGTAACGCCGGCGCTGATGGCACAGCACGGTGGGGTTCAGATAGCCCCAGTCAGCCACGCGGGCTGCCTTGTCGGCACAGTGCCAGGCTCCACATCAGCGGCCCCCAGTGCACCCGCTGGACGCAGCTGCGCGTCCCAGCCTACACCGCTTTCCTGACCCCCCGCTCTGCACAGCTCCCTGCCAAGAAGCTCTTCCTGATCTTTACCCTACATTTTCTTAGTTTAGCTCTAGGAGGAGTCTGACTTGGCTGCAACTTGCGCACGGCTCTTCATCCTCTGGGCGTCCATGGCCTGCCGCCGCATGCTGACTTAACGCTTGATCGGCCAGCCTGTGTGCGTGGGGACGTCTAAACCACCCCCAAGGCCCTCACTCGGGCAGTGCCTCTGCTTCTCCTTCCCGTGGCACTGGGGGTGGAGGAGGGAGCTGCCTGCTCGGTGTTCTGCCGGAACAGGCCCTCTCTGGGCACCTGCTGCTCCGCCAGCCCCACTTCGTGGTCATGAGGCGAAGCCGTGACCCAAGCACTTATTTCCTCTTGTCAGGGAGTGACTGCCCACATTTCTGGAGGGAAAAGTCAAGTGGCTGGGAGCAGTGCGTGCCCCCAAGCCGAGCACTAAACACGATTGTATCGGTGGCAGTGCAGTGACACCCCACAGCCTGAGCTTACCTTCCTCCTGGAGAAACCCCACGTCAGCCCTGCCATCCCACTGATGGCCCTGACCCTCTCCTTCCCTCCCTCCTTCCCTCCTCCACCAAGGCATGGGCCAGCAGGATGCCAAGCCTCCCTTTTGGGACGTCCCAGAGTTGTCCTTCGCTGCCTCCAGACTGCCCGGGTAGTCCCTGCTCTGCCAGCGGGTCCCAGACAGACCCAGACACGATGGGCGGTCAGTGCTTGTGGCCAGAGAGGCTGCATTACAACCACAACCGTTTGAGTCAGCTCAAGGTTTAATCCCTCTGGTTTGGAACTCAAGTGATGGCTCTGTTGCACAGATGTTTTGTGCTATGAACACCCGACAGCCGGCATTTTCAGCAGGGCTGCGTGAGCCCTGAGTCATGGTAAACCTGGCTCTAGCAGCTTCCCAGTTCACTGGCCTCCCCGCCAGCCTCCCACCTGGGAGCAGTGATGGCCCTGATGCAGCCTGTGCGCCACAGTGGGGAAGGGAGGTGAGGGCTCAAGGCCACACAGGAGCCAAAATCAGGGCATTGGTGAATGTAGGCAGGATCGGAGAAGGGAAGGAGAGCTACTCTGAGGAGTACCTGACCTTCCTGGGGCTTACGTGAAGGACTTGCATAGTGTCTGCAGTGCATCGACCAGCTCCCCAGGGAGTGCAGGCAGCCATGGCTGGGCACGGGGACTTGGTGGGCAGAGTCTCCCACGGGGACATTACATAGTACCCGTACTTGTGGGGTTTGTTTCTAAAGGCCTGTGCTGTGTAGCCATCAAACACCTCTCCCTTCACACAGTGGAGCAGCCACCGGTCATACCCTGGACATTGGGGCTGCAATACCCAGCAAACAACAGTGGCCACCTGCCTCCCCTGTAGACAGCTGCCAGCTGGCCAGAGGAGGGTGATTGTGGCTGTAACCCACTCCAGCCTGCCCCAGCAGAGCTTGGCCGGGGTCCCTGTCTGGTGGGGTGCCCAGGGGCTGGCATGCATTTGAAGCATCCAGGACACGGCTGGACAGAGAAGTCACAAAGCCTCAGGCTGTTCATTTTCACACAGAATCACACACACAACCACAGAATGATTGAGGTTGGAAAGGACCGCTGGAGGTCATCTAGTCCACCCCCCTTGCTCAAGCAGAGACACCTAGAGATGGTTACCCAGGACCATGACCAGCTGGGTTTTGAATATCTCCAAGGATGGAGACTCCACAGCCTCTCTGGGCAACCTGTGCCAGTGCTTGGTCACTCTCACAGTAAAAAAGTGTTTCCTGATGTTCAGAGGGAACCTCCTGTGTTTCAGTGTGTACCCATTCCCTCTGGTCCTGTCACTGGGCACCACTGAAAAGAGCCTGGCTCCGTCCTCTTTGCACCTTCCCTCCAGGTATTTATATACATGGTATGATGCCCCTGCACCTTCTCTTCTCCAGTCTGAGCAGTCCCAGCTCTCTCAGCCTTTCCTCATACATCAGATGCTCCAGCCCTTTCATCATCTCTGTGGCCCTTTGCTGGGCTCTCTCCAGTAGCTCCATATATATTTTACTTGGTCACCTAGAATTGCCCCTGGGAATTAATGCTATCTATCATCTCACTCATCATTCGATCTCCTGGTGTCATTTCCATCCTGACCACTTGCACATATCTTCATTTGAAGTGGTATTTGTGGCCCAAAGAAAGGAGTGCAGAGCAGCCGGGCTCCTAAGGACATGATGTCTGGGGAATACGCTGTGAAATCTGGCCCTTGTGCGAGCACTTTCAGGTCCAGAAATCACACCAATGGACCTAATGGTGTCTGCAGCCAAAGGACCAGTCTGTGTCTCCTTTTTAACTTGCCAAACCCCAGAAACCAGCAGGTACTTGGAGCAGTTCCTCTCTTTTGAAGTTTATGTGCTTTCTTAGCAGCCTGAGAAAGAGAGAGAAAAAAAAAATGCTTGAAAGACAGTCTCTGCTAACTGTGTTAACAGCACTGTCTGCTGAGTGGGTTTCAAAGCAAAGATGAGGTCCAGCCCAAACCTAAGCACCCTCCCACAAAGTTGTAGAAACTGCTATCGATTAACTTGGTTTTGGATTAGGAAACTTAAAGAGAACAGATATCCAAGTTTATTTCAGCATTTCAAAAGCCTCCCCTGTCCCCAAAACTGAGGCCATCCTAATTACTTTCTGAAGGCCTATTTTATATTTCTGAAATCTTCCTACTGACTTCATGAAAGCCGGATAAAACTCTGAACTCTTTAAAGTTAGTATCTCATCTGTACATTATTTACAGGCAGAATGTGATGCGTCATATTGGGCCCGTCATAGAAAGTACAGATTAATATTCCAGTGCAGGATGAATGTTCTCATTGGCAAGGCAACAAACATGGAGCTTTTTTATAAAAAGTGGTTTCTAGTCCTGCAGGAGCTGTACTATTTCTTTTTTGATTAGGAAGATAATGTCAATATCGAGTGCCGCTTCTTGTGTTTCCCACCGCATCTATGTATTCAGAGAACCAAATCATAAATGTTTTTGCTTACGAATGATTAACTGTTCACACAAAGCATTGTCACGTTGCTCCACTTTTAACACTGGTGCTGTGAATTAACCTGGAGACATTGCAATGGGCATTTAATCCCACCTGCCTCAGTGTAACGCACACAACACACTCGCTCCAGTTCTCTGCATTCGCTTGCCCCTTGTCGCTTTTGTACTGCAAAGGAAACTGGGGCTTTCTTCCATGTCTTGCTGTTCAGATTGCTTGGCACTTGCCTACAAAAATATCTTCCACTTATTTTTTTTTTAAAGCTCTTGCTTTGGCATTTTTCAGTCACGCCCTGGAGAGACACCTGAAAGGAAAGAAAACAGTACCTGAATGTTAGCTTGTGCAGTGCTTCTAATTAAACCTTGCATAATGACAAAAACCCTCCTGCCATTTGTTAAGATTTTCCCCACAGCATTATGCATCCTCTTAATTAAGAGCAGAAGCTAAGTAATACCTATTCTATTCCCCCTTGCTTCCAATTAGTCATCCATTGATCATTACCCACTCAACATTTGACAATTAACAGAGCCCTCACTTTCCGTGAGACTGGGACGCAGAGTCCTTCAGAAATGACACATCTAGAATAACGTGAGGGGAGCTGTGTGGGCGAGTACTGGGGCGAGAGGCAGGGGGAAGGGGAGGAGAAGGCCACCCAAGTGGAACAAAAGGCATGTGACATATGCAAATGCTCAGTATTCGGTATGTGTTTTATACGCTGGATGTATATGAGGTCATATACAAAACTCAGCTGGCGGCTGTGCTGCTTTTGGGAGGCATGCGGTTGTGAGGGAACACTTGAGTTCTCGTATGATCAAACATACCTAGTCCTCCATCTTTAAGATGCAAAGCGGTTCCTGATTTGGAGTTAGCATCTGCTTCTCTGTCGTCACCAGGGCTGGGGACTGTGGGCTGTGTCAACACAGCCCCTGCCAAGTCACCCCAAGAGCCATTTGCAGCTACACACAGCCATGCCCGAGCTGCTGCTGATGGCCAGGAGCGTGGCAGCTCTGGGAGGCAAAGGGGCCTCCAGGGAAGCCACAGGCCCCTTCGGCATCCACGCTCCCCTTCGGGAGCCTGGCCCAGCGGCAGGGACAGCCCCGGCCCCTCCAGTGCCAGGAGGGGCGTGCTGGGACCACCGCACCCCCTTCCCAACACCAGGGACTCTTCCTGTACAAGCAGCAACTGCGAGCTGGGGAAATCCAGCAGCGCAGCAGGGCTGGAAGGCAGCCCAGAGCCTGAACTGTGGCGGTGAATAAAGCGTGGGGGATGCCAGGGATTTTGGGCAGGCCTCCTGCATGAGGGTGAGCCCCAGGGTCAGCGAGTAAAGCTACAACATGGTCAGAAAGCTTCCCTGCATCTTTTTCCCTTTTTTTATTTTTCCAGATGAAAATCCATCCAGTACAGGGCTCAGGGATTTTGTGTAAAGCTGTGACAATAAGTAGCTGAGCAAACTTCACAAGACTCTGGGTGTGGGGGCTCAGCAACAAATGCTGATGCACAAAACAGCGTACTGGAGCCCTCAGCAAGCTCTAGCCTGGACATAGAGGAAGGAGATAATCTCATTTCTTTGCTCTTTGCCCTTTTAGCTATTCACAGAGCCTAATGCCGAGTTATTCCCAACAATGAGCCGAACAATCAAACTCCCATCTGGCCTGGTCAGGCAGATGCAACACTGGCCTCTCAGTCACAGGCACACCAGCCCTGTGATTTTTTTTGCTTACGTTGAATATATAGTATTTTATTTCCCCCCACCCATAACAGGGAAGATATTTACACTTGGCAACAGAAACTGCAGTTGAGGCTCACCAGCCTGCTCTAATCTGATCATCTAAATCCCCGGCCACAGGGAAACACAGGCGCTGCGAGCACAGCTGGTGCTGCACCCTTCGGATCTCCCTCTACACAACACGATGCACAGCCTACCAGCTAATGACCTGTTTTTCCTGGCAGGGCACTCTTCTCCCCTTTCTGCCCTCCTGCATACTCACACTGCAGGCCCTGAACTGCAGCCAAGCCCTTGGGAGAAATGTCTTCCCTCCCTGACTTTGAGATCAGCTGCAGGTCGCTCTTTGCAGCAGCCAGAGACCGACAGCATCACTGGGCTGAGGCAGCAGCGCTTGCTGCTACCACTCCTGTCCTGGGCTGGGAATAGGGATTACAATTGATCAAGTAGTGGGAGCCAGGAAAAAATAAAAAAAAAAGGAGGGGGGAAAAAAAATAAAGCAGCTCTTTTGTTGCTAACACCATTCTGGCCTCTAATCTGCTCACATCCTGGTCTTTCATTTTTGTTAAGCATTCAGCTGCAGGGGAGGAATACAAGGAGATGGACTGATGTTTGTGTAGGTATAGATGTTTTTGTGTGCTAATTGCTTTTTGAGATACAGATATATTTATATACACACACACAAGAACACTGGTTGTATTAAAGTCAACAGAAAATATCTCACAGACTTAAGTGAAGCTAGCATTTCCCCTCTAACATGCAAAGTGAATGCATAATGACAGCAATAACCTGGTTTTAGCTGTCAAAAGTTCTGACAAAGTCAGAAGCACTGAGAGGGAGAGACAGACACCCTACACCAGTGGCATCCTGTCAAGGAGCCTCTTTCCCTTTGTCTGCTGAAAGGGTACTGCTGCAGCAGGATTCATTCCGTTCCAAATGAGTTTCCTCTGCAATACCACCCATATGCTGTATGTGCAGGTATGTACATATATTATATATATTTTACATATAGAAAAGCAAAAACCCAAACACCTGCCCTGATTTGGTTTGTGCAGGAAAATCTGAAATTGAAGTGCCGCCTTCTTCAGTTAAGACAGCAGGGAATGCTGGCCCAATTGACAGGAGTCACTTCATTGATAAAATTGCCCTGTGTATGAGTCACAGGAAATTATAATCGCTGCTTACCGAGACTGCAGAGCACAATGAGATTTCTGAGCTACAAACAGACTTCAATTATTCTTGAAAGACAGACAGACCCTCAAACTGACACGATTCGAGAAAATAAATATCCTTTTGTCTGCACTGCTTGTGGTAATTTCCCATTAGACAGGAAAAGCCTCCTTTGATGAATGAATATTGTCTACACATTAGAAGAGGAGCTACTGTATATCTTCTAATAGCTCTAGCATGCTTCGGCTCAGCCTCATGTGAGGCCCTTAAACCCCTCGGGTACAATGTGGTAGCATTCATTAGTGCACAGCATTTTTTATTGCAGCATTTGAGAAAAGGAAGGTGCATATTAAAATAAATTTCAGCAACTTCCTACTCACCTTGAAGGTATGTGGCGAGGTCAAATACATTTAGCAATCTGCCTCTCAGTCTGCAGGTAGCCCTTTCCAGGCTAGAGGCTTCAGGAGAAACACTTGCACTGGAGACAGATTTTCCATTTATGATTATTCTTGTAATTTTAGCAGTTAATCACTTCTCCATTTTGTATTTACTTTGCTTTTCTACAGTGGTAATTAAATCAAAACCAGAACATCAGATAGAACTAAGTTGAACACTGTTTGCAGAAGTGAAAGAATATCATGTTAGTGCCTTTGACAAACTTTGGACATTTTTGAAGACTCACCAAGACTCACGTCATTTCCTTCTCATGGAAATACATTAACAGGCATTAATCGTACTAACCGTCCCTTTCGCGGTAGTGTTGCATTTCCGCCTGTCATTTATCCTGGGACTGATACTGGATTAAGCTTGGCTGGGTCACCCCACGGAGTCCTTTCAGCTGCTGGTAGGTCACCTTTTCCGGAACTTCGCTGCCACACCAAGGATCGGTGGGGAGTCAGGAGTGCTGGTAGGGGTAGTGTTTGGCCAGTTGTTTTTATCTGAATGGGATCTATTCAGCCTTACATTAAAAAAATTATTGGAGAGAACAGGAGATTTTTAATCTGACAATTCAACTTTTACAGTCACCACACAGCTATTTGTGGTGTATACATAGTGCTTAAGAAAAGGTTTTTATTAATTTATAGCAAAAATGCTAACAACCTTGTTTAAATTTTTGCTAATGTTTTTATTTGAGAGATTAAAAAACCCAAACAACAAAACTCCCAACATTAAGAAAAAGAAGCAGAAGAGCTATCGATGAAAAATGGTCTGGATTTGCCACTCAACAGTGGCACCAGTCTGCACACAAGCCAGCTGCAGGCAGAGATGCGGCAGAGACCAACACGGTACTTGTAGACCAAATGCAATACAAGAAACGACAAACCCAAGAATCAGAAGTAAAGGCCATAAAACCCCAACAACGCCCCATCTGAGTCTTATTTCCAATGAGAAACATAGGCAAAACTAATGTTTTAGGCTCATCCCACATTACAGATGGAAACTGCACTTAAGTTTGTGGCACAGCAAAGGCTGTGAAGGAACATGGCAGAATGGCCATGCTTTGCCACCAAGCACTGGGCTGAGTACGTGACATTTTGGTTTCGCCAGCCTGGTGAGCTACTATGGAGTCGTCAGGTCAGTGGATGACGTTTTAAGGCAGGGGGGTAGCTGTGGAAAAAAGAGGACCATGATTTGCTTTGTAAGTACTAAGAGGAAGCTAAAAGTCCAACAAGAATTACGGCCTCTTCAGTACTCCACAGCTATACGTACAGCAACATTGAATATACAATGTACATAACATTACTTTTAGACTCTATATGTAAAACGTTAATCAATTTATCATGGAAATCTGGTAACAAGCAACATTGCCATATAAATTCACACTTCAAGAAAGGCTAAGTGTGGAACCTTTCTTTGCAAGAGGATTTTCAGTCAATGTTTTGTATAGAAAATATTAAACCAACAATGATAATTTGTTCTCTGACTCTCAATTCATTATTGGGTTAGTTTTCAGGAATGGAAAAAGGTTTTCTTTAGAAAATGCATGAATATTCAGAATACGACTTCACAATCTAAGTATTAAATAATTAAAAAAAAGTTTCAGCTGTCAGGAAGTCTTACTTGGCTGCAATATTTTAAAGCAATAACAGCAATACAAGACATAGAAAATATTTTCCTGCAACACTTGCAAATGTAAAAGCATTCACATTAAATGCAACAGAACTATTAAAGAATAAACTGCTTGTAGAACAGAGAAATGAGAGACTAGCTATGCATTCAACCATCTTCCTTACAGTTGAACTCCAGCTGTTTAAAAACTTATTGACTTCATAATTTGGAAAATGATGTCCCATAGGTCTGCATACTCCTATGAAATGTGATGCCCCAAATGGCATGACACCCCTTCTTGAAAAGTTTTGATCTCGTCTCCACCATTACCTCCACAGTTTAAACAAAAGAACAACTATCCAAATGTAAAATGCTCTTTTTTTTTAATTACTAAATTAAGAAAGTTAAACAGTCTTAAAATGTAAACTTGCAAATAAACCATAACAAAATGTAATTAAGACTTTAAAATTTGCAACTCAGTATTAAAAACTCAATAGAAATAGAAAGGAATTTTTTTTTTGGTTAAACGTAAGTAATTCAAGGCTGGTACAGACAACTGAAAAGGTAATACTTTGTTCTGTGCGTCCCCCATGAAATGTAAAGAAGTGCATAGTAATTCCACTGGAGAACTTGCAGACAGAGAGAAAGTAATTTCATTAGCAGTACAGGACATTTAACACACTTCTTTTACAATGCAAAAATGTTACACATAAAACAGAAAAATCCTAGTTGCATGACCAACAGTTTAGCAGGTGGACATGGCTAAAATGCTATGATTTTAAGACCATCTGAATGTGGTTACACTGTTGAATAAATCCCTTCGAAACATTTCAGTATACATGTTTTGATACCAGAAGTCCTTGCAGTTTCGATTTTCCAGTTCAAACGGTGATGGTGTAGTTTTCTCACTTTAAATATGTTCGTTTTAATTTCAAGAACAAATCATCACACACTTGTCAAACATTGGAAACATTACTGTAAATACAGCACATGATTCCTGAAAGAGCAAAGTTACAACCATCTACAGGTACATAATCATAAACAAAAAGTGCAATCCAATTTAAAAAAATCATGCTTGGCAAAAGCCAAAAATTAGATCACTGGCTTTTAGAATCCCACCAGTGTTTTCATGTCTGCAGTAAAATTATCGCTTTCTGGGTACTGCTGCAGCAGGATTAATTCAATTCCAAATGAGTTTCCTCTGCAATAGCACCCATATACTGTATGTACAGGTATGTATATATATTATATATATTTTATATATAAAAAAGCAAAAAAACCAAACACCTGTCCTGATTTTTTTTCTTTTAATTTGTTAAAACATGAAAAAAAATGTTTTAGACAAAGAGGCCACTTCTGGAAAAGAATACTTTTAGTTGAATCAGGAGGAGACTAGTTAAAATCACATAGGTTTTGCGTTTTTAAAAAAGGAAAGCACTAGGATCAGTTATTGGCACTGAGTTACTATTTACAATGAACAGAGGTTTTGCAGTTTACGTAACATCAATACAATGCAGTTTCGGAGTCTTTGATTAAGAAAAAAACAAGTGTTTTTCTCCTTTTCATCAAGGACATTCAGATTATTAGGACAAGTGGTTGTAGGCAAGGGCTGCGGAAGTTCCCAGCTTCAGCCCCTCCTGTGCACGGCGGTGCTGGAAGATGCTGCACTCTGCAGAAGCCGATCACGGAGTTGGAAGCTGAAGGACAGGTGAGGCAGGGTGAGAAACACCTGGTAATTCATGACAGTGTCTGGAGACCAGGGATTTACAGGTTGTCGCCAGGCTGGTACTGGGGTTCTGTCGCAGTGAAGTAGTCTTCAAGGAAACCCTGCAAATATTCGAAAGTTGGACGCTCCTCTGGGTCTTTTTTCCAGCAATGGATCATAAGCTCATGCAAGGAGATGGGACAGTCCTGAGGACATGGCATCCGATAACCACGTTCTACTTGCTCCAAGACTTCACGGTTATTCATGCCTGTAAAGGGCAGACAAATCCATACTATTAAATTACAGGAAAATTAACCTGAGTGTAACTGTATCTACAATACATACTGTTTTCTCTATCATACTCATTTCTTTTGGTTCAGACAAGCAAAACAAAACCACTCCAAAGTCCTGTTTCAGCTCTTCATCTACTGCAAGGTAACCTGGATTATTTTCTTTCTCAGCAGAGGGTTTTATGATCCAGTGATGAGTAAAACTGCTCCAATGGTTACCCTCTTGGCTTACTCACAATGGGCAGGATTTGACATGTTCCCTCCCCAACAACAGTAGCTGTGAAATATATTATGTGAAGTGGTTAAAGAAAATAACAAATACTATTCAAAATTTGAGAAATTAAAATGAATTTTTGAAACCCTCACACTGAGCGTGGGCCTTTCCTGAAGTGCTCTGTGAGGTCATGCTGCAGAGACTTCAAGACAAACTCTGCCACTTTGGGCTGCCAGGGATGTCCAGCAGCATTACCTTCAGCACTGGTTCAGAACCTTACTACTGCTGATGATCTGCACTCCCTCGATCTGTGCTGGTTAGTATTGTTTCTATCGTATTCCACTGTTCCATCCCAACCCAGAAGAGAACAAAGCTGCTCAGAAGACAAGTCAACCACCAAGCAAAACAGCTCCACCGCAGAACCATAGCTCGCTCTCACAAAAGGTAAAAAGTTTTATTGCCATCATGCTTGTCTCTAAGAGGGAAGCCAGGCCCTTTGCTACTTTGTCTTTTCTATGCAACCCCTTCAACCCTTGATTCCTCTGCTGAAGTGTTTTTCACTGTAAATTAATTGCAGTCAACCTCAGGTTTAGTTTAAATAGCTCTTCCAGTAATTCTTTTGGCTTTTTAACAGTACCAAGAGTAAGACTAGCACTGCAGGCATGCAGAAGAATTGCAGAGAAAGCACGCACATTGACTGCAAGCTTTGTGGCTTGCCAGTAGGCAAGCCGTGCCCCAGTCCTCTGCTGAAAAACATCTGCAGGTTTCACTCCCCTGACTTAATGGATCCTGCCAAGTAGCTCTGCAGGAGAACTAGGAGGGACACTTAAGTTCCTCCATGACCAAATCTAGAAACCAGCACCTTGATGTTGCTCTTTCTGTTAGCTTATCCTCCCACTGGCTTCCATGACACCATCCTTCCCTGGGTTTACTCCACTCTGTTCTCCCGGGGTGTCCTCTTGAAGAACTTTCTTTTCCCACCTTCAGGACCCAGGGATCTTCTCTTTTCCCTCTACCCCATATTTTTGGTAAACTTAGTTGTGAGAAATAATTCAACCATCTTCTTCAATACAGATTTACTGGTCTACTCTACGCCTTGACTAGTGGGAATAATACCCTTACACTGCATGGCATTTAGGCTGGTAACTTAGCTGTATCCTTGGATTTGGTTTTTACTCTGTGCCCTCATGTCCTGGCTGTGTTTAATTCTTAAAGATGCTTTGAAAGAAGCATCTGCAAAATACAGCCTTTCCTGACCACTGACATCTAGATTCTCACCCACTGTATTTTTGGTGTTAAATCTTTTATGAGAAGGACCAAACACTTTGTATGGCACCTAAAGTGGTCCATGGTTAGGACTCCACAGAATGATGAAAATAGAGTAATGATGAAAATAGAGTAATGATGGTCCTCTGCAGACATCAAGATTCTGCATGGAGTTAAGGTTCTCCTGTATTATCAACTGCAAACTGATGTTGTTAGGTCACACAGGCTCACGAACAACCAGAAAAGCTTGCCACACACTGAACAAACTTTTGGGTGGACAAACTTTTGGGTGTTCCTCATTATCCAACAGGAACATTTTCAAACGTATTCTACTTTTTTACTAAATTACAAAACAGTTCTAGTGGTCTGTTAGTCATCACCAGCCCAAAGGCAACACCAACCCAAACCTTCTGGCCTTGCTGTTTTCAAGATGCTACAAGAAAAAAAAATGGGCATTTTGCTCACATTGTGTTCTCAATATTAGTTTTTTTTTTTAAATTTGTGCTTTGAACAAAAAACTGCGCCCCGTTTTCATATCCTTGTCTTTGAACTGGCTGAATTACCTCATGTTTTGGGATAAGAATTTCTTCTGTGCTTTGCTTCCTTTATATATTAAAGGCTACAAAAATAAGTGTTAGCAGTAACTCATCTGTTGTATGTACCTAAACCACAAACAAACCGCATTCTTTGTTTTTATTTTTGCAGTAGCCCTTTAAGTACAACATGGGTGGAAGCAACAGCAGCAGAAAAGCTCCTTCCCTACTGATTGTTATTCTAAGATATCAAATGTTTGGTATTTTTATCAAGTGCATTACTCAGTGCTGCAAAGCACACTCTGAAACTTGATAACGAACGGTATGCTGAAAGAAAAACCCTGAGGAGAGAGAGGGGGGAGGAAAAACATAAACAGCTCTTCACTTCTCTTTTTTTTTTAAAAAAAAAAAGAGAAAAAAGAACATGAAAGAGACATTGCTGTCTGAAATCATAGTCATTTTTTTGTCCCTGGAAAGTCAGTGAAGCCAGGTTTTGCTCATCACAGTATAATCCAGGAAAATGCCCTTCTTTTCCTTTCTCCTTTCCTCTCCCTCCCAGTAAAACCCAGATATGAAACTAAATCATGTTCCTCATGTTTCTCACTGGAATTCATATATCCAGCTGCAGCACCTAGGACTTGCCAAAGAAATTCTGTTGGTTTTGACATGTGCAAGTAATTTAAAAATGAGTTTCAAATATATTTTTTTCAAAATTGATTGGATTATTAGTCAGACTTATAAAAACAGCAGTGTTTCAGGTATACTTTTTACCTCTTCAAAGGCCTATTTACGTTTACAAACCTATTATCTAGATTTATCTTATCCTGCAAGTTTTAGTGTTTCTCTTTTGATAGCAGGAGCTTGTCGTATCTGCACTTCTTACACCACAGAGAGAATATTTGAACACTCTGTACAACTCCTCGCTCCTAATGAATACCCGAGAGTTTCAACTTTTTTGGTAAATAATAAATGAAATTCTGCTTACAGTATGCTTCTAGACCCCTTAAAAGTTTATGCTAAAATCCTTAAATCTGTGGAATAAACTACTCAGCAATATTATTCTGTAGACTACAGCTATTTCACCTGCTTGGAAATCAGTTTGTGCTCATGATGTTTCTAGAACTACCATTTGGACCAAGAAGGAAGCATCCAATTTCCAAAAGGTGGCTTTTCAGTTAGCTTTTCATTCTCTGAGAAGAGAAAAATGAAATAACCTCCCACCATCCAGCTTTATTAGTGAAACCTCTAATAATCTTAGGATGCCATGGGATATGGCTACTTTAATGCTCAATACAATAAAAATCTATTGCCTATATGGACTGGGGACAGAAACCCAATGCTGCTTGACTTTTCCTAGAAAAGCTGCAGTAGTGAGTTACTGTGACGTAAAAGAGGATGTAAAGTTTCTGGTTGTGGCTAAAGAAAACACTGGGAAGTGCTTTGGAGTGCTCTGAGGAGCTTGATTAGATGTAGCACATCAAATGTGCAAATAGCACAGATCTGGGCAACGCTGCTCTTCCAGAAGACGTTCCAGGAAACATTACTGTAACTAGGCAGCATCCCCACATCCAAAGCAGTAAGCTATATAGATTACTTTGGGAAACATGAAGTCCAGTGAGGACAGTGATGGTTTTAAGCCACTTTATTCTCTTGCTTTCTTCTGTTGGACTGAGAATTATGCTCCTTCAAACCCACCGCATGCTTTCAGACCAATGATCAAACTAAGACAGACACAAATGCTTAAAGTAGGACTCTTGAAACAACAGTTCAGCTGCTATCCATCCCCAGAAATGCTGTATTTCAGATTCTCCAAGAACCCAGAGCTATGCCACTGCTCGTGTTCAAAGATACCTCAGACGCAGACATGTTGGTCCTTGTCTAGTACAGTTGAGAAGGTAAAACTGTGTAGTCCTCCAGAGGGGCTGGATCACGTTGGCCCTCAGAGCATGCTCTCAAAAGAGAGAGGTACAATGGAGACAGGTTCATTTGTGAGTTTTGTTCAGTTTGATCTAGAAGCAGAATTCCCAACTTCCATGGACAGCCCCAAAGAAAAGCCATAGGTGAGGGCACGGGGATGGGATATGGGGCTTAGGCAGGGAGATTATTCCATAGGCAGGCACGATAGTGCACTGAAGGGAACAGGAAAGCTGCTCCTAAAGGAAGACAACCTTTGAAGCATAATGCTGTTCTTACTGAGTACAATATGAACCTAGTTATTTCTGTGCAAAAGTAGTAACAAGTTTTAAAAATCTGGAAGTCAAGCCACTTCATTTAGAAATTAAGGCCTGAAAACCCCAACAACTCCTTATCTTCAAAACACCCACAAAGCTAGGGTATCAATATCTGTTGGGGGGTTGTTTGTTTGTTTTCATTTTATTTTTTAAAATAAGTTATTGTTTGCTTGGTACGAGAGATGCAACTTTGAGCTACAGCATTTGTGAGTGGAGCTTTCCTGCTTACAAAGAAACCCACCTGAGCTTATCTGTGCTATTTGCTGAGTATGCATCTCTCTCAACTTCTTATCTACCATCCATGATGGTAGACACACATATGCCAGCTCACTGATGTGTACTTGGCTCCAGCCTTGGGCAGCACACCATGCGCTCTCTGACACTTGTGGCCCAGCTTCCTCCAGGGATGAGGATTCCCTCCCCAGGGACTGCAGAGCTGCCTGGAGCCCAGACTCAAAGCCCTGCCTGGCTGGAGGCAGCAATGTGGATAGCATCACAGAGGCTGTCACACTAGACATAAAATGTAAATGGTCTTGATGTGACAAGTGCAGCCAGGAAGCAGAAGGGGCAAGTACAGAGGTGCTTGTTTAGTGCAGTTGAGATTTTTGCCTATCCAAAAGGCAACACATTAAAAAACCCACAAATTCTCTGATTACCTCTAGAGAAATGCAGCCTCCTACTCTTAAACTCCATTAAAAAACCAAAAAATAAGATCCATGAGGAATTTGTGAAAGGGGAAAGAAGTAGACACTTTTTTCAGGTCGACTAAGCAGACTATTTTTTAAACTTGGCTCCTCTTCTGCCCAAATCTATTTTTCATTTCCCCACTGCAATAGTGGAAATAGAACCTCAATGCCCAGAAAGACTGTGAAAGTTGCTTATTTCAATGTGCTGCCTTGTGAAAAGAATGGGAAAGTATTAGGGAAGGCTAGGAAAAGCACTAATAAATTAGTTATCATAGCGGTCCATTACATCTATTGACAGAGAAAGAGGCTTGGTTGAAGGATGAAGATGAGGACACCTGTTAAAAAGTCAGTCTTTCTTGTGAGAGCTATAGGGTCTGAGGCAAGGCTTGTTTATGAACTCTAACCTGATCTTCATCTCTGCCAGCAAAATCTTTACTGCTCACATGTCCCACCACTGCTTCAGCCTCTCTTCCAAAATGGGGCATCAGGACAAGAAATGGTTGAAATCTGCAGGACAATGAATGCCAAGTCCTGTTCCACACAGTCTGTTCCCCTCCTATATACTGCCTGCCTTCTCCTTCTGTCCTCCTCGTTGTGCTTCTTCCTCCTTCTACACAAGCTTAAAACAATGCCTGGTTCTCCAAGGCATGAGGTACAGTGCCCTGCAGGCATGGTTACCACCACAGGACTGGGGTGTGTGCTGTAAATAACCTCTCCAGATCTTGTCAAGCAAGAGAGCAATCCCTTTGTCTGAGGGCCTCTCCCTGCTCCCCCTGGCCTGCTACAAGCTGTAAGCAGGAACATCAGGACAACATGCCCACAACCATTTCAGAAACTGGGTATTACAGCAGAGTGACAGCTCTGTGACCTTCTTTCTTTCAAGGCTGACCCCTTCTAGAGCTTGCAAATCCGCATGCCTTGGGTGCCAAAGTGGTTGGCAGTGCCTACAAACTGTATTCCCTCATATATAGGTAGTCTACTTGGGTGAGGAGGGCTGAGTCTTGACTCTCAGGGTGGTTGAACTCCCATCTTTTCCTCCTCAAATCAGCCGTGCTGCGATGGCAGGAAAAGCCCTATGGGTGCACCTGAACCCTACTCTCTGCCCCAGACAGGGACCTGAACTCATGAAGTTTTATCCTTCCAGGAGGTCCTTCCTCTCCCCAGCAGGAAACAGGAGATGGATGATCCTTTCTATGACAGAGGAAAACAGAGTATTTTCTGAGGAGCTCAGGAGGTCTTTGTCACCTCGGGAAGTCCGAGCCCTCTTTTCAACGCACATGCAGAAACAGACCCTTCTGAGAAGGCTGCAGTTCCCCTCCACCATTGCCTCAGCCTATAAAAGCTTTCCCAGTTAGGACCTGGGGAATGAGACCAAATTGAAATCTCTAAATACTTTGGAAATTCAGATTTAAAATAGAAGTTTATCTTAGGTAAAACCGACAGAGAGGGGAATGATGGTGACCATGAGAATGGTTAAGGCCTCCTGGCTGAGCAGGGTGGGAGTCCCGGTGGGGAGGAAGGGCCCTGGCATCGAGCTCAGGCAGTGAGTAACCGAGGCAGTAAATGACCATCCAGAAAGCTGCTGGCTCTGTGATATGTAACACACAAAAAGTTGCTTCCAGCTACTTGATGTCTTCCTAGCGCGGGTTGGGGAGACAGCCGGAAGGACTTTCAGCATGTGAGGGCTTTATGTAGGGAGGGATGAAGGGGGAGGACGGTGCTGAAAGGGGAGAGACGCCGCTAGTTGTCTTTGAAGCGCCCAAACTGCCACATAATAAAACTGTCCACATTTTCAGGACACAGACCACGCCTGAGGTTTCTGTCATGGGTCCTACAAGAAGTTATATATTGCAAGCACTTAAACGCACATCCGTTGGCCTCTTTCTCCTTCGGGGAGAGAAAGGAACACTTGGGAAGCGCAGACATCCTCTGCTGCCATAGCCAACACTGTGTTCAGTTACAAAGCTCTGAGTTAACACAGGGCTTAGACGGTCACGCTTGACCAAACAGTATGTTTCCTCTGTGTGCACCTGTGCTTCTGCATGGGGTAAGACAGAAGGCTAGTCACCAAGCATCTCTTCCTCACCAATGTGGAGCTCAGGGAAAAAAAATCACCTTAACTCTGCCCTGGCTGGTGAGAGCCCCTGTGCACCCACTGCTGGTAGTGACCCGGGATTTCCTTTTCCTGCAGCCCAGCCAGGAGCATTGCCCACTTTCTGTGAGTAACACCATATCAGCTAAGTCTTACACACCTTCTTTCTGTTTTCGACCTTTGAACACTGTGCCATGTCTGCATTTAACCCTCAATAGACCTGCGGAAATCACAGCTGTCCCACACCCCTGCTGGTAATCCTCATGGCAAGAAGACCTTTGTGCCGGCTACTGACACAGCCACTCTGTGTGATGGCAACACCCACTTTTCTTTAACTGCATGGGGAAGTGTTGGGCAGAGGAACTCATCCATCCTACAGAAATACGTCATCTTGCTTTATGCTACCTGATTCTGTTGTGACAGTCACAGCTTTGCTAAGCTGCTCCCTGTTAATCATACCAAAATTCACTGCTGATCACGAGAAGCCTTTCAGTCCTGGTATTCTCTTCCTGAATATCAGCTACTGGCTGCTAGTTACTAGCAAAGTTGAAATTCCTGGTAAAACTCTGGGAGTTTAGTTTTGCTGTGTTCAGCCTTCTGAAGTGGCGTGAGATACCACAGGATAAACTGAACTCCACCTTGATGCTTCTCCTGCGCAGTTTGATGTACGGCTCTGACTGCTTGATCACAGCACAGATTGGAAAATTGGAACTGCTTTAGGGCACTTTCCATTAAATCAGCTGCAGTGCACACAGCCATACTGGTGAGTACTTAGAGAATTTTTTTTTTTCATAAAAAGAATAAAGATGCAGCTAGATGCCCTGTTGTTAGTATCTATGCTGATAAGAAAATGAAGGGATTAAATTCTTTTCCATGTAATTCATTGCTTTCACCTGACCCCTTTCCTCTTCACCTGAATGCCTACAATCTTCAGGGGGGCAACAGAATGAAAAGCTCTTTCTGCATAGGCAGATCCAATCACCCCTCCTACAAATCTTAATCCGCCGGATACTTGGCAGGGTTTCAACAAAGAGCCATGGGGCCTCTGGTTCCCCCACGCAGAGAATGTGGCCCCGCTGTGACCCTGCCATGAGCTCTGGCCTGCACATTACAGAACTATTTTCTTTCCTTTCCATCGATCTCAAAAGCAAGGATTGAAATTTAAGAGTTTATAAAAAAAAAGATTTGGTTATACCAGACATTCAGACAGTCATCAAACCTTGCAGAGAACCAGACTGACAGAATAAACCGAGTAATGCCACTCTGGGAGTTTAACTGTTAGTGTCTTAGAGTGAATGCAATACTATGGAGAGCTATTCGCTCCACAGTATAGTAATTTTACATTGCTTTCATTATCTGGTTAGAAAGTATATTGAGTTGAGAACAATTAAAAAAATAGAAATGAATACATTGGATTTTCTGTCCTTTTGTCATTTTTATCATGACCATCACACAGCAGCTTTCAGTCAGGACCGTTTTCAAGCATACACAGAACTTACACATGATAACCATCCTCCTTTGAGGTCAGTGAAAATAAATAAACGTTCCAGTTCAAGCATATGGCTCATTCCCACTCCTTTCCCCTGGTGAAGCAGGGCTCAGACTGTGTTCTTACCTGGGTATGGCACTCTCCCTTTTGTTACCAGCTCTGTCAGTAGGATCCCAAAAGACCACACATCCGACTTTATTGTGAACCTTCCATACAATGCTGCTTCTGGTGCAGTCCATTTAATGGGAAACTTTGCACCTAATGAAAGAATAAATGAGTCTTAATCAGAATAGAGACAGAATCAAAGTACCAGTTCGCAGGTGACTGTCATGTTCTGCAATACGTGAAGGCGGACAGAGCTGCAGGCGAGTGTTAACAGCTCCATGGTGTACGGTCAGAGAGGCGGCTGGAACATGTAGGGCAGAAGGAAAAACTTAGCAGGGAAGGGGTGGGTTTGTCCCCTATCCCAAGAGAAGGCTAAGACATTTTAATTCAAGTTTGAAGTTTTATAAAAGAAAAAAAAAAGTTTTAAAACCCAATAAGCCCAATATAATAGAAATTCTTTCTCCAAAAATGTTTTAAATTAATATTTCCCTGTGATATTTGCAAGTCAAACACAGTTAGCACGTATGAATAGAAGTAAGATTTATTGGAAAGGTACCTCCTAGTTTCCCTGTTCAAGCTGAGCAAAATGCAAAACAAGCAAAAATGGCAAAAACGTAAATTAAAAACAAACCTAACATTTCATTAGAAACATGCAAGGACTTAAAAATAATAATGCCATTCGAGTTGCTTGGAGTGCAATGATGTCAAGGCACAACTTTGGACTGTGATTTATAACTTGACAGTGTACTTTAAGCTCCTGGCACTGAGAAGCCTGTAGTGCCTTAAATACGTGCAGTTCTAATGTGCTCATCCATCATCAGAGATTGCAGGAGCCAGTTGTGGTAAGGATGGTAAGATAACAAGCCTTTAAACACTGATTTATTTGCTTTTCCAATAATTTACTGTTTTCTTAGGGAAAATATTTTCAGTATGACTTTAAAGAAAAGTCTGGTGGTAATAATTAACTCATAGTATGTATGGAAAAATATGTAGACATTTCCCTGGTGCCTTGTATTAACATACAGGCAAAAGGGTTGCATTGCTTATTGCTGATCCCTAATGACAAACACTCTTCAATTTGGAAACAGACTGAGTTTGACTTTGACGTCTCACCACCCTCTCGTAAAAGTTCGCTTAGCTTTCAGGAGGAGTGTGGAAAGTGTAACAATGTGGACAAATCACTCTCAGGGAGTGAAGTTATGGCACAGTTTACAGTTCCCTGCCAGTGCTGTTCTGCCATCACATCCAGTGCTTGACGCCCTGTATCTTCTGCTATATGCCGCAATCCGACTTGACTCAGAGTACAAAGTAAACATGGTCATTCTCATCTCCTTACTTAGTAAAACATCAGGTGTGCTAAAATTTTTCCTGCTCTACGTGTAGGTGATCCTAAGAGAGAATATTACTCAGAAACAAATACATTTTTCTAGGGAAAATTGCAGTTGCTCAAGTAAGTCCTGCTAAATTAAAAAGACACAAGACAAAGTTTCAAATCCCTAATGCCTGAAGTCAGGAACTTCAGTCTAGTTAAGCATCAACACATCAGTGGTTAGATCTGCAAAGGTGCCGGAGGATTTCTGGATGTCTATTCACTTCAAAAAAGTCTGCCTATTCTGTATCTTCATTAGTTGATATGCAGGCAGGAGCTAAAATTTGGGTGCTCGGCTTTGGTCTCAATCTTCCTAACTTACACTTCTTCATGGGACCAATCTTAGTTTACAAGACTCAAAATTTATAAAACTTCATCTTCTCTTGAAAACCGTCTTGGCCATGATGTCAGACATCTCTGCAGCAGTAGCCTGCCATCACTTGAGCCTCTGTCCTGGAAGCTGGCCCTGCTTCAGCAGCACCAGCAGCCACGTGGGGTTGGCAATCGGACCCCCCAGCCACCGGCAGATCCTGGGGCTATACACCCTGGCTGATCCCTGGAAAAACTGCAAGCTGTGTATATCTGGTGGTCAGGTTCCCTAGGCCTACAGTGCATGGCTTTAGATGGTCTTCTGCAGGCATGCCATGAATAGGAGGGGTAAAGTCCCTCTGCTCTCATACGTGCAGCTGAGATAGTACACACACACCATGCCAGCTGAACGAATAGCTCCAGGCTGGCTAGCAGCCTGAAGGCTTGAATGTTGGCTGGTGGTGTGTGAGATAGCCAAGCATGAGGGTTTGCTCATTCGCATGTTGCACACATTTTATTCAACAATTTTTGTTTTTCTTTAATCAGCTCTGTTCTTCCGAGAAGCTGAGCCAAACCTGGTCTAATTCCCTTGTGCTTCATACTCAGATCCAAAAGTAGCAACCACCTACAACTCATCTTTGGAGGCAAGAAATCTCTTCAGACTCCTTTGTGGCCCGTTCCCCTGGTATTTTTGCCTTCCTCATCTACCACCAGTGTGGCACTGGGACGTGAGTATGTGGTGTGTTGACGGACCATGGGAAGATAAGAAGCAAGGTAAGTAGGTGAGAAGGGGGCACAATTCCAGCACATTCCTTTACCTGAGAGCTAGAGCAGTACAAACCCCATTGGACTGTGATGAGCACTGCTGGAGAAGACAAATTGTCTATGTTGTGGATTTTCTGATGACAGGATAGCTACTCATTACTTTTCTGTGTTGCCCCTGCCCTGGGTGATTCTCTGGTTAAAACAACTGATTAAAAAAATACCATATTCTTCATTTTGTGCAGTATTTCCTGAACTTTGGTTTGAAGTGATAGATGGGGAGGAGGGAAAGGCAAAGTTGGCAGAGAGGTTGCTAGCAGAGACCTGCCTCATGGTTTTCTGGCCCTGCAATGCACACTGGAGGCTAGATGGTCCAAGAGAGCCTGCAACCCAGTATGGCAGAGCCATCAGTAAGAGGAGAGCCGAGATCAGTGAGGACGTACCAGGCTGGCCACCTGCACAGCTGCAGGTACAATGCATGCACTGCTGTAACACAAAGAGGTCACGCACAGCTTGTGTGAGTGGGGTGGTGTGTGTCTATGTGTGTGTCTAACAGGGATTCCCTCAAGGTGCTGCCTCTGGCGCTGGAGACACAGGCAGTGCACTTCTGTGAAAACACAAAAATCCCCACACGCGTTGAGCGCTGCTCCGAAGCCTCCCGATTGCTCCTGCTACACGAAGCGCTTGCACAGGCCAGACGCTGTGCGTGGCTCCTGACCCACACACAGTCTCTGCGCTCGCTCTCTTCCCAACACACTGATTAAAAAACCCCCCCCCTCCCTCTGCCCAGGCCTCAGCAGCTTATTAAACAAGCTGACTTTGTGCTGCAAATGAATTACAGCATCAGATCATCAGATAAAATGCGTATTACTGACAAGCATGTTAATAAATCTGATAAGCCAAATTACCCCAGCTGACAAGGCAGTCTATCTCCTCCGTTGAAGGCAGATTTTACGTCAAGGCGGGGGATTTCTCTGTTTTTTGCTGGAACCCATTTTATTACAAACTAGCAGGTCAGTAACTCCATGCGTACAAACCAACCGTGCACCGCACTCATTAGGTCAGGACAGCCTGTCTTTGCCCCAAAGCAAGGTACTAATCTGCAGCTTTTATCTCTGTCCCTTTTTTGAAATAGTTCAGCCTGGGGAAAGCCTTTTTTGGGTTTCTGCACTGCTCGCAACCACATCAAGCCAAAGCTGCTCGTACAATTTACTGTCAGGGCAGCTGGCCCTGCCTCCTACCTTTGAGGATTTTTGTGAGGCTCAGCCCTGTTCTTGGGACCTCTGCCTGGCTCTGCCCAAGCATTCAAACAGGTTATCTCCCAGGAGGATTTCCTTGGGAAAAATCAATCATCTGTGGCCCTGCTTTAATTCTTCTTTAGCTACAAGCAGGTCGCGTGATGAGAAGGAGCGGAGGGGGCTGGGATAATTGAGTGACCTTGACGTACAACTCTCAGCATGGTTTCTTCTGAGGCGAGCGAAAATCCCTCAGAGCTTTATTTTTTCAGATCTAAATCTCGACGAAGCAGAAACCTCTGAAATTCATGCCCCAGAGCCACTGCCAGCTTGATAATGATCCTGTTTCCAGAAATGCTACAAAGCTGCTACCTCTCATACCTCAAAACCAAACCAAACACAGCACCCTAAGCTCTAGGACCTAAAAACCAGGGCAACTTTTGGGTTAGTGACCAGAGAATGTAGTGCAGCACCGAATTGCTCCTGGGGCTGGAAAGGGAAAGCCGTAGAAGGCAAAAGAGAAGTGCTGAAGCAAGCATGTAACAGGAAACGAGTCAGCCCTGGTAGGCGATGATGAGTGCTGTGTGGGAGGGACCGCACACTTACATTTTTTGTGCTGTGAGAACGAACATGAAATTACAAGCCTGGCAAAACACCAGCGATCAGAAGCAGGCTCCGCAGGCTGACCCGTCCCCAGGAAGCGGGGGACAAGGGGCGGAACTGCAGGTGTAAACACCCCTCTCACCCTCTGCCTCCACGCCCCCCTTCCCCTCGCCCTTCCTCTTGACCTGGCCGCGCTCCTTCTCACAGAGCAGATGGCATCTCTGTAGGAGGGTATCAGTGATCCCCCTCCGGGACCCCGGGAGCTGGCTGTTGAGAAGCAAGAGTCCTTCCTCTTGTCTGCTCCACGGCAGGCCCAGGGAACAGCAGCTAAAGAGCAAGAACAAAGCCCTGGACGTTACAGTTACAGCCCACGTTACAGCCCACAGTACAGTCAGTTGCAAACAAGAGAGAACTGATCAGCTGGTGAGCTGGGAGCCAAGTCTCTACAAAAGGACTGGGGAGAGCCCAGAAGGGGGAAAAAATCCCTGCTGATTTCTAGGAAATCAAAATGAGAAGCATCACTTCTTTTTAAGCTGGGTAGGAAGGAGATATTTCTAAGTGTTAAGGAGGCAAAAATGATCTGAGAGTTTACAAACACGTACTAGAGCTCCCAAAATAGCTCTGACTTGTCTGGAAGGCATCAGAAAGATCCTTATTGTTTCATGTGTGCTTGGAGCGGCACGGCTGCAAGTGCTGCCAGTGCATGCAGTAGAAACGGCCTGGAAAATAACTCTGCTCTTTTTTTTTTATTAAGGCAATTTTAAATTTGTATCAGCTGCTACTGCTTAGAATAGTAACAACTCTTCCCCAGCAACTCTGTGGAGCACTCGGCACTCTCCACAAAAATGCCACGTACTTGGCCAAAACTCTGCATCGCTGCGAACCAGATCAGTGTATGGGTAGCAGAACTGCATGGGAAATCCAGTGTTGGGAGGTGATGGGAAGTTTCTCTCTGCCCTGTAGGATACCAGGGGTTTTAAGCCTTGCCGTACAGGACTGACACAAACAGCATCACCGATGGAAGGAAACAAGGCTGAAGGCCTGACGCTGTGGGTGGGGGAAGGTTTTGCAACAGCCAAAAGAAGCAAGCTCCAGCAGTGCAGGCTGCAATACAGTCCACCAGAGTAGCCTTTAAAATGGGCGTCACTTTAACAGGCATGTTTTTCCCCTTTGATTACTCACTTCCTCTAAAAGCAAGAGGAGCCAAATGCTCATTACAAGCCAAGAAGTTTTTTTTTGTATTATTTAATGGCAGTGTATAGCTGCTAGTCACACACTTTAAATCATTAGTGGCATGACCACCTCTTTCCTTCCTGACGATTGCTGAGAAATGGCAGTGAAGACAACGAACCGCTTTTTATTTACCTCTCATAAATCAGGAGCAGTCAGGCCTCCTTTGTTCAAACCAAAAAGAAAACAAACCGGTCAGTAAAATGTTACCACCAGGCTGAGTAATACCCATACAGGTTCAGGAATCCTGCACTCCAGCCCGCTGGGGCTCAAAGCATCCCCATCTGTTTCCTTTCAAAATATTTAATCAGAGACAACAGTGACAGTGGGGGAAGGGAGTAGGAGATCAAGCAAGGCTGGAGAAAACCACTTCTTCCCCACGCCACCAATGAGCTCTGTACTAACACACTTAAGCTAAGAGAAGGATGACTGCTGAGGAGAGAGTGACCAGAGGCTTTAATCTTCAGATTTTGTAAGGCAAAACATTTCCTTTCTCCCACAGGAGCTGCCAGTCTGGAGCACTCCCCGTCCCCCTCCCCTCCACTGGCTGGGCTCTCCTCCTGTGTCGAAATTCCCACTGAAGCAGTAGTCAGCTAGATAAACAGAGCAGTCCCCAGATGCATCCCTTTGGAGGCTGAAATAATAGGTCATGGGAAACAAGCAGAGGCAACCATTTCCTTCTGATACTGTGGTCTCCACCAAGCAATGCTCAAACTGAAGTTTAACTAAACAAACCAGTACTGAATCCCACTTGAAGAAAAATTCCAGTGGTGCATTAGAAACCATGATTCTTCCTCAAGAAATTAAAGGTCCTAGTCTCACCCTGGCTGCCCAGCTGGCTTGGAAGCCAGGTTAATTGCAATGAAATGTGAATTGAGAGTATGCTGCTTGGTCAAAAATTCACCTTCCTAGAACAAGCTACCACTTAAGAAAGGGTCAAAAAAACATTACGGAAAGTAGGAAAATGTTGCTACAAGATGCCTGTGATTACAGCTCTTTGAGGCTCTCTTTTAAGGAATTCTGTAGCTCTGAAGGACTTAAGCTTGACCCTGAAGTCAGAGGAAGGAAGTGTTGTCCATTGCCCTGAAGTACGGGAAGGATGGGTGACTTCTCCTGACTTGCACCATGAGATGAAGCCAGGAAAACGTGATTCAGATCTCTTGATCATCAGTGATGAAGGTTAAAAGCCAAACTACTTCTCCCTTCCCATCCACTTTTTTTCACAATACAAGTGATTTCTGCCATGGAAGAAGGGTGGGAGATAACTATGACCATGCTCCCTCTCCCTGCCTGTCCCCGACGTTATGCTTTTCTCAGCTCAAAGTTTTCCCACCCAAAATCCAATAATTTTTATTGTGTTAAAAAATCTAAACTTCTGCTCAGCATGAGTCAGGCAGGTTTTCATGGCTTTTAACATGTGAAGAGGGCAAAACTGTTCTGAGAGATTTAAACCAGGAAGCAAACAGGTCATCAGAGGATTTCCTAGGGATCAGGAGCCTGAAGAGATCTGGCCAGAAGTAGGTCATGTACTTATCTATTAAACTAAATAATTACGTGTCAAACTATATGTTGGGTGGCTTCCAAAGGGAACAAAAGACATGGCAGTAAAACAGACAGAAATGGAGATAATGTAAGACACTTTCAAAGCCATTTTGCAGACTGGATCTGGCTGCCTTCTTCAAGGAAAACTCTTCTCATTTTACACAGGGGCAGGGCAAGCAGGCAGCTTTCTGTCTACCAGAGCCTGCAGACACTCTTGTTACTCTGGAGAGAATGACATGAGGCTATTTTTTTCTAGCAAGGAGCAATTCCCACCCTCAGGCTGAAATCAATAATGGTTAACTCTCTGCATTAGTACCTACCATGGGTTCTTCAAGGGCCCCCCCGAAATAATCAGGTCTCACCGTCCGAATGTGAAGCAGGCAACTTCTGGGGTGGATACAGCCTGTGGTCCACATCCCTGCAACTAGGTACTGCTGACAGCAGTTCAGAGGGGTGTGAATTGCATGAGAGCTGCTGCTCCCAGGCCGAGACAAGGCATGCTGGAACCTCTCTGTCTCCTTCTGTCAACACTTGAAAGTTACAGAAAGAGGTTAGCTCTTTCCTAAGAATTAATGGCAAAATCCATGCTGAAACAGGGACTTCTGGTCAAGAGAAAAAACTCACAACAGGAAGGGGTAAATGCAGGTTATGAAGTACTTAACCGACCTGTGCTTTCTGATGACATACAACAGGGTTTAGCGGGACACTCCTTGGCTTTGGCACTGAAATGGACGGAGTGGTATTTACTGACACATATTGAGCAAGCACTACCAGTGTACTGCGAACAGAAAGAGAACAGAACTGTAGCTCTGCAAACTTGGACCAACATCTGACAACTAAGCATGCCTTGTGAAGAATGACTAACTACAAAGAGCCTGTGTCATGGCTCAGTCTGAACACACACATGCTTTTTAAAAAAAAAGCTACAATACTCTTTGATACATTTTTATAGTGTATCAGTGGTCAGCTGTGCCCAGCACTCTGTGTGGCACTGGGAAACGGCTTTCCTATTAAAGTAACTTTTAAAGTTCCCAAAGAAAACACAGTGCTCAGAGAGACAGCTCCATTGTATAGAGACACAATTCTTTGACCCGTTTGAAATAAAGAAAATAAGAGTAGCACAGCAATGTTGATAGTGGCTAGTAAATACTAGAAGGCATACTATGAAAGAAATAGTTTACATAGGCTTTTCTGGATTACCTCATTCAGGCTTTCAAGGCTGGTAAGTAAAGTATCCTCTTTGTTACGGTACCACGAGGATCTTGTCTTTACTGTCACTTCACCCACCTGTGCTCTCACCCATCATCTTTGTTTCATTTTGGTCAGTTTTTAAAGGGAAGACAACTAAATAAGACTCTCTCTTTAGGACATGCATTCAGCAGTGAAGTTCTGGGCTAGGAGTTAATGTGACTTCAGGATTTACTGAAAGAAACCCCAAAGCATATGACAGAGAGTTTTGTAAAGCCATGTTCCACTCTTCCCCTGTCACAAGAATGACACTCAGTGCTACGCCTGCCACTGGATCTACCTTGTCTGGCCGTATATTCATTGTCTTCAATCAGCCTTGCCAATCCAAAGTCGGCAATCTTGCATATTAGGCCATTCCCCACCAGAATGTTTGCAGACCGCAGATCTCTGTGTATGTAATTCATTCGCTCGATGTACGCCATTCCTGCAGCCACCTGCGAGAAGCATGAAACACAACCGGTGCATTTTAAAATGAACTCAGACACACGTGGGTTATAAAACATATACACCTTAGGGTTCAGTACTCTGAAGACAGACCTGGGCTGCCATGTCCACCAAATTCGGTAACTTCAAAGCTCTTCCTTCTCCATCTTTTAAGAAATCTAGCAAACTCCCTGCAAATGCAAAGTTGACACAATAGAGAGTTGTTAGGGAAACAATGGCTATTCATCAGGATGGTGATGCAGCAATATGTGCAATATTAAAGACAGAAATGTTTCGAGTTCAAGTGGACAGTTTCAAAAAAACCCACAATATCTTAGAATTCTCCTATTATACTTGTTTCACTCTTCTTTAAGGTTGGCTTACAGAAGAATACGTCAGTAGTCCAAAGAGAGTTGCAGGGAAAAGAAACAACATTGTTTTTAATTTTCCTGACCATTGCTGAGAAAGCTGATATTTCTTAACTTTTCCAGTGCTCTTTGAAACTACATACCTGCTGCTCTCCAAAGGCCTCAGCTAGCTGCAAAGCATCAGCTTGGTTCCAAGCCACACAAGCTACGGAAAAAGTCAGATCCCAGCTCAACCTGCTCCAAAAGAAAGGTCAGCCTGGAGCCTGTTAAGCCCAAAGGGGCTAGCATTAACAAAGGCTAATTTTCCTTATAAATTAGTGGTGCTCCTTCTCTAGGTAACCCATAACTAAATGTAGCATGAACCATCAATTTTAGAAGACCATTATGCAAAACTAGAGAAGACAAAGCAGAGATCAAATGAAAGCAGTTTTAGCAAAAGCAATAAGGACATAGCTCCCCTGTGCAAGGAAAAGCAGGGAGATTCCCTGTAGCTTTAAAAAAAAAGCTTAGGATGCTATAGCTCCCTTCCCAATCTTGTATTCAAACAGGGAAATGTAGCAGTCTCCTTTAAATAAGGTCAGTGAATTGGTTTAATAAATAAGGGGAAAAGACAAATGATTAGGCGTTTCTCCCCTGATAAATTGTCAGCCTCAAGCTCAGATCCAAAGATGTAAAATGTTACAGTAAAAACTAGTAAGGTAAGCCAAAATAAACCACGTACTTCAGAAGGATTTTGAGAAGTCTCTTTTTTAAAGGGGAAAAAGCACATGCTTGTCACTGAGACATATGATTAAAGTGTGAGTTAGTCAGGGCTTGGATGTCTCTGAGGAGGGAGGTGGGCAGGCACCTGCCAGGAAAATAAAAGTCAACTCCAAATAGACTGAAAAAATGCACTTAAAATTGCAGAGTGTATCCTCCAATGTACAATGAAACTTCCCTGCAAGAACTTATGTTTCCTGTTTGGTTCATTTGCTTTTCCAAAACAAGCAGATTTTTTGCTCTGCTCTCAGCACCCCTGCTGGAGATCTGACGGAGAGAAAAGTTTTCCTTTTCTCATTTTACTACATCGTTACCAGTTAAGTAGCTTAAAGAAAAAGAGAAGGGAGAAGGGGAAAGAGGAGGGAAAGAATCATATGTGCAAATCACATATTCAAATGATAAATGGGGTAGACTTGAAAATGAAGCAGTGATCTGAAGAGTGAGGTGCATGTGACAGAACTCAGGATTGCTAAAAGAAGAAACAGAAATCTTAGGCTGACAAGTAAACACTGAAAGAAGTTGCCATATGAACTGTCTGGTGCCAGGAAAAGCTAGGATCTTGGGAAGCAGCATGTAATAGCATTCAAATCTAGAAAATGCAAATCTCCACTTGTCAGGGAAGTTTAGATGCTGATGCAGTTGGAAGCACTTAGGCTGCACCAACTTCTCCCGCCCCCATCTAGTGCATTCTTTGTGCATCTAGTGGATTTCAGGTTTTGGGCCCAGTTCAGAGTTGAATTCATAATTCTTCTGAAGCCAGAGGTGAATTTAGTTTCCTGTTCCCTCTGCTCTTCCTCACGCGCTGTTCATGCATCACACTGCACCTCCCTCTGTATCCGCAAGGAGCATCAACAAAGAAAAAATATTGTTATCAAGGGCAGCAGCTCTGGCCTCACCTTTGCTCATGTACTCCGTGACAATATAGATAGGTTCTTCAGATACCACAGCATAAAGTTGGACCAATTTGTCATGTTTTAGCTTCTTCATGATTTGGGCTTCTTCTAAGAAGGATTCTGGAGACATAGTGCCAGGCTTCAGGGTCTTAATAGCCACTTTAGTATTTCCATTCCACGTACCTACAAGCATAGATACTTAGATTAAACAGCTTCTGCTTCTTTTTCTGTCTGATGCCTAATGTAACCAATGAATAAACCAACAAGAACACTTAATATAGTAATTTTTTTAAAGTGTGGTTTCCCATGTTGCCTTATCATTATATTCTTCCCACGCTTCCCTCATATTTTAGTCTTTTTCTATTATACTGAAAAATAGTACTCCCATTGGCATTGGGGCACAATCGCCGTTCTCCTACTCAGACAATGCTTTCACTGATGTCCACAGAAACCTTCTCTGAGTAAGGAACGCGGGACTGCTGAAACCCATCTTCATGTATTCCCTTGCTAGCAAGTAATTGCTACAGACAACAACACAGCCCCAGTCACAGATTTGGATAACAAAACTGGTTAAACCCAGAACTTTCCATTTGCAAGACATTTTAACATTTTGTTTTTGTTCTGAGTGAGAGGAAAAAATTATTTTAAGAAAAATTCCCAAGAAACAAATTCTGAATCGATTTCATTTTAGAAACACGGGAGTGTTTCCAAACCAAAATGCGTCTTTTTCCTTCCCCTCCTCATCCCCAGAAGCCCAGCAGCTGCTGATTGAAAATGAGGTGGTTCCTGTCCACTTCACTTTGTTCTTTACTTGTGGTCAGCACTGAAATGGACAAGTTGCATCATTTTACAGCCATCATGTACCAAGCTTTCTGTAACACTTCAAAGCCTGCACAAGGACCTGGAGAGAGCTGGGGAAGGCTGACTCAGGGCGTCCCACAAGAGATGGGGCTTCACTCGAGTATTTGCAAGGGGGAGAAGGAGGATGGAAAGAAAAAAACCAAAACACCTACCTACGTTAACAGTTTTTTGGGGGATGGGGCACTGGGGAAGGGAAAGGAAGGAAAATTAAAATGGGCAGAAATATCACTTTCCTAGTGCTTTTTGGTTGTCCCTTGACCAGACTTGCCAGAACTCTGCTCCAGAGCCAGGGCTGAAATGGCTTTGAATGGGACCTGTGATCTGTTGATAGGGAGCTGTTGTGTGATAGGGCAGAACAATACTAACTGACTTCAGGAATTAATCACATTGGGTAAAAATTACTCCTCTGCACTTAAGCATGAGGATAGCAGAAGGCCTACAAAGTACATGAAGACCCAGACTCCAATCTAGTTTCTACAAATTAAGGTGTCATCAAAAAAGGTACTGTGTAAAATAAGCTGTGTTTGTCTTTGTTAAAAGCACATTAACAGTTACTAGGGCTCAGCTGCTGCGCGGGAACTGCTTAAGCCAAAATAACTTCATCACGAGCTTTTGCAACCTGCCAGAGCATAAAATGAGCTGGATTGTTTTTTGTGCAAGCAGTCAGGTCCCAGCTGCCACCTCGCCCAGCCAAGGACAGGGGAGGAGTGGCAGGGTAGCCACTGCCTGTGTCGTCCCTCGCTTACAGGGCAATCCCCGCAGCAACGCACAAGGCTGTCTGAAGGGGGTTTGAGGCACGTATAAGCCAAAAGCGTGCAGTGCAAGTTCGCTTTTCGCTATGCCTTGATTTTCTTCTGCCAGCTCAGTGCCAGATGCTGTCACCTCTACCGGTGGTGGAGTAATGTCTTGAGTTACTACCACCGCTACTCCAGCACCCTTGACGAGGACTCCTGAGGTCTTAGTTTCACTCAGTCCCTCAAATCAGAGCTGAAGCAGGACTTTGCTTTAGTGGCACTCCTGTATAAGCTGGGAAGGATGCGGTTTCGCCTCCTAATTTCAAGTAGGGTCGCCAAAATCTTTTCTGATGGGTGAAAGGGAATGTGTTTTATCTGGAGCCACTGAGGCTCCCCACCGCAGAGTGCCGTCAGTCACAGCCACTTTGCAGAGGTACCGCAAATTATATGAATCAGGAATGAAACCCTAGTTTCATGGGCACCAGGGTTTCTGTCACTGGAATTAATAAACTAGGATTTTACCTGGTGTGTTAACAGGATTAACAGTGTATTATCTGTTTGCATTGCCTTAATAAAAATCCCAGGACTCGTTCTCTTACCATGAAGTGTTTTCAGCAGTTCTATTTTAAAATACTTTTATGAATTTCTCCAGTTAAAAAAAGAAAATCAAACAAAAAGGTTAACATATCCTCTCAGCCCAGATTTCAGTTTAAATTGCAAAATTTTCTTGTTGTGGTTTGGTATGTTTCTCTCTAATAGAAAATCAGCATAGACTTCCCTTTGAATTCCTCCCATATGTAGTTAGTTACTACGTAATGCATTTTTTATTAATTTTTACTGTGTTAATCTATTCCAATTTGTTAAAGCTTCGGGGCTGTTAACATATTTTTACTATAAATTAATTTAAGAAACCTAATGTCATAATTGTAACAATAATTTTTGTATTTCTGACAGATATTTGGTACTGGTAGTTGGCACTTTATTTCTCATAGCTGGTTTTTCTTTTAAATTGTATTTGCTCTTTTAGCTTATTGTATCAGTTTAAGATCTACGGCACACAAAGCTGACCACTAAGTATTAACATCAACTTGAAACTCTCGCATACATTCAAGATGGAGAACAAGAAGGTGAAACTGCAGTTACCTGGGGATGCTAATAGAAAATATTGCTTTCTTTGCAACAGGTCAACTGTAATTCTGTGAAATACTATAAATTTCTATATTTCTAGTCTATAAATTCTATAAATTTCACAGACTTGCTGCCATGCTCCTTGCTGTAGTCTTGCAATGGAAAACAGCTGCAAGAACCCAGGAGAGCCCGCTGGTTATTCTGCTTGTACATACTTTTGTGTTACTGCAACAAAAGGAGTGGCCAAACTGCTCCACCAAATTTTTTTTAAGAAACAACATATAGCAATTCTTTATTTGAATTGATCATTTTAAAGAGGCTACACAGAATGCAATTTGGCACAAAAATTGAGCCCACTTCTCATTAAATGGCCACTATATTGTGTTCAATGCTATGGCCATGCTAAGATTTATGTATATTTTAAATTGCTATTGTTTTACAGTCATTAAAAGAATGAGGCCTATATAGGGGGGGCAGTAAGTAAAGCTGGCAAGTGTGCAGAAAACAATGTCAGCAGATTTGGAAAATGTCAGTATTTCTGGACTTCAAAGTGGGAGATCAGCAGGGCTGGGCAAGTCTTGCCGCTATTGTCCCTGGCCTCTCTATCGAGCTATGGGGTTCTGCTACAGATACAAATTTCAAAACAGACTTAAAGAGCTGGATGCATGGGAAAGCTAGCTTGACAATATCAGCTTGCTGATACTTGCCATTATTTTTAAATTGGGAGAGTGGATGGAAGCATTTTCAGGGTCTTATCTCATCAGTGCTAAAACACATGAGGAAAGAAAAATGTCTACTTACCAGATTAATTTCTGGTTAGCCATTCTGTTTTACAAGTTTAGCATCATTCCTATTTTAATACCTATCAATTCTGTAGTCACCCAAATAAACCCGATGCAATTAATGAAGCTTAATGCCCTAACGTCTCATACCAGTGTGTGCAAGTGAAAGGAAGTTTCCCTGTGGATTACTATATTTAGATCTGACTGTTTTAGGAGACACAGACTAACATTTCATACTACTCTGATTTTTCAGATTTAAAATCTCTATTTGAAATGTTTATTTCTGCCAAGAGGGCCTTAAAAGATCCATCCAAAGCAAAATATATTCTCTGCCTTACCACGCCACACTTCAGCGAAACACCCCTGACCAAGCTTCTGTTCCAGAAATAATGAATCACGTGCAACTTCCCATGCATCTTTAGCCAATCCAACAGTTTGTGGGGTATTATTCGTAGCAATCACAGTTAAGTTAAAACACAAACCATCAGCTTTCTCTATAGGAGAGGAAATTAATAAAAAAAACACACTTATAATCCAAAATTATGCATGCATTGAGAAAGATGGAAGGTGACTTGTCTCTCAGTGCTGCATTACAGTTCATTTGCAAACACTGATTTTTGGATGCTGAAGGTAAGGACTTTTTTGTTAGCTTGCAAAAAAAGGCTCCTTGGTCTAATTAATAGATTACTATGCGAGCCTTGATTTATTATGAAGACAGCGGTAATTTGTCAAAATCGAAACCTTCCAAGGGAAGATGGAATTTCAGTTTTCTTTTGCCATCAATTACAGTGAAAGTTGAAGATTAAAGAATTTCAAAGTCAAAGACATGATTCCAAAGACATTTTTTCCTAAGAGTTTGAGCTTTGTTCTTTTTTTCGTGTGGGCCACAGTGTCCTACATTTCACCTTCCATCTTGTAATCCCCACACAGAGAGCTATTTTAGAATAATTATTTTGCTCCATACCCATCCATACTTCCCCAAACTGCCCATTTCCCAGTCTCTTGATCAACTGTAGGGATTCTCGTGGAATTTCCCAGACATCTTTGGTTTTGACAGACAGATCAGTAAGCCTTGGCATTCCTTTATGACAGGGGACTACTAAGCGGCAGCAAAGACCTGCAGCTCTCTCTGATGGAGCCAGAAGTGAAGCCAACAGCAAAGGAGAGGAAAGAAAAAAAAGTGTGACATGAAACAAAAACAGTAAGCATAAAAACAATGCTACTCACAACAGCTGTTAGTTGCATACCACAAAGCATCCTGAAAGATTAGAAATTGAACATTGAAACATATTCATTTGAGACAGAACAGGAAATATTTTAGTCTCTGCTTCCACAGCCTGAAATTGAAGGTGACAGCCAATGGTTTCTCTTGTGGACTTGGGATTTTCCTTCTCCTACAGTGCTGCATTAAGATAACTTCACGAGTAACTGGTGTACTATAGTACAGTGTAACTTTTTAAAAAACATCTGTGAGTCACAAACTGGATTGTTTCTGAACTGACTAAAAGAAACACACAGAAGATTCACTTTTTCTGAAAATCACAGCAATGAATATTTGGTGGACTTCGCTAATTTTTTTCTAGGTATCCTGGGAAAAGGTATTTTCTATATTCTACTCTGTGAAAAGGTGTTTCTGTAGGCATCCTGTAAAAGACTTTTTCTGCCATTTTTTCTAGAGCAAACCTTTATTAGTGCATGCAGCCAGTCCTACACTGTTTGGGGCAGATTCATTACACTTATCTCTTGTAAAGCTTCACGGAAGACTGAACTGTGACAAGATATGTTTAGCAGGAGTAAAACCAATGATACATATATATAAATATATATATACGCACACATATTGTTGTGTAGTATACTACGCTGCACAAAGCAGACTACAACATAAAGGTTGCACAGTGACTTGCATCTTTAAACAGGTGCAGCAGAGCAGAACAAAGTGGGGAACTGCAATTGTATTTCAGACTCAAGCACAATCTTTATTCTCCTGTGCCAGATTTCTTTCTGGGCAGGTGAACAGTTTATTTCAGCACCACAAGGTGGGCAAGCACTGAAGCTCCTTTCAACACCAAGCTCTACCTCCTCAGCACAAATGTTGTGGGAGGGTGGGGAGTCCCTACAGACACCCTGACATGGACCTCATTGTGTTTCCTGTAGCAGACAACAAAGACCACAAAACAAGGAAGATTAGCTGACCAGTTGGCATGTCTTATTCCAAGATAAATCCAACGGGAACATTAGGATAGGGACTACTCAAAATATGGATCATATCTGGAAAGCTTCCTTATGAGTTTGGACAGCTGCAGAAAGAAACTGGAGGGGTTTAAGACCTTGTTTTTTGTAACTGAAAAAAAAGCTTGGCATGCTGGTGCTCCAGTTAAGCCCAGACTGCACGCACAAGAGCTTATGCTTGACAGACCAGCTGTTAGGGATTGGGTGAATGGTGCTTCAACTTCAGACGTGCTGTTACTGGACTTTAGTCTGATGTCAGGACACCCTGGGGGTCTCAATATTTTTCATTTGTAAATCTCATCTGTGAAAGTCCAGACACTGCAGTTAACTATATTATCCAGGTAAGAAGGGGCTGGGATAAGAGGGAAGTCTGGGTAATAAGGGTACTCGACAGTGCAATGGGAGCACAGTGCAGGGATACCTGTGCTGTATCTGCACAAAGCTACACTTTGTACTTCCAGCTCCTGACCCAGGACTGCTTACATGAGACCAAACTGCACACTGTCTACCTGGGTAGCCTGGTTTCCAGCTGCCTGGACAGGACGGGTCCTCCAGCCTGGACAGCTATGGGATGAAGGCCGAAGGGTGGGCTGCAGAGTATACCTGTCCTGCTGTGAAGGCACTGACCTACGGTCTCAGCAGTGGTTCTTCGGGAACCATGCTGATCTTTACACAGTCAGCTGGACATCTTTGAGCTCTCCCTAGAAGTAAATCTAGGCACTCTCAAGGTGGTGTGCTAATCTATCTCCCACAATCTGGAGTGCAGAGCAGGCAGTTAGAGACAGCCTTTATGTTTCGAGTCAGCTAGGCCTGGCATGGAATGAGGGCTCCTGTGCTCACCCGGGTCTGGGAGACTGCAGGTCAAACCTCTGGAGCGTGGGTCTGTACTATGCCCTCCTGAGCTACTCTACCTGGATCCTACTGATTATGCCTCTGTGTTGCACAGAAATGGCTGTTTCCAGATCTATTTGTTTCTGCATCTGTGCATGGAAAATACACCACCCGAGTAATCTGACCACAGAAAACTAAAAGTTGACATATACCACCTGGTATAGTGGGGTTGAAAATTATCTTCCTTAGACAGGAGTTTTTATGCATTATTTAGCTTAGTTTAATGTAGAGTCACCAGAAACAACTAGAAATTCTCCCAGGCAGCATACATCCATCAGAAACTGGGCGGAGAAGACAGCCAGATGTCTAGTATGAATAGCATAAGAATACAGCAGACAGAATACAAAGAATACAGAAAAAACACCCCACAGAGAAGCTGGTTTCCCAAGTAAAAATTATGAAGAGTTTTTGAACAGCGAGCATTTGGGGTCATCTGTGAATATTATGAAAAGCTAAAGTAAGGAAAAAATAAAAAGCAAAATAATTCAAAATATAAATTTCTGCTTAAAAAATGACCATGTTGAGAAGCATGGCAGTCTTCTACATAAGAACCGGTTGTCCTATGCAGATATTTTGGGGGCTTTAAAGTTGTACCTGTTGTATACCGATCGCCAGTGACAGCAGGATGCACTTTTGGGTTGAATAGTGCATGCCACATTTTAATCACAGGAATTTAAAAAAAAAAAAAGAGGTTGGTGGGTGGACACAAACAGTGTGCATAAAGAAGCACCCACCTTGCCATATTTATTTTTAAAATTAGAATGATTATAATTTAAATGTTAATAATTTACACATTGAACACAAATCCAGTGGGAAAATTTGAGTCAGGTAATATATGCAAACCTTTTGGTCATTGCTTTAGGTGACTGAATGCCACAATGCAATTCCCTATTTGCTTTATAGCAATAGTGAAATGCAAAACGGTACATATTAGCACTCGCTTATGCACGGGGAATTTGAGATGTGCAAGTCAAATTCAGCAATTCTGTTTGCTTAGAAGAGGGAGAGCAGGCAAAACCTTTACCTCAGTAGAGTGCTAGCTTTTAAAAGCTCTGCTGCTTTACACTGTGAACGGCACTTAAAGCCATTTATAACTGTAATGGGAAAGGGATAATGGAAGATGCATTACAACAAGCAAGAGACACAGCTCAAATGACTCTTTAGGGCGTCTTACACATACATCAGCTCAGCAGCAAACGCTTTTGTTTTAAAATACTTCAGAGTGAGGTGTATTATCTGAAAAATTACCTGAATAATGCTGAACCAGCTGCTGAAGAGTTTCAAATTGTGCCCGAGTTGTGATATAATATCCACCATTGTCAAGTTTGCGAATCTTATAATGTTTGACATGATCTCCTTTCATATCATCCCAGTCTCGAATAGACAGGGAATAGGCACCTGTTCCAAGCAGAGGAGAAATAAAAAATTGTAAGTAGCTTTTAGAGACAAAGATTTTGGTTTGCTGGTCAGTTGTCATAAAGCGAAAGAGAAATTGCTTCCAAAAAATGCTTACTGTACCTTAAAAAAGAACAAGTGAATCTAACACAGTGAAGTAAGTATCACAGAAATCTTATGATGTTCACACCATGTCCCTTTCACACTTTTCTAGAAAGAAATCAGGACTTCTGTGTAAATGAAAACTCAAATTTTAATATTTACTGCTTCAGGTTGTTAAATCGACTTTTCCTATTCTAAGTGTCAGGTTAAACTGCAAATACTATACTTCAGGTAAATGCCAGTGGGTGGTAAATATCAAGATTTTCATAGGAAGCACTGGAGATAATGACTTTATATATATGTAGTGTTGTTACCCAGATGGATCCCAACATTAAACATTAAACAACAAAATTAACATTCTTTGCCTGTCACAATCTTTGAAAGGTGGTACTACACCAGGACTGTACACCAGGAGGTCTGCAAGAACTGTATGTTTCACTTTCCAAATCCATGCTGGAGCTTTAGAGCTTACTGGTGGGATTCAGATGCCCAAACACAGGGGTTAAGTGCCATGTGAGATGCCCCAGGACATCCTGCTTGGCAGTTTTCCCACAGGCTGTCACATTTGTCCGATCCAGGTGGATGCCTTGCAGGCATTTCATATGCCTCTGGATGCCCACGGCCAGGTAAAGGAACCTCAGCTGAGGGGCTGGATTTAGTTTTAGGTGTAGCAGTGGCTGTCTGCAGGTGGGCTATGGGCTTCATTTAGATGCCCACACATAAGCTTCTGGTGCTATTAGGGCAGCTGAATCCCAGCCTACTTTCCATGAGTGTTACGGCATTGTAGATATCGATGGCACAATGCAGGTTTGAGCACTTGGGTGTCTGCAGTCGTGGGCAGTTAAACCGAACCCCGGCTTCCTGCTGACTCTAAAGGGAGCCTGACCACCTACATGGGGACCTGCACATTCAGGTGTCTTAATTTGAAGCACCGCCCTATTCTACATGCAGTGACACCCACATGTTGGTTCTCTACAGTGTCAAAAGCAAAGCCACATTTTACAGCATAATGCAGTTTCTGAGCAAAAGCATGGCCATTTTGAAAGGCTGTGGAGAGGACAAATCTTCACTCATAGCTCGTACGGATATTGTGTTTACCCAAAGGTAATTCAGACATTAAAAAGAAAAAAACTGGAGGTAACTGGCAGCTGCAGAGATCTCAGGAAGGTCCTCCTTCTGGTACCTGGGCTGTTTTCACTGGTAACCATGTCAGCTAAGGGCAGGAAAGGAAAACCACCATCAGACAATTTTGAACAATGTGAAAGGTGGTGTGATTTCCTACAGGTCTGATAGCAAACAGCTCCAACTGCTGCTTATCCCAAGTCAGGGTACTTTTCAACACATCCATCAGGTTCACATCCTCCAGAACAACCTCCAGCTAAATGAAATAGTTTAAAGAACCCCCCACAGTTAGGTGGTTGAGATTCCTGGTGTAAGATGTCTTTCCCGGATGTCTCCCCAGGAAGAAGTTTGCCTGACCACGTTAACCTGCAACAGGTCACACTAGTGGCTGGCTCACCACCTAGGGAGCTGCAGTGAACAAAACATCTCCACCCTGACTCCAAGGACTTCTCACGTTCCCTGTTGTTCGTCCTCTAAATAGGAGGAAAAGAGCCAGCACTTACACAGATGATTCTGGTTTATGTGAATGGGAGACACCCTGAGAGGAGTGACAGGGTTTTTATTTCTAAGTGTAGAAAAATACTGTTTGTTTAGGATATTTTTCTGAGGAGGTTCTCCCACTGAGTAAGTACATCTCTCTCAGCTAGGAGTTCAAAGCTTTTTGGGGATTTGCAAGGGTGTCTTGTGCATGCTTTGTACCACCACTCTGGGTTGTACACTGTCAGCCTACTTTCAAAATTTTCCAGGCAGTGTTCTCCACCTCCGCATTTGTGAGTTTTGATCCACTGGCAGCAGCTGTATTTTCTTTAGTCACGCTCCCTGCCTATCTGGTCACTATTTTAGATTCTTTAGGAAAATGTAAACAATCTGTGGCTCCAGGTCTGCAATCAGAACTGCGTGGGTGGCCCTCTGTGGACCCCCACTGACCTCAGATCAAGTTGCAGGAGTGGAGCTTTAGTTCAAATCTGGACAAAAACAAAAACCAAGATGGATTTCATTATACATTTATTGAGGCTGCTGGTTATTTATACTACTAATTATTGTCTCATCATAAAATCAAACATAAAAGACACATTAAATATAATAAAATTTTGGATAGAAATATGACACTACAATATATAATATTAATGATTTTTTAAAAAAAAAAACCTCAAACCTAAAACCAGACAGCCTTGGAGGGTGGAGATTGAAACCAGGTGAATGATTGTACAGACAAGAGCTGATGAAGTACCTGGGTAGTCAGGCATCGAAAAAATGAAAAGCCAGCTCCATGTGATTTATTTTGGAAGTAAGAAAAGTCAACCATGATCAAGGGAGGTTAAATTCATGCTGAAGTCATCCATGATGATACTTTTAACATGATCTTGATTAATTTTATTATTGTTATTATTTAAAGCAGAAGGGACGATTCTAGGTCACAAAACAATTCCTGCCTCAAGCCCAAGATGACTAGCTGGAGTAAGGCATTTTGAGATGACTGATGGGAGAACACACCATTCGAGCCCTCCCGGGTCACTTTTTTCTCTCTCATGAACAACAAGCTCCCTCTGTTTTCTTCTAACAACATACTGAAACACCACAAGGATGAGAAGGGAAATAGGCATTTTTGACAAAAACCATGCATGTTCGTTTTTTTCCAACGGCTTTGATGCAAACTTAGCCTGAAGCTGTAGAAAGCCTTAAGTTCAAATGGAGAGAAATTAAGCTTGCTGCTCTAACTCCATCCATGATTGATTCTTCCATTTCCCCATTGCTTTTGTGTCTCACAAGCAGCTCTAGAAAAAAGTCCTGACTTAGCTAAGTAAACAGCCCTGCAAAACATATCCTCTATCACTGTATAAAAAGTGGTCAAAACAGACTAAACTGATAACTGGTTTAGAGAAAGTGTTGTGTTTGCTATGCCTATACGAGTGAGTTTTTAAACTCGGCCCAGAGTGGAATGAAGCCCATCACACACATCCCAACAACTGTTGGTGAAAATGAACAGGTGGAGGCTATTTGCAGAAAAAGAGCAAGTTAGAGCCTGTCTTGTTCCTGGTGAGAATGCCTCACTGCTACATAAAGTATGGTGAAACTGTGGGGTGATGAGATGGGAAATTAACTATCTGAAACAACAGTGTGTCTATTCAGATTTTGCATAACGAACCGTCTTCAGAGTTACAGGCAGCAAAGGAAGAATCCAGTGACTGTAGAAGTCAAAATTATAAAACTTACAATTTTAGATGACAGAATGGCAGCATTTGAAGGTAGGTCAGGTAGAGAGGAGTGGGAAGGAGTGCTTCTCTTCTTTAAGCCCCTTTACCAGCCATGACTCCAACCGCTTTGCATGCTAACTCTAGCTGACAGAGTGTGCTCTGATCAAAGCACTGACAAGTCAGGGCTTTAATTACACGAACCATCATTAGACTTCAGAACTTACAGGGAATTAATTCCAGGGACTTATGCTTCCCACAGCTATTGTTTTGGATTGCTGGTTAATTGAGAAATGGCCAGGTTTGTTTTCACTTAGTTGCAGGTTTTCTCCTCAATACTTGTATGAGTTAGAGAAATCTTCTCATACATGTGAAGCTTTGAAGATGTTGACAGGCCTCATGAACGAAATATAAAAGGAAAGATAGCACCCACCAAGAAAACTGGAACTCCTCCAATATTTTTAGAGGGAAGGAGGAGAATACATCCTTCCACTTGACTTCAACAGAATGGATACAGTTGAATACTTTATGAATATATTAATTAGAAATATATTCAAGTCTATTCACTGTTAAGCTATGAATGTAAGACTGCTACATCCTTTTTTTTTTCCCCCAGGGATCCAGTATTTCAAAGGGGAAAGGCCAAAAAATCCCCTAATCTTCCCAAAATAATAACTAGTACCTCCCTCCCCCCCAAAAATCTTATCTTACAACTTCCAGGAAAAAGGTTCAAATATTCTGCTTGTTCAGAAGCAAGCAGTAATTTTCACCAAACTAGACTGGAGATTCCCAGCATCTGTTCACAGCAAGCTAGCTGGCTGTGCCTGGACCTGAATATGGACACTAGGAGGTCTGCCTTGTGTAGCCCCATAGCTGCTGTTCTGAGGGGCCACGCTCCACCCAACTCCATTGCAATAGTGATATCCTCAACACGTGTTGAGAGAGAAAGTGCAATGTTCAGAGTGTGACAGGAGAGCAGAGCACCCTGCCTGTGTGTGACTTGCACTGCAGATACCATGGGTTGAGCATGGCATGGGTTGCACTTGGGTTGTTCTCTGCTTTGAACACTCACTCTGGGAGCTGGGATGTCCAGACAGCTAATTCCCTAGCACACATTTATGCAAGGTGACACTTATCTCTACCTTCATACCACTGAAAACAGTCTTTCACAAACTTAGCACAATTTTTCTCATATATCTTCTTATTTGTAGTCAGAATAGCTTTGGCCTGCCTACCTTTGGTAGTTTCGCTTTCCCGGATCAGGAAGGTACCTCTGGGGTTTCCAAATGACAACAGCTGTCTCTCAGCATCTTTTCGGCCAAGTTTGCCAAAGTACCACCTTAGGGAAACATCAGAAATAGTAAGACAAATGCCTCTTGGGATTACTAGGTAGCGTCACAGAGCTCAGGCATGGGGAATTATTTGTGGAAACTACGGTTACTCAAGTATATTCAACCATTTTTGTCATACTGTGTCTCTTCTGTTGTGGTGGGAAGCTAACATGACAAACTGTGTAGTAGATGTATACAAATACATTGTGAGTTAGCACTTTGCATTAAGCTTATAATCAGTAGATGCTGAGAATGCTTGTTTGGTGTCTTACGACAAAGGTCAGACTTTGACAAATAGAAAGACTCGTCGGGGGGAAGGAATAGGCAAGGAAAAGGGCAGAAAAATGCATCACTGCTGAAGAGCAGTATTTTTACAGATGCTGCTATAAACTACATATTTGACTTACATAGTGATGTATTAGTATTCAATATTTTTGTTGCAGCACAGCTATAAAACCTCAGTAGAAGGACCAGATGCAACCACTTTACTATGGTTGTATAAGGCTTTCAGTGTTTTGGTACCTTTTTCTTCCTGCAGCAATTTTTTTTTTTCTTGATTTCACAGTCAACCAAGTACAACCTGAAGTACAGACTACAGTACTACCTGCTCACCTGTATAAGCTCCTCCAGTGTATCTTTTATACTGGAAATAATATGGATACACACAGCACTCCATTTTTCACATAGATATGTCATCATTATGCTGCCTGCTGCATGCGTTGTAGGCATCCTACCTATTGGCAAATATCCGTTGATACAACGTGTCCTCCTTAATAGACAGTTTGTGCACTAATTGACTCCAAATATTTTTACAAGTTGGTTCAGGAAACGCAAGGGCACCTTTCGCTTAAAGCTTGAAATTAGTCGACACTCAATGAAAGGAAGCAGACCTATGTTCCTTTAGGTTTTCTTCCTTTGTTTTGACATTGAAAAAGCACTGAGCTTGTGCTTCTTTTGTTACTAATTACCTAATTATTTATCAGTGCAATTAAGAACTGAAATAAAAATAATGTAAGTCATTTGAAAAATCGCTGTAATCAATCAAAACCAACTCCTCAAACCTCCTTCAAATACCACACTAATAGGTCTTTACAATGAAAAGAAAACATACTCCTCTGCTTGGATGGAATCGACAGGAGCCACATAATTACTGGGAATGTAACCAGTTTCGCCTGTTGTCAAGGACCGGGCCTCCCACCAGTCTCCTTCCCTGCAGAAACAGAGATGAGGAGGAGAAGTGAGAGCAAGACACAGCTGTAAAGGCAACGATCGGTTTTTGCTAACAGCACCCACAGCTGCATGGCGTAAGAAGCCACAGCAACTCATCTCTTTATCACCAGCCTGCTTCTGAGAGTGCTGTTTGCATCTAAACCCAAATAATATATGTATTTCTTTACATCTGTTATTATTTCAGCAGTGATTAGTAATGTAGCCTTCCAAATGTAGCATAACGGCATAAACAGGCATAACAACCCAGTGAAATCAGGTTTGGTGACGGCTGGATTTGGACTAGAATATTGAAAACTGTCTCCATAGCAATTATTCTAATACAGACCCTTGACAGAGCTTACAGAGAAACTGCCAAACTGAACACTGTCACAGCCACTACTAATTTTAAACTTCTATGAGGATAATCAATTTGAAACCCAAAGTCACCAAAAAGCCATCTGTCAACATGGAGTTTTAGATAGCCCTTAAGGATCACACTTCATTGTCTAGATTCTCTCTCCTGGCCACCTAGAGGAGGCACCTGAAGTAGCACAGGACTTACCCGCACTTTCAAATACTTACAAAATACCATTCTTCTACAACATTTAAATATGAAGAGGTCCATGCAGGACCATCTTATGGCAGTGTTCCACAGGCTTAGCATCAATTTTTGTCTTACACTGGTGCGCACAGTGGGACATGGTACTGCCCTTCGGGCAACGTGTGTTGCCGTAGAATGCACAGCTCTAAGAGAAGTTTATTTCTCATCTTTTTAGACGATGCAACGATTTGGGATTTAGCAATTTGTATTTAATTCTCAGCACCGGATTCACACAGAATCACAGAATGATTCACCAATGTTTAACTCCTACTGCTACTAATAAGAATTCTTTTTTCTATTTCTGGACTGCTTAGAAACTTTTTCTCAGTTCCCCTCTCTGTAAAACAGAGATTTGATCACTAAATAAAACACTATTATCAAACATGGCCAGAGAATTCAGCCTCTTCTGTAAGCAAGTAGTTACAGAAAACACGTTGTCTAAGCTATTACTGGCAGGAAAGGTTGTGTTAAGGTGAGCTCTTACTATAAATGATCAACTTCACTTTCTTTAACACTTTGAAGGAGTATGAACTCTATGGAGAACAACTAGAAAACAGCTTTGATTAGTCAAAAAGGAGACGTTTCCATTTCTACAGTTCAAAAAAGTGAAGAACAAGTAGGTTTTCTAGAGGCTGGCAGCTGACACTATTTTAATACACCTTGTGTGCACTAGTATGTCAGGCAAAGGGCCCTATCTGTTTGCACCCCTAATTTTACCAGCTGAAGTGCTAACCCTTCCCCCATACGTTGCTGTAGAATATTTCTGAGAGATGATGCTGTACTGCGGTTGATAATTTGTACCATTACACTTCTTCTCCTTACTGTGCAGAGAGTCCACTAGATGGAGGTATTTTATTATATCTAGGGAGGAAAAAAGCAGTCCCTTAGATGATCACAACATCAGGAACAACCCCCTCTGCTTTGACAGAGGAGCTTAAATCTCTCAAAGCACTGCCAGAAAGGAGGGGGAATGCAGACTTTTTTCACAGCTCTTAATTTTAGACACCCAACTGAGGCAGGAGGAGGCTAGTCAATGGGGCCAGCCAGGGTGTGCAGGAGTGGCAGTGGGGATGCAGGGGATGGCCGAGTGTTTCTGAGCCCCAAAGTCAGGCTCTGCTCTGAACCACCCCTGCAGGTACCTACTTCCCCAGACTGCCCTTGGTATCACCTCTGACTTCAAATCATGGGGATATCCTCTGTATGCCATTTCAGGTATTGCTGTCCTGAACTTTTAATCCAAAGCACAAATCAAATCTCATTTGCTGAGAGCTAAAAAAAAATCCAAACCTGTCCAAAAATTCCAGACAAACAAGATTTGTGCACATATATGCCTTCTGGTTGCAAGCAGCATTGGCAAGCTCTTAAAAAAATGGGCTTCTTTCATATCATTTCTGATATAAGTGAAGAGAGGAAGCATTCTCACAGAAAAGCTGCTTTCTGGAGATTCCCAGCCTGGCTGTCAGTACTCCAGGAGTGTGGTTAGGTCCGTGTTTACAAGCAGGCAAAGCTGACTATGGTGGGAACTGAGCTTCTATAATCCTACAAGAAAATCAGTGGATGATTGGTTTTTTATTTTTTTTTTCCCTTAGAAAACCTTCCTCCAGACAGTAATTACCTGCATCAAAATGCATGTACTGCAACCGCCCACACACGGGGGAATCTCTCTTCTTGTTTCAAGTCATGGCATAGTTTGTGCAAGGTTAGGAAGCCAGCAGGCAACGTGAACAAAAATGGATGATGGGTTAAAAAAGGATTTTTTTCCAAGTGCTAATTTAGAAGTAAAGAGGTTTTTAAACTGCTGCTTTCTCTACAAGTTGTAACTGAAGTTTCTGTGCTTTCATCTACATCAAAGCTCTTCAGCTTCATGGCTTCATGAAATATTCCACAGAATTACCTGATTTTTTTTTTAACTTTAATGCACATTGAGCCAACTCCAACCCTGGAGTTGTTCTATTAAAATTAAGAGGAGTTGCACGAGGGATGAATTTGCCTTACTGTCACATAGTGTAAGTAAAAAAGATGAGAGCAATATCACAAAGCCTCTATAAAGTGACATACTTGGTTGTCAACCCATTTTTACCTCTATATGACAGCAATACTGAACATAACACAGAGACTCCAACTTTATGTTCTTAGCCAAGAATGACAAGATGTTCAGATATAGGTCAGTAGCACAGTTAAGTTTTAGATGTTATTTTTAAATTGCTAAGGGATTTTTTTTCTATGGGCAGTTAATAAAATTAATTTTATGCTGATGATTTCCAGGATGGAACTGTGGTTTTCATGCCAAATGCAACTGTACAATGGTGCATTCTCAACAGAACTTCCTAGCATGTTCTGATGGCATCACCTACCTTCAAAAGGAAAAAAGATCCTTTTAAACTTGGCACACAAGTCTGGGTAACGTCTCTTTTGTGAATCAGTTTTTAGCTCATTTCTGTGTAGAGATACTTACAGCAGATTGCAAAAAGTGTTAGTACATGCCTTGCAGAACTTCTGTGACTACTGGTAAAGTACAGAGCTGGTACTCTCAGTTCTGAATGTGAGTTTACTGTGAAATGTAAGCAGTGAATCACACAATCTAACGCTTATTTTTGAAGTAAAGCTGTATGTGGTTGAAGGTGGTTTCTTTCAATAATAAAGCACTTTGCAAAAGTGCACTAAATGCAACGACAAGTAAGCATAGAGTAAAACCGCTATGTATCTTGAATATCCAACATTAGGTTTCACTAATAACATCAGCAGACAAATATAATTGTCAACATTATAAGTTTAAAAACATTAAAAAGCATATTCCCAAGCTTAAAACTTACGAGCTGTTAAGTATTTGAAATTTTTCTCCTTTGTGAAAACTCAAGTCATCTTCTGTTCTTGCTTCATAGTCATAAAGCGCCACAAAAAGAGTTACACCTAAAGAAGAAGATAGGTGAGTTAAAATCCATCACAAAAAAACAGGAGGGAAAGGAGCCTCAAGAGATGAGGTGGCTGAGACAAACGTAAGCCACTCCAGTTGCTGAGTAGCAAGATAAACTGAAGCCTCCTACTTTTTGGACAAACATTCTAATCCCTGTGCTTTTACGCAGCCAGCCGGCACGCTACTGCCTTCAGTTTGTAGAGTCATCAGTCCTCTTGGTTTGGTACCCATACACAATGTAGGATCCCAAGCGGGCAAAGGAGATTTGAAGAGAGGGTTTAGACATAGCCATGCCAAGTATTTCCTGTTAAATACTTGAGCTGTCTCAGACAACAATTTCCATTCCCTGGTAGAGGGATGAGGCAGTCAATCAGCCAAATTGGGCATCTATACATAATTTCTCATCCCCAAGTGAACGAGCACCTGCAAGTTAGCAAAGGTAGGGCTGAAGACCCAGCTTCAATTCTTTGCACTGTTTCATGAAATAGCTCTTCCCAAAACCAGCATGCCGAGACAGTCGTGCCCTGGCTGTAGTTATGTGACTAATAGTCACTAAGAGCACTGAAAGAAGACTTTGAAACTCACCGGTTCCTCCTCTTGTACGCAGCGTCCCTGTATGAGAGGAGGAATTGACTCCACCAAACACAGTCAGTCCTTGGCCTCCTGTGGCATGGAAGTTATTGTAGTTTGGGATAGAAGTCACACCAAAGCTAGGATAGTGCTGCGGAGTGGGATCTGTCCCATAGCGGTAGCCTGAGCTTTGAGTTAAACTGCCATCCCTCTCGTCAGTCAGTTTTGTTGCTTCTTTATCCTTACATTGCACACAGCCCATTATCTAAAATCCTAGGAAAGGAAGGAAAGGACAGGTGTTCATACGCTGATGCTCACCAGATCTCCCCCAAACCCACATATGACGAGGATCAAATTAAGTTCACCGCTCAAAAGTTAAGTACTTTGAAAAAAACCCACAGTGATTTGAATAGAAACAGCAACACATTGGGAAAAGCTCACACAAAATCTTCCTTGCAGTGGTTTCCCATCAAGGCCTCGGGAAAGGAGGTCCTGCATGCTCCTGGGGCAGTGGCAGCTCTCTGCCCAGCCCTGCCGGGCAATGGCTTGCATGGAGGTAGCGAGAGGATGAAACCCCCTTTCACTCACCCTTCGCCAGGAGAGCAGGACTGGCAGGCAAAGGCCACAGCCAACACGTGCAGCTGGAGGTGTCCAAGTCTGCCCCCCAAAACACAGACCGAGGTGCTTAGCTCACGATTCATATTTGACCTTGCCAACTACACAAGAGCTGACTTCACCTAAAGGCAATACAACTCTTTCCATTGCTGGAGCCCTGTGTGACAGGCAGGAAAGCAGACACAATGCGCCAATAGTTATCACAGCACAGGAAAGTAGGAGGGAGCTCATCAGATGGCACAACAAAAACAAAAGGAAGGGCCCTTCTATGCAGTACCCAACTGAAGTGTAAAACCTGCTGGTAGCGGATGGTTGGGCTGCCAAAGGTATATATGAGAAATATATATAAGTTATATATAAGAAACTGGAGAAAGTCACAGAAGAATTAGCATGGCAAATGCAGACCACCTCCAAGTCCAGATCCATGACAGAAAGAAACTGAGTGGGTACAGCTTGGAAAAGGTTGATGTAATTTTTTTAATTCTTGTAACCTCTTGTTCAGCACCCTCATAGGGCACTACCAGAGCCTGGGTTAATCTCTCTTAAAATTAAGTGCCTACCTCTGTCTAGGTGGAGGGAGACACAGTGTGATGGGCCACATCTCAGAAGCAGCCCTGTGAGGTTAGTCCTGGTATTGCTTTTCATCTGTCAGCTCTAACATCTGATAATCCATGTGTTGGTGTTACCAGACTCTTTCCTATCGACTTGAGCTGAATCTAGACACAAACCTCAAGTTTCTGAAGCTGGGTGTGATGAATCTAGGGAATCAGATACCCATCTGGATGCACCCTTGATCTGAACCAGTATGGGGAATCTTACACATAACCTGGCACACAAATGACATACTCTAAACACTGGGGCTGCAGGAAGAGCAGTGACAATAGAAAAATCTTTAAAAAATTAGACTTACTAGACATACTTCGTCCAGAATATAGAAACAGACAGGGAGAAAATGCAGAGAACAGAGGAAAAAAAAAGGTATAGCGAAGCACATTCCCCCCCCATTTCTTTTCACATTTCAGCCAATATCTGTCACTTAGGGTAAACAAAAAGCCTATCCTTTTTCAAATATCTTCATTTTTATGTAGCTGCCAGGCTGGCTATTTTGTATGCTTTACCCTAACATCAGCCCAGGAAATTCATTTTGACAAACTCATGGGATTCAGAAAAAGCATATTCCTCTGCTGCTAATGCTTGAAAAATTATGCAGCAGCTCCCTGCTTGTCTGTGACAGTCCACAGTCTGGATACCTGTTTCCTAAATCTAACCTGCCTAACTAAAAAAACCTGTGAAGGGTATTTTATACAATTTGAAGATACTTTCAATTATTCTACAAGTCTGTTCAGAAAAACAACCACAATTTTAATGTATTTCCCTGAGCCATATTGCCTGCAGTTAGCACAGGTCTACTGTCTCTCGCTCTTAGTTTAACTTAAAGGCGCCCTTTTTGCATTCCTCTTTTCCCTTCAAGATGCCACATTCACTCAGCAGAGTTCCCTCACCAAAACGTTTAAGTCTCTTCACATGAACAGAAACAAGGACTCCTGACTCTGCACTTGAGGCCACGGGTGGCATGAGCTGGGATCCCTCAAGAAACTAAAGCTACAACAGGTTGAGGGAAAAGGGTTTGCAGCTTGGAGGCTGCAGAACACGCTGCTGCTGCTACTGCTGCGGCAGCCATGCTGGCCTCCAGCCTCTGCTCGCCCTGGTAGCTGGGTCGGTGCTGGAGGTGCGGGGTACCATCCTGGGGCTTGAGGTTGTCCATCCCCGGGAGCAGCAGTGACTCCAGGTGAGCCCACAGGGATCATGACAGCTGCAGAGGTGCCCCGGCCAGCTTCGTATCAGCTGTGAAAAACTGCTTGTGCAGATATCTCTGCTGCTTTTACCTGTTTCAACAGCAGGACGGTCTGACTCTGGAGACCCTCTGTTTGGAGATGTCACTCAGAGGTGAGGTTTTCCCGGCTCCTCTCAGAGCCAAGGAGCCCCTCGAGCAATGCCAGGGAGTGAAGCAGGACCACAGGGAGGGCGAGAGCCCCGTGGGGCAACAGCTCATCTCACTGCTACCAGCACGGGCAGAGCCAGGAAGGCTTCAGGTGGGAGGATGAGTCCGGGACTCATGCTGGAACATACGCTTATTCACTTCAAAACAGTTAAGTGATATGCAGGCTTTACTATTTAAAGAAGAATCCCAGCAGCCTTTTTGTTGGCTTGTAACCTTACCTCCCTGTGAAACTCTGTCACCTCTTCTCTTTCACCTCCCAGCTCTGTTTCTCCTCTTATTTTTTCCCATGTGTTTCCATGGGAAAAAGTAGAAAAGAAAATTAAATAAGAAAAGAAAAAAAGAGATGGAAAACATGAAATCTAGGAGAGCAGTGGGGGAAAAGGGGTTTTCTTGTTGCTCATTTGCAAACTCTCAGCTGAGCAGAGAAAATCTCCACTGAAATCTGGGGAGGTTTCACATACCGAGTTACAAGTGCTGACAAGACAGCCCTACCCACATCATGTACACATTGATGACGAAAAAGTTAAAACTACAAATCAGCTGCAAAAATAAAATTGTTCAAAATATTAATTCTGAAAAAACAGAGTAAACCAGGAGATGGTATATGTGTGCCCTAGTAGCTTCAGAAAAAAATTGCTTTGGGTTTTTTTTTTTACTAGGAATGATATGAATAGAAACCCAGTGAATTATCAGTTTCTTGGTTTTTTTTGGTTTTTGCTCCCTTTACCTTTTTGCTTGCAGTGGCAATGCACAGGGAAGGAGAATTTGACGCAAAGTGAATGACTGACAAAAAGGGCTTTTTCCTTCACTTGCCCTCTCCCACTTTGTCACAGTGTCTAGACAATTCTGGTATAAAGACTGCTTGATTGTAGCCTCTTGTAAAATGTGACAGAGGGTGTTAACATGCACGCATCTTTTCAAACCAAGTCCCTGAAAGTTGTCTGTTCTCGGCTCAAAGAAACCAGTATCACGGGGAGCTGGCTAAATGTGAGAGAATACATGTATGCACGTACATGCTTAAAGTGATTTCAGCTAACTCAGGGGTTTCATAGACAATAAATACAGCCCCCATTCAGTATCGGTCTTTGTGTCAATGAATGGATTCAAAAAACTAATCTCCTTCAGTACCACAGAGCAGGCTTTTAATATCCAAAAGTCTCATCTCCCTGCATGTCAGCATTTGGAGCTGTGGAAGGCTGGAGTTATTCAGCCAGCTCTGAGATCACCAAATAAAATCTGGAGCTGTTTTACACTAAATGCTCTAGAGACGAGCACACAACGTTGTTCATCCAACATGATGCACAACTTACGGTAAAGGAACAAGATTTTATTCCATTTCCATTAGGAAAGGCAGCATTTCTCAGATGTGTGAGTTATGGGTCACGCAACATTATCATAATTTGACACTGCTGTTGTTAAAAGGTATGTAACTAGCCTAATTAAAACAAACTTTTCTAATGCAAACAAGTTGAATTTGTTTACTTTAAAGTTGTGTTTTTATGGGCAATATAAAACATGTGTTTTCATGAAAACATAAAACATTTACGTGGTTTTCGAGACTTCCTTAGAGACAAATGAAAATAACCATTATGTTATTTGTTTCCTTTCTTGTCCTTGTTATATTTCTTGGACTCCAACGTTTACATTGCAAGCAATCCAACATCAGCCTAACCAGAATAGTAGTTTCCTCCCACATGGTGGAAACATTATTCGAGAAAGACATAAAATTAATTATATCATTATTAATTATTTATATAATCATAGAACCTTAATTACTTTGTTAGGAAACAGCTGAAGGCTAAGGAGATGTTATTAACACTGTTATTATTACTGTAAATCACCCTCCTTCAGTTTTTCTAGCGGGTTGTTGGTTCTCGATACAAAATGGAAGCCAAGACTGAAATACCCGCCAAAGCCGGACATCCACTTCATTAACAGAAACAAAAGCAGTTCTCTGTTAGCTAATCGAAGCCTACGAAAAGTCCAGGAGTACCAGAAAAATCCATTTTTCGTACTTCTATTTTAAAAGGAAAAGCTCCAGCATGTGATATTTGAAAAGCAAAAAGTACTGATAAGTCTTTGCTTAGTCTAGCTTCTGCAGTTGTAAACCATCAGGAAAAGATGGATGGGAGGAAGTCTGGTGTAAATTCACTCCTTCAGAGCATCAGAAATTTTTCCATAAGATTTTGCAACTTGCTGCTGAACCTCTGAATTACACTACCTCTTCAGAACCTGCTTTTTTGAGGGTTGTAGAAGAAAGCGGATCCTTCAAAAGTGTGAGGGAGGGGTACGGGGAGATGCAGGGATACACCAATTTATTCTGCACCCTCCTATCCGTGCCATGGCCTCTGTCCTCCAACCCGTTGCTTGGGAAAGGAGACCACCACAGGAGAGGGCTCCAACCTGCTGAAGAGACAGGGAGTGGGTTCAGACCCAGCAGGCTGCATTCTCCTTCCTCTCCATGGTTTTCTTTGGAATGAAATTTGACAGTATATTTTTAGGAGAACTTCCTTCAGTGAAAGACATGAAGAGGAAAGGCTGGATGACTGGTAACTGTCAACTGTCTTTTTCTGACCAAATCTTACAAATCTTGTCTGGAAAGCACCATCAGGAAAGCTGAGTTAAGAAACAGTTATGTTAAAAGGGAATCAGAAGAACAAAATCCTTGGCTTTTATTCAGTCTCTGTGGTGAACATGCTTGTTAATCAAGCCAAGGGTTGCATCCAGCATGGCTGTGAAAAATATATTCTCTAAGGGATATCTTCTTGATGTTTTATGTTTTGCTGGAAGCACCACAGAGGTATCAGTCTGTGACATCAAATAAGCCAAATTTCATGAGCTACAGTAGGATTTAATATTCAAAAAGACACATTCTGAGTTACCATGAAGATGCAAGGACAGAAAAGGCTTTCCAAGAATAAGAACTACAAAAGTTTTTAAAAGAGATTTTAGTTTTCTGCGGAATGCCTCCTGCAGGCTGGATAGGGGGAATAATCAACACAGAAATTTACCCTGAATTTGAAATGTCTTACTTTCCATGCCACCATTAGTAGCTCCCTAGAGAGAAACTGATGGAGTACATATTTTGAAACACAAGCCTGAGACACATTAAAACCCCCAATTTTCAGAAAAGTCTTGCTCATCCACTTTGACTGTTACAAGTCATTAGGAAGACATTCCAAGTTGGGCAACAAACAGGCACTTAAAACTAGTCCTATGTAGGTCAGTAATTCTCATGCTGTCTGCTTTCTGACCTCTCTTTGACTTACATCTATGCTGACAGGAGCATTTTGGATTTCCAGAATTCATTCTGTGTCAGTTTCAAGACAACTCATATTAAACAGATGGAATAGAATAGCAACACTTGTTGCATTATTTTTGTTTATATCTACTAACTCTGGGACCTTTTAGAGGGCTGCCTTCGTTCCAGCTAGACCAGTGATTCCACAATTTTTAGAAATCATAAAGCAGGTCAGAAAGATACAAAAAATGGTTTAAAATAATCAGAACTGTTGGGTGTTATTCATTATTTCTCAGGCTTGTGGGTTGCGGGTTACTCTCTATATATACATATAATTTCTATACTAATGGCCCAATCTAGAAAGAATAGAATTTTACTGCAATGTGATAGATCTGGTTCATGCTTAAAAGAGGCTGGAGACTGGGGATTTGTGTACAATGCCTGCAAACCTAAATGTGCACCACACCTGTCATACTGCATTAAAAAACGTAAATCAGAGAAGACGCAGTACTACCGCTGGATGTCCTGTGGCTATTAAAGATATGCAAAAAATCTCACATATGCAACGTGGTATTCCTGAAAAAAAGGCCAGAAACACCAGGGCAAAATTTCAAGTCAAGGATCAGGATGTATCAGGAACAGTGACTGCACTGAAACAGTGTTTTCATGAGAAAAACAGCACTGAAAAATGCCTGGGCTGCATTCACTTGATTTTTGAAGAGAGTCTTTTAATGCTTTATCCCCAGACTCTGCTTTAGTGGGCTGAGCAGAAAAATCTCAGCAGTTTAATTGCTTGTATGTCTGCAGAAGTCAAAAGTCAGGCCGATGCCCAGTGTCAACGGACATCCATGGCCGGAGGAGTAGGAAGAGCAGTCTTACATGAACTCCTGCTGCCATACTGCTCTGGCTCAAAGCAAATGGCTTTGACAGTGCTGGAGCGCTCTTACTATTGTTTCTTGTCGGCATAAAGTCACTTTGGAAGTCTTCTGCAATGGTGTCAGAAAGGATTCAGGAAAACGAGCAGCTCCCGCTGCCCTGAGAAGAGCAGAGCCTGCAAGGAGCTTTGAACTGCCATATTCTGCCCTGCTGTTCCTCCCTGCTTACTGAGTGACTGGGGACACGGCTTCCTGACGCTACAGACAATGTTTAAGTCATAACACATGTCTGCAAAGTATAGCACTGTTCTTGCCTTCCCTCTTTTTTTGCCTTTGGGACCTGAATTAAGAGTCAGTTACGAAAGATGAAGATTTGGGCTGCTTCTTGCCTGTTTAATTTCAGCCAGCCTCGGAGGCGAGGACCAGCAAAGGGACGGTGCATGTTGAAGGATTTCATTGAACTACAACCAGAGCCTTGGTTTCTGCCAGAGGTTGTGAGCACAGCTGTCCATGGGGCAGGGCGGGTGGCCACTGAATGCCAGGAAGAAAGAGCGATGAATGTCTTGACTGATGGGGTATGGTCCCTCTCTGGCAAGAGACTTATTACAATCCAGACAACCTATTTATTATCTATATATCTACACAATCTATTTATTACAAGCTAGAGAGGAAAAAGGAAGTCAGTGGTCCAGCCAGGCAGGAGGGACAATAACTCTGTCCATGTGTGGGTCTTGTTTGAGAGACAGTTGTGGTGGTGGGACTGGCCAGTAGCTGGCTGGTGAGGGGATCACCTGGCAAGGTAACAACAAGATGCATTAGCACAATGTGGCTGTTGGAGCAGCTGTAATTAAAAGTTCCCCAACGCAACTGATGAAAGAAGAGACAAACCCTCCCAACTGCCCACAAAAGGACACGTTGCCACCCTTTCTGTTTTCTGCAGCTTCTCTGCCAGCCCAATCTGTGAATGTTATGGCCTCATCTTTTTCAAAAAACAGTGAATTCTTTTCCACTCTCTGTGATACACCCCCTTCATCAAAACCAAACCAGAACAAAACATAGAAGTGATTAAAGCAGAGTCTCACACTACAGTCTCTTAAAGTAATAGCAACTGAGTTATGCCTTGAACTGTCTCAGGCTTTTATTAGTTTAAAAAAAAAGGAGCCCTAGAAAACGCAGCACAGGAGGGTCAGTTCTGAGGAGAGGTTTTCTTTTCCCACTGACATCCAAACTTCATTTGTAACACAAAAGAAAGAAGTTTACTCATAGCTAACTTGAGAAGGCAGGCCTGCAGTTTTTACATTCATACTCCAAAGAGCAAGTCAGACTCAAACCGTCACTCAGGATTTTTTCCTTTCTTTTTTTTTTTTCCTTAAAATGCATCAAAGGAAGCTGTGAAATTAACAGCTAAAAGCAGCAGCTACACACAGTAAACACACTGCTTACTCTACAGTTAAACCTCCCAAAGGATGGGTCTACCCTTGGTTCCGAGTAACACATGAGGACACCATGTAAATTCAATAGCGTGATTTCAAGTCACATTCCTCCTTCATCAGGCTGCTTGTGGTAGCTCTATTCACTAGCAGAGACAAATGGGTGGATGGTCTGCATAAGCATTTTGAGCTAATGTGCCTAAATTTTAAAGTGCCTTTTAAGCATATAAATTAGAAAACCTTTATCAAGAGAACAACTGCTGCAGATGACAGAATAATTTCGTCTTGGAAACAGAAGTGAAACAGCGTCTCCACTGATTTCCTCTTTCTTTTCTCCCGTTAAGAGAACAGAAAGATGATTGCAGGTTGATTCACACTGTTCTGATTCTTTTTCTTTCAATACTTACTTTTTGAATCTACCCAGGATTAATGGGTGCTCATCTGATCTGCAGTACGGGAGCGGCACGGAGCAGAATACAAAATGTGAATTGGGGTGGGCAGGGAAGGAAGGGGGGAAAGGGAGTGGATTAGAAGTTCTGCCTGTTTGCTTCTTTGGAATGTGTAAGAGGCATAGAGAAAGATTTTATCTCAAAAAAACCCATTGCTCCCTCCCCACCCCCCTTTGCTTATGCACAAATGAAACTAACCTCTTCTCTGCCTTGTCTGATTTCTGTTTTGTGACTGAAGAACTCGGAGGACGTGACAGAAAGGAAATGTCAGCAAGCTGAGTCTCAAATCAGGAGATGATTTACTTCGAGACCGTTCCAGACACCATTCCCTCCCGAAGGGGCTCTCATTTCACCTAGGTTGCTACTGCTAATGTTTTAGAAGTGTTATTTAAATTCCTTATTTGTCCAGTTACTTTGGGGAAAAAAATATTCGCCTTCCTAAATAGGAGAAAAAATTTGCCTGTGGGCAGCTCACAAAGAAATCCCCAATCTTCTCACCATCACTGCAGCTGGCTTCAGCTACAACAGCAAAGATGCTTACAGGTAGAGATCCCAGACAAGGTGGCAACCACACGGTGCCAGAGAGCAATCAGAGTGCTGAAGGTATTGACTACATCAGTAACAGGAAGACATGAAAACTCTGTCTACACTTACACACACATGAAAAAGGTGCTACTAGTGAGACCTGTTTTCTCAAACCCAGCTGTTGCCACTGTGGTTTCAGTGTACGACAGCTTACTTCTACATGACAGCTTAGGTAAGTGCACTGGGTCTGGATGGGGTTAAGTTTCTTCATAGCAGCCCGAACTCTGCTGTGCTTTGGTTTTGTGACCAATGCAGTGTCAGTAACACACCCATGTTTTAGCTATTGCTGAGCAGTGCTTGCACAGCATCAAGACCCTCTCTGTTTCTCACTCTGTCCCTGCAGCTAGTAGGCTGGGGGTTGGGAGGGGACACATCCGGGACAGCTGACCCCAACCAACCAAAGGGATATTCCACACCATATCCACACCATATGACATTGTGCTCCACAATAAAAGCTGAGTTTTTTGAAAGTAGACACTGCTTGGAGCCTGGCTGAGCATTGGTCTGCTGGTAGGAGGTGGTGAGTGAGTGCCTTTGCATCACTTGTTTTCTTTTTATTTCCTTTGCTGATTAAACTGTTTTTATCTCAACCCACGAGTTCTCTTGCTTTTGCCCTTACGATTCTCTCCCCCATCCTGCTGGGGGGCAGTGGGCGAGCAACTGGTTGGGGGGCTTGGCTGCTGGCCGGGGTCAACCCACCACATTGAGTAATATGTAAGTGATGTTCTTGGTCCGGAAAATAACTTCAGAGGCACACAGGTTAACCAGACAGGCAAGAATCAAGATACTGCCTGGAGATGAATTTGTCAGGATTACAAAGATGACACATTACCATCTAGTCTATTTTTAGCAGATATTTTGAAATCTGGAAAACAAGAGAATGGGGGGCTGAAATGGTAGTGAAAAACACCCTGGACAGTAGGATGTGGAAGGAGACAGGTCCTAACTTCATAGAATCATAGAATAGTTTGGGTTGGAAAGGACCTTAAAGATCATCTAGTTCCAATCCCCCTGCCATGGGCAGGGACACCTTTCCACTAGACCACGTTCCTCAAAGCTCCATCCAACCTGGCCTTGAACACTGCCAGGGAGGAGGCATTCCAGGGAGGAACTTGCATTCTCTCTTACAGAAGAGTGGCAGCATTGATGCATACAGTCCTCTGCTGTCTGACCACGAGGCCACTAAGACCAGTGATTCTCAACTCTGTTTTGCCAAGTACCCTACAGACTGCAGCTCCCCATATTCTATAATCCTGTGCCGCTGCAGGCTGCATCTGTGCCACCAGAGATGTCTTCTAGGAAGTCTATGGTCCGTCTCTTTTTCCTTTTAACCACACACAGTCCTTGGTGCCAAAAAGCTGGGAAATGCCCCTAGAAACAGAGATAACCTACACAAACCTGGACGGGGCAATCGGCAGAGCAGGAGATGAATAACAGGAGGGGAATCGAGGCAGAATCCACAAGAATGAGAGGAAAAAGAGAAGCTACTGTCCCCTTTCCTGGCTTCTGCTGAGGACCCATAGAAAAGTCCCTCTGCCTCCAAAGGTGGATCAATACTGCTCAGCTCAGAGTGGACACTGCAGTATCACAAAGCACAATGAGATTGCCTACATCCCACTGATACCTCAGGGAACCCTAGGAGGTAGTGCCGAAACTGATACGCATGGACCTATACCCCAAAAGGCCTGCTCCTCTCTGTCTGTCTTTGTTTCTGTCTCCCTCTCCCTTTGTCTCTTATAAAGATACCAGCCTTCAAGATACCAGCAGCAGCAACAGAGGAACACAAAACAACAATGCTGGACAGATGCCTTCTCTCCTCGATGTATTGTCCTCTTTGTCTTTGCATCCATGTATATGGCTGTAGGACTGACAAGTTCTCATTTTTGGTGATTAATCCCACAACCTGCCCTGTCTCTCAGATGGTTGCACTGCTTGAAGCAGAGCACCACAGCCCAGAGGAGAATGAGCCAACAAGAAATAAGGGAGAACATCACGTATGCTTCAAAAGATGGGAGTTGGAGTTTAAAAATGGGGTGATGGTGGGGAAAATAATGAGGGAAGGTCCCTTCTATTAGCCAGAGAGAATGGAGCACAAAAAGGGATCAGATGCCAGCTAAGGGCCATGAAAAATAGATTCTGCTGGGTTAGTGAGCATTTTCCAAAGGAAGCCAACAAACAGCTAGAGGGCCCTTCCACATTCATCAAAATACCTAAGCATCACTAAGCATATGGTAGATCTATTTTTAAGCTTTATGTCCACATCTGACGGCAAGTAGAAGAGAGAATTTGATTTTATCGTGAACCTGGAGTCACTACAGATACTGCTCAGGGAATGACCTGCAAGGGATACTCATGTGTGGTGACTCTAAGCTACAGGTCCAGAAACTGGTCCTTTAGCTTAAAGCTACTGCAATCTCCTCAGCGCAGCTATAGGAGGCCCTACTTTAATCCTTCATGGCCTACGTAGAAAGTCACATTGAAATAATGGACTAAATGTAAGCTGTGGATATTTAAGTTAGGTGTCAGGGAAGAAAATCCTTTCTATTGGCAAGGACAGCAAAGCAACCAGGAACAGATTGCCTAAGGCAATGTGACGGCTAGACAAGTATCTGTCAGGCATGGCACTGCCTCTGGTCATGAGGATGAGTGAGTCTCTTTCAGTTCAGTTTTCTATTACTCAATGAGCAACAAAACCAGCAGATGCAAACAGTTTTTAATAGCCCCTCCCCCCAAGCCAGAGGAAGTGTGATTTCTTCATTTCTCTCGCTCTTTCTTTCATTCTTTCTCAAGGTTCATATGCTTAGGAGAAGAAACTGTACTTTAAATCAGGCCTGTGAATGAAGGTACATTTGCGGAGCTGTAAGAACATGCCTGAAGATCCTGTTAGTCACATAGAACAGAGTGTGGATGTTTGCCCAAGTAGACACTTGCTCAACATAGCATGCAGGATTATCTACAACAGTGATCCAGGGAGCACTGGGGCCCATAAATCATCAAGTGATCCACAAGCCCATAGCACACGTATGACCTAGCAAATGTGCATCCACTGGATGCTGTGGCAGCTTTTTGCTGGTGGTGCTTGAGCTCCCCTCACACTGCCTGCATGCCCTCCCCGGCTTGGCTGGTTCTCCGAGTATAAGCAGTAAAAAAGCACTGACCCAAAGTGCCCCTGAGGACGGTTCCCGCCATCCTCATCAGGAGAATGAAAAGAGCAGTGCATGAGCAAGGGGCAGACAACAGAAGTTTCTCTGTTTCTGTGTATTTCGGACACAAAGGGAAGTGCAGGACTGGATGGTAATCTGGAACAGACAGGCAGAGTTTTGCTGGAGGTGACCGCTTTGTGATACACCTCGGGGGCTACACAACTGTCGACAATTCAGGAGAACTGCAGATCCTTTCTGGACTTCCTCCCTGTTTCCTAGCACAGAAAGACAAAACTGAAGACTGCCAAAGTTAACAACTAGGTGAACAGTGCAGGGGACAGACATCAGATTTGTGGATTGTGTTGTAAAGAGAAAGTGATCTCTCGATAGGGAACGAATGCCCACTCTGTAAGCCAGGCTGGCTAGGTGAGTCTGATTAAATAAGCAACCAAAAGCATATTCATCCCAAAGCCATGATATCAAGAACAACGTTAACCAAAGCAGAGGCTGTAAGATGACCCTTTTCAGTTGCGTATATGCTAATTATAAGTGCCTGGAAAAAATGCTCTGCCTGCAGAGTAGCAATGCAAAATAATACTCCAGAAAACTAATAGCTAGACTTAGATTATTAGAATATTAAAAGAAACAGCTGTAGCAAATTTAAGAAATCCAAATGGAAGAGAGAAGTTGATAGGCCCTATATGTCACAAATGACATCTGTCCCAGTGACTGACAACTTGGAAGTAAGCAATAGTGGACATTTATGAATCAAGATATACTCAGGATGGGATATTAGTTGTATCTGTTGCAGACCATTGGAATCACTGCAGAGCACAAGATGACTGGTTTCTTCAACACCTATATACAACACGTATTAAAAAAAACCCTTGTGTTATCTCAGGACCATTCAATCAGAACAACTTATGCCTGAAACCTTATGTCACTAGCACTAAAACATGACTGTACTTTCCAAAAGGCTATGAGTGACAAGTTACTAAGTCCTAATTTAAAGGAAAGATCAGCCTTCCTAACCCTGTGAACTAAAGCTCTTGTTAATTAGCTAAATGAGTCATATACAATATAGGCTTTGCAGCATCAAAGGGAATGGAGAATTCAGTAGCGGTTCACAGCACGATGACCACAATGTGAAGACCTTGTGGGATGTAGCTAAACTCCACCGCACACATCTAAACCCCACAGTGGTCACCCTAGCATGCCATGCGCAGCAGGACCTGTTGACTTGCTCCCTGCCAAGCCAGGGACAGCAACAGGCGGGAGTCGCAGTGCTGGCATGGGCACAGCTTACCTCCTGTTGTATAATGTAGCTACACCTGAACTGCCTGTGAGTCATATGCGGTTTAGCAGAGGAGATGGACAATCCCTGCACTAGACCTTGTCCCAGTAGGGGGAAATGACCACAAACCAGAGGGTTACCAGTTGTTCAGACTGAAAAGGACCGACACTTTCTGTGCAAATATCTAACATCGTCTGCGATCAAATCCAGACTAGTAAAATTTTATGCAATATATGAACATATGCTCTTCATATATACATAAATTAAAATCACAGTGCATGCTTTCTGAGAGGCAATTTCACAACACTATAGCAAATAGGAGTCAAACCAGGCTGAAGACAGAACATACAGAAAGTTGCTGACATTTCCTAAATGCCTACAATGTTACAAACATGAAAAGAAGACTGGGCTAGATAAAAATAACACACAACGAAAAAAACCAACAGCTGGGTTTACCAGGGAAGTGAAAAAAAAATGAAGTGTTATATACAAAACCAACACATGAAGGGGGAAAGGAGAAAAGATAATAACGAGTAAAAAAGCTAAAAAAAAGATTAAATAGAGGAAGCAAGAAGATACCAGGAAACATTAAGGCAGATAGAATCAGATATGTTATTTTTTATTTTTCTAAGCAGATTATGAACGATGAATCCTGAACAATAAAAGTGGTAGAATCATTCATAACAATGACAGCAGCATAAGTTATTCAATAAATATTTCTGATTAGCGCTCAGGTAAAAGGCCAGACGATCTGTTTATGACGACAATGAAATAACTTCCCACTACAGCAGCCCCTGGAGAGGGGATGTTAAGCAGCAGATACACAAATCTAGGTGTTTCAGATTATTTGCTAGAAAGAAACCTGTCTCAGAAGGTTTTAGAGAGCTAGCCTTGGAGCTGCTACTGCTGCATATAAAGCAGTTCTGGGCCCCTGGGGAAGGACCAGGGGCAGAAGGAACGCTCATGTTGGGCCACTGTTTAAGAAGGGTAAAAAGTAATTACAGGCCAGTTGGCTGAGTTTCCGGTATTTTGCATAGGATAAAACAACCAACATAGGATTCAATTACTAAAATCTTAAATAAAAAAAGCTCTATAATTAATCAACTTGGCTTTAAGGAAAACAGATCCCGTCAAACTAATCTGATGCAATTTCTTGCAGAAATTACAAGTTCTCTTGACGAAGGCAGTGTTGTTGACAGTATTACAAGTCTCAGTCATTTGACGTGTTCTGTAGAACATTTTTATGAAGAAACTGAATGCTCTGAAGCCTGTATGGATTGTGTCCAATCTGGACATGGAAAGCAGGACTCCATAGATCGGAAGCACTGTATGAGGCCAGGCAAAAATCTCAAACATATTTTATACTGAAGTAATTTCTGAGTCCACAATCATATTAAATGTATTAAAAAGTTGATACATGAAGGAAGCCAAAGTGTAACTGTAAATGGGAAACTATTTATTAGCAAACATATGGGTTCCTGTTGGGTTCCCACAGGTATTGATGATCATCCCTTTACTATTTAACAGCCTTACCAGTCACCTGGATTAAAGTTAAGTCATTATGGTCAGATACGAGACTGGGGACAGCAAAAAACAAACAATGAAAGGACAAGCCTGACACAGAGCAACTGGGATCTGTAGAAATATGGGAAAAAACAGTTTAGGTGTTAATATGGCCAAGTGCAGAATTCCCTTATTAGAATAAAGAATACAGGCCATACTTACAGGATGAGAGGGAGAGAGAGGACTCTATCCTCCGAAGCAGAGACTGAATATGAAACCGGGGATCCTGGGATGGAATCAGCTCGACATGAATTCCCCAGGCAAGGCTGTGGCCAAAAGGGCTAATGCGAGCCTCGGCTGTACAAACAAATGAAAATCAAAAGATGAGTAGGTAAGTTACAGTGATGCTGTGTTTGGCTCTTGTTACTCTGCTCCGTGAAAAATGTATCAGGTTCTGCTGCTCCATTTTGCAAATAGAGTGTTAGAAAAACTGGAAGAGTGTTCAGGGGAGAGAGATTAAAGAACTGAAAACACTGGGTAGCAGAAGGCTTTGTTATAAACAAAAAGCTTAAAGAGAATTTCGTTATTTTGTTCACAGTGTAGGAGTATTCATATGGGGAATAAATTTGATAACAATGGGTTCTAATCTAGCAAACTAGTGGAAAACTCACTGGAACTGGAAACGAATCCAATCCAGACTGCGAACAGGCAATTTTGTTTTGCTTTGTCAGCAATGATCTGTTATAGGCGATTAACCAGTAATTAACCCTTTGCACCACAGGGTGTGATGTACTGTCCACCTCTGCAAAGCTGTGAAAATAACTGTGCTTGATTTAAAAAGGATGCACACCCATGCAGCTTGAAGTGGGAGCTCCTTCAGGTGAGATCTACTGCCTGCATAAAGCTGGATGTCAGGGAACTGGTCACTGCATCAGGCAGTGCTTTGTGTTTCCATTAAGAAACACTTGCTGCCCTCTCAGGGTAGTAAGCCTGGCAGCCTTCCTGCTCATGGCCTACAAAATGCCTCCAAGACAAACCCCAACCTTTTGGGGCTGAGGTGCCATCTAAGTACAGATGACACCCAACTGTCCATCTTCTGTAGGATCTGCAGGCAGCCTTCTCTGAAGTCCCAGCACCTGGCTCCACACAAAACCTCACTGTGCAAAGCTCCTCGCACTGAGATGCCACAGAAATAACTTATAGGAAACAGATGGGGTTATTACAGCTCTGTCACTGAGACAGTACCCGTGACTCCCTTGCTTCCACAATTTGCTTCATCTGCTGCCTGCTACTGAGATCTCATCCCAGGGATCTGCCTGGGATCCCATTCCAGGATCCCCCCAGCCACAGAAGGTGACCTAAGAGAATGAGGCTGAGGGAAGGAGTCCTCCATACCTCACAGATATTTCCTCTCCTAACTTCACCCTTTCAGGATGAACTGATGGACTAGCTACCTTCTTCAGGAAAGCAGGGTAGCATCTTTAAGCGGGGTGAGTGGATGTGAGCACTGCTCCCGCAGGCACCTCCCAGCTCACTCGGAATATCCACATGTCTTCTCCTTCCCCTTCACCCTGCTGAGGGAACTGGGTGCTGCCAAGAAAGCTTTTGGCTCTACATCCTGAGGCTGGGGTCTGGCAGGTGGGCTCCTAAGGATCACATGCTCATCAAGGGGCCTTGGCTACTGAATTTGCTTCATTCCACAGCCTGCCAATATTTAAGTTTGGTGGTTTTTAAGGACGCAGTGCAAGATTTTGTCCGTGCTGTCTGCCTTAACCTGGGCCTTTGGCCCGAAAGTATTAATCCCATCAATGTGCAGGAGTGGTGAAGGCTGGGGAGTGTTTGATTTGTGCCAGTCGCTGGCATCAGCTCATTTTAAGCTTCTGGAATGAACCCACTTATGACTGAATGCTGCAGTGTAAATTCTGCAAATAAAACAGATAAAATAATCTCAATTACTTAAGCTCAGTGTTGGTTCACATATGCCACTCCAGAGATTTAGAAGGTACTACATAATAAAATAATTTAATTATATTTAATTAAGATTCTACAGATATTTTTCTGCTCAACAGGTGGGGAAAAAACGTGTTTTTGAAACTTTGAGTCACTTTCAGTAAGTGATGCCCGCACACAGCATACCTAGCATAATAAAATCTCACCTTAAGTAAACTATTGTAGTACAAAACTTCTGCAGAGTGAACTAAAGCAAGAAAGCTTGTGAAAATTTTAGGGAGGAAAAAGGCCTGTCCAAGTGTGGTGTGTATATGTATGTGCACACATATATGTACATGCATTCACACACACACCACCACCTGGTCTCTGCTATACCTGGTATTCCTATCCACAGATCTCAAGACTCAACACTGTGATTAGCAGCTCTTTATTCACTAAAAGAGAAAAAGTTTTGGGAAAGCTGATCGAGAGTCAGGTTTCAGAGCTACTAATAAAAGATGAAATAGAGCCTGCTAAAGTACAGTTTGAATGGTGCATTTGCCTATCTTAATACTTTCTGTTCTCCTGGATGCATTTTTCTCCCTCTTCCTCTGGCACAACCCCAGTTACATCCTACAGCATTAGCATGTTCTGTTAAGCACATGTGCAACTGTGTGTTTAAGCCTTGTAAAGGCTTGCTTACGTCAAAAGACGTACCATTACAAAGATCACATAGGCTAGACTCCACAAATTTATTGCTAGGGGAAATTCCATGGGACAGGGTACTAGAAGGTAAGGGGGCTCAAGATAGTTGGTTAGCATTCAAGGACTGCTTCTTCCGAGCTCAAGATCAGAGCATCCCAGCAGGTAGGAAGTCAAGGAAGGGTACCAGGAGGCCTGCATGGTTAAACAGGGAACTGCTGGGCAAACTCAAGTGGAAGAAGAGGGTGTACAGATCGTGGAAGGAGGGGCTGGCCACTTGGGAGGAATATAAGTCTGTTGTCAGAGGATGTAGGGAGGCAACTAGGAAAGCTAAGGCCTCCTTGGAATTAAACCTTGCAAGAGAGGTCAAGGACAACAGAAAGGGCTTCTTCAAATACATTGCAGCTAAAACCAACACTAGAGGCAATGTAGGCCCACTGATGAATGAGGTGGGGGCCCTGGAGACAGAGGATAAAAAGAAGGCGGAGTTACTGAATGCCTTCTTTGCCTCTGTCTATACTGCTGGAGGCTGTCCTGAGGAGTCCCAGACCCCTGAGGCCCCAGAAGAAGTCAGGATAGAGGAGGAATCTGTCTTGGTAGATGAGGGCTGGGTCAGGGACCAATTAAGCAATCTGGACGTCCATAAATCCATGGGCCCTGATGGGATGCATCCGCGGGTGCTGAGGGAGCTGGTGGAAGTCATTGCTAGGCCACTCTCCATCATCTTTGCTAAGTCGTGGGCAACGGGAGAGGTGCCTGAGGACTGGAGGAAAGCGAATGTCACTCCAGTCTTCAAAAAGGGCAAGAAGGAGGACCCGGGTAACTATAGACCGGTCAGCCTCACCTCCATCCCCGGAAAGGTGATGGAACAACTTGTCCTTGGTGCTGTCTCTAGGCACATCAAGGATAGGGGGATCATTAGGGGCACTCAGCATGGATTCACCAAGGGGAAGTCATGCTTAACCAACTTGATAGCCTTTTATGAGGACGTAATCCGGTGGATAGATGATGGTAAAGCTGTGGATGTGGTCTATCTCGATTTCAGTAAAGCGTTTGACACGGTCTCCCACAGCATCCTCGCAGCTAAACTGGGGAAGTGTGTTCTGGATGATCGGGTAGTGAGGTGGATTGTGAACTGGCTGAAGGAAAGAAGCCAGAGAGTGGTGGTCAATGGGACAGAGTCCAGTTGGAGGCCTGTATCTAGCGGAGTCCCGCAAGGGTCAGTACCGGGACCAGTTCTATTCAATATATTCATTAATGACTTGGATGAGGGAATAGAGTGCACTGTCAGCAAGTTCGCTGATGACACAAAACTGGGAGGAATGGCTGACACACCGGAAGGCTGCGCAGCCATTCAGAGGGACCTAGACAGGCTGGAGAGTTGGGCGGGGAGAAATTTAATGAAATATAACAAGGGCAAGTGTAGAGTCCTGCATCTGGGCAAGAACAACCCCATGTACCAGTACAAGTTGGGGGCAGAGCTGTTGGAGAGCAGCACAGGGGAAAGGGACCTGGGGGTCCTAGTGGACAGCAGGATGACCATGAGCCAGCAGTGTGCCCTTGTGGCCAAGAAGGCCAATGGCATCCTGGGGTGTATTAGAAGGGGTGTGGTTAGCAGGTCAAGAGAGGTTCTCCTCCACCTCTACTCTGCCCTGGTGAGGCCGCATCTGGAATATTGTGTCCAGTTCTGGGCCCCTCAGTTCAAGAAGGACAGGGAACTGCTAGAGAGAGTCCAGCGCAGAGCCACGAAGATGATTAGGGGGGTGGAACATCTCCCTTATGAGGAGAGGCTGAGGGAGCTGGGTCTCTTTAGCTTAGAGGAGACTGAGGGGGGACCTCATTAATGTTTATAAATATGTAAAGGGCAAGTGTCATGAGGATGGAGCCAGGCTCTTCTCAGTGACATCCCTTGACAGGACAAGGGGCAATGGGTGCAAGCTGGAACACAGGAGGTTCCACATAAATATGAGGAAAAACTTCTTTACGGTGAGGGTGACTGAACACTGGAACAGGCTGCCCAGAGAGGTTGTGGAGTCTCCTTCTCTGGAGACATTCAAAACCCGCCTGGACGCGTTCCTGTGTGATATGGTCTAGGCGGTCCTGCTCCGGCAGGGGGATTGGACTGGATGATCTTTCGAGGTCCCTTCCGATCCCTGACATTCTGTGTGATTCTGTGATTCTGTGATTTTTACAGGTGAAGTAACTGTGGTAATCTTCCTAAACATAGACACATAGAAACCACATAGATGGACACAGCTTTAATACATGGATTTAAAAAATCTTTTTGAAATATTAAGAAATAAGTCAGATGCCAGGCTTGTCCTTTTACACCAGACACACAGAGAAGAAAATAAATGGGAGAATGTGAGACTAACCATCCCACCTGCGTTTGTAAGCCACCCAGACCAGACGCAGAAATGCGATGGAAGTTAATGCAATGAACCTCAGAAGCGTCACTTTTGCAAATCTCAAGAGGCATCATTGACCTGGGGCTGGCTGCAGTTTCTGCCCCAGTTCCAATTTAATGTATTCCAGTTTGACCCTCAAGCAACAGTACTGTTGGAGAACACGCTAAGAAACAAATGCAGGCAATTGCTTTGACATAATTCTTTTGGATGCAGGCAGATCGAATGTGCTGATGTCAACAGAGACCAGAAAAGAGTTTTACACAATCTCCTTTCCTCACTGAAGAAAACAGTAGGAGAAAACAAAGCACGACCCAAAACCTAGCCAGACACATGCCCACCTCTCAACAGCAAATCTAATACATGCTGTCTAAGGAAGGGAGAACCAAGACAGATGCTTCTAAAGTATCATTTGCATGTATACACAGTTATAGCTTAAATTTACATGACTTGTATATATAATTTGCATGAAACATCTGTTCCATAGAGGATATTAATCTAAAGCCCCAGAAACAGCATAATTCAGTCCTTTATGGCCATAGTCCATTCAAGGGAGTTACTAACATAGTTCCCTCACCTTAAAGCAAACTGCTTGTCCTGGTTTCATTGGGATTTTGTTTCAGTTTGTGGCCAGCCATGGTGATCAAGGCCCTTTGCAATTAAATGCAGGGCAGCTGACCCAGGCTGGCCCACAGGTGTATTCTATATCATTAACATCAAGTTCACTATAAAAGGGAAAGCTTGCTGGAGAGAGGTGGGGCTTTTTTTTTTTTTGGTTTATCCTCTTCCAGTTTCACTACTTTCTCATTCCCAGTGATTGACATTCCTGGAGCAACTTTCTGCAACTTTGTAGCTAAGTATAATTTTGTGTGTTTTGTATTATCATTTATATTGGTTTCTTTATTTTATTAAATCTGTTTAATTTTAACCCACAAATCTCCCTCCTTTTCCCCATTCCCTTCCTTGGTTGGGAAAGGGACATTGGGTGAGAGAAGAACTGTTATTGTTCAGCCCTGGGTGTGTGTGGGCTAAATGAAGACACTGCTCTTCTTCCCTTTCTCCCATTCTTCTAAAATTTAGGGGACTGCATGGACCTGCTTTCAATATGCTTGCCAAGATGAAACCTTCCTGCCTTGCCACTCACATAAATGCTCAAGCTTTAGCAACTTTGAGGCTGCATAGTTCGATGTCAGAGAACATTAAGGCAACACTGATTTTTCTGCGCAGGGCCAGCAAGAAGAGAAGCTGGGGGCATTTTTTTCCAAGGGAAGGATAAATTATGGTAGGAAACCAGATCAAGGAAGCCATGATGACTATCTTGAGAATAAAAGATTCAGCTAAAGATTTTCTCCTCTACCTGGTCGCTGTTGCTCCTGAAATAACTTCTGTATAAAAAGAGAAAAAAACACACATCAATGGTACAGTTTTTCAGAACTCATAAGGGAAAAGACCAGGGTTGTGGCTTGTCCTTCAACTTTATACAATGAAAAAAGAACAAAAAAACAGATCCCAAGCTCATTCCATTCTCTCTCTTTCACCTCCTTTCCTAAGAAAGGCTTCCACCTCTGTTACTCACAATTTTCCTTTTCTTCCATTCCTCCAACTCCCCATCAGTCTATGCAGACAGATTGTCTGTAATGGTATCACACAAAAACCAGATGAGATCTTCAAGGCTTTCCCTTTCTGTGTGCCTAGAGTGCTTCCAAGAAGAGAAAGTCTTGTGAAGAAATGGATTCTTACTTCCCTTTTCTGCAGCTACATGTGTGGGTCACTCTACCACAACAAAAGTCCGCACGTGCTATCTGACCACGATGACAGATAAAAATTACCATTTTGAAAGTCCATAAGAAGCGTGGTCTCTGAGAGAAGAGTGAGCATGTGTTACAGCCACTGAAACTACTTGATCTAGAACATCAAACCACCCCTACACAAAGAAAAAACAGACTTTCGTCCTTCTTCGTCTACCACCCTTTATGTGACCTACTGCCAGAATGTGGCCACAAAGTGTGGTCCACTATTTGGCTGATCATCAGAGGCTGCAGGACCTTTTCACCTATGTTGGAACCTGTGTAAATGTTGTGATGCTCAGGGAATAAGGGTTTTAGGGCCACCAGTCATCAGGAATTATCAAACACTTTAGTCCCTGGAGCATGTGGTGTCCTGCTCCTTGCGTAACTATCCACAAGGAAAACTTTGGAATCACTGCTCTAGAGAGTCAGAGAACAAAGGCTGATCAAAAATACTACTGAATGTGCTAAGGAATCCCTTGAATTTCTCATGCTGTTGTCTTATATTTTTTAAAGCTTTTGTCAAGTTGCAAAAGTATGGTTGAAACATTTTTTTAATACTACGAATGAGAAGGCGGCTTTAATCAAAATAAAAGTTTATTATCTACCTTGACTCCTGTAAGGACTTTGACACAGTCCCATACAACATCCTTGTCTTTAAACAGGAGAGATATGGATTTGATAGATGGACTATTCAATGGATAAGGAATGGGCTGGATAGCCACATCCAAAGAGTTGCAGTCAATGGCTCGATGTCCAAATGGAGATCAGCAACAAGTGGTGTCCCTCAGGGGTCCGTATTGGGACCAGCACTGTTCAATAACTTTATTAAAGACATGGTAAGTGGGATTGAGTGCACCCTCAGCAAGTGTGCGGATGACACCAAGCTGTATGGTGCAGCTGATACGCTTGAGGGAAGGGATACCATCCAGAGGAACTTTGACAGTCTTGAGGAGTGGGCCCCTGTGAACCTCATGAAGTTCAACAAGGCCAAGTGCAAGGTCCTGCTCCTGGGTTGGGGCAATCACCAGTATCTGTACAGACTGGTCGATGAAGGGATTGAGAGCAGCCCTGTGGAGAAGGACTTGGGGGCAATGGTAGATGGAAAACTGGACATGAGCCAGCAACATGTGCTCACAGCCCAGAAAGCCAACGATATCCTGGGCTGTATTGAAAGAAGCATGGCCAGCAGGTCAAGGGAGGTGATTCTGCCCCTCTGCTCTGCTCTCCTGAGACCCTACCTGGAGTACTACGTCTAGCTCTGGAGTCTTCAGCTGAAAGAGTCCTTAAACTGAAAGAGGGTGGATTTGAATTGGACATAGGAAGAATTTTTTTTATGATGAGGGCAGTGAGACACTGGAACAGGTTGCCCAGAGAAGTTGCAGATGCCCCATCATTGTAAATGTTTAATGTCAGGTTGGACAGGGCTTTAAGTAACCTGGTCTAGTGGAAGACGTCCCTTTCCAGGGCAGGGGTGTTGGACTAGATGATCTTTAAAGGTCTTTCCAACCCAAACCATTCTATGATTGGTGATTCTGTTATTAAATTGGATTCCCACCTCCTTGGCTGCTATCACAGTACTGTGACAGTGCAGTTAGTGCAGCTGGGACTTAATGGAGCTGTAAGACAACTTGTGGAATAGGGTTACAAACCAGTATTACTGTAGACAGAGATATATAAAGCACCTGCACTCTAGGATTAAGGCACATGAAAAAGAGAGGATAAGATACCCACGTGATTTCATCTAAATGCATAGATCATACAAAAGAAAAAGTGAGAACCAAATGCACCCATATCTTTACACTGCCATTTGTACGAAGAGTCAAAGTTTATTGTTTCTTCCATACTGCAAAGCTACAGTTGTTATGACAATCACAGCAGTTATTATGTAGTTCACTCTCACTATATTTTCAGAGCACAAGAGATGCGATCATCTGCAGGCTTTGAACACTTCCCTCTAAACATGCTCATCTAATATGACTCCAGTTTTCAGCGACAGTAGGTTATCAGTTGTTTGGTTATTGCAGGCTGTTACAGTATTTTTACAACAGGAAATATGTATTCCATACGTAAGAAGACTACACTTACAAGAAATAATGCAGGAAAGTGATCTAATTTCTATTCTGCTTCCTTCCTTCTGCAGTGTGCTGCATTGAGATGTTTGTTCCAAAACACAGATACTAGTTCAAGGCCAAGATTTTATTTACCCTGATCCTACAAAACAAGTCTGCAGCTAAACTGCAAATCAAACACCTCAAGATGTTGTACTGCATTCACATTCACGTAAGTGATTTAGGTAAGTGGGCTTAAAATTTATCTTTTCAAGGTTATTGAGCCTGCCTTATCCATGGCTGGTAATTTTTGTGTCAATGTCATAGTCTTAAAACTCCTGTGAATTAAGAACACTTCCCAAAAAGATGCAAACAGTACATCAAGCAGGAAACGTCAATTTTGAAGAGTCTTTGTTGTGGTCTTGACCCTCGGTATTGCAGACCATAAGAAAATGGCCATTGTGCTGCATTTAGGGAAACAGCACAACGCCTTCACGAAGTTGCTGCACCCATCCATGGATGTTACCCCGCTACCACTGCTGAACAAAGGAACCTGACTGACTGCTGCGCTTCACTTCTCTGGTTTTGCAAAACCAGTTTTTAATTCAGGAAGTCTGAGGTAGCTTTTGAAGAGGAAACTTTCAAGCATTCTCTTATACTTATCCCTTTTATTACTGTGACCGACAATACTTGTATATAATAAATTATAAATGGCCACATGCAACTGCCTTCTGTCTGCAAGCTCAAAGCTGGCAAGAGACTTTATATGGCTTCGGGGCCAAATCTGCATCAGGCAGGTTGGTGAATTTGGGGAGTTCTGAGCACCAGCAGATTTGCAAACTGACCGATCAGTGCTGACTGCGCATTGCTGGAGTTCTTAGGAAGGGATAAACAGATGGGTCAGGAAAGGACAGTACTCTGACCTGGGTTGCATAGCTGTAGAAATAACATACAGGGTTAAAAACTATTAAACCTTTAAAACCCTCCCCAATATATCTTGTATTTTTGGTGAGCTAACAGCACTAACTCTTTCATATTTATATGTGTTACACAGGTAGGGGAGTTAAAAATATAAGTAAAATCAAGGGATACTTCAAAAAGTTATGTTTGTTTTGTTTATGATGCGAGTAGTGTCTCTTCTGGCAAGGCAATACTGACTCTGAAATGCAGAAGACTTCCCCAAGGCTGGGCCGGAGCTTCTGATTTTTCTTTGCATTTGGGTACTTAACCATCTTCAGTGAAGATTTTCTTGAGCGTGAAGAATGAGATTAAATGTTTTATTTTGTATGTATTTTTTCAGAGCAGTTTTTCAGATGCCAGGAGCATAAATGTAAGTGAAAGAAAACAGTCCCAACTTTGTGAGCTTCCCAGCACTGTATTTTGTATGCTAGTGCTTTTGTTTTCTTGCAAGTTCAGCATTGCTTTAATGGCAGCACCCTGGATTCCCCCTGCCCCCAACAAGTGATACATATTAGTACATCTGTTTTTTCTGTAAAGTCTTTTTGCATTCTTTGCAGGGCACAGGAAGGATGTGGGCTCCTTTTCACATTCAAATGAGGCAAATTAGCCTTTGCCTGGTTCCTACACTATAATGCTTATTTTACATTTAAGCGTGAGAAAAGGGGAGGAAATAAAACCCAATGCATTAGGTGGGCTACATGTTTCATTCTGGTACATGCCTTACTTAACCTTCTTTTGCGAACTGCTTTCCACAGGACGTAATTTCAGGATGGAGTTCAAAAGTTTAATCATGTAAAATGACTGAATAGTTTGCACAAAGAAACAGCAGCCACGGATATGTTAAATATCAGAAAAGGCTGAAAATGCCAACCTGAATCAGCAGGGCTCAAGCAATCCAGGAGATTCCTGAAGAGCATTGGTGGTAGCTTCCTCACACAAGTGACCAAAGAGTCAATAATGGGAAACACTGTGCTGGACCCTTACACATACAAACAGGGACCAGGGGATGTGCAGGTCTGGGACAGCGAGGGCTGCACTGATCATGAGGTGGTGGATGGTCTTTTTCCAAAAAGACTGATCACAATCCAGAACTTCAGGAGAGCAGACTGGCCTCTTCAGGGATCTGCTTAGAAGAATCTCGTGGGATACAGTCCTGGAGAAAAAAGAGGTCCAGGAGAGCTAGTTGATTTTCAAGGATCACCTCCCTCAAGCTCCAGAACGGTCCATCTCAATATGCAGAGTCAAGCACAGGCAACAGAAGGCCCACATGGATGAACCAGGAGCTCCTGACTAAACTCAAACATGAAACGGAAGTATACAAGAGATGGAAGCAGGGTCAGATAGGGTTAAGAAAGCCAAAGTCCACCTGGAGTTGAACCCAGTGAGGGTTGTCAAAAGCAGTAAGAAGTGTTTTCACAGGTATATCAGCAGCAAAAAGAAGACTAAGGAAAATGTAGGCCTGCTGCTGAATGGGGCATTACTGGTGTATCCCTGAAGTCGATACTGGGGCCAATACTGTTTAACCTCTTCGTTAATGATCTATATGACAGCAGACAGTGCAACCTTAGAAGGTTTGGGAAGAGTAGTTGATACCCCATATGGTTTTGCTGCCATTCACAGGTACCTTGGCAGGCTGAAGAAATGAGCCAACAGGAACCTTCTGAAGTTCAACAAAGGGAAATGCGAAGTCCTGTGCTGGGGAAGGAATAACCCCATGCTGGGGGGTATACGCTGAGGGCTGACCAGCTAGAAAGCAGCTCTGCAGGAGGAAATCTGGGTGTCCCAGTGGACAGAAACATGAGCCAGCAATGCTCCCTTATGGCAAAGAAGACCATCAGTGTCCTGGCCTGCATTAGAAACAGTACTTCCAGTAGGATGAGGGAGGTGCCCTTTACAAAGCACTGGTGGGACATGTCTGGAGTGCTGGATCCAATTTGGGGGTCCCTGAAATTTTGGGGCTTCCCAGTACGAAAGAGACATGGACTTATTCAAGCGGGTCCAGCAAAGGGCCACAAAGATCGTTAAGAGTTTGGAGCCTCTCTCCTATGCGAAAAGGCTCAGAGAGCTGTGACTGTTCAGCATGGAGAAAAGAAGGCTCAAGGGGATGGTATTAACATGGAGAAATACCTGATGGGAGGCAGCAAAGAAGACAAGGCCAGACCTCTCAGTGATGCTCAGCGACAGGACAAGAGTCAGTGGGCACAAATTAAAATACAGGAAATGCTGTTTAAACATAAGAAAAAAAAATCCTTTTCTACTGTGAGGGTGTTGAACACTGGAACGGGTCACCCAGAGAGGCTGTGGAGTCTGCATTGCTGGAGGTACTCAAAACCCAACTGGACATGACTCTGAGATACCAACCTTAAATTGACCCTGCTTTAAGCAGGGGGTTTGGACTAGATGATCTCCAGAGGCCCTTTCTAACGGCAGTGATTTGTGATTCTGTCAGGTCATACTTAGACCTGCTGCACTTACTAATGTCCTCCTCTCCCTCCTGTTAGAAAGTAGAGACAAATGCAACAATTCAGTAATGTAACAAAAGCACGGTATGCATTCTGCAGGGAAATGGTGTGGTGCAAATTCCTGCTTTTTTAGAACCTGTGCTTTCATCCAAGTTGTAAAGCTAAGAGACAGGATGCAACAAAAACCAAACAACTGCTCGGTAAACTGTGGTTTACCGCAGGCAGTTAGCACTAGGGGAAAATTCAGTGCACACTCTTCATGCTACAGCAACTTTTTGCACACTCAACGTATGCTATGCATGAGGTAACGTATTCCATATACAGCGAACTGTTACAAATTAGTCAGGTGCTGTAAATTTATACTTGGCTTTACTGATGGCAACCTCCCAGGGCAAACAAGCCCTTAGTTCTGGTGACAGTCATGTGCCAGGTTTGACAGGTTTTATCGAGAGAGCTGGAAGAAGTTTTGACACACCTGCTAATGCATGGACGTGCTTTCTCCAGTTCTGCTGCCATCCTCATCCACGGTTCTGGGATGGACCAGCCTTGCAGCAACTGATGGGCTGTGTCCTTGGTCTGGAGACCTGCAAGATCCATGTCCCAAGTCCCTGTTCTGCTCACAGACTACCCCTTGAAATCAGTTACTTGTTGTTTCTTCTTGGTTTTCCCTCTGTTCTGACCTGAGTCACTCTACAATGGCCTCTTTTCTGGGCCTGTGTGAGCACAGCCCTGCCATGGCCTCCCACTCATCCCTGTGGGAGCTCTGAAGCCTGCTCCATCTGCAACAGGGAGGCCACGGAGGAGCAGCAAGAGTTCCTACTCCCTCAGGGCTGACACTAGTTTTCCAGACACCTGGCTGTCCAAAGCACACAGGTGCCTACTGTTCTCACCCACCTCTCTCCCCTCCAAAACCAAAGGCATCCAAATTGATTAGTCTTGCAGCATACAACAGAACAGTGGCACTATTATGTGTGTTGGCCTGAACTCCCCTTCTCCTTCAAGCTCTCTCCTTAAAACAGCAGCGCAAAGCTCCAGCTTGGAGACCTAGAGTAAAGATAATCAGGTCTGGATTTAGATCCAGACTTGCCCCAAAGCCTGAGCTTGCTCAGTGTCAGACTCTGGCTGTCCTCAAGCCATAGGAGCAACAAGGCTGCTCGGTCAGAGCCTGATGCCTTTAACACTAGTTTACTTAGAAGTGTTGTGCCAAAGGGGTACGTGGAGGGGCCTGAATAATTCAGAAGTTCTCAAAAAAAATGCAAGTGAAAATTTGTTAGGCATCCTAGAAACAGCCAGTTTCTCTCTGCTGAGGCATCCACAGCACTTTTAATCCATAATTTCCATTGTAGCCTGCTAAAATAATGAGATTTGTTATTCCTGTCACATGCCCTTTCTGAAGACGCTGGGAAGGTGTGGGAGAAGGAAGAGAGAAAATTAGTTATCAGTCACCAAGAGTAGATTAAGTGCTCAAGAGTTGCACATTCATGTATAAATGACTCAAGGGAGTTTCATTTATTCCTTCTCTCCTACCTTATACTTTTTTCCTCCTGTCCTACAGCCCTTGTTCCCCTGTCGTACTCAGTCACAACCCGCCTGCAGTGAACAAGTTGGAGAGTGGTAAACAGTTCTGGATTTTTCCTCTTTCACCATGAGATTTCATTTGGACTCCCTTTCCCAGACCTCAGAGCGTGCCCGATTTCTGGGAGCAGAACAGAGAACAAGAATAGAGTTAATCTTTAGTGATGTGATAAAAATCACTTTCTCACACAGACAACTGGAGAAGGATTTCAAAAGAGCTGTTGTGCCAAGCACCTGATAGGAAAACCTGAAATTGAAGCCAGCCCACACCTTCCTGCTCACAGACACAGCTCGCTCATTTTCTCCCCAGCACTCCCTCTTCTCTACTAATTCTACCTGGAACTAAAATGTAAGTCACCACTGAGTGTACCCTCACACCAAAATGTGCTGTGCTTTGAAAGAGGCCACTGTTTCCGCAAAAAAAACCACAAGCTGCATTACAAGTGGGGGCACCTCATCTCTCTTTTTTTAAAACAAAAGTTATAGTTAGTAAAAACACATTAAGCAACCAGATTGGAGAGGTGGGATGGGGGAACAGGACACATGGAGATTTGATGGCTCTGGTGCAATCCAAGACAGCGAGGAGTGGGCAGGTGAGCTGAGCAGCTGGGAAGGGAGGGGAGGAGGGGGCAGCAGGAGATGCGGAGAGGGCTAGCAGCTTGCACTCTTAATGCCAGCATGCCAGCTGGCAGCTACATGTTGCTGGTTGTGTGTGGGCTGTAAATATAACAGAAGAGATGAGCCTTTAGGGGAGGAGCTGTCTGATAAATCATTAATGAATGAAAATATGAAGTAATCTGTCTGCCTAGGAGGCAGCATCATCTAATAATGAGGATGGTGGACTAGGAAGCCGGAGATGAGGTTCCTATCTCACCCACAAGACTGCTGGCACACCAGCTCCTTTTGCTGCGCATAAGAAGATACACCCGCCTACTTACACTGAAGGGCTGCTTTCTTAAGATCAACACGGAAACCCCATGATCTAGATGAAAACATGATAATAAAATTTACAGCACCCTTTGTGAAAACTGCACACCCTGCTCCTCTTTTGTCACAGGCAGCACACAAAGAAACAATATCGCTTCTCAGAAACAGTTTTCACTAAAACAGGGGGTTTCTCAAAGCCATAACAGAACCTAGTATGACCTTTTGCCAGCGCCAGTGGCATTTAATTTTAAATCAATTAACTAAATATACAGTACTAATTACCCATGGATATTTTTTAGCAATCAGACTACTGGGTGGAAACATAAGGGTATGTCTGTGTGTGGACAGGGACACTTTGCTTTCCCCGTGCTCTCCAAAATGAAAAGGAAAAAGCTCGAAAAATGTTGAAAGGTGCATTTGTGTTTATGGGGATAGCTGCAGGGGCATGAGACACAGGCAGTTAGAAAGCGATGAGGTTGTCAGGGGAAGGGGCAGGAGGTTAGCGCGGTTCGTTCTGACAAAGACCTAGCAGGATGTGCTGTGCAGCACAAAATCAATATGGACCCTGCATGAAAAAGTAATTGTTGGTTTTGTACAATTCTCAGGCTTATTTGGAAAGATCCTCACAAAGGTGATTCCCAGTTTGTGTCAAGTCTTTAACTGTTCTCTGTTTCCTCTGTCTTAAAAACCCCTGAATGTTAAGGGATTAAAACACTTTTAAAATAAACACCTAAAAAAGACATGGCACAAATCAATGTGAATACATCTAATGTTGGTGCATTTGTGGGATAAGAGATACAAGTGCTTTATCAAGCAGTGTACTTAAAATCATGGTTTTCCAGAGTGAACGATGCATAGATTGCAGCAGAAACCATAAATGGAAGACACATATGGCCATGACAGAGCCTATGTATACAGAAACTTAACAAAGCACCTGAGCAGATCTGTGGAGTTTAACTGCATACCTATTTGCAGCACTGAAGTCCAGTTTAATTATCCTGCCAATTACCTCTGAGCCACAACAAGGTTCTTATATTTAGGAAAGGACCTGCTCAGGCAATTTTACAAGGAAATTGCCTGTGCCTAATCTAATTGCTAAGAAGTAGCTAAAATTACCTTAGACCTGGAAAGACCAACAAAGAAGCAGGAAGCTCCAAAAGGTTCAAGAAGCTTCATGAGGCTGTTCTTGTAAATCACAGCTGCAGAGATTTGAGGATGAGCTCCCTGGAGAGGCTCCCAGTCACAGACACTGTTTTCCTCCCAGAACAAACATAATGCAGGTGGGATGACTTACAGCGCACAAAAGTATGATTTCTCACATACATAATGCTCTACTGGTTACTGAATACATTTACATCATAAGTGGGGTTTGTAAATTATCCACTGATGATGCCATACAGATTTAAATAATCTGCAGCATCAGTCTCTGCTATTTGCAAGCCATATCTGACACTTTAACAGCCTTTGCAAAAGATTTAACTGGGCTCCATCGAAGAATCCTATTTTTCAAGCTTTTGTTTAATCATAAGATGAGCAACATCTATAATATTTAACAAATGGATTGGGATGGCTTAGATGTTTCCAGACCCTTGCAGGAAAACAGTACACATCATCAGAAGGAATTACTTCTGTTAAATTACAGAATGTTTAATTGGAGACTGCTGGACACGTTAAGCTACAGTCAAGCTTGTTGACACAGTAAATGTACAGCATTACCTGCCTAATAACCAGTGAGGTAACTTTGGTGAGCCACTTACTAGTTTATGTCTTGCCAAACTGACCAAGAACAGATTTCTGACAGCACCATTACCAGCAGCTACTTCGACCCATTGTGTGCATTGCCATGATTTCAATTTGCATACTGCCCGCTATTTTGTTCATGTGTTCTGGGTTTATAAAAAAAGAAAGGAAAAAAACCACCAAGGCTCCCTTCACACTCCACCACTCCACTGACACAGATGAGCCTCAGACAGATGACCTGCATTCAAACTGGTTAAATACAAGAAAGGGCAAGTTGCGAGCAGACAAAGCAAGCTCCGAGGGGATTTCTCTCAGACTTTCAGTTTTCTCGTGCTTCAACCAACACTGACTTGCAGAGCATATTAAATTTGCTGCTCTCCCTGTCTAATATCATTAGAGAACTGTCTGTCAAAAAACAGATTTCTACCAGAGCTGGTTATCAACCTGAAGAAACTATACAACTAATTGCCAGCTGTGCCTAGGGTGTCTTCCTCCTCCACCATGGAACTGAAAAGTTTTTTATATATATACATATATATTTATTATTTTCCCCCCTATTTTCTTGTTTTAAGCAAGGAAAGCTCTTATCTGGGTGACAAGTAGAAGCATCTCCAACCCAGAAGAGCGTAGAGCTACACCTTAAAGCTCCTGGAATTTATTCCAGACGTAAGACATCCAAAAGAAAAAGAAGACAGCAAGACCATGACTATAATCATGAGTAGCTTCAAAAAGAGGAGAAATATTCAGGGAAAAAAATACCATGAGAATTGCTGGTTACAGTGGAAGCAAAGCAGCAGTGATAATTTGACACAAAAACTCTCTACACAGCAGCACTCTTACAGCTCCTGCTGGAGAAGGGTGGTGGCCTGGAATGGTACTGGACTCTCGTAGTACTGAGGAAGAGTTTTCTTAGAGAAGAACAGGTGGTTAAAAGTCATGGCTTAGGATTTTTTTAATTTTTTTAATCAGAATTACAACTAGGGAAATATTTAATACAGCAATAAAAACTTTTGTTGTTAAGCAACAGAAATATTTAATACAGCAATCAGAAGTCCCCTGCAATACACATGACTTTCAAAGATATCTCAAATACATGCCTCAAAGGAAAAACATAATTTTCTTTTCATTTCTGGAAACTTAAAGGTGCTGTAAAAGGGGTCTTGCAACACCAGAGTAACAGCTCTGTGTTTCCCACAAAATTTAAAACTCAGGTCTCACATAAGTTCACTCAGATCACACATGCATAAAAGCATGGGTAAAAGCAGATGCAAGTTTGGGGACCTAAACTGGATGGGAAAAGCAAAGTATCAAAACTGCTCTGAGTGTGAGCTCTTCCCAAAGACCCCCGGCTGTGCACAGCTAGTGGCCTGAGTGCTTTGGTCTCTCTGCCTGGGAACAGAGCTCCTTTCTCAGGGCTCTGCCCAACATCCACCTCCTGAAATGTCTTCAAGGTGGGCTGCTTTCTGCGTACTATGCAACACATAGTCCTTTTGCATGCTTCTGCAAGAGATATTAGATAAAGGGTGCTACATCTTTTACTGAGTGTAAGCCACAAGAAACTGCTCAGAGAAAGACAGCAGCCACAGTTATGTGCAAGAGTCACTGTCATTGATAATAGTCAATGGCATATTCCAGATGCATCACTAGGCAAGTTTCTGCAAATAACTCTGGATAACATCTACACCACATGCAGAGGGTGACACACACGTGGAAGGCACATGCTGCACTAACACAGAAATGATGAATACTTCAGTATCAACGTGCAAGAATTCTGTTTTACACTAGCAATGCAGGTTGCATCTTTGGCGTGCTCTTACTTCACTGGGGTGAGCAAAAGGCTGCTGCAAGCAGCCCCTTAATTCAACACAAGCTTTCCTTCTGCTTTGTCAGCTTTGAATAGTGCGCTCTCTCTCTCATCTGAAACATTGGTCTTATAAACAGGCTAATCCAAAAAAGAAAACGAAGATATATACTGTCATTTACAACTGTGCATGCTAATCCCCAACAACATCTAATGACATACGGGAAAGCTGGTGGTTAGACTCAAACTAAGCCTCCCTGTGTAATTACAGTCAGATAGAGGGCAAAAGTCAAGAGCAAAACATTTAAAAAAGCAAATGGAATGATCTTGGGCTCCTGTAAAGGCATTTACCAGATACCAAAATGCAGAATTTCATGTAAAGGATGTTCCATCAGCCTCTGTCTTACCAGAACAAAGACATGTAGTCGCCTAAATATTTCTCATCAGAGGATGTAAATGGAAAGAAATGGGGGGGAAAGGGGATTATGTTTGATAGTAAATGGCATGCAGAGAGAGACTAATGCCCTAATATTGCAGAATTAGCAGAGGGGGAAAAAATGGACAAAAACTTGTAAGTGTTGTGCACAACCAACAAATACCACCGCAAAATGAGGAATTTCCTAAACTGATGATTCAGTCCAATTATAACTAACCAGACTCAGCACCCATCACAGCAATAGGTACTGGTGCACCAATGCAACCACTAGCTTTAAGCATACAATACTACAATTTGCTGTAAGTTCCCACTGAAAAAAAGACAAACTTTTAACTTTTGATAAGAAACAAAAGGACAAGAAATGACCTGAAATCCTGTTTCTGAAGTGTACAGTTGAAGTTTCTTTCCACAGTCTTCTTTCTAACTAGCATCTTAACTGCATCAATGGGAAGGCTGGTTAATCAAGGACCAAAGTAGTTAACATTTCAGATCACATCTAGGATCCATGCATATTTTTAACTAATAATTTTATGAAGAATCTAGAAAGTCTCATGGTATTTCTACTTTTATCCTTCTGCCTGTAAAGCCATTTGCTTCAGTTATCATGATTTTTGCACAAAATAAAATACAAAGAAATGCAGTTTGATTAAAAAAAGGCAAAACTTATGTCGGTAAATCAATACGGTCTGAAAGGTTGTTATGGGATTAGATATCACCTTGTAAGACTAGAAAGGCAGGATTTGCAGCACTCAGCACAGCATTCAACACCCTAGCAGACTGAGCTAGTAAATTTTATATTTCTCACTACTGCTGTTGCATGACATGATCAAGGATGCACACAATCTTCAAGGTTTTTCAAGCTTTTGCCAGAGGGGAAATTTCAAAGCAGACTTTCCCTGTCTCTTAATACTAATGAGATGGGCAGGAAGGGCATTTACACAGTTGAATCTTTTATTATTTTCTCTTCCCTAAAAACAATATGAGTAATATGACTTGCTAAATTAGATATATTCCTATAGGTGGGTGGAGAACAGGTATAAAGGTCACAAGGACAAAGCACTATTTATTAGAAGGCTGTATAAACCTCTGTTAGCTCTGAGGTTTTCAGGGTGATACCTTCAGCATGAACACAAATTTCTCATGAATTTAAGCTCACTGGATATTTTCTAAAAGTCGCCATCAGTGACTTCCCTGATGACTCTCCCATCATCAGCTGACTCTCCCAGGCCAGTGGAGGCTGTGTGGGACCCTTTGGAGCCCATGAATGCTGTTCACCATTGCTAGCAGGGTTGCAGCAGGACCATGTGGAGTGCTCCCCGACAGAGCTTTCCACCTCAGCTGATGGAGAGTGACACGTCAAGCAGGAACCTCCCTCACGACTGAGCACTGGCCTTCAAGACACACCCACCTTCATTTTTGTTTTGAAATGGGTATTGTGGCACAGCACTGCAGGCATTCTCAAAACACGCGCTAATGCGTGATCTTCAAACTATCTTCTTTAGTTTCTCTTCTTGGTTTTTCTGGATTGCTTCCCAGGCTTTCTTTTCTCTTTGAGCTTAGCAAAGTGATTAATCTAAATAACTCAATGTCCACAAATATTCAGCTTTGGTAATCTGCAATGAGATCTTCCTTTTCTTCATGCTCCTTTATATACAGTTTCATTATGTTCATGCCAGATGAGCATTTAAGCGAGAGGTAGACGTAATGAGAGATGAAGAACTAGAGCAGTGTGCTTATGCTATGAGGTGGAAACAGACATCTTGTGCCTAGAGATCCATACCAAACTCTTATTGAAGAGAGAACTTGTCTATATGCAAAGTATCTAGTGCCCAACATAAAGTTTCACAAAGGCACAGAGAAATCTCCTAAACAAATCCCATAATAATAAATCTTCTTGATACCGCAGCATCCTATATCACACACTCATGCATTCTGTCCTTCATTTAGTTTCAGCAACCTCCACTGTGCTTGGCTGATAAAATAATCTCCCAAATGATTGTAGCTCTAAAATCTATTAAATCCATGAAGTATTGATGAGGCAGAATTAATGTCGAGAGAATTACATTAACCGCCCCCTTACCCCTGTATTTCATAAAAGAAACTCTCTAGGAGTAGAGCAGCACCATGGCTGTACTACAAAATGCAGTGCACTCAGCTCAGGAAAATCTGCATCTGTTCACATACCTTGAACTCTACCTATTGATGTATTATCACTACAACACATATTCATTTAGTAAGAGTCTTATCCACAGGAACAGCCTTATCTGATGCCCAGAAATCATGTTCTGTATTCGTTTTAATCTTGGGTATGATTTGTGTCTTACAGCGCATCACGCAAACCAGGCCCTGGATAAGAGCCCTGCCTCTCTCTGCGGCGTTCCTCACTCCCTGCGCTGCGGGGCTCATTAGCTGTGGGTTGATAACATTACCTACTAAGACCCTGTTGCCTGCCTGATTATAAACTTGCACAAACAGTCCCAAGTTTGGCAATATTCTCCTTGCTGGATGTTTGCTGGGAGATTTTTTTTTCCTTGCTTTGTTGCTGTTTTGGATTTTTGGCACGACTTCAACCAAAAGTTTTCAAGCTAATTCTGAAACAAGGCATGGGAAACTGGAGTGATTTGTTCATGTTAAAAGCTTCTGGTCACCCCTTGAACAGCTCGAGAGGTTTTGTGATTTGGATCATAAACTTGCAAGGTGTTAAGAGAGAATCTTTGTATTTTGATCTCTGAAGAAAACTCCCAAACATGACTAAATTACTAACCTCTGAAAAAATAAATCTCCGTTTGCACGAGCTCACTAGGAGGTGATGCTTCCTAGCAACTAAATTCCTGGAGATCCCACCTACAATGCCCCAGGATTCCACCATCATCTGGGTGGAACCTGCCCGCTCCAAGCTGCACTTACACTTTAATATTAAATGATCAGTGCTGACGTGAACCAGGTGCAAGGCTGTTCCATATCTAAATCTGAACTCATAATGGGTTGGATGGTGGTGGCCCCTGCAGTGTATCACATACATGTTTTTATTTAGTTCTCTAGAGGGGAGGAAGGGGAACAGAAGGTATGAGAACATGCCAGTGTGATGGAACAGGAGTTTTTGTATCAATTGCACAGTGACAAAAATACCCCGATGCACATACAAAAAAGAGCAAAGTTGATGAAACACTCCCTAAAGCAACATCTGAATTTTCATACTTAATGCTTTTCTTTCAACAGAGCACTTGAAGGGCTTGCTATCTAGATTTAAAAAAGCAACCAATTTACCACTTGCAAAATTCTGTCCTGGATCTTCAAGCTGCTGTAACATCATGGTCCACTGCAAACATCTCTGCCATTGAGCCAGCTAAGAAAGCTGGGAGGAACAGCTGCATGTAGTGCTCTGCTCCATCTGCTGTCATGTCTGTCCTTCCCTATTTCTTCTCCAGTGGCTACAGCAAGAGGGACATCCAGATGGATGGCCCACAGACCAGCTCTTTTTTTGCTGAGCAATTTCAACAATTGGATCACCTCAACCTCAGGGGAAAAAAAAAAAGAAAAAATAAAAGCTACACTAAATGGATTACCAGTGAGATGTAGGAAAACACTTGGGAAAATGACAGAGACTAAGACAAAAAGATCTCTTCTGCAGGAGACTGGAATGTAACCTCCCTGTGTAGGGTTATCTGATTTAATAACCTGAACACAAGTATAACAATGCTTCACGTCTCTTAAGAGAGCAGACTAAACCCAATCTGGTCGGGACTGGAGACTTGCAGTTCTGGGCAGGGGACAATCTGCATTCCTTAGAAGTCTTATGGACCAGATGTAACATTTACCACACCCAGCAGCACCAACATGCACATCTCTTCCATACGCTCGACTGGAAGAAAAGAAACAGACTAAAATTGAAGAAATTACAAGCATAGTGTAGCAAATCTTGGTAAACCCCAAAATATTTTAAAATGCTCAAGCATTTCCACACACTTTCGTTCCTAAGGATGCATGATAATCTTCAGCCCATAGGAAGAGATAACGAAGATATGCCACAGAAGCATATTATGAGGTGCATCACTGCCCAAATTAATGACTCTGGAAAATGAAAAGCTACCAGAAATAGGACCAAAACGCACCAGGTCAGCCCTAATTACAGAAAACAGCTAATGATTCTGGCAAAGCCTCTTGTGTGCATGGCAGAATACAGGTAATAAAGCAAAAGTTACAGTGGGTTATTTTTGCAGTCAGAGCGCATATTCCAAGCTCTTTGCAGATAATTCATAGCTGCGCTATAATACTTTATGTCAGAAACCTGACATAAGAAGAAGAATCACCAAGAAAAATTCAATAGCATTTTTGGTAGACATCAAGGATGTAAATAACTGTGTCATAGAATATAGAATCGACACCCAGGAATGCACAAGACTTCATGATCTTTCTAAAGGCAAACAAATTTAATATGCATAAAGATATTGAAAATCTGTTTTTATATAATTTCTAAAAATCAAAGCAGGCACTGCCTGCTAGATTTTTATTTGTTTAAAGTGAAGAGAGAAGAAAAATGTGACTGTCCCTAATGGCAAAAAAAAGACCCAAAACAAAACACCAGATGAGTGTCTTGGCAGCTGAAATCTAAATTTTCCACGATATAGCTGAGCAACCAGGAATAACTGAAATCACTGTTTAAGATGTGCAGTTGCTCCTAATCTACGGAGAAGTGTGCAGATAGGAGCACAGCATCTCAGATTTCAGCTGAAACAAAAAAAAGCCCTGAACTTGGGGAGGTACCCATGCCTAAATTCAGACTGAAAAGAGCAGTGGACATCCAGGCCCTGAGGTATACATTCAGCTCCAAGGCCTGTGTTTGAAGCATTCACAGCTTTCCTGGGAAGAGGAAATCTCTAGGAAAAGGATGAGCACACAGTGGCACACCCGGCGCAGGAAGATGCAGGTCAGGTTTACAATACAGCAGCCACTCTGTTCACTTCACAGCTTGATTCTCCTCTGATCTTGATGGCTGTAACCAACTACAGGGTCTAGATGGACAGGGACAGAACACTATACTGTACAGCATAAGTCATGGTTAGAAATATAAAAAACTCTTATGAAAGGCAAGAGTTTCAAGGGGAGTCTGGACTGGCAAAGAGAAGTCTGACTAGGGAAAAAGAACCCCACAGATCACACCAAGGTTTTCTGTCCTACATCAGCCATGCTTCTTGGGACTCCTTGCAGTCAGGTAATTATCTGATGCGGAGGGATGGCCGTTCCATGACTGCCTGCTGAACGCTATGCTCAACGCAAGACAGGTCAAACCTGTAGTGCCACACAAATATCTGCTTTGACATCCACGAGGCTGCTTTACAGAAATCTCATCAAAAGAGGTCTCTTTCACATTGCTCAGAAAGATATCATCAGCTTAGCTGAGGGAGTTTTAAATTCAGCCAAGATTTCCCTCCCAGCATTCAAGTATACTCCTCTAATCAGCTCCTAAAACCACTATGAATTTTTGATCTGGAGGCTGCATGACCTTTTCTAGGATTTTGATACAAGATGAATAAATAACCGCTGAGCCTCTGAGCTCAGCTGCTATGTCAAGATAAATTCAAAACGTTCTCTTGATGCCCAGTCCTTCTTGGATTCAGTGCGTTAGGGACAGAGACTGGGCAAAACTGTTTCCTTGTCTTATATTTTTTGTAATTATTTTTAAACTCTCTGGGAATTTGGAATTCCTCAGGCAAACCTACAGTGGGGTCAGAGATATTTCAGAGATCCTTACAGATGAGAAACTCAAGGTTCCTGATTATTCTACCTCAAAATAAGATTTTGCAAACAGTTTGAGGTGGGAAGAGGGGAAGGAACAGCTGTGAAAACAAGTAAAATTTGCAGAGTTTGTTTACACATTATAATGGCTCCAGGAAAACAATATTAAATTCTAGGGCAAAATCCTGGAGCATGGAGTGGTACAAACTCAGCTCCAGACTGGCTCAAAAAAATTCCAGGATGTTTACAAACCAGCAATGAGAAGTGTCTCTTTTCTTTGGCTTATATCTCTAAGCAAGTCAGGAAAACAGGTAGTTTTCAGAAGCATCACTTTGCCAGTTAACTTCTCCCAAGTTCTGAGATTCAACCAAGTCAAGCAGCCATGCTCTCCAAGTCTGAACATGAACTATAGGTTGAGAAAACATTGCCCAAGTAGAACCTCTGTGAACCAGATGGTGTTTTTCTTTTCCCCCCGCTAACAAGTTTACTGCATCTGTATGACACCACATTTCCTTGGAGCTACAAGAAGCAGCTTCACTGATTTTGGGGTCTTCTCCAAGACTCTTCTCTCACAGGCAGAGAAGATGCAAAGTCTGCATTGATTGACAGTGAGCAACATCAATGAGAAGCAACAAGGAAGAACTTTTTCACTCTGAGGATGGTCAGACATGGGAACAGGTGCCCAGAGAGGCTGTAGAGTTTCCACCCTTGGCATCCAGTTGAATATTGAAAATCAAGGCCCTGAGCAGCCTGACCTAATAGAACCTATTTCAAGTGGGGGTTTGGACAAGATAACATCTGGCAGTTTATTCCAAGCAAAATTATTCTATGATTCTAAGAAACATGCTGCTTCTGTCTCTTTCCTCTTGCTGCTCTTGAACTATGCTCTTTTATTAAGGCCAGCCATGGAGACTAGGCTGGTCTCAGCTGATGCATCTTTGAAGGAAAATTAAAACACAACAATCTGACTACCAGGTCTGCTGATAAACTTTTTTCCCTTGGTGTTACACGGCATCACTATTTCTGAATTATGACTCTACTCCTTGACCTGTGAGTATCATAGCTTTGTCACACCCCACACAAAGATCAGCCAATCTGTAAGGACACTGGACAACTTTTAGGATCAAAGTTTCATTACTACCACCAAAAAGAAAACTAGATTATATATCCTATCATCTTTTGCAGTAACAGAAGTCAGCACAAAATCTCATGGACTAAAGAGCTCATGCTGCTGGTCTGTGGGTCATCTTTGGCCCTACAGCTAAATTCTAATTAAAGAATTGTTGTTTGTATTTCCCAGTATATGGATATAGGTGTAAGCTTACAACATGCCCAATTGTCAGAAAAGCCAAACTGCAGAGAGAAAATTGCTTAAAAGAATGAGCTACAGCAGGGTTTACCCAGGTACTGTTGTACAGGACTTTTTGTGCGTTTGGCCAACTTCTTTGTAAAATTCTGATCTTGGTTATCTTATCTTTTCTTATGTTTAGGACTATACATTCTGCAGAAGGCTAAACGATCTACATTTGAACATCTGCTAGCTAATCCAGATCTTTCTGTAAGACGTAACAACATCTGTTTTTTTTTTAAATGGCAGAAAAGAACAAGTGTTCTCACAGAGCCAGTCTTTGATTTTCAGTTTTCTACTCTGCAGGCTATCTGACTCTGAAGTCTTCTGCCAGTGGAGAACAAGCCAGTTTTCATCTGCAATCTGCACATGCTGGCTGAAGAAAAAATACCACTCCAATACCCTGCTTGGCCAAGGGAAAGAAGGGACACAATCTTCTGCTGGCATTTTTTTGCAAGGGTGATGGGGATCAATTGGCACCAGCCAGAACTGTATATATTGACAGTCTCCTAGAGGGAAAAGCAAGATGAGTCTACAAACTGCTCCAGATCTGCTGCTTTTTTGCAGGTTAGAAGAGTTTTCTCAGGATTACTTCCCTCCAGTTGGGGCATGTGACTAATTACCTCCCATTCTCTGCCTCCTTCTCCTCACTGCAGCGCAGCTCAGCAGCACAGACACATCACAGGACATGACATATTTCCATAGTGCCTGTAGGACCAGAAGTCTGTAGGAAGCTGGTGCCTCTGGAAGTGTTGCATACAGAACAGCCAGAGAAGCAGCAAAGCTTGTCATGTGGGATGGAAAGGAGGAATAGGAAAACTGGTATAGCATACAGGAGCATTAACTACCTCCTTATCTCTCAGGCATAAGCAAATCATCCTAGCTCCGTGTGGCAAGTGTACCAGTCAGACGTTCTGGGAATGGGTGGAAAGACTTCAGAGTGACTGGACACCCCACCACTTTGTGCTCCCTCTACATTATTTTTGCTCCTGAATTTTTATCCCACTAGCATGCTTTTTTGTTCCTCTTGTTTTTAAATTAGGCCTTTGTGTTTCTTCTACTCTAGGTTTTAGCTCAACCACTCTTCAGCAGAATATAACAGCTACAAACACAATAAGCAGATGCCACTGGAGCAAATGAAACTACATTCCTCGCCCTGAGGCCTAGCATGCTGTTTTCTGTCAATGCTTCTCATACTGCGAGTCTCCATACCAGAGGAAGAAAAACACATATAATCAACTATGCCTCTGTATTTCCCGTCAGCTAAAAAAAAAAACCTGAAAAAAGCTAAAACAACCTTTCTGAAATTCCCATTGAAAATCAAAATTGATCAAGACAGCACCACTTACCAGAATTTCCCCCCCAAGCAGAGCAAGTTTACGTTCACCACATTTCCTCAAAAATGGCTCGAAAACATGCCCTGTAAAATAAGAGAGAAAGGGAAAGAAAAAATTAGTGACTGGAACACCACAAATTATGTTACACTTCTTTCTCACTCTGCTAGCATTTATCATCAAAATTCCACCATTTTTCCTCATTTAGGGAAGGAGGTAATTGGATTTGAACCTTCACAACTAATTATTAAATTCCCCCAGTATTATGCAAAATATTAAAATAACTGCAAGACTCTCTCAGACTGCTCAGACACATCACTGTCACTGACACGACAGCTATTCAGACTTCAGGGAGACAAGGTCAACAACATGAAACACGCAGCAGCAGACAGCAAGTGTGCCAATTATTTTAGATCCAGCCCTAAAAACATTGGTCAACCCAGTGATTTTGCTTTAGCAAACTGTTTTTTAAATATGATGCATGTACAGCTCTCGACAGCCTCCTTGTTTGAAAACTACGCAAAGAAAAAAAAAGGGTTTGTGCCACACTACATTTTTTAGACTATATTAATTACTCAGCATTGTCTAGAAGAACAAAGAGGGAGAAGAAGTAAGTCAACGCAATATTCAGTTTGACACACACTAGGGCCATTTTGAAGAAGATGGAGAGCAGAAGTGACAAATGCCATCGTTTTGCCAATCCTGAGTAAATTTCAAATGACAGCTACTCCTTATTTTTCCTTGAGGCGAAATCTTTGAAAGAACAACTCATGGAGTGCAGACTAACAATGATGTTAAAACGTTTAGTTTGTAAATTCCTAGAAGATGGAGGAGCTCTGATTCTGCTGGCATTCAGGTTTGGGAGCGGTAACTGTACAGAAAACGGAGAAGGACACGCATTTCAGTGCCCAGGTGTCCAAACCAGACTGAATCTTGAACTGCTTTAAACTCCCACTCCCCTCCAAGTACATGGCTGAATTTTCCACAAGAGAGTCATCAGTGAAATTACTGCTGGATGAGTAACTTTACAGCTATACACAGATGACTTGGAGCCCTGCATTATTGATTGCGGAAACCTGTCTCAGCTGCAGAAGCAGCAGATATTTGCACCAGCCCCTCTCCTGAAGGATGCTGTAGGCATGCGCAGGAAAGGAAGGGGGAATGACTTCTTAGGTCAAGTTACTTTTACTGGTCATCGTTGCATGAAAAGTAGCTACGAAAATAAAATTTCTATTAAGGAATAAGCAAATAAATCTTCCTTAAAACATGGCAACTAGATTACACTGCTCTAAATCTCAACTAGTAAGCAGACCTCTTATCTCATAAGGCTGAGACTTTATTTTGGGTGGAAAGTTCAAGGCAGGGAGAGAAGGAAAAAAAAAAGAATCATTACAAATCATAAGAGGTTGTTGCAAAAGATTTTAGGAACGGACATTTTTAATCACAAAACTACAAACTAAAGTGTCTTCTTCTCTGCTTGCTGTCTTTGTTTAGTGGTTGAGAAAAAAACCTGGGCATATCAAGGAATAAAGAAAAAAAAAACAAATCCCCCCCTCCCCCAACACCTTTTGTACAGCTTGACAGAATTTGTGAAATCACTGAAAAGAAGATGGGTCTTAACTGCTTTGCTCAAACTTGGGGAAGGTGGTTATTATTCAAGTGCCATCCATTTGCCTCCCTAGCTTCCAGGCATTTGGCCTGGAAAGAAAAAATCAAGTCTAGAAGCTCTGCTTCTGCCTCCAAACTAATTGGATAACATCTGCATGCAGAAAAGTTAGGAGCTTAAGAGACAAGCCAGGTCCGAAACAATCCAATAGCACCTCGACTCCGCATTAGCTCATTATTTTCTTCTACACCAAGAGACTGATTTAATAATTTCCCCAGAGAAGTGACAAATAAGGCAAACTCGTACCCCACGTTGCCGGTCCTGTGAATACTTGAAAGACAGGGGCTGGCACCACTGCCAAAAGGGGCTGAGCCCTCCCCGGCGCTGGTGCAGAGCTTCTGGATGCGGCCCCAGCCGCGCTCCCTCCCTTCCTCCCTCACGCCAGCACAAATGCCTGTGCAGCAAATGGGGCTGAGGGAGCAACCGGGATTAAAATGAACTGGGTGAATTCTTTAGCCCAGTTTTTGCAAAATAACTGCAAAAGAAAAAAGCTTTTGCTGGCACTAGGGAAAAAGAGCGGAGAGGATGGACAGGCAGATGTAGGATCTGGGGAATGGCAGGTCCGCTTACTTGGCTGCAGTGCTAGTTTCAACCAACAGTAAAACTCCACTGTTAGGGTACTGGATTGCAGGCAGCTGCCTTAATATATGCTAAAGGACTCTAGTTCAAGCCCTCCCTTGAGACCATGCACGACAAAAACTAGCAAGAGGGCTAAGCAAAGGGGTGTCTAGTTAAAACTGAGGCAGACACACAATTTAACACATCTCTAGCCTTGCAAGATCCTTTAAACTTTGGGGGTGGGAGGTAGAAAGCTTGAAACTTTTCCAGAGGATGCTTTTTGCTTCATTTCAGATGATGCAAAATGTGCCCTGTCTCTCTGGCTACAAAGAAGATGAGGTATTTGGGGCTAGAGCGGGGCAGGGAGGGAGAAGGGAAGGGAACATTTTTTGCTGCATAATTAGGGGCGGGGGCTGGACATGGCTTGCAGAAAAAAAACAAAGATTATTCACTCTTTGTTCAGTCTGGAGTCGGTACAGAACTCGGTTTAGCCTTAATGATTTTCATTCTCCCTAAGCATGTAGGAGGAATATTCCTTTTTCTTGAAGGCTTTGGATAACGTTACTTATCTCCAAATTCTGACCAGCACTTTTCAGAAAAGCTTTGCTGACTTTGGAGAACACAGCACAGGAAATGCAAAATAAATTAATATAGGCTTTGAGGCACACCAATTTTGGCTTCTTTTGCAATCATACAATAAATAGAAGAGGCGACAAAAGGTTTGTCTGACCGGAATTACTAATGTAAGAGAGCTTGCCTTCCCAAGTTTCTGTGCTTGGGAAAAATGAAAACCTGGAGGTAGCCATCTGCCTGTTCAGTGAAAGGTGCTCTTTTGGATAAGTCTATTTTCACAAATAGTTCTTTTAACAGAAGGCATCTACAGTAAAAGATTTTTATTTGCTTCCATTATGAAGAGTTGGCTCTAAGTGTACAACGGCATACCCTAATATCCAACAGGCTGCTGGCACCAACTGAATGGCATATAGTAAAAATTTCAGTTTACTTGTTACCCCAGCCAGGGGAAGAGCAGGGAAGGAAGAGGAGAAGTTGCAGGCGAAGGAAAAGTGTTGAGAACGAAAACCTTTTCTGAAAAAAATCACATTGAACTCCCCTTCTGCTTGCCATCTAAAATCAAATACAGAATAAGGAAGTTTTAGAGGACAATCAAATGAATAGTATTACATTTAAGCAACATCAGCTTCCCGTAAGTAGCTGCAACTTGCTACCCATCCCAGGCCAAAACATTTACAACAGGGTCACCCCAAACTGTGACACACATGTCACTGCCAATATGAAAGCGGTGTCCAAATGAAAGCTGTCCAAGCATCTCCTCCTAAATGGTAAGACACGGTAAAATACTTAGCACACCAACAGACATGAAAAGTTGCTCTGAAGCTCAAAAAGACTTGATGTGAAACTTTAAAGAAAAACAAAACACTCTTGGGAAATAATCAGGCTTATTATCTGTCAGGAACAGCCTTTTCCTGTAAGCAGCACCAGCTTCAACAAATTGGAATTTTTTACCAAAAAAGCATACCCCCCCCCCACCACCCCCGGGTTGCACATACACCAGCAGTGTTTTTATGTAGCCTTGTGTAAAAATTACTTTATTTTTGTGAAGAAAAAAAGTATTTTGTGAAACAGAATACGGTGAGTAGCATAACGACGCATCATTCACGTGTTCAGTTTCATGACATTGCCTGCTTCATGAGACAACCCTTGCTTATTCTCATCAGCTTCCAGATATGTTTTTGTCAGTTCATACTGGGATCAGAATTAAGTTTATTACCACTGGCAAAAGAGAAATCACTGCCAGGAGACATAGTAACTACTGTTTTTTCAAGCCTGCACTCCCAAATCCATTAACATCCACCGACTTCAAGGATCTTTGGATCAAGTCCACTGTGAAGAATCCTAGACAAGAACCCACAAAACCCTCTTATTTTTCTTTAGAGCAAAAATTGTTCGGTGACAATTTACACACCATCTGAAACAGATAAAAACACGATTTAAAGCATAAAAACAGTTACACGGAGGATTCTGGTTTGGTATATGTTGCAGTTGTTGCAGTTCATGCGAGCTTCACCCAGGTGGAGGAAGTGGCTGGCTGAAGTCATAATTAGTCTCAAATACTTTTCAAATGCTAGTTGATGCAATTCAGTTTATGATACTCAAACACAGAAGAAAATCTACACAGTGATAAGCATCTGTCAGTTTTCTATTAATAACATGCTTCTGCTGCTGTTTTTTCAAACCTCAAGTAGAAGCAGGCATCCCTGGTTCTTGGGCTGCTATTTTACTTGGCAAAAAATGGGAAGAAGAAGGTTTTCAGGTTGGAGAACAGTTTACAAATGAACATATCTAGGTCAGGATGTATAACCTGTAAATGAGCTGGAGAAAGTGTTGATAGTCTGCAGAGCAATAGCCTTCCTTTGTCATATGTTCTAATGTCATTTGTGCTTATTTTACAACACATCATATTACATAGCTTTTGGGCCATGAAATAGTCCAGAAAGTATTTTTCAGTAGTAAGTTACTATGGCCCTACAGTAACAGAGTCTTGAGTCACCCTTTGCAGACAGGTTGAGGACTCTGTTACCTGGGAGGCTGCTGACACTGGTGTTTGAACACGTGTATGCAGGTGTGCGTGTTCAGTTTTGCCTGAACAGTTTTTTTTTTGCCTGAAACAGTTTTTCTGTTTTCAGAAAAACAATCACCTCCTGCATACTGACTTTATATGGCCAGTTTATAAAGGAACTGCACATCTTAACTTACATAAAGCAATCTTTTACTGTGCAATGCCAGATTACATATAAAGACCCCTTATCCTGTGAACATCTGAAAGCTTTCCAACAATGAAACGTTAAAAGTTTAAGGGAAGCTTATAGGCTTGCTCTTAGACAGAGACAGAAGCCTTCCTGTTATCCTGAAACTACCCCTTGCTAAGTGAGGGTCCCAGATAGCAGGCACATGATATGAAAAAGCCTGGTCATCAGCAGCGGGGGAAGAGCTGAGCAGCAGAAAAAGGGAGCTCCCAGAGGAAGCAACTCTTGCAACGAGGACAGACACAACCCTGGACAGCAGCAGAGGGAAAAAACCCGTAATACCATTAGAAGACTCTACTTAGACTAAATGCTACTATTCCGGTGGTTCCTCCTCCCGTGCAACAGTGCCAAAACTTGGGAAGAGGACAGTGGCTACAGGACAAGCACCCTGCATTTTTTCATGTGAAACTCACTGGATTTCTAAAACAGTTACTTGAAAGCTTCATGCAGTTGCAGGATGTAAATAAGGATAACTAGGTCCCCCTCTTAAAGGAGTCCCAAAGGAGATTAGTAGTTTCAAAACAAAAATGTTTGTCTGCACTATCATCGAACTTGTGGCTGTCTGAAAGCACATCTTTCAAACTGCTGCCCTTTCCATTCGGAGCAGGAGGACCTCAGATGCGAAGTCACTGTTGCAGCAGCAACAAGTCCTAAGAAACAGGAAACACGGGAGAAAAACATCAGGAAAATACAGAAGCTTTGCTTGAACTTTTTCAACTTTTATAAATGGAGCTACGAAGAGAAAAAAATCCACAAACTGTTAAAGATCATAAGCTGAACTGCTTCTTTTCTGTGCCACTTTAATCTCCTCACACATCAGATTTATTGACTTATCTTTAGCAGATGTGCTGCTGTCAGCTGGTCCCCACGTCCTGTGTGTCCTGTGGCTTCCAGCCCTGCCGAAGCACGCTGCTTGCTCTCCTGCTCCCTAGGATGCTTCACCCCCACAGGCAGTTTAAGCCCCTTGATATTGTCAGCTCAATGTCGGTGATAATAGTACCTTTTTCCCCTCTGAACTTTCAAGCAAGATAAACTAAACTAAATCTTTACATTCACAGCTGCTTTTCCAGGCATCAACTTGCATTGTAACACAGAAGAGAGATGAAAGCATAAAAGGAGCTGGGATCTGAAAACATCAAGGCACCATCTAACCAAACACTCCAGCATGGAGAGTGCCAGTGCAGGTAGAGCGTGTGGATGCATAGAGAGGTAGCAGAGGTAGATGCAATGGATCAGAAGATGTCAAAATGTTAAGAAATACATAGTGGGACAGATAGCAGTTATGGTGAGCAAGTGAAGCACAACACTGTCAGGGTACCAGCGACAGAAGAACAAATGCAACGGCACTCACGGCTTGTTCCTAAATCCCACCTTTTGAAATCGCTCTGATAAGATCCCACAATCTGTGGCATCCCTCACCACCCGCACCGCCTGGGAGAGAAGTGAGTGTGTATCTCTCTATAAGCCGAAAGCCAGCGTGTGTACCGCATACCTCGGCCACCCCGCTGGAACTGCCTGACCCTGTGTCAGGCAGCCGTTGGCAATCACGAGGGCTGAGCAATCAATGGGGGAAGCTATTAGCAAGCTCAACACCGAGCATGCACTTAAGACTGAGAATGTTATTCATATATGAGGAACACGTGATTGCAGCAACATGCTTTAGTTCTCAAAACAGTAGAAAAATTACTTCATTGATTGCGGGAAGACTGTTCACATTTCTCTTTGCAGAAAAATGAGAAGTACTATGACGCAAACAATTTTTTTTTAAAATAAATGAATGGAGCCCATAGCCCTAAAAATAGCTTGCGCTCTCCAACCCTCTGAGCTGGCTCCTAGGAACACTGCTGGGCACTCCTGGAGCTGAGGGAGGGCACAGGCAGGGACGCCGTGGCTGGAGGCAGCACTGTGTCCCTCTCCCGCACCCTCAGCCTGCACATCCTTAGCTGCCTAATATCCCAGTGGCATCAGTGAACAGCTTCTACGGCCAGAAATAAGCACTCACATCATTATGGAAGTTAAAAAAGATAGCAAGGAAAAAAAAACCAAGCATAATGTAAGATTTTAGAAGCTTTTGTTTTAATAATTGATTTTGCAGTTTGTCTCAAAGAAGAAAATGTTTTTCTTCTGAAGATACAGGATTGACCCTAAAGTACCTTTAGCAGAAACTGGCTAAACAGCATATTTATAAACTCTCTGCAGAAGCACTAAAGGCCATTTAGAAGGGCAAATACATTGCAATGTAAATCTAGGTTTTTATAGACAAAATTTTGTTTTTATAAACAATTGCTTTCATAAACAATTTTTCCCCTCCCCCTTAAGAGAGAATCTTACTTATGCAATAATTTTTGTGCTTTAATCAGTGTCCAGGGTTTTAATTAAGCATGTTATATGCCATACAATGGAAATGAACACATCCATATACGATATATATAGAATATATATGCTAATATATAGGTGTGGCTGTGGGTGTCGGTCTCTTCTCCCAGGTAACAAGCGATAGTACACGAGGAAATGGCCTCAAGTTGCACTAGGGGAGGTTTAGATTGGATATCAGGAAAAAATTCTTCACTGAATGGGTTGTCAAGCAGTGGAACAGGCTGCCCAGGGAAGTGGTGGAGTCACCATCCCTGGAGGTATTTAAGACGTGTAGATGTGGTACTTAGGGACATGGTTTAGTGGTGGACTTGGCAGTGCTAGGTTAATGGTTGGACTTGATCTTAAAGGTCCTTTCCAACCAAAATGATTTATGATTCTAATGATGTTGCAATACTCTAGTACCGACAACGTCAGCCATTCCAATTGTGCAAGAAATCATACAAAATACACACATGGGAAGAAACGGTCTCAAGTCATGGCCAGTTTACTTCCAGGCTTTAAACTTTTAAAGAATTCAGCATATATCCTATATTCTTAGGACAAATTGGGGGTGAAAAGGGAACAGTGTATTACTAAGAACTTCTTGTAGTTCTGTCAATTCATAGATTTAGCTAGTTTGAACTTTGTCAAATAATATTTATATCTTGTACATGTAATACTTTAATGCATTAATCACTCCATATTTTGTACATTTGGTTTTCCTAACTACTGTAATCCCAAAATTGTCTGGGAGTAAGATGAAAGTGTGGCACAGTCTGCAATCTTGCCCCATGAACTGGGAAGGGGAGGCAAAGCGTGTCTTTGCAGAAGCTATGCCACTGACACATGGTTGCATTTCCTGATGTGAAATATAAAGATGTTGAAAAGAGGCTGAAATTTTGCAAAAGTGTGCTATTTGTAAACCTATTTCTGTATCAAAGAAAGCCTGTAAAGGGAAAAGTAAACAGTGTAAGAAAAGAATATAGCAACATGATTAAAACACAAACAATGAAAATGCTGCACTGTAAACTATTAACTACAACGAGCTGAAAATAAACTGTTTCCTTTTTGCCATGTTCACTTTAATCTTCTAAGAGGCAGGAAGGGGGATGACGGGAGGAGGCAGCAGTTTCAGACTTGTGGAGCTTATCAAATCCCAAATCGGATGATTAGAGCAAAGCTAAGAAGAAAACATCCTCTCTCTCCACCTCCCTCCCTCCCCAGAAAGGAAGCACAGCCTTGAGGACCGATCTGCGATGTTTGTTTGTTGCTCTTTAAAGGATTGCTCTGGAGAGCATTTTTCCTAAGCTGTTTTTATCTCTTTCTGGAAGTTTCAAAATAAACAAGAGTACTGGAAATGGAACAACAGAAAACGTGACTTTCTGGTTTATTTTTTTTATAGCGAGACAAGTTGTGTAAAGCAAATAGATAAGGTCCTTGATTGTCATACAACACAAAGCGGAAGGGGATAAGAGCTTTAAATCTGAGAAGCATCATTGCAAAACCTAGGAAAAATCATTGATGGGCTGAGGGTGGGGAAAAGTGAAAAACAGAGGGCTGTCTCTCATGCTACTTCATTGATTATTTATTTACTTATTTTCGTGATGAGATTTCATGTTGGTGAGTTCTATATCCAGGAAAGAAAAAAAAAAGAACCACCCAAAAAAGTCACTGTATTTTGACAGTTTACTTCCCAAAAAAAACCCTGCTCTCTAGTGGCTTCCAAAAAAGACCCTCCCATAATGAAAAACAGGAAATTAAATTCTCAGGACAACGCACCAGAAGTACAAACAAAAAGATTTTGCAGTGACATAATGCTTCGGCCTCAAGCGTGAGATCAAGTCTTTATTCTTTCACGCTGCCCTTAAATACATCAGGTCTCCCCTTAGAAAGCAAGTGTCCCGGCGTGAACCAGAATAAACACAACGTTCGTGTAATTCCAGGATTGCGATACATTAATATAAACCTCTTTGCAATACAAAAGCCACACAAAAGCATTTATTTTGCTGAAAGATTCTATGGATTTAAAATGTCATTACTATTCAGTATAACTCCCCTCCCCTACTTTTTTTGTCTTTTGTTTTTCAAGATTAAGCAAATGCCTGAGCGGTGGAACTAATGAAACTGGATTTCCAGCTTGTTTGGGCTCGTGATGCTAAATTTACAATGCGAGTCCCTCCGGGGCTGCATCCCAGTGCTCCTGGTTCCCCCACACCCTCGGGTGCCCGGTACCCGGCCACATCTGCTGGGCAAGCCTTGCTGCAGCCGCCAGCCAGCTGCTCCGGGGGTGCCTGCGGCACCCTGCCCCTGCCACCCCACACCCAGCCCACCTCCTCGCAGCAGCTAATGCATCAGAGAAAGGACGGGGAAGCCTGATGCTGCCCCTGAAGCCCCCTCCCTGGTGAGACAGCCTGCAAAGTTATAAAGGGGAGGACTGGCGCGCAGACACGCTGAGCTAACAGCCTAACCCCCACTTCCTCAGGAAACGAGGCTAAAAATCTGTTTTGTCTCTTGCTGTGTCCCCCCTCCCCGCCCTCAGCTATGCAGATATAGTATTAAAAAAAAGCATAGCATAAATGTAAGGCTTAAGGGCTATACTATATCCCCGAACAGCATCTGGATTACTGTCTCCGGCATGTTTCAGAAGTGTCATTGGCTTCCTGTTTAATATTCGTGTTTTATTGCTGCACAAAGTCAGCCTCTGCTCAAAGAGCAATATATTACTCTCACATCCTCCGAGCAGATCCTTAATGACGATATTCTGGTTTCTTGATATTCAGAGACTTTCTGTTGGTACCAGCAGAAGATCAGCATATGGTTGAATGCACAGCACGAAGAGAAGCCAGCTCCCCCTGTTAAAACTGAGCCACAGGATGGAAAGGGACCTTTAATGACCATCTAGGCTCCTTCACCGCTCAAGGCAGGATCGAGTACATTTATGCTCTTCTTTTTATTAGGCCACCTGACCCAGCTGAGGGAAAACAGATATGCTTTGGGGCTCTGAGTCCCTTTCTGAGCCCGAAACCTCATGCCCGCGTCGCCCTGGTCCAGCCCTCAGCCACGCCAGTTGGTCTAATAGGAGATCCTTGCCTGCAAACCCTGCCTTCCTTGCATTGCCATGGTTACAATGCTGCTATTACCGTGCATGTCGAGCCTATTTTTAAAAGCCTGCAATGACAGAAGATGCTGGTTAAGGCCTTAATTTCAATAAGGTCTAAAATTCCTCCAACGAGTGCTTACTATTTGTACAAGTGCTGTACTCTGAAACCAGAGATGGGTGGTGAGCTGCCTCAGGCAGGGACTCTGCATTGCCTGAATCCCAGAAAAAAGGAGGATTTTAAAGGAGGGACCTAAAGGACAAGATGAAAGTAGTCCTGCCAACATTGATGGGGTGGGTTAGGTCAGCAGAAAACATGTAACTACTTGTTAGAAAGCAACCCGTGTGTGCTGGAGAGACAGGCGTCACGGGTGGCTGGAGGAGAAAGACGCCCTCTCGGAGCTGGCTGACGGATGGGAATTAGGGAGGGAGCGAGGGGCTTTGGTGATGAAGGTGGGCACCTTGTGCTGAATAACGAAGGAACCAGTAGAGGAACGCATAGGGGAGGTTACACTGTTAAATAATGAGGAAGAGGGACAAATTCCTTTTGCAAAGAATTCTGGATAGATGGAATTATAATTTGACGAGGCCAGAGGAAAGGATGTTGCAGTAATTCAAGACATCAAATGAGTGCTTAGATGTGCATTTTAACTGTGTGGTTTGGATAGCACAGGGCCTTTCTTAAGAGACATTACGCAGGAAGAATCTGCTGATCTTGGAGTAAAGACAGAGGGAACAGGGAGATGGACAGATTTTGGCCTGACTGAGGGACACTGGTGTTGATCATGGCAACAGAGGTGGGAGATAACGGTGAGAGCTGCAGGTGGAGGGACGAAGGGATGTATCAATGGATATCTGTTTAGCCATGCTGAATGAGACTTGATGGCTTGGTATCCACAAAGAAGTGAAGAAAGACTAATTGAGATGATAGCTTAGACAAGGGGAGAGAGGACTAGTTTTATGTTCCAGTCCTAAGAATCATATATACGCATATCTACATATCTATGACTCTATGATGATTTTTATATATATGTTTTTGTATATAAATACGTATTTACATATATACATGTAATGGTTCTATCTGTAGGCAAAGGAACCTGAAATAAAGTTGTAGTCACAGAATCACAGAATCAACCAGGTTGGAAGAGACCTCGGGGATCATTGAGTCCAACCATTGCCCTGACACCACCCTGTCAACTAGACCATGGCACTAAGTGCCATGTCCAGTCTTTTCTTAAGCACATCCAGACATGGTGACTCCACCACCTCCCTGGGCAGCCCATTCCAATGTCTAATGACCCTTTCTGAAAAGAAATTCTTCCTAATGTCCAACCTGAACCTCCCCTGGCGAAGCTTGAGGCTGTGTCCTCTTGTCCTATCGCTAGTTGCCTGGGAGAAGAGGCCAACTCCCACTTCAGGAGAACAGGAGAAGAGAAAGAACACAGACCTGAACTCCCTGCCAAAAAAAGAAGTGGAAAAAGGTCTTTCCCCTTATTCCTTTTTCATAGCATGACAGGTAACAAAACACGCAGTAGCAAAATGCCTGTTAACACCTTGGAAAGTTTAAGCCATCAAAAAAAAAATTTAAAAATTATTGTTGTAGCCAGCTTCCGCATCCTGCAGCTTGACAAATCCCTCCGTGTTTGGAGGGCAGGTGTCCCACGCGCTCACACACCTCACGGGACGTGTGAGCAGCTACTGGCCCTGTCAGCAGTCTCTTAGCTGATACAACACCCCTTACAGTACCAGGGCTGTGTATTTTGGTCCAGTGATGGATGTGTGTGTAGCTATGTGTCAAATTTGCCAGCACACCGAGTGCTGGAAACAAATGGCACTTTCAGAGCAGCACATCTGGGTCACTGCCTGCTCTTGCTGTGCTGCGAGGACCTTGGGGAAGAAGAGCGGAGCAGGGAGGAGCAGGCTGCAGATTTGAGGAGCTGTGCTGGCACGTCTTATCTAGGCTACTGGCCATAAACAGGGTACCCTCACCCTGGAACAAGAAAAGTGGATTTTCAGTACTGTACAGGTAAGCCTTTTATACCCCTAAGTGATGAGGTAGCACTGGTTTATTTTCTCCCTACTCACAGTTTTGCAGGTGTAACCAGGCTTATTACAGGGAGCACACTCAACCTCCCCTCCGCCCCAATAAAATAGACCATAAATCACTGAGAAATGACACACAGAAAGCACTCACAGGCTCCGCTTTTTAGTTCTGTAACTAGTTTGGACTCGCACATTTAGGAAATGTCACGTTTGATTTTGACCTAGAATCGAGCTCACTCCGCCTCGCTGGAACACAAGACGCGCCATTCATGCAGCGCTCGGAGCGCAGCCTCCAGCTGCAGAATGTGGGTTACCAGAAGCAGGCGACATCTGAGAAGGAGCATTCAGAGCAGCACGTGTGCCACTTGCAGCCGCGAACGCATTCGATTATGAGCTCTGCGAAATGTATGAATGGTACAGGCTGATGGTACAATCCCTGGAAGTGCATATCCATAACAATCCTATGGAAAAAAAGAGGGATGTGTGCCTGAGAGCCACAAAGAGGCAAGACTTTTTTTTATTTTTATTTTGAGTATGCAAACAAGCTAATTCATTTCTCCTCCAAAAACCATTTGCACAATCTGGAAGCCACTGTAAGGGCCAGTTGTGAAGATTTCAACAGCAAACATCATCAGCGACAGCTAAGGGAACCATTAAATCACGTATATTTATCACCATAAATAGATGTGTGATGGAAATCAACTCTTGGTTTCATGGTTGGTGCTATCATGAGGGTTTTGGCTCTTATGACAATGGGACACTCTTTGACAACTATAACCTGTTAGGGAGGGATGAGATCCACCTACCTGAAAGAGGCAAGGGAATCTTTGGCAGCAGGCTGGCCAGCTTGGTGAGGCGGGCTTTAAACTGAAGGACTTAGGGGGAGGGGTCGAGGCTGATAATGCTCATCCCATTGCCTCTATTGGGGGAATAAGCCAGGCCAATCAGAGCAGGGAGAAAGGTTCCTTAGCTGCCTCCCAAGATAGGAACAAGAAGGCCAGCCGCCTCAAGGGTATCTATAGATATCACAGATCCTCTTGCACCTCTCCTGGGAAACCTGCATGCTTGGCTACCTCTCTGAAATGCTTGTATACCAATGCATGCAGCATGGGGAATAAACAGGAAGAACTGGAGATCTATGTGAGGTCGCAGGGCCATGATCTCATTGCAATTACAGAGACACGGTGGGATAGCCTTCATGACTGGAATGCTGTCATGGATGGCTACGTACTTTTTAGGAAGGACAGGTCAGCAAAGCGAGGAGGTGGAGTTGCCCTTTATGTGAGAGAGCAACAGGAATGTATCGAGCTGAGCCTAGGGAAGGATGAAGAACGAGTAGAGGGCCTACGGGTAAGAATTAAGGGGCAGGCTAACATGGGTGACACTGTTGTGGGGGTTTACTACAGGCCACCTGATCAGGAAGAGGAAGTAGATGAGGCCTTCTACAGACAGCTGGAAGTAGCCTCGCGATTGCAGGCCCTAGTTCTCATGGGAGACTTCAATCACCCCAATATCTGCTGGAAAGACAACAAAGCTAGGCACCCACAGTCCAGGAGGTTCCTACAGAGCGTTGACAACAACTTTTTGACACAGGTGGTGGAGGAGCCAATGCGGAGAGGTGCTCTGCTAGACCTTGTGTTGACGAATAACGAAGGTCTCATTGGAGACGTGAAAGTTGGGAGTAGCCTGCGTTGTAGCGACCATGAGATGGTGGAGTTCAGGATTCTGCGTGGAGGAAGCAGGGCAATAAGTAGGACCACAACCCTGGACTTCAGGAGAGCTGACTTTGGCCTCTTCAAGGACCTCCTTGGAGGTATCCCATGGGTTAGGGCTCTAGAGGGCAGGGGCGTCCATGAGAGCTGGTCAATATTCAAACATCACTTCCTCCAAGCTCAAGATCCGTGCATCCTTATGAGTAAGAAATCAAGCAAAGGGAGCAGGAGACCTGCATGGATGAGCAAAGAGCTTCTGACAAAACTGAAATGGAAGAAGGAAGCCTACGGAATGTGGAAAAAGGAACAGGCTACTTGGGAGGAATGTAGGAAGGTTGTCAGAGTATGCAGGGAGGCGACAAGGAAGGCCAAGGCCCGCTTGGAATTAAATCTGGCAAGGGACATCAAAGACAACAAGAAGGGCTTCTTCAAATACATCAGCAGCAAAAGGAAGACTAGGGAAAATGTGGGCCCGCTGCTGAATGAGGAGGGTGCCCTGGTGACAGAGGATACAGAGAAGGCAGAGTTACTGAATGCCTTCTTTGCCACAGTCTTTACTACTAAGGCCAGCCCTCAAGAATCCCAGACCCTGGAGGTACAAGAGAAAGTCTGGAGAAAGGAAGACTTTCCCTTAGTTGAGGAGGATCAAGTTAGAGATCATTTAGACAAACTGGACACCCACATATCTATGGGCCCCGACGGGATGCACCCACGAGTGCTGAGGGAACTGGCAGATGTTATTGCCCAGCCACTCTATCATCTTTGAAAGGTCATGGAGAGGTTCCTGAGGACTGGAGGAAGGCCAATGTCACTCCAGTCTTTAAAAAAGGTAAGAAGGAGGACGCAGGCAACTACAGGCTGGTCAGCCTCACCTCCATCCCTGGAAAGGTGATGGAGCAGCTCATTCTGGATGCCATCTCTAAGCATGTGGAGAAGGTCATCAGAAGTAGTCAACATGGATTCACCAAGAGGAAATCATGCTTGACCAATCTGATAGCCTTCTATGACGATATGACTGGCTGGGTTGATGAGGGGAGAGCAGTGGATGTTATCTACCTTGACTTAGGCAAGGCTTTTGACACTGTCTCCCATAACATCCTCATAGGAAAGCTCAAGAAGTGTGGCTTAGATGAGTGCACAGTGAGGTGGATCGAGAACTGGCTGAATGACAGAGCCCAGAGGGTTGTGATCAGCAGTGCTCAGTCTAGTCGGAGGTCTGTGGCTAGTGGTGTTTCCCAGGGGTCAGTACTGGGCCTGGTCCTGTTTAACTTATTCATCAATGACCTGGATGAAGGAACAGAGTGTACACTCAGCAAATTTGCTGATGACACAAAACTGGGAGGGGTGGCCAATACACCAGAAGGCTGTGCTGCCATTCAGCGAGACCTGGACAGGCGGGAGAGCTGGGCGGAGAGGAACCTCATGAAGTTCAACAAAGGCAAGTGTAGAGTCCTGCACCTTGGGAGGAACAACCCCATGCACCGGTACAGGTTGGGGGCTGTTCTACTGGAGAGCAGCTCTGCAGAGAAGGACCTGGGTGTTCTGGTGGACAACAAGTTCAACATGAGCCAGCAATGTGCCCTTGTGGCCAGGAAGGCCAATGGTATCCTGGGGTGCATTAGGAAGAGTGCGGCCAACAGGTCAAGGGAGGTTATCCTGCCCCTCTACATGGCCCTGGTGAGGCCACATCTGGAGTACTGTGTGCAGTTCTGGGCCCCCCAGTTCAAGAAAGATAAGGAATTACTGGAGAGAGTCCAGTGAAGGGCTACAAAGATGATCAGAGGACTGGAGCATCTCTCTTATGAGGAGAGGCTGAGAGAGCGGGGTCTGTTCAGCTTGGAGAAGAGAAGACTGAGAGGGGATCTTATCAACACTTACAAATACCTCAGGGGTGGGTGTCAAGAGGAGGGGGCCAGACTCTTCTCAGTGGTGCCTAGTGACAGGACAAGGGGCAATGGGCACAAGCTGAAACATGGGAAGTTCCATCTGAATATGAGGAGGAACTTCTTTACTTTGAGGGTGACAGAGCACTGGAACAGGCTGACCAGAGAGGTTGTGGAGTCTCCTTCTCTGGAGATATTCAAAACCCGGCTGGACACAACCCTGTGCAACATGCTCTAGGTGAACCTGCTTTAGCAGCGGGTTGGACTAGATGATCTCCAGAGGTCCCTTCCAACCCTTAACCATTCTGTGATTCTATGAAATCAATAGTCACATTTTAAAACCAAACTATACACACCAAAATCTTCAAGTTCATTTCTCACACATATATTCTTCCATCTAATGGCAAAGTGTCAACAGAATTTGGGACTATGACAGTCCCACAAAGCCACTGGCACTGTGGCTGGACAGCCTATGCAGAAACACTACCTGCCACATCAACACGACCATCTCTCCATGCACCACAGTATTGATCATGGACAACCACCAGTTTATTTGGTCTGCGCTTCCTTTCCCCATGTTATATACACGCCCAGCCACTGTTTACTCCACTTTTAACCCACGTACGTGGACATACAGCTATAGCAAGTACTTTGAAGCACCTCACGTAGCAAAGGGTATCAAGAAAGGGAATTGTATTTGACCTTGTCATACATGCGTGTGGGGAGTGAAAACAGTACAGCCTCCATAAGCAGACAGATGCATTTAAAAAAAAGCACAGACAGTAGGAGAGAGCATGCTTCCTCATAAACACGTGTGTTTTATCAACTGCCTGAATTCCAAATCACTTCCCTTTTCCAGACAGACACCTCTGGGTCACATCTTTCAGCTCTGTTAAAATGTCAACAGTTCACTGGCTGCCATTTCATGCGAAGAGGGGGAAGGGATGTGGACTGAGCATCAGATAGTCAAGTACAGAAACGGGTTTAAACAGAAACAGAAAATCTTCTCCCAAAGGAGAGGACTTCCATTACCAGGACTATGTAAAAGGAAGAAGAACAAATGTCACAGTTCTGCAGAATGACAGATGTGTATCATACAGCTGGGACCATTTATGCCCGTAGAGTTTCCACTGCTCTAGCGGTAGCAGAAGACTTTTTCCTCCTGGGCAAGCTCTTTCTCACTCTAGGATTCACAGCGGAGCAATTAGAAGTGTCCTAAAAGCCCTGCGAAGCTTTCAAGGCTTGCAGTAACTACAGCTTCTGACCCAGACCGACTGTAAGCATTAGTAGAGAGCAGGGCAGTAGAAAACATTGCAGCCTAGTTGAAGGTTTAAACACCGGTGAGCGTGGACTTCAGCAAGTTCTGCCCTACTTGCCTTAAAAATGCCCAGTGGTCCTTTTGGTATCAATGATGTAAAAAATTAAAGCCATAAAAGGTCTTTTTATGAAGGCTGACTCCCTCGCTCCATCAATGGAGCAGTGTCACCCCGCAAGTGTCAGGCTTACCTCCCATTTTGAGGGGGAAAGTGCCGGCATCCGAACAAGCACGTACAAAGTGACAAGGGCATACAAAGCATTTTGTAGGCTTGGAACAAAACCCTGTTTGTAGGATTCACTTAATGAAAGAATTTATGTTAACAGAGCAAGCTATTTATAGCAACTCTCCATAGAAATGAACTGCCTCTTGGTTCCTGTCCTCGTGAAACGCAGCTTTCTAAGTGGAGAAATCCTCTCTTTGCTCTAAAAGCATGGGTGAAGGGGGGCACGGGGACAGGGAAGCTGCTCCCCGACAATACACCCTGCCACCTCCAGTAATACAGGAGATAAGGTCTCCCTGTGCTGTCGGCACAAAAGGTCACTCATGGTTTGAGCCCCTGCGCCGAGTCGCACCACTGTTCCCCAGCCCCCTGAGCTGGGCAGGAGCAGTGAAAGAGCTGCCTGTGCCACGGCCCATCGCTCGCTGCTCCGAGCTGTGCTGTCCTGCTGACAGACACACATAACCGAGACAGCCTGCTCTTCCCAGGCTCCTCAGGCCACACATGTTTAATTACAGGCTCTTAGCCACCTTTGAAATGAGTATACCTAAGGAAGACTACAGTTCCTTGAAACAGCACGGGGACAAACCAGGAGGGAGAGATCCTGGTCTCTCCTCACCCAGCCCTTTAGAAGATCCCAAACCAGAGCATGTTCACATATCCCCACATTTCATACGCTCTCTGAGATAAAAGTATACGTACTTTAATCCTGATCACACACAGCCAGCCAGCTAGAACCCCGCAGCCCTGTACACACACCTCATCACATTTGCAAAATCATCACACAGAATCTCACCTACTTGTTACAAATGACCCAGATCCACAGTTCACATACTATCCAAGCTTAATAAATTATTTCTACAAGTTTGCTCAGACAAGAAGCTGAGCAAACTGCAGGCATGTGACTTTTCTTAATAAAACAAAAAGTCGTTTTGAAAAAAAAGCAAAACAGAGCAAGTTCATTCTTTCTACAAAAGAAGTAGATAAACAAATAAATGAGAAACTAAAACACACATGTGCAAACAGACGAACCACTTAAGAAAGATTTCCACTTAGCTCTCCCTCTTTTCTTTTGCTAAAGTATTTCCACAAATAAGATGCAATTAATTCTCTACATCCATACCTGGGGGAGTGCTGCTGCTGGGCTTTTAAAGCTCGAGACCAGAGCTACCTGGCAAAAAAACTGCACCACACTGCTCAGAGATTACAGTTTAAACCTGACTAGTGGGGAAAAAAAGAAAGAAAGAAAAAAAAAGATTTTTGGTCTACAAAAAGTTTTTACATTTTGGCAAAAGCTTTATTTCAGACTAAAACAAGCTTATTCTTTCCAGTAGGGTCCCTAAATATTCTCACTGTCCCCTGCCCCTTCCAAACTCTAGATAAAATGCAGGCTCTCACTGCATACCCTTGCCCCTAAATCTCATCCATCAACAGCTTTGCAATAAAATCCCTCATAATTGGTTCCCTCGTACTGCTTCTTCCAGTATCGCACACTGACACTCTTTGTTGGTTAAAAAAAAGGCATATCTTCAATCTAATGACTGTACCAATAAACCTAAATTAGACTAATGGGAACCCTGAACTGAAAATAAAGCTCTAAAAGCTATAGGGTATACACATATCATGAGACTTTATTAAACTATAAATATGCTGATTACAACTTTATTTTCTAAGGACAGAATTATCTTAAGCCAATTTGTTGCCTGACATAATAGCATTTGGTGTCTGTAATGAAAATCAGATTATATCAGCGTAAATTTGTTTATAATTTTAGACTAACAGAATTAGATACAGTAAAGTGTTCACATGGACAAAATAATGAAATGTAATATGTTTTCCTTTTCTTCTCATGACATATCCGGTACTGTCCAAGTCATAAGCAAGCATCTTGCTTCACAGCTCTTGAAATATTATTTGAAAAGAGTAATTTCTTCTTCTGTATTCCACAAAGAGTTATATTAACTTATTATGAAGGTGTAGATCCAATACAAACTGGGAGTGCTGACAAAATAAAACCCTGAGCTGTTCCCATCCCTTAGGTGCCCAAGGCTGCAATCCTTTGCTACCTCAGTTCAACTGATGTGCCTGTTGGTTACACTGCGCTGACCACTGTGTCCCAGCGAGACTGGGGTTTAAAATCAATCACTCCAAAATGTTCTGTTTTAAATTCTGAAACAGCAATGGGTAAGCCATGCAGAAGAGTGAGCGTGAGCAGGAACTTTGGAGATTGGCTATGTTGCCCCAGAAGACCTGTCTTGAACCACAGCCTAGAGGGAAAATCAGAGAGCACTTGAAGATTTTACACCCTTGCACTCAATATAAGTAGAAAGGTACACACACTAAAATGTAAGCTAAAAGGTAAGTGATATTTTCTTGGGCTGCCTGACAACTCAGACTTGGAGCCCTTCAGACTCACAGATCATTGACTCGGAGACTTTGCACCAACTTATTCATTGATGCCTGACCAAATCACAAACCTCTGGATGAAAAACATCATGCAAACTTCTACACAGCCTTTTCACCACCCCCATCTCCTTTCCCAGCAACGGCTGTGTGATAGAGTTGTGTCCATATCATCCCTAGCTCTTGGTCACAGCTGCATTCAGATTCCTTCAGGAGGAAATGGATGACACTTACTCTGCCTCAAGCCACGGTTTCTACGTATAGGCTGTTTGGGAGGGTTGGGAGGAGATGAAGCAATGGTGATGTGCAGCCAAAGCTGCTTCTAAGCTTTTGCCCCACCCTGCTCAGCCCTTCCACTCTGAATCTGTTTCTTTACAGTGGCTGGAAATCAACCGCAAAATAAGAAAGTTTTCCTTCTGGCAACCGGTATTTTTAATTCTCTCTCTGCCCAGTATAATAGGCAAGGAAGGAAAGGAAAGGGAGATCCCACTAGCTTCAGTTATTTATTTAGATTTGCTGCAAATATCCAGAGGTCTCAGTAGCCCTGTTACCCAAAAGGTAAACAGCGGCAGTGATGCACTCCAAGAAAGCATCCCTCAAGCCTACGCTGAACAACAAAAATAACTACTGCCAGCACCAACTGTCATGTGTTAAAACTCAATGCTATTCTTGGAGCAGATGCAGGCTCAGGAATTTTTTCTTTTTTTTTTTTTTTTTTTTTAAAAGCAAAGTAATTTCAAACCAATCCAACCAACACATGTGATGTGCATGATGGTCTTGGCAGCTGCTAATTTTCTACATGATAATTACTGGCAGTTTATCAGTCTTAACAGTTTGAGACAGGCAGTTTGACAATACTAACGGACGCTGCTGAACCAAAATACAGTTCCCACGGGCTCCCTCGTGCACACTTTTTCCTTCCTGCCGGCTGGAGAATTTCAAGCGCTCTGCTACGATCTGGCAAATCCTCCCTGTCGCCCTGCACCGCTCCTCAGCTCACTGCCAGCGTGGCTCCATTACATCTCTGTAGCATACGCCACTAAAAAAAAATATTCGTTTTTACAATGTATTAATTGTGCCTCCTCTGCCACATGGTTGCAAATAGCTCTGGCAAACAACTGCACCTCAATGAATAAAAAGTTTGTTTGACCAAAGAGTAATTGGAGTTTCCTGGCACTGAAGATGAATACAGCAATGCTCCAGCTGACACATCTTGCACAGATAGTCCTATCGAGTCTCCCGTACTTACTTGTATATACACAACACAGCAAATAACCTTTGTTGGAGCTTCAGACTTAAAAGAGTGAGGTTTCTGGGCAAACTGAAATATTAGCCTCTTTAGACTCTGAATGACTGAATTAATCTACTAGCCCTTTACATTCAGTAAGTCACAATAAAGTGCCTTCACAGATGAACTTTGACAAGTTCTATTTTTTTCTGCTAGCAGATGTAGAATTTTTATTAAGCACATCCATAGTCACAAAACAAACTGACATTAAATGAATACTAACAAGAAAAAAAAAGATAGCTTTTATACTTTTTTTTTTCTTTAAACCTGAAAACTGATCTTCCATATTACACTAAAAAGCTGTAACTCTAGACTTGGGTGAGTCGAGCAGGTTAAATCACAGGTACTAAATCTCTGGAATGTCAGAGTGCTGTACCCACTTTCAGCTAAACCTTTGGGGCTCCTGATGTTTTTTGCTTCTGCTAAGCCCACTCTGTGCTGTTGAGTGTTCACATGATGCAAATAGTCATCAGCTATGTGTGGTTTCCCCCCCCTTGCAGGTTTTTACACCCTGTGTCTTTTAGAGTTTCTAACAATAATCTATCTGTGCCAGCAATTTCAAAGTTTCTGCCATGGAGGAGAAATGTGCTTTTAATCATTATTCTGCATCCAGCAGTCACCGTTCTCATTGCCAGGGATTTTATGGAGTAGGATCTTCACAGGGGCAAAGCCAGATGCTTTACATCAAAAGGACCAATACCACTAAGGACTCCTAGCGCGGAAGCTTTGCGTTCGTCTGATCTTTCTTCCTGTCAACATCAATGGGAAAATTCCCACTCATTTCTATAGGAGTAGGCTCCCACAGACAGGGAAAAAACACAAAGCACGTACAGCTGCTTCCTACTGTCAGTAAAATGGAAGAGGTTCCTTTTCAGGCGGTAGCAGAATCTACCACAAAAGCTGCATTCAGAAAATCACAACTATTCTCTTCTAACATAAAATACATTGCAGGCCTTTGGAAAGGTAAAAGGGACAAATAAACCATTTAACCTTTTTGTTTGAAAACCTCAGACATGAACTGCAACCTTTCATTTCACCTTAATGCTACTGTAGTTGTCTGAATCCCAAGGCAAAGCAAACTCTTGAAAAAGAAAATGAGCCAAAAGCCCTAAACGAAAGCAAACCCCAGCATATACTAGAAAAGTAAACCTGGATGTTGCTCCAGATGACCCTGTTGATTGCCTCTCTGACAGAGATGCTGCTCTCCAGCTCTGATGCCAGAGAGCGACCGTAGCAGGTTCATGCCCAGCTGGGGAATACCCCTCACCTATTAGCACCGTTGCTCAGAGCATGGCTGACGTATGGGGTGACAGCAGGACCTGTGGTCCCACACATATCCCTGGGGCAGGCCCAGGGGTTCTCAGCAGGGACTGCAGACAGGTAGCCCAGCATCAGCCTCCTCTGCCTGCTTGACAGCTCTTCCTGTGGTCCGCAGAGGGAAGAGACTCAGTTTGCCTAAAGGTGCTCAGAAAAAGCACGTGAAGCATCATCTTTTCTAGATTTTTATTTATTGATTGATTTTTCTCACAAGTACCAATACTATGATGAAATTAAATGGCCCCCTTGTGAGTCAGAACATTTTAGATGTTGAAGGGAATGCAATTTAAAAAAAAAATTGAATAAAAAGAATTTTTTTTGTCATCACCTTCCTCTTCCAACACTTCAGTAGAAACTTTAGTTACAAAAACCCAAGCAGTAGGAGAGGAACTAAAGAGGACAAACACTGGAAGGCAGGCTGATAGTGGATCAAACATTCATCCCTGTGTAGGAACCTCAGAAGAAATCTTAAATTGTGGAGAAAGAGGTATGGGGTAAAAACCTACCAGCGGCAGAAGTAAGTCCTTAATAGAAGGTAAAGGAAATGTAATATCAGTTTAAGTCAATGCCAGGTGATGCTGCCCAGCTACCGGAGGAAACTTCCAGGACAGTGAAGAAGGTGAGGCGCGGGTACAGGGGGGAAGTACACAAAAATCCCCCCCAATGCTCCTCCCTCGCACAGTGACACAAGAGGCTTACCACTGGTGGTATCTGCTCTACAAGTGGTTCAGCAGTGATCTGTACAATGCTCCCCTGGTGGGGACCAGGGCAGGAAGGCACCGCTGGAGCAGGTGTGAAAACCAGCAGGTCAAAAATATATATGGGTTCTGGAAATACCACAGCCAGTCTCTTCTCTGGAAGATGTGGTGGGACTTTTTACAGAGTCCCTTCAGTGCTGCACACTTCATAACTAAGACTACAGCAGCTGTATCTTACGATATCTGTGTGCACATGCACATGCCCTGAATGGTCACAAGTGAGACCCTCACCCAGCAAGAACTACCCAGAGTCTGGTCAGGCAATATGGGAAGGCCCCCGTAGGCTGGGATGAGTGCTTTGACAAGCAATCGCTTGAAAATGAACTTACAGCAACATCTACTTTATGCCACCATTTTCTTCCAGGTAAGTACTCATTCCTGCTATGAAACAGTGACTCGCTTCTTCAGAGGAGTAAGTGCTTTCTGAGGAGGGAGCAGCTGGCATATCCCTCTGGACTACATCCCTCTGAAGGGGTGAATGCTGATGCAGGCCACGTCAGCTGTAAGTCCCCTTTGCAAACACTAGTGACCAGTGCTAGCAATGGCTCTTGCTTTACTGCTCTGCAGAGGCAGGTGACTGCACGGGGCTTTGAGAGGAAGCCCGTGTTGCTGAGGATGCAGACTCTGGCCTCACCTCCTCTTCCATCCCCCAGGCTTCTGGGCAACAAGTGGGAAGAACTTCACCTCAGGGTAGTAAAAAGCTGTCTAAAAATTTCATGGCTTCCCTTTAATTTGTGCACTCTTCTGCTCTCATCTCTCTATGCTTTCACACAGAAACATAGTTTGCAGCTTTCTCAGCTGTGATAAACTGTGAAGATGAACATGGTGACTGTTGTTAAAAGATTTAGGGACAAATCCAAAAAAGGTATTTAGGAATCTGGCTTTTAAACCCTATTCAATGTAAGTTTAAATCTTTAAGCACCTCCTAGGCTTTAGCCCTACAGCTTTAACAGGGAAGCCAACAACACTTTGAGTAATCATGTATTCTTTCACCTTTATGTTCTTATTTCCATGCAAGAGAATGTGGCAAAATAACTAGATCATGCTTCTTATTTAAATAGAAAATGAGGAAGTCTGTGGTATGCACAAGCAACTGATAATGAAGGATTTTAAACATTTGGCATTTGTATTTCTGAATGTAATCTGTATTAGAAACACCCATCCAGAGAGCCAAACACAATTGCAAGCAGCCATTAGACTTATGCATGCGTGTAAAACACGGAAGCTTTCATTATTTGTAACCTGATTGACATGGGTGACTATGCAACTCTCAGCTAGTGAAACATCTGTGTCTGTCCGCTTTCTCTTTCCCTTTGAGCCCACCTCCTTCCAGCTCTCTGTATCTGTGATTAGTCATGTGTGCTTGGGAGAGGAAGATCACTTGGTAACAGCAAGGTCAAGGGGTGCATATGCTATTTGTTTCTGTGGTCACTCTAAAGGTTCCTCAATGCACCCAAAAAATGCATCCTCTGGGCCTTGCCATGTTCAGCAGAGCATACAAAACAAAGTCGCGTAGTACTTGAACAGGCTTCTGCAACTAATGGGGGTGGCAACTCACTAAATAACCCCACCTGTTTTGAAGTGGGCAATTTAGGTGCTAATGATTACCTGAGCATGGTGCCAGAGACAGGAACAGCAGTTACCAGTTACCTTTCACTGAGAAAGAAGAAAATGAAGTTTCCTTCCTTGCAAGTGTAGATACCCTGACAAACTCTTAAGGACCAACACTTCTTTAGGATAAAAAGGGAGAGGAACAAACTGTTCAATCCATTACCTTCCCAGATGCTGTGTGGTATCTGAGATGCCCACTGCCAATTACTCCAGCTGTGTGTTTGTCAGATAGTATGGGAAGAGGGAGAATAACCCAGGGCTCACCATGGGTACTAACAACTTTATCTTCGCAATGCTCTGTTGCCTGTAATGTAGTACGTTGAGCCAAACATCTCACAAAGGAAAAGAGCTTCCAGTTTCAAAAGCTTTACTAGAGTGCTGTTTCATGGCAGATTTCTATTGACATCAAGATCCCACTGAAAGCACCTGAGCACCGACTTGTTCCTCACAGAAAATGGTGTTCCAAAATGGAAAATACTCCATTAAGTATTGTATTGGGCCTGGCTGAGATGGAGTGAATTTTTCCCGTAGCAGCCCTCATAGTGCTGTGCTTTGTATTGGTAGCTAGAAAGGTGTTGATGACACACCAGTGTTTTGGCTACTGCTGAGCAGTGCTCACACAGCATCAAGGCCGTCTCTCCAACATTCCCCTCCCACCAGTAGCCTGGGGGTGGGCAACATCTTGGGATGGGACATAGCCAGGACAGCTGACCCGAACTGACCAAAGGGATATTCCATACCATATGACATCTGCTCAGCAATAAAAGCTAAGAGAAAGGAGGAAGGGGGGACATTCATTATTGATGACCTTTGATTTCCAGAGCAACTGCTACGTGTACTGAAGCCCTGCTTTCCAGGAAGTGGCTGGACATCACCTGCTGATGGGGAAGCAGAGAATAAATCTTTTGTTTTCCTTTGCTTCTGTGCGTGGCCTTTGCTTTAGCTTTATTAAACTGCCTTTATCTTGACCCACAAGGGTTTTTTCCATCTTATTTTCTCCCCTCCTTATCCTGCTAAGGAATGGATTGACAGAGCAGCTTCGTGGGCACCTGGAATCCAGCCAAAGTCAACCCACCACAGTCCTTTAGTGGGGCTTGAGGAATTCAAGACAAGAATAGTAATTGGGAGAGGTAACAAGCAAAACATGGACTGAACACAGCTAGAGAGTTAAAAGTGGAATGATCGTAGGGAATTTCTGTTGTAATTGTGGTGAAGGGATGAGGGGTGGATTGTGTGTAAATTGTCCACTTTCATTTGGTGTTGTGATGATGTTATTTTGATTTTTGTGTGGGGAATTCTTTTTTGTTGATGTGAGTAAAGTTTATGAAGATCGTGTGATGAATGTGGATTTTAATGATAATTCTTAAATATGTGATTCACAGAGGCAAGGGGTGGAATGTATTGGCTCAGCATGGCAAGGTTTTGGTAGCAGGGGGGCTACAGGCGTGGCTTCTGTGAAAAGCTGCTAGAAGCTTCCCCTATGTCTGACAGAGTCAGTGCCAGACGGCTCCAAGAGGGACCCACTGCTGGCCAAAGCTGAGCCCATTAGCGACAGTGGTAGCCCCTCTGTGGTAACATATTTAAGAAGGGGAAAAAATCCCCGCACAATTGCAGCTGAAGAGAGAAGTGAGAATATGTGAGAGAAACAACCCTGCAGACACCACAGTCAGTGAAGAAGGAGGGGGAGGAGGTGCTCCAGGTGCCGGAGCAGATGTTCCCCTGCAGCCTGTGATGAAGACCATGGTGAGGCAGGCTGTCCCCCTGCAGCCCATGGAGGGCCATGGTGGAGCAGATACCCACCTGCAGACCCTGGAGGACCCCACGCCAGGGCAGGTGGATGCCTGAAGGAGGCTGTGACCCTGTGGGAAGCCCACGCTGGAGCAGGCTCCTGGCAGGACTTGTGACCCCATGGAGGACCCAAGCTGGAGCATTCTGCTCCTGAAGGACTGCACCCTGTGGAAAGGACCCATGTTGGAGCATTTCATGAAGAACTGCAGCCTGTGGGAAAGGCCCATGTTGGAGAAATTCATGGAGGACTATCTCCTGTGGGAGGGACCCCACACTGGAGCAGGGGAAGAGTGTGAGGAGTCCTCCCCCTGAGGAGGAAGGAGCGGCAGAGACAACGTGTGATGAACTGATCACAACCCTCATTCCCCGTCCCCCTGTGCTGCTGGGTACGAGGAGGTAGAGAAACTGGGAGCAAAGTTAAGTCCGGGAAGAAGGGAGTGGTGGGGGAAAGGTGTTTTCAGATTTGTTTTTATTTGTTATTATCCTACTCTGATTTGATTGGTAATAAATTAAATTAATTTTCCCTAGTCGGGTCTGTTTTGCCTGTGACAGTAATTGGTGAGTGATCTCTCCCTGTCCTTATCTTGACCCATGAGCCTTTTATTATATTTTTTCTTCCCCTGTCCAGCTGAGGAGGTGAGTGAGAGAGTGGCTTTGGTGGGCACCTGGTGTCCAGCCAGGGCCAACCCACCACAAGTATCCAAAGAGTCTTATAGTCCACGTGTTTGCCCGGCTCTCAAGACCAATATTGGAAAAGGGCAAATAATTTGGGATTTCACACATGTGCTTTTCCTCAGCAACAAGTGATAATAAAAACTCAAGGTTTCAGTCTGCCTATAAGGTACATGGCAGAATTAAAACAATAAAAAAAAACAACCCACAAACGCCAAACTCTTCACTGTATATATCCTGGGGAAACAGCACTTGCACAATTTAAAATTGATGGTCTCAGGCTTCTTCAGAGCTTCAGATGGAAAAGTTATGAATATCTCCTACTCCTAATAAAATCTCACTTAAAAAGTTGGTATGAAATGACTCTATTCCATGCTAGCAAAGCACATCCAGTCTATGAAGCACTTTGAGGTCTATGCAAATAAGGAGTTGAAAATTATACAAAACAGCTCTAAAAGACTAAAAGAAGTAGGCTTCTAAATGAAAATTATTATTTTAATTTTTAAAAAAGTCATTAGTTACCCCAGATATACAATTTGGCATTTGGATGAGGCTGGATTTTTCCAGGCAGTTTTCTCAAATAGCCCCAAGAAGCACAGGTCATTTTGTGATGGCAGCACCTTTGGGTGCCCCATAAACAGTCAGAGATCAGAATCACAGTATCATTATTTCTTAGGAAGTCTGATGCAGGAAAAGGTAGTTGGAAAAGAACGAAATCTTAAAAGCCCATCTGAACGTCCCACAAGACACACATTTGTACAGTCAGAGTAAGACTCTAATTTGCTCTCAGATTGGTCACACACTGAATGTGTCCCTACCAATGCCCAAGCTCGCTTGCCTTGCAAAGCGTATCTCAAATATGGGACAGTGATCTGTGCTGCCAAGGCACTGCACACCAAACGGCCCTCCTTTTCACCTCAGCAGCAGATTCTTGAGCAGCACCACAAAAGGCACCACTGCACAGAAGGAAAGCCAAAGACATGAAGCAATTACCTCTTTTTCCTCAAGGCTACACGATTCTCAAGATAGCTACTGTTATTGCACCATCAGTTATAAGCTCCTACGCAGCAGGTTAATGGCAGCTAACTCCCTTCACGCTTACCAGCGAGAACTGTTTCACAGAAACAGATAATCTTTACCATTTCTCCACCAGTTTCCTTTTACAGTTTAAAAATCAGTAGGCAGTATTAACTCCTATCTGTAGATTTGTCTTCACACAGCTCTGCCTTATAAACGGTCACCTCATCCTTTTCAGCAAATTTTTTTCTAGTTAGGAGTTACTGCTCTCAGCTCCATCATCTCTTGCTCTACAGTCACTCCAGAAGAAGTAAGATAGAGGTATATGATTAATTCTGATATTGACTGTGTGTCACGAGATCAGAGCTTTTATTCCAGTGCTTCCTCTTCACCTCTACCCCCTCCAAGTCCACCATTACACGTAGTTACCGTGACTTGCTCAACAGTTAGTAGTAGAGCTGTGCGTAGGATGGCAACTCTACAGAAACGATCTCTGACGTGCTTTCTCGTTATCTCCAGTAAAGTGAATACAAGTGGTTTCTTTGGAACATTTGTCCATGGTTTGCACAGTGGACACTGCAATACAAGTCAGCTTTAGGATTTTCTACAGGAAATAAGTCATCTGCAACTGGAAAGTCACATGCTTATATCTGAAATAGTGCTACAGTTATGCCAACACATAGTTGAGAGGCAACTCTGCATAAGTGATACTGTGTGGGAAGGAGACAGTTTAGTGTTCGGTAGGGGTGACAGTGACACCTCATAGACCAAAGTCTCCCACTTGAGCACAGAAGAGTTACAGTGAATGCTACCACACAGGAAGGAGCACCTTTAAGCATGAGTAGGTATTACCCAGAATATTACTATTTCAACACATCAGCTGACTTCACACGACTGGGCGTACTGATGTCAGCCCCAATTTAGCAGTTAACATAGGCACATATGAAACCATGTTCACCATCACTTCTACTAAACCTTGCGATGACACAGTATTATTTCCAGGTAGGGACAAGACCTTGGTTACTGCAATGGCCATGTCGGCTTTTGCTAAGGTAGTTGTTTTAAGGAAAGAACATATCAGGATGTGTAGGACTGTCAATATCAGAGCAAAGAATGCTGGCAAAGCTGGGCTCGCTTTAGATTTGCTTCCTTTTTCCTAGCTCCAAATGAGGCTAGGAAATGGGAGACTTGCAGAATCTTCTTTGGCTGCTAATTGATGCAGGAATAAAAATGGAACACTATCTGGGAAAAAAACCCAAGCAGCTGTACTTCTTTTGGATCATGGAAAGCACAAAACATGAGAAAAATGTTAATTCTTGATAAACACAAAGAACATGACACTGGATTACAGCGAACTCTAGGGAAAGAATAGTCAGAATTCACCATTAAAAGACCAAGCTCCTAACTCATCAATAACATTAGATCCATCAGAAAGAGTATTTAGCTGTGATTCTGCATGGTTTATCTATTTGAAAGAATTACCTCTCTGAAGTATTGCTTTCATTGAAACAGTTTTCGCTGCAAAGACTTTCCTGACTTTGCCATCGGAGGTATTTGGAGACTGTGTCAGTAATTTAAATACATGCATCAGACCATTCCCTTCTTTATACCAGCTGTCCAAAGGTTTTGGAAAAGTGATTCTTGCTTTTTCCCCAAACATCCAATAATACAGAGCAGACATGCAAAAATACAGATATTTTGTACAGGGTGCAAGCATGAAAGTGAAACAGGAAGAGACGAAGAAAAGCAGACAGATCTGAGATTTGAGAGAGCTCTCCAAAGAAAGCTAGTGTTTATGGCGTATAGGCTGAGAAGTTATCTCCTTTGGTTTGCATTGCAGCAGCACAATAAGGCTTGACCTGAGATGATGTGCTTGTCAGTTTTCCTAGGGACCATGCAGATATTAAAAATAATAATTAAAAAAAAGATTCAGATGAATTCAGCAGATGAAGGGAAGTAGTGCTCCTCAGGCCTCAGACATGCTGAATTCATATCTCAGTTCAGTTGGGATGAAGGCAGCAGACTCCTTTGCTCTTTGGCTAGCATGAGAAAGAAGAGATGCAGAAGCAACGGTTGCATTCCCTGAGCTGAGATGAGGGGACATGACGGCCTCGAGAGCGATGCTGTGGGGCTCCAGAGAAGTTACATCAGCCACCTCTGAGGTTGCCACATATTTATGGGCTCTTAAGTGAGATTAGAAGTCATGGGGGAAAGAAAATAGACTCCTTCCATCCTCAAAACTGAGAGGATTTGGAGGTTTCTTAGTGAAAATAGCCTCACCATCACTTTGCCAAATTAGCTAGAAAAGGAATTAAAAACACGAACATCAACAGCAAGGCATCTGGAATTAGAAACCAAGACCCGCCTGGTTCTCAGGCCTTAAAGTCTTAATTGAAACAACTTCAGGCAGAATCTTTTGTGCATCTCTCCTAGGAGCCATTATAATGAAGTCAGTAACTATGAGAAAGCAGATGATTAAATCATTCATATATTATGTACACATACACACAAGTGAGTTCCTTGGAAATAAATTTCAATTTTTGAACCAAACAGGGATGAGAAATTATGCTAAAAGGTACAGAAAAAGGTCATTTGTATTGAGGTAATTTCTATTCATCTTATCGATAAACAATGAAGAGGTGCATTCAACTGAGCAGATGCTCTTGACAGAATTTCATTGTCTGTGTTCCTCATTGGGAGATATAATGGGAAGCACAAGCCCTCCAGCTACTTCATGGTGTTCCCTCTGGACCAGGACCAGGCATGCCAGGTTCAGTGTGCAGGCAGGCGGTCAGCTGTGGGGTCCCAGACCCAGAGGTACTCACCGCTGTTCTGAGCTTCCAGGAGCTCGTGACGTGGAGCAGGACAGGATTCCCACTGTGGCAGGAACCTCATGCACGAAACTCCACGAGTTAGAGACTTAATTGGTTAAGAATGATATTTTTCAATGTGCAAAGAACAATCTGTAAATTAGGAAAATACACTTTGGACAGGACTACCAGCTCAGTACAAAATTTATTGTGTTTCAGGTTGCCCACTAAAGGTACCTGATCTGTGGTCACCAACTTATCCCACTCCTGATACTAACCTTTTCCAAAGTGATAATGAGGAAAAAAACAGATTTCCAGGGCAGTAGGTCATTTTTGTGTTTGTGCAAAGCTCTTCCTTTGGCCATCAAAAATGCCTATCAGGTTATTCTGTTTGCTTTTTACGTTACATACAATACCTTAACATTCAAACTGACACACCTTCTCTGTATACCTTTGGTTTGGTGTTGTGACAGAGTGAGAAGGTTCCTATTTTACAAGCACTGCCTAGCCGAGCTGTCACACAAAGCAAGCAGTGTAGCAGGAATGACTAATGAATAAATCTCAAAAAAAAAAAAAAGGGATGTAAAAGGATGTTTACAGATTTCCACATGGATGTGGTCTATTATGAAGCTATAACTTCCTATCTATTGAGTGTTTACTAGAAAGGCTGAGAATTAAGATAGAGTCTTCTGTGGACAGGAAATGATCCAAGGAAAATTAAACAGATACAACAATTCACCATCAAAATGGGAGGAAACACTTTAACTGCTAAATAACCAAAAGCTTACATGGTACTAGAATACTATTTAAAATTAGGAATAAAGATTTCTTTTAGACATGTACTTCCTCAAGACCTTATATGAAATTTTATCCAGCCCTCCTTTACTTGATCAGCTGGCTGTAAATTCCAATGGGAGTTTGATAGATTAACAACTGTAGGATTAGATACATGTTTAATTAAACACAAAAACACATGATGTGATATGTATGTCTTAAAAAGCCTATTCATTTTAAGTATGATTGATGAGACATCCAGAGATATATCCACACTTCAAAAAAAAAAAGCAATACACACCCATACATGAACAGAGAACTTACAGGAAATGATATGCAGTAATATTTCAGCCCTAGGCTCGCACCTAATGGTCAAAACACCATTTAATTTTTTCATATAAAAATTTCATGAAGTTGCTTTAACATGAACACAGAGCACCGAGCTTGGGGAAGAAAGATATAATCCAGCAAGGTTATATATTTAAATTTTCAATATCTGTTTTGTCAATTACAACCTAATCTAGATTTTTGAACTGCAGAATGGTATGTTACGTGTGGCAATTTTAATCTAAATTCCACAGGAAAGGCACTTCCCATCTGCAGCTGAGCTCTGGGTACACACCCAAAGGCTTCATTCGAAATCTGCTCTTCAGCAGCCAGCAATAGCACTGCGCACATAGCCATGCTCGCAGCAAACACAAAGATCTGTTAACTGTTCGTGATAAAGAGAAACTAGCACATGAGAAGGGACTGAAAATGGTTCCATGCAGCCATAGGTATCACCGGTTCTGAACTGGATACGAGGCAGTTGTTAATGGTGTTGTTTTGATTTCCAGCTCCTGTGTTATGTTCATACAAGCATAAATGCATCACATGTGCAAGCATCACGTAGGTCCTGTTGCCCAACAAGCATATATTTTGGCCAAATTACTAAACTGCAAAATAATTAAAAAATAGGCTAGCAAAATTATTTTTCATTAAAATCACTTGACAGGGCATCAGAATATTATGGGGAAATTAAAAAAGGAAGAGGATTAATTCTCATTCTCATTTCCATCCTTCCTCTCGTCACTCCAAAGCTAAGTAGTGTTAAGTTTTTGGCTTCCTCACCACAACAAAGCTGAAACTCCTCTATGTTCTCACCAAGATAAATGTCAGCTTGACACGTTACTAAGGAATGAAACTTGTGCTATCTATTTATATTCAGAAAGGCAATAAAAAAATAAAATCGGGTTTTGATTTTAGATTACTGCCACTGCGAAACGGTGAAAACTAAACAAAACCAAGTATCTAGTTACTTTGGGGTTATTTTAAAGTGGGCTTAGCCTAAAAGTTACAGATCCAGCACAGCCAGAGACCAACAAACAATGGCAGCTCAAGAGAAGCGAGTGATTAGATCCTGAATCCACATATCGTAAATGATGATAGACCCAAGTTTATCTAGGAGTTTCAAATGTCATGGCCTTTTGCAATTGAGCTCAACATGCATACAAAGAAAACTACAGTCCTTACCTAGATTAATCAGGAAACATTGTTTACTATGCGGGAAGAATATTGCCTCCTTCAAACCAACCCTCTGTCCTAAAATGCAGATTGTACTAACATGATTACAAGGAAAATGTTTAACACGGACTTCTTTGTAGATGGAAACACAATCTGTGGAGCCCATATTTCATGAACCTTGGGCCAGAACACCACCTTATGGTCCCAAATGCTACATAGTAACTTGTGGTAGCTTGTGAACTTCTACTAGAAGGTGCATATTGTGTGTTAGCTATCCACAGGCATACTCTTATCCTGTGTTATAGTGGCAGGAGAGTATAGAGTTACCCAAGGCAAAGGGCTGAGCATTTACACAGCAGCTGCTGCTCAGAAACCCACGAGCTGCAAGCATGTACCCCAACTTACCCCATACTGACTAGTTGCCTCTTAATGCCTTGTTTCTCTTAAGTACACAGTGCTCCCCACACTCATTTAAGAGGCGCAATACTAAATAAAAATCGTGCTGAAATCACCTTTAAAAAACTTTTGCAAGCAATTTTTTTCTTGCATGCATGCACTGATGGCAAATATCTTAGAAGTTAATTTCCCAGCTGGAAGCAACCAAAAGGATGAAACTGTACTCATTAGAATACACAGAAAGAAAGCAATAATCAAAAGCTTCATGTATGCTTATCAGAAAACTTCGAATTGCCCTTCATCTCGCTTGTCAAATTTAAAAATAAAATTATATTGACTCATTAGAACTCACAAACCAACCATTTAAAAGTACCTTAAAAGTTAAAAATAAGGTTTTAGACTCATACAAAATATTTTTAAACTAAAAAGTGAAACCAAAATGAAAAAAAAAATCCCAAAGGCTTTAATTAAACACCTGAAGTGCTATTTTCTAGAATAAAATAGAAAGCCAGCTGGAAGCATTAATAAACATATTGCTAAATTAAAACTTACACGTCAACAACATAAAGGTAATCTCCAGTGCGGTTCTCCCCCAAAAAGAAACAAATCAAATCCATCCACTAAGAAACTGCTATATGCAACAGTTTTTGTACTTGAAAAAACTCATAAATGCTTATGCCACACAAAAATAGGACAATCTAGCAGTCACTTTGGCAAAGGAAATGTCTCTGAAGTTGTGGCATTTCACATGTGTGCAGCCTGTGAGGCTCAGCTTAGGCTACAGAAGATCAAGGTTGCATTCCCAGGCATAGAGAGAAGACTAGAAAAGCAACCCAAACCAGGGAACTACGAGAGGTCAGATTCAATTAAGAGAAATCATCCTGGCTTGTGCAATGAAATCTCATCAAGCCCCCAGAATACATTCCCATGCTTCCATTGACTGGTGAAGAAGTGAACAGAATTTAAATTTCATTTGGCCAAATCTGGCTCTGATTAGTGCTACTGAAACACACACTATAAATTACCGAATTGCTTCAGTAGCCAAGCGGATTCCAGCTTTCTTATGGATGCCAGTGACATATGTAGTGGAAGCAGAGACCTTCAGCAAATACTTGAGTTTGGTAGAAGACACTGTTTCCCTTCTATCAAAGCCACACAAATTTGGTCTGAATAAATACACAGGAGGAGGTGTGGAAGAGCCCCTGCTGATGCAGAGATGCTGACTGGGAGGCAGACTGGAAGCTGAGCTCCCTGTCTCACTGCCCAATGTCCTAACATGAACCACTAGATAAAAGGAGCCAATTACGTCGAAGAGGCAAACGCTGGAACTAAGCCCTTCATTTAGTTTCCCAGGACTTGAGAGTCCTGAGGAATCTCAAAAAATACAGACTGATGAGACCAGGATGACAAATAAAGCCTTACAAGAAAACTGGGGGTAGAGAGCACTTTCTCCAACATCAGGCACCACAGTAGAGAGCCACATCTCTCGTCTCATTTTACAAATCAGCCATCAGCATTGCACTAGTGTTTTCTTTCCCAACTACAGAGTTCAATCTCCGAATGCACTCTGCTGCTGCCACAAGCTCCACCAGCAGTTTGCACCTTGCGCAGGGCGGGGCGAGTTCCCCCTTTGCACCGAGATACCAGTCCAAGCTGACTACACTATTTAACCACAAATTTTGTCTCCTCTACCCAGTTGGCTTCCCAAGAGTTATGAGATTTAAGACTACCGGCAGCAAAGAGGCAACTGGGGCTTATTCACTCAAATGTTTTAATGTGGCTGCCTCAGCTTTACCCAGGGCTGTCACATCAGAGGACTGCATGCTTTCCCCTCCTTCCAGCTCATCACACCCTCTGCAGAGGAAGAGGAAGAGAAGGAGCCTCTTCTGCAGCTCCGGCCACATACCTCAGCACCAGCTAAGCCAAGCCATAATCACTTGCCTCATTTTAAAAGGGTAAAAATCAAAGAGCTAGCCCAAGGCAAGAGCCTGACAGCACCAAGGAGCGCATTAGCAAGCGCATTGCTAGAATCTCCCTAGCAATTAAAAGCTGAAGTATCAGACACAGACTTTATTCAGGCATCACAAGTACTACAAAATCAAATGAAGAAAAATCCTGAAATAAGCTGTCTGAGGCAACATAGTTATTGTAATACTGTTTTCTGTATTATAAACCATAATGATAACTTGTTTATAAAGTCTTCTGTTTCAAAAGTTTGAAGCTGTAGGTTTACACAAATTTTTCTTTCAGAAAGTGGAAGTCTGGCAATTTTGACCTGATTTTGCCATTTACGTGATGGCTGCAACACTGAATATCCTGATGAAAGGAATCTCAGCTGAAGCCTATATTCTCTCATTTCTACTTCTTACAGCTTATTCTGCAGCCCTTCGGAGAGCTCCAAGACACCACTGTGTCTCTACCCTATGAGATACAGTACAGATACTGCTGCTTCTTGGGATTCAAAAACAATTAAAGGGAAGACACAACAAAGGAAGTATAGAAGGAAGAAAAATGTGACAGAAGCAACATGAGTCTCTAGCAAATACATGCACATTCAAGTCTGCTAAAAGGTGTACCATTTTCCATGTTACATGGTTGTCTTACCTACAAGGTTAATTTGATGGAATAACCCCAGAGCTCATTAATTTCAAGAAAGCAATATGGCCAAAGTTTACCCATTTTGTTCCAAATTTGCTACATTTCAACACCTTCCCAGAGTTTAAAGTCTTCCTATTCTTTTTAAAAATTGTGGCAGGGATAACGTCTTATTAAAATTAAAACAACTTCTGTGGTTTTGCTGAAAGTAGATTTATATTTGACAGGATTAATTTTACAACCACTCTTTTAGCTATTCGTAATTAGTGGCAGTTCAGAAGCTTCCCCAGTTATATTAAGGAAAACACTGCCAAACAGAAGAACAGCAGCAGCAAACCCAACCAAATAAAAAAGGAAGGGAAGGCAGGTTACTTCACTGTAAGAGGAGCTGCCCCGACTTCCTGGAAGTCTAAAACCGCCTGTAGTCTGTGTGCAGGAGCCAAAGAGGGCTCTGATGGAGAGGTCTTGCCCTCCCTGCACATCACTCCTTTAACCCACCAGCCATCACAGCAGGTGGTTAGGAAGTGCCCTCAACCTGAGACACCCAGAAGGGTGGGGGAACATAGGGGACATTTAGGCGTGGAAATCAAGTATCACACAGCCTGTTGTAGCTCTTTTGTGCTCTTTCTGAACTCCATTAATAACATATGCACCTGATAAGGCCAAGGTTGCTTCTTCCCCAATACACTAGTGCTCCTCAAAGCTGGGAGCTCCAGGAGCTCTGCATGCTCCTTGCTACCTGGGTCCCCACGAGCTGCAGTCAGGCAACGGCACGTCAGACAACACAACACTGAAAGGGGAACCACAAATAGTCCCCTTCCCCCCCATGGCATGCTTGCACAACAAAACCACTTCTTATAGGAATTGCCTGTGTGTCCCGTAAAGGAGCTGATAAAGTATGACAGATGATGGTCATCACCCCCCACCCCCCCAGTCTTCTCCCCCAAAAGCAGAAAGTTACTTGTTAAGCACTTAAGTAATCACAAACAGAAAACAAGGGTAACATTAGGCTGGAGATGGAATAATTCCTGCACAGATATCATACTAATGATTAAATATATTAACATGTATTATTTATGGATGAAATGCATAACTTATCACTGCTACCATCTAGAGCATTTACAGTTTCCAGAGTGAGGGAAATGCTCATGAAGCACAAGTAGTTTGTCATTTTATCAACAGCTCTCAAATCTCCAAAAATACTTTTTAACTACATCCATAAAAATTACATGTGGTCTGTACACAGCCATGTTTGCCTTGTGATTACTTGAAAGCTAAATAAATCTTCTCTTTGAAGCAGAACCAAGGTTTTTGAACTTTTTACCAAGTTTTTGGCCACAGATTTTATATATAACAGCACGGATTTAAAACTTATTATACCCGAACTAGGATAATTTTTGGAAACACCCTGCTTGCTTCTTGGATGGGTTTCCATTTGATTCAATCACAGTAATTTTACAGCTCTCATAGTACTGAGAACTAGTCAGGAAAACAAAGAATATTGCAGAAGTTTCCATTTATAAATGACTGGCCTGCAGTTTAGTGATCTTGCAACCAGGAGTGGGAGAAGTAATTCTCTTCTTTTCAATATCATATGGCAGAAGAAATTAGAAACAGCCCCAAATTACGTGAATTCTCTTTTACTGGTTTCATGTATATGTGTGTGTGTGTATATATATATATATATATTTGTAACTATCTCCTCCCATCTTAAGCCTTTAGATCACGCTGAAGTCCCCACTCTGAAAAACGGACACTGCCTTTGCATCTTCAGTCCCATCTTTTCAATCAGAAACTTCACTAACCGCATATATTTCCTGTGTTTTGTTTGGAAAAATTACTTCAGGACCGTGTCAATCCTGAAGAAACACTGGGGCTCAGATTAGCATCCCCTTCAGAAAAGCCCATGTGAAGAGATGGCACTTGACAACATCTGGAAGCTGCAGAACCATCCAGGCAGGTTAGTTGTTGGTGAAGTGAAGGTGGGACATGACTTGTCTCATGTCTAGATATTGCAGCCCCTTAAGGGGCTCAAACTAAGGAGGCAGCATCATTATGGAAGCTAAGCTACAGTAGAAGGAATACGTTTTTGTATAAGCAAGTAGCCTGCTGAAGTCACCATCATGAGAAATCAGTGGGCCAGGAGCACAAGTCCATTTCTCCGTACTCTGTTATACGCAGAACAGCACCTAGCTTTGCTGTATTGCTGGTAATGGTGTTACAAGGGCTATTAAACATCACGTGTAAGGTCTTACTACAATCTAATTACAAAGGAGGTAAGAGAAGATTCTTTGTCTCCTCCCTGTCTCCTGTGGTATTAGAAACCTTTCCCAAAGCACCATGATCTGGTTAAGTCAGAGACTAGCTACTGGATTTGTTGTGCGACAGCTATGAACCAGGTGTAGTAACTCTGGCTTTTGCTTAATATGGAGAAAAAAAAATAAAGGCTGTGTGATGGTACCAGCAGAAAAGGAAGAAATGGCTCAAACTGAACTCTGACACACAAATTTAAAATCCAAAAATCTTAAAGAAAAAAAGCAGCAATTTACATGTGGGGGTACCTGTAGCTTCCCAACACGTTGCTCTTCATTGCTTAGGAAACCTTTGCGACTCTGTAGGCCTTTTGTGCTGAAGTTGTATGCACTGAGTTCAGGCTGAGTTTTCTGAGGAGCTGTAGCCAAAACAACCCGGTCGCTTCCAAGAATGTAGCTGGGCGAAAAAAAAGGAACCTTTTATTCGGAGAACACAGGGCATTGAAACTTCTCCCAGCGTAAATGCTTTTCACTCCCCAGCTTGTGAGTACTTGAACTTGGAATCCCGAGGTGGCTCTTCCACAGTGTTTTACCCAGGCGTTTGTGTAAGTCAGGTGAAATAAAAACATCATCCTGACTACTGTTTTGCAAAACCTTCCCATTTAAAATTAGGTATGAAGGAGCAGATGGCCAGTCTGCTAAATCAAGGGACAGAATTAAGACTTCTCAGTCATTTGATAAGCACAAGTTTCAACAGCACTTACTGGTACAAAAAGGTGGTGTTGGGATGTGCAATACTTTCATCTCACAGATGTAACCAAGTTCAACTAAAGCCCATTGAGGACTCTTACCAGATGAAGTCTGAAGAGATATTTACTTGAAGGAGATGAGAGAAATATTTAAACTTCTATCACGGTCCATGTAATTTTCTTGAGAAACTTTTGTTTCCACCCATCAAGGATATGAAGTCTATCACAAGATCACTGAATCACAGAATTAACTAGGTTGGAAGAGACCTCTGGGATCATCGAGTCTAACCTTTGACCTAACATGACTGTGTCAACTAGACCATGGCACTAAGTGCCACATCCAGTCTTTTCTTAAAGACCTCCAGGGACGGTGACTCCACCACCTCCCTGGGTAGCCATTCCCATGCCTAATAACCCTTTCTGTGAAGAAATTTTTCCTAATGTCTAACCTGAACCTCCCCTGGTGCAGCTTGAGGCTATGTCCTCTAGTCCTGTTGCTCGTTGCCTGGGAGAAGAGGCCGACTCCCAACCTGCTACAACCTCCTTTCAGGCACTTGTAGACAGCAATAAGGTCTCCCCTCAGCCTCCTTTTCTCCAGGCTAAACGATCCTGGTTCCCCCAGCTGCTCCTCATAGGAGTATGTACAAAACATACTGTGTTCTACAGCATCTTCCCTTTCTTTCAAAAAGGCTGATTCCCTTTTTAATACAAAGCAGAATTAAACTGCGATCTCAGTTTAGCATTAATGGGGACAGCAAATATAGCACCCCTAAGACACAGTGCCTATAACATACATAACTTATCTGTACAGAACAAGCTGGCAGAGCAGTTATGTCTTTAGCAAACCAGACTCAATATAAAAAGGATTTACTTGCATGCAAGAACATTTGCGGTCTCTATGCAGTTCTACTTTGAATAGATTTAACATTTAACTGGTTCAACCACATTAATCCTTGAGCTCTAGACTCCTGGAAAAGTATTTATCATTTTTCATTTAGAACTAAAAATGACATCTGCAGCAACAAAAGGTGGAATTTCAAAGAACTGTATGCAAATTTAAAACATCACTATCTAAATAAATACGAAAACCTCCCAACTTTCTCAGAAAAGTAAGATTCATAGCAAAGCTACACTGCTCTCATTTATATCAGAATGAGTTTTAAGCTTTTAAAGCCAGAATTTGATGCAGCTTTTTCTTAGATAGAAAAGCCCATCATTTTTGAAGCATCCCAGTTGCAAAGGCTAAACTGCAGCAGTAATGATGAAATACTCCAGGCAAAAGGAGCTCTAGATTGAAAATGTAAATGAGAAACCAACTCAGTACAGTTACTGATAATGCAAGTTAATTAAGAGCATTTTTGAACATTTGTCCTATTTCTTCACTGTGATTTCCAGGTTCGCTAAAGAGTTTCCTATTGTGCTGCACACCACCCTCCAGGGTACGGCAACAGCTGCCCTTTATGCAACTCCTTTATTTGATACTTTGTATTTTAAAGTTTATCTTGAGATAAAGGCGTAGAGAAATGGATTGAAGGAAAGTGTGTTTTACTGCCATTACACTTGCTTTCCTAATGGAGATGGGCAGAAGAGTGTTTGTATGGCTAAATCCATCTCCAGTTGTCTCACATTCCCTGCCACTATTCATTGCCCCCTCCCCTCTGCTGCAGACCACAGCCTTCCAAAAAATCCCCCAAAACGCAAAACTCTCTCCCTCCAGTTGTTGATCCAAGAAAGGAAAAAACCATGAAGCAATTGAGAACAAACACGAGAGCCCTAAACCGGTACATCTCCTACTCCACGCTAGTTAAAAATATGGAGAAGCATTTTGACATTTTACCATGTGTGCATTTCACTAGATGGTACACAGGGACCAGCAGGCAGAGAGGTTGCCATCTTATCTTATCCTGAGTAACTCCTGTGTAAATTGCCATGGCACCTGGCGCACAGTTCTGATTCGGTGAAGTGTAATTTGCTCTTCACCTTGATGTAATTTCATCCCTCTCACAGAGGGAGACTCACACAACAGCTCCACCATCACTGTGGCTGGTAAAATTTCCTTGGAAGTAAAGACTCCTCTCCACTTCAGACAGACGTGAGAGATGCCTTCTGCAGTGGGGTCTGATTCTTCAAAAATAGCTCATGCATCGGTTTGTGAAACTGAGTCTCAGAGGGTGTCTCCTGTTAGCTTAATCAGATTCCCTGCCCCAATACGCTGCAGCCCCAGTAAGACCAGGTCCTCTCCCATTCCCTGGAGAGCTGCTGTCTTGCAGACAGCACGAGAAAGGAGACTGTCTCCCGCTCCCCACAAGGAGAATCCCCATCCCTCTCCAGTGGGCAGCATTCCACGTGCCTGTTGTTATCTCTCTCCAGTAACTTGTCTTGAAAAACCACTACAACAGCTTGAGCAAGTCTCATCTGACTTCTGGGCCTGAACTCAGGTATTCCTTTACTGCCAAAACCTCTCCCCTCACACTTCACCAAAGCACCCTTTTTTCTTTTTCTTTCTTTTTCTTTTTCTTTTTCTTTTTTTTTTTCGAAATTTTACTTTCCCAGGCAGACCTCAGAAAAATCCCTTATACAGCAACTCTTGCTCTCTGTATTACATTCAATTCACATCTCCCAAATAAAAATTCTCACATTTTCTCCCACCAGTTGAAACTTCTGCTGCCAAGTCTCCTAGTCCTCTTAATCAAGAGTATTTGTCAATGTACTTGCAAGTACACCATCTCTGGATGTGTTTAAGAAAAGACTGGACATGGCACTTAGTGCCATGGTCTAGTCGACAGGGTGGTGTCAGGGCAACGGTTGGACTCGATGATCCCTGAGGTCTCTTCCAACCTGGTTGATTCTGTGAAGTATTCACACTGCAAATGTATGTGCTTGATAAAGCAAAGGTACGTGTAGGAATAAGTTGCTAAACAGATTTACAAATTGAACAAGACATCAACCTCCCTCCCGCTTCCCTCTCCCCAGTTCAATCCCTCTCCAAGGGCTCATATCCTCCTTCTGCCCACAGTCACCTCCATGCCTGTTGTTCTGAGCTGTTGTGTCCCCAGCTTGGTTCAGCATTTCCATATTTCAGTATCTTCACCTCACGCTCAGACTGGGAGAATGCAAAAACCATTACCCTACCCTTTAAGAACAACTCAGTTAAACAAAAAAGTGCTGCACTGCCACATCCCAAGCAGGCACATTCTGAAATACCAAAATGTGTATTACTGCATTGAAAAATAACACAGCCAAGCAGCTTTCTGGACAATGAACTTACGGCATCTCCAGTGGTTTTGTTAAAAACTTCTTTTGACTTCTTGGCTTCAGTCTGCTCACATCCCTATTACACAGTACTGTGGGTTTTCACTCCTTTCAAGACTATGTTTTTTGCTTTAGCTTCAACATTTCTGCCTTCTGTAGACTCTTTCCTGTCCTGGCTGTATTTTCTGTCTCCACCACCTCCCTAGAACCTTTTCTCAATCTTTATTAAAAAAACCCCCACACCCATATTCTCTTTCTCACCTCACCCACGCTCCAACAGCCGCCCGCAATCTGCTGCCTGCACACTCTTCTTGGGAGCACTTCCATGCAGCTCTGCTCCCCTGTAACACACACTGGGGAGGAAAAAAAAAAAGCAAGACCACCTGGACACTGCTGCTCTCTCTCCTTTACCTTAGAAGAGCAGCACTCCACCAGAGTTCGACTTTCCTTTGAAAAAAGGGCTGGCTGCAGCTATGCTCTCCCAGACAGGATCAGTCCACCCCAAGTAGAGAAAGAGGTTTTATTTCCAAACAAACAAACAACCTCCACCGAGGATGGAAGGAAAGGAGCACAGAAAAGGAAATATTGCAAACATACCATTTCTAGTAAGTCTTTGTCAGTGAATCATCATTTCTTCGCTCCTTGCAAAGCCTGCAATACCGATACACTTAAACGTCTTTGTTTGCAAGAAATAGCACCATCTTCCTCACTGTTGATTTCCTGACTTCAGCAGGGTCACAGGAGGGTTCACAATCCCTTTACTGTCTACTTCATTAGCAAGTACAAAGCCTTCCACTTACTACTTCAGCTTTCCATGGGCTCTAAAGATCAGGAGATATACTACTAAGATGCAATTTGCTTTCAGGTAAGCATCGAAAGGATAAAGTAGCACAAAAACCTGCAAGTATGGGTTATTTCAGGGCTTGTGGCTGGTACTAAGATCCCTCACTTTGTCAATAAATAGTACTTTTTCTTCAAAGTTTGAACAGCACAAGCAACATCTCCCCAGACTGTTCCTCTAACACCGCTTTTTTCCTGAACACAAAGTAAGTCCATGTGGTTTGCACTCAGGTTCGCTCCCTGACCTCTCCAACACAGCAGTGGTCGGACACTCCAACTAGCCCAGGTTGCAGGGATTTTTGGGAATGGAAATGGTACATTGGTATCACAGGCCAGGGGATTGGTGGGGGAGCGGGCAAAAAGCAACATATACAGATAAATTTAAATCCTTTTTTTTAATCCTTCTGATCCTCAAAAATGGTTAGAAATCATACACACGTGGCATTTCCTTCTTGTAGGCTTCAGCAGAGCTTTGCAAGCAAGATTTTCTTTGTACTGAGACACAAGAACACTGAAGTCTGGGCTTCATTGAGCTCCACACATAGAAAGAAAGTGGTCTTAATAAAACAATAGATGGCAGAAAATTTCAGTTATTAAAGAAGCAAAACCCTCAATACTGTGGGCATCTTTCATCTTTTCACCGTGTTTTTGTGGCACAGATGCTTTGGTCACACAATAGTATAATATGTACTATTGTATCTTGCTTAAAAGCATCTTCCTGGACTTTGAGGCAAGTGGACTAGAGCTATATTTCATACATTTTTTTATTGAATAATTTTTCCTTCACATGATGTTTTAACAGAGGAGTGTCTTCAAAATTAATCACAAAATGTGTATATCTCCACAAACACACACCACTGCAGTGAAGCAGCGCAAAGCCAGCACACTAACAATCTTAAATAAAAACAGGCAAAAAGACAGAGTAAGATGAAAGGACCGTATGGTCCATTTGGGAAATGCTTCCTGCAGCTGGGGCAAGAGAAGCTCCATGCAGTGCTAACATCTGCACAAGCCGGAGGAAGAATTTATTTCCCCCTCTTCCCAGAAAGAAACAGAGAGAGAGGGAGAAGAGGAAATGGCAGATGGCAGATAACCTCTATTTCACAGCGACAGAAAAAATGGCAGTGGAAAAGACCACCGTCCTCTGGAGACCACAGGAAACCAGTCACAGGACGTTCCCCTTCCAATTCAGTAAGTTAAGTGTACACTCTGGCTGCTTGTGCCCTGAAATACAAATGGATTTTTCTTAAAGTCGCAACCACAAGCAGCATCACATCTTGCAGACCCTCTTACTATTTGTATGTTAAACAATATGAATGTATACTTAAATAAATATACATATATTTAAGTCTAGAAGCAATGATACAAACCCTGTTTGATAAATGTATAGCACTTATGACCTGGTTTACTTGGTTCCATTAAGCCCAAAGAAGAAAACCTCTCACAGATATATCTGACCTGTTTTTGTTCCTGTTTAAAGAAGCAAAAAAAAAAATTGCAAATCCAAGTTCCATCAAAAGGCTTCCATGTAACCTTTTCTCAGAGCACAGTATAAATGTTTACCCACCTCTCTCAAAATGTCATCAACGTTGTGTTGGGGATACACAGTATGGGCACTGAACCAGCTTTTATTAACACAATAATGTTAATGGGCACGGAAAATGGTTGGTGGTTTTTTTTTTATTTTCTTTAGACTCCTTAAAGTGTTTCACCAAGTATCCAAATACTTCTGACCAAGGGCTTTTTGGGATTATTTTTTTTTTGCTTTTTTATTATCATTCATAAGCAGCTTATACAAGCACACCAGGGATTATATGAATAAAATGCTATTTTGTGGCTTTAAAAATATTTTTACTTCAAATAAAAGTCAATTGCCAAACAAGATCTCCTCTCCCCTAACCTCCTCTCACAATCCTCTCTCCTTTCCTTCTAAAAAAACAGGTGGTAGTACCAAAAAAAAAAAAAAAAAAGAGGAAAAAATTACTCTTCCCCCAGTAAATAAAATATCTTTTCAAAACTCTGTCTGATAATTTATCAAGTCTGTCATGGTTAATTTAAAAAGTCATTATAACACTGAAATACAGAATGTTTCAAAAAACACAAAGAATGTAACTTTTCCTTTTTATTCATATTTATAAAATTTTTCTGACTGCCACACTGCCAGCTGTTCAATCACTGCCTTTATGCCTTAAATTTCTTTGCACTCTGTCAGTACAAACAACGAAAAAAAAAGTCAATTCACATTTAACAAAGGATTTCTCTACAAACACCTCATTTAGCAAGTAAAAGTCGTATGTAGTTTCTTCCTTGCATGTCTTCTGTGCATTCTATAATCTCGCTTAACAGCACAAGTGCATTTCATAATATCCTATCACCCCCATTGCAAGCATTGCAGAGGTTTATATATTTCCCTGAAGTCTCTTGCTGAGAGTCAGAAAAGGACGACGATGACTTGATGAGTTTGTGCTTTGACATGTAGGGGGGGCTTCCAAACAGTTTTGAAAAGTGTTTTACCCACTTATTTTTAAACAGAAGATAGATTAGGTTATAAAGTTAAGAGAAATTAATCTGAGAGTATTAACTCTCAAATGAGATGAGGGAAGTGACATCACAGGACTGGAGCTCTTCACAGAAATGCATGAAAAGGGGTGGTGATGGTTAATTAAGACTGTGCTGATAAGTGTCAAAACTCAAGTTCTCAATTTCCCCTACACCTTTCAAATATAATTAGGTTTAAAATAAAACAGAGTAACAGTGCTGACAGACATGGGATCCACTTGTTATGTTCTGACTCTGCTTTGTGTTACCTGTAAAGGACAGTAAGATATAATATATATCCATTAAGAGCTGTTTCACATTCTTTAACTGAAGAGCTCTTAGCACGGTATAGACCAGACTCCTAACTATTAGTATTTAAAAACAGGGAAAAAAAGCCACTTTGGTCACCCAAAACCACACGGTATGAGCCAGATAGTTAGAAAAATAGAAGCCTGAGTTGTAAGATCCTTCAGGGTGCCAGGCTTCCTCGCAGTGTAAAACACACAGTCTCTAACCCACTCAGAAAGCTGACCTGTGGCTCAGACCATTTCCCACTCCACGCGTACACCGTCCCACCTGCAGGAACGGAGACACGAGGAGCCTGCGAACGCCTACAGTCCCAACAGCACCAGATTTCCATTCTGCATTGTGCCTCTGGTTTCTCGCTCGCACAAAGGCTGGTTTGTTATCTTTGCCACAAGCACTGCAGGCAACAGCTAATTCGTGTGGTTCACGTGTGCTGACTTGCAACACCAGTGAGCTCTGCGAGACCTCTCCGGTTATCGAGTGTGCTGCCTCATAGCTGAACAACATAAAGCTTCACTCCTCGGCTTTTGCTCCCCCTCATCTCACTGCAGATTTGTATTCAGAGATCAATTACATGTATATGCATGACAAAAATATTAAGGTTATGAAGTTATGCACAAAAACACTAGACTTTACAGGGCTGTTACTGGTTGTGCCACTTGCATTTGCCTGCCCTCCCACAACCTGCCCGTGACTTCACTGCGATGCAGTTTCTTAATTACATGATCACATAGAAGTTTTCCATAAGAGCACGTCTCCTTCAGTGATAAAATGGCTGGTGCTTATTCAATGCAGTCATTTAATACTTTTATTTTCTTTTTTTCTTTTTGACATTCACTGTCATTTCACAGAATACTCTTCCCAGCCTGCTCTGAAAACACAATCAGTTCACTCATGGGTCCCTGAACTGCCCAGCGCCTGAGTTTTTCCACACAAGGCATGCATTTTTTACAGCATCCTAAGACACCAAGAGTATTATTGGCACTTTCTGACAAAGAGAAGATAAATTAAAAAGTGTTCTTTATTTAAGTGCCCAGTTTGAGACAACCGAGGCCTGACTATTCAGTACGCTCAAAGCAATGAGCCACTGACATCCTTTGCAGTTGCACGTACTCAACACTTCTCCAGTCACCCTACAGTCTATTAGCACAGCTACGCAGCAAAATAAGTCACTTTTCATAACAGCATGCTTAAGTGGATTTTCTTTCCCAGATGCCTAGCAGATACTCGCCTTTTCCTTCCTACAAACTCCCTCACCTCTTTCACGTGGAACCTCCCAGCTTCTGCAACAGATGAAGCTGTGATTCGGCAGAAGCCAGACTCTCCCATTACCATCTCGGTCTGTTCCTGCCTGCACTGAAGGAAGCAGGGATCTTCGCAGCTGAAAAGCCCAGGATCACATCACACAACTAAAACCCAAACTGTAATGCACACACACTAACGCTGCAAGCATTTACGCATCCTTGACTTAAGAAAAAAGAGTAATCATGGAAACGTTCTCTGAAGTGAGGCTATTTTAAGATTGGTAAAAGCAAACAAACCTTTCCCATCCCCTGAGAAATTTTCATCACATGAGTGCCTGTGATTAATCAGCAGGCTGATGCACAGTCTCTCCTTTTCAAGCTCAGGGAGAAACTGGAAACTTCATGCTGCTTCTATCTCTGTGCTAACCAGAATTGAGGAGGGGTGGGCCAGGGGGGTACACAACACTTCATTTATCAACAGTTTTCATGGGTTATTGCTACCAGCAGAATGGAAGAACTCAAGCCCTCAAATCCTCAGTTCAATTACCGCGAGATCAGACAAACCAGACTCTGGAATCCACAACTTCTTCCTCAACCTGCTTGAAAGTCTTTTCCCTGCCATGGCCTATGCAAAGAGGCTAGATAAATCGGTCAAGTTGATTAAAAAGGAGAGAGAATGGGATGGGAGTACACAAGCAGCCTTAATAGACAGAGGCGGCTTTTCCAAAGAGGCATATTTTGCACAAAGTGACAGTGTATTTTACCAGCATAAGTAATGCAGGCAGGAATAACAGACAGGCTTTCAGGACCTTTCAGTCTTCTGTTTCTCCACGCACACTGAAGATAATAGAGATGATCTGTACAAATATCAATGTCAGCTGAATATTAGAAGCTCTCCAATGACTGAAGTGTAGAAGAGAGCAACTGGGCAGTTGGAGCTGCTCTTCCTGTTTGAACCCTCTGGGATTCAGTAATGACCTGTGTTCACCGTGTCCTAACTCGTACCGTTAGGGCAGGAACGATTTCAGATCCCTCCCATCCTAAGTTTCTGCAATGCCCAAACTTTGTGCCACTCTCCGAAGCTGTTCTCAGAAAAGCAAGATTCATAAAACCTCACCTTGCAGCTGCCCCGCCCTTATTTCAACATGCCTGTGTGCTTTGTGGTTTAAGACCTAGCCTGAGTCAATGCTGATTTAAATACATACGTGTTATGGCAGTACTGGATACAGACACCACAAAAAGCCAAGTGAGATACTTGGTAGAGATTATGGGCAGGCGCTCCTCCCACTTAGCACCCATTACTGAACATTGCTGATGTACACGCTCTAACAGCAGCTGGAAAGCTCTGGGCACGTGTTTGTAATCTGAGCTGGCAATAAAGACTATTCTTTGCCATACCAGTACTTAGGAGAAATAATTCCCTTACAGAAGGTTATTAGTATGGAAGTACTGGCAATACTTTAGGAATGACACATCTCCAAATACTTCACTCTCCTTTATGAGAAGTTTAGCAAGTCTCTTTCAAAAAGCAGCAGAGCTATTGCAACTGCAAGCTCCTAACTCTCTGAAGCAGCTGTGAAATGATCTGTTCTGGACATGTATTAGCAGCCCACACAAATATATAACACAGGGAAGGATAATAAAAACAAATTACTATGCACATGATATTTTCCTTCTAGACACTTCTGTGTAGAAGTTTAGGTGAAGATGACTGGGGAAGAAAAGAAGGGGTTGTGCTGGATGTGAGTAGCCACAGCTAAACCTACTGGAGTTCAGGGTGCTGTCATCTCTGTGGTGAGGGTAGATGTCCACACCGTAAGTGCCCGCAGCTCAGCCAGTCTACAGCTGTGAGGATGCCTTTGCTCTAAAATGTCAGCCCAAGTATTCTAGTAACAGCAGTGTGGACAGGCAGATAGACACCCACACTCTCCTTTACCCTTTTCACCAAGAGCAGGGTCAACACCCCAGTCTGAGCAAGCTGCCCAGTTCTGAGCAGCCTGTGATGTGCAGACACATCCCTTCTGCTCTCTCACAGGCTCCTATACTTAACAGGAGGGTAAAACCAACACAAACCATGTCTCAGTGTAACTGTAAGGGTCCGACTCAGAGCTCTGTACAGAAGAGGCAGCAGCCTCCGGTAGAAGGGCAAGCCCAGACCAGTAACACATTCAAAAAAAAAAACAAAAGCAAGCACTGTCAAATCTTGATATATCATCAGAGCCCTCAGACGGGCAGATAAATCCCTTTCACTGTATCAGCTTAAGAAAAGAAAACATAAAATTAAGCCAAAGTGGCACAATTTGTCAGCCTTACTCAAGGGGAACTAATGCAGGATGCTCACCCACAAAAAATGAAGAGCAGAGATGGTTAACAAAACTGGAAAATCATCCAGTGTTTAACAGGAACTCCCAAGAAATGCCAGGTTTCTCATCCCCCAAAAAACGCAGCGACAGGTTTCCTCCTCTCCCCTCACTCCTGCTTCCTTCTTTTTCTCTAGAGGATGCATTTATCTTGAAGAAGTCCAGTAAAAGCAGAACAAGTGCAGAAAAAAAGCAGCATGTTGACTGGTACCTTTGCTGCTGTTGAAAATGCAGAACAAATATGAAGGGTTAGAGCCTGATACTCTCAGAGGAAATGGTTGGCCCTAGTCAAAACTGCTAGATTAAAACACAGAGATCGAAACCTCAGCCTAGAACCAGAACAAAAGGTTTTGTCTGCTGTCCTTTCTTCTCTTTTCAGCCCCAAATTTCTCTTATACCAACTAGTTCACATAATTGCCACTGAAATCAGACCAGCAAGGCCTTAAAGGGACAAGCTAGGCAGTTCCTGGAATGGAAAACGAGATAGACACAAATGAAACTTCACTTTTAGGATGTTAAAAATCCCTATTCCTAGGAAGAAGAAATTGAAAATTAGTTTTTCATATTCCGTATATTACCCATGTGAATTTAAATATAGCAAGGCATTATTTCTGGTTATACACAAGCCAACAATTTATCTGACAGACTTCAGGAGCAACATTACTCAGACGCAGATGCAGTCAAGTTGTGTCACTAAAATGCCGTGACTGGTTGGTAGAGCAAGTCTGGGAGATTGCTGGGTATGCCTAGAAGGCAAACTGGCTATCAGGTTTTAAAATCCTCTATTGAGCATTGCAAGTTCAAGTGGCTTTGGTTACTTTTGCTCTATAAAAGCCTGATAAATAAGTCTACTCACAAAGATTCTGCATTTAAAAAAAAAATTGTTACTTCAAGTATCGAGCAGCTACAGTTTTGAACTTCCTAGAAATAAGGGTCACTGAATTTAAACACCAAGTCATAATCACCTGGCCAACAAAGCTTTGTTTCCTACCGATGTGTCCTCCTGTTCCCCCCCTTATTTTCTATTCGCTTGGATCCTTGAGCCTTCCCTTTTCTTCCTTGTCTCCTGATGCCCTAAAGAGATGAGAGGAAGAGCTACGGACTAGTCAAGTAAAACATACATGCTGGCTTGGTTTGGCAGCACTCAGTTGTCTGACACCCATAAGCACCGAGTTTGACTGTCCCTCCAGGAGGGTTGAAAGTATAGTGCCTCCTCTGCACACCTGCCTCTCTTGAAAAAAAATCGGTCATGAAGATCATTCACAGACATCTTCAAATTTACTCCGAGAGATCAAAAGGCTCCAAGTTTGAGGGACAACTGAACAAACTGTAAGCTTATGCCTTCAGGAAGTCCAGAATATACAAAAATCTATGCTTTTAACATTAATTTCTTTTCTATATTAAAAAACACACTATACTCTTTAATACTTTTAAAATTTTGCAATATACAGTCAACTGTATTGCGTGGTCTCTCACACTACAGCAAGAGGGACAGGAGACTGCAGGTACACTTTCAGGAAACCACAAAAGTGGCACTAATCTTCAAGTATTTATTAAGTAGACCTGAAGAGTTTATTCTACTTAATATTATTAGGCTTAGTTTGTTTAATAAATGTTCTTCCTAAAGAAAGCAAATTTGAACATAAGGAAAAAATGAAATGGTATTAAAAAACTGAAGCAAAGAAACCCAACACACAGGTGCCAACAAGGAACTTAAAGTTTATTTTGGGAATTCTGGCAACTCATCATAAATGAGTTCTCATAGGAATACGAAAATTAGGTTAGCAGTTTCTTGTGAACATCAGGTAAAGGGAAAAAAAAAAAAAAAGAAAAAAAAAATCAAGAACCACTGCCAAGAAGGTTTATGCTGTTTTTTCAGGGCTCAGCCACTGCTAACTAGTAAAAATCATCATCCAGGCCTCTCTCCCCTTGAGTTAAAAAGGAGTCAGATTCCATCTTTAACATGTTCTCCCATCTCCCCCAAAACAACCCCCAAACCCCCACAAAAACCTGTTCAAAACCAGTTACCTACATATACAGGCAATGGCACATACTATACCTCTAGTCCAAGCACATGGCACATGCTCAGTTTTAATTGCACCAGCAAAGGTAATTTGCAAAATGAAGGTTTAGAGATTAAGTTATTTGAGACCCTCTCTATTTCTTTGTTTGTTTGTTTTGTTTTAATACATTGTATCCCTTGCTTTGCCTCTTTAGCAAATGTGATAATTGGTTTTAAGTTGCTAAAAAGTAACTCTTGACAAGATTGACACTTGGAAATTCCTACAACAAAGAACCAGAAGGAATAAGGAGCCACGTTAAACCAACAGTCAATACATGATGTGCTTAGGGTCAAAAAGTAAGGAGCACCTTTTCAAGCTGTAAGCCACCACAAGCTTGTCAGAGAATAAAGTCATGAGATGATTGGGGTGTGTGTGTGTGTGTGTGTGTGTGTGTGTGGAATCTGACTCATATCTGTAATACAAAAGGACCATTTCTGACACACTTGGTTCACACACATATTGCATGCAGGCAGCGGGTGTGCTTGAACAGCCCAAGGTCAGCTATCCTGGAAGGCATCTGCATCTTCCAGAGGGTATGATATTTGTCTGGGGGCAGGGAGAGCTGGTGGGCTTGTCTGTTTGAGCAGCACTGCTGATGCTGTAACTATTGCAAAATGGGAGAGAAAGTGGTTTTAAACTGCTTATCCCTCCTAAATAGCATACGGGGACGGCTTCAAGTGCCTCATACTGAGCAATCATATCATAGAATCATAGAATGGTTTGGGTTGGAAGGCACCTTAAAGATCATCTAGTTCCAACCCCCCTGCCACAGGCAGGGACACCTTCCACTAGGCCAGGTTGCTCAAAACCTCATCCAGCCTGGCCTTGAACACTGACAGGGAGGGGGCAGCCACAACTTCTCTGGGCAACCTATGCCAGTGTCTCACCACGCTCACAGTACAGAATTTCTTCCTAATATCTAATCTAAATCTACCCTCTTTCAGTTTGAAACTGTTACCTCTCGTCCTATCACTACATGCCCTTGTAAAAAGTCCCTCTCCTGCTTTCCTGTAGGCCCTCTTCAGGTACTGGAAGGCTGCTAGAGTGTCTCCCTGGAGCCTTCTCTTCTCCAGGCTGAAGAGCCCCAACTCTCTCAGCCTGTCTTCATAGGAGAGGTGCTCCAGCCCTCTGATCATCTTCGTGTCCCTCCTGTGGACTCGCTCCAACAGCTCCATGTCCTTCTTATGTTGGGGCGCTCAGAGCTGGACGCAGGACTCCAGGTGGGGTCCCCAGATCTTGCTACTCCTTTTATAGAGGCTTTTGCTTCTTTAGGTTTTTTTTTTGCCAGAGAGATTAAAAATGATATACAAAGAAGTCAGTGTATTGCTTGGAAACATCTGCCAACATTAACAGAAGAAGAAAACTGAGAACATTTTTAGGATCAGCCTCTATTACACCCACCTATGTACCTGCAATTTCAAAACAGCATATATTAGCCACAAATCAACTCTACCAACTAGTCTTCCAGACAGGGCAATCAAAACATATATTAAAATTACCTGAGTCACACTAGTGGAACTGACCTCCAACACAATTTGAATATCTTAGATTTAATTAGAAGGTGTTAACAAGCACACACACATTTATTCCGTAAGAAAAAGAAAACAACCTTTGAGATCTTCAGCAGCAGGTGTCACCAGCCTAGGTTGGACCTTGGCAGCCCAATGACCCCATGTAAGATTTCCACCTCCAAACGCCAGCCTCTTCTTCCTCTCCTCCAAAACCACTACAATATTTAAACATTTGGGGTTGGTAACATTTGCTTCCAGTCCTGCCACCACCCAAATTTTACTCAAAGGAGTGGTCAGGGACAGGATGCAGCAGACTGAAGGTGCTGGCATTGTCTGGAGTAGGTACTGATCTCCTGTGCTCAGTGCTGTTGCCTCATCTCCCAAAGTTTCTACCAAAATAATATAATTTACGCTCTTTGAAGAAGGACATCTTTTATGACTCCTCTAGTTTGCTAACAATAACCTGAATTATCTTGCATAACTTGTTTAAACAAATATTAAGTACGAGCTGATATACATCCCCCTCATCTTCCCACTGAAACTATTTTACTCAAGCTGCCATCAAACACCAGAAAGCTGGTGCGCTTTTCACACGACTTAAATCAAAACTGGAACAAAAATTCAAAATGCTTTAAATTCTCACCATCTCCCCCAGGAGAGCTTATATACGGCACCAAGTGACCCTACTTTCTGACTAAACTAAAAGCAAATAAATAAAAGCACGCACCCTCCCGAGATGGTCATCTTCACCGGAGCAGCCATGGTGAGAGCAGTTCTCCAGCACTGCCAATGGTTCCCAGTGAAGGTGTGTGTCTCTGAGGGGTCCTGGGGGGTGCATTTATTACTGTTAACAGGCAAAAACATATTTCTCCACATAATACAGGGATCAGTTTAGTAGTAAGCCTCCACTTTGGTATAGCTCTCGCACACCATCCTTCTGCTATGCAATGATGCCTGTGTAACCTGAATGAGCTGTGTAATCCAAGGTTTGCTTCCATACCAGGAGGGGCTTCTTACCTCTGAGTCCCAATGAACTCACTCTAGAGTGACAACTATATGGAGTGAAAATATACAACTAATTCTCTGGGTTAGGGCAAAAAATAATCCACCTTTTTATTTTTAATTGCCGTGAATATAAGCAGTGCTGTGGCATTATGATCAGAGCATTGTGAACACCTATTAGCTCAAGGATAAACAGCTCGTTGGAGACAAAAGGATTTGCGGGCAAGGCAAGTAAGGTGAGCAATGGAGATGACTGAGGTGAGCAAGCATGAAAACAGGATTGCTGTAAGTAGGGTCACAGGAACAAAACAGGTGAAAGAGGGACCCCTAAAAGAGCCTCCTATGGCCACAGCCAGTGCCACAGAGCTAGTACAAACACCCAAAGAAAAATCATGGGAGGAGAACAGTGGTGGCAACAGCCAGAGAAGGAAGGGAGACTTTGAAGAAGTTCCCTGGTGGGGACAAATACTGAAGGGAAAAAAAAAGCGCCTCACAATTCCCCTCCCTTGTCCACCTTCCCAGCTCAGACCTCTCTACCACTGCTTCCTTTTACACCCACTGGGCTTTTAAGGCTTCTTTCTTCTTTGATTGTACCAAGATATCCCGGAGGTCCTTGAGGCACAGCAACCGCTCCGCCCAGCCAGCTCCTTTGGCACCAGTCAACCACGCAGCAGACAGTATCCACTCAACACCCCAGACACTTACCTTGCCACAGCTTTTCAGGAGCCAGAATTTCCTAAGATAAACACTAATACCTTGCACATTAAAGCAGGCATATGCATGTAGAATATTTATGCCTTCAGCTGCTCTCCCACACTGGGGTGTGAGGATGTCTGAGCTAGGTGATGTGAGCCACACAGTCCTCCAAGCAGCACCAACTGCAGGAGAAGTCCCATGTGCACAGGTTTGGTGGTGGTTCTGGGTTTCTCTTATATTCCAATTTTTCTGGTTTTTTTCAGGCAAATATTCATTTAAGTACTTAAACCATTAATCATAAAATTTCCATTTTGTGTGTGTTTGAAAAAATAAAAATCAAATAGCATAGGAAGATTAAACCTTTAAAAAGCACAGGCTATAGCTAGTCACATGTACTTCGGCCACCTATAATAGTGCAACTCACAATGACAGAGTCTCAGAAATCTAGTGGAGAAGAAACACCTTCTGGGTATAAAATCTTAAGCACATGTTATTGTCCCACAGCTCCTGTGAGGCTCATCCAGGTGGCATGCCTGTTATTTCAATCCTCATATTTGCTACCAAACATTAACTTTAAAGTGGGTAACTTGGCTAACAGCTAAAATACTGCCAGGAAAACAGACAGACTACACACAATGTATCTCTTTGCATGTGCTATTTACTATGCATTTTCTTCACTGTTTTACCAAAATAATAACTGTGATACAATCCTCTTGCTTCAGGTTATATTGCTGCATGCAGCGTGAAAGTCTGGTGCAAAAATTCACTGCAGGGAAATGGAAACTTTTGCAGTTTTGTGTATGTAAACACTAGTTTGGTCATCTGCTTCACGTAATAGAAGCAAAGGGCTATCTCTGTTCCAGCTCTTTTTGAGGTGACAGAGAAGCCTAGAAGTACGCCCCTGCAAGGGAGAGTTTCCACCACTCCAGCTTAAGGGAAGTAAAGACAACTGACAGCAGATGAAGATCTGGCACCTAATAAGCAATTTAATTAGCCAGCAGGTGGAAGGAAGTAATTATTCCTCTCTCTGCAGCATTTGTGAGACCACATCTGGAGTGCTTGGTCTGGTTTTGGGAGTCCTGGGAAAAGAAAGATTGACATACTGGAGTGAGTCCAGTGGATGGCCACCAAGGTGCTGCAGCACTTGACGTATGAAGGAGAGACTGAGAGAGCTGGGTTTGTTCAGTTTGTCCTGGAGATACTCAAAACCCGACTGGATGAGGCCTTGGCTTTGAAGTTAGACCTGGCTTTGAGCTTAGCCCTGCTCAGTGCAGGGATATGATTTCCAGAGGTCCCTTCAAATCTAGATTCTTCTGTGTTTAAATTTTAAAAGGAAGAAGAGCTCATCTCAGAGAAGTTAGAAGGACTATTAAAAAGTAGTTTAATAGAAGACCTATTAAAAAGTACTTTTAGAAGAGAAGTCTGATAGCTCTAGAGAGAGCTCAGTTACAGAAAATAAATTGTTACAACATGATTGGGGGAAGAAAAAAAAAACAAACACAAAAACCCCCCAAAATTGTAGGTGAACATTCCTTCAAACAAAATTAGGGTTTTCCCCCCTTAGGTTTAAAGCATGATGTGAAAGAGTCCAAAGCTACACACTTGTCACGATATACATAGGTTTAGCAAGTTCCCATACCAACAATCTTAAAGTAAATCTACATGATGTGGTTTGACTTCCATTTTCAAGATATTTTCTCAGAAATTATACCTTACAGGGGCAACTTATTGCTGATTATGGAAGAAATTCTTATTATCGCAGTTTGGGTTGACTACATTATTGGCAAACACAGATCTTATTTCCCTTGCAGAGTTGTTCATACCTGCATTCTTTTCAGATCTGTGATATTCCACTTTTGGAAGAGAGTATTAACAATGGTCCAGCAGCACTAAGAAATCCACAGAAACGTATTAACACTTCAAAATTAAACTCAAGACAATAATTGCTCTAAATCAGTTAACTTTGAAAAGATCTCACTCATCAAGAAGTACTCTCCCACTCCCACGGTGACATCATGTTGGGCCCCCAACATAAGAAGGACATGGAGCTGTTGGAGCGAGTCCACAGGAGGGACACGAAGATGATCAGAGGGCTGGAGCACCTCTCCTATGAAGACAGGCTGAGAGAGTTGGGACTTTTCAGCCTGGAGAAGAGAAGGCGCCGGGGAGACCTTATAGCAGCCTTCCAGTACCTGAAAGGGGCCTACAGGAAAGCTGGAGAGGGACTTTTTACAAGGGCAAGTAGTGACAGGACAAGGGGGAATGGTTTCAAACTGAAAGAGGGTAGATTTAGGTTAGATATTAGGAAGAAATTCTGTACTGTGAGCGTGGTGAGACACTGGCATAGGTTGCCCAGAGAAGCTGTGGCTGCCCCCTCCCTGTCAGTGTTCAAGGCCAGGCTGGATGAGGTTTTGAGCAACCTGGCCTAGTGGAAGGTGTCCCTGCCCATGGCAGGGGGGTTGGAACTAAATGATCTTTAAGGTGCCTTCCAACTCAAACCATTCTATGATAATTTGAATGGTGATTGCATCCTTCTTTAACAAAAGAAGATTGAAAATAAATGCTGCATACAATTGCAGCACCATGTCATTTTAAAGCTGTGGGTAGCTGTTATAGATGGAGCTCCTAAGGAACATAATTGCTCTTATTCAGCAGGGCAGAAAATGCAAAAAAAAAAAAAAAAAAAGGATTTTTTTATGTTTAGTAGCAATTTTTAAAAAACTAGTTTGAGTAGTCTTTGGTGCTGTGAAAATGAACGTTCATCTAGTTAATCCACTCTTTCAGGTCATCACTCTCATGTCTCTTCTTTTTTGTGTCAAAAAGGGAAGCATAGCCTCCACAGCACCACACAGCGCTGCACAGATACACTCACAACAACTAGGAACACATCATGGTGGTCCTGGAAATGGTGCAGGCACATCACACGATGCTCCTCCCAGGCTGCTGGGGCTGTCCTGACTCTCACATATGAGCTCTTCCAGCAACCTTGAAACAGTGCTGTGCAGATGTATCCCCAGGCTGAGGCCTGCTCTACCCAAGGAAGTAAAACCAAAGCAATGCTTTTTTGACCCACCGTCCACATTCAGGCCCAGATTATTCTCAGCACAGTCCTGCTGTGCCACGTTAGCTCTAAAAGGATGACAACTATCTTTTGTAAGACACAAACTTACATGACAAATCGTGGAGGAGTTGACCACAAAAGCAAAATCTGGCTGACTTGTTTAACACCTACAGCTATACAGTCAGCTTCATAAAGCAGAACTAACTCTTTTGCACCAGGAAGAAACAAAAAAAACCCCAAACAATGTAACTTTACAACAGACTTGTTGAAAATGTAGCAAGAGCAGAGACAAGGTCACCTCACCCTTGAAGAAGTCACTGAATCACACTGATGCCAGGGGAAGCCCACAATTTTTTTAAAAAAAAGCCTATAAACAAAAGAAGTTTTTTAACTTTTTACAGGACTGGCAGCAAATTGTTCTAAATGTCAAGTCACCAAGTGGTGCAAACTGATGGTCTCCCTGTCCTGCCTGTGATGACTGAGGAGGAAGAGGGACGCAGTCTTCCCTGCGCACTTTGTCCGCAGCCCTGTTTGTTCCTTTTTGGCAGCCCCACTTGAACATTAGGACAAGGAGTTCTGCAGTTTCTAAGCATGTCAGTAATGCTGCCCTAAGCAAGAAAGGCAGTCAACGCTCGTCTTCTACCTCCCCCAATGCACACAAGGTCATTTTTCACCTTCAGATGTAAAGGATGTTTCTTCCATAAGGTCACATCGTTTAGCAGCTCTCTTCTCAGCCAAACTTTTGGGTTCATTACATTTCTTACAAAAGGGAAACTCCTGGAGAGGTAGTCAAAAGAAATCGAAGCCAACACTATGCGTGTTTTTTTTCAGAGCATACAGCCTGTTACTCCTCAGCTTGCCAGCTTCTGTACACTGACCTTATGCCAACTGTAGGCTGATGGGCTTACAAAGTTTTTCAACAGTGATTACAGCTAATAAAATGGGTTGCATTAAACACATGTTTAATTTTTTTTTTCTTTTAAAGGCGGCTTGCCTCAGTCTTTCTGAATAAAATAGAAACAAGATTAAAAAATAAAAATAAAATAAAAATCCAGTTGCTATTCCCCCTCACTGGTCCAAAGTATGAGGTATTATGAGTACAAGATTGCTGACCATTCAAAGATACCCAGAGAAATTAATATTTGGAACAAATGGCCTGTATATTCAGCTAAAGGCTTTAAATGAAAATTATTAATTACATCAGTTACTGTACTAGTCAAAGGATTAGGTTGAAATAGTTTTATTCCTTCCTGAAGAGTGAGACCAGCAAAACACGATCAACGAATTTGGAAATGTCTTTTGCCGAAATCACCAATTCAAATGCTGCCTGGAGTGGTAACAACCAGAAATGCGATCATCTGGTGGCTGTTTCATATCCAGATCCCAGAAGGCAATTTAGGAGTTTTCATTTCCTTCCCAGGAAGGCAGACAGGCAACAGAACTGGCATTTTTATTGGTCTTCAGAGAATAATCTTACTGGATGTGGGCTCCCCCCTCTGAAATCTTTTTATTCAGACCTGCCCATTTTCAAACATTATTAGCATACAGTGACAGCGTGCAAGAGGACCTGTCCACGGAGAGGTCTAAAAACACGCAAAGAGGTCATTAACCTCACCATAAAAAAACAACACTTCACCATTAACCTCACCACTAAAAATAAACACTGAGCATTTACATATAGTTTAAGACAAGAAACAGTCTAATTGCCTAGTCAGACAACAGAGGTTTTCATTCCGAGTCTTAGAGATGATTTTTTTTTCCTGGAAAAATATATCATTGCTTCTTAGTGAGAGGCTGTCCACAAAGAAAAACCCAGTCCCAGGAACAAACAAGTATTCTTTCTTTTAACAGTCTGAGAGCTGCTTTCTCTTACACCTGCTCTCCTTCCCCTGGGGTAAAGGCAGCTGGCTGTAGGACACAACCATCACCATCTTCCAAACAGGGGTATCAGCTGGTCTTAAGCTAAGTCCTAAGAAATGACCAGGTATGGGGTTAAGCTGTCCCAGAAGAAGCAAAAGTACTTCTGCAGAGAAGCAATACAAGTCCAGAAGTTAAAAAGTAACAGAGAAGCTTCTGCTGTATTTTTTTGGACGGTTAACACAGTCCCCAGAGTTGCAGAATGTTGGTTGATTCAGAGACAGGTACAGCCCTCATTAACGTACTTGTGCAGTTTGTACGGGCTAAAAAGAGAGAGAAAAAGCCCACTAGCACTCTTATTGTGTGCCTCACCGAGGGCCCAGAGCCGACATGAGGTCGTTCACCAGCATCGCTGCTAACCCCACCTCCAGCTAGGTGCCCAGCGCGTTCATCTCCCAGAGCGATGCTGCGACGCAGCACGCTGTCATGGCTTCAGGCTTGGAGAAATCCTGAACTAGCCAGCAACAAGTCTTCTCAATTATGTAGAGCAAAAGCATTGACTCCTTCAATTATAATGCCCAGGGCAATTCTGCAGTTTAAAGGTCAGGCATGAAAGGGGAAAAAACAACATATTTGTAAAAAAAAATCAACAATTATCTGTACACTGATATCAGGAGCCAAGATAGGAACTGCATGATATTCCAAAGTTAAGCCAGGAAAACCTTCAGAGCTGCCTCTTTTGTAAGTGGTACAGCTGCAAGTCAAAGATCAATGTTATGCAAAGTGCTCTTTCACACACAGGTTGTTCTAAAACAAGAGAGGTTGGAAGGTCTTTATTAATACAATAAAAAACCTTCAAATGAATGTTAAAGTTTATTTCTTTAAAAAAAAAACCCAAGTAAAATAGTAATAATTGTAAAAAAAAAGGATGCTAGGAACCACCATATACGGTCATTAGAGAACTCTCATGGAACAGAAAAGTTTTCCTTAAAAAAACACCGAATGGGTATTTAATATTAATCTTCATTCTCATTTCCCGCTTAACTTCTCTGTATAGCTTCATATAGCAAACTGAGGCCTGACAAGATAAAAATTATCTGGCAATAATATTTTCATCTTGGACTACACCAAAAAGGCTCAAGAACTATTTTGGTCAAATCTGTTAACATGGGAAAACTGGAGCCAAGAGGAAAAGTACAATTTCAAACAGAGAAGATATTTCATCTAAGTCAAGCCAACCATTTGAGGTTTCCTCCTTCCTCCTCCAAAAATTGCTAAAACAAGAGTTATTTGCAAGTTTAAGCAGTGCCAAACACTTCTATTAAAGCAAATGTGCTCACTCACACACACACAAAAGCAGCTTCCTCTCGCCTGCTTCAGCCAGCTCTTCCCTTGGTCTGCTCAATGTCCCTCCGCCCCAGGTCCTTATCTGCTTCTTCACGTGTTTTGCTGGTGCCATTACCGTCACTTTCAGCTTCAAACCACTTTCCAAATTCACCACTGCAAGTGCCATAGCTTTGGTGAACAAAACAACATTTTTTAAGCATTTCTGGAACCTTCAGTACCGATGGAACATTTTGCCTGAAACGCAAGGTCTCAATTTGAGGTTAAAATAAATTGTTACAGCCCTTACACAGCTAAGGCTTTAGATGTTTATCTGTCTTTTAGAGCTCCCAGAGCTGTTGCAAGGCAGCATCGAGGATGTGAGGCATCTCCTCCCCAGGCCACCCCAAGAGCTGTGAAGCAAAGTGTGCTGTGTGAGGCAGAGCATTTGTTCAGGGCTGGCTGCTGACAGTGCCACCAACCACAGGGCCATGCGTTTTGGGGACAGCCCAGTAACTGCTCTCACAGCACAGGATCTGATACTATTAAAAGTAGCACTGGCTCCTTTGAGGAGCTCTGGCTGGGGTGCTTCATACTCCAAAACACTGAGCACATCACTTCACAGCCGCCTCTCAATACCCCTCCTTTCCGGTTGTAGCCACGGGGTACCTAAAGCAGGACAGGACAAAGAATTTCCCTAGGCTAGAAAAGCCATCCAGCCTTTGCTGCCTCCTAAAAAACCCACCAAAAGAAATAAGCGTGGAGGGGTGACCTTCTCTGTTCCCATCAAAACATTCTCACATCGCAGCTGCCTTGTGTAGTTCGTCGTATTAAACTATGTCTCAATGTGAAGAAAATCAACTAACTTGCTCTAAGAATTTAGGTTACTGGTGTAATGAAGTAGGACTTACTACTCACAGATACTCTAGAAAATTATAGCGTAGAACAAGCAACTTTCAGAGGTGCAAGACTTCCCTGAATCAGGAGAAGCTGAGCTGGAAAATGTGGGGTAACCTCTCCCCATATCACCTTGTCACAAACAACATCAGTAGATCCGTTCAAGTTGGTTGGGAAGCCTTTGATAGAAAAAAGGAGCTGCATTTTGGGAAGGACAGCAAATTTAAAATTCATTTGCTGTCTTCTCCCCTGTTGAAAAAATTATTTCACTCAGGCCATCTAATCCAAATCAGTTGATATTGCCAGGCTAGCTTTTTGATGGCTTTTTCAGATGAAAAACCTTCATTCAAATTCATGGTATACAAGGAGTAAAGCTGGTCAGGAAAAATCCAAGTCATTTTCTACAAGAAAATTTAGTTCTATCCGTATCTAAAAGCTCCGTAAAACTGTTGCTGATTTTATACTTCAGTAAAAAGTTAAGATGTCAAAGGTTCTATTTTGTTCCAAACAGGTGCCAATATTTTGAGTTGAAATCCTTGCTTTCATAGCAAGTTACCATTCAAAACAGTCGGAAGCAAGATGAGGCGACATGTTTTGATTGACTTGAAGTAATTTTATTTTTTACTTCCCCTAGTAAAAGTGCTGATATTGTTCAGTTCTATTCCTGTTCCAAGTGAAGGAAAGTTACGAAAATCCTTTACAAAATGTCATTGTTTTCCTGTGGCCAGTGGTAAGGAGAACAACAGGGCACTTCTCCTTGGCTGCAAATTCCCATAAGGTCAAGCCTGTTTCTAGTTTCGGGGCTCAAGGACATCTCCCGCAGACAGGTTTAACTTGATCACTCTCAAACCAAGAGGTGCCCTACCTGCCTGAAACCAAACCAGCGCTTGAGAACGTTAAGAAGCGAGACTGCCCTACAGCACAGCGCTAACAAGACCCACGCACTCCTTAAAGAGTGTCGTATGCTTCTTGGATGTACTGAAACGACTTAAACCTTTCACCTTTCATCTGGACCTGTCATTCCTCAGTCTAGAAGAAAGTCAGGCACTAAGGGAAAACCCATGAGAGGATGCAAATGCTAAAAATCCCAGTTCTTCTACACCTGCGCATTTGTCACCTATTGAAATACAAAATGTAAGTTGGGTTTTTTTGTGTGTGTTTTTGTTTTGTTTTGTTTTGTTTTTTTAAAATTATTGCTATCTTATCAAGAGCAGCTTGGTGTTTTTAAACGGTAAGAACAAGGTACTGTGGTACCAAGTGAGATACCCAGCAGGCAGGCAGATGCAGCACTGGAGTTTCACCCCTTCTGAGCCACTTCGCATTGGGTGGCCCTGCCAGCATTTCCCCTGGCACACGGCGCTGAGAGTGCAGCTACATCCCTTGGTCAAGGGTGCGAGATCCACAGGGGTCACAACTGCCCTGGTAGCAAGGCCTCAGGATGCTCCACACTGAAGCATGCAAACCCTTTTGTGAGTTTCACCCCAAGTAAATTGCCGACTAGCACAATACAGATCTGTAGGCCTTTTGTCACCAAAGGAGTCCTTAATTGTTGTATTTCAACGAGACTGCTTGGGTGAATTAGATTTGTTGGTTAAAGTCCTGTTTTTGGAGTAATGGGTCAAAATTACTTGTGAAGACTCTTCTGTGGGAGCTGCAGGGGTGGGAAAGGGACAGGAGTTATTGGTTTTCTCCCTCTCAAAGGAAGGTCACTTTGACAATACACACTGCCAGCAGCAGACCTGCCCATAAAGCAAATTACAAAGCACTGTCCGTGACACAAACAAACGCCATTATTATACATTCAAAGTAGTGCCCAAGCTGAATTAAGCAGAACTTTACAGAACAAGTTTGAATCAAATATTAATGTGCACCCCAGAGAGAAGGAGGAAGGGAAAACACATCTGTGAAAATCTTTCTCTCCCTGAAGTAAAAGCACTCTAATGCAGCAAGACAGCAAAGTGAAGACACTGGTTAAATAAAAGCAATCAGGCATAAGGTGGCCAACACCTCTAAGCCTTCCTCAACACAACTAAATATATGATATTGTAGATGCACCATATTACAGTGTTAAATCATCACAAAGGCACTGGACAGTTTTCACTCGTCTAGCCACAATTTTATTACACCGCAAATCCAGCGCAGACCTTATCGTGTCCAGATTAGTATATTCAGCTTAATTCAGCTCAGCCATAGGGCCAGTGGCCGCAGAGGCCCTCTCCGTATCAGACTCCACCCATGCATTTCGGATGACACTATTCAGGCATTTCACATAAAGGCATTGTGAAATCTAGTATAGTATCTCAAAAACCACTTGTTCCTCAGCAATGCTTTATCTTACTCAAATGAAATAGAAATTTGTCAATGGGTCCTAACTTTTAAAGATACTTAAAATGAAAATGATTATAAGCAACTTCTCTGTACCACCTTCTTCACTTCTGCCTTACATCGACTGCCATGCCCATATGCCAAAGTTGTTTATCCCTCACTGAAGACATGTATTTATTCAACATCAAAACAATTGCCAGAGAAGCTTGTTCAGGGTTTTATACTTAACTGGTATTTCATGCCACTACATCTTCCACCAGCATGCAACACAGAATTTCTGAAACAACAATGCCTGAAGCATAAGCCACAACACACCACAGTCAGTGGCCTACCATTAGACAACTTCGTACTGGAAATTCTTATTTTTGCCAAAGATGAGCCATGCAGATGAGGCAATAATTTGTTAGAGGTGGAGAAGAAGCAGGCTTACAGGCACCCTTTAAGAAACATCTGAACATTTCAACAAACGAAGAGAAATCTCAGCCTACTACCAGCGAAACAAATGTTGAAGGCATTAATTAGGTAATCTTCCTGTCTCTTTTTCATCAAAATCACAGCATTATGGGGTAAAAAAAGCCTCAAGAAGGAACCCATTGTTTTTTCCAAGATTCTTTTCTTAAAATCGTTCTTTGAAAATTGTGAAAAGTCACAGATCTACTGACATCCATCAAGTGTTACCAGTTTTCTGAGCATACATACCAAGGTGCTGAAAACTTCTGTATCACTGAGGGGAAGGTAACAACCTTTCCACTTACCGAATACTAAGTAAACGTTCAATTTGAAAAATGAACTTCTCTCCCCTCCAGTTTCCCACTGGTTCAAGCAGTGGCTGCAATGGATGTAACTGAGAAGCTGGAGATGCTGCCTTTCCTACCCTTCCCACTCTGGTATTTTTCTTCTGGCCTCCTTTGTTCACTTAACAGAACTTTGTTTGAAGTGTGTTTTTACTCCTTCACTGCATGACAAACCCACACAGTCAGAAGACAGGCTTATAAAAACCACAGATCTCCAGCAGGGCGCTTGACGGTGGGTGTAATATAGGACACAGCTCTCCATTCATCATGCACATTCTCCAGATTTCAAGTTGACAGTGTCCCTTTAGCTTACTGTTTCTCCTCATGGGAGATCAGGCCAGTCAACCCTAACAAAAACACTTCCTCCACCAGCACATAAACAAACAGATCTTCACCTGCAATTGTTCTAAGCCTCAGACACAAAACACTAGTTAAAAGATATCAAGACAAAAAAAAAAAAAAAAAAAAGAAAAGAAAAAAAGATGTGTGTGTGGGGAGGAGATACTGGAAAGTGTTACAGCTGCAGGGATGGTGGAAGGAAGGATGTGGGAGTTAAGGAGGTTGTAGACAAGGAGGAAAATGACAAGGTCTCAAAGGCGTTCCCTGTCCTGTGCATGCATTTCAAAAGCCTGGTCTGTTCCCACTTGTTATTTAGCATTTTAAGACTCGGAGCATATCAGAATGATTGATGAACAACTGCAGAGGGTTGCTTTCCACTCAGCCTAAACCTTCTCCTCCAGCACCGACTCAGCCCTGCCCTCCCTGTCACTGCTGAACAGACCAAGGTATCATGGTCTTGTTTTCACAAAGTGACCCCCTTCCCTCCCGGCCCTCTCCTAGTGCTCACGCACACGCAACATCCACACAGAGCAGAAACAAGGCGAGTTCCCGAGGACGCAGAGACCAAACTGAGAGTTATTAAGGATGTCGGGCGACACGTACACCGTAGCTCTGCAGACACAGCAAAAAGCTGGCACCCGTGGTGTGGCGTTTGGTATCTCTCGCTAATCTGAAATGTGGCTGGAAAGGAGCTGGCACCAGATCAGCGGCCTCATCTGGGGAGGAACAGAGAGGCTCTAGGGGAAAGACAAGAAACAAGCCTCTTTTCACATCCTACCACCCTCGGGCATTTTGTGCGTCCCTTCTTTCTTCACTGAAAGAGGCCTTTGTCACAGACGAGCAAATCCTATACAATTTATTTCAGAGGGAGAGAAGGTCTTTTTATTTATTTCCCCCCTCCCCTTTTTCGCAGTTCGGCGGCAACAAATACAGCCCTGTGCTGCGTCCCCTCCCCTCTCCCCGGCCGGCGGCCGCGGGGGTGGGGGACACGAACACGGGCGACCCCCGGGCACGCAGGGGCGCAGCGCCCAACCTGGCCCCACACAGCCGGTCACCGGCGCTGCCTCCGGCCCTCCCCGCGCTGCAGGCCGCGGCCGGCGGTTCCCGGCGGGGGAGGCGGCGGAGGGTGGGAGCGTGTGTGTGGGGGTGCGTGGGGGACACCCGCCGCAGCGGGGCCGCCTCCCCTCCCCAGCAGCCCCCGCACCCCATCAGCGCCCGGGCGCACAAAGGAAACAAACGCGCCGCAGCATCCATCCATTCCCCCCCGCCCCCCCCGCCTTCCCGCTCCCCCCCGGGCGGCGGCGGCGCGGCGGGCTCCGGCCCCTCCGTTACCTGAGGCAGCTCAGCTCGGCTCGGCTCGGCTCAGCTCAGCGCAGCGCGGGGCCGGGGCGGCGCCGCCGCACTCACATCCTCCTCGCTCCGCTCCTCCGCCGGCTGCCCCCGCCCGCACGGAGGGGCGCCGCTGCCTCCGCCCGCGGGCAGACGCGCTGCGCCGAGCTCCGGCCGGGCGCGGAGGCGGCGGTTCCGTGCAGCGGCGGAGCAGCAGCCTGAGCAGGGATGAGCTCGCACGGGCTCTCCGCGCTGCTGCCTCGCCTCCGCTCCGCCCGGGTAAGGACGGCTCGGGCGCTCCCCTCCCACCGGGGCTCCTGACAGATAGCGCAACCGCAGCGCCGCCCCCGCCCGGCCCCGCTCGCCCGCCCGCCCGCACGGTGCTGGCGGCCACCTCCCCCCGCCCGCCGCGCCCCGCCGCGCCCCGCCGCGGGGGTGGCCCCAGACTGGCAGGTCCGCAGGCCTATGGCGAAGCGCGGCCGGCAAGCTGCCGCCGCTCTGATTGGCGGGTGGCGGGAAAGGCGGGGCGGTGAGGCGGCCCTCAGCGCCCGCTCGCCGCGGCCGCGGGGAGGGCAGCGCCCGGCCGCCGACCGCGAGTAGCGGCAGCCGCTTCGGGCGGCCCGTGGAGGCTCGGCGGGGCCGTGCCGGAGGCTGCCCCGGGCTGGCCAGGAAGAGGAGCCGGGGGCGAAGTGGAGGGAGAAGGGGTGGCCGGCCCGTGGCGGGGGTCGCGGCCGGCAGCCGCCACAGCCGGAGCGATTCCGGTGGCTCCGCGCCCCGGGCCCCGCTGCGTGCGCCCCGCCGGGGTGCCTCGGGGAAGCGGGAGGCGTGAGCTGAACGTCTCAACATCCCCGATGAACGGCAGAGCAACCTTGAGGAGATTACACCTCTTTGTAAAAGCCAACGTCTTGTTTTGCTATTACTATTAATTTTTAACCCTAATTCTTGAATTTGGCAGTAGCGGGCTACAAGGCAACGGCGGCAATGAAATACATGGAGTTTTTCCAGAGCTAAGGTTTTGTTCCCTTTTTCAGGGTATTTCAGCTGGCCACGTTGGGAGAAGTCGCAGCCCCCCATGGCCATCTTCCAGGGGTGCATCTACTGTGCCGCAGCACCACTGGGCGCCTTGGCTGGGCCTTCGGTCTTGCGCCGTACCCAAAGGCATGCAAGGCTTTGCTGTCCTCCCGTCGTGGTGCACCTTGCTTGGCGGGCAGACGGTAGGAAAAAGTGTCCGTACACTTTGTTCCCTTCACGTCCTCATCAATGCCGTAACTCCTCCCGGCATTTCTCAAGGTGTTTGCGTCCACCTCCAATGCCCACCAAAAGCACCAGCTGCAGGCCCCCTCTGCAACACAACCCTGCCCGTGACCTCCGATGCCCCGTGTTGACAGATTGGCACGTCTTGCTGTCACTTGTCTCCTAGGCTTGGAAAGCTCTTTTGCCCTAGCACTGAAGACATTGCAGTTTGATCTCCAACAAGAACAGGAGAGACATGTAACGTACAGATGCAGAGGGAGAGAAACTTAATAAAACATGTTGAAATAGCAAAAAGAACTATCATACAAGGTTTCAATAAATAAGATTTAGGTTTCTATCTCCATTCTCCTCCCCAGATTTCATTTTTGGCTGCTGGTATTTAACCAGAGAATCATTTCATCTTGATTATTTGATTTCCTGATGAAATGACAGTTTTACAGGTTCAAATGTAACCTTGTTTCCTATCAGGATGTCTACAGCTGTGTATTTACAACAAAAAAGTGTTTCACTTCTCTGTCTATCTGACCGTGTATGTTGTGCGTAGGTGGCTCTTGATCATTACATTTCAGGACCCTACAGAATTTCTTCCACTAATTCATACAAAGAATTTGGAGACGGTGGGAATTCCAAAAGAAAGTGTCACTTCTCATTTAAAACCTGATTATAGATATATAAACAAACACAATTTTCAGGCTCCTAGGTAGCTCATTTTTTGTTTCCCTCATAGTCTTGCCACACAAATTGATTTTTTAAAAAAAAGTTATTTTACCACATAGAAGGTATAAACAGCACAAGAGTAGAAATTGATAGATCAACTGAGAAAACAGTATTTGCTTTTCATCCCAGTGGACGATAACAGCAGCTCAGTGGAGAGCTCTGGTTCTGCCTTTCCAGAAACACCAAGTGGGATCCTGATCCTATGGACTTTGAGGAGCTCATGCTGCACCAACTGGGCCAGCAGCAGGCACCGGCTCTGACAGAACAGAGCTGCTGGCCAGAGACCAGCCTCAGCTCACCCAGCGCAGTCTAGAGGGAGAGCAGAGTTACAGACTTCCAGCTTGGAGACTATCAGGACTGAAAATGGTGCCTCAATACCCCAGAATCCTCAGAAAAAAAACCAGCTCCCAGCCCTAGGAAAACGTGCATTTTTGCATGTCCTAACTTTGCCTTTTTTTACAGGGTTATTCATAATCTGACCTCCCCACAAGTCAATAGAGGTTTATATTCTTGGGGATCTTAGGCATTCTGGAAATTAATCAAAGAACCAGATGTTCTTCCTGTAAAAGCTATAGGAAATAAATGTACTTAATTTTATAATCAAGAAACTGAGAATAAAGGATCCGTCTCCAAAAGTTTGAATGCTCTTGCTGTGAATTAAAACCAGAATGGCACAAAGAAAAAACCAACCAAACAAACAACAACTTGCCACTCTTTTTTTTTGAGCCAAAACAGAAAATAACCAACTAATCAATGAAAGCAGACCAAAACAATATCACACATCAGCCACAGAGCCGCTCTAAGCCTGGGCAGATAAACTGGCTTGGCTGCATGCTGTAGAAAGTCTGACGCTCTGAGCTAGTACAGCTGAAGAGGAGTGAGGTGTGGAGTCAGAAACCCCATGCTTCCCCGTGGGAAGCATAGGAAGAAGCCTTGGGTTTCCCCTTTAGGGGAGCTGTAATTTCTTTAGGATCATAAAGACCAGCAGAGCTGCTGTGGTTCCTACGGCCCCCGCAGGAGAGGTCAGACGTGCTGGAGTGTTGCGTCCCTGTGAGTCATGCCCGCTTGTGCCCACAGCAGCTCCTCCTCGCACAAGTCTTGTTCTTTGGCCCTCACCACTGTGGTCTGACCATATTGATATCTGCCTTCAGGAATCACCCAGAAAATCTGACAGGCATCCTCCCGTCTAAACAGAAGAAATAATTATGTTTACCTACATAATACAGGAGCATTTTTTCTTTACGTTCTCCTCTTACTCCCTTGACTTTTCTAAACATCTTAGCTTTAAGTCTGTAACGTTATTTTCTCCGTCCTTCATCTATGTGGCCTTCCTCCTCATGCCAAACTACTTTCTCCTTTCTCCAACCTCACCTTAAAACACTTATCCCTTAAAATCTTGAAATATTGTCCACTGAAACGCAGCTTCCCCATCAGCTGTTTTCACGGAAACCATGAAAAATACTGCAAAAACCTTAATTCTGCAAACAGTCACGTGCTAAATAATGTAGAGTCAAGATTTTCCCCTTTCCTTCCTATTCCCTGCTCCTGTCTTCCTAGAGAGTTGCAAAAAGCTATGCTATTTTTGCAGTTGAGTGATATGAAAATTATGGAGCCTGATTAGGATTTATTTGTATTGATAATTTAGCATCTGGGAATGCAGTGCAGCAGTCACAAAATGACACGAGTGCCTGTTGGCCCTCTCAGTGGACAAGAAATCAGTGACAGATATCATGAATGTACGCTGAATAAATAGTAGGCACAGTTTGTATTGAAAGGTGATATTTTGAGAAGCAAAACATTCTGAAGTTTATAATAGCAAGGAGACGTAAAGGCAACTCTTCTGTACAACAGGGCAGGAAATCAGTTTTCTTGGTTGTTTCAAACCACTCTTGGTAAAACTAAGCTGCTTCTCAGAAAAAAACATCAGCAGTACTTGCTGGATTCTTCTGAGCCATAAATTGTAAAAGCGAGAGCCTAAGAAACTTGTATTTTGAAAGATTCCCAAAGCAGTAAAATTTACAATGTCTTTTTTTTATCACAAACTTTTTGATTGAGACTACCTTTCAGAGGGATAACCAAATGTCACGTTCAAATTCTTCACTCAAACCAATACACTTGTCACAAACAGACTAATAGGTTCCTAATCATCTTCACCGTTTTATATTCCTTCTTAACAATTTGCTAACACTTAACACTTTCAACATTGCTAACAAGGCAACTCTTCCATTTGTTTTGCTTTTGGCTGTGTGTATTTTACCAGCTATAGCCTGTCATGGGTATCATATCATCATAATAATTACAGAGCAGTGGGGAAAAAAAGGATCTGAACTTGCCTACAGTATTTTAAGAGGCTGAAAGTATTTGCCTGAAACATCCCACTGTGTTTTCAGGAGCTGCTTTGGCTGGGGAGTGCTAAATGGGTCCTACTGACTCACGGGTGATTACTGCCAGGGGATGCTGAGGTGGCACGTCTGCCTTCCCGGGGAGACCGCCTTCGAGGTGGGAACAGCAGCCTGGAAGAGGAAGGGAAAGGTTTGAGCTGAGCTCTTCATCCTGCTCGTCAGCGCTAATCACGCTAATAGGCGGAAGCTGAAGGAAGGGTATTGGCAGGGATAGGAAAAAAGCGCTTTGCATTGTGTAATACATAGACCACTTGTGGGAGCAGGTAGACAGGGAAACTTGATCACAATTATATCTTCAAAGAATAAGCAGAAGAAGCCTTCGTTATTGCTATAGAGGGCCTAATCTCAGATGTTTACATTCATACCAACCTGTTTTTCTTATTGTCTTAGAATATCCCTAAAATACAAATTGGAAGAGGTGTTTCCTCAGACAGTGCACGGAGGTTTTCCCAAACTAGCAAAGCAGGTGCTAAAGTGTAAGAATAACAGCTCCAAATGGGGTCATGCATTTTCTAAATGTTAAATGTCTGTGTTTATAAGCTACAGATGTGTTTGCACTCTCTGTGGCTACACAGGGACATGGGGGAAAAAAACACACATGGGGTTACCTGAGGAAATCCAGAAATAACATAAAAAAATTAAATCTGTCTTTTCATAACTTTCAGACTTATTAAAAGTTGCATCCTACTAAAGTCAGAAAAAAAATTCTTACTCTTATTTTACATACTCAGATAAACATTTTAAACTCTCTGTGAAAGCTGGTAAAATGTATTGACTTTCAGTAAAAATATTTTTTAAATGACAGTGAGGACCCTGCAGGAGAAGGACACTGGGAACAGCAGGGCATCTATAATCCAGCCAAGGAACATATTAATTCTTTCTTGGGGACAGTATCTTTTCGAAGATACAGGAAGCAGTGTGTATATCACATAATTTTGTAGAAGTGAAGAACAGTTAATCCACTTAAAAGACGCATCATTGTCCTCCTCCTGTTGTCAGCATTAGCCCTCTGCTGAGCATCAGAGGAATGCTGGGAAGGCTGGCTTCCTATGGAGGAATAAATCTGGGGCAAAAAGCCCAAGTTTATTCCTAAATATCACTTTCTTCATTTATTTATAGATACCAACCCCATAGCAGATGCATTGATAAATTACAGACATACATTCCATCTTCCAAAAAACCCAGATAGAGCGTTGTGATTCCCAGAAGCATACACTTTCCAAAGAATTACCCCCAAATGCCAAAAAATAGAAGTAAACTGTTTCTTGTCTGTCACTGTTTGTCTCCAAGCCATACTGTCTAACAGAACTAACATAGCAGTCTTTAGGTCTAAAATGTAAGTGGGTGCTAAGAAATAACCTACCCCATAAGGATACCTCAGATAACCTGAGGGAAACTTTGATTTTAGTGCTTCCATCTCCAACATATAAAATGGGGATAACAATGTCTTCTTACTTGTGCAGCATGAAGATTAATTACTATTTGTAAAGAATTAAAGATATTCTGTGCAGGCTTTACTGCAGAAGCTCACAAAGGAAATTAATAATTCTGTTTCCATTGTGGGGCTGCATTTCTGCACAGTGCCACCTCCTGAATGTGAGGAAAGCAATATTTCTATTTTCTCTTTAATCCTTTTGGCCATTACATCACCAGATGAGTCAGGATTCTCTGGAAAAAAAGACCCACGATCCTGTGACTAACTACTGCATCCACGCAAGGAGGCTACAGCAAGGTTATGTAAACTGTCCCAGTTCTGGCACTACCCAACTGTTGAACGCTTGACCTTCCACTTCTCATGTTGTTTTAATCTATTTTTGGATGTGATTTTCCAGGTTTTTTTTTTTTAATGGTAAAATAACTCAGAGATCTGTCATATGGGAGTAGTCTGGTTCCATATGTATCGTTCGCAAAGACATATGCTAATGAGCTTATTAGAGGGTTGGGAGAGTTGTTTGGCTGCCTGCACTCCTCCTTCTGGAGGCTGCAGAGTTACCACCCAGCAGCAGTGGGCTGTCATCATCTGTCTGGGACGACAATCAGGAAGGTACAAAGTGCACATCTTTCCAGTGAGTTTCCAGCTATCTGTTGATAGTGGAGTGCTGGTCGGTGGTCCCACAGTTTAGGGCAGGGGCCCAACTTCTCATAGATTGTCTTACTCACCGTCTTTCCCAAATCTGCCCCTTTCTACTCATGCTCACAGAGGCTGTCTTTACGCTAGTGCTCCATCCATTCATCCCTGTCATGTACCTAGGGCCTTGAAGTACCGCTTTACTGATACTAACCCTATTTTCAACAATATGCTGACTTGTGGCCTGAGTTCCAAGTAAGGATTAATAAGATTCGCATTTGCTTTCAGCTCATTAATCGGAGCCTCTCCTGCTGCTGTTATCTCCAGGGAATGTTTTCCCTTTATCCAAGCCAGCAGTGTGCTGATCGTGCTCTTTGCCCACCTGCAAACGGATGTGATTCAGTGCGAATCTCCCACGAAGCAGCCATCACCTTGGCTGCCGTCACGTTGGCAGCACCACAGGCTGCTGTTGTGGAGCTGCCGGTTTGAGTGCCACCACCCTCGTTTTGCCCCATTCTCACCTCTTGTAGTATTTTGAATGGATTATTTTGTCGACAACATCAAAGTGCCCTCATTGGTTTAATTTCTAACTGGGAGTCTTTTTTTGCTTGGGAATTGTAATTGCATCCATCATTAAGGATTAATTCCGTATCCTTCAGCTAAAGAAAAAACAATAATCACGGCACTGTGCCATAGCTGCCTGTATGCAGATAGACCATGCTCATCATTTGGACATTCTCTAGCTTGCAATGGAAAACAGATATAGGATGTAGTGAAGCCAGGCAGAAACAGAAACAAATGCAGCCATGGTGCTCTCTGAGATACACAGCTGCATGCTGAACAGATGCATCAGCACTAAGGTGGTGAGTACCCACTGAAGATCTAAAAACTCTCTAAGACTCTTTCCACCCAGAAAAAGTATCTGCTTAGTACATGCAACCAAAAGACTGGAACAGGTGATCACCTTGCTGAACAGTTCAAGATTCATGTGATTATCAAGTCTTAAAGGACTTGACTTAAATATAACAATTTTAAACACTTAAAAGAAGATTCCTCAACAAGTCTCCAAAAGCTGGAGCTGTATGTAAGGGTAAGGCACATTTTCCCATGTAAACGCAAGATTTAAGATGGACCAGACCTAGAATTGTTAATCCACTAAATAGAAGAGAGAAGACATGATAATGTACCCATACAAATGCAAAACCTGAATGCATAGAGGTAAAAATGTAGACAAACAAAATTAAAAGCGAAACGTGAATAATCTGAGGGGTAATAAAGGGTGCCGTGCATAAAGACTTTAAATACCGTAATCACGGAAAGAAAAGTCATTGAGATCAAATATACTGATAAAAGAAAAAAATATAAAATAACCTTGTCAAGGAGGCAGGAAGTGAGACCAAGAGTGAGATTTTGAAGACCCATCATAATAATGTGGTGCAAAGGCGTGGAAAAAGAAATGCTGCTGTAAACATCAGACAACCTCATGATACAAGCTGGCATCAAAATAACCTGCCCCAAATCAAACCCTGTGATACAAACAAAAAACCCGTCAGGAAATCAAATGCAAAACAAGCAATATGGCGGTAGTAAATATGTGAAGTGATAAAGACTTCCTCAGCATTGTTTGAGAGACGAACTCAGTCAACAGGAGCTAGAGTACTATAATGGTGGTAGGATGGTATAAAATTCAAGCTGCCATCATTATTCTGAGTCCCTTGAGGATGAGGTCAACAGGGCTGTCGTGGGTGTCACCATGTGAATGACTGTACCAACTTGGGCAGGATAAGCATCTTTCATTACACAGATCATGACTCTCTGTGCATGAGAGTGTCCTGTTGCACCCTTCTCTTGTGCGCTTTTCCTACCCAACAGGATACTCTTTGTTTTCAGATGACTACGATTTGCTTCATTTCAGTGCTTCCTTCGTTTGAGAGCTTAGAAGGGTTGGCTGGTAATCAAACTACCTTTGCCCAAAAGTACCTTTTGGGTGTCCCTGAAGCACTTCTGTGAGTGTGTTTCTACTTTCCCCGTGCTATGATTGGATGAGGAAAAGCTAGGCAAGCACTGTAGCCAGACAAGCTGCACATTTGCAGACGACTGGAATTCATGACTAAATACCTTCCTGGATCAGGATTATCTACTTTGGAGAAGCAGAACAATTGCCAGTACTTTGTGGCAAACAATGGCAATGGCAAGAGCACTCAGGTAAGTCAAATGGCTCCTCTGCAAGATTATGGGCCTCATCTAGATAGAGAAAGTTGGAAATGGCATTTAGGATCCCATCTGCAGAAGTGAGTTATGCCTATCAACAACAGGAGTGGGATTAGTTGGATCTGCTGTGAGCAGCATGTATCTCACAATCTTCTGCTGCACCAACAAGGAAACCACATGGCAGCAGCTGGAGCTGATCTTGGCACAACCTGTTTTGAGAGAGTTCAGGAAGTGGATTAAAATTTGGCTGAAAACACAGTAAAATGCACTTTTCTGCCATGTCATTCACAGGCATTTGCTGACCTCCCAAGAATTATGTGCCAAAGAAGTAAAAGCAACACAGCTGCATCTGAAGATAATTTCTAAAGAGCTTTAATATTAGGGTTTTAAATTAGCTGACATTATTTCTACTGTTTTCCCACCATCAGACAGCTGCTGACTTCTGAAAAACAGAAAAAAGATAGCATAGACATGATTACCACCTGTAACCATTACATACCACCAGGGAACAGGTGATCATTTATCCTGTCCCAAAATATGGTGGTATGACTGAAAAGGCAACCACACGATGTGATGCTAGTGAGTTGTAGTTTGGGGTACCGATTCCAACAGCAGAAACAGCTGGTAGCTTTTGGGCTGAGTTCATTATCACCACAGAACCAAGAGACACACAAACTAAGAAGAAATGTCTAGCAACTGTGTCCTCTGTGAATTGTTTCATCATTAAGTTTGAGGATGTAAAGCAACTGAAAATAGAAAATGATGCTAGATGGCTAGAGAGCATTTTAAAGGAATTATTGCTAGTGACTCTCCATGACACTGAAACTTCAATGCTACAATTTTGAGGTACACAACGAAAAGAGGGAATCAGATATACATAGCTGACTTAATTTCCTGGTCATGAAAGTACAGCAAATAAACCAAAATATGAGATCTTCAAATTGCTAGAAAAACAGATAACAATAAGGCACAGAAAGCAATCAAGCCAATTATTTACCCTTGTCAAGGAAGAGTCTGAAAGGAATCTGAGAACAAGCCATATGAAACAAGTGCTCATATCTATCATTTTGTAGAGCTGGGCACATGCCAAAGGAGAACTCCCACCCACATGCATAGAGTACTTGAATTATCAAGACAGTCTGAGCGTACGAGATAGCATCATAGTTAAAGGCAGTTGGCTTGCAGCGTTCACAGAAGCTTCCTCAGAGCGCCTTCTGAAACTGAAGCGTGTCTCCAAAAACCTGGAGATGTCACTGTTTGGCAGACATGACCAGGGATATCAAAGACCTGGTAAACAGTTGGGGTTCATATGGGAATGTGTAAAACCAACCCAAAGCTGATGAAATGTACATAGCATTTGGTTTGTCTGTGCTCTAAATAAGGGACAGTGTGGGAATGAACTTGAGCATTGGTAGCACCTTGTCCACACTGTTTAATTATCACTCTTGGCTTCTCTTGGATGACTCAAACTTGACTTTCTTCAGAACAGCCTTCTGTGTAGGTGACTACCCTGCAGATGGGTTGACATGATCTAGTCTGTTCCACTTGGAAATTGGGACCGGGGCTCAGCCCCTGACCCTCCCTTATTCAATGGTGTAGACCATAGATAGTTACAGGTGCCTCAGACAGAAGTTAAATCTTGCTCATCCCCTCCCATCCACACCGCAGATGCTTTCCAGTACTGCTTAAAAGAGCTGACCTAACCGAGGCCTGAAACTGCCTTGGCTGCTCATCCCTCCCTGTCTGTGCACACATTGCGGTCTGTCTTTCAGGCTGCTGGGAAGCAAACAACTGTCAGACACTGCTAACCACAGCAGGAATCATTGCAGCAGGCCTGGAACCCTCAGCCTTGTGCTTTCAGATAATGGCGCTGACCTGGGCCACTCTGTTCAGATGGTTTACCTTGGAAAGGGAGTTCTACGTCACCATCATGTTACAATGACACAGCTTAATCGATGCTTAAAATTGCTGCAGCCCTATTAAAGAAACCTGCTAAAAAGAAAACATATGTCAAACCACTCCTGAATGGAGACACATTCCCTGCAGAAAGTGTTGACAGCAGTCTGGTAAAAATGCCTGCTGTCAAGATGAATGTATACCTTTGGTACTTAGCTCCTGCAAACAGCAGTGGTAGTAAGAGCGAGAAATAGGACAAAAGGGAAACACCTATGGGCCAAAGTCTGCCACTGTGGGCAAGCTACAGACCTCTGAGAACTTATGTTAAACTGATAATGCCAGACAAAAAAGTATCAGTCCATAATGACTAAATACCACAGCACCAGAAGTGAAAGGTTGTTGATTGTCAGTGGGAGAAAATCCTGATATGTATTTCAGTATCAAGCACCCGGAAAGTGTACACCTGCCTTTTTACAATGCCTCACAAACCCAGGGAGTTTGCAGCCAAGCAAGCAGGTCACTCAAAGAGAGATTATCTCTATAGATAGTAGGTTAAGTACTATAACGTAAACAAGGAACAGTATTCACACTCTCCTTTTTTGGGGCAAATTGAAATATTACAGGGAAAATCACCCAAGTAGGGGGCATTATACCAGGACTGGGTGTGGGATTGCATCTAGGGACCTCAAAAACTCAACTTGTAGTGTTTAATAAATGCAGAGAGCTGCAGTGCAGCTCTTGGCTATGCTGGTACTGGCAGCTGCAGTAGAATGGGAGTAGCTGGGGAAGGCCACAGCGCCTGCCGCCTGGAAAGGGGGGCCAGGTTCGTTCCCTGTATGGCTGCCATGTGAACCGCTTCATGCCCCTTGGCCAGCACACATGGCGAAGGGATCGGAGCCGAATAGCTTTTTATCTTGTCTCTCCCTCTTTCTGTCTGTGCTTGTGTACAGAACAAGAGGCATGATGTTTTGGAAGGACTTGAAGGCCAGCCAAAATGAAAGTGAGAGAAATCATTGGAGCAGCCAACGGGCTGCAGCAATAGAAAAAAGGGGACACTGAAGTAAATAGCAGTCTTTCCACTAATTTCAGGCCAGGCTGGATCAAACCCATTTAAGCCCAAGGCCAGAAACAGGAAATGTCATGCTGAATATTAGGAAACAAACTGTGGCAGTGAGTGCAATCAAGCAATTTGTGCACAGGGAGGGAGCAGAGCCTTGCCCTACTATGGATGGCAAAATGCTATTACAGCACTCTAGAATCCTTTAGAATGAGTTCTCTCACTGTTATCTCATTATTAAGGATTTTTTTTTTGTTTTCAATCCATTGTGCTCTGAAAGAAAAATACAAAGAGAACCCTCTTCTTCATCCTTGGGAATAACAGGCCGTTTCAGGCAAAGGAACCACTGACACTTCAAACAGCAGCAGTAGAGCTAACATTCTTTAATGAATTGTTTGGTGACACAACATGACAGTGCCCAAGAGATTCATACTTTGAAAAATATTTTTGTTATTTAAATTCAAAGAAAGGAAAATTTAAATCTCAACCAGGAGTCTCCCTTTTCTCTTTGGGGTCTGTTACTTTGTTCTGCTTTGAGGCATGCAAAATCTACTTTGACATCCCTTCGTTTTGGAATATTTTAAGTGAAAGCTGATTTTTTGACAAAGCAATCTAATTTTCAGAGGTTTGTGTTTCAACATCTCACGGGTGCTTGGAGTCAAATAGGCCAGATTCTCAGCCCTACTAAAAGAGCAAAAAGCCATGTTAATTGCCCACTGAGGTGGTTCCCGTAGGACAAAGGGAATCCTTAGGTTCAGCACAGTGAAAAAAAACAAGGGACTTCACTATGAACATGTTTCATGGATGTAAAGAAAGAGGATCCAGGATCAGTTAGGTAAAACTAGTATTTTATATCACACCACATGTGGTATGCACTTTACTCACAGTCTTCTCCTGAATCTCTGTGGATGGTTTTCTCTGCAAAATGCTCATTGCTAAATAATATCACTGAAAAAAACTAGATCTGGGAAGCCCTCCATAAACAATCCCCAAATGCCCAGAAAATCAGCAATCTACAGCTTCTCCCTCTTGTTCTGATCTGGACTATTCTTGTGAGCTGTTGCTGGCACAGAACTTGTGTTGTGTCCCGCATCTTTTTTAAATGCAGAGACTCAAGATCTAATCAGTATTAATGACACTAGGAAACTAAAGGCAGTACCACTTAACACTGTGCAGTGCAGCACACTGCAGAGCTCCCTCAGTTAGCATCACATAAGCTCTTCTGGAATGGGAGAGCTATATTATCGTGTTGCTTTTTTTGAACAAATTTGTGACTTTGGAGAAGTTGTGCTGCTTCTGGATCCCAGACAAAGACTTCTGTGAGGTGCTTTGTGTGCCTTGTTCCATGCACCAGCATTTTGGAACAAGACTTTTGGCATCTGGTGGATTCAGGCATGGTAATGCTGTGCTCTTCAGAGCAGATCTACCTGTAAAAGCAACTAGAGCTGCTAAATGCAAGATTCTCTTGGAAAAGAAAGGCAGACACTAAGATTGGATGGCCAGCCTAGGTAAAAACTAAAACTTTTCTATAACTGTTATTTTGTCCATACCCTTAATAAAATTTAACTTCAGTTCTCCTTAGTATCAGTTTGGAAGCCAGCAGCTGTGGCAATGCATATGTGCCGGAATAAGCTTTGCTAGACGGAGGGAGGTTTTCGTGTTGTAAAGATCTGAGAATAAGCAGCATATCTGACCCAGCTGTGCCTCACACTCTGGACAGTAAGGAGAGGCAGAGCTGCTCCTTATCCTGCCTTGTTATAGAAAGCATGAAAGCTCCCTCTTTCCTTTTACTGACTGGAAAGGATTATGAGCTTGTGGCCTGAGATGGAAGGATGCCTGCAGGAGATGCCATGCCTGGACAGACCTAGAAAAATAGCATTTGAATAGTGTCTTGCTTATTGATATTATATACGCCAATTTGAAAAAACAGCCCTCCAAAAAGCTCTTGCTCCTTGCTGCCATTTCACAGCGGACTCTAACCTGAAGCCTTTCTTCCTGTGTGGGGTAGGAGCACAGGAGGTACCTACTCTTCCTCCAAAAGCTCCCGTCATGCCTCCAGAGCCAGTCGCTATTCCTGTGGTAGCCCTGCCTCTGGTGTGCTCACCAGGCTTACTCCAGAGATACACTGCAAGTGTAGAGGTGCCTTTGCAGGATTACAAATGCAGCCAGTTTTCTAACAGTTACACCAGCTTGTACACCAAAGAGCAAAGTTGTCTTGGAAGCACAGTCGCCAATGCTGTAGTTAGTACTACATTACATATCTAACTGTCATTTTCAGCTTTTGAGTCATAGTAGATCTCCAACCTAAGGAGCAGTTATTGACAGTGATATAATCTGTGCTAGGACAATTACGGAGCAATTTCAAATTTGCAAGGAAGGAAGGAAACATTTTTTTAAACATGTGTATTTTTTCTTAAATAGTAGCTGCATGAAGGTACAAATGAAGTGCTAGAAATAGTTCTTAAGAGTATTTGGCCTGTCAAAAGCCAGGTAAGATGCTAAATAATGTCCAATAAATACCATCTGAGGATGTATTGCATATCTAGTAATGGCAACATTTACATTTTATATTTAAAAATTCACATAAGAATTGAGTGGTGGAAGTAGCTGTGAGGATCTTGACCAACTCGTGTCCAAGAATAGTAATATCTGTCTCAGGCACAAATTCAGTGGACTCCAGGATACCTGACAGATAACTAATAAAAGAAGTAGGGGACCAAGAAGTCCCTTGCATTATAGATATCTCTTCTCATTCACCTAAACAGCCTCTGTTTGGTGTTAAAAACATATGAGCGAGCTGGCCTGGATGCCTGAACTCTGCAGCAGGCTGTTGGAATTGTTTCACTGGGCCAAATGAAGCGGAAAAAAAAAGTAAATGACTGTGTTTGACTCCAATAGTTAGTGTATACGGAATTAGCCATCTACACTTCTGTGTAAGTGAAGCTGCTGCTAGAGAATGGGACGTTGGTGTTATCACCCTCACTGGTGGCCAAGAAGGAGAAATATGGTCTGTGGTGAGCCCTCACTCCAATATAGCCCATGCTGGCAGCCCCAGGGTCCGCTACTGCAATGGCGTTCAACCTTTTTCCTGTGAAAGAAATTCCCTATTTGTGCTGCAATTTTGCTCCGTATGTTACGCCTTATTCAGAAAAACAGTTTTCTCTTTTAACATATTTCCCTTTAATACGTACATACAAACTGAATGTATACTTACATTTATATAACCACGACTAATTGTACTCGTTTATAAGAATCTGTGATTTTTATTGTTATGCAGCATGGGTTTTTCATTGCATTTTTGGAGTACTGCAATCTAGTCATTTCTTTATTCTTCACCAAGGGTGTTTTCCTCGATCAAAAGCATTCATATATCAATGGTAAGAGCGTTCAAAGGCATTCAAGCCCCATAAATTATTCCACACAATACAAATACACAGCATTCACTTTTCTCCATTTATCTTCACCTACTGTTGTCATTTAGCTATGAAGTCATTCTCTGTCTCTCTCCTTCTCCCCTTTTGTTATGCACACTTGGCAGATTTAGGTTGTGGATTAGATATATTTGATGATTATGCTTTCACTTTGTACTGGATGGACTCAAAATCTAGGTTTCTGTTTCAAGAAAAAAACTAAGAACTTAAAACTACACTTGTTGGAAACTCAGGCCTGTCCAGCTTTCCAGTTGAAAAAAATAATTACTGAGTTGAATGTGGTTTATGAGAGACATAAGTGGTCCATAAAGCCTGATGAAAAGATAAGTTTCCTAATCTAAAGTTATTTAAAGAAGTACAAACCACTCCAAATGATCAGACCTGAGGTTTGAGGTTTACGCTACTACGAAAATACAGGTGGATTTCTCCAAGTTTTTGGTTTGCTTCTGAATAGACTTTGCTATTTGTGACAGATTTGAGTGTGTTGGAAAGGGAAGCATTAATTGCTATTACAAGTCCACTTCCCATGGCTTGAAAATCTTGACTGTTAAACCAGCCTGAAAGTCATTTTAAGCAAGCCTTTGCTTCTTTATCTCCAGTGTACCCATAACCTCTCAAATGCCATTTTTTCATCTACTCATCCACGTTTCATATAATATAATAGCAAAATTCATCTTGGAAATACTATATTGTTTTAAGTATTTTGACTTTGCTGTATGCATTTGGAAAGCAATATCAACTTAGTAAATGAAAACATGTAGGTATTCTCTTTTTACAAAGTGTCATTTTGCAGTGAGTAGAATTGTGAAGTGCCTTTAAGTTGTTTTCTTGTCAATTATTGGTAGAGGCTTTCAAAAAAGGTAGCATCTAAATGACAATTGATGAGAGCACTTTTGGGACTGATCATGCTGTCACAGTAGGACTACACTGATGTGCACTTGCTATATTTAGTAGAATTGCTCCCAGTTTATGCTACCATAGATGAAAATATTCAGAGAAATAAAGGCTTTGAAGCCTTTAGAAATATGTCATCTTACGTCTTTGCTGGTTTAGACTCAATTTTCCCATCATCTGAATTCTGCTTTGAATCTCAACAGTTCATTAAGTCCTGTGTGCCAGTGAAGTCATAATTTGGAAAATCTGTTAATGAGTTGCTATTGGGGAAGGCACCTTAAGATGATGGATGTGGTATTGCATTTTACTAAAGTAACAGTGAAGAAGATTTAGGAGGCTTATGTAAAAGTACTGGATGAGTTAAGAAGTAAAGGAAGTTAACTGGAATTCTGAAAGATGGTCCTGTTTGCCTTGCAAGAAAGACACTCTTCTTGTTTCTTCCACGGGAACAGGGATATCCCAGCAACTTCCTCCCCCACCCAGATACTCTGAAATCCTTGTGCATAGCATGAGACATGATAAATTGAGACTCCATGACCTGAACTGTGATCACATCTCTAATATTTTTAGCATAAACATTTACAGCCAACTTAATTCCCGCTTCCTTTCTCTATGTAGGACTTAAAAGCTGGGATTTTTGTGTGCCTGTTTTTTGTTTTGTTTTGGTTTGGGTTTTTTTTTACTTTTACTTTAAGCTTTGAATCTCTTCAAAAAAGATTCTGAACATTATATAGCACAACCCTTTGCTCAACCAGGCAATATATGCACTTCCTCTCATGAAGCCCACCACTGGGACAGGTATGAGAAACTTGATGAGGTATCTGAAATGACTCCAGCACCCATCCAACTTACCCCCCTTAAGAGACCGCTCTGAAGCCAACAGGCTTCTTAATGCTGCCTACAAAGTTATCATTTATATTAACTTTATGCAAAACAAAAGCAGAACAGACAACTCTTTCAAGATTAAAGCACACCTCTAGCTCCCCAAAACTTGGCAATGTCCAAGGCCTTTTTTTCCACTCTTCTTTTCTTTAGATAGTTTTGTTTGTAGTATTCAATATTTGCTGCTCTCTGCATGTTATCACCAAGTATTTAATAAATAGCTCTGGAAGGTGCCTTGAGGAATAAACTTGTCCACAGTCCTTGCCCAAAGGCAGGTCCAGCTATACCAGAATGTTCCCAACTTGCATCTGTCACATTTGCTCTTAGAAGCCAAGTGTGATGGATATTCCACAACCTCCCTAGGCAACCTTTTCCACTGTTTACTGTCCTTATCACTAGAGGAAGCTGTCTCTAACACCAACCCTCAGTCTCTCTGGATGCAATCAAAATACATTACTCTTGTCCTATCTCCAAAGAACACATGAATAATTTATTTTCTCCCTTTTTGCATCTTTTTTGTCCTTAAAGGCTCTTAATGTCTCTCCTTAGTTTTTTTTTTCTTTTTTTCACTAGACTAATCAACTTCAACATTTCTTAGCATGTCATGTTTCCTACACCCTCACATTTTTGTTTCTGTCTGATTACTCTACATCTTTTTTGAATCTTGTTGCCCAAAACTGTTTGATATAGAATCACAGAATCATAGAATAGTTTGGGTTGGAAGAGACCTTTAGAGGTCATCTAGTCCAACCCCCACTGCAATGAGCAGGGACATCTTCAACTAGATCAGGTAACTGAGAGCCCTGTCCAACCTGACCTTGAATGTTTCCAGGGATGGAGCATCTACCACCTCTCTGAGCAACCTGTTCCTGTGTTTCACCTCCCTCATCATAAAAAATTTCTTCCTTATATTTAGTCTGAATCGACCCTCTTTTAGTTTAAAAACATTATCCCTTGTCCTGTTGCAACATGACCTACTAAAAGAAGTCTGTCCCCATCTTTCTTAAGCCCCCTTTAAGTATTGAAAGGCCACAATAAGGTCCCCCTGGAGCCTTCTCTTCTCCAGGCTGAACAATCCCAACTCTCTCAGCCTTTCTTCCTAGGAGAGGTGTTCCAGCCCTCTGCTAATTTTTGTGACCCTCCTCTGGACCCGCTCCAACAGGTCCAATTCTTTCCTTTACTACAGGACTCCAGAGCTGGTTGCAGTACTCCAGGTGGGGTCTCACAAGAGTGGAGTAGAGAGGTAGAATCACATCCCTCGACCTGCTGGCCATGCTTCTTTTTATGCAGGCCAGGATACAGTTTGCCTTCTGGGCTGCTAGTGCACATTGCCAGCTCACGTCCAGCTTTTCTTCCATCCCCAAGTCCTTCTCCGCAGGGCTGCACTCAATCCCTTCATCCCCCAACCTGTATTGATACTGGGGGTTGCCCTGACCCAGGTGCAGGACCTTGCACTTGGCCTTGTTGAACGTCATGAGGTTCACACAGGCACACTTTTTGAGCTTGTCCAGGTCCCTCTGGATGGTATCCCGTCCCTCAGGTGTGTCAACCACACCACTCTGCTTGGTGTTGTCTGCAAACTTGCTGAGGGTGCACTTGATCCCACTGTCTATGATGTTGTTGATGAAGATATTAAACAGTACTCGTCCCAGTATGGACCCCTGAGGGACACCATTCATCACAGATCTCCATCTGGACATTGAGCCATTGACCACTACCTTCTGGATGTGACCATCCAACCAGTTCCTCATCCACCAAATAGTCCACCCATCAAATCCGTATGTCTCCAAATTAGAGAGAGGGATGTTGTGGGGGACCATGTCAAAGGCCCTACAGAAGTCCAGACAGATGACATCTGTAGCTCTTCCCTTGTCCACTGATGTAGTTACTCCATTATAGAAGGTCACTAGGCTGGTCAGGCAAGACTTGCCGTTGGTGAAGCCATGCTGACTGTCTCGAATCACCTCCCTGTCCTCCATGTGCCTTAGCATAGCTTCTAGAAGGATCTGTTCCATGATCTTCCCAGGTACAGAGGTGAGACCAACAGGTCCACAGTTCCCAGGGTCCTCCTTTCTACCCTTTTTAAAAATGTGTGCAACGTTTCCCTTTTCCCAGTCACCAGGGACTTCACCTGACTGTCATGACTTTTCAAATGTCATGGAGAGTGTCTTGGCAACTACTTCAACCAGTTTCCTCAGAATTCTGGGATGCATCTCATCAGGTCCCATAGTATGTTCAGGTTCCTCAGGTGGTCACGAACCTGATCTTCTCTTTGGGAGGGACTTTGCTCCGCCAGTCCCTGTCTTTCAGTCCATCCACTTGAGGTGTGTGGGAAGAGAGGTTGCCAGTGAAGACTGAGGCAAAAAAGTTCTTCAGCAGAGGCATTATCAGCAAACAGAACAGTAAGATTATTTTATCTGTTTTAATAACAATTCTTCTGCATGGCTTACTGGAGTCCATTGGAACCCATGTAAACTTAATCAGTCTTGTAAGCCTAAGTTTCCATCAAGCTGAGGTGCAAGTCACTTCCTTCGATGGACTGCTCAAGCTCACAATAACCATGAACAGAGGTGCTATTTGAAGATGTGATGAGGAAAGCCTGGAAACCAAACCAAAGGAGTGTGGACATAATGCAGGAAGCACTGTGCAGACAGTCGCTCTGTGCTTTTGATCTGTTTGGATTAATGGAATATAAACAAGAGATCTTAACTTGTCCCAGAAAAAAAAAAAACCCAGACTGATAGCCTATTTAAGATGTAGATTTCACATGTGCTGAAGGGATTCAAGAAGTTACCGAAAATGAAAGTAACTGGAGTCATCCAAGTCTGAAACTGCCGAAGTGTGTGGGGAGTGTCAGAGAGTGTGACACAAGTGCTCTGGTTTTAGCAAGCCAGAAGAAGCAGTGGAACAAAAACCTATGATGTGGGATGCTGAACTGATTCTGGGGTGATTAATAAAAACAACATCATTCTTCACTTGCATACATTAGAGAAGCAAGCGAAACCTTTAACTACTTACTGTGGATGAGATGGTTTATCCAGAGAACATCCAGGCACTGCTGTCTGACCTGGAAAAATGCCCAAATGAGAATGTTAATTTTTCAGATGCTTTAAATTAAGAACTCTATCTGGAAGTTAACTTTTCACTTAACAATGAAACCTCATTTTAATCCAGTGCCTGTCTATTGTAAGCAGAGCTACCACCAGTCCTGACTCTCTTAGTGCAGTGCTGACTTTACAAGTTGCAAGTGGTTTGTAAATGAGGGGATAAATAGGATATCAAATGCTTTGTGCAAATTTACCACAAAGACATCTGGATCTGAGAACGTCCCAGCAGGCAAGTTGCTAATGATCTCAAATGTTTCCTTCAAAGAGAACGACTTGGTTTGGTCTCTGTATTCTTTAAAGAGCTACAGGAAGTTCAGATGGAGAAATGGCATAGGTTTATTTTTAGTTGTGGACCGAGCTTCCTTCAAAATAATACTCATCTCTGTCTTGTGAAGTAACCTGCTTCTTGGTGTTGTGCACTCTCAAAATGCTCATGCTTTCCTGCCTTTCAGAATTAATAATATTTCTATTGAAATGGCAATATTTCAACATGGCAGTCATGAATGTCCCTGTTTTGTGGATCCTCTTTTGGGCAGGAAAAGGAAGCCTGGTGTGTCCCTAAGGGAAGTACAGTTTGAGTAACTTTGCTTCAAGGACTACATTTCATCAGCCTTGGAATTGAAGAGGGACAGGGCATGGTAGAGAGACAATGATGCTGTGGTAATTCCTAACCACTGGTTCAACTAAGTGGTGTAGTTCAGCAGATCCTGCTTGGTTGCTCTTCAGAACCAGCCACTACCAGTTTGCCATTCAGCCTTAAGGCATTGGTTCAGTTTCTTATCTCTGCCCTAGCTGGGCTGGCTACCTGGAGAAGTCACAGCAGCTGATCAAGCCAGCTCTCTACTGCTCCAGTGGAAATTAAGGGTGAGGACATAAAAGTCTTAGGGATCTGTGTAACCATGGGTGTCCTAGCCAAGGTCCTGGGAGTCTGAATAGCCTGTGTGTCCTTAAATCACTCACCACAGCTTTCTCTGAGGACTGGAGCAGCAGTCCACAGCGTTGATGGAGATGCAGTCTGCTGCAGGATCCCATGGCCCCAGGGCTTCCCTGCGCATTGAAATGCTGAAGGCTTTGCTCAGTCTAAATAAATATATTGCTAAATATTACTAAATACATCACTAGAGTGCACTAGAGAGACCTATCTGTTTAGTCTGTAGAATACCTTTTAACTTTTTTTCTTTTAGCCCACAATAGGGGTCTTTACCTTTAAGCCCAGTACACGCAAACGTGTACACAAAGTCCATCTTTTCCCGGAAAGTAAGGCCCCAGGATGGAGGATGTTGACATTGGAAAGATTTCCTAGTCAAACTGTTTTCCTGCCCTGATTCCTCTCTGGGGTCCCAGGCATGATGTGCATGCGGTGATAGGGCAGAGAGAGGAGGGAAAAAAAGCCTTCAAAAGGCTTTGTGCTGCAAGTTGCCAAGTTTTGTGTAGTAACTGGCTGCAGAAGCCGAGCTTCTTTTAGAAACTCCTCCTCAGGGAGATCCCTCCTTCCTCAGGGAATCAACCCAGTACCATGCTGTAGCTGGATCACACTCAAGAAAAGCAGAACTACTCAATGCTACCGGTCCCTGTCCTGCTGTTTTCCACCAGCTTGTTTCACGTTGCCTGTGGCCTTCTTGGGGTGGCCTTAGGTGGGCTTTGGTTGCTTGTCCCCACCAACTGCGTGGGCAGCCATGCTTTAGCAGCTTTGTGTGAATCCCATGGCACCCTTAAACAGGAAAGACCACTGTAGTTGCGGCACTGGCAGTGAGAGCCCATAAAAACTCAGCGTGGGAGGTGGCAGGGGATCAGCCCCTCCCAGGGTTAGTACCAAATGTTGTTAAACCCCAGCTTTCCTCTGCCCTCTCCGAATGGTTGCATGGATGGTTGAGACCAAGGAGGCTTCATGAAAGGAGAGAAAGGCAAAAATGTCTTGGGAAAGATGTGGCTTGTTACTCTGGCTGCTCCATTCAGGATGCAGGCTCCGCTATTTGCAGTTCCCTTTGTTCTGCTTGAAGTCACTGTGTACAGCAGATATCCCCAAGTAAGTACTCTCTTCTTTCCTTTGATGGAAACAATTTTGAGGCAAACAACATTAGTTTGGCTACAGGACTTTTGATCTGTGGAGAGAAGTTAAAAAAAGTCCAGTATGACAAGGGATATTTCTCTAGCACCAGGCAGTTTGGCAGTGACACATCTGGGCACATTCCCTCTGTACCCAGAGTCTGTCTGTCCATCTGCCAGCTTATAGCCAAAGGTTAAGGTAAATTTACTCACTGGCCAGAGTTTCACATCTCTTGCCTGGACTAACTGAGACAAACAAAGCATAATATGGCCAGAAATCCTGGTTTGGATTTGGTGGTGACTTAATTTGGGAGTGGAAAGTTGCTGCAGTTGTTGCTTAGGCAGAAAAGCACAGGAATAACAACACAGTACAATCTACAGTGAGACAGCATCAACATGAGCTCTGTGCTAAGCTCCGTGATGATCCCTTGGCAGCACTTGGGTGCTAAGAAAAACAAGGGAGGGGATTCCCTTGCCAGGGAGGCAGGAGTGAGTAGGCATAACAGCTCTGTGCTAACCCTACCCAGCCCCTGGGATGTGGTTTAAAGCAGCCTGGCAGCAAATGTAAAACAGGAAAGCAGCTAACAAGATAAGGTCTCTTCCACACCCTATTTTTACGTATGCCCAGATCCTCCACAGTGCTCCCAAGTCCAAAGCCGGAGCCGACGGGAGCAGCCAGGAGCCCTGGTGACCTCGGTGGAGTCACTTCTCTCCCTGGCGTTGCTCATCTTGCTATTCCACTCTGTCACACACAGGTACAGGCGTGACTTCCCCTGCCTTTTACTCCCTCTCTTGGTTTGCATCCACTGACGCAGACTTGGTGGTGGTAAAAAATAGGCGGCATATGCCCCATGCAGCCGATCCTGGGATTTACGCTTTGACCACTGGTTGCCCATGGGCAGAAGGGCAGGAGGTGAGCTAGAAGGAGGCCTCCCATGATGGAGCTGACAGGAGCTACTAAGCTTCTTCCAGGGCTATCAACAAGCATCTTTTCATATCCATAATGTCTTTTGAAAGACTGGACTCAATCTTTTAGCCTTCCAGCTCTCCTACCTAAGCCATGTTTTCTTCCTCTCTCTTTGCCATGGGACTGCTATTCAGAACAGCATCATTCTAGACAGGCTCTACTCTAAACAAAAGTTTTCATTTGCTATGAGCTTGGGGAAAGGAAAACTGGAAGTTTAGACCACGTGGTAGGAACTATCACTGGGAGAGGTCCAATACTCCATGTTCAGAGATGTGAATATCTCCCTCCTATTCAATTAAAGGGCTGCCATTCTCCTTTGAGAGTGACAAGAGACTCTCTTATTATAAAACACTTGTAAAATTATTTGCTGCTGTAACCCCATACCTCTTTGTGCAAGTTTTGAAGAAGAGACTAGAAGGCAAAAATTGACCTCAACATGCTGTTTGGGTATACTTACAAACCAGGAAAACAAGGCAGCATTCATGATGCTGGGGCCAGGTGATGGGGAGCAGTTCACGCTTATGTGGGTAAATTTCTGTCCTGTTGAAAACAGGGTGACCCCATCCAAACTATGTCGAGGAAGTGCTCCTTGGCACCCGTGCACCCCTGGGAGCACACCAGCTGGCACCAGCCCTGGGCTGTGCCATGTGGGTGCAGGAGCAGGCCCATGTCTGTGCCACGGTGGTGTTTTATTTCGCAACATGGGTGAAAGTGACAGCCCAGTGCACCCCTGGCTGCACAGGCAAGCCGGCTATGGGGGGTGAGGACCCTACCCATGGCGCAGCCCCATGGAGCATGCACAGCAGCTCTGCCCCGCAGCTGGCGGAGGTGAGGTATTCCTCGAAGGTGCGCTGGTTGCAGATCTAAAAATCCCCTCATGACCACTGTTGAGCCTGGATTGGTTCAAAGACATGGAAGCAGGAGGCACATCAATGCCAAGCTCTGCACCACGAGGCATGTGCAAGGGCTGTGGGGGCTTCTTTTCCCTTTGGGTGGCTTATGAGGCTGTTTTCTTGGGATCACATTAACAACACTAAATGGCTTTCTACAGCTTTGGAATCAGTAGTGCTGCTATGGAGACAGGCTGAGAGAGTTGTGGCTGTTCAGCCTGGAGAAGAGAAGGCTCCGGGGAGACCTTATAGCAGCCTTCCAGTACCTGAAGGGGCCTACAGGAAAGCTGGAGAGGGACTTTTTGCAAGGGCATGTAGTGACAGGATGAGGAGTAACAGTTTTAAACTGAAAGAGGGTAGATTTAGTTTAGATATTAGGAAGAAATTCTTTACTGTGAGGGTGGTGAGACACTGGCCCAGGTTACCCAGAGAAACTGTGGCTGCCCCCCTCCCTGGCAGTGTTCAAGGCCAGGTTGGATGGGACTTTGAGCAACGTGGTCTAGTGGAAGGTGTCCCTGCCTGTGGCAGGTGGGTTGGAACTAGATGATCTTTAAGGTCCCTTCCAACCCAAACCATTCTATGATTCTATGAAATTGTTCTTCTGGTCAGTTTTCCTTTGAAGCTGATTGTTTCCACTCCCAAAATATCACGTCAGGGTGGGTTTTGATCCCTGCGAATGGATGAGGATGTTGAATGGATGTCCCAGCAGGACCCCTGCAGCACACCGACTAAACGGAAAGAAAACAAATCCCCACACCACCATCAAAATCAGCTGTGATAATAAACATCACTGTCCTGAGGACTGAGAGAGGAAAGCAGCAGGTTAGGAAGCACGGGAAGTCGACAGCTTAGATCAGGTTTTCAGATCACCCTGGCCAAGGCTGTTTCTGCATGAACTGCAGTGAGGAGCCTGGTTTGGATAAGAAGGGAAAACGCTTGGTCATCCTGAGGCTTTTCCACAAAACCCTGGTAGACTGAGCTTCAACAGACAGTGTGTTGAGAAGGAATGCACGTGATCACCAAAATTTGAGAGGTGCAGCTGGTTTCTGCTGTGAGTTGCAGCAAAACTCCTCTCCTCCCAGCCAGCCATATGGTATGCCTGGCTCACACAGATGTGTTGTCCTGGGTGAGCTGAACTGGTACTTATCAAGCCTTCCTCTAACCAAGCAGCATCTTCTAAATTGTATCATCATCTCATACCCCCAGCTGGCAAGCTGTTTAGCTCTTCCCTCTTTGCCATCCCTTTTACAGCAGGTTTTCTCTTACAAATGAGATCCCAGTGTGACCTGTTGTATAAATCCCATGTTTAGGAAAAGCCTCTTATGTTTATTTGAAAGCATCAGCAGAGAAGTGAAGGGCTTTGATATGGGGTGTAGGAAGTTGGACGAGGAGGCTGATAAGCTCTGGATTCACTCTAGATTATGTAGCTGAAGAAGAGTATGTATTATCCTGCACACTAACCAGAAGAAATAGACTGTTTAAGTGAGCCCCCCTCTGAGGGGGCTCCCAAATCCTACAGTGCTAGAATCGTGCAGTCAGAACAAGATGAAACCATTCTCATTTGTTGTGAACCTCTGTAATTGCAATGGAAGACGGTATAGGTCTGGTGAAAGCTTTATTTCACAACTGTATAATGATGCTGCTGCTAAGCCATGACTACAAGCTGAAGGCCGGCTTTCTGGTGTGATCTTGCCAGCTAAGAATGAAGTGAATTTGGAAGGAAACCAACAAAAGGATTCAATTTAAAGATCACTATTTGTTACAGAAGAAATGCTTTCCTTTTCTGTACGCATACTTCAGACTGGGCCTGTGTAAACCCCGAGTCCAATGTTTATCAGATTTCTTCTGCTATCTTTAGGTTTTGGAAAGGAAGAGTTTCATTTTGGGAAACTTTTGTACCCTGCAGTCTACATTCTTGCTTTCAGTATTGAAAATTTATATTTTAAACACATACCTCTTTACTAGTGCTACCAGCAACACCTGAAATTATTAAATTTTAGATGAAATAAAAAAAATCTCCCTTTACATTCTGTGTTTGTTTCTCAGCTTGGGGACTGAAATGCAGTTTTTAATTTGGGTAGTTTTGCTGGTGCTGCGGCTATTACATAGTAACATAATACTTATTTGCTGTTTTTATTGGAACAACACCCCCCTCCCCAACAAACCTTTCTAAATATTTCTATTTACTTCAAGTTCTGGGAAAAAAAAAAAAAGAGAAAAAAGAAGAGGGCCATCTGTAAGCTGACAGTAGCCTTTTAAATGTAATGGTAACGGCCCAGCTAATTGCTAAAAGTACTTTATTGGTGAGAGGAAAACTTGTGCTGCAGGCAGACACCCAGGGACTGACCCACACGAGGGCTGCGGGTCTGTGGCTGCCCATTTGCCCTCCCGCTGCAGTCCAGCAGCAGGGCTGGGAGCATGACAGGCTGGCTGTGCCTGCGCCCAGCACCCCCTGTGCCCTGGGACAAGTATTTTTTAGTACTTACTTTATTTTTGCTATTTATTTCAAAGCCAATACTGCTGGCAGGTTTCTCATGGGGACACTCCATCCCCTGGTTTGAAATCTGGGCTTTTCTGTCAAGGTCTTTGGGAAAGCTTTACTGAATGTGCGGCCGTCCTGCATGGACCTGAGATGCTGATGCTGCTGGAAAGGCACATGGGACCAGGGTGCCAGTGCATTCTGTCAGCCCCATGTCAGCAACCCCAGTGTCCCTGGTGTGCAGTAGGATGCTGTCCTCAGTCCTCATCCTCCTGGGATCACACAGCCACCCAAAAACATGTTGGCAAATCCCATGGTCTTTGAATCGTTCCTCATGCTCGTCCTCTGCATCATGGCACATGTCAGCCTGCCTGCTGCTCCCGATGGACTGGGGCGAAGCCAGCCCGTGTCTGGGGAGGCAGCTGCTGTGGTCGAGCCAGGGGTGGCACAGCCTGTCCCCTCTGCAGGCCGAGGGTTTGCCTGCACACATCCCGGGATGCTTTACAGCCATTTGTTCTTGCGAAATCTCTCTTAGCTGAAATAGCTTTCCCCTCCCCCTGATACTTATCCCCACCTGGTGTATTTATAGAGAACAGTCGCAGTCCTGCTCAGCTGGACCAAAGCTGTTCAAACCTTGCTACGCTACCGTCATCTACGCTTTGACAGCCTGTGTCTAATAAAAATTCAGTCCCTTGTCTCCAAGACTAGAGCTCACACCAGTACGCAAAAACGAATGCAAATAAGGGAGAGGTCTTGCTGGTTGACGCAGGTGATCAGAGGATGGTGCTGCCCTTCTGTTCATCTTTGTCCTGTCTTGGCTTTCATTTTTGACCTTATTGCAAGTCTTGGCTCTGGGCTTTCCACTGCCTTTTCCTGTGGCGTCCCTTGTAAAGGGACAGAATATGTTAGCAATCAGATTCACCATTGTTTTTCCCACTCTGTCTGGGACTCTGCAGCTCTGAGGTGTCACCTCTCCCGCTGATTGCTCTGAAGCTACTTTTTGCCATCTCAAAAGTAACACTAAATTTTGAGACACCTCCTCGTTAGGAAAAAGAGGGAGATATTGCTGTTCAATTTTCTTTCCATTTCTCCACTCAAATATTGCTCAGCACAACTAATTACAACATGCAATCATTCTCTTTCTGACCAGCATGAATTCCAGTCAGTTGATTTCCCATCAAGTGCAATTTTTGCTATTGTTTCACTTCTCTCTTTTTTTTTTTTTAAGTGTATGTATGTATGTAGCACATATGATTCGTACAAAATCATCAGTACAGTTTTCCAGCCTATTTCTGTAGCTTCTTTATTGGTATCTAGCAATACTTATGTAAAGTTCATTTTGAATACATGTATTTTAGAGCCTGAATTTTTGGCAGTTACGTTCCACATCTGGATCATCAGCTTGTTGTTAATTTTTGGACAGCTGCTTCTCTGTCACTTTTTAATCACTGGTTTTGGTTAGGAATGGGCCAGCCAATTTATTTCAAGTAAGAACAGATCAGAGCCATCATTCCTCAGGCAGACTCGGAGGGGAACAGCCAAAACCTTGGGAATAGGATAGATTTTTTGCCCTGTGGCTGCAAAGAAAGTTTCATTTAGGAGATTCACTCTGTTCCTCTTCAAATGTCAGTCAAGTAAATTGTTCCTTCAACTTGGCTGGCATCTTTTTTCTTGGCTGAGAGCAGACAGACAGCTCAATCTAATTGCGCAGAGAGGTTAGCCTGCTTTCCCTTTTCAAGTAAAACAGGTTTAAATGTTTCTGTGGGGCTGGCTGAACAAACAACAGGTGGATCTAAAAAAGCACTCTGGAAAATCCCTCCTGTTGACGCATTGGGAAATGAAAGGGGAGTGCATTAGAGCCAGCCCCCTTGCTAGGGTAGACTGTGTCTTAGTAATGCCCTGAGGGAGCAGGGAAGGGGAGGACAGCAACAGTGCCGGGGGGGAGCCTGGGAACAGAGGGTGGTTCCTGAAATTTAAGGCAAATTGTGCAGAACTGGAGACTTTATGTGCTTGTCCACATTTAGCCTCGAATCTCTGTCTCGCTGAAATTTCTAGGGTTCTGTGAAGAGCCCACTTTAAATATAGACGGGTATTTGCATGCTTGTTATAAAGATCAGTGTGAACAGGGAGGTGGCCATCTAAAAATGGGACATGATGACTTTTCACGTAGTTGCTAAATGAAAATGTGACAGCACAGTACAAGGCGTTAAATTACTCGGTTGTCTTTGAGGATAGTCCCACTTGCTGTCTTAAAAAATGCAGTCTGTACCTCTTTACCTTACTGCCCATACTAGGTCTGCTCCTGGAGTAATGGGACCAACCTCCAAACAGGACTGAACATTTTTTAAAAAAAAAACAACTTCCAAGAGCAGCTTGCAGTTGGATCAGATTTCATTCTCAGCCATTGGTCTGTAAATCTACTACAGCCTTTTTCTGCTTGGGCTGCTCAGGGGGAGGAAGGGCAGCCTTAGCAGTCCCCAGTCAGGGCTTTGGGGTGAACTGCAAAGGGCAAAAAGGGAGCCTGCACCCCCCATCCACTCCTTACACATCCAGGTAAAGAAACGGGATTGTTGGTACCTTAGGGCAGCCAACTAGCCTGGTTTGTAGGTGAACTGAAATACCACAGACCTTTCATATTAAAGAAAAAACCCAATCCAACCCAAAACAAGTCAAACAACCTCTCTAGTCTGAGGATTTTAGCCTGCTGCAATAGAAAGCTCATTTGGCAGCATTTGCCCTGGCAGTGACTTGTGCTGGTACACACAGGGAGAGACTCTTTAACACCACGGTGCTGGGCCAGGAACAGGATGGGTTTCTGGACACAGTCTTTGCAACGATGAAAAATGCCCCCCCCGATCTTGTCAAACACAAGCTTCTGTTTTTTGCTTGTCAGGCACCGCTGTGTGGTTGAAGACTGGGCTCCCACTGCTGCCCTGCCAGTGGCTCTGGCCCTGCCTGCCTGCCTCCCCCAGTGCCTCCCTGCCTCTTTTTGTGAGGTCTGTTAAATGATGCAAAGCTCTCTTCTCCAATGCTCAGAGACATTTCCTACTCTGTTGGAAACAAGGCTGGAACAAACCCTATATGAACAACCGCTGCTCCAAAACATGTGCCTTTGGTTGCACCATGATGCCCCAACTCAGCACGTGTGCCTCTATTCCGGAAAATGGTTCACACTTTTATCAAAAACAAGGGCTGGGAATCCATAGATCTAAGCTGAGATTGTGCTGCATCCATTCCCACCATCCCTGCTTTCTGCCCTGCTGCCTGCGGTGCCACCTCCCTCCCACCTGCCCTGCAGGTCACCTCTGCCTGGGATGAAGAGAAGTTGTCTGCCCCACACCCCTCTCTGCCTAGCCTCCTGCCTGTGCCGAGGGAGCTGGTATCTAGTAAGTTTATTTAATGAGAACAGAAAAGAACATTTAATGAGCAATGAGACCAAGAGGCATCCCCACGCGGCCAGGTGGGGCTGGTAACTTCCAGTGACCGCAGGAAACTGTGCGGGCTGACACCAGCCAAGGAGCTGGTTCCTACTGCTACCTGGTCTTACTCCTCTGCAGGGTGCTGCCTATTCAAAAGCAGGGCTACCTTTGACATGGTTGTTTTCAGGTGGACCGGATCCCTCTAAGAGTTTTTTCTCCTCATAGTGACACAGCAAAGTACCACCCAGCCAAGGGCATCTTCACGAAGGATTTTCTGCAATAGATGAATTTCTATTGTATGAGCAAGGCCCTCTGTGAAATAGCTTATTCACGATCATTTTTAGTGTTCTGTGTGTGGTATTTTTTTGCTTTAATTAGTTTTAACTTTTGCTAACAGTTCTCTGGTAAGCATCATTAAAGCTCACCACAAAAGCTATAGTAACCTTGCGCAATTCTCTCGGTATGGAGCTGCTCCTGGGAGGGATCCTCAATGCTGTGGTTCAGCACAGTCTGTCTCTGGTTTCTCTCCCTCTGAGTCACAGCACTGTGTCACTGGGAAGGTCATGGGACTGCAGAACATACCAGTGGTTGGATTTGGGGTTTCTTTCATTGTAACCTCACCTGCTACCTCTTCTACCTCAGTGGCCTCCTGCGGGTTTTTACAAAATCTAAGCCATATGCAGTGTCGACATATAACCCTCCAGTTGATATTTAGGTTCCTGAGAAGCATCCCTTCTGTGTGGATGTCACCAAGTTCAGTACCCACAGATCACTTTCCATCGTAACTAATGTGCTTCAATGAGAGGGGAAAAATCAGAGGAATCTGAAAGTTGAAGACTAACACTGGAAGGGAGTAAGTGGAACAAACAGTGTGTGCAGCAGTTTGGAGCACACCACAGGTTTTATGATGTGTGTTTTAGGAAGACTTGCATGGCTTGTGAACTGTTTCTTTCCTCATGAGATATGCAGTTATGCCAAAAGCTTGTCAGTGCAAAGTAAAATGGTACCTCACACTATTGCACACATACAAATCCCATGTCATCTTATATTTATTCACACACTCATGAGCACACGAAGGCAAGAGGAAAATGAATTTTTATTGGCTGTTTCAAAAAGGATTGCTATACCAATATTTTATGTCCTGTGGAGAAGGAAACGTGTTCTTCTAACTCTCCATCCTCATCCCTGCTGCAACAACGAAAGACGTCAAACAGCGGAAAGGAATGGGACTCAGACAGAGCCACTTTCCAGCTTCTCATTTATTCCATGCTGTCACAAATGCCACCATCAGTGGGTATAAAATGATGTTGCTGCTAATATATACTGGGCAGAGTCACTACTACTGATCCACTTCTGCTTGAGCTGTTGGGAGGACTGACTTTAAGGGATCTGATGAACTGGACAGAAGTGTATATTCTCCTTCAGCCACGTGGTATAACTCAAGGAACAAATATGTTGTTTAAAAATACATCTGAAATTCATTTATGACATGAATCTAACACATTGTAGATTGGATGGCATGACATATACCCTTCTGGAAAGCAAACGTTCAGAACATTAATTCTGCACAAATAATCATTCAGAAGTCAGGAACGATTAGTCTAAAAAGGCATAGGAAACTCTGCATTAGTGCATTTTTACCAGTAGCGTACTAGTTTGACTGACAGCATGCATATAGCGATGCCCTGTCCTAGGACTCAGTAAGCTAGTTAGAGGCAAAACCACATAAAACAAGATTCACATCACTCAAGTTTACGCGAAGATAGTTGTCTGAGTTAGTCCTCTTGTCTCTGTCTTTAATTAGTGGATAGTAACAGATGTCTCCTGCTGGTGACTCACCACATCTATTTTAGGTTGCCTATTAGAGGTTCCTGTTTCTGTCCTTTTATTAAGGAGGGAGACTAATGAATGATTGCAGTTTAGATTTAAACAGCCAAAGTCTGGTGAGGTGAAGCCCACCCTGAGATGTACATTCAGTGAAGGTCAGAAGGTGATTACAGAGAAAGAAGTTTTTTGGTTCTCTAGTCCTTAGCCCCAGCCATAAAAAGGGCTCGATCCGTTTGTTGTCCCTGACGCGCAGCACGGGCTGTTCATATAATTACACAGTTCACCCTCCAGATCAGGGTAACTGCACCCACTCTGTCTATTACAGATGGCCCCTGCCCAGTGCTAACCCTAGACTGGTCCTGCGCACTATCCGGGAGAGTGCTGTGGGGCATGAGTCTGAATCATGCTACTTAACCTCATTGACAGTTTGACCGCGTGGAAAAACCCCAGGTGAGGAGCCATGACACAGCATTGCTTAGTTTACTGGTGGACGTGCAGCCAGAGCACTAAAAACAGGACCCTGTTACACGGAAAGGCACAGTGACCGGTGTGACATTATGTCTGGTAGATAAGGAAATGACTAAGAAATTTGCCGTAACTTTGGCAGCACAAGCGAGGGCCGTGACAGAATTAAAAAGGAAAATCCACACGGGTGGTGAAGATCTGGGGCACACACAGAGCACAGCCCTTCTGGGCCTGATGAGGCTAACAACCAGCCCCAGCATTTTCTGGCAATATGTTCAGGAGCGGTAGCTTGATGCTCAGTTCAGATGTACAGTCACTTCTTGCCTCCACAGCCAATGCAGGTAGGAGCAGGTGAGCGAGGAATGTCGCACAACGTGGCTCCCCATCTGCATGACCCTTCTCCTTCTGGAGCAAGGTTCAGGAGGAGGAACCAAAATCCCCCAAAGGAAAAGCAAGGCGAGGAGGAGTTAAACATCCTGTGGGGCTGTGGATGTGAGAACTGCTTTCTGAATGCTCCCTGTGCTCTTTTCTGGGTGGGTCCGTGTTCCCGGGGCAAAAGGATGAGCAAGCGAGAAGGAGTTTTCATCTCTCAGTGCCCTCGAGCGCTGCTGCAGGAAGGCAGATGCACCAAAGGGAGGGAAGAAAGGTAGCTGCCAAGACGTGAGCACCCCGAGGACTGTGTGAGATGCACAAGGAGGGGCAGCCCAACCAGCACTGTTTCCTGATGGCAGAGGAAAAGCAGAATGCAGCCCACAGACTGCTGCTACCTTGCAGCAGCTTGGGCTTTAATGCATTTTGCCCTGTGATAAAGAAATTACACAGATTACAGCTGAACATGGAAAATATGATTCATCCAGTTTCCAGAGCACCGGTTCCTCCATTCATCAAGCCTGAAACATGCAGCTCGTTGTCCACAACGGTGCTGCTCCTGCAGCGGCTGGGGTGAGGTGAAGGCTGCTGGGAGCTGTCTGTTAAGCTCCATTTCCTCCCATCCTGTCTCCCTTCTTTCTGCACACAGATGACAGGATCCTGTACATGCTAATATGACACGGGGGGAAAGTTTCAAAGAGCTGGGCAGTTGTGGGGATCGCTAGGGGTGCTCCTGGTGCTGGTGAGCTGGCTGTTGTGCTGTGTGAGCCCACTCAGTGCCTGCCAGCCTCTCTACTGCCCCAGGAGATCATCAGTGTTTTCCTCCTCCTTTTGCCTTGGCCTGTCATTTTCTTCCTGTGCTGTGATGCAATAATAGCACCTACAATAACACCTAAACCCAGACTTGCTGCTTCTTTTTGATGAAAATAAGGTATTGTGTTTTGTGTACCGAAGTGCTATTCAGAGCAGATAAAGTGTAGCGGATGTGCAAGGGAAACTATGACTTGCTTTATTTGTGTAGATAAGAGTAGTGTCCCATTTGCAAAGGTGTGAAGGTTTCATGTAGTAACATCATTGTGGTTAAACCTGTACTCAAAAGGAGAATGCTGAAGTTGCTTAGTTTGCTTCCTGAATGTGCCCAGTTGAAAGTATTAATTATTTTATTGAAGCTACAGGAGCCACATCCAAAGCATCCATATAACTCCACTTGTAGCTCAGGTGTAGCCATACACATCATCTGGTTTAACACTGGGCAAATGAACAGTTCTTACTTCTTATCCACTAGCACTTTTCATTTACAATAGCCACACGAATTTCGAGACTGCAGCAAAAATGCTATAGGGCTTTGGATTCCTCACAGGAGTTAGGAGTTTTAACTGGGGTAAGAGAGACAGATAAGAGCTGAGAAATTGTAGTAGAAGCTTTAATATTTGAAATTTTTAATTCATATCTGATTCATTACCTAATTTTGTTGGGTCCATCAAGGACTCAGAGCTTTTAGGTTTCAATTAAAGCACCATCATTTCACGTGATACTGTAATAAGTAACTCATTGTTCGAGTGCGAAGGAACAGACAGCACGTAATCATGTTAGGGCAAATTAATTTTATGCTTGCCTGTCAGCCGAGCTGTTGATGTGCCATTCATAGCCTTCCCCAGCACAAGGTAACATTGCTGTACTAAGCTTCAGTGAGGGTGGATTAACCTAAGACAGGTTTACTCTGTCTTTGGCCAAGTCTGAGGGCTTAACCTGCCCCCTCACCTCAAATATCTGCATAACAAAAACATATGGAAAGATAAGGTTTTACTGCTATTTCCCTCCTACATTCTCACCCAAGCCATGTGTTATCATCCCTTTGTTGGGAGCAATTAGCCCCACAACTGGGGCAGGGACCTTTGGGGCAATCCTGGCCTCTCTCAATGCAATGCCCAGTGATGAAGCCTGAACTGCTGCAGGGGATGGTGTCAGCTAAGCCAAGGGGCTGGGCACTGAAAGGCCTGTGCCGCTGTATGTCCAACTCTGCTTGCATTGCAATGGCAGGTGGTAGCCAGGGACAGAGGGGTGGTGATAAACGGTATGGAAACGGACAATAAACAGTTTGAGAAGTGCATGTGCTCTGTGAATATTAAACACAACAAGTGCAGCGTCCCAGCAGATCGGCAGCATCTCCTGAAGCCACTGCTTCTGGATTCATGCTCAACTATGTGCCCATGCCCCGAGTCCCAGAAAAGTGAATGAATGATGCTGAAAAACTGAAGTCTGCAGGTTTATATGCCTGTCTTTAGAAGACTGGACTCACATTTCTAGCTCTGCCTTGGCCTCTTGTGTGTTTTTGTGAAAATTGCTTAAAGGCACATTTTTCAGAACAATGCATTGGAAACTTCATTTGCTACAGCTTCCATGCATATCTGTGAATTAACTCCTAGAAGGTGGTCTGTGAGAAGGTATTTTAACTTGTGTTTGATGGCAGGACATGGGAGAGCTTCCCTACCCAGTTAGGACAATGCCTGGACACTGGTAATTCCCTTTTTGCTCTCAATGATCTGGTTTACATCAGAAAGAATCCTTCATGTTGAGAGAGAGAGACAGCTTGCTCCACTCAGCTCTCCATCATCTGGACCAACCCCAGCTTAGTCTCCCTGTGATGAGGCTAAAATACCTACTCATGCTGATGGAACAGCTCAACCATAAAGTGAGCTTCTGCTAGAGGACTCAGGATTAGGTTAAGGGAAACTGATCATAAGGAAGAATAGAGAGCCCTAGAGACATTAAATATTTTAGTTACACAATCTGGTTTGGGTATTTAAACGCATGCAGGGTTTAACACTTCAACACTATCCACCCAAACTCAAAATGTCAGCCTCATAAAGTTTGCAAAAGTTTATGCAAATATTGAAAGTGGAAGATTAAAGACAGATTATTGGAAATAGAGACCTTGAATAAGTAAAAGAGTTTTATAACTTATTACTGTTATTTTGATCTTTCAATAAGTTTGCCTAAGTTTTAGTATGAGGCAATATTATGTTTGGAAAGAAGGTGCATGACCTGTGAGGTACTGTTCAGTGGCGAAGATTGCGTAAGTAGTGAGGAACAAGCTAGGTCCCTCTTCCACACTGGCTAGGGTAAATTAAATAAAATTTTATTAATCTGGTTTCCTAACTCACTTTGCTCTCCATGGCCCAGCACACATACATGCAGAGCAGCCATGAGGTTGTAAGTTTGTACAGTTCTGAAGGGAGAACAAATTACTAAATCCTTTTTTTAAAGAACACATGACTTCTTCCTTCCTTTACAAAACAGAAGGTTGGGAATGCAATCACTGACATTCTTGTCAAGTAAGACCACTAGGCCAGATGATCCTTTTAGCCTCTGAACTTGAATCTTGTTCTGTGTTTGGTCAAATTACTACTGCCATCCTTGCAAGTGGTATCTCCTGCTGGCTGTGCTTCTTGACTATAGCTCTGTGTCTGTTTTTCTCCGTGGAAGCTCAGGCCCATTAGAAGAATAGTGGTCCCCTCAATGGCAGCATTTCAGTTGGTGCCTTCAGTGTTACCCTGCACTAGTAAGAGCAATCCTCAGGCCTTACAATTTTGCTTGTAGGGAAGTATTCCCCATGGGCACCCAACATGCACAGCTCTGGGGGTATACTTTGAGCCTTTCTGTTGCCTTTCCTTCTGAACCAAAACTAAGCCAAAAATTGAAACGGAAGACTGCTCTCTAACCTTCAAAATTCCTCAGACTCATGTTGCAGTCTATTGTCCAGAAGTTCATCCTAAGTATGATACTCAATAAAGTATCGGGATGATAAGTCCCTTGCTGCTCATTTTCATTGACTTAGTGGATACTCGGTGTCAGAAGGTAAGTGATTCTCACTGCGTTCAAGCAGATCTCATGCCTGTTGCTGTTAGACCCTTTATGGGACATCATGAATCATCTTCAGTTCATAGCAATTCTGTCTGCACACAACTACCACTGCTATTTCTTCCATTTGTGCATGACTGTGAGACCAGGGGAGTTCTGGCATGGAAGTACACTTGTCTGTGTTTTATGAGTCTGTGGGAAATCTCTGGGCTCATTTTCTTTGAAGCACTCATTTCTCTTTTATAATATTATTACTACTCTTTGGAGTCTAATTATTTTTAGTTAAAGATTCTAATAGCAAAGGCATGGTATCCTGACTTTACTGCATCTTTAAAAAGATTAATTTGCTTCTCTTATTGCTATATTTGATTTCTTAAAGGTCATGTTCCTTGACTGGTAGTAAATGATACACTGCTTGTAGTTTCAGAATAGATGCTGCTGATTAGCTGAGGGCTACTTCTTGTGGGCAAGAGAAACTCAACAGAGAAAGGAGAAAGAAATACAAGCATTTTCTGAGCATATACTGTAGCCACTGGTGGACATGTCAATATCAACTGTACCAACTTCTTCAGGTTATATTCCTCCTTTGCAATTTGTCCACATCAAAATATTTGCTGTAGAAATTTCTTGTCTGGGCATATGCTTAATTTTCAGACTGATCCTTAAGATCCTGCACTTGCACCTTGAAAATCTTCACTTTGGTGTTGATTGTACACAGATTAGAGATATGCAACATTCTTGCTAGGTGTGCAGTGTGCTTCAGCCAAACACATTGATAACCTGCAGCAGTGGAAAATCTTTCTCTTTTTTTCCTGAGTATGGTTTTGCTCTTTGATCCTTGTCCAACTTGAGTGCTTTCTAATAATATTGGTGCTGCAATTGCCACTTGAGCAACCTCTTCTGGGAATATTGTTGCAAGGCAGTATTTCAGTTTTCCTTTGTAAGTGATGGTGTCCTTTATGTAATGAAAGCTCTTGCCCCCGTGTCTACCCTAGAGCCAGTCCACATGTCCCTTCTCTTCTCTCCTGAGCTGCTGTTATTTCTGATTAACTTGTTATAATCTTTATAGATGATCAACTTTATTATGTTTTCCCAATACTTTGTGGAGAGGGAAATGATGTTTTTAAGTACTTTGTTTTATCTGGTTTGTGTCTGATGCCTCCTCCTCCCATAGATGTCCTTATGCTGCAACTGTACTTGTGCAGTTTGTTGTGCCCCAGTTTTACATTACACTCCCTATTGCTTGTGATTAACATTAATAGTTTTCCTTGTGCTTTCTAATTTTACCAGGGCTGATGATCTGACTCCTCTCTGTTCCTCTATTTTGGCATATATGTTTTTCTTGCACAGCTGTTAGGACAAAGGTATTATTTTGAGATGACATCTTTCAAACCAAACTGGAAAACGGTCATCTAACAACTCCTTGTCCAGTCTGAATAGCAGCAATGGGTACAGTAATACTCAGTGTACACTTGCTGAGGAAAAGTTTTTGTGCAGAGGGATTTTTCTTAGAAACAAATGAATCAAAGTAGCTCAAGTTCTGTGCTTCTCTGGACTTGCAATGAGAGATCTGTGCTTTGTGGTGGATTTCTTAGCCTTTTTACCTAAAACATTTTAGAAAATGAGTTTGGTTTTAGATTTCAGACTGTTTATCTCCTTCAGACACTGTAAAGATCAGCCCCATTAACTCCTTCCATTGAGCTCATTTCTGTACAGTGCTTCCCATTTAAAGTCTGTAAGTAACATTTCTTGCACTGTTCTGTGTCAAAGCAGTAGTAAAAAAAATTATTTCTTCTGTTATGAAAAATCTTGATTCAGACTTCACAGAAATGCAGATTCACACAGGGGTCAATGGTGATTGGTAATGGTTTTCATTAACAAACTTCTCAAGACTTTGCCCTCAACAACTCAGCTAAAATAGAAGTACTTCAGATTAGTGACAAAGATGTCATACCTTCTACCCTACATGTCTCTAAAATGACTTGATTAACCAGTCATCCAGGTGTACATAAATGACATACAGAGAGAATGGTGATATTGTTAGATTAGACACATGCTTTAGAGATATTGGGTTAGCTGCTACCATCTTATTGGGAAACTTGGGTGACCCATTAGATTTTGGTTTTTGTTTTCCTCTGCACTTACTAGGGCACTTGGCACTCCCTTGTTGTCCCTAAGACTTGTAACACATACTTGTGGGCAGGGAACACATCCCCCGCCAGTGCATGCAGCCTTCTGCAGGCAAGGAGTCTTGGGACCTGCCGTCAGGCTTTCTTTCCCTGTCCATACTGCCTGGCATGGCAGAAGGCTTGCTCTGGCCATGTAGTGTCACTTCCCTTGCTCATGTCTTGCTTATTCCCAGCCTTGAGATGGGGTTGAGCTCACTCTGCCTTTGCCTCTGCAAACTTCTTGATGATACTCTAATAATTAATTATCAGAGCCCTTCTTTTCTTACAAGAGGTAACTTTTTATACCTGAGTGTGACACCAGGCTTTAGTGCCAGCTGGACTTCTTTGAAATGCATTTACAATCTTAAGCACTTTATAATAGAATAAAGATTTGTTTACCAAGTCTTCCCCTTCCCACCTTTTTAAAGTATTAACTCCAGTTACTGGTGCCGGCAGTGTCACTGTGCCGTGACAGAGCCCACAAAGGCAGGCAGCATAGGAGACGAGGAGGCACATGTGGGCCAGGGGGCTTAAGGGTCTGCCGATGCGAGACGGGGCACGGTGGAACTCCTCTGCAGCGTGGGTGTCTGGCTGTGGCTGGGGGTGAGGCAGCGTCCTACCAGCGTGGCATGGTGGTAGGTCAAGAGCAGTTATCCATTGAGAAGGAGTTGATGTCTCTGTTTCATGCACACCATGCTACAAGGGCTTGGGGGATAAGATGGCATGGGTCGCTTTGTGCTGTCTCTATAAATCCTGCATTCCTGTGGCCATGGAGTTGCATTTTATGAAGTGCCCCATGTCTGTGGAAAGTGATCTGGGCACTGAAAGCCTTAGGAAAAAGATCATCTCTGTTTGTATCACATCACCTGTGAGCAGAAGAGTCCCTCACATTTCTTATTTTAAATTGAGTACCTTTGCATATTTATGTTTTCCTTTGTTTTCTACTAAGAGCACATAAAGGCATTGGCAATGCAGAAGTAGAAGCTAATTATAGGATCCTTACTCCGGTCAGAACAGCTTGCAAATAAATTAATGAACTTCTCCATGATCCTCTGAGGCAGAGCGGCTTTGTTAATATTCACCTTCACAGACAGCTTGTTGTTGTTCTGACATGTTTTCCACACGTGAAGGACAGCAATATGCTTACAATCAATACACTTTTATTTTAGTCAGGGAAAAATGGGATGGGAAAGGAGGAATAGCAGGTGAGAGCCAAACTAAAGTCTTTATGAGTATGCATACTGTTTTCTTTGTAATCTGGGGCACCTGCATGGCTTGTCTGAAGGGCAGCCCGCATACTTTTCATCCTTCGCAAATGGTGGGGGAACGTTCCCTTTGTAGTCTCAAAGGCTCAGGAGCCTCCGTAGTCTAATTCTGTGCTAACTACCAGTCATTGAACATGAAGAGATTTGAAAATGGTTTTTGAAAGTTCCTCTGAGAAAACTTACTGCCCAAAGAACCTCTCTAGTTAACTCTGATCTTTCCCAGGGCTCCACACTAGCCATGCTTGCCATTTCCAGTGAAGATGCCTCGTTAGGATGGTGGCCAGCATGTACTGCTCAAAGGGGCAGCACTCTGCTACCACATGAACCTCTTGGCTATTTTTATACCATGGAGACAGATCAGTCCCCCAAACAGACCCTGATTATGAGGGAATCAAAAGTGGTTTAGAGCTTCCTGTCCCAAAAGCCTGAGAATGTCCCAGATGACTGAGAATTAGCTCTGTGGTTTCTGGGTCTGTCTATGCAGTCTGATATTAGTCTCCAAGACCTTTCCAAAACCATCCTTGGAAAAAACAAGGAGGTTATAAGGAGGCTGGTGCCAGGCCTTTAACTTTCTCAAAAGTCCACCCACGAAAAAAGGAAAAGCCAAAACCATTCAAACAATGCAGTCCTGCACACAAATCTCCACAACTCAGCAGTACATCATGCTGAATATTAATAGTGGTTTGTTTAGCATCCAAAAATTCATCCTACGCCTCTGTCCCAGCCCCAAGGAGTATTCAGCCAAGTGACATGATGAAATTTCGTGTGTACAGTTGTGATCCTACTCCTTGACATCACTTGAAAACAATGAAAACCTTCATCCATACAAATACCGTCTGAGAGCATGACCTCGCTTGGGGAGAAGTGCAGCGCGATCAGACTTATCCGCTGGGGAACTTGGATAAAGCAGATGTGGAAATCCTGGCCTGGAAAGGACCTCGGGGTCACTGAGATCAGGCCCCTGTGCTTGCAGGAAGCCATGCAGTGAATCTCATCCCAACTCCATCTTAAAGCTAACTAGGGTGTTTGTCCTTCCCCCACTCCTGTTTTGGAAATGTTTTTAATCTGATGTTAAAATTATTGCTTATATTTGCACCCACATATCTTCATGCAATCTGGGTAAATTTGTGATGAAGCAACATGTTATGACTCATTTACTCTTCTCTTTATACACCAACTTAAAATTTCTGTAAATGCAAATGGGAGATAGGTGCCCAACAAAAGCATTACATAAAACGTGGAATTGAAATATAATTTATCTGGCTTCTAAGTTTACCAGACTCTTCCAAACCATTCCTTTGCAGTATGAATTTATATGAACTAGAAAAATGAATGAAGGTACCACACTACTTAGCCTGCTTTTGTTTGGTGATTAAACTTGAGAAACATTCCTATTGTGGCCTTCTGGCAAACGTTCTGCCCTCCACAGGTGTCATGTGCACGTTACTAAAAAGCTTTCCAGAGAATATTATGCTAATGTTCGTGTGCAAAATCTGCTTCAGATCTCAGGGTCCCAAGTACCTGCAAATAAAGAACAGGAGGAGGAGCATAAGCAGAATAAAATGTGTGTGCACACAAGTTTAGATCCCAGGAGGAAGAATGATGAGCGTGTGTAGATTCAGAGCACGTACAGCAGCCCAGCTTAGAAATGGAGTCAGCTTCTGGATTTATTGCATGTAACAACATCAAAATACAACCAATCTTAATGCTGTCGCCACTGTTTCTTATGACGCACTGGAAAGGGCAGTGTGAGCAATAATTTATAAGAGCATTTGAAAGAAAGTCCCTTTTGAGAAAAATTTGCAGTCTAAAGGACTGATGTTGAAACTTTTCTCCTCATGACCTTGTTCTTCCGTGGCCTCAAGTGGCAGTGTTACTGGCATGACTGCTTCCAAGTTCATGGCTCCAAGAGAGGGAACTGTTGACCTAGAACCACCGTCTGGACAGCAGCTCTGAGGTAACCCCCTTGCTTATTATTTATTTGTATTACAGGGAGGCCTAGAGAGATGCTGCAGGGTTAGCTCCCAGCAGGGCACCCGACAGTCGATGACAAGGAGGGGAGGATGCGGCACACCGGTCACAGCAGACCAGCTGGCTCACCATCGTGAGGCTTGGGGTGGGCGGTGCGGCAGAGGGGTGTTTGAGGGAACATCAGAGAGGGCAAGGCTGAGCTGCTGATGGGGTTGTTGTGGGGATTTCTTTTCACAGAAGATATAAGGCAGGGCAGGAAGCACTTATGTATTTGCTAGAAAATCTTTGCAATTATTGTGCAATACTGGGGGAACTGTGCTATGACAGGAATTCCTCCAAATGACCAACACATTATAGTCTACTTACTCTGTGCAAGGTCTGGAAAAAAATTGGTCTTCTTCTTTTCTTTCTAGCCTCTCTGCATTTCAAGAATAGCACAGCAAGGTTATTTTCAATTACAAAGAAGTGTCAGGAATGTACTGGACACGACCGGAGACATGCTTGCAGAAATCAATGTTATACTACACAGAAAACACTCCCAGTACTTATAATTCCAGATTGCTTCTTCCCCAAATTTGCTCTAGCACACTGTACGCTTTATATAGAAAATTCTACTTTAAATGAAAATTATTAGACCAAAATAAAACATGTTAATTTTTTTCAAATTCTTTTTTCTTGGACAGTGGACAGAGGGAGACTCATAGCTATGAGATTAACATTGGAAACAGTCTGGCCTTATAGTTTCTGGGGTATACAAATTGGAAATGGATACTCATGCCCCCTCCCTGGGAGTGTTTAAGGCCAGATTGATGAGGCTTTGAGCAACCTGGTCTAGTGGAAGGTGACCCTGCCCATGGTAGGGGGGTTGGAACTAGATGATCTTTAAGGTCCCTTCCAACCCAAACCATTCTATAATTCTATCATTCTATGATTCTATGATTCTATGATTCTATGATTCTATGATTCTATGATTCTATGATTCTATGCAGAGGTAGGAAACCTGGGAAACTATCATACTGAAAAAAGCATAGGAGAAATAACAGACTCAAGCAAAGGATGAACGGGACCAGAAACTGTAATATGAAGTAGCTTTAAAGAGCTGATCATAAGTTTCAGGTGCAGATGTAAAGCTTAAAAGGCCTAAAAGCATATTAAATGTAAGGAGGAAAAAAATAATTTGCAGATATTCGAATAGTGTTGCCACTGGAGATGAAGAGACATTCTTTGGCTACCCCTAGCCGGGGAAAAGAGGCAAAAAAGGAAGACTACTTAGGGATAAGAAAGGTGTTAACTAAAAAAGAAATGTATAAAGCTGGGTGTCATGGAGAAAGTTTTGGCAGAAAGCTGTACAGGGTTGGGGTGATCGTGCAGAAACTGATTAGATGTTAGATAGTTTCTGTACTGGTGATGGGTTCATCTCTTGGCATGTGACATCTGACCAAGATGAAACATGAGAGAACATACAAGAAGTTAGCATGGAGATGGGCCAGGACTGTGAGATAAGCTCATCTGGTATCATCGCTGCACACCATGAAAATACCTTCCCCTGTCATGTTCCTGCTTGACGTGACATTTGACACAAGAAAAGAACAAAATTGAGAAAATGAAGTGAATGGGATAAAATAATGCCAGAAGGATGTGAAATACTGAGACTAAGACTGAATAAGGAGAAACAGCTGACAAAATATATTGTTGACCACCGCGATAAGAAATTCCCTGGACAGGATGTGCCACATGAAGACGTGCAAAATCATCAGGAACCACGGTTCCTATAAAGGAAACAAAACAGGAAACATGTAGTGAATCATCAGCAAGCAGGCCCTGGACAGGTTACATAGCTCGATCCTGAATGAAATCAATAATTTACCGGAGTTGGGAAGAAGATATTTAAATAGCATCATAACATTATGACACAAGTTTAGAAAAGACAGACTGAAAATTCATGCTGATCATGTCTGCTCGGCAATAACATTCAAGAGAGAGGAGTTAGTACTGCCAGAGTGTGGGATGCCTCATTAAATAAATAGTCCCAGACACTAATTAAGTGTATACAGAAACAGATACAAAAAGGCGAGCGTGCTTGGAGACTTAGGAAGCCTCTGGATAAGTTGACTGGCTCACGGTTAGCAGTGACAATCTCTCTACAGGCAGATATTTCATCAGCATCCTATCTGTAATCCTCAACTAATTACCCACTGGTTTGCATCTCTGATTTGTATTAAAGTGCCCTGTGTCCGTTTACTACTGGCACTGTTTAGCAGAACTTGGATGTGGGAGCTAAAGGCAGCGCTAGGCTTTTGGTCAAGATGAGCCAACCCAGTAGTACACCCTGCAGAGAAAAAAAAAAAAAAGAAAAAAAAAAAGGCAAGAGGACCAGTGTGACAGAAAACCCACAAGTCAACACAATTTTCCCGTTCCAATTAAACAAATAGAAACTGATGAAAGTGAACTGGTGTTTCAAAACAAAAGCTCCCACACCTCCGTCTTTATTCTCTTTCTCCAAACATCTGAAGATCTCTCAATTTTCATCTATAGTCAAATACTCCTTATTCAGTGATTCTTTACATTTGATGAAGCACAGTATAACTCAATCAGCTGTTGCTTTTCATTATGAGGCACCTCATAATAAGGTGGAGAACAGACCCTGCCTCACCTGCCATCCAGCTCCTTCCTTTATTGAAGCAGTGACCCCTAGTGTACAGCTCTCGGTATCCAGGCCTGGCGTTCCCAGTTTACAGAGCAAGGCCATTTTCCATCTCATGGGAAGGAAGTAGCCGTACAAAGTGAACTTTCTGTTTATTTTGGATTCTGTTCAACAAGAATAAAAAAATACTCCCTTGAGACTTTGTTAGTTGATAGCAGAGCACCAGCAGAGCGTTGGATCTGTGGCTGCCCAGCTCTCATGCTCTAAATCATTTTCATTTTGGTGCGGCTCAAGGAGAAATTTTGCAACCTGTAGCACTGCCTGCATTGTTATTCTATATTTTGACAAGGTAGATTACCTGCATATGAATAAATCTTTGTTAGAAAGCTAAATCTCAGGCGCATTTTAGTGCAGGACATACTAATCTAGTGCCTAGTAGGTAAACTCATCTGGGATTTCCTGAAATGAAATGTGCTAATTACTTGTAAGATGAGTTACGTTTAATTTGTTTCTGCTGTAGAAATTCCAGGGGAATCAGTAGGAGACACAGTAATAATCCTTCTCTGGCTCTGAGCTCTGTCTTTGATGGAGGCCAGAACGTTTCACCACTTGTATTCCTGTAGGAATATTGTGCGTTTCAGCATGTGATGCTTCTTCTTGACACCAGCTTCCCAATCAGTGAGGATGGAGGTTGTCCTATCCCGCTGTAGCTGCCTGAAGGGAGGCCTCTCACACAGGCTAGTTACCTGCCAGTGCAGATGGGTAGGGTGACCTGGGGAGATCAGACAGGTGGCCCTGAGGTCCCCCTCCATGGACTACTGAGGGCTCCCAGAGAACTGGATCTTCACCCCTCTCCCTGGATCACCTCCAAGACCTGCAGCCACCCCATCCTTATCTCCTCTGCGAGCACAATGGGATGGTGCTTGGTGAGGAGCTTGCCAGTGGCAAGTGATGGGCACCAGGGAACTCTCCAGGCCTCTCTCTTAGTCATAGAGGAGCTGGGATACAGGGCTGGGGCCACAGGGTTGGGCATGTAGCCATGGGGCTTTCATGCCCACAAAGCCGGGCCAGGGTTTGCTCCTGACAGAGTGAGTCCCATCATCCAAAGTGTGATGGTATATCACGTCTTCTGGTGATAAGGCAGCACAGGCACCTCTGACCTCTCACAACCGTATTTCCCTGATTGCATTTTCATATTCAAGGGCTGTTGATGATCACCAATAGTAACTTAGCTTAAGGACATAAATGACCATGTAAGGAAAACAACTCTACCTAAAAAGACAGGTATTTCTATTCAGTAGTCACAGATGTTTCAACATAATTGATAAAAAGAAACTGTAATCCAAGTAATGAGGTGAATGGTGGCTGGTAGGGTCTAAGCACTGTTACAGATAAGCTAACCTCACCTGTAAATTGCTTTCTAGTTGGTGAAATTACAGAAATTCACAGAGGAAGGGGTCAGGAGCTAGCAGGAAAGTAAAGAAAACACATTTCAATACAGTCAGCTTCCTGCTGCAAAACATCAAGCCTTACTGCTGAAGTGTTCCAAAAATAGACAAGCTTGCTCATTAGCCTTATGAGCATTTAAATAGGATAGGGATCGTTACCCAAATTACATCCCTTAAAAGGGACTTTCACACTGGGGTAAACTTAAAAAAGACCATTTACGCAAAAAGCAATTTTCTTTGCCTGCAATCTTCTGTATTCCCCTAACTCTCATTGGAATAAAAAACTTCCTCCCTCTCCAGCCTGATTCTCTTTTTTTCTTAATCCAGCTGTGAAATCATAAAGCTCAGTGTTTATGACTATAGTTTGCTACCACGGAAACAGTTATGTCGTCATAAATTTAGCCTTATGATATGACCTCCCTGGCTGCAGTAACAAGTCAAAAAGGAAAATATGGTAGAAACGAGACTTTGTTTAACCAGAAATGTCTATTTTAAATCCTTTTGCATAGCACACTCAGCAGCTCTTTAATAAGAGGACCTTTGGTTCGAACCGTGTACCTAATTACATACTGCTTTATTATGCCATTTGAATTGCTTTGAATGTCACCTTTGGATATGAGCTCTCTTTTTATTGTCGAACATTTTGAATTCCCAGAGTCCTAATACAGCGCTGCGATGATTTCTATGACTTCAGAGCATTGCCCTTTCTGCAAAGTTTACTGTGCCCTGTGGTTTTGCTTGTTTCTTTCTTTTCAAACTGAACAAAATTTTTTAAAAAGGAAAAGAAAAATCTATTGTTGTGCAGGTGTTGGAGTGAATCGATTGGGATTCTGGGACACCTCCTGTTGCCACACTGTATGTGCGGTCCTCTCATTGTCACTGTACAGATGAAGGGTCTTTTGTGCATTGGTATAGCCAGTCATTTAAAATGTGCACGTACGGGCTGCTGTCACGCCTTGCCGCAGTATCCTCTGTCGCCAAGTGAGATAACCTATGCATGCACATATGCACATGTGGTTTCTAATACGGAAGGTGCTGTCTAAATAGAAAAACTAAACAGCAAAGGGCCTGATGAAAGACGAAAGCAGCATGACCCTCACTACACAGAAGCAGACAAAATTTGGCAGCCAAAGCCATATACAATCCTGTCCTCCTGTGTCCTTGCTCACTGAGCCCGTAAGATGTTTCCCCGCAGACCTCTTGCTTTCCAATGAATGAACCTGTCTGCTTTTGTCACGCAAGCCCAGTGGCTTTGGGGAGCTGCAGAGAATCAGGGAGGCTCCGAGGGGTTCCTGCTCCCGAGGCTCTGCAGAAGGGGGAGGCTACTGCATAGCATAACCTTCCCTGTGAATAAAATAAAAAGAACTTTCAGAAAATCCACATTAGAATATTTGGGGAAAAAAAAAAAGCCCTGAAGTTAGGAAAAGAGATATGAATTTGTCCTCAGCATTTCCAAACAGCAGCCTGCTGTTTCCACAAGAGTCAGTGGTGAGCTTTAATGTGGGGCAGAGGGGGGCCCACTGAAGGTGTCACGTCATGGGAAGCACCTGTCTGTGCTGGCTGATACGTTGCTTTGGATCTTGACTTGAAGGAAATTCACATTATTTTCTGTATAATACCTGTGATATAAAGCAAGGAAAAATTAAAGCCTCTGTAAGCAAGATGAGTAACATTTTAAAGTGTCTGTAGTTACAAATAAGCAAATCCTGCTGAGGATAGCTGAGTTGAAAATCCTCGTTAAAATAATTACACTGAATCGTATGTGGGAAGTGTTATCAGAGGGGCAACTGGGAAAGGCTTGGTGAGTAGAAGGGGAAAGGGGCTTCAAGTGCCAGCTGGGGCACCGGCACCCTGTGGCTTCAGGAGCCGGTGGGGCTGCACTGCTGTATGTAACCAGCATGGCTGTGGTCTCCTGTGCTAGCCTCAGCTGGGAGCACAGACTTGCCTGGACTACACAACATGTCCCATCTTTTTCCACCAATTATGGCAATTCTGCAAATCTTCTTAAAAATACATATAATTTTACCCTTGTTTTCTCTTCTTGTCCCCTGCTTGTTACTCTGTCCTCAATAAATGGATAGGGCAGTGGTCTATACAATTGTAGAAATACTCTTCTACACCTCACTGACCTCTTTGGACATCTTCCTACCCCTCTTGAACATGCTCAGTTTTACTAACGTTCTTCAATTGTCAGATTTTTAAAAACTTTTTGTCTTTTTTTTCGTTTCTTTTTTTGAACTTCCTCCAACATTTTTCTTGTCTGACAGAAGGATGCCCCCAGATGAATGCTATGTTCAAATCAAGACCTACCTGTGGCAGTCTAGCTCAGGAAAAGCCCCACTTGTTTTATGCTTGAGCAATCTTCCTGCTTGGGATGCACTTGCCCTTGTGCCAGTGCCTCCTGTACAGCCCAGGATCCACTCTCCTCCTAGGCTGGGCTGTGCTGTGCAACATCATCTCTACTTTCTGTGTTTATGCATCTGATGTCTCCCTTAGATAGGAAGCATTTTGCATTTGTCTTTTTAAATCTCAGTTTGATTGCACTCTATTTCTGTAATTTATCTAGCTCACGTTGTATTTTAAGTCTCTCCTCCAAATCACTCCTCAATTTTCTATAATCCACAAACTCTACTGTACACATTTTCACACGGTACGTTCATACTGTATGAAAATATCGAGTAGAGACGAACTTGAGGCTTTTATAAGATCCATTGAGGCCCATTTAATCATCTTCACTCATTGCAATACTGACTTGACGGTGAAAGTTGTCCTCTCTGTTTGGCGATTGCAGAGGAACATTTGCTTCAAGAAAGACTCTTAGCCCTAAATAGCCTTCATGTGTCAGAGTGCCCGACTGTCTCCTGTGCTTAGGTACTACAGAGCCACTAGAGTATTCCCACACCCCTCCTTCAGCCTGGCACCCATTTTGGGGTGGCTTGTCAGCTACTGGGGCCTCCTTTTAACGTGTTGCTTTTTATCCCCCTCCAGCACTAAGCCAAACATGAAGGGCTCAGTCCTTTTGGTTGCTGGCTGTGGCTTGCAAAATGCAGATGTACAGTAAATGACAAGCCTGTGAGGGGTGTTGAAAGGAAGCAGTTCAGTTTAAGGAGAAATAGTGTGGGTGTGGTGCAGTACTGAAAGAAAATTGGATAGAAAATGAAATTGGGGAGTGAAAACCTATTTTTAACAGGGCTTTGAAAATCTGGCTGTGGCCAGGCCCTGTCTGAAATGATTTAGAGCCATAACTAATTCCTGGGGCTTGCATTTTCCATAAGGGAGAACATCTGATAGCAGAGCAAGAGGTTTGTTCTTTCTGAGTACATCCAGAGAAAGTCTTATCGTTCTTACGGGAGATAACAGAGGACACTTGCCACCCTGCACATAGCACAGATGTCTGGCTATTCTCCATGCCATGCGAGATCTTCTGGGCATGCAGGGAAAATGAGAACTCAGATGGTGAGAGATGCATCCCTTTGCAGTAGAGAAGAGACAGCATCTCACCCAGTGAGACATTGTATTTGATGAAGAATTGCCACGAGAGAGAGATGCATAAAGAGTTGATGCATGTAATTACTATATCCACTGAGTTTATCACAAAAATATGCATTTTTTTTTCTACAATCGGGATTCTCTGTGCTTTTTATTTTTTTTAGATCGAGTGGTTCACTCTGAAAAATATAAAAAACCAGAACACCTGCTTACTGTTGAGCATTATGAGCCTGGGAGAGGAGATGGGCAGGAGCTGAGTGAAACTTGTACCGTGGTAGCCAGAAAACAGAAGCACAGAGAGCAATGATACCACTATGCCTACTGGCCCTCCGCTTCACCACTAGCAAGCTAAACTTTCTCTAACACTTGAAATACCTCACTTGTTCAACCTCCCTGATGTGGAGAGAGCCAGTCCTACAACCAGCTAAAGAGGAAGGACTCCAGACTGTCAGGCCCATCTTTATATCAAGTCGTGATCATGTTGTATAGCTAGGTGTTTCCCTGCTCCTACTACCGACCTTTGGATAAGTAATCTAAAAAAATGTATTTTCCCCCACAAAATTATTTAATTTCAGTCAACTCTATATAATTTTGTGTATGGGTTGGAAAAAAAATCTTTATGCTAATATATCATCTGATCAGTCATCCATCAGTAAGAGTTAAAATAGGTGGTTGTCTCAAAATAAAAGTGGGGGTAGCTGTATTTGGTGGACAGTTTGATAGACTTTTTCGCTTACCAGAAATCAATGAGAAGCTGATAGATGAGATTTGGTGGTCTCTAACACAGAAATTAAATTTTCTTCTGCCTTTTTCTTATGCTATAAAACAGGCGAAGCCCTGGATGTCACCTTCCCAGAATATGATCTCAGTCCTCTAGGAAAATCTATAGCTCTCTGTAACAAAGGATTATCAGCAAGTTTCTTGAAGTTGCAAGTGGCCAGTTGACTAATTTACTTATTAACATAATTCGGCCCATAGTAATCTAAGATCTTGGTGGTCACTGTTAGACTAAGATACTGCAACAGGATGAGAAACAGCAGCAAAAAAGCAAATTTATTACTAAGGAGATATAAAACCAAGGACATAAATTATCTTCTTGTTAGGCTTTGTCTTTGGATGAGGTGTTACTGCTTTGGTGTGTTTAATTTCTAGCACTCTAGTAGGACCACAGCCCAAATATCTCAGCTTTTGGGAAAAAGCCAGAGGACAGTATAGGTTTTGCACACTCAAAACTGTGACATTTCAAATGGCTATTCTGACCTAGCCTTCGTGAGGGTGCGCACAGGAGGGAAAGCTGCGCTATGCTAAAAGCAGATCTCTGTGCAGTTCTAGGGTGGGAGTCCCTGGGAGCCGGGAAGGGTACTGGGGAGGGCCTGTGCTGCTTGCATGGGACCACACACCGCTGCTGCTTACTGCTGCCCTGGGCACCCCATGCCCCCCTTCCAGCTGAAGGACAGAAGTAGATGCTTCTTGCATGTGAGTCATCTGACCTGCTTAGACCCCTGCTTTCTGAGGAGACCAAAAAGTACTTATTTTCCACTGAGGACAAAGGGAGGGTGGATATCCTAAATGTGAGTTTGGAGCGGACATCTGCCTCATTTGCAAATGAAGACCTGCAAAAAAAAAACAATAAAAAAAACCTACAGACAGCTGCATCTGGTCTGACAAATTACAGCCCCACGCCTTCCCGGTGGAAGAGCCAAGCCCCAGCAGACAGGAGCTGGTGGTCACTGTGGACATGCAGATAAAACCCCATGGCAGGGACAGAGGAAGTGGTTCAGCAGTAGCTCCTGTGGGTCACCGCTGCCCCACAGACACCAGCGGAGCACTTAGCTGAAAGCCACCTCTCCCCGATTACCAGACATTTAGCAGCTGTGCAGCATTGCTGAGAGCATCACTGAGTGTTTCAGGAATTTTGTCTCAGGCCTCGGGGCAGTGGCTGGCTGCACTCAGCTGCATGCTGGCAAGAAGCTGGTTGGCAAAGGCTGTGCCTGCAATGGCCCATGCTGCTCCCAGCTGGCAGGTGACCCCCCAAAACACAGCAAACCTCGCCCTGCATTGCTTTAGGGGGCCATTTCCACTGAGGCACAGCCCTTGAGCCCTCTTTCTGCCCGGCATGGGTGACTCGGCTGCTGGCACCACAGCTACCTGTGCCCAGGTGACGGGTGCCCAGCACTGCTGCTGCCTCTCTGAGAGAAGCCTAGCCTCTTGAAGGAACATTTTCAAGAACTTCTCTAAGCAGTCTCCTCATAGGGATGTGTCAAGGGCAGGTGGTGACATCCCTGGGGCCAGACTCTGGCTTTCTCTGCACAGCCTCAGCGCAGAGAGGGAGGGACCAGCTGCAGGTGGAGGCGGCTCTGGTGCCACCCTCGGCGGGACCTGGGTTGCTCTCGCAGGCCCTGAGGGGGTTTGGACAGCTCTGAGGTCACTTGCTTTTATGCTGAGGGTGACGGGAGGGTCTGGTTTGCTCTACAGCGAGGGAAATGCAAACGAGGTCTAAAAGTCAGGTGCTGAGGATGGCCAGTTAAGAGCAGCAGCATCCAGTTTTCACACTGGCTACTGAATACAAGATTTTGAGCCTGGACGAGGAAAATTCACATAGCAGAAGGGCAACCCTCCTGATAGCCATTGGCACCTTCTACCTCTGGACAGACAGTGAATTTGGCCTTGAGGCTGTAGAAGGGGACCCAGCAACCAGCCAGTGTAATTACTGTGTACCTTTGTGGTAGCATCCTCATTTCTTTTCTTTTTTTTTTCTTTCTCCTCTTTGTTCACCTGAATGCTAGCTGCTAACAGGTTAGATATGCTGTGCAACACATCCATAGTAGTGCCGTGTATATGAGTACACACAGCAATCTTCTATTTTTGGTATGGTTAGCCTCCTTTTGAAATGCATGTTTTACTGCTAACAGCCAGTTTTCAGCTGTGCATGAAAACTGTGACACTGAAACCTCCTCCTTCCCTCTGCACGCACTGAATTCGACAAGCGGAGGAACAGCAGAAGCAGCAACATTGCTGATTCCAAGGTAAATTCAGGCAGGAGGAGCTTCTCAAGTTGAAGTACATTCCTTATCTCCACATACCTGTGATTCAGGTTTCTGTAATGCCTGACTGAGTGTCTTAAATCCCTCATGTTCAGGAGGGAAGCTTTGCCCTTTTGGCTGCTGCTGTATAAAACATCCTGCATTTGGGAAGGAGCATGCTCCTGCCAGGATCGTACTAAAGCCAGCCTGCACGTAGTGCCGTGGCCCTGAGTGCCAGATGCCTCTCAGGTGAGTGCTATTGCAGCACTCTTTATTTATTTCACCTTCATCTTCTTTACGAGGGGAGAATCAGGTCTCTGTTTCACAGCTGCTGGCTGATGAAATGGAGCTGGTTTGGTCTGTAACAGCAGGGTTCATTTCTGGGGCAATTTCTGTGCATGTGGGTGCAGTCCATGCACAGTGCTCCTTACCACTCTCCCAGCAAAGCCTTGCAGATAGTGCTGCAATACTGCTCATTTTCTACAAAGACAAAAGCTCTGATTGGGGAAACTGTCAGTGCTCCATCAGGAGAGCTTCAACTGAGAAACAGCAGGGTGTCTAAAAGCCATTAAAGTGGATAGCTACCAACCATCAGTCTGGGGAAATGCAATATCCTCCAGTCTTCCAGGAAATGTTTACCCTCAAAGACATTTTTTCTAAGCAAATATTCAACTAAACCTTCAGGGAATTCTTTTAAATTTGCATATGGGCATCAGTGGGAGCAGACACTGCAGCTACAGTAAGGGGGTACTGCCCGAATTTCTACGAAATGCAAGGTAGTGGAGGGAGCTGTGGGTTGCCCAGAGTCATCACCACCCAGACTTCAGGTCCTTAGGGTCAACTGGGTTTGTAGACTGGTGGTACACAGCTTTCCAGTCAGCCTGCAGTGGTAGTGGTGTGCTGGAGGTAATAAATGTTGGGAGGATTCGGCTCATCAGAAATAGTTTCTTGAGGGGAAGGGAGAAGATGGAGACGTGCTGTAGAACTTCATTGTCTAAAGTTGGACTTTCCCTTAGGTCTAACTAAAAATAAATTAGCTAATAATATATTCAATTAATTTTGCCAAATTTGAGCAATTCTTTTAATTAGGAGGGAAGAACTTAATCTCACAGAAAACAGGTAATTTGCAAAAGCTGGCACAAGAGTGTGCCACCAGAGTATGTCCCTATGAATTGCTGTGAGATGAGGAACACATGGACTTACACAGAAAATATAATTACATGCAAGTAGCAGAGACAGCAGTACAATGTGTGCTATTTAACCTTGAGGAGGTGGCATGTGCTGTTGGGAGGACAGGTATTGTGAAGATTTACATTTCTTTTAGTGAAAGAGATTGGCAAGCTAGGGTATTATGATAAAATCAGAATTTCATTTTATTGCTAAGGCTAGGCAAATTAATTGAGTGTCCTTACACATATACTGGTGAGTGGAAGAGAAACTGCAGCTTTCACAGTCATGTTTCTGAAAAGCATATTTGTCTGTAGCTTAGCAAATGCTGCAAGAAGTTTATTTATTAAACCTGGGGGAAGCAGGAGGGGAGAGACCTCGTGTGATCAAGACTTTATTGAAGTTACAGGGCAACAGCACTAGTTCCAGATGTAGGTGTCAGGGCACATAAGGGCATTGGGATGGTTGTGCCTTTTGCCTCCTTCCCAGAGCTCACCTGAGTGAAAGGCCTTGTGATAGCAGACACGTAAACTCCTCAGCTTTAAAAATGCCTGTGTTGGGTAACTTTTAATGCCTGGTACCATGTATTCGTACATGCTCAGATTTTGGAGAAGACATTATTTAATCCTGATTTCTAGCTACTCCTCTCCACTATCTCACTGACAGTGCAAACAGACAAAATGTGAAATAATACAAATTTTTGCTGCCTCCCTTTTCTTATTAAGGCAACTATTAACCCACTGGCAGTAAGCTATGTAATTTTATTATTTCTTTAACTGGGTTAACAGAACTGTGTGGGGGATTGAAAATGAGAAAATTCGATGACACTCTTTTTACCTATTTTACAAACTCATTTTTCCTGTACTACTCATTTATTTCCCTTTTCTTCCTGTCCAGTTGCACAATAAAAGAAGCCAATTTAGTATTTATTCCAGTCTCATGTTATTTGAGGATCTGAACTAGGGAATATATTGAAGACAGGAGTCTTCACAGCTGAATCCAGCTGCCTCTGCCTCTTTCTGAATGTTCCCTGACATAGTCAAATTCTGAAATGTTAAGTATATAAATACTTGAAGTGCTTCAGGTACTACACTAATCCACAAAAAAAAAGGAGAGAAAGTTAAAAAGGAAAATCCAGTACTCAGTTCTTCAGGAGTTTCCATGAAACCAGAGAGCATTTCTGAGGATTTTGAAACCACCCTTCTTTGCAGGTTTACATGACAAATCATGTTTGATGCCAAGTCCAGAAAATTATCAGAAGTCTTGTGATCTTTGGTGTTTTTTTCTTAAAGTCTCAGTTTGTGTGACTAAACAATTCCTTGACAAGCTTGGCTTTCATTTTTGGAAAAAATTTGTAGCCATTTGGCTGCAGAGCCAACCTCAGGGACCAGAAGTCTAGAGACTGAGTAAACAGAAAAATAATAAAAAAAAAAAGTTCATTTTTTTTTAATAATTTGCTTTTCAAAACAACTTTTAGAGTTTTGAGGTTTGTGGCATGATTGTTGAGTGTGTTAATTTGGTAGTATCAATCCATGTTTGGGAGGATGCTGCTTTCCCTCCCCTGCACGCCGATGTGGGATCGCTTCTTCTGCTGGGGACAAATTATGGGGACTCGGGTGATGCTCCAAGGAGTCATGGCCCTGCGGCCCAAACCTGTAGCTTTTCCAGGCAAATTGTGGAGCTTTGTTGTCTTTTTGTGGTGGAGAGCTGGTGTCCTGCTACCCTGGATGAAAAGGTGGGTCAGGGCATATAACCCAGCTGGTGCCCCTTCATTTTGAAAACAGGTTCCCCCTTGGCCTGGTGCTGTCACAGAGTGAATTTTGGTGAATTTTTCAAATGAAAGGCTAAAAGTAGCAATTTGGCTTTTTTACTATGTCTTTTCCTGCAACATTTTGCTGTTTGGTGTGATTCCCGATGTGCAGACACCTTTCCCATCAGGCCTTTGGGGATGGGGATGACAGAAGGGCACAAGTGGCATTTGGGGACCCTCCCCAAAACACCTGCAGGGATAACCAGGATTGAATGCCGGAGCCACCTCAGGTCTGAGAGGAATCTGGGGGGTATGAGTTTTCCTGGGGCTATGCTGGGCACTGCCCTGGGGACACACACAGAGGAGAGCCCCGTTTGCTCTGCCTGGTGCAGGAGGGGGTAACACCACTGGCTGTATAGATCTGATAAAGCCAGAGCATGGTCTTTATCTGCACCACCAAGTTTGAACACATACTGGATAAAAGAAGTTGTATTTATGGGGCTTTTCAGTATTTATAGGATCTGATATGAGAGTAAGGGTTGAGGGAGAAAAGGCAGAAAACATGGACAGGTGTCATACGTATACCATAAAATATCTCCTAAGACTCCAAACTTTTTTTTCTTTTGAAACCACAGCGATGGCCACAGTAGAGACACCTCTGTAGCTTCAGTGGCACGTTATAGCTGCATTTAAATTATGTGTATTTCTATTCTTAGCCCAATTAACACATCGTTGTCTACATCTTTTCCCAGATTGCCACTGGTCAGATGAACAGCCTGTTTTACTAACCTATTTCCACTCTGAAAAGCATCCATTCGTTATTAATATTTCTTGTCTCCCAACAAATTTGAAGCTTACAACTTGTTCTTTACTTACTCAGCTTCTGAAAATGTCTCTGGGGCAAATAACATAATAATTTCCTGCTTCCCTCTGACAGTACAAAGTAAGCTGCTAAATCAAGGGCAGCATGCACTCCTCTTCCATAAATTGCCCCGGTTGCCTTCTTCCCACTGGCAGCTGCTCGAAGCCCTGGCTTGCGCCACGAACACCCTCTGCATCACCACCCCACCGCCTTCTGCCCGTCCCAGACCTGTCTCGTCTCTCCTCTGGCTTTGGGTCTCTGTGCCTTTTCCTAACATGAGGCACGTATAGCACAGCTATAGGCTGGCCCGAGACAGGCAGAGAACGGGCAACCCGTCACCCAGCGATAACAGTCTCTGAGCTGGCACACTCCCACCCATTACCCTTGTAAAAAGAACATTTTTGCCCTCCATGCTTAACAATGTGAACCGACAGTTGCTTAGGCAGTAGCTAAATAGCTTTTCCCTAGGAACAAAATGTTCAGGAGAAGGTTTCTTCCACCCCAGGGAGTGCAGGAGTATGCTGTCCCTGTCAGCTGTCCTGTCCTTCTTCATGACGCAAGGCAAGGAGCGATCCACCTGCAAATCCTCCTGCAAACTTTCCTGGCCCAGCCATGTTAATGCCCCCTGTGTGATGCACAACCAGGCCTCAAGGTGCAAGGGGAACAACGTCCCTCTGGGAGCTCTGACTCCTGAGTCGCAATGCTTCAGGGTGGAAAGGGCAGTGTTCACCCAGCTGCATCAGTGCTGCCTTTTCCTCTCCTACCTGCCGATGCTCAATGTGCAGCACAGAGCAGAGTCACGTCTGGAAAAGTCTCTGCAAGAGCTTCCCCTTATCATGACCCAAATTCTCAGTCCCCATTAGGTGACACTGGAACTGTTGCTATAAAAAGAATTCTTTGGTGGTTGCCTCTTAGACCTGCAGCCATTCAAGAATATCACAACAAAAGCCACTTCCACGTTTGCTCTGGTTTTTTTTTCCTGGTTATCAGAGTTTAGTCTCCTCCACAGTGCTCTGGCATTTCCAAAATGGCATTAATAACCCAAGTGGTGAGAAACGTTGGAGCTGCTGGACTTGCTGCTTCATTGTGGGGCCGTGACTCTCTCCTGTCTCCCACCAGACATCCCACCTTCTGCAGAAATAACAATTCTGCAATGTTTAAGAACTTGGCGGGACACAAAGTGGACTATGAAACATGTTCTCTTCCCCCTAATATCAAATTCAGCCCCAAGTCCCCTCCTGCTCCCCTGTGAAGGAAAGCAATGGCTCACAGCACTGTCACCCACACTTTAACCAGACAAAATAACCAGCCTCAGGAACATGGGCTTTTAGAGTCTCCTGCCCATCTCACCAAGGCAGCTGCCTGTGAGGGCCTGGACAAAACTAGGAGACAGTGGTAATGAAAGTTGAGTCAAAGCCCTGATCTCCAAGTGGCCACAGCCAGTGTAAAGCCACCACTGCACAGTCTCCCTTTCTGCTGCTGGGCTTGCAAGCACCTGCTCTGGGCTCGTTCATTGACTCTCCCTCTTTGCTTTTACTAACTCTGCATTTCAGTAATTTTCCAGCCTATCAAAAAAAAACCCCAACAACCAGAGAGAAGAGAAAAACTCTCATTTTTTATTTCTCCCCCAATTTCAAGGAATACTGGTTTACCTGAAAAACAGTAAAATCGTGCCGAGGCTTGCTGGGGTGACGATGGGGACAGGGGCAGTCGGGCCATCCCACAGGACACTTCTGCTTTGGGCTGTGTATTGGGTTTGTGTGGCAAGGTTTTGGTAGCAGGGGGGCTACAGGGGTGGCTTCTGTGAGAAGCTGTTAGAAGCTTTCCCTATGTCCAACAAAGCCAGTGCCAGCTGGCTCCAAGATGGACCTACCGGTGGCCAAGGCTGAGCCCATCAGCAATGGTGGTAGCACCTCTGTGATAACATATCTAAGAAGGGGGAAAAAACCTGCTGCTCAACAGCAGCCAGAAGAGAGGAGTGAGAATATGTGAGAGAAACAACTCTACAGACACCAAGGTCAGTGAAGAAGGAGGGGGAGGAGGAGTTCCAGGCACTGGAGCAGAGATTCCCCTGCAGCCTGTGGTGAAGACCATGGTGAGGCAGGCTGTCCCCATGCAGCCCATTGAGGTCCACGGTGGGGCAGATACCCACCTGCAGCCTGTGGAGGACCCCATGCTGGAGCAGGCAGATGCCTGAAGGAGGCTGTGACTCTGTGGGAAGCCTGTGCAGGAGCAGGCTCCTGGCAGGGCCTGCAGACCCGTGGAGAGAGGAGCCCTTGCTGGAGCAGGGTTTTTAAGGTTTGGTTTTGTTTCTCATTACCATACTCTGATTTTGATTGACAATAAATTAAATTAATTTCCCCAAGTCAGGTCTGTTTTGCCTGTGATGGTAATTGGTAAGTGATCTCCCTGTCCTTATCTCGACCCACGAGCCTTTAATCATATTTTTCGCCACCTGTGCTGCTGAGGAGGGGGAGTGATAGAGTGGGTTGGTGGGCACCTGGCATCCAGCCAGGGTCAACCCACCACAGGCTGCTGGGAAGCAGCCAGTCTTGGCTGTAGAAAAACTGTAGGACCTTTTTGTTATGTTATTGTTTTTCCAATAAATGCCGTGTTGCCTTGACCCACTAGGTGATGGTGGTCAAAATCATTGGCAGTGAGTTTCCCTGATGTAAGCACATGGGCTGTTAACAGGACCATTTCACTGAGGGCTTCAAAATTACTGATGTGTCCCAATTAAAAGGAGGGGGAAAAAACCAAGAACAAACAAAATATGACCCAGACACCTTTCTATTCCTTCCCCCTGCCTTTTAAGAAAGGAGAGCATTTCTTAAAGGAGAAAATATGGCACTTGGAAAAAAGATGCAGCTTACATGGCCTCCCATTTTATTGTGCAGCTGATGTGCATGGTCCCTGCTGGGAGCAAGGAGTCACTCGTGGGAATCGGTGGCTGAGGGAGCCTGGGCCAGAGGGATTCCCTCGCCCAGAGCAGGGTTGTTCCCTGGGACTCATCCTGGCAGGAGCTCACTCCATCAGAGGTCAGATGTGAGCTGAAGCACAATGAGAAGATAAAAAGGCTGATGAAGTAACACTCACCACAAGAAAATGAGAAAGAAAATATAGAAGAAGATGCAACAAGTCTTGTAACCTGTGGAAGAGAAGGTGAATGGAAGAATTCCTCATGGCCTGTAAATAAATGCCTGGGATACATTCAGAGAGGAGCCCATCTGTCAATATTGAGAAGGAGCAAGATAGTCAAGTGGTTGAACTTCAGATTCAGGCAGGCTGGGGATATGCATTGGACTTGTTTACCCAGGGGAAGAGAATTCCTCAAATCCAGACAGTACTCTGCAAACAGAAATGCTGTAGGTCAATAGGAGGCTTCTGCACTCAGCTGTGGAGCTATCTGGCTCAAAATAAAGCTCTAGGTGAAGTTGGATATAAAGATATAGGAGTCTCAGAGATTTTAAATTATGGGTCAAGCTTCAGGGCATAAATCAGGAAGGATTCCCTTGTTCCTTCCCTGTGTTCATTGTTGCACAGCTGGACATGCATAGTGTAAGCAACTTGACAGAGCCGGGGATGTTTGCATCCCTCTGAATCGTCGGGTCTTGACGGGACTCAATTAGTCCAAGCATTTAAGAAGAGCTCCTGCGTTCCTCTCTCATAGGGACAGAAGTTACCAGTCAAAAACGACTTTTGATGATGCTGAGTGCCTCAGCTTTGATTTTGTCCAACCAAGATCGAACTCCTCTGCTACTCTTACTAGTTTTCTCCAATTTTCTGTGCTCGTCAGATCAGGCTGCAGCCCTACAAATACTTAGGTCCAAACCTTTACGCACATCAAACAGCCCCTCTGCACAACTGCTCTGGGCAGATGAAAGCACATCCTGAAGTCTTTGAAGAACTGAGGCCAGAGGTCCTGGAGGGCAGATGTTTTCAGTTGGCTTTGTAATTCCAGTCAAACTTTAGGCACTCCTATGGCATGATGAAAATACTAACAACTGGTGTTCAGCATTGTTTATTTTCCTGCAGTTTGTGTGTTTTTTCTAAACATTTTAAAGCAGCACTGCTATTCACGAGAACTGCAACAAAAGCTGTTGACTTTCCAAGTGCAGTAATTTCTCCCATCAGAAGGAAAGCAATGAAGGAGAATAAAGTCAGGTAGTTTCAACAGCAGTAATTGCTAGCACAACAGCCATCTGCAGAAGACTGAGGGGAGAACTGCAGCACTGCTGTGCCAAGAGCTGCTCCAGCCACCGGCAGCGATGTGGCTGTGTCCTCATGGCTGGGGGCTTGCTCTGATTTCACATCAGGCTTACATGGGTCTCTGATCCCAACAGGCCTCTCACGCCACAGGCTCACCCCTTTTCTTGCGTGACTAGTGATTTTAGGTCTGAGGTTGATGCTTTAAGAGAGTGGGGCAAGCCGGGTTTTCTTTAAGCCCAGTTTGTTTCAAAGAAGCATCCATTAGATGCTCTGAATGGTTTGTCACCTTGGGAAAGGCAAGCAAAGATGTTCTGCCAGGCCAGATTTCCATGCTGCCATGGCAAGTCTGTTTGCAGGACCCCAGCTAGACATTTTAAAGGTGTACTTGGTATTTCCATGAGACCTACAAAATGCTGACAGTCATGTAGACACACTTTCAGCAAGCACTTGAAGACAAAAGTTGGTAACTGTCAGATGACTATAAAACTGATTGAATAAAGTGATTTTTAATGATAGTAATTTCACGATTTAATGCATAGTAGGAGACTCTACTCTAGATCCTGTTAGCAGAAGGTACACGGAAAAATGATAAGGTATGTTTTAGACCCAGAGGCTCTCTCCACTGTAATAAAACAGACCAGAGACCATTACCTGGCCCTGAGGCCAGCAAGTGCAGCACAGCTCATATCTGTACTACTAAATTCACTTACCCCCAAAACTGGATCAGTGTCTCCACCGTAACTACTGTGAAGGGTGCCAGACCTGCGCTGACCCTGAACTGTGCCTGGGAGAGTGAGAGCAGCCGAAGGTCCAGCATCACTGAGGAAAGGTCCAGGTTGGTCCAATGCTTTGAAGATGCCTAGAGACAGTGTGAGTTGTGCATGGAGCTGAGGTGTAATGATCCATATATGACCTGCTTAATTTAGATGGCGGGGCCACCCTGCCTGAACTGGTGTGTTGTTTCATCCTCTCCTCCAGTCTCCTCCATGGCTGGGCAAAGTTCAGGCTTCCCATACATGTGTATGAGCAACGTGGATGCTAAGTGAGACTTTGCTGAGATTTTAATTGACAGTTGAGCTTTACCCCTCCATACCAGTGTAGTTACTTCCTCTGGGCTATGTCTGTGAGAGCGCATTTGCCCATGGTGAAGGTCTGGATTGCATGTTCTGCAGTTCACTTAATGTCACCTTCTCGCTACTGTCATAACTCAGGCTGGGCATCAGGCAACGTCACTCATCCATGCACATTCACCCCAGGCTGTCTCCCAGCACACTGCAACCTTGCCTTGAATCAGATACATGACTCAGGGAAGCATTTTTGCCTGGGTTCTCCATTATTTTCGTCATTCTCCAGCTGCAGCTGGGGCAAGACCAAGTTCCTTGGGAGGTTTTGAATGAGTCTGTTGTGGGGAAGAACTTCTGGGGGGTGGGAAAACCTCTCAAGTGCAGACTAGATATGAGTTTTTTCCTGTTGTTTCTGTTATAGTACAGAAAACCCACAGCATTATCTGCAGTGGTTTCCTTTAGCTGCCTGCTGGCTTTCAGAGAGGAAATTTGCCTGTATTTTGACACAGCAATAAGAGTTGCAATGTGAAACTGGGCAAGACTATTGGAAGAACAGTGTAAGCTCCCTGCTGTGAATACACCAACTGTACCAAAAATCCTACTTCCAACAGCAGACTTCAGGGAGCATATTCTGCCATTGTCTGCAATTGCAACAGGATCTTGAATAAGCAGTTTCTAAACTCTGCCTTTCATATTTTCATAAGAAAAAAGATCCAGTTGCCAGTTTAACTAACCTTGCCTGGGTCCCTCAACAAAAAACACTTGGGGCTTCCTCTCTGTGGGATGTAGCTTAAGTATATGAAAACAGAAGCCAGATTACTTGTTTCTTCTGTTCAGAGTGAATGACTAATGTGAACATATTCAAAATCATCAGGTGTTTGAATCAGAACAATGGCAATGAACATATCCTCCATGCTCAGATGCTCTCTGGTAAGTCTCTTCGTTTTTTTATTGAAGCCCTCTTCATGTTGAAAGGAAGGAGCTGGTGGTGGGTGTTGTGCTGGGCGCAGATGTGGAGCGAGTGCTTGCTGGGTAGCTGCAGCTGATTTCTCCTGTGACTTGACACTGAGCGCTGCCAAAGTGGCATCCCCTCCCGTTGCCCCTCACATGGAGCAAGGAACCAAAAGCATTTTTCAAAGTCATCCAGATCATGGGCTGGCCCCGACTGCCTATGCCAACCCCGTGGCAGGCTGCACCATGCCTACGGCTCTGCTGTGGTGCCAGCCCCAGAAACACAGAGAGCAAGGCCAGAAGGGACTGTGAAATCACCTGAGGGTGTCTAAGCATGAGGTTTTACACTGCACCCAATCACCTGGGCTTTGGGCATCATTATTTGTGTTTCGTTCAAGTGGTTCTTCCAGAGAGATGCCTAGACACAAAAGGCACACTTCTCTGACCAGATGTCATCCCAACCTCCCTGCATGGTCACCAGACAGAAAAAGGTACAGAGGTACTTCAAGGATGCGCTTCATTTCCTCCTGAGGATGAAGCGTCCATTTGAAGAAATGAACTGCACTGTGAAAATGCTTGTTGCCCTCCAGAGACAGAAAGCGTTCCTAGATGACATGTAGCTGTCCCCATTGGAGTACCTCTAGGGGAATCTCACCCCAAAAAGGCAGAGACCTGTCACTTCCCTCCATATATTGTGTTATAGTTCATCCTCTGTTAAATATTTGTGTCTAATAAGAATTTGTCTGGCTTGAGATACCCATCACTGGATCTTCTTATCCCTATCTTTCTTAGGTTAAAGAGTCTTTTAGTACTGTCCCGGTTTGGCCTAAAAGAGAAGCAATTTTCCTTCCAGTGACTTTTACTTTCTGCTAAGTCTCTTCTAAGTAACTGCAATTTCTGAAACTAACTGTGTTTTGCAGACAGTGTCTGCTTCCAGGACTGATAACGCTTGAAGTTTATAGTTATCACTGAGGCACCGGTAGGGATGTTATGCAGAAAGGCTCTTGCTGTACTTATTCCTACAGAAACCAAGGTCACTGCTAAATTCCTCACTGCTTACGAGTGAAGAGCCGAAGGGTCGCACCTGCAGGGAGGAGTGGACAGGGCAGGTGACCCAAAAGTGACCAACGAAGGTATTCCATCTCATACATGTCATTCTCAGTATAAAGCGGGGGGATCACAAGCCCTTCTTCTGTGGCTGGTGTCCAAAGAGGACTCTGTCCGTTTTCCTGCTGCCCTTGATCCCAATCCGTGCATCCCTGAATCCAGTTCCCGTCCATCGCTGGGCCCAGCCTGGGTCTTCCCGGAGCCTGCCCTGCAGTGCTGGGGGTGACGTGACTGACATCGGGGGAGCTCGATCTTGGTTTTGTATGTATCTATATATATTTATTTATTTCCACTATTATTATTATACTCTTGTTCATTTTTATAGTTTATTAGAACTGTTTTAACTTTCTAACCCATAAGTCTCTCTCCCTTTTCTCTTTTTCTTCCCCTTCTGGGGAGGGGGAGGAGGGTTAACAGAGAGCGTCTGCCACCAGTTTAATAGCCAGCCCAGCCTTAAACAGTGACAAATACCCTAGTCTTCTTCCCCCAGAACATCTCTCTGGAGCCTAGACAAACATACATGACAGATGATCTGTTAGTCTTAAGTGAAAAAAATGATGTTTTTCCCTTAAAAGGAACCATTTCCTTATCATGTGGGAAGATGTCCACAGAAGCGGGATGTTGCCATCGCTGAAGCCAGTTTACACCTTTGGTGAGACAGGCTCTGAGGCAGGAGCGCAGCCTTGGATGCAAGCTGTCTGGATGGGGCCCCGGATTAACTGGACTCCCCAGGAAATGTCAGGGTCACTGCTGGTTTCTGAACTCCTTTAGGAAAGCAAACACATATTTGACTGAAATGAAAGACCAAGCAACTGCTGTCAGGATTTTTTTTCTTACATTAAACAAGCATTTAATTTAAAAAAAAAATCCGACAGATGGCAGGGCTGTACCTAGTGCAAGACTGAGCACTTCTCCAGTGAATTTAAGGTGGTCTGCAAGAGATTTTAAAAGATAGGAACTGAAGGATCCATGTGTTATTGAGGACATATAAAAGAAAATGCTAATATCTTTCTTGCTTTTAATTTTATTGGAAAAGTTTTTTTTCTTTTCCTAATTTCTTCTTAGCTTTGCAGTGTGGGCCCATGCCTGGTTTATCCAGAGGCCTCCTGGGTATCTATGCAGGTACCTCCAGGGTATCCTTCCTCTGACGACCGTTCAGCAGGTGAGGCAAGGCAAGGGGTTAGGTGCAGTGCCTGTGCCCCTCAGCCCTAGCTGGGGCAGGAGGTCAGGGCAGCACTGAGGGGACACCAGCTCCAAAGCTGGTCCTCGGAATGGTCTGGCTCCAGCAGCACTAAACCTTCTGTTTCTCTCTCTTTTCCCATCTAAATTCCCCTGGTTTTGCTTTTGGCCACCACATCGTCCCACCAGCAGGCAGAACCACAGCTCCTACCGCAGGGGGAGCCAAAATTTTAACACAGCAAAAAAAAGTAAGGCGATATCTCCAAGGTCCAAATTTTATGTAAACAATAGGGAGACTTTTGTAGCTATCAATAGGTTGTGACTCATTTATAGAAAATGCAAATGAAATAATCCTTTCTGCAAAACGAGCCTTGGATCTCGGACACTTGTTTATGTTTGAGCTTTTCCGTGGGTTTTCTGGATCGGAGATGACTGAGCCAGGCACATTCATTCAGTAGGAGACTTCTGCCTTAACCCTTTCCTGTGGGTTTTTTTTTCCCCTCTCCATCCACGTAAGCAAATGAAGTTTGGACAACTCACCAGCTGACCCCTGCCTGCCATGTCTTCTCCTTACTTCAGCATGGTGATGGTCAACATGTAACTTGGACCGAAGTGTTTGGATGAAGTAAATGGACACAGCTGTGCAACAGAGGTGGTTATTTTCATTTTCCTTGATGATTTGCAGGGAATTTGCTGTAGGCATTAAAAAGGAAGGGTAACCATGCAACTGAATTCCTGGGGCGGTCAACCCAACACGACTCGGCAACATTTTCTTGCAAACTAGGCAAGCTTGCAAACCCTCTGGAGAGTTTGAGTTGATGTGGGGTTTTGATTCGATGTTTTGTAGATTTTTATGTTTTTTCTATAGAGGAAACTGAAAAGAAAACAAATGTGGTTGTACAAACTGAGTTTCCCATGTTTTTTTGCACTCTTTTGTACATGTATGCTGAGGTGAGATTCTCACATAGAAAAATAAAGAAACATCACACTATTCTCCATACCCTTGCCATAAAGAGGTATGGATTTTTTCTCCTGGTTACTTCATTACTTTTTAGAGCCTGAGAGAGACAGCCTGGGAGCTGGGGCAAGAACACATTTATGCACTTTCTGAAATGGTCCCTTACAAGAGCCTGAAGACAGGCTGTCGCCAGATCTGATGTGCCCACCCAGCATTTACTCTTTGGACTCTCCACCACCAGTTCCCCGGTTTCTGCTATTTTTAATAGACCCATTCAATGAAGGAGCAAACCCCTTCAGCCCTGAAACTTGGAGCAGCTGCCTTGTACACGGGAGGAGAGAGCTGGAGGTGACCTTCTTTGTACACAAGAGGTGAGAGGTGGAGGTAACTGCACCAGTGGGAAGAAGAGGGGCAAGTGCAGCCTCCCTTCACCTTGCAAGGGGTTTCTCACCCCCTGGGACGCTTGCCATGCAAAATGGGCACCAGATCCAGCCAGTGCCCTATGATTTATGGGTGTGTCTGGGTCTGTAGAGGGCCTCATATACTTTCCCTGTAGACTGAAGAGCTGAGTTTGCCTTTTGGATGACTTTGTGCCAAAATAAATCTGGCAATAGCAGTGGGAATACATCAATATTTAGGTGGGATGTTTTTTAAAAGTTTAATAAAGTATGCACTGGGAAGAAAAAAAAAAAAAAATCCCCAACCAGTGGTTTGGGAAAAAATACAACTGTTTTTCTGTGTGTCTCCCATGCCCTCCCCTCAAGGAAGGTTTGAGTAAGACATTGGTTGGGACCTTATTTTCATTTCCATTGGGAATGTTTTTTAGCTGGCACACAAGCTACATGTGTAAATAGCCCAGGAGTTTGGGAAGCTGCTTTACTATTTACTCCTATAACTCACAATGGAAACCCTTTGAGAATTGTACGAGCCTCGGTGGAAGTTCGCATATCTCCTGACATGCAGGATTAGCTGCCGTGCTCAAATATCTATCCTGATGGTGCTTCTCCCCGAGGAGCAGCTGGCTCCCTGCTCTGCAAAGCGCTGGCCAGCTGTGGGGACAGAAAGGTAGCCGAGGCTGGAGCTGTCAGCACTGGAGTGCCAACAGAGCCAGGCTATGAGGAGAAAATCTGCTTTGTGAATATGATTTGGGCTGATCAGAGTTTATTCTGTCACAGTGAATTCAGCATCAAATTAAAAAGAGAAAGCAGAGCTGCTGCACTGTACGCAGAATTGGCCAATTCCAGTGTGTAATAGGTTAGCTTAGCGCAGTTACACTTCTTTGCCTTGCTTGGTGGGTCCCCAATTTGTCTTCATTTTTCTTCCTGTCTCTGCCTTCACTCTTCCTGGCCTGTATTTCACAGTCTGTGCCTCTCTGGATTGATTGCACAGAGCCTGTCCCACAAAGCTGGGCAGAGTGCAGGCTAGGGCTGCTCAGCATGTACAGATATCTTTAAACTATCTGCTATCAAGAAAAATGAAAGCTCAGCCTCTGTTTTCTGACAAATATTCAACTTAAACAATTCTGAGAGTTTCTTGTTTCACACGGTTGACGGTCATGGAAAGTTGAAACATTTCAGAGATGCATCCTTAGGAATACAGGCACTTTATGGCACCTTTTTTGTGTGTAAGGCCTGTTAGAAGAAAATAGGATATAGACAACTACCTGCATAAGTCAGTTTTGAAAATGGGACCTAGACATCTTAAATCAGCGTGTAAATATCTTCATAAATCAGGTAGTGTGTTATGGCTCTGAGAAGATTTATAAATTAGTTTGGAAGTAGACAACAGCTGAAATAGAAACAGCGGCACACTGTGGGGAAGGTATTACAGCTGCCTTGTGCAAAGCATTTCTATCCCTCCGACAGTGATCTCGGTATTGCACGTGGCCTTGCAGAAGTGGGTATGAAGGACAAGATGAATTTCTGTCCCATTGGCAATATCCCTGTCATCTCAGGAGAAGTTCCTTACTCAGCTGCATTGAGGAACGTGCTGATATTGGCAGTGTTCCAGAAGGACAGGTATGAAGCCTTTTTCAGTGCAATTCATGTCTGAAACACAATTTGAAGAGACGCAACAATGGCCCAAATTTACAAAAGTCGAACAGCTGACCAGCTGAGAAGGGAGGCACTTCACAAGAGCTCATTGGTGGTGGATGAGTGGCTCCTCTGTAAAGACCATTGCAGTGCCTGGTCTGAGTGACCCACCTGGGAACTTCACCACACGTTTGAGCATGGCTAAGCCCAGGACCAGGGGCACACCATGCTGCCTGGGAGCAAACTCTGCTGCTCCCAGCAGGGAGATGTCTGTGCCTTGGTGTGGCCAAGCTGCCGTCAATAGCAAGCGTATCTCTTGGTGAAGTCCATTGGTGGTTTTGGAGCACGGTTGTTTTGAGGAAGACAGCTTCTTCGCAAAGCCTCAGTGAGCAAACAGCATGCAAGACAGGGTGAGCCAAGGGAAACATGTTGTCACATAATGTGACTATTTCTTTTTACTCATCTGTTTATTTTTTTTAGCAGAGAGAAGCAGACAGTAGGTTTGACTGACTGAAATAGAGGAGTGTCTTTGTAACATCCATGCACAAAGAGCGACAAAACAGGAAAAACATGTTAAAACCTTCCTCCCAAAAGCTGAGCCCCCAGATCTGGTGTGTCTGCGACTGACACCTCCTTACTAGGAATGACCGAACTCAGCCTTGGCTTTGCTGGATTTAGATACAATAACTCCACCAAGCCCAATAGGGAGTATTGAAAATCCTGGTCCATAACAAATACCAATAATGAATATTTCTGGCATTTTGTCTAAGAGAGGGTATCCTGTTAGACTGCATGGTTATGTTCACTTATGAGTTTATATCCCATACTTTTCCATCTCTCAAGACAATGTATTTACATGGCATATTTTACAGAAAGTAAGATGATTTTTTGGCAACAAAGAAATGTGTACGTAGAGATCACTGAATATACAACCAAATTACATTTCCCCTCAGGGTAGTATTAGAATGGCACCAGATAACAGAGCAGGTTTAGTTCAGGAAATGAATGACGCTTTATGTAATCAAATCCGCAAGGGAGATTTGGCAGGAAGGATGCATACAGAAAAACTATTGCTGAGTCTGGACATGGCATTAAGGACATTAATTTTTAAGTTGTGGGGGATTGCTAAAGATCCACAGGAGAGGAAAAGGGCACACAGCCCCCATTTATCTAAATCAGAGCCAATACTAGCAGAGACACATACTCTAATACTAAGTCAAAGCATTGGTGCATTATTCATGCAAAGGAGTTGGTGTTGCTCTTTGTGGTCTTATGGCTCCTTATTAAATACACTCAGGGTTCAGTACTGCAGGTACTGCAAGCTCCAAACAGCCTCAGTTAATGCAGTTTTTAGGGAAAGGCAATAAGGCACATTATTGCTTTGGAGAACTGAGTGCTCCTAGCAGGGGTGCTGCTTCTAGCAGCAGGTCCTTTCTGGGCTGAAGGAGCGTGCTGGTTGCTTTGCACACATGCGGGCAACCATCCAGCCACGTAAAATCACATTTTAATGTGTTACACCACCAGAACGTGTACGTCAGGGAGGAACCTTCCTCCCACCCCTCCCAAACCAAACATTTTCTATCAATCAATCAGCTTAATTATACTCAAACTGCAGTTTCAAACTCTCACTCTCCGATCCTGAAGATATCGTGCTCTCTAGGTGAATTCCAACAAAATACACCATACAAAATGAATGGATAATCCTACAGAAATATCTCTCTCCTGTTTCCTGAGAACGGGGACTGTTATCCACAGCAGACCAGTCTTTGCCAGCTCACACAGAGCATTCCCAGCCCTGCACTGGCCACAGGCTTTATTTCTGTGATGCAAGGAGGAACAACATATTTCAAATGAACAGTGTGCTCCCCTGCAGCCCTAGGAGGAGGAGAATGGATGTCCCAGTCCTCTGACCTTCCTCACTTCTTCCAGGCTGGAGAGTGAAAGGGGTGTCTTTGGGTCTGCAGGAGAAAAGTGTACCTGGGATCGCCTCAAACAGCCTGCATTGCTCATTATTATCACTCTGAAAAGCTGCCAGGAGAGGTTTGGCAGTCTCTACCCTTGGAGGTTTTTCAGACTGAAATAGACAGAGCCCTGAGTAACCTGGTCTGATTTCAGAGCTGACCTGAGTCTCTTCCAAATTCAACTACCCTCTGATCTTATAAAACAAGCTGTGTTTTGAAAATATACAGAAGAGATTTTTGAGAAACCTAGGTGCTATATTCATAAACTTTTAATGGGTAACACAAGGCTTGAGTCAGACCTCGTCTGCACAGATGCACACTCAGAGTAGCATCACTGAAATTAACTGATCTGCAGCATCCACTTGGTACCTAGATATTGTTTGGACTTTATGTTGACGCATGTGACAAAGTGGATGGTGTTAAAGAGGAGCAGTTTTCCAGCGTTTTACAGCTGACTGATCAAGAGTTCTGAAGGGCAGTTCAGGATTCATTTGTAACTGCAGAGGGCATGTGCTGCTCCGAGCTGGGGAGCAAAACAGAATTGCTCGGACTGGATTTGATTTGTTACTTTCACCACTGACTCTTTCCGCACACAGCTGCTGTGTGAGCGTGGGCTTTGGCAGCCTCCCGGAGCAACTGTTGGACTCCGCAGGAGGTGACTGAGCGAGGACAAACGCAAACGAGGAGCATTCACCAGGGCACCACCACCATCACTGTTGCAGGGGTGGAGCTTTTATCTTACCCTGAAGACCCTCACTTCTCAGCCCAAAAATCAGGCATGTCACCTCAACAGATTTAGGGAGGAGGAAATTTGGAGATTTGAATGGTTTTATGTTTAAGCGGGGTGGTATGGCAGTAAGACAAGGTGCGTACTTCAGGGAAAAGTACACTATAGTTTGGGTGTCCCCATTAGGTTTTCATGGAAAGAAGCAGTGCAGAATATGTACTAGTGTTATAACACACTATAGCATCTCTTCCCCTATTTAGAGAGCATGCACTGATAGTGTTAATTTTTACACTGTGATTCTGCTAGGCAAAATACATTAGAAATTTTGAGAAACTCTGCGTTCTCTGCCTCAAAAAATACATGTATTTGGGGCTCTGCTCTTCAGATTTCAGAAATTCTTGTAATATGGACTTAAAGACAAGTTAAAAATAACACTACATTTCCAGCAGCAAGATTTTAAGAATCTGACGTCACCCCACCCAACCTCAATTAAGTCAGGCAGAATCTGCTGAAGCAGCTGGATGGGATCAAGCAGGGTGTGAAAATCTATATTCTAGCGCTGGGCAGAGAAAAGAAGATCAGTTGGAAATTTCAGTGTGAAGCTAGTTCTGTATGAAGTGGACAATTTCAAGTGTGAATGTGTGTATGTGTTCATGCATGTGCTGGGGAAAGTAGGGTTGGCAAGGGAGACAGAGGAGAGCTTTGTGTTCAGTTCTTCCTCTGACACAGCTCAGCCTGTTCCCTATCTCCCAGTTTCACGTCTGAATGTGCAGGAACATGCGGTGGCTCCTTTTTCCCACCATCTTCATCATCCCTTGTACACAACAGGTAAGTTCATTAAAAAGAAGAAAAAGATTTCTCCCTTCCTCACCCTGTCCCAGCTTAAAGGTTTTATTTGCTTAATGACAAAATAAATTTCAGAGAAGCAAATTCCTCATAAAGAATAAGGAGCCATTCCCTACTCCTGAGTAAATTTAATTTGTAGCTTATTTACTGCATCAGACCTGATTTTTGTTAATTTTTTTTCTCTCTAATCTGTACGTTAATATGATTTGGTGGAAAATAAAGTGTTTGGGAAGCTTAAATTGTCAGTGATCTTACTTCTTTTTTTTTTTTAAAATATAAGCACAAATGGTTATCATCTGATGCAGTAAGAAAGTAAACATTTGTCCACGCTCATATTCCAGATATATATATATAGAGAGATATATATACACACAGAGTGATCTGACTTCAGGCTAGTTTTACAAATGAGAAAGGCACCTGGGCTGTGTTATGCTTTGTCTCTTATGAGAAAATTTTAAGTGATAGCTTTTGCTGAAGGTATTTGTGTCAAAGGCCAATTTCATTATTTATTTACTTAATTTTGAAAATCCACTTTACGTGTACATGGTGTATTTTTCCTTTACGATCAAGATGAATGTCAAATGGAGAGTTTTCAAACTACTGTCTCCCTCTGCTAACTTTCTGCATATTTAAAGCCAGACTACGTTAACTGAACATTAGCAATACTACATTGCCTACTTTTGCTATTTGCTTATTTATGCCATACAGACCTTGTTCAATCTTTAAAACATAAGAAAACAAACAACAACACATGAAGAATTCCTACACAATGGTCTCATTTTCTGATCTGCCCATAGGATCAGGAAAAGTATGCAGTGAGTTTGTGTGAGGTGGATAGCTTTGGTATAGAAACTTTGGGAAGCAAGGTTTAGAAAACCTTTGGCATGTAAACTTTACAAGCAGACTTTAAATTTTCATTGTAACTTAACAGATCTTTGAATATTTTTCAGGTAGACCGAGCTTCTCAGTAATTCCACAGTTAAAACTGTCAGATATTTGCCTGACGGTGTTTTTCTTACTGGGATACTTTGTAGTCTCACACCTTTCAGTTGACATCTTTCCCTTATAAAAGGAGAGAAAAATCACTTGCTTAGGTAAAATTCTGTAAATTTAAAGAACATTTTAATTTGTAATACAAATTAAACACACTGGTCAAAGCACACAGATTATTTCCTGCTACACATACCCATTTTGAAATGTGATACCTGATTTAAGCCACATAACCTCATATAGCTGGCACATGGCCAAATTCCCAGTAAAAATACTCTGCAAGAAAGTGAGTTTCCTAAAGCACCCATACAGTCTTGAATGCTGCTAAATGTGTAGGAACACCTGTGTGTCTTGTTTCCAGAACAAGCTTTTAAGAAGCTTTACACTCCAATGCACATGTTCATCAAATTAACAGTATGGTTTATAGGAAAGGCTTAGCTGCCTAAAAAAAACATAGACTTAAGTTAGTTGTTTCTATATTATTGCTGCCTTTAGGTAAAAAGGATTAAAAGAAATCCTTTATCAGCAAATTATTAACAAAATAACACATTTAGCAAACTATCTTCAGGATGCTGCGTGGAATACCACATGACATTGTTTAATAGTCATTTATTATATGAATTGCCTCTGTGAATTAATATGTATCTTAAAAATCATTCAGCCAAAGGAACTTGAAAGCTACTACTTTGGAGCTTCATTAGTAGCTGTGGATTAAGATATCGTAAGTATAGTTGTAAATGACCATGAAAAATGGAAATTAGTGGCAGAAAAAAGCCTTTTAAAGGTCATTTTCTGCTGCATGTGATTAGACCAGCTCAATTATGCTGCAAGAGCTTTTGTGGTATATGACATATGAAATGCTGAATTCTGCAGATACTTCCAGTTTGAAAGTTGAACTGAAAGGAAACCCAGCAAAAACACTCCTTCCCCAGCTTTCCCTTAGCATCGCTGCCAGAGGTTGTTTCTCCATCAGTAGAGCCCTGCAGTTTGGAGGAACAGAGAGAAGCTGATAGGTGGGGCTTCATGGGCCCAGAAAAGATCTACGATATATTTTTTTCTTTTTTTTCTGCAAGCTAGATGGTGCTACTGGCACCTGATGAGGGACTAGATCTTGTCTTTCCCTCTTGCTCTTTAGACAGTCAGAGGTGCTCAACGAGAGCAGCTCCCAAGCCTTACATTGTACTAGCGACCACACACTGCGTGTACCCCCACTTAACTACAGATCCAGCCATCCGTGATGAATAACTATATCACAATCTGCATTTCTGCTGAAATCAGCAGCATGAAAAGATTTAATGCTAAGATCTAAGCTGTTACATTTCAGATTTAGTTCTTCACAAAAGCAGACAGAATATAGCTATCTCAAATAAATCCTTTCTCACTCTGTGCTGACTTAATCTTCCCCCATGCCTCAGAAAAATAGACCCATCAAGAATTACTTAGGACTTCCTTCTCCTAAAAAAAAAAAAGAAAAGAAAAAGAAGACATGAGTTCTGAGACAGAACATGGAAAACAGTAAATTCTGGGTAGACCTTGACTTCCCGCTGCTGATGCAAATCTCTTTTACAGATAAGTCTTTGCCCTGTAAGCCCTGGATCCAGTGAACACTCAGGCAAATAGATACTCTTAGAAGATGACCTATTAAGCTCAGTGCAACTACTAGCCTCCCTTATCACTTGCAGGATTCAATTTTTGTGTCTAGCCCAAGAGAAACTGTAAATAGAATAATACCCCTTCCCAAACAGCTACTTAAATTTTTGAGCCAAAGTAACGCTCAATGTTTACTATTTTAAAAGGTGTTTGCCCTCAGAAGTGGCACACAGGGCAGCAGCTGGCTATCAAACAGTAGGAGGAATCAAAAGCTGATCAATTTGAGAGGTTTGTGGGAAGGAATATTTAAAATAAATCCACCATCTACTTTAAAACACTTTTTTCTTACTTGAGCTCTACTACAGGTTTTGTTCTATTGAAGGCAAAGGAAAGACCAATGAATTGTGTTTCAAACAAGCAGTAGGCCACGCTCACTGGTGAAATGACACCTCAATACATGACAGTGACTGATGAAATCGGTCCTCTGTCTTCTACCCAAACCTCAGAGCATCACAATTTTTGGATCTTGTGAGATGAGAAGTGTTAAGTGTCTTCATGCAGCTTCGCAGTATTTTCAATCCCAACTTCATTTTATTCTATCCCAACTACGCATAATGCATTTAGCTCTCAAAACATCCCACTGTGTGTAAGTTTTTCCACAGCCCACCAGTGAAGCCTGGAGAAAAACCTTCAGAAACGGGTGAAGTCCACCAGCGCAAGGAGTTTTGTCACTGGCCATGCAGATGCCCACCTGTGCCAAACTGCACCCCTGGGGTAAGCTTGGTGAAGGACGGTTGTGGCTGCTGTAAGGTCTGTGCCAAGCAGTCAGGAGAGACCTGCAATGAAGCAGACATCTGTGATCCCCACAAAGGCCTCTACTGCGACTACTCGGAAGACCAGCCTAGGTATGAAACAGGCGTGTGTGCATGTAAGTTGTTCTTTCACGTTCTCTTCTTGAAATCCAGGAGGGTGGGACCACGCAGGTGAATGGTTTTAGAGGAAAACTCTGCTTGCTGGTGCTGCACAGCTCTGTGCTAGGCAATTTATCCTAATTCAGACTTTGACTGCTCAGTCAGAGAACCTGAGAGCAGGGCAGGGACTGTCTTTAGACTTACCTGTGTGTGGATTAGTGAAACCAGTTCATTGTGCACAAGCCTGTTATTTGCAGACGTGTTGATGACTGCTTTAAAGTTATCACTGGGCATAAATACAAAGAAGAGGTGTTTGGGCTGGGAAGAACTCGAAGCTGTGGGTGCAGTAAAGGCTGATCGCATTTTAGTGCTCTGTAAGCAGGAACCACGTGCTCCTCCTGTGTTAGTAACTGTTGTTTACCATTTGCAGATCTGATAGCTGTAGGATGTGAGCTTAATGGCGTTTATTACCTTAATGGGCAGACCTTCCAACCTAACCCATTTTATAAGTGCCTGTGTGTCAGTGGCGCAATTGGATGTACACCTGTATTCACACCAAAACTAGCAGCAAGTCCCTGTGCCAGGGTGACGGGCAGAAAGAAGCCTGGACAATCCACCTGTGGGCATGGACAGCACAAGCAGCTTCAATCAACAAACTACAGACTGATGTCAGGTGTGCCTCGCTACACTGGTAAACTTTTCTGTATGTGAGCCTTGCTGAATTTAGTCTCCCTGCCTCCAGCAGCCAGGCCAGCAGTGCGTTGGCAATTTCTCAGCTCTTGCTCAAAGCCACTGCCAGGGTGACTGGTCTGTCCCAGTTACCCCTCTTACTCTTAGGTCACAGAGTCTTTTCTCTAAACCTAAAGAATACGAAAAGCAAAAAGCTTCTGTCACCAGGGAATTGGCCAAAGCTACCTTCGACACATCTTTCTGCAGAGGTTTACTACTCATCAGATCAGACTGATTAGGGTTGCTGGTGGACAGATATTTCAGAGCCTGGGAGCTGTCTCACTTTCTCCTGCTTTGTGGTGGTAGGGAGTCTTGGTTTTCCCATACATACATTAACATGTTGCAGCCCTCTTCTTTCAATAGAAAGCAGAAAACTATAAGACTGCCTCGCATCTTTACTCAATTCACAAAATTTCATGTCACTGCAAGGACAACCCTCCTCCCAATTTCTTCACTATTCAGTCTGATCAAAACCACACAACAGTTATCCAGGAAGTTCTGCCAGGGTCAGTAGATATTCCCTTTAACCTCACTCATGCTCTGCTGTGAACACTGTAGTTCGTCTCTTTTCCACTTTAAGGAAGTACCAGTGCCAGAAGCAGCTATCCTGTCCCTTCCCTAGCCACAGCTGCCTGCCCTTGTGCTGTCTCCTTCCCTGTGCATGTGCAAGTTTCCATGGTGAAACTAATCTTCGTTAAAACTAATGTGGGTACCAGAAAGCTGAGCCATTTATTTGAGCAACTTGAATTATGGCCTGAATCATCATCATGGATCAATAAAATAAAAATAAAAGGATCGCAAAAATAATCAGAAAATCTTCGTAAAAGACTGCTGAGTAAATAGGTAGACACCTGTAAGTCGATCTGAAGATAAACAGACCCACTTACAAAATCTGAAGTTCACTTTGGACAACTTCTAACATGTTAGCAGTAATTACGCAAGTTAGCAAAAATAAAAACGGAAGCTCATCTCTACTTCAAAATTATGATACAATACCTACAACTACTGTCAAAGCCTTTTTACAGAAGTATACTTAATACTGTGTATAAAAACACACTCAGTAAGGCAACTGGCTTCAAATGAAGGGACTTAATTTCTAGAGAACGTTCCTAATCTGATCCCAGGAGAACATAACACATTGAAAACAATGGCAACCAAACCATTTGACCCTGTGAAATATATTAACTGGGTTTGTGGGTATTTCAGATACCTGGAGAACAGCATTAAGGCATTTACTTTGTAGCACATCAATGGATCCAAAAGCTGAAGTCCAACTTTCAGTAACTCTTCCGTGAGTAGACCGCAACACTGCACCTCACAGCGTTTATTCAGGAATATGAATCAACTGCACAACGTAATCTTGAGACAAGATATCCAGCTCGCAAAACACTTTTCCTATTTGACTTGGTTTAGGGATCCAACAGCCTGTCCCTGTGGTGTCTGTACATGCTGAAGGATGCTATTCTTCAGGTTATGCAAACCCACTTAATTGTTTCTTCTCCAAGAGGCAGGTGACGGAGAAGGACAGCTAACTAGGACAGTGCTCCCAGGCAGAGAATAGGCTCAGCTACTCCAGTGAGATTCCCTGAGCTACCATCAACTGAGCCATACGAAGGCAACAAAACTGAAGCCCTGGGCCAAAGTGGGTATTTGAAAACAGCAGACAACGTAGAAAATGAGGAACTGCAAATGCGCAAACTTCCCAAGAGAAATATTTTGAAGCACGAACTTCATTTTCACCCCATCCCCCTCTGAAGAAAAGCACCTCGAAATTTTGTTTCAGAGCGAGGTCTTCCCCTTTCCCAGTGCAGCAGAAGTACCCTGTCAATTTGTGCGTGAATGGCACGAATAGCTCAATGGGCCAGTATCTGTCTTGAAAAGCCTTTTTTCTGTCAGCATGGATAACAAGTGCTAAGTTTCATTTCACTGTGCTTGCTTTGTTTTCTGACTTTCCTTGTCAATTCTACTTACCTAATTTAGATACATAGGGGTGTACATAGGTCATACTTTAAAAACATACCAAGTACAAACAACCATTTAACTTCCCTTTATTTGTTGCAGATCTGTGACAGGCTTTTAATCTGCTTGCTGCAATGAGATCTTTAAATTGCTGTCTACTTTCCAGGTATCCTTGTAATTCTGCCCGTGTTCTTACCTAAATGCACAGATTCCACACGGGTTTTTTTGCAGAGTTTCACCATGAACTTTTGCACTGCAATTTTGATTCTTTTTTTAGGTACACTTCACATAATCCAGCCCTAATCTATCAGAAAACAGTTTTTTTGGTGATATCTAGAAGTGGCTGGAGAATTTTGTTCCTCAATACAAACCCCAAAGCTTTCACAGTATCTACAAAGAAACCAACACTAACGTTTTCAGCACCCCTTTTCAAGTTATGCTTGACCTTAAATAATTTTCAATGTCTCTTCCATTCTAGACATTTCATAGAAATTCCACAAATAACTCTCTCCACATAACATTTTAATCCCATTAAACTGGGAGAGTCATACAAAACATGCAATTTTATAGTCCTAGGATCTGAGTATCCGTAATGTCAGTCAACTTTACTGGCAGCTCAGCCCTAAGGCTTTTGTATAACTTTGTTTATGCCTCATTTTTAGATTTACCTACAAAAGCGCCTTCATCAACAGAAATCAAATGCTCACCCTTTTATTTTCAATTAATCCTTTTGGGGCTGTTCTGCTGCATAAAGCGTATATTGCTGTCTTAGCTTACAGAAGCTTACCACTAGTTGTGAAGAAAAAGTGCCTAGTACAGGCAACTCCCTGGACACCCTGTTCCAGGACCTGTGGCATAGGCATGTCCAGTAGAGTGACCAACGACAACAGAAAATGTGAAATGAAAAAAGAAAAGAGATTATGCTTCATCCAGCCTTGTCTCACCAATACACTGAAGACAATAAAGGTACTGTCTATTATAAAATGATTTCCTAATAGAAAATGGAAAAACTGGAAGTAACAGGAAAAATGGATATATTAGCAAATACTAATATAAAATTACTTCTTTTTTAACAGTCATAAAATAACTCCTTTTTCTTCCTTCAGTCTTCAGGTTTCAATAGTAAACTACAGATGTGTAATTTCAAACAAAACAACATAATGTCATATAATCATAGAATAGAATCGTAGTATATTTTTGGTTGGAAAGGACCTTTAAGATCATCCAGTCCAACAGTTAACATAGCACTGCCAAGTCCACCACCAGACCATGTTCTTAAGGACCATGTCATGAAATAAAACTGCTGCTAGCACTGTCCTGGTGCTTAGTCTCTCAGAAAATAATTTCTATTTGTTGACTGATGAAGAAAAAATAAGACAGCTTTCATGAGGAGTAATTTTTAAGATATAGCTATGTAAATGTTGCTATTTTTTCCTACATGTTTTGGTTTTAATGTGTAAAAACTCAGGCTTTTCTTTGTTTTTATATTAAAGATGCCAAAAGGAAAAACATGCCAACCAACATTCCAGCTTCCTACAGCAGAAAAACTATTTTTTTCCGGATGCTCAACTACTCAAAGCTACAAACTAACTTTCTGTGGGGTGTGCTTGGACAAGAGGTGCTGCATTCCTGATAAGTCCAAGATGATCACTGTACAGTTTGAGTGTCCCAATGAAGGCTTCTTTAAGTGGAAGATGATGTGGATAACATCTTGTGTATGTCAGAGAATTTGCAGTGCTCCAGGAGATATATTTTCTGAACTCAAAGTTTTATGACAAGTTACACCATTGACTGTAACGTACTGCGAGTGCAACAGCACATTCACATCCTGAAGAGTTAGCTTCACCCCCTGCCACAGCAGTGTTTGCAGTGAAACTATGTATGTGAATATTCTCTTTTTTAAATAGCACCTGGAAAATGCAAGTAAGAGTGCATCTTTTCAAACTTAATTGTTTTTATATGTGGGAATGCATTCTTGAGAAGGATGTATATAACACTGGTATTACCAAAATGAGAAGATTTGGTAATTAAAAAAGGCACAGGAAGATAGCTTCATGCCCCACTGTAACGAGTTGTTGCCCACAAAGACAAATACATGTAAATTCATATATGTTCTGATAACCGATTAGGGAAAAAAAAATTTACTGTGTAATACTTCATCTATCATTCTTGATTCTCAAACTAACATTTTCTACTGTGTATCTGCAAGGGTAAAACACATAAATGCTGTTTCAAACAGAAGTGAATTTTAAGCTCAGATGGTTTTTGCAGCAGGTAATCTTTCTCTCGTGTTGTGAATATAAACAATGCACTTGTAAAAGTACAAGTAGGTGGGGACCTGCAGATAACAGAACTGCAAAACTTCAAGGAAATGACTATTTTAGAATGCTTTCTTTAAAAAATGCTCTCAACAAATGTTATCACAATGTTTTATTGAATACTTCTTGACTTAGACACTGAAATTGTGCTTACTCATATACCCACTCTAACTCTGCTAGAAGGCCTTCACGCTTTAAGAAATCATCGTATTGATCCATTCTGATCTGTAACAGTTCACTAGCCTTGCTGTTCTAAGACAGCCAAGGCTGGCAAGCAACTGGAAACAGCTGTACATTGTATTTTGTAAAAGTTCTTACTGTAATATAAAAGTCTACTTACCCTGGTAATTATAAATATTAAAACATCTATTTTACTTGCATTCTTTTAAGCATATAAACTTTGTTCTCCAAACAGTCATTATAACTTAATATATGTCAATACTCCAAGTATGATACTTGAAACAAAATGCATTTTGTTGAATTTTCTGATATTGCCAGTTTTCATTGGCAATTGGTTCATTTCATCAACTCAGAATGCTCTAATGCATCTAAGTACAACACGGGAGCAAAAATATTAAAACTATGAGCATAGCTTAGAGCATTCTGAAATGACTACTGTCCTGCAAAGTTTAAACCAGTTTCATTAGAGGTTTGCTTTCATCTTTGAAAAGACTATGCAGGCTTTTCTTTTGTCAAAAAACAAATCTAGCAATTTTACGCTAGCAATTTACAAATCTAGCAATACGATCCTTCTTTGAAGCAAGGCCTGCCTTTAGTTTACCATAAGCTTAAAGACTGAGCAAAGAACTACATTTTTTGGCTGCTACAACCTCTCTTCTCTTTACAGCATATGGTATGTCAATTTACTCTACAGTTAGGAAGACTGGTCTTACACTAGTATCCACTATAATTAGGTGCCTTCAAATCTTTCTTACAGGCTGGACCTGTCACTTAATGTAACACCTCTCAGAGAGCTGAGGAAGCCATTGTCCCAGTCTCACTTTGGAATGACAGTAGCTAGGCGTGCTGCGATTCATTCTGGTTAATTGATGTGGCTGGCTGCTTGAGGGATTTTTTTTTTTTTTTAAATCAGTTCTTCCTTCTTTAAACAGCTATCTTCAGTCTTGATGGATATGTTCTAGGCCCGCCTTTTGTGGCATCCAGTTCATTGTACTCTTCTATTAGGTCAGACAAAGATGATATGGCTTCAGAAAAACAGCTTTGCTCCATCCCGTCTATATGTAGATAATGGTGAAGGTGAGCCTACGAGAATAAAAAGTTCAGTGTTATCCTTTTTCTTGGCACCTAATACCTTTGGCTCAATAAGTATCATCCAGCCTGCACTGAAGAGGGGAATCGAAAGTAGATTTAAAGACTTCTATTATGACTTCCCTTGCTTAAATACTTGGCAACTTTAGTAGCAATCCCCTATGGAACCACAGTTGATATTACTCATTTCTTAGACATCCATCTTTTCATATTCTGTCTTCTTGGGTACATCTGACCAAACTGTGTATTGGGCTTATGCGGAAAGGCTGAGGGCGGGGTGGGGGGGAGCAAGGTGGGACATGCTATAGGGGTGGCTTTTGCAAGAAAACACAAGGTGCTGCCCCCATGTTGGACAGAGCCAGTGCCAGCCAGCTCCGAGATGCACCTGCCACTGGCCAAAGCTGAGCCCATCAGCGATGTTGGTACTGCTTCTGTGATAACATATTTAAGAAGGGGTAAAAAATGCTGCATAACAGCTGTTAGAGAGAGGAGTCAGAAAAATGTGAGAGAAACAGCTCTGCGGACACCAAGGTCAGTGAAGGAGGGGGAGGAGGTGCTCCAGGCACCAGAGCAGGGATTCCCCTGCAGCCTGTGAAGACAACTGTGGTGAATAAGGTTGTCCTCCTGCAGCCCATGAAAGACCACAGTGGAGCAGATATCCAAACTGCAGCCCATGGAAGACCCCATGCTGGAGCAGGTAGATGTGCCCTGAAGGAAGCTGGGGCCCATGGAGAGTTCATGCAGGAAGGAGGCTCCTGGCAGAAACTGCAGCCCGTGGAGAGGAAGCTGCAGGTTTTCTGGCAGGACCTGTGACCCCATGGGGGACCCATGCTGAAGCAGTCTCTTCCTGAAGGACTGTACCCTGTGGGAAGGAACCCGTGTTGGAGCAGGGGAAGAGCATAAGGAGGAAGGAGTGGCAGAGATGAAGTGTTATGGACTGATCACCCCCCTGTTATGGGGGAGTGAGAGGAGAGCTTGGTGGGCACCTGGCAGACAGCCAAGGTTAACCCAGCACAAACTGGTAGGCAAATGTGTCAGATACTGCCTCATTGCTGAAGAAAGTAAATACAATGCCTGGTAGGTACAGGTCAACAAGGGGTGTAACCTTTTTAGGAAGCAGCTTTTGGAATGATTCCTTGATAGGTAACAGGTAAAAGTAATAGCCTGAGATTTTTAAGCAGTCCCTGTGTGACACTAAGGCTTGTTTCCCAATAATGCAAGATGCTAATGATTAGTGGCTACGGATGTTATAATGATGACAAAGTTGTACCTTTTTCTTGTAGAGCTTCATAAATCTGTCTTTAAGTTCAATAAAAGTTGGTTTCACACAGGTGTTGTTCGCTAAAGCGAGAAGGGAATGGGAATGGCCCACAGGAGGTACTGAACACAAACCAGTTTTCCAGCCCTCTTGATTCCAGGAGACAAAGTGCAGGGATGGCTTCAACCTGTGATACAAAAATCTACAGTTACCTAGGGAGACTAAAGAACGCAAAGTCTAGATTTCCTTAGCTAACAGTCTGAAAAGGTTAACATTAAAACTTTCAGGACTAAGACAGACAGTTATAAGTAGCATTTTGAATAACACATTTTAGATTGCAGACGTCACTTCCCCACGTGCCCTTCTCTGCCTGTAACATCCATCCTGTACGTGAAGCTTGTCTGCCTTTCCTATTATAACTATGTAGATCAATAGCGTAAGAAGTAGAAAACAGTGTTAACAATACAGAGTTGTTAAAGTAAGGATGATTCCCTATATACGCAAGAGTAACCATGAAAGAGAGCAGGCTTCCATTCAGAAGAAACAAATTTCTACTACAGAACCTATTCCTCCAACATCCTTTGCTGGCAGCAGACCTCTGGAAGGTTGGGCTTTGCTTTCTTTTGCATTTTTGAGGATGGAAGGAGCAGCACAGGGACATCTAGTCAGCTTCCTTTATTTGGAAATCCAAAAATGCCATGACTTATTCTAACTCATTAAGTAAATTATTTTCTTCCCTTCTGAAATTAAGAAAAATATTTCTGAGTAAACTGATTTGGTATTAAAATTCTTCAGATGAAAAGTGAGAGTGCTCTAGACAACGGACAACAGTTTCAATAACAAATACCATGACTACTTGGTGTGGTATTACAAACCTTTCAATATTTCTGCGAAGGTCTGAAACCTGCACATTTCCTCGAACGAGAAGCGCACAGGCAAGGTAGAGGCTATGCTTTGGATCTGCTTGAATTAGTTGATGATCTCTACTAAAAGCATCTGAAAACATTTGATCCAGCCTAGGTGGAAAGAAAACAGACTTATCTTCTCTTTTTAAAGCAGGCTGCAAAAGTTCTTCGGAATGCCCACCTTCAGAGTTTAAAAGTTCATAAAATTCTGGAAATAAGGTACATTTAACCTGGAACCATGAATGACAGGAAAAAGATTCAAACCTTTATATGTACATATGTTGGCATTAGAAGTTTTTAAAAACAGACCAGATCCATTTTTCCCCTCTCTTCTCCCTCTTGTTACAACCCACTGTTGAGTCTGAAGTCAGAGAACTGGACAGACTAAGAGACCTTTATTAAAGAAATTTTAGGTCAACAAAGTATTAAAATATGTAAAACGATTTAAATACTTGAGGTTCTGGTTACATGACAATTTGAGCGAACAATCTCACTGCTTGTGAAGGATCCGACAAGGAATACCAAAGTGCTGCTGACCCTTACAGAACTGATTATCTGTCTGTTACACTTTACTACTTAAAAAGATCAACGAATCATATAACTATTAATTTTGATTAATGATTTGGGCAAAGACAGACAATACTTACTAGAATTTTATTATGTATGACTGCTTTAAAAGATGACACAGCAGATCATATTCTTTCTCTCTTCACCTCCTTAAGCAAATTCCACTGTAGTGTGGGATATCAAAGATGTTGTCTTGAGGAGGTCTCTATGAACCCCTAACATCTAAGATATTCTTTCCATTTGTTCCAAACTGTCTGCATCTATCATCTCTACCTCTTTTTTTAAAATCACCTCTGCCACAATCTGACTATTAAAAAAATAACTAAACAAAGGAGACAAAAATACTACCTTTCCCACCTCATTCTGAAACATGACTGACTAAGCATCTCCCCGCAGTCTGCTACCTTCCCTCCAGCACTGTATCATCTTCTCGAGTTATGGTTTCAAGAGATCCAACTGACTGTCAGAACTTGTTATCACAGAAAAGGGATGGTCCTGTCCTCTTCTTGACTTTGCATACTTCCATCACTTACCCTTAGCTGCCTCTCATCACTATTTGGACCTTTTGCTGACTGAAGGTAACTCACTAAAACCAGTGAAGTCTATTTTAACTTGTTATTTTTCTGCCATGTCAATGGGATAAATCATCTCACAAAATCTGACAAACATCAGCTTATTGTTATAATAAGCTGCTAAATAGGCTCACTGCATCTCCAGACTGAAGTGAGATGCCATTACTTCCCAAGGAGTCTAGTTTAATTCCTTGTTTGTCTTTACAGTATTTTGTGATTGAACTGCAAACTGTTACTCAAAAGGACTTGTGGTGTGTGTTCTACCTATCATCTAAGTAATACATTTTTCCAACAGAAACATTTCCTAGCAGAGGTAACAAAAATACATTTCAAGTTTATTTGCTCAACTGTTACAGAGAAAAGGGACAAAGGATGTTTTCAAAATCAGCAGGACTAATTTGAAAATGTGACAGATTTAAAACTTTTAGAACTTCCACCCTTAGTCTTGCTATAGAATGGAATTTTTTAAATTAAAACTATGGAAGAATCAGAAATTAAGCTTCAAATGTAAAGCTTTCATAATATTTTTTTCTTACCTTCTAGAAGGTACATTAATATCAGCCAATGTATACAAAGGAGTCAAGCTTGAAACCAAGTAATGAAGTCGAGGAAATGGAACCAAATTCATGCTGATTTCATTAAGATCCATGTTAAGGGAACCTTCAAACCTAGCAGAGCTGAAAATTAACAAACTGTTATAAAACTGTTATAAACTAAGTAAATTACTTTTGTAAGGTAAACATTCATTAAATTTATTTTTCAATTGTTTCCTACAATAAAACAGTAAAACCACACCGTTCAAGAAGCGGTTCATGTATAATTACTAAGCTTTCACATTTGGCAGTAATAGTGCTATATTTCATGTCCTTACACTTCTCATTATAGAACAATTAATCGTCAAGAATTAGGCCTTAAGTTTCCCAATTGTAGTCTTTAGCACTGTTTTTCAGTATGTGGATGTGGCTGCTGAATTCCAGTTTTAATAAGTAGGTTATAATAAAACATGCATGATTAGCATTTCTGACAAGCTGTTTAAAAGAAAAGCAGGTCAATACTCCAGAAGTATATTTCACCACGAGTTTCTTACAGCAATAGACAGTGTAGGAGCAGCAATGGTCTGATGGTATTTATAAAATAATACAGTTGCCCTAGAAAGGCAAACCTCCCTGGGCTCCATTAAGCATTAATGGAAGACAATATCCTTCTGCCTATAAGCCTTTTCTTACTTCAGTTCTAAGACTATCATGGCTAGAGCAACACCACTGCAATCTGAGTACTTCCAAATACTTTAACAGTTAGTAATTGATTCTTAAGAAGAGGAGACTCATATCAAATGGAAAACAATTAATATTCTTTGAGTTGATGCAGGCCTGCATATCTGCAGTACACTCCGCCTCTAGGAATACTTCTTTTACAGAGGAATAACCTGTAACTTTACCTTGTCAAGTTCAGCAGCAAGTTGGCTACGATATTATTCATTGCGTCAAATGGTTTCTCTTGTACAATTTTTGCACTGCCTGCACTTGATGTTACCAAGCTGTTTTGCTTCAGAGTTGATCCTAGCTTCCCAGTATTGATCATCTGATGAATTTTATTAACTATATCAAACAGAGACTTTGAGAGAGAAAAAAAAGCATACAAGAAGTCTTGAGCATGGAGCTTTCAAATTCAGCACCCCAATTTTTCATTTCAATTAATCTTAAAGGAAAAGCTAAGATATGGTACTGTTAGTTCAAAGATTATACCTTTGAGACATGTAAGTCCAACTTTTGACCAATTCCAATTGACTGAATTGTTTCTAAAAGTGTTCCTTACATGTCACAAACATGTATATAGCTTGACCCAGAAATCTGAACTTTATTCAACTATTCAAAATCCTCATCTTCTAAAATTACATTTTAAATTCCTGTGAAAGCAAAAATGTATTCTCTAAATATATTTCACTTTCTCTTGCTTTTTTCATAAGCAAACAGCAAGAGAGTCATCAAAGTTAGACTCAAATGAGTCTAGTGGTTTGCATGGTCAGGTGTGCCTACGATGCCAGTATCACTAATCAGTAAAGTCTGTTGGAGCTTGGAGTGGTTAGTCATTTCCCCTGCAGGACTCTACTAATACCACACACAAATTGATTGCTAAGAGAATATAAGACTCTCAGTCTCAGTAAATAGCAGCTTTGCACTGCTTACCTTGAAATAGACATGAAAAAATTCACTGTAGACTACTTTGAAGGTACAGAGCAACTCTTTAGTGATATCCATATTAATTTCAAAAGCCTGCAAGTGACTCAGGAGTTCAATTACTATTTTAAAAAACGAAATTATGCTTTTTAAGACTTGGCACTCAAATCAATACACAGAAAGAAGAAACACTTCCTGTGTGCAGTCTGATAAAAAAGAAGTTGACAGAAATAGAATATTATTTCTTACTTCATTCTCTATGGGTAACACACAGTCTGCATGTTCATTAAGCTCCTTCATAGCCAGAACACTGTTATACGGAGAAGTAATAACATCATCTTCACCAGAGGGATAAACTGAAGTAACAAATCTATACACTTCTGGGAATTCATCCTCAAGCAATTTTAGTACAAAAGTTCCAAGACCAGATCCTGTCCCTAATTATGAATGAATACAGAATGAGAGAAGATAAAAGGTTCCCCAAGTTATTATAAGCCTTAAGTCTCACGTGTTGGAAACATACAACTTTTTAATTATATATATATTAATGAACATTTTCTGAAGCATTTCACTGACAGTGGAGGCTACTCAGATGTAAACTAAGGTAGGGAAGTTTTTTCCAGACATGAAAATAATTAAGTGATAAAAGTATTTCCCATAGTATACCAGACAGGATGAAGCATACAATCTCAAAAATTTCTGCAGACCAAAAAGTCCTATTACATAATCAACATTTTTCTGACCTAGTATTTTTATTTCTTATTTCAAAAATCTTTAATTTGTATTTTGAAATAAAATATTTGTTTAAAAACATTGAACAGCACCAAACAATTATTTACTTTCCTTTTGGGGTTTTATAAATTTTTCCCATTCTCCAATAAAACAGAACAACCCCTTTCCCCCAGCACACACACTTTTTTCCTCATTAGCACTAAGCACATAGCACTGAGTTCAAATCAGAGAACTGAACTGTGTTTTTTCTGTCTTGGACAGCTAACATTCTCAGCAGCAGACAATGTAATCTACGAACAAGACAGTCATTTTCTGCAATAACAGAAACAGTATCTGCAGGGTCTCTCGCATTAAGCAAATGGCCACAAAAAAAGGCCCTTGACAAAAGTCTTGGTTCATATTTAGAGCTATTTTCTGTATCTTCTTCCACATCATAACCAGTTATAATACATGCTCCCCACACATTTCTGGTGAAGGAAAGCTTAGTGGCTATACAGTAATGACAAAATTGTCACTGCAAGGGATTCTCCCTTCTAATGTATTAAGTAGCTAGACTGGATTCAAGAGAATTACATGGAAGGAAAATAGAAAAACAAAGTTCTTCTTAAGTTAAGCAACATTAGAAGGCTCCTTCAAAGCCTTTCAGAAAACTCTTTCCCCACAATCAAAAAGAACTTGATTACAACATTGATGTCAGTGTTCTGAGGTCACTGTCTCCTCTTTTGATCAATAATACCTCACTGTTTCCTCGTATTTGGTACCTGTCTTGATCCACTCACTGCCTTGTATTTAAAATTTTAGCTGTATTTTTGTTCTGGGTAGCACTTACCTTAGCTCATGATTAGGGCTCCTCAGTGCTCTAACAAAACAATAATTACAGGTCCACTTAATAGGACTGTGTTAAATTTTTTATTCTGCATTCTTAATGATGCAGATTATTACACTGATCTTCTTTTCGAGACCCTGGTTTTTCTTTTTCACCTGTAGCTGGTGCAATCATACTAACCATAAAAACATTACTTACCACCTCCCATAGAATGAATTATAAAAAAACACTGTAGACAGTCACAATGTTCTGCGGTTTTCCTCAGTTTTTCCACAATGTTTTCCTGGTACTGATAGCCATAGAGCTTATGACCTACAGCCCTGAAGATATAAAAAGTACTTGAAAAAAAAATCCAAGAATCAATCTTTCAGTTTTTTATTTTAACTCCTCCTATTTGACATTTTACAGTTCAGAGTCCAGAGCTGGGTGCAACCCCTAATTTGTGAGAGTTGCTAAGCTGTGACTACATCACATGAATATGGGAGTCAGTATATAGTCTTAATTTTGAGGATGCAAGCAGCACTAAGTTCACAGCTTTGGAGTGTGCACTATTAGGCTGTACCAATAAGGAAACAAACTCCCACATTGGATGATTAAATTGTAATTATGAAATGAAAGTTATACACTGCTTAACGATAAGGATATCCCTATGTAATAGGTGTACTGATCTTCATTTGAGTACTATGCAAGTCAGTTGCTACCAGTAACAAAAAACAACCCCAAACAGCTCATTTTCAACACACTTGACTGCTAGATGGTGAAATTATGGGATGCATTATTCCCTGTATTGCACTCTCTTTTGGTACGTTTGCTGATGATTTCTTTCCAGTCTGTAGTGCACTGAATATTATTAGAGGCACATTAAGGTATCAGTGAAAATTTGGAATTCATTACGTTAATCAATCTTTTTCTGAATTTCTGTTTTTGGTAATGTAGTTTATATGCACAAAGCCAGACTCTGTCATCCTTAGAAATCAGAAGTGCATTTGTTCATGTATCTCCATTTCCACGCTAGTTGCAGAGTCTCAAACTAGATTATAGCTTTGACTGAGCAATGGTAGCAGCTGAATACCAAAGAAACAAAAATAAAAAGCATTCTCTTTTTCAAAAGAAAATTAAAAAAAAAGGAAGAAAAAATATACAAAATGATGTATCGGCAGAATTACCCTTCTGTAAAAGGCTTTTCAAAGCCCTCCTCCAGGCAACAGTGACTCCAAAGTTTACCGGTAATATGCTGCAGCTCCCCAGGTGCAGTAGAACAAACCAGAAAGCTACTGTTATCATTTCCCTTTTCAAATGCCATCTAATTAGTCACTAAGAAATGCTTTCTGAAGAGGTTCTCACCAGTTGTTTCCTGAACCAGAAACATCTGTGATAAGCTGCTTGCTATCAAACACATCCCTTAACGGTCCCTGCAGAATTTCATTTACCACACCCTCTTCCATGTCAATCAACAGTGCCTTTGAGAAAGGAAAGAATTAAAATTCAGTCAGTAAACAAACCACTCTTCAAAATAATCACATAAAGAAATATAAAATTATTTGCAATATAAAAGGTATGTTGTTTCTACTGTGATCCAGAGAAATTTTTTTTTCATTGTTAACTAGAAGACCAACTAGATTCACCCTGGCTGATTTGCTAGAAGTCATTCAATAGGACAGCTTTTCAGATAATGCAATTTTGTTAAAATTTTATAATATCTTGCCCCAATACTTAGGAGTAAAGAAATCAAAGTATTTTTATGTTTCAAGTTTTCTTGCTTCTTAATCACTTGAAGTGGCTCAAATAAACCCACTCCACTGAAAATTCAAATAAAAACTTGGTTGGTAATATCTGCAATCATTTTATTAAAATTATAATTTAAATTACTCAACAAGACTGGCAGCAAACTGCATTACTCCGCTGAAACATAAAAGTTACTATTAGAAATTTTACTGTTCAAAGTAGTATTTAAAAACATATGCAATTATAAGGACGTTATGAAAATTCCTACACAGTTGGATGTAAATATGCAATGTAAAAAGAATGACCTTTATAGATTGCCTTACTCGTGCTTTTAAAGAGCAGATTTTTCCTTTGTAAATATCAGGACCATCACCACCACTTCTGGGAAAAAAAAAAATCCAAGCTTAGAACCATAATAGAAAATAAGGCAATATATATTAAAATAAAATTCCCTCGTTAATATTTTGTGTTCAGAGGACTGTTACAATGTAAACAAACAGAAACACCCTGGACATGCTGCTAAGAAAGACCTCATAATTCCCTGAAGTAATGCAATTACAGGACACGATCTTAATCAGAAATATCCTAAGCAGCACTTCAGGAAACTGAAAAGATAAGCATTGAAAGTTTACCCTCAGATACAGCCTCTGCTATGTAGTAATTCTACAAGCATTGCCAAAACTTGAAAGGATTATCTTTTATCGAGCACGTGGTATGTTCTGCATCATACGATGGAACACAGCACACCAAACAGTATCACTAGCTTTTCAACGGGGCTAGTACAGCACCGTGCTACAGCTCAAGGTCTGAAAGTCGTATAACTGCACTGGCACAGCACTGTGCTTGACTTATTTTGCCATTAAGATTTACCAGTTCAGAAATCATGCTGGGCTGACATAGATTAATTTTCCTTTTTTTCCAGGATTGGTTGTACTGAGCCAATAGGGGACTATGCATTGTGTACAACCACATTTTTTCCACAATGAATGCTGGTGCTTCTGCACTCAAAGGATGAGATACTCTGGTCTGGCCAAATTGTATTTAATACAAGGGAAAAAGGCAGGGATATTGGAAGATGGATCTATTCCCCTCAATTATTTACCTAATTTGGGGTCTGGTCAAGCCTAAATTTAAAGTCTCTCTTAGACTATTCTACATTCAACCACAATAATACACCAAAAACATCATCTGGAATTCTCTACAGCATGAAATGTTCTGGCCATGCTCAGTCCCATCAAGAATGAGGAGAAGAAAGTATGGGGCTGCACTGTATTCCTCAAGGATCTTCCACCCTCTCAAAGAAGCTCTCCAGACACTTGTCGTTAACTGAACAGCTCACAGCAGCCTCCAGTACTCATGTGATTACTCTAGCCTACACAACTGCTTATATGAGTCCACTATAGCACCAGTAAATCCAGCTAGAGAAGTTCTATTTCTCTTCAGGGACTAACAAAACTCAAAGAGGAAAAAATAAACCCAAATCAACACTTCTTTCTCTTACTATTGTCTTTGCAGTCTTTCATGCCAGCCCACACTTTCAATTACTTTGATTCGATTGCTGAAAAAAGTCTCCGCATTCCCTAGAATCCCCTAGGCCTAAGACATGCATTTCTACATATAAAACCATACAAACGCATAAGCCCATGTTCAGTATTACAGTTTAATAGTCACTGTAACAGACAGAAAGTCTGTTTGGTTCTGTCAGTGTTGTTCATAGCTGTTTCTGACAGGACAACCCACCTGGATTAATTATTTTGAATAGTAGTATGGCATAGCATAGAAGACTTAAGTTTGTCACATTTACGACATAGGGTTTTATGCCTGGGAAGTGAACTAGTTCTTTCTGATAAAACTAAACCAAACACCACAACAATAACAAAAGACCAAAACCTCACAACCTGAGCAACAGAGTTTGAAACGACTCTCCCTAACTAAATTATGGTTCAAGGCTACAGTTAAAAGTGGGACTTGTTTCAACAGGAAAAGACGAAATTTGAACAATCCTTTTTCTGTTTCACAGGTAGGGGCATCTTCCTTGAAACTTCTACAGTATTCAGTGAGACAAGTCGTTCCTCTTTACAGGGAGAAAACGGATGTTGCTCTTGCAGCCAACCTCTGAGTTACAAATTTAGTGGTTTCATCTAGCACATATAGAAACATAGATATTTTTACAACCAAAATTTCTTGGTGAAAAAAAATATATTCTAGGAAACACCCACAAGGAATGGCAATTATAAACTCCAATACACTTGCATGTTCTTTCAAAGAAGCAAAATTTGAGACAAAACACAGAACCACAGAATCACAGAATGTTAGGGATTGGAAGGGACCTCGAAAGATCATCTAGTCCAATCCCCCTGCCGCAGCAGGATTACCTAGATCATATCACACAGGAACGCATCCAGGCGGGTTTTGAATGTCTCCAGAGGAGACTCCACAACCTCTCTGGGCAGCCTGTTCCAGTGTTCGGTCACCCTCACCGTAAAGAAGTTTTTCCTCATATTTATGTGGAACCTCCTGTGTTCCAACTTGCACCCATTGCCCCTTGTCCTGTCAAGGGATGTCACTGAGAAGAGCCTGGCTCCATCCTCATGACACTTGCCCTTTACATATTTATAAACATTAATGAGGTCCCCCCTCAGTCTCCTCTTCTCCAAGCTAAAGAGACCCAGCTCCCTCAGCCTCTCCTCATAAGGGAGATGTTCCACCCCCTTAATCATCTTCGTGGCTCTGCGCTGGACTCTCTCTAGCAGTTCCCTGTCCTTCTTGAACTGAGGGGCCCAGAACTGGACACAATATTCCAGATGCGGCCTCACCAGGGCAGAGTAGAGGAGGAGGAGAACCTCTCGTGACCTGCTAACCACACCCCTTCTAATACACCCCAGGATGCCATTGGCCTTCTTGGCCACAAGGGCACACTGCTGGCTCATGGTCATCCTGCTGTCCACTAGGACCCCCAGGTCCCTTTCCCCTACGCTGGTCTCCAACAGGTCTGTCCCCAACTTGTACTCATACATGGGGTTGTTCTTGCCCAGATGCAGGACTCTACACTTGCCCTTGTTATATTTCATTAAATTTCTCCCCGCCCAACTCTCCAGCCTGTCCAGGTCTCTCTGAATGGCTGCACAGCCTTCTGGTGTGTCAGCCACTCCTCCCAGTTTTGTGTCATCAGCGAACTTGCTGACAGTGCACTCTATTCCCTCATCCAAGTCATTAATGAATATATTGAATAGAACTGGTCCCAGTACCGACCCTTGAGGGACTCCACTAGACACAGGCCTCCAACTGGACTCTGTCCCATTGACCACCACTCTCTGGCTTCTTTCCTTCAGCCAGTTCACAATCCACCTCACTACCCGATCATCCAGAACACACTTCCCCAGTTTAGCTGCGAGGATGCTGTGGGAGACCGTGTCAAACGCTTTACTGAAATCGAGATAGACCACATCCACAGCTTTACCATCATCTATCCACCGGGTTATGTCCTCATAAAAGGCTATCAAGTTGGTTAAGCATGACTTCCCCTTGGTGAAGCCATGTTGACTGCCCCTAATGATCCCCCTATCCTTGATGTGCCTAGAGACAGCACCAAGGACAAGTTGTTCCATCACCTTTCCGGGGATGGAGGTGAGGCTGACTGGTCTATAGTTACCCGGGTCCTCCTTCTTGCCCTTTTTGAAGACTGGAGTGACATTCGCTTTCCTCCAGTCCTCAGGCACCTCTCCCGTTGCCCATGACTTAGCAAAGATGATGGAGAGTGGCCTAGCAATGACTTCCGCCAGCTCCCTCAGCACCCGCGGATGCATCCCATCAGGGCCCATGGATTTATGGACGTCCAGATTGCTTAATTGGTCCCTGACCCAGCCCTCATCTACCAAGACAGATTCCTCCTCTATCCTGACTTCTGGGGCCTCAGGGGTCTGGGACTCCTCAGGACAGCCTCCAGCAGTATAGACAGAGGCAAAGAAGGCATTCGGTAACTCCGCCTTCTTTTTATCCTCTGTCTCCAGGGCCCCCACCTCATTCATCAGTGGGCCTACATTGCCTCTAGTGTTGGTTTTACCTGCAATGTATTTGAAGAAGCCCTTTCTGTTGTCCTTGACCTCTCTTGCCAGGTTTAATTCCAAGGAGGCCTTAGCTTTCCTAGTTGCCTCCCTACATCCTCTGACAACAGACTTATATTCCTCCCAAGTGGCCAGCCCCTCCTTCCACGATCTGTACACCCTCTTCTTCCACTTGAGTTTGCCCAGCAGTTCCCTGTTTAACCATGCAGGTCTCCTGGTACCCTTCCTTAACTTCCTACCTGCTGGGATGCTCTGATCTTGAGCTCGGAAGAAGCAGTCCTTGAATGCTAACCAACTATCTTGAGCCCCCTTACCTTCTAGTACCCTGTCCCATGGGATTTCCCCTAGCAATTGCTTGAAAAGGCCAAAGTTGGCCCTCCTGAAGTCCAGGGTTGTAATTCTGCTAGCTATTCTGGTCCTGCCACATGAGATCCTGAACTCTACCATCTCATGGTCACTACAACCAAGGCTGCCCTCAACCTTCACCTCTTCAACCAGACCCTCCTTGTTAGTGAGGATCAGATCCAGCAGCGCTCCTCTCCTAGTTGGCTCATCCACCATTTGCATCAGAAAGTTATCATCAATGCACTGGAGGAACCTCCTGGACTGAGGATGGCTGGCTGAGTAGGCCTCCCAGCAAATATCAGGGTAGTTGAAATCCCCCATGACAACCAGGCCCTGTAATTGCGAGACTGCTCTCAGCTGCCTGTAGAAGGCCTCATCACCCTCCTCATCCTGATCCGGTGGCCTGTAATAGACACCCACAACAGTATCACCCCTGCCAGCCTGCACCTTAATTCGCACCCACAAACTCTCATCTCGCTCCTGATCCGCCCCTGGACAGAACTCAATACATTCTAGCTGCTCACTCACATAAAGAGCAACTCCACCACCTCTCCTTAGCGGCCTGTCTTTCCTGAACAGGACATAGCCATCCATGACCACATTCCAGTCATGCGAGGCGTCCCACCAAGTCTCTGTGATTGCCACTAGATCATAGCCCCCCGACCGAACACGGATTTCCAACTCCTCCTGTTTATTCCCCATGCTGCGCGCATTGGTGTACAGGCATTTCAGGGAGCGAGCCGAGCACACCGATTTCACTCCAGGGGGATGGGGGGCCTCCTGGTCTACCTCAACACTAGAGCTTTGCCCCAGTGGTGCAAGCCCAGCTACTACCCCATCCCCCTTCGAATCTACTTTAAAGCTCTCCGAATGAGCCCTGCTAATTCCTGTCCCAGAACCCTTTTGCCCCTACGACATAAACCTTTCCCATGTATTACAGTCACACCTGGTGTCTTATAAAACCAGCCATTATCAGAGAACCCAAAGCCCTGCCTGTAGCACCAGTCTCGTAGCCAGGCATTAATAGAGAGAATCCTACTATTCCATCCCACATCATCACCTGAAAATGGAAGGAGGGAGGAGAAAACAACTTGTGCGCCCGACTCTTTCACTAGCCGTCCTAGGGCCTTGTAGTCTTTCTTCATCCCCCTCAGACTACGGGATGCAGCTTCTTCCCCACCTGTCTGGAAGATCAGCAGGGGGTAGTAGTCTGTGGCCTTCACCAGGTTGGGGAGTTTCCTGGTGATATCCCTGATTCGGGCTCCAGGCAGGCTGCAGACCTCCCTGTGATGGGGGTCAGCTCTGCATATTGGGCCCTCAGATCCCTTTAGGAAGGAGTCTCCAACCACTAAAACTCTTCTCTTCTTCCTTGTGGAGGAGGTAGCTATATGCCTGTCAGGTTTTTCTGACTGTGGTGGGACCTCTGATATAGGTTGCCTCTCCACCACATCCCCATTGGACCGGCTGTATTCCACTAGGGCTTCATATCTATTTCTCAGAGGCACCTGTGGAGGCAAGGTAGGCAAGGAGGGCACTTGCCTTTTGCCACAGCCATAGACTTGCCTCCACTCACTCCTCTCCTCTAGGTTATTGTTTTCCACCTGAGAGGGGCAGAGTACAGGTGTCCCTTGATCCTGGGAGCTCTCCGGCAGGTGCTCCCATTTTTGTTGCAGGGAGGGCAGAGCCTGGCTCCACCAGTCTATCTCCATTTCAGCCTCCCAAATGCTTCTAAGCTTTTCTACTTCGGCTTGAAGCCTTTCAACCTGGCTTTGCAGCTGTGCTGCTCGGCTGAGCGGATCCTCTACCTGCTCACAGTGCACACAGCCCCCTGACACCACAGAGACGCTGTATCATTCCCTGCAGCCTGTGAGATGCACAATTGCCTCCTTCTGTGGGAGCTCTGTCTGGGTTCCCACATCCATTTTGGTCTTCTTCTGCCAGGTGGAGACCATTGTTCTTTCACTGAGCTGGGAAATACCTGTTGGTGACCCCCCTGGTTCCCAGCTCCTTGGCACCTTGCCTTGTGCACTGGGAGGAAGTCAGCGCCCTCCCCAACAAGCTGCAAACGGCTGCAGCCTCCCCCGCCCTGGGACACACCCAGTCACTGCTGACTCACACAGTCACTGCTGACTCTGCCTCTCCCCTCTGGGCAGGGACTAGTCCCTGTCCTCCCAGAGGCTCTTTATCACCCAATCAACAGGGGGTGGTGCTACGCCCCCTCCTCTCCTGATTCGTTGCCGGGAACTTCCGGGTCCGGGGCAGGGGTGGGAAAGCAGCTCAGGGCTGCTGCTCAGCCAGGGGCCCAGAGTATGAAAACCGCCCGGTACAGCCCGAAATGCTGCAGTATGGCAGCATTTCAATGCCATTTTAGTTGAAATTGCATGCTGTACTGCAGCCTTACAATATGATGGAAGGAAACAGAGGCTTGTCAAATGCTTTTTAATTAATTAAAATACAACAGCAATATCCAAGTTCACAACTCTTTTATTCTTGCAAACTGCAAGGGTTTTCGTAACTGGACAGATAAGAGATGACTGAATGCTCTTAAGGTATGAATTGGGTAACTTGAAAGAAATAATCACAGCCACCACTCTTTGTGTAACAAACTATTCAGATAAAAGGGATTTAAAAACTGACATGACCTTTTCTGACTACCTTGTATACAATTCCTCTTAACTCTTCAATAAATGCTGCTAAGTGGGTATTCAGAGGGCTTGTAGCCTGATCATGATGGGAAGGGGAAGGGGAAGGGGAAGGGGAAGGGGAAGGGGAAGGGGAAGGGGAAGGGGAAGGGGAAGGGGAAGGGGAAGGGGAAGGGGAAGGGGAAGGGGAAGGGGAAGGGGAAGGGGAACCCAAACACTTTCAACACCTTTAACTACTGAAGTAAGTATAGTTAAAATTGAAAGGGAATGATAGTGTTTTGAGAATACAAAAAAAAAAGCAAAATATTTTTCTATTACAAACTAAATATGACCTGAAACAAGAAAACTGTAACTTAGGTTAAGAGAACATACTAGAATTGTTGATCTACTGTGTTAAACTCATGAGCTGCTTGATAAGAAGCCTTACCTTGTATCTACGTTCCTAAAGAAACTGCTCAATGCTTCATCATAAATTCCTTTCTAAAAGGAAACAACACAACATAAGATGATGTGTAACATCTGAAATTCTCAGTGTTTTTTCACAGAATAATCTAAGTTGGAAGAGACCTCTGAAGGTCACCTGTCAATCTCCCCACTCAAAACAGAGGGAAAGTCTTATGTTGAATCCAACTAGCCCTAGTCAGCACTAAAAAGAACATTTCATTGAAGCATCAGCTTGATATTAAAAACAGACAGGAGGATGTAACTAGGAAATTAATTTCTCAGCACGAGATTAAACAACTACTCTTCCTTCATTTCTTAAGATTTAGGATTTTACTGAAGATCCCAACGCAAATATTAAATTAAATAGCTGCTGTTTAGCTGCCTCAATTCATCACTGATACAACACTCATTTGTACCCATGTCCATGATACTAATTTCCATAAAGTTCTGTGGGAAGGAAAGCCCATCACACTGTATCAGTGATTCCTAAACTGCTGAGGTGTGGCATGGAAATTACTTACCCCATCATAAAGCTAAAGAGACCTGGCAAGTTTAAATACTTTATTTTACAGACTGGTTACCATACTCTTAAAGGCTTCATGAAGCAGAATATGGAAGTCACTGTTCCCTACAACACTAAAACCAGGAAACTCTCCACATGCATGTGAACTTAATCCATTGCCTTTTTACAGCTGCTTAAGCGGAAGGCATTGAGAAGGACTGCTCATCATCATCTGTTAACACATGGTGCTCACCTGGAAATAGTATCCTTATAGTCATGGCAACAACAGTGCATTTTTGTTTAGGGTACTGAGCACAAGCCTATGCCCTCTTTACACTGCTGTTTGGGTCAGCACAACTGCACAGTAAGTCACTACACGGCATGTGCCAGGATGGAAAAGAAAGGTGGGCTTTGGTGGGCTGCTTTTTTGCTCTACTGCCCGTGGCAAAGAACCTGCATTGAACAACTCTCCCTCTTCACCAACTGCCTCAAACCCAGCAACGTCTGCCTGTAGGGAGCCATCCTGGGCTTCTCAAGGCGGGAAGGCTTGAGAAAGCTGATCTGAATTGGAGAAGAGTAGTTAAACAGCATAAAAACCTGGGGACACTCTTGTTCGTAATGAAGTGGCTTTAAGGCAATCAAATAAACACAGTGCTTTGCAGTCACAGAGGAGAACACGCAGCGAAGCGAGGGCCGCCACGGCCTCCCCACGGCGCGGGGGAAGGCGGCTCGCCCCAGCCGCCCCCCTCAGGCCACCAACGGGAAGCGGCGCCGTTACCTTGTTGACGGTGGCGTGCTCCCGCAGCGCCAGGTCCCAGAAGCGGCAGCCCACCTGGTTCCCGCACTGGCCCACTGCAGAAGGAAGAGACACGGGTCAGGCGCAGGGAGGGGGCGGCGGAGAGAGCTCCGGGCGCCGCCGCCCCTTACCCTGCACCACCACCGACTGGGCCATAGCGGCGCAGGCGGCGGCGGCCGCCTCTTTCGAACTCCGCGCCCGGAAGCCACTCCCCCTTAACGGCGGCGGCGGAGCGGGGGGACGTTGCGGCGGGCGGGCTCTTCCAAAGGCGTGGCCTCCTCCCCCCCGCCTTACTCTTGCGGTGGAACGTCCCATCCCTTGGCTTAGCGGCGGGCGGTCGCCGTCTACGCGTTGCGAGTGGAACATTCCATTAGGGGGCGGGGGTGTGCGAGGTTATAGCTCGCGTGCAGCGTGGCGGTTGTGTGGTCTCGCCTGAGGCCGGCGTGTCCCAACGGCCCCCAGGCCGAGGGAAGCGGCGGTTGGGTGTTGATCCTGACGGCCACGGCTGCTTCTAAAAGATTTAGGGTCTGGTGTAAGAATAAGCGTGCACTGAGAGCAGCCAAGGGAGTATCAAGGTGTGTGTTCGCCTGTTTGGCAGTACTGGAACAGTGGACGTGGTGCCTCCGTCTTTAATGTCAAGACTGGTTGTCCTCAGGAGACTCAGCCCCCAGAGCCTGAAGTCAGGTGCGGGGGGCTGTGTGAACCCCCCGTAATCCTGGAGGAGACGGTTAGTGACCTGCTGTGCCAGTTGGACACCCGCAACGCTATGGGCCCGGATGGGATTCACCCCAGAGTAATGAAGGAACTGGCAGATGAACTTGCCAAACCACTCTCTATTATCTACCGGTAGTCCTGGTTAACTGGAGAAGTTCCAGCTGACTGGAAATTAGCAAATGTAACGCCCATCTACAAGAAGGGCCAGAAGAACTATATCCAGGGAACTACAGGCCTGTCAGCCTGACCTTGGTGCCAGGCAAGGTGATGGAACAGATCATCTTGAGTGCCATTACACGGCACATGCAGGACAAACGGGGCATCGGGGCCAGCCAACATGGATTCATGAAAGGCAGGTCCTGCTTGACCAACCTGGTCTCCTTCTATGACCAAGTGACCCGCTTAGTAGATGAGGGCAGGGCTGTGGATGTAGTCTATCTAGACTTCAGTAAGGCATTCGACACTGTCTCCCACAGCATCCTCCTAAACAAACTGGCTGCCCGGGGCTTGGATGGGTGGACTCTTCGATGGGTTAAAAAGTGGCTGGATGGCCGAGCCCAGAGAGTGGTGGTGAATGGGGCAAAGTCCAACTGGCAGCCGGTCACTAGCGGTGTTCCCCAGGGCTCAGTTCTGGGGCTGGTGCTGTTCAATATCTTTATAGATGATCTAGACGTAGGGATTTAGTGCACCCTCAGCAAATTTGCAGATGACACCAAGCTGGGTGGGAGTGTCGATCTGCTGGAGGGTAGGAAGGCCCTACAGAGGGATTTGGACAGGTTAGATAGATGGGCCAAGACCAACGGCATGAGGTTCAACAAGAACAAGTGCCGGGTCTTACACTTCTGCCACAACAACCCCATGCAGCTCTACAGGCTGGGGGAAGAGTGGTTAGAAAGCTGCCCAGCGGAAAGAGACCTGGGGGTGCTGATCGACAGCCGGCTAAACATGAGCCAGCAGTGTGCCCAGGTGGCCAAGAAGGCCAATGGCATCCTGGCCTCTGTTAGGAATAGTGTAGCCAGCCGGTCTAGGGAAGCGGTCGTCCCTCTGTACTTGGCACTGGTGAGGCCGCACCTTGAGTACTGTGTCCAGTTCTGGGCCCTGCACTTCAAGAAAGATGTTGAGGTGTTGGAGCGAATCCAGAGGAGGGCAACCAAGCTGGTGAAGGGTCTGGAGGGTCTGACCTACGAGGAACGGCTGAGGGAGCTGGGGTTGTTTAGCCTGGAGAAGAGGAGGCTCAGAGGTGACCTTATTGCAGTCTACAACCACCCGAAGGGAGATTGTAGTGAGGTGGGAGTCGGCCTCTTCTCCCTGGCAACTAGTGATAGAACAAGAGGGCACAGCCTCAAGCTTCACCAGGGGAGGTTCAGGTTAGACATTAGGAAGCATTTCTTCTCAGAAGGGGTCATTAGACATTGGAATGGGCTGCCCAGGGAGGTGGTGGGGTCACCATCTCTGGATGTGTTTAAGAAAAGACTGGACATGGCACTCAGTGCCGTGGTCTAGTTAACATGGTGGTGTCAGGGCAATGGTTGGACTCGATGATCCCAGAGGTCTCTTCCAACCTGGTTGATTCTGTGATTCTGTGATTCTGTGAGGTGCCCAGAAACCTGGTGCGGTGTTGGGGGTGAGCCTGACAGGAGCTGCAGGGTCTCTGCTAAAGCCCAAATACAGGAGACACGGCACAGACCTAACATGAAGTCTTACTATGGGAGAGCAGAAATATTTGCACACAATCCAGTTCATTACCTTTTATGGCTAAAAATGTGTGATAAGACATGTTTTATTTTCCCCAAGTATGTTATTCAGAGTCATGGTGTGAAATGTGCCAAATGATATGAAAAAGCAAATTAAATTAAAAAAATGGTCACCTGGAAATGCTGTAATGATGTTGTCCTGGTTTTGCTGGGATGAAATAGTAGAATCAATTTTCTGTTGCATTTTGTTTCAGTTTGTGGGCAGCTGTGGTATGGTGATCAAGGGCATTAGCAGTGGAAGCCAGGGCAGCTGACCCAGGCTGGCCCATAGGTGTATTCTATAACAGTAACGTCAGGTTCACTATAAATTGGAGAATTTGTTGGGGATGGCTGGGCATTGTTCTTTGCTTTGTTGTGGTTTTCTTTTCTCTCAATGGTTACTATCCCTGGGAAGTTTCACCACTGCTCTATGGGCTTAATATAACTTTCTGTCTTTTGTATTAGTATCAATATGGGTTTTCTTATTTTATTAAATCTATTTTGAGTTCAATCCATGAGTTTCCCTCCTTTTCCTAATTCCTTTTCTTGACTGGGGAGGGGTCTTGAGTGATAGAATAACTGGTTGTTGTTTAGCCCTTAGTGTGGGCTAAATGGAGATAGATGTACCCTCTCATTGGGCCTGCAAATTATGTTCTTCTTTTGGCTCAGTTTCATATTTCTTGAGCAAATAATTGTCCACAGTGCAAGTAGGAGGTGCTTTTGCTTATGTGTTGAACACAGCAGCTTTGGGACTGAAAATGAGAGATGAGAAATGTAGAGATGGTATTGTCTCAGCATGGTATAACTGGTCCACAGCATAGCTGTGCTGCAAAATGATGTAAAGAACATGTGATGGGCAAAGCAGTTGCCTGCAGAAAGCTCTCTTGTGATACAGATGGCATTTCTGCTCCCTGTGGGAGAACAAAAGGACTTCTATGCAATCCAGTTCATTAGGTTTTATGGCTACAACTATGCAACAAAACATGTTTTTTTCAAAAATACTATTTCTAGTGCTGGTGTGCAAACAAAATTTGCTAAATGAAATTCTTATTAGAAATCTGAAGTTCAGTGTATCTTAATTCTTCATAATGTCTTACATATAAGAAATACATATCAAGACTAATTTTTTAGAACTTAATTTAAAGAGAAGAATCCATCTACTGGAAATTCCTACTGTGCTTAAGAAAAAGTAACAAGTGGCCCAAGTTTACTCAAGTTTCATGTTTAAAGTTGCAAAGGACCAATGGCTTCTGTGTTACAGGCAGGCGGAAAGTTTAGCATGAACAGAGAAATACTGCCTCAAACACTTCTTTTGTAAAGTAATCACCAGTGTAAAACTACATGAATATTAATCAGGAAAGCAAGTAGTAATTTCTCATCTCTCTCTGGACAGACTACGTGTTACCTACAGCTTAATTTTGTTTCCTGTGGTTACCTCACCTGGTCCAAACTTGTAGGCTTGTGGTCTGTTGTAGCTACTAGATGTGAAACTTTATAAACTTCTTGCCTACTGTCATGTCCTTAAAGTCTTCCCATCACATGTCTTTGGCCTTACTTAGGCTAAAAGCAGTACAACGTCGCTTGTGCACATTCTAAAGCTTAATTTAAAGTCTACATAAATCTCTTAAATATTACTGTATCTGGCTTGCTTTCTTCTTGTGTAGTTAGCTACAGTAAGTGTAGTTAGCTGCACTTTCTGTTTGTTCTTTCAGTTAGCTGTAGTTTTTATGTTCTGTCCTCCATAAAGATTCAGCTTAATGGGATTCGCTCCATTGAACATGGGATTCCAGCAAGAAACCCTGTGCTTTGGTTTCCAATATGCTATTAAGAGGTCTGTGATGGCAAATGTAAAGTGATTATTCTCACTGAGCTCGGAAACACTGTGAATCAGAGATGCAACTGAGATTCATATTCATGTGGGAATATGTTTTAGCTTCCAAAGGAGGTCCAAGGGCAGGAAGTGGATGCGTAATAACCAGTTTGGCTTGATGCATGTGCTCAGAGGTTTAATGAAACAGAAAGGCAGCTCAACTGTGTGAAAGAAATAATCACACACTGGCTTTCTGTTTCATTGTAGATGAAGCTCTACTTCATCTCCCATAGTATAAATGCATGAAATTAGTCAGGTCCCCTCAGAGACTTTTTGTCTATGTTAATCATTTAATCAACAATCTTATGCTAATGTGTGTTTGTTACCCTTATTTTCTCAGTAAGTTTTTGTTTTTAATGCTATACAGTAATAGCGTTGCACAGCTTTAGAACATGAATTGAATAATTGAATTGTAGGAATAACTTACTATGTTATTGAGAGGAAATTAGTTGACATGGACCACTGTGAATCTGTGAAAAACCCTTAAATCCCAACCATAACAAGAGCCAAATGTACATCACAAGTTAAATATATGTGCTATGCTTTCAGCATCTTTTTAATGACAGTCATTTGACTAGTTAGGCCACATGCTGCTGTACAGAGAGTACACTGGAATTTGAACTAATGTTATTCCTGTTTATAGTGTTTATAATGTTTATATCAGGGCTTAGTTCACATATTAAGGTGTGTGTGTGTGTTTTTTTTCGGGTGTTTGTTGTTGGTGTTTTTTTTTTGTTTTGTTTTTTTTTTTCCCTTAGAATGGTTGGCTTTTGAGGAATTACTGTCAGACCTGTAACCATCTTTCATTTTCCTTTTTCTACTCTTGATTCTTGAGAATGGAAGGTTGATAAGAACCTTTAACTATGGGAGATCTCTACAGATCTTCAGAAATAAGAGACAGAGGGGCCAGAGATCCTAATTAAATACTCTATTTTGAAGCAGTTTGAGTATTTCAACTTGAAATTGGATTCTTTCTTATATAGCCATGCAAATGTCAAATTTCAGAATAGTCCATGATATAATAACAGTGTAGCTGTAGCCCTGATTTAGATAGTGGCTTTAACAACTCTTATTAAAACCTGGAAAGTGGCAGAGAAAATGATAATGTCCTTAGGGTCAGTGCTCATTTTTTTGTAGGCTTTTTCTCCAGAATTGAGATAGTTACATTCATATTGAAAATGCAAATAGACAATCTGCCAATGTGCCTCAGAACTTGGAGGTTTTTCCCAAATCTTTGTAGATGAAGGGTTTTGTACTTTGGAGGTACAATTTTTAAGATAGATACAGAAGACAAATTGAATTTGGGAAGATTTCTTGCTTAGGCAGTTGCATTCTCTTAAACACCAGGAGCTTTGAAATGAATGCAGAGGTGCGTGTAATATAATGCATCACATAAAGACTTTCTTTGGTGCATACGGAATGTTAATTTCAAGGTCTATGTGGATGTTGGGAGGAGGGAAATCTGCATTATTATCTGCTTTCTCCTGAGTCTGCAAGTATCCTCTGGTTTATAGTATTTTTGTTTGGAAACCCTGTTCTGCAGACAGAAAACCTGCATCTCTGAGACTTAGAAAGGAAAATTGAGGAAGATATCTTCCACGAATACTGCTGGGCTTGATTAGCTGGTGATATAGTAAAGGGAAGTAAATTGAATAGTAACAGTTTATTAATTTTAATGTGTTTTTTAATTCACATACTATTTTACTGTATCTTTAGTTTTCCATATATAAAGTATTCAAAGGACTGATTAATCAGAAAAGTCATTCTTAAATGTAAATCCACTGAACAAAACCAAATCTCATTGCAGCAAATATGACTAAGAAAAATATTGTTTATTCACAGAGCTTGGATGTGGATATGACAAAACATGCTTTAGTTTGAAGCAGGTGTAAGATGGAAAAGTGTTCTGAGTATGTGTGTACCAGTTAACATATAATGCTCCACTTAATATCAGCATTCACTAAACTGTGATGCTCTTAGGAGGCACAAGCATATGCTATTCCTGGCTATCTCTGCTTAGCAGCTGCAGACAACCTTGAAGGGGATTTCAGTAATCCTTGTAATGAACCTATCTAAGCAGGGAATCTGCTGTTCTTTCTCTCCAGCAGTAGGGGTCCTGGACACCAGGGCCTGAGGAAGCCTAGCTCAGGTTATGGTGTCATGAGATTGATTGAGCCATCCACTTGCTGCCACTGGAAGGAGAGAGGCTTCCTTTTTTACCCCTGCTCCCAGCTGCACAGCCCTGACACCATGCATGGCCTCTGGTACCCACTGGGAACCCAGCTCACTGATCTGAGGACATTCCCCCTTAACCCCAATGATAAAAAGATTCCCAAACCAAGAGCCCTGAATGTTTTCTGTTCAGAGTCTGGGTAGTAGGAAAGACTTAAGCAGGCATACTGGTTTTGTTATCCGAGACAAAGGTGGCATTTGAAGGCAACTGGATTTGGGGACCCATGGTATGCTTGATTCAGAGAGACTGTAGAGGGGTACTCTTACTGCGTGCTTCTGAAGTATGAACAGTGGGCTATAGAGTGATGAAAAGAGGGGGCTATATACCACTCCCAGAAGTAGGGGGCCTCCCTGTGGGGTTGGCAAGGGAGTCAGTTCTGGGAGCATATTGCCTGAGAGATGCAGGGAACAGAATGGGAGGCGTGTCCAGGAGAAGGCAGTTAGAACAGGCGTGGGGCTGAAAGCATGAGAAGAGCTGACAAGGCTGGTGAAAGGAGAGGCAGTGGCTGCTGAAGCCACGCTATCTTCTCTTGTCCACTTACCACCCAACACTGGACTCTAGAGACAAATGGGGTGGCAGTGACGGGGTCCCAGCTGCCAGAGAGTTCCTGTGCCAGCCTGTCCAGAGCTTGCAGGTCTTTACCCAGAGTAAGCCAAGACCACTTTGATCTGTCAAAGTAGTAGGGAACTACTGATTAGTGCTTACACATGTATCTTATTCTGGTGGTTCCTCCAGCTGTCCACAGATTCAACATCTTTGGTTTCCAGTTGCCACTTAGGTGTTTTCCAGATGAGTTCCTATTAATTTTCAGTCTGTAGGGTGTTGTCCTTTATTTTTGCCTTTCATACTTTCCTGCTTTGCAGCTGGTCATGTTTTGAATTGGTTCCAACAATAATTTGCCCAGCAGTCGTAAAACTTTCTGTCAATAGTAGTTTATTCTTTAAAGAAAAGAAACCTAAGTGGCTTTGATGCCTTGTAGGTTATGAGACGAAGTTTTGCAAGTGACTTGTGTCTGTCTGATGTTCAAGCCTACTGTAAGCTAAAGCCATCTAACTTCCATCTACCTTCTATGGTTTTAACATAGCTCAGATTTGCAGCCCTTTGCCTTCTGTTTACATCTTCCTGTTTCACTTCCAGTTGCTCTGCAGCAGCGTATCTTCTGGGATACATTCCACAGGAACATGTTCCTAGTTTGAGGATTACTGCTGTAAACTGAAGTCCTGCAGCAGTCTCACAAGGAAGTGATGATTTTATGTGATAAGGGATTTGCTTGAAACTGTGACTATGAATCTGCTTTCTACACTTCGTGTTTACTTGTGTTATATTAGTGCAAATGAGATGACAATGAGATTGTGGATTTAGTGTTGTGTTTGTATGTAAGTGCATTAAAAATTTAGAGAAAAAACTTGAAATTTTGAATTTTGTTTCTCCTTTCCCTTCCTATCTAAGGCAAACATTGCTCTAAAATTATCTAGTTTAGGTAGATGATCTGTTATATAAAGTGTCTGTCTTCAAAGATATACATCCTGTCTTCACATTGTGCTAGAATATATCCATGAAGTCTAGAAGTGGAATAAAAATTTTAGTTTTTCATTGTTTGTAAGCTTACATAATTGGTGGTATGCTCTATGCCCCCCATTTTAATTGAAGAATATATAAATGAGTTGAATGGAAAATTCAAAAAAAATCTTTGAACACAGTTATTTGTGATGTAAGCCTATTATCTAGCTTTATTCCTAAATGTGCATTAGCAGATCTTTTCCTGCAAAACAAAGGGTGACCTAAAGTATGGAGTGAAATGATGTAGAGGATCTATCTTGAAAGTAACATCGTTAATATAATTTTAATTTCTTTCATAAGCCCACATTTTCATGTAACACATTGGCCACACATATGCTATAAGAAATGGTAAAGCTCACTCTTGTGGTGTAGTAAGAGAAGTGCAGAAGCAACAGCCCTTTATTCTTCAGTGATTTTTGTTTGCACATAAACATTAAAGTGACCCTTAAACATACTGCTTTCTGTAGATAGATCCTTGATATTTTCATTCTTCTCTCGATGAACATGTTTTCTTTTGCTCTGTTTTTTTTTTTCTGTGGTCTAAGGAACTTTGCAGGATTGACGCAGTGCACTATCAGGCTGCTGGACATGTATTGATGCTTACAGCACCGCTAACCAAAGCTGCTTTACTAAAACTCACTGGTTTTTCATCAATCATGAAGTTACGAATGCAGCCAATGAAGGAGTTGCGTGTAGTCAGGCTGGACGTTAGCAGAGACTCTGGAAGAAGCAGGTATAAAAAAAAATTAGAGCTCATAATGACCAAAATAATCAGTTTGGTGGCAGAATCTGTAATGGAACATGAGTCCCCTCATTTGCAGTTCAGTGGTCTGTTCTGAAGCCCATGCTGTAGTACATCCTACACACAGACCACTCCACCAATAAAACTGAAGTAAGTCCAAATTGTAAATTAGTGAAATTAGTAAAACACTGGAGTAGCCAGCTTTTGGAAGAGTCAGAATATATGAAAAGTATTTTTGTTCCACTGAAAATCTTGCATGGGTGAGAGAAAAGCTGGTGTCTCCAGTCTAGTCTGTATGTGTGATAAGAATCTGCCATGCGTTTTTCTTTCTTTTCAATTTGCTGCTAAGTGAAGCTCTGCTCAATCTTCTGTGGGTCTTTTAAAATGTCTGGCCTACTGCCAATGTCCTAGTGACTGTTAGAGTAAGTATGGGGAGTTATCTACATTTATGTAAAAATCCTGATACTACATAGTCAATAGAGGTCTAATCTTGCATTTTTTTGACAACTGCATTTTCTTTTAAGTAACAGAGCAGATGAATCCCAGGGTGCGTGTTCGTAATTTCTTTTGACATTACATGTATCGTCATCTGTGTCTGATTTGTTAGTTTGCATTTAGTTTACTATATTTGTATGGTATTAGTATTATATCTTGTTTGTTGTTGTGAAGTTCATTGTAAGATTTTTCTGTGCCAGGGTGATAATAGCATTATAGAGCCAATGTATGGCATTGCTTTAGTATTCTGTAATTAATGTAGAAATGGAAGGCTCTGTTATGGAGCAGAACAGCATTTGCAATTACTACTTTATGTAACCTCTCTGGGAAGAGTTCTGTCCTAATAAAACTCCAGTTTGGATTTTAAGAGTGAACAGGCATCTGCATATAGATTTTATTATTCCCTTTGGGCTCATTTTTCCTCCTGGTAGTGTGGGATGGATGAGAACATCATGCATTCAAGCCACTAATCCAAGATAAGCAATATAATAAATTTTGTAGTTAGAGCTCTTCATGATTGACATGCAAGGCGCAGAGAAATAATGCTGCATGTTTTCAATGAGAAATGTACAGGAGATGACTTAAAAATTGAATCACGTAGTGTTGATTACAGTTTGCATATGAGCCCCAACAGAGTAGCTCTGTCTGTTGAATAAGGGAAGTAAATGTAGTAATCTTGGCCCACGCTACACAGATGGTCTGTGAATCACAAATTCACGTTAGCAGACATCTGTGCAATAGAAATCACGAGTCAGAAAAAGAATCTTCATGCTTTGGCTTGTGTTCAAAGATGCCATGGCTTGAAGAACAGGAAAGAAGCCTACCAGCAACAAAACCTTGATACTCCAGTTAGAGTGACAGTGAATTTCCAATCCCATAAATAAATAACTTATTAAAAACCAGTAAGCCCATACTGGAAAGTGAAGTGGAAAAGAAGCGATTTTTTTTCTAGCTAGCTGATTTCTCTACTGAGTCCATACCTGACCCTCCAGCAACTGTGAATGCTTTCATTTCAATGAAGCAGCACTTTTTTCTTTGAGAACTTGAGGCAGAACATTTCTGATCAGCTCTTGAACCTTTGAATTTTACCAGGTCGTTCACGTGAGGTATGTTTTGTCCTTTTTTTGAAATGAAAACTAAGCCTCTATGCTTTCTCTGGAAACCGTGTTGAAATCTGAGAACTGTGCGACAAAACTGCTAGAAACTTACCTGGTACACCTCCAATAAACACTGGCTTCCTGTGGTCAATTGCCTTTGGATTTAGTGGCCCTACCACGTGGTTGACTTCAGAGTCTACATCCAGCTGCACCACATTAGCATCTCTAATAACTGAAAGGAGAAGGAGCAGGGATCAAAAAGATTGTAAAAAGTAGCACGTGAGTTTTCTGTGACAGACAGGAGTTATCTGTTTGATCCAAGTAGTTTGATTTAGTGTTTGCTAGATTGGGTGTGAGCCATCAGTGCCAGCGACAGTATGTGGGCAGCTTCTGGCACAGAGCAGGGCCAATGGAAGATACAGTGTGGGAGCAAGGGTGCTTTTGAGTGGGGCTCTTGATTGCTGGCAGCTGTGTTTAGGCTGCAGGGTATGAGCATACAATGCCATGTGGCTCAGTGAAACTGTTTGCCAAGTCATTCCCAATCAGGGATGTAATAGAATGCAGTGAGGTTTCCTCCTTACTTGTGTGCCTGGGTTTCCTTCAAAAGGAGACCAGAATGCACAGGGAAAGGGTACACGCTCAGATCTCTCCTGGATGTGACACTGGGATACATCCCAAGTTAGCATCTAGACAGGAAGGTAAGGGAATTCAAAGTACCTGAGGTTTAGAATTACTTTTTTACTTCAGACCGAGGAAAGAAGGGTGGCTGTCTGGCACAGGGGCAAAATCCTGACTGTAGACCTCTTTCTGCGTGAGGCAGGGACTCCCCAGATCTGTTCTGTTATTTGGCCTTTAAGGGCAGCATACACTTGTGCCTACTGCATTCTACCAACTTATTTAACCTCTAATTGGGAAAAGAAGACTATTGTCTGGTATACGACTTAGGAGAGGTTGCCAGCATTTCATATGGGCTGTCTTGTGTTCTTTGAATAAGGAACTTCCATCCTTGCTTGTTCTTCGTAGGAACTTGTGCTTGTCCTCCCAGGAAGCTCTACAGTTTCTGTATCTGAGGGAGGAATATGACTGTCTCTTTCACACAAACTTTCATCTCGACAGGTGAAAGGGAAGAATGGAAAATGTGACCCCATTCCCAGTGCACTAGCCCATGGAGATGGATATATGGGGAGGCAGGAGTAGGCTGTCACCTCACTTAGGGGATGATCATGTTTTACTGACCTGCAATTCGGTGCCACCTGCCATCGCAGAGACTCTGTTTCAGTGTCACTGAAGTTGAAAAATCCCTGATTCCATTATTCAGTTTCACAGTAACCTGGAGGAAAATAATGTAGTCATCACTGTAAACCCTGTCCTGTTCTCTTTTTCCCGTCTGTTGTAATAATGCTGCGTTCCCCACTCAAAACATACCTAGTGTGTAAGTGAAAGAAACATTATTTAATGAAATTCTTTAAAATAAAGCAGCTTTCTAGTTCACAGATTTATTTTTTTTTTAGAGTCAAAAGTTCTGCAGCATTTCTGATTTGAATTCAAGGAAGAGTTCAAAAAAAAGATTAAAAAAATAACAGCTAATTTAACTTAAATTTTCTAGTACTGCTACTCTATAATTTCCTGTGTGGTAAATTAGCATTTAAGGGCATCAGATGATGTTTTGGCATCTTGCTAGCCACTTAATAAGGAAAACAATAATTTAAAACCCAAGTATAAACAAACAGACAAGACGTAAGAAAGGAATAGATGGGGAACTTAAGAATTACTTTTAAGTTATTTGTTCAAGCTTACCAGGAAATCTCTGACAGGCTAGAAAGTGAACCTAATTCTGAATTTTGCACCTCTGCTTTAGTTATGTGGATTAATATCGTTCTGCATGGAAATGCTGCAGTGGCAGAGCAGTGCTGTGTCCTTGTTGTGGGGCACAAAATTCCCAGTGGTGATTGCCAGAGAACTCCAAACACTGAGCCCAGTCACTCAGGCTTTTCAAATGTCTAAGTTGTCCCTGATAATGCTGACACCTTGTTGACTGAAAATGATGCAAGAAAACAATTTATATTTATCTTTAGAGGATCTCTGTTTCAATATAGTTGTAACTAAGGAATCTTTAAACTTTTTTTCCCCACAAGGGCACCAGCAAACAAGAATGAAATGATCCTCTTGTTCTCTTTCACCCACCCTTGGACAAAATATGTAGGAGTGATTAAAGGAAATGCAGAATCATGAGAGAAAGTGGATCCTTAACAAATCAATCACACAGACAAGCTGTACTGATAGAGAGAGACGTGTGCATTTAAAAAATGAATTAAAAGTGCTCATTGTTCTTGTTTGTCCAGCAAAAATATTGTCAGAAAACAGGTCTCTGGTAATGCATTCAAAGAGAGCAGACAGTTACTGGTAAAAAACCCAGATGCTTACTAAGAGAAGGTAACTGGCATACCTGTTGCAGTGCCAGGGTGAATTTTGTTTACGAATTGCACATACGTTATACAGCAATTGAGGTTTGAAGCAATAAGTGAAGCGGTATCTTTTGTTAGACCAACTGATACAGTTGGAAAACCAGACAAGTTTCTGGACATGCAAACCTTTCATCAGATCTTTACATAAGACGTACTAGGCTGGACCAGTTGTATACAGATGCAGCCTTTAAGTGGGGCATGATACCTAGTGATGCAATGTGCTTTAGGAAGTTCTCTGTTAATTCACCAAGGACTAGCTACAGCTGTTAAGAGTGGGCTTTATCTTACCTAATCAGCTGTCAAAAGTTAGGTGCCTAACGGAAGCACCTGTTCTTCTCTCTATAGTCAGTATAGAAAAATAGTTTATTTGAATGACAGCTCATTTACTCACCAATATTAGACACCTGCTTTAGGATAGGATGAATCACCATGTTAAACTGTCCATTCAGTCTCTCTACTGTAGGGACCTGGGTGACAGCATGATTCCTCAGGTGTTGCATTTCTAACCAAGGTACGGTCAGCCTCACTTAAATACCCTTCCACTTGGGTTGGCAGTTAGATACTGGGTAGTGCATTGCAGTGGTTAAAGAATGTCCACACTGCTTAGTCTCTTGACTATGCCCGGAGTTTCTTTTCTGAAAAAAGGATTATTTTTTCCCCCTGCTCTAAACCTTTACTTGTTTTGTCTACTTAGACTGCAACTTATTGCTATATGTGTGCAATGTGTAGCATGAAGGGATCCAGATTTTAGCAATGAACATAATAAAAAAGTAGCAATAGCAACAACTATTGGTAAGTTCATTTCAAGCCTTACATTCAAGCCTCGTTCAATTGACAGCCTTACAAAAATCTAGAGGCTCTAGAAACCAGATCAACCCGTACTTTCCCTTTCCCTCCCCGTCACACACATATGTGTTAAAGCACGAAGAGACTGAGCGGAATTCACTCTTCTCTTTTAATAAACAAGAAATAAAAATTCATCAACAGTTACCTTACTTGTAACTGTTTATATTTTTAATGTGTGGATGAAAGAGCAGCACCAAAGAGTCAGTGCTCTTGCTTCTTTTCAACTGCTCATTAAATATTTATAGCTGGTGTCAGTAAAGTGATCTGATTTTGTCTTAGGTGTTATTTTTTGTATTTTAAAAGAAATATCTGGGTTGCCTAATCTAAGCAGTTATTATATTTAGGACAGAAATAAGAATCAATTAATGACAAATTTGTAAGACAAAAGCTGTGTATAGCAGAGCCCGAGTAGGTAGGAGAGAAACCAGTCAAAGCAGTGGAGGAAATGTGACCCTCATTATACCTGTCCATTTCTCATGTGCATATTCAAGTACTCTCCATTCATGCTGTGACCATGCAGGAGAATTCCTGAGGTGCTTCGGGGACGTATTTCAAAAACAACTTCAAATTTCAGGCCTAAACTGAAGGATTCATCTGTGAGGGAAAAAGAATGACATTCTTTTTGTACTGAGTTAATGATGAAATTGGACATCAACTCAAAGGCAAAAGGGAAATTCAAAGCCCCAGGGTGGAACCTATTTGTCCAGTCTTTAAAACTATTGGAACATGTGCCAGTACACATACGTGAAGAGATGAGGTGGTGTGCTCTCAATGACCCATTTCAACTTTTGTTTTGATTATGTTAGCTTGAAGTACTAATCAAGGTTTCTTTATTTTTCTCATTATTTTAAAAAAATGTATTTTGTTTAAAAATATTTCTTACCAATGAAATGGACAGCAGAAAGTAAATTATCTGTATTTTTTGGTGGTTTCTTATTGTGCAATTTGCTAGACATTCAGCAGCCTTTATACAGTGAGCTTTGATGATTCAGTAGAAACCCCCTTTTTCAATCTGGCGGCAGGCCAGGGAGCAAATTAGAAACATTGCCTAATTCTTCTTGGTGTTCCCAATGAATAGGGTTGTGCAGTTTCCTCTCCTGTTCAGATCAGAGCCTATGTGACCAGAAACCCCTCATAAAACACTTCCTGGAACACAGCAGGCCTAAATGACCGAAAAGATGTGTTCTGTCATGCTGTTCATTATCTAGATATGCAGAAAGCCTTTCCTTAGGATTTTTGAATTACATGTTTTATTAATTAAAAACTAAGGGATGACCATTTGCTGGTGTACTCTTGGTCTTCGCCACATTGACTTCTATATGTCTCTGATAATTTTTACCATATTATAATCTGTTCCCTTGTGAAATTATTCTGATTATTTGAAATACATACGTACATACATACAGATGTATTTATGAAACAACTTGGTAAGTTTCATGGTGACATTGTGATCTGTCAACATCAGCTTCTTACCACAATAATGATCTGTATCTAATAATCCTTACAGCTCACAGTCTCAGAAATTACCACACCATTTAGTGAAATATGACATTCTGAAGCACAGTGAATGCCACAGTCTTATTATGGTATACATTTGTTTGGTAGCGTATTACCAAGGACGACATATCCTCCTTCTGATGAAAAGTATGTTCCTGATTCTGATGGACCTTCAAAGCAAGGCGTCACACTAAATGTCTGTGAAGCTGAAGTAATTGATCTTCCATTGAGCTGTAAATTGCTGAGGCAACCACTAAAACTGTAGACAGAGTTAATCTGAGGGGAAAAAAAAAGCAAGATTAGTAGATAAACTGCTTGTGGAAGGAAATAAACTCTTCAGTCCTTATTTGTACTTGTTTATGAGCTGTAAGGCTGTGATTGTCTGGTGCATCAGTTTTGAATTAAAAAACAGTTTCCAGAGAAGAGAAGCAAGACAGATGCTTTTCGTAGCTTCTCATGTCTCTCTGATGACTTCAAGGTAACTCCATCTTGTGTTGTTTCTCAAACAATCCTTACTGAGCCGTGAGAAACAAAGCGCAACTAGAGCAAGGCAGTGTTATACATACCTCACCCTCAAGGCAAGACAGGGATCTAGTTTTTCTGATTAGTGTATCTATCTTGTTAGCCACATAACACTAAAGATTACATTGAAGGAGACTTGGTTATGTTCATTTTTGATTAAACACTCCTTTCCGTATACTTCAATACCAAGATGTAGAGCAGAATCTGACTTCTAGGTACTATCTTAAAACAGAGATACTAAGACAACACTAAAATCTCTCCAAAACTCATCTGTATCTCAGACCTTAGGGTGAAACTGATCTCACCTAACTTTACCTATCTCATCTAAGCTTGCATGTCACTCGGGATTTCTTTGTTCCTCGGAGATCACTGGCTTTCCAGTTGCTGCTGCAAGTCTACGGAAGCCTGGCCCAGCTATCCTCAGCCCAACCCTGTGGAAGCTTTGCTATCCACTGGAGCTGAATTGTGTGCTTCTCGGCATGCTGAGGATTCCGTTCATAATATGCTTTTGCCTGAACTCATCCCTGCAATCAGCTTTTGCATTAGCTGTACATAGAGCTATGGGATGATTTAATGGATGTCTTCTTTACCTGGATATTTTTTACAGCTTTTCCTGGAGCTACACCCCCAATATAGAGTGGTTCAGTGACTTGCCAGGTATTAGCATTACTGACGAAAGGTTCTTCCAGTACTCGGAGACCATCAATTATCAAGCGACCAATATTTTTGCCTCTATTAAATATCACCTAGAAAAGGAGGAATAAAAAATTGGAAGGTTACTTTCATCTGTTGAGGGAATACTCCTGTACAGTGGAAGAAGATAAGAAGTTTTAGAAGAAACGCTTGTGTGTGATACTCTACAAGCCTATTTTATTAACTGCCAATATTCATTTCTGCACAACCCTCTCTTTTCACATTCATGTAAAGGCTAGATAGTAAAACTGCTGTCTTTCTTACATTTTGGTGTACAAGGCAGAGGTAATCAAGGTGTCACAAAGTCTGCTGAGATCTGCCCGTCTTATATTTGGTTATGTGATTCATTGCTACAGTGCTACCACTGTTAGCATTTCAACAGTCTTTGCCAGTTTTATGGTCTGGATTCATCCAGCCTACTTTAAACACTTAAGTGCCCAAGTTAGGAGCTTAGTAACTGTAGACTTGCTCTGTAGTCAGTGAGGAGAGGGGAAATTCAGAGGAAAGTTCACCTTGACCCCTGAAATTGTCTTTTTATTTTCATAGACTACAAAGGGAGCCTAAGACAGCTGTGCTTCTTGCTTAGACACTTCAAAGAAATTTGCTGAACAAAACTATCCTAGTCCTTCCTTTCCTGGCTAACTTAACTCTTAATTACCTCACTGTTCTGCTTGTTTCTGTCACTTCTGTTCAGCTGTTAGCGTTGGGAATTGCTGGATTTTTATAGCTGATTCACTTTCCTGTCCCTAGTTAATGACTTGATAAAATGCTACATCGAAGATTTAAAAATATTGGCAGAAGTTTCTCAACATATAGGCGTGGTTATGAACACATGAATGAAAACTCCCCGAGCTGTCACATCAGCAGTTACTTTACTGCGGCCTTGATAGCATGTGCGATCATAATGATTGCTTTCTTTTACTTACATTGTGCCAAAGGCCATCATTGTATTTCTCTTGGCTCTTAATCCTTATCTTCTGATGACCAGCATTAAACATAAAAATGAGTCGTCCATGAGCAATGAAAAGGGCCATGAAGTTGATTTCTCTTTGATCCGAGACGTAGAAAATCATTCCATGAGATGAGTGAGTTTTCAGATTGATAGAGAACTGACCTCTGGCACATAAAACACAATATTAAAATTAAAGCAGATATAACTGACTTAAAACAAACTGCAGGCAGAGGAAAACTGAGATTTTCCTCTCATCCAAAGGAATATACATCTCCTTTATGGAAGCGGTGTTTCTGAGAAACACTCCTTACTGGTTTTTGGAGTAGAAGTCAAAATTGGAGAAGCAGTTGCCTTGCAAGGGACTTGTTTTCAAAAATTAAAATTTCTGGAGTGAATAAAATCATTACAGACCACCAATAACTGACACTGTATACACTACATTTCCATTTGTGTTGAACAGCAACGTTGAGGGACTTTTTAACTGTGATGGCATGGAGGCCTGACAGTTCACAAATCTTTAATGTTATTCCAGATTCACTGCTAAGTTCCTGCTTCCTTGTAGTTCCTTGTGAAGTCCAAGACAACATGGCAAGTTATACCGACTTGGTTTGACACTGTGAACAGTGAAGACTTCTTGAGTGATTGGTATTACTTTGCTTCTAAAAAATGGCAAAGCTGTACTGATGTAGGACAGTGCCAGAACTGATGAGTCCTGCTTCTCATGTCAGCCTAGCTTCCATTCTTCACATTGCCTGAAGGATCTGTGTGTTCCCCATTGCATGTGTGTGTACATTCCACACACTCTTAGGCCCTTGCCAATATTGGTTGTTCTAAAACATCACAAGTCATTGTTTTTTTTAAAATGCACGTTACAACGATGAAGCTGTAATAACAGTTGCAAAACAAATATGTCTTGTAGGGATAAAGAGACATATTAGAGTTTGGGTTTTCCTTCTTCATATGGGCACCATCAGGACTGCCCTAAGTAAAACACTATTTAATTAAAACTAATGTAATACGTTTTTTATTTAAGTCAGGAAATAGCACTCTTCTGAGTTAGTGGTCTGGTATGCTTCCAGGAAGTGCTGTGCTGTTGAATTTGTAGTCTTTCATAGAAAGTATTAAACCAAAATCCTTTGTTGGTCATAACATACCATATGGCATATTCTGTGCAAACCTGAGAATTAAATGTCTACAGTATCTGGACTCATTATTAATTACTTTAATTTCCATTATGGCTTGGATTGGACATGGGTTTTATAGCTTTATGTCCTACTGCACTGTGTAGATTCCTAACCATTAAACAGCTGACAAGGTCCACTCAACACATAACTGCTTCATTTCTTGGTGAAATCTTGTGTTCTTTTCCAGCTCTGCTCTAACACCATTGCTTCTTGTGTAAAGAAACCGAAGGTGCATTGCTTGTATAGAACTAACATTCTCAAAGTCTTCATACAAATAGGCAAGGAGACATATTTTGTTAATATACAATGCAGATGAAGACTCTACAAGAGGGATGTAAGTGGAAACACATTCTATTTATTGCTCTTACTCAGCTGAAACACCTTTTAATATATCCTAACAACATGCTCTATACAAAAATTGGCCTAAGATATAAAGGAAAAAGCCAGGGTAACAGCAGAAATGTGTCTTTTTTTATTTGAAATACGTCTTTCTCCTCCCCAGTATACTTAATTTTATTTCTAAGGTCCCTTTACCTTTCACTGAAATCCTTTGGTATGTGATCAAATTCTTGCCGGCTGTTTGCTGTTCCTCCAAACTGATATGCATGTTCGGTTGCCTTGGGATTCATGGGCAAGTGGCACTGAGGGTCTCTTTGCATATTCACTTCTTGATACAGTTTTTTGAGGCCAGTTGAAGGCTGTGAAATCTTCTCTTTATCTCTTCCCACCTTCTTAGAAAGAGAACCATTAATTTTAACTAAGATTGGACATAATAAAATCACAGTATCATTTATATCTAAGTTAGTAATATATTTTTTCCTTACAAAAATATCAGGAATGGTTCTAAGTCAAATTTTCCTTGAACAGCTCTACTATAGATGCTGATTTAGGGCAGAAGAAGGGTTAAACAGAATACTTGTGTAGCTAACATAATTACAGTTTTGCAGTTTTCCTAATTGTATCTTTTCCTATCTGCTTTTGATGATATCAGCTATACTATAGACATAAGAGGACATAACTTGGACTAAAGTTCTGCATGCTGGAAGAAGGTTTTTTTCACATTTGTATTAATGCATGCTAACTGTGCCCAGTAGAGAGAGCTACACAGAAGTAGCTGAGAACAGAAGCAAGCTTATTGCCTTTAGAATATAGAAGAAATCAAGAAGGCTTGTTTCTGCAGTACTTTTTTGAAGAGGTCATAAATTTTACTTTACAGTTCCAGTAAGAGAGAATGATGCAAGTGTAGGACAGATAGATTGGGTCAGGGCAGTCATTTGCAGTGAAGGAATATGTAAAGGAATAGGATCCTTTTCCTTCATGTATCTGAAATATTCTTCATGTGACACATTTTGGATCCATGATTTGGAGAATTCCCAATTATGACACAGTATGTATCAACTTTGGAAAATTCTGAGGTGGTATTGGGGCAATTTGTAGCAAACCTTTTTATTACGGTTTCCTTTGGCTTTTGATGAGTTTTTTCCTTTCTTATGGAGAAGAGCAACTGGAGGAGATTCAACAGGGCATCCATACAAAGAAGCCTGAACTTTCTCAGAGTACTGCTGGAAATCTTCCACTTCAACCTCTCGATCCAACCTGTGTTTCAAAGAGGGGATGACAAGACCAGCTTTTTGCAAGTGTTGGAATTGTCTTCAAAAAAATCACAGAATTTTACATTTATAGTTTAAATGAGGTTTGGATGGGCTTTTTTTTATTCTTGGATCATGGATAAAAGAACAGATTTATCAGTCAATGTTTGGGTAATGCAGGCTGCCTATACTACCTCTGCCTGTTGTATCCATGCTTGCATAAACAGAGAGTCTCAATCTGCAGCATCAAATTCACTTTAAAATCTTCTATATAAGAACATTTCATAACGTGATTAAGATCAACAAACTCTGACCATTTTCACATGACCAAACTCCTAACTTCCCCAGCTCTGTAAGATACCTCAATATAATTTTTTTTCAAAGGCAGAGCTGAAAACTGCATAATATAAATGTAAATTACAGCCGTGCAAATTATACATTGCACCAGCAGCATTAGCAGGTGCAGTACTGAAGGCTGGTTTACATCAAGTTATTCCCACTTTAACAATATCCTAACCTAGCAGGTCTATGCCAATAGATTCCATGGCAAATAAGGTGAGAAACTTATTCACACATACTGTCTAGCCTAACAAAATGAAAGATTTTTCTTGTGACAATAAATCAGTTCTCTTGAGCTACTATCTGAGCTGTCAGGCAGCAACTGCCTGGTAAGGTGTTTGGGAGGATGCTACGTACCTAGTGAAGTAAACATTGCTTATGCAGCCAGTGAAGTTGGCTTGCTGCGTTCTGAGGGGAGAGCCTCCAAAATAAAACTTCTTGACACTGTCTGGGCTTTTCCCTGCTCTGTCCTTCGCTGGGTTCTTCTTGCTTTGTTTCTTGTCGTCAACAGTCAGCTCATATCTGCAAAGGCAAAGCATCCATTTTGTAGGCTGGTTTTGAAAAAGTCGATGCAGGTGGTTAGACAGCATATTACATGCATCCAAAATGCTCCATGCTGTGTATACATCACTGGGTGGTAGTGCTCTAAGTGATGAGAAGACCTTCTTGCTTACAGCTGTGCAACAAGTAGCAGTGTGATTAACCCACTGGCAAAGTTGAGTCCAGAGGCCCATGGATTTCATAATATCCTGGGGTTAGTTATGAAGTCCAAAAAAAATACAGTCCACTCAGTGAAGACAGATAAACTAAGGGATTGCTAATAAATGGATGGAGCCACCATTTGGGTAAAATAAGATCTAAACACATGCTAATCCTTCTTCTTTATGCCCCTATCCCTTTTTCCTTCTCTTTCATCACAGTACATTGATGTTTGAGCTTATACAATGTTTTTTACCTAATCGAATTTTGGAAAACATTAGTTGCTGCAGAAGTCAGGAAGGATTCTATTGCTTTAATAAGAAACTGAGTATAACTAAAGCATCAGACATTGATTTTGTTTGGCAAGTTCAGAATTCAAAACACTCAGGGAAACATGACAGTCCCCAACGCTACGCCAAGGCACCTTTTTGCACCTTCAGGTTTTCAAACTATGTTTCTTGGATGTCAGAAGTCATAGGTACAAACCTCCATTTCTGTTAGAAAACTGAGAATGACCTTGTTGTATCTGCATGGGCAAGATTCACAAAGAAAGATGCTTTGATTATTTGACCTTCTAAGAAAATTTTAAACATAGAAAACAACGGTAAAACATACCGATAAAACAATGCTTTCAAGTTTTTTAAGAAGCACATAGAGAGACTTATTCCTTACTGCTGTATTTAGTCTTACAGTTGTGTCTGTCAGTGCTGAAAATATTTTGAGCATGTTCCACTGTATATATCCCAAATGAATCCTTTTTGTGAAGGTGCCTCAATTACTTCAGGGTTTATTTGGGATTGCTTTAACAAATCAGAACAATCAATCCTGCTGAAAAATGAATCTCATGCTAGTCTTAAATTATATTAAACTGCTTTCATACCTGAGGACAAAAAAGGGACTAAGCTTTATAAAAATGATTATTTTAGTTCTACTAAAAAATCCCAGCATCTCGTGCTCAGGCCAAGCCATAGATTTTTGGCTTTGTATTTTTTTAACTGAATTGGTCAGTTTAAAATATCACTTAAAAACCCCTCACTTAAACATCACTTTGAAAGTGAATATTAAATGATAGCGTGCTTTACAAGAAATATTTCTATTCTAAAGATAGGGAATAAAAGATGCTGCACAGCTTTACCTTTCTGGGGTGACAGAAGTAATGATGAAGTGGGTTTTCCCATCGTTGTAATTTCGGTCTGGTGATTGAATTTTAGTTCCACTTGCATTTAAAACCACAGCACCTCTGTCCATAGAAATGGATAATACATCTGACTGAAATACAGACAAAAACATCTTCATAAGCAAGTGTAACACAGAACAACTAACAGTTCTGCGCATTTTCCTGTTGTATTTATTTTGCTTCTTGCTGTTTTCCCCATTTGTGCTTTATTTACAGAAAGGTATACTGAGAAGCAAAACAGGAGATGATCTCATTAGAATTTATATTCTTGCTGTTTTTTAAGCCTGAATTCTTGGAGTTCTGCTACCGATTATGTCTCATGTATCTGTCACATGAGCTCCTTCCACTTGCACCGATGTATGATGTTTACATTTAATTTCTGTTTCTGGTACCCCCAGTACTGTATAAAGCAGCTGTTACTGCAAGACTCCTGCTGTCATAAGACCAATATCTGATCAGACCTGTTCAATCACTCAAAATTATCTCAGAGATAAGATCTGCTATCTGGGTCAGGCAGACGGGATCACTGTGCCACATAGCAGGTATATCGTCTCTTCCCTTAGAGCAAGCACTGCCACTGTGCACCGGTAGGGATCATCCTGTCTCATTCTGTCAGGTGCTAAGTAGCTGAACCTCCATTTGTTAAATAGGGCACTTGGCACCTCATAGGATTCAGCTTTTGAGTTAAAACCAGAAGTGGTAGGTGTAAGGCCTCATTTATGCAAACGATGTGGATAACTGACATGGTTACTGATTTCAATTTAAGGTAATACTCCAGGCTGTAAAATGTAAAAGTTCAGGAGTGGTTATTGGTGTCATAGAGCCTTCCTGCTGCACTGCTGATTATCTTCTGCAAGCATGGCAGAACAGACATTTGGGGGTGGCTGCAAATGTTCTGTCATCTGAGCTCATGCTTACTGCAGATGTCAGTCGGAGCCTGCAGGATCTTGGAATTGCTCTGGCTTGCACAGTATTTTGGGAGCACAAGTCCATATTTCTTACCATGTCACACCTCTAAGGGGGCATTTAGAGCAGCCTGGCTTCCCATAGCTGCAAGGAGCCATTCTCAGGTGAGCTTTTCGCAGTCAAACACGGAGGTCTAAGTACCATCTGGGAACGTAGGCAGCTTTCTGACTGACTTCTGTCAACCCAGTAATGCTCAAAATACCATCCCACTAATTCAAACAAACTTTGTCTTTGCTTTTAGGGGATTGTCTCTGGATGGAAAATGTCAGCCCTTAATATTTTTTGTACTTTGGTAGCACCTACAGGTCCAAATAGGGATTGCAGTGCTGCTGAGCATAGTGAGATCCACTGTGCTTTTCTGCCCTAAGGACTTTATTGAGCACAAATGGATGCATGTTAATTCTAGGCATATGATCAAATCCTCTTCTCAACATTAAAATAGTGTCTAAGCATTGCTGGTTTTCATCTGTAGATCAATTGCAAACTGTGAAAATGAGGTCATCAGTGAATGCTTCTATATTGCAGATTGCTTTTGCTATTATGAAACCATGAAGTGAGAAATTTTATTATTCCCCTGGTATTCTCCTGGGAAACAATATGAGGACAAAATAAAAGAAACTATAAAGAAAGATATACTCACTCCTTCAGAATAGTAGAACAGCAGCCCATTGGGCTGCAATGTCCGGAAATTAAAGCCTCCTTCAAATTCACTGAAGAGGGACGCTTTTTGGCTTGATGCAATGAAGCTCTCTCCATTGAAATATGCTTTACGGGACATCTGTGTATTAAATAAAACAGAATTACAAATAAACCTTAGGAAACATTCAAATAATAAAAAGAATGAGGCTATTTCTTTTTTTTTTTTTTTTAAAGATGCAGCCAGTTCAGTTTTGTAAAACCTTCAATCATTCCTGTGTCTCTTAAGCTAATTTATATAGGCTTTCCCTCACATGCTGTGAACATTTTAGGAAAGTGTAGCCATTTTAGACAGTATAAGTCAAATTGTTCTTGGTTTCTTGGGATTCTTGGCCTCATCCTAAGTCTGCTGATGTTAGTGAGCATGAAGACTAGAAACAGATTGGGCTCAAGCCCCTGTCTGAGCTGTGTGGCTCAACTGTGTCTGAGCTGTGAGTCACCATCCCAACATGTGATACATTACAGGGAGGTGGTGGAGTCACCATCTCTGGATGTGTTTAAGAAAAGACTGGACATGGCACTTAGTGCCATGGTCTAGTTGACAGGGTGGTGTCAGGGCAACGGTTGGACTCGATGATCCCTGAGGTCTCTTCCAACCTGGTTGATTCTGTGATTCTGTGATTACGTGCTGCACTGAGTGCTGGGGCAGAGATGGGGGGTGTTGGACGTGGTGATCTATAACCCTCTGAGTCTCAGGAGTAAAACTGGGTCCAAGGTAGAACAGGTTGCAGCTAGCTTCCTTGTTGACAGATGGTGAGATTGTGTGATGAGTTCTACAAGTTGTGGTCTCCTTCATCTTCAGAGATTCGCAGCATGGCTTTGGAAAGACACGGCCGTAGGATAAAGACCGCAAACACTCTTTAGATTTATCAGCCTTGCATTGTAATGAACAAATGATGAATGATGGAAGGGATCAGAAACGAAATGGCAATTTTCTTAGTGTTAATGTTGGTGCAGTTGGTTTGTGTATCACAGAGGAAGAGCTGGCCTGACTCAAGGGGAGAACTCATTTGAAGGGTGAATATCTTGCTGTCTTTTTCGTTTCATACATCTTTGTTAGGATATGTGTGAGGACAATTCTCGTTGTTTCTTTAAGAAAATATTAATTATGCTGGAATATTTCCTTTCAGAATACAGCACACAATTGATTTCAGATCCAGCTTTCACATTGCAATCTCACATATGATAAATATCAAGTGAAACACCTTGTGCTGTAATTCAGGGTGAAAATTGGGTAGTATGTCAGCAGACTTAACACATACCCCCCCACACCCCTGCCAGTCAATGAGTGCGTTGTCATTTCCTTGGTTCAAGACTTTCTTTCCATTGTTTGGAGTAAAACTCAAACTCACAGCTGTATCCACTGCCAAAGTTTTGTTGTTATCTCACAAAAGATGTTATACTTACCAGTGAGTCCTCTGGGCACCCATAGCTGATTCCCAGGGTTCCTGGTTCTTCTAACAAGTTGAAATCCTTCTTTTGGAACTGGAAACCCTTCATGCAGCCTTTAAAGCCAATACTTCCTGCCAGATGTGAGCTAATGCTGTTGGAAAACAATGTCAAACAAGCTGCAGTTAGATAGCCCTTACCTTTTTGAATAGACCTTTATCACCAAGCTATTCTAAAAAACCTTGGAAGAACCTCAATCATTCGCCTCACTAGTGCCCAATTCCTGCATCTTTATGTAAAACAACTAATAAACCACATTATGTGTTTTGAAAAGTCAAGATGCATCAGATGTAATAAATGTTACAGGAGGAAATGTATGAGAGTTCAGAGAGAAGATCCATATAGAGTAACTTTAAAAAGATAAAAATAACTGCTGAAATGAAGTCTTATTTTCATATGGATTTCTACCCACTTACAGTGAAAATCAATGGATTTTGATCTCCATTTTTTATCAGTTTAAAAAGTTCTGTTTTAATTTTCCTGTATTGCTTTTTACTAGCAAACTCCTTTCTTGTATTGGGAAGCAAATGGTTCTTTATTTCTTAACAAACAATAATAACAGAGGCCAAGGAAGTAAGAGTAAAGTCTGCTTGCTGATGAGTGGGTTTACGCAGTTGTAAATGAGAGCAGTAGGTGGGCTTCCAGGATACTTTTTATGTCAGATTTGAGGTGGATAGCACAGCAGTGTATCCCAACTGCTTCTGCTCACTGCTATGAGTTTCTCAACTCTGCCTCTCACAAAGATATCACAGCATTAAGGCACAGGGCAAATATAATTGAATTTATCCTCACAATACTCATTCTACATGAAGAAGACGAAATGTGCCTAAAATCACAGAGGGTAACAGGACAAGGAGATGACATGGGGTCTATTGGGTACCAGTCCAGGAGATAACTAGAGAACAAATATATTGAAGGAGTGAATGTGAAATGCAGAGTTTTGACCTGGCTACCTGTAAATGGTCTTTGTGCTTTCTACAAGATGGACCTTAGCAGTGGGATTCTTCTTAACTCACGTGAGATGATACTGACAGCGTTGACATCTGCTTCTGTGCTAGTTGTCTATGAGCTATCTCATTGTAAGGTAGACATTGGAAATGTGACAAATGAATCAGGCTCTGAAAATGCTTATTTTTATACATCAGCAAAAATAGACCATCAAGTGAAGTAGTGCAGATGTGCATGTACATATCTGAAATAAGGTGAGAGGAGGAGCACTGTAGGGGCTTAATCTGCTTCTCAGCGATATCAGCAGGAAGGCAAAATCAACAGGAAGGCTCCTACCATCCTCACTGGGATTTAAACCAGTGTGGGGTATCAGTCAACCAGTTTAATCTCTACTCTGACTGACCATATGACTGGCTGGATGCCACAAATATGCCTTGCCGTTAAATGCCATTAACAACATTTTCTAGGAGCAACAGGAACTATAGAAGATATGTTTTAAACTAAAGGATGGTTTCTGAGTTTGTTTCTTAACAGTTCCCAGTGCCCAGTGCTCCTGCCTCCCCTTAGCTTTCTGCTTTATGCAGTGACTGAGTTGGGAGAAAAATAAGGGTACTTTCAGGTTCATCTATTTGGGAAAAAAAAAGGCATTTGAGAGGAAAGTGCTGTTGAAGTAAATGAAAATATACAGGTTTGAAAGAATACTAAACTTCTCTAAGACTACAGCTAGTTTTTCCCCCTGCTGCCGCCCCCCTATGTCAGTCAAATGTAAATCATCCTAGAAAAAGGAACCATAAATATCAGTAGTAGATCCTAGTAGTAGTAGATAGATAGTAGTAGATCATCAGTAGATATAATGGTAATAACAACTTATGCTCCTGATGAAAATGGAAAGATGTCGCCACACTGGACCATACTCTTTGCTGTCTACCCTTGTCACATCAACTGAAGTTGGTGCAATATCAAAGGCAAAGGTGTAGCTCTGCTTAAATCATTTTGGTATTATAATTGGTCATATTTTTACAATGCCTATGGATTTTTTTTCTGATATGACTTGTTCATTGAGATGCTGTTTTTCCTGCTTTGACAGTACCTTCCAGGTGTTTTGCAGAATGACCACAGTTCACTCAGAAACTGCAGGCATAATTCATGCGCTTTATCTTGTATCTTACATTTGTGAACAAGTTTTGTCTGCCAATGAGCTGCTCAATTGCCTAGATTTCTAGGTCCTTCTGGGCTTTTCCAGTGTTCTCTAGGCATGGTTAACCAAAGTAATTTTCACCATGCTTTTCTCCTTTGTTTCTAGATCATTAATATATTTAATACTAGCCCTAAGAGAGATCATTTGGGCATGTGCTGTAGACTTTCTATACTGTGAAAATTGAAGAGTTACCCTGTGTCCTATTTTCTCTTTCCCAGCTGCTTTCTAATCCACTGCAGCCTTTCTGCCTTCTACCCCACTAGTTTTCTTAATAGCCCCTTATGACAGACCTATGTAAAGAACTATTTGAAAGGCCGATAAATTATATACTCTGTTTCTTCCTTGCCCATCATTTTGTTTGCATGTTCAAATAAATACATGTGATTGAAAGGCATAATTTTTCCATACAAGAATTTGTCCCTGTCTTAAAAGCTTGATCTGTGTGTTTTGTATCTCAGGTATGATTTATCAATTAAACAGTCTCTCCTGACAACAAAATAAGGTTTCAGGAGATTTACCACTAATTCCTAGAAGCTATTGTGCAGCATAGAGGGTATTTTAAAGAGAGGTGGTATTTCTGTTAGCAGTTGTGACACTTAAAACAGCAGCTGGAGCCCGTCTGAAGATGTTGGCTTTGCTGTTTGACCCCGGGAATGAATATTGCCTGTCAGAAGAGCATACCCTTCTTGAAGCAGCCAGCCTGCTCTCCCATAGTGTGACCCTGGTTCGGCAGATTCCCACTGCATGAGAGTTGTGCAGTCTACTGAGATTAAACTTGGCTTCTGTCAAATGGTACGACGGGAAAATGAGACTTTTTCTTTTCTTCCCACGCCCACACAGAGCCAGCTGACTCGGGTCTAGAGAGGAACTGAGATGGATCAGAACTGAAGTACATAGTAGGAAAAATATCATCTTTAGATTTGAAAATGCAGTTGGTAGAGGGTTTTGATTCTTCAGCTAGTACATTGCTGTTTTACAAAGATCACTTTTTGCAGAGCAAGGAGGAATAGCGATTCTGTATTTTCATATGTTCTTTGAAAATGCCTTTTTGTTTTAAGAAGAAAACAGTTTCTGTTACCCTTACTAAAACTAGACCAGTTTCAGCAGAATTTACCTGTGCTGGATCAAGCCTAATCCTTGGTACTTCAGAGCTCTGAGAGACACTAGAAGAGTGTCTGAGGAGTTGTTTTATATAAGGTGAGGAGTTGTTTTACGTAAGGTGTTGAGGCTGGGAAAAATGTTTTATTGTAAGCCCTTCAGCACAGGTCATACAACATAACTTGAATATGGTGGTTACTTGAAGATAACGATTGAATCTCAGTTGCAAACCAACCTGGAGTGCAAGATCTCAGCAGGCGCTCCTCCAATGTAGATGTCTGTGAATGGCATTGCGGTTCTTTCATTATCCACACTTTTTATATGTCGCCTGTCTACTACCAAGATCATCTTCTTAGAATTGTGATATATAATAGAAATCTGAAAAGAAAAACATGTGCTTAGAAGTGTCCAAAATGTCATCCTTTGTCAGTTGTCATGGTGATTTTGCAAAATCAATTGCATCTTTATATCTTTTTGTTTGAGAAGTTCCTCCCATTTGTCAAAAAAGTTGTTTGTAAATCAGGAGAGGCTGACAACAATTCCTAGTAGGGAGCTTATTTTGATGTCACAATTTCTCTGATGATTGAAAACCCAGGATATTTCACTTATGAATAAACGCACATGAAAGTACCCCATGTCAAATTCTACACTGCAGCAAACAGATAAGCTCCATTAACTTCAGAGTGCTTTCTTGATTTATCCAAGAAGTTCGGGCATATTTCTTAAGGAACTTATTTCATTGTCAAAGCATAAAAGGCTTAATTGTGCTCTGCTTAAGCAGGTTGAACAGAACTGTAGCTGTAGTTGTGAATCAGGAATCAGACTTTGAATTTCCATCAACTAAATGGCAGGAGAAGCAAGCCACTAAGGGGGATTTGCTACGTTCACTGTCACAGTTACACTGGCTTAAAGCAAATTCTCTTAAACCAAATACAAGTAGATATTTTAGATCTGCCAAAGTCCCTGAAATACTATGCATATATAAAAGACTGCCAACAAATTGATTCTTCCTTCAAATGAAATGGGAAATGCAGTATTTCTTGTAATACAATGTATAACAACTAAGGTGGTCAAGTTAACATAATAACATGTTTTTAGTTGAGGAGAGTTGCATAGCTGAAGGACATGGCTGTCCTGGATATAATTTAATTTTGAATTAATAACACCTTTTCTCCCACGTGAACTGTCCTGTCCTTGGCTAGTAATACACGGAATCTGTCCACAAGCACTGATTTAGCAGGAGGCAGGGAGAGCCTGCCTTTTCCGCTGCTCAGTGGTGGTGGGACTTGCATGTGGTCTTTCACATGCAAGGCAGGCATGTGCTCTACTCTTCTGCCTGCTTTACTGCCTGACCACTTGGCCCCTCATTGTTTTGCTCCTTTCATTGGCTTTGAGGCAAATTATTGCTGCTTTAGAGCTGCTGGGATAGTTAGTCAAATGGCTGTGATTGTAACCACATCTCTACCTCATGAAATTTAGCATCGTTAATCTGAGCTTTCTTCATGGAGTCCTCTAGCAGCACAGGGCCGGTGCTGAAGCCAAAGTCATAGCGGAGGTACAAGAAACCGTTGTGCATCTCTAGACTGAAGAACATACTCTGTATAAAACAAAACAGCAGTCAGAAAAGCACTGTGATTGTGGGAGCAATTTAAAAAAATTAATAAACAGTGTTATGAGAGTGTCTGACATAGTGAAAAGCATGCTGGGAAAAGGTGTTTTTATTTGCAGAACTATAACACAGTTTCTGGATTATTTCTTATATATGTATAATATATGTGTATATATACACAAGCACATGTAATTGTTTGATAAACAACACTTATTTAAAGACTTGGTGAACTGTTTCCCAGTAGGAATAGTATTTGGTAGCACAGTAACGTCAATATTCTTTATCAGCAAAGTATTTCGAATGCAAGCACATCTGTTTACTGTTGAAGTAATACCACATGCCCCAAATGAAAGACGTTTTACTGGTAAAAGAAACGTTGAGATAGAATGGCTGTATCTGCATTAGCAGCTTCTGTCACGATGCCTGTTAATAGCTCAGGATTTTATCTTCTCACAGCCCTGATCAGCGCTGATGTATTTACTGAAGGCTGAGCAATAGCTAGAGTGTATTTACTGTGTATTTGGTTTCTAGATTTCCTGACTATTCCTGCTTCATGGTTTGGCTTCTGTTCTGTGGCCGGGTGATCTAAACTTCATAAACAGAAGCTCTACTTTAGAAAATCTTTAGGGAGTGCTTGAAATGAAGATCTGTACCATAGAATTAATCTTGTTCCAAAACTGAGCATAAAGAAGCAGAAATGACAGTTCACAGCAACTGTGCATCTGGGTTAATGCTTTTAATGCTAATGTTTATCTTCTCTCCTAGTGTTCATGCTGTTGTTCCCATGCCTAATGGAAACATGGGAACAATAATTCCCAAAAAACTACTGCAGGCCAAGAACTGCTGTCTCTGACACAAATGAGTCCACCTTCAGAAGTCATTACTTAAAGTAGTAAAAGTAGGTTTTAATCTATCACTTTTAAATGAAACTGCAGCTTGGGTTTGTTTTGAACAGCTTAAACTTGAAAATGAAACAGGGATTACATTCGGAATATTTATGAGCTGTCTTTGCAGAAATGAATAATGGGCCAGCTTACACAGCCTTTCTAAAAGTGCCTGTGAGCAGGCATGGTCTTTCGCAGGTAACATCCAACTTGATTGCAGTTTCCACCATAACTCACAAAGTGCATACATCTCCGACAAATCTCTGGGTGCTTTTACTTGGAAGAAGAATGACTGATATGCAACAGAGGCTGTTAAACTTTTAACAGCAGTTGCTTAGCCCAAAACCTCCTAAAAGCAAAGGTTAGTGGTGGCATGCTATGCTGCAGAGCAAATTGCTCCCCACAACTCTCTTGAAGTTATCCTAAAGGCAAACACTAGAGAGTCGCTCTTCTAATGAGAGTGGATTTTTTTCTCTTCTAAATGCTGGGGGTCTAAACATGTAGGGGTCTAAACAAGTGTATATCTGCGGAACTGCATCTACATAGTAAAATGTTTTCTGTGGCTTTACCAAGTTGTAATCCACACAGGACTTGGGAGCTTGATGTGGAGATGCCCAAAGACAAAAAAATCCGAGTTTTTCTTCAGAGTGTATTTCATATGGAGTCTACTTTCTTCAAACCCTTACAGAGTTTGCATCACCCTCAAACTTCTGAAAAGCTGGTGGTATTTGGAACAAGCCTTTTTATTTGGACTACTTCCTATTTTCAGTAACTTAAATAAATATTTAACTCTAATACGCCCTGAGACACAGTTATAAAGTGGTAGCTACAACAAAGTGTCTGCTTTATGGGAGTTACTTTACAGAAATTTCCTATCTCTTTGATTGTGCATTCACATTTAAATAAAGGTGCAACTACTGGGCTTAACTGGAGTCTCTCTCAAAGTGTCACCACAAGGGTATGACCAGCCTGAAGTCCTGACTGTCTCTGGATGAGAGCAGAGTCCAGCTCAGGGTCTTGGCTTCCTGGAGCCTTTGCAGAGCAAGTTCCAGTTCCCTCCTAATGTACACATGCACCAGACGAACAGAAAGTATTTCCTCTTTCCAGAAGTTAAATGTAAGGACATAAGCATTTTGGGTTTTCCATGATATTGTAAGTACTGGAGAACTTGTGGTGCTCATGGATAAAGCATGCCAGCAGGATTTGGTACTCACCCCATTAATCATCAGTAGGATCAGTCCGTTGTCTGTAGGTGTTCGAACTTCTATGTCAAACCGAGTCACTTGGCTGAATCTTCCCCTTCTCTCAATGTTTCTTGCCAACGCATAGCCAGAGCCGTCGAAGAAATAGCTCACAGCCCGGCTCTGAGTGAAAGCCAACTTATTTCTATGAAAAAACAAGCAGGGAAGCAATGTTTGGAATATCCCCATTTTAATTTGGGGAAATTTAAAGGCCTTTACAATTAAAATACTTTCTTGAAATAATTGTTCTGAACTGCTGCTTCTTCCTGGCAGCAGTGATACTGATGACTTTTTCTTTCAAATTCTTTCTGGGGATTTTTTCTGAAAAATAATGGGTAGCTTTGAAGATGTATCTAACTCCTTCATCATTTGATCGTGCTTTTATCCTGTGTTGTATGTAGAGGACAGGAAAATTCTTTGTTCATCTTTGTGAAGTGGATGGCTTGCCACACCTCCTCATTATAAGGATACACATATATTTCTATTCAGAGCTTGCCCGGTTTGTGCAGAAACTCATTTGAATTCTCTGAGGCCTTTAGCCGAGCATGGGCTCTGCTGGGGAGCCCAGGAGTGGCCGGCATGCATTGTCCTGGAGAGCAGCAGCTTATGCTGCTTGTAGGAATGGTGTGGGAAGAAATCATTTGCGCTGTCCCAACACCTCCTGCATTTCTTTCCAGTGAGAGCTGCAAGTTTCTCTCCTGCTCTTTGTATAGAGAGATTCTAATGTTGCTGCATGTTGCATGAACAAAATGCCTGCTCCTGACTGTGCTAAACTAACACTGCGGTTGATGTTCACTTCTGCTTTAGGGGCTGCATTTCCCAGTTTGTGAATGGCTTATCTGAGGAATTTCTGTTGTGGGTTTAAGAGTGTATGACAGAAGGAAAACTTCCATACTGGCTTTGCTAGCTGAGGGTGGGACTGTACTCAAGGTTACCAGGCCCACGGGAGCTAACTAGCTGTGGCTGTACGGCTTGCAGGGATAGGATTTGAGTCAGGAGCAGTCCTGTCCTAGGCAAGTAGCGTGGGTAAGGAGGGAGCCTGGACCATGCCCCAGCTAACACAGCAGGGTGGACACACTCTGCATTTCCCTTTCGAAGGCACGAGCAAGGTTGTGAGAGAGTTAATGGAGACAGCAGCAAATATATCAGTTGACACAACTAGGAGTTAAAAGTGGCAAAGTTCCTTCTGGACAACTCGATATCACCTTCACGTTTGTATTCTGAAACAGGAATGAACCACCAGGACTGGTACTTGCAACAAACCAGAGCAGCAGTGACAGTGGGACCGTCCCCTACCTGGCACAAGGTGGCGATGTGGTGGTGTCGATGTTATAGACGTGTATGAAGTTGTATAGGCTGATCACATCATCGTTCAGGGTAGCCAGTTCCAGGCAGCCGATGAAGCCAGGCAGGTTTAAGCTAGGAGGGAGCTGTGCAGAGGGCAAGGAAAAGGAGAAAGGTCACACTCTTTATTTGGGTATCACAAAAGCGTTTGTGCCTGGGGTCAGTTTTGTCTCCGTGCTCTTCAAATTTTGGGACAAATGGGATGATGCTACCTTGGAATAGTCTTTGCAGTCCTTATCATGGTACGGCCGTTGTGCTGTAAGTTAAAATGGAGCACATAAATGGTCTCACAGTGAGAACAATAGGCCAGTAAGGCAACTGCAAACAAAAACTTCTTTTGTAGTTTTGAAGGGAGCACACCTGGAAAAGGGGAAAAGGGTTAAGATTTGACTAACCACAGATCTTGCTCAGTGTATTTGAGTGTCTCAGTGGATATTTCATCCTAATGTATAGACACTGCCAGAAAAATAATGTCATACCATGATGGAAGAGAAAGAAATGAGAGAGCTCTTTAAACCCAGGAGACCTGGGTTCAGAGTTTGTACTGGTGGCTAATCCTCAGTAGGTATTATTTTGAACAGTTAGCAGGATATAGAAACTCCTTCTTTTAATAAAAGTCACTGCAAATGGAATTTAAATAGCCATATTGGTGAGGGGAAAAATACAAAAGAATAAAGCTGACAGAGCTAGTGAATCACTCTTGTAATATTAAAATACTCTGCCCTGTGGAACAGGTGTGATATTAATAACAGCTCTTGTACTTCGGAGTCTGATCACTGCCAGTATCTTTTCTTTGGCTTCTCATTATTTCCTTTTTGCTTGCGATATAATAATAATAGTGATACAGCAATGCAGAATATGTGTAGCTGTAAGAGAAAATGAGATTCTTATCTGCAGCACAGATATATTTGGTAAATGATCATGCTTTATTTCCTTTGTTCTACTATTCTGTTAAGTTATGTTAAGTATGAAACTTCTAAAGGTTAAGTGGTACATTTCATATTTACGAAGTATGTAACAGGGAAGCAAAGGCAAAAGCTGTGAGGTGAAAATGTGAGGTGTCCATTCCTAAGGGAGAAGAGACTTATATGCTTATCAAAAAATTCCCTGAATTCTTTTCTTCCCATTCCCCTTCCCATTTTCTTTCACTTTTCTGTTTTCCTCTGCCCTGCTCTGGAACAGATCTGGAGGGTTCATTTGCTGGATTACTTTTTTTTTATGTGTGTGTGTGTACAACTGTTATTCAGTCCTCAGTCCTATTCCCAGGCAATTTGCACCCAGGGCTCAGTAATCTAAAATTCAAACCGTGGAATACATCTGGTAGTCACAGCAATGCGAAAGCACAGGAATACATAAGTGTATCGAGTTAATCTTTGTTTTTATACTGTTAGGAGGGCTGCTTGTGGAACAGTAGTTGGATGTTTTTAGCACCTAGTACAATTTGCTTAAAGAATTTAGCATTCTCTAAAGTCTTTCTAAGTACATTTTCATTCAGCTATGCAATTTTCAGAGCTAAGATCGTTCATAACAATTTCTAAATCCAAAAAGAGGACCTGGTGCGTTCACAGAAGCAGGAAAGCGAGGTGCTAATTCATGCTGACTACTAGGAACTAGACTGAAGCAACTGTCTCACACAGGTCTTCAGACATGTTTTGCACAAGCAAGTCTTCATGCTGTTGTAAGGCTGGATTTAAACCAATGATAACTTAAATTTAAACAAATCACTATATTGCTAGTGTCCCACACTGTCCTAATAGTAACAATACATTACTTTTCATTTTTATGACAGTTGTAAAAGAGAAACTGTAAGCACTGAGAACTCATTAGTGTTGGAAAAAACTGGTAGCCTACAGACTTTGTTAAACTGGGCTAATAGGCCTTGATTTATGCATACTACTTAACAGCTAGCAAGCTTTTTTCTTGCTACGTTTCAGAAAACTTGAATGACAGCTAACAGGAATCTCATCATCTTACAGTATGACATGATATGCTCAAGAAAACAGTAGTTTTCACCATGGCTAGAAGATGGAGTCCTGAGATGATAAATGACTAGAGAAGGACATTTTATTTGTTAATCATTTCTGTGTTTAAAGGGAAGCCCAGCAAGGTAACTTTGCATTATTTAATTTGGAATATAGAATATTTATCTGACCAACCTTGAAGTCTGGAGGCACTCCACCAACATAGAAAACAGCATTTTCAGGTTCCAAATTCAGGAGAGAGCCAGGACCAAGAACCTCCCCCTTTTTGATGAATTTTTCTTCAGCTGTGCTGCTGAGGCTGGGCACAGTTAAAAACATTTTGCCATGTCTTCCAATCCTGTAGAAGGGAATTGTAAGAGAAGAGAGTTTCGTGTTGGCTAGACTAAAAAAAGAGCAAGAAAGCCTCCAACTCCAGGAAGGGTTTTTATTTCCTCACTAGAAGACTGGTACTCTGGGGGAAAAGGAGAGAAACTACAGACACTTTCTCTTTCCCTCTGTGGCCCCTTGGGTCCTGGCTCTCTAAAAGCAAAGAGAATTTCTGTTTATTTCATCAGAAGTAGAACCAGACACTGAAGACTACTGATGAGCAGTTCTGGCCCAGCCTTTTCTATTTGATTTTTTTTTCTGTTAACTCTTTGATTTGGGGGAAATGTACGTTATCACTTTACCTCTCAATTTTGATGATGCTGAAGTAAGAAGGCCAGGTGCTGACTGGCTTGGCATCCAGAGGTATCTCCACATCTTGGCCCCCCAGATTATAAATGTACACAAGGTTGTCATTTTTAATTGCAAGACCAATGTAATTTTTTGCCTAAAACACCAATGGAGAAGGATGTCAGAGCTACATCATCGAAAGAGATTTAATGCAGAACATTAGTAAAGGATGGGCTTTGATAGACTAAATGACACCTTTAAATACAACTAATAAACAAAAGCTTCATTCTCTAATTACTTGCTTTCACCAGATAGAGCTGTACAGAAAAAGTCTCTGATATTTTACTTCATATCCATTTTGACTGAGGTAAATACAAGGTCATGAGATGTCTTCTAACCATAAATTGGTCATGTTCGATGGGAAGCTGTTCATCAGCATTTACTGTGCAGTGTCATATGCAGGAAATAGGAAGAAACGAGGTCCCTTCCAATCCCTAACATTCTGTGATTCTCTGATTCTGTGAAACAGTTATCTAAACCTAGGTATTATGCCGCAATTAAATATTCTGCCAAGAGGGGTTTCACTTGATTTATATTCAGTAGACAATCTTTTTAGAAAAGCTTAAAAAGAAAAGCCTGCCTCTTTATCCTTCCCAAGTAACAGCTTGCCAGGATTATACCTGGCTTCTGAGGTGTGTTTTTTTTTTCTTTTTGGAACCACAATTTAAAGAACAATTATTTCGCAACACTTACAGGTGGTGAGAGTATATGCCCTTTCTAGGTGTTTCAAAGTAGCGATGTAGAGAGTGTACAACAGCAGCACAAGCCACAGGCAAAGAAACCTGCTTATCTTGTGGGCTTATGACCTCAGAGATTTGGAAATGACACTGTCAGCAGCATAATTCTGATTAAAATGTGGCCCATGAAAGCCAGGTGGCTGATGTTAACTGCTTCAGAGCAGCTCAGTACCAGCAGTGGAGATAGCAAGTGTGGCTCGCAGCAGTGACAATCACAGCAGCATGCTGCACAGGCAGTCTAATTTGCTTCTTAGAGAGAATCCTTCATTGTTTGAGGCAGGAAGTTTCAAGGACAGGGGTCTTGGCAACCCTTGCTCTTTGCTTGTCACAAAATCAATGACAGTCATATAGTAGACACCTCTCATTTTGAAACATGGAGAAATAGTGAGAGGAAAAACCAAAGGCAAATAAACTTAAAACCTATTTCATTTTTTTTTTTAAAATATAAATAAAAATTAACTGGGTTATTCTCTTACGTTTTTGTTTCCAAGATACAAAATAAATCTGTCTGGAGATGCTGCCAGTTGCGGGTTGTCTTTCTGCAACTTTATGTACAAGCTCATGGAAGTGAAAGATTTCAGTTCCTCCACGTTGATCTTTGGATTGACTTCAACAGCTGATTGGCCTCCAAACATCATAGAAACTTGGACCTGCAGTTGCAAGTGTGCTAAGTGAGACACATTATTGCTGCCTGGGGACATTACTTAAGGTAAATGTGCAAGAATACTTAGCCAGCAGCCTTACTTATTGCAAGAGCAGAGTTGGCATCTATATATATTGGCCATGCAAAATTGTGTGTTTATAACAATCACTTCAGGAAGACACAGTAAAGAAGATGAAGGGAATTAATTTTAAAATTAATTAAAGGTCCTAATTAACAGTGCTTAAGTATATTCAGAAAGTAAATTAAATTTCAGTGGGACATAGATGTGTGCTTAGTTGAATCAGGGCTACATCATTATGTATGGCACGTAATGAAATTCTTACATAGCTATAAAACTTCTACCCATAATTTATTTCTTTGCTTTGGGAGTAGTATGACCAGTTTTCTGTTCACCAGTAATCCTGTTATATTACTGAAGTTACAGTGATATATATGAGATGCTAATAAAATTTTAAAACATGTTCATTTTAGTTCAAAATGCCTTCAACATAACTGGAGTAACGTTTTCAAGTTTAAGCACAATATGCCTGAATGATGAAATACATTTAAATAACAGTCAAGCACTGTACACATACTGATTTTTCCTTTTCTTTTTTGAAGTAATATATGTGGATGGCATATTCCAGCATTGTGAACATACAATAATGCTCTGAATTTTTTATTTCTCTGAATGAATTCAAATATACTGTTTTAATTTTTGACCTCAGTGTTCTTGTTACAGAAAAATCCCTCATAATTTATGTATGATAATGAAAGTGGTTTTCTCTATTAAATATGTATGAACCAAAGATTCTCTTACACTGCAGAAAATTAATTCAAAAGAAAAAAAAGAAATACTGTCATCTCAGAAAAGTTTGCATTAAATTGCCATAATTACTACTGCTTGTAACTAATGTTGCCAGCTGAGTAATGACCTATTAGTTTTAGCTTTAAATGGTTTTGTTATTGTGGCCATCTTTAACACTGTGACAATTACTTAATTAAAGTTGCTACTGCAGTAGCAGTAGTCTACCATGAATACCATGGTAATGTTAATTGCTTGCAAATAGCAACTGTAAAGATTTTAGTGACTTCCAAGGTACTTTGTTTATCCAGTTGTTGGGAGGTGGTAATGTCAAGGTTTGGGCTTCTAACGTGACGCAAGAAAATGGAGCTTCTGGTAAGATATATTTGATTATTAGCACTAGTAACCAAAAGTCCTATCCAAAAGTTTTACCTTGCTTGCTACACTCCTGGTTTGAGCAATTAACTCTCTGATCCGCTGAATGCTGGAAGAAACATTGTTTGCTGGTGCCTTCTGTTCTACTCTGCGCAGTTTGTCCAGGAGTTGAGGGAAGACTTCTGTAAGTTTCCTTACTGCAGTTAAAAAAGAAGTGACATCTTGTAACACTGGTTTTGCGTCAGGAAAATTCTTCCTTACCCTCATAGGTTAACTCACCTATCTCCTTCTGCTTTAAGAACAAGTCCTAACTGTGACGTGTGAGAGGCAGTGATTTCAGAAAAGGTCATGATTTATCAGAATTTAGTATTGCAAAAGTTTTTGGAAAGAAGTTTGCACAAAGACGACTACTTTTTCATGGGACTTCTAGGTACTACTGTGGTATTCTACCTCTGTAATACTTTCCTCAAGGAGCTTTGCAAATGTTAGTAATTTTAAACTTTTCGTCTTCCTTCAAAGCAAATAAATGTTAAATCCAAATTTACAGATATGGCAACTGGAACAGAAGGATTATTTTTCAGCATCTCACTGGATATCTGTGTCTGACCTGGGAACTGCTTCTAGGAGCTATGGTTCATGAGCTCTTCAAATTCATTTTAGGGGAGATGAATAAGTTGTTTACATCAGCTCTCAGCTGTGCATCTCTCCCAAAGTTTATCACCCAGATAGTAGCAACGGCTGCATGGGTAATGTGTCTGTGTGTGGTTCACAACCCACTCTGCTAACAGAAACACCGCTGCTTTCAGACTGTGGTGACAGGCCTGTACTGTACAACGGTAGAATGCCTTAGCTGATGAGGCATGTACACCTAAACTGTGCTTACTACTTGCCCCAGCTCTTGTGAGTGGTAACCTCTTCAGCTTTCCTGCCTACATCTGCCAGGAGTCATGATCCAGAGTCCTGGACCTTTGGTCTTTCACTGCTGTGTCTTCTGGCACATGTGCAAGTGGGATTGTTATCAAATGGAAATGCAGATGCTTTGTTGTGTTCAAAGGGAGAGAAGTCTTTTCCCAGAAATATATGCAGACAGAAAAATTATCAAGAAATAAAAATAACTGCCCCTAATTATAATCCAATTTCATCACATCAGATTCCAATAACATGCTGCCCTTTGAAGGATATTTACGCATCACATAATTTTTAATCTTTGATTAGATGTAGGTACAACTAGCTGAGTATAATGAAATGCAATTTTAGCCACAAGATACATGCATATCAGAAAGATTCAGTATTCATAGTTAATTTTTAATGACATGGATTCTCTATAAAGGTTAAGACAAAATTTGTAGTGTTTGCAGTTACATTTTAGGGGTTGTCAGCTTGCGTCCACCTGCTCTTGTATTCTTCCTCTCATATTTTTACTCTTCTCTGAGAAGACAGCATAGAGACAGGTAGAGGAGCTAATCCTTGGATGTACTGAGACTGTATAGAAGGGAAAGAGGGAAGAGTAGCCTCCAATCACTTTTCTGTGCTTCCAGTTCTGTGTTGACTAAAGACTGAAGCAGCTCTCAGCCTCGTTCAGAGCAAGCCAGACTATGAGAAGATCCCATGGAGTCCTACAAGTCCTGCTTCTCTTTGGACAGAGTGAAAAGCTATATTTGCCACAGTCCTGCCTTCTCTCTGCTTGGCTCTTTTCACTTGTGTTTTGCTTTTTAAGTCCAGTGTATGAGTGGGACATATAGAGCTATAGACTCTCCAGTTATTCCCATTAAATCCTGAAAGACCTTATGTGCTGGGGGTCAGTAATCAGATATTCTATATAAAGCTTACTGTACATTAAAATGACATTATTATAGCAAATCCTCAAAGAACTACAGTGAATTCTGGGTAACACGTTAATTCCAGAATGCATTAAAATTTCTACTTTAAAAAAAATAACTAGTATAATAATAAACTTAGGGAAAGTTTTCACTGCCTTTTGAAATGAATGTTCCATTGCATTGGAAAAAAGCCCACATTATTCTTCAAGTAAAAAAATTGCAAGCTCAAAAAGTGATTTAGCAAATTTCAACCACCTCTTTGGAATTGTGTCTGATCTGATATCTTGAAAAACTGTCTTTTCATCTGTTTGAAATTTGAGGTATTAAACTTGAAACACAACTGTAACACGAAAGCACAAAACTAAACATCTATTACTACTAGTACTATTAGTAAAATCTCACCATAAATCTCTTCCTCTTGTCCTTTATAATGGCTTTCTTCAACACAGAAGAATATTGATTTTTGATTTTAGTCTTTGGGATGAAGGTGAGAGTGAAAAAGGAAAACTAGCCTTATCCAGTGGTAAAATACAAGAAAAGAATAAGAGGGAAACTCTCAAGAAGGAAATACCTTGCCTATAACCTTTCAGACACTTTCTCCTTTTGTGTTTTCCTTCCCAAATTGTCCTTCATCCTCTCTGCTGAAACCCACTAGTTCCCGGCACAATGGTGACACAGGGAGTATCCTCAGACAAACTGCACAGCCAAGACATGCTCTCACCATTCCAAAAATCAAGTGCAAACTTTATTCAAAGGCAATCCAGACACGCCAGCTTAGAGGCTTCAGCTGCCATAGTAGTGTTATTGGCATGATGATCAGGTGTTTTGGTGTTTCAGGCACCTGTCTGAACACTTTTTGTGACTTTCTTTTGGACTTTGATGGACATTCCTCCTGCCAGATCAACGTCTACTGGCAACATACACAGCTGATCTGAGAACACTCCACTGTGTCCCAGCATGTCTACATCTGTCTTCCCGGGATGTGAATCACAGTCGCATCTGACTGGAGCACTACCCATGCCGGTCTCCTTTGTAGCACTGATCTGTCTTCTCACCTGTTTCCACCTGATCTTTCTGGCAAAAAAGTCATTGTACCTTAAGACAAAAAAATAAATGCCTTCAGACCAAAAATGCTGTGGAAGAGCTGCCTCCGCAAATGTAGTAGGGCACACATTGCTGTCGTTTGCATATTAGCATCTCTCAAACAGTTTGTGGTCAACAGGCCCTCCAGGAACTCTGATATGATCACAGTACTTTCAAGATGACTCCCTACCTGCAAACCCACTATCACAGAGAAGACATTTTTGTCAGACACATCACATAGGACCCGAGCTGTTCTTTACAACTCGTGATACATGTGCCATGCATGCCTTTTTGGGAACATAACCAACTAGGAGAACTGGGCCATCTTAGTTTTATCCACTCTTATGGAGCCTCTCAAATGCTACTGGAAATATTTCTTCCAGTATAACAGCTAGTAAGAGCAGATTTTTTGAATCCTGAATGTCTGCTGACATTTTGAGCATGAAGAGCCAAATGCTGTTTGAGTTACTGCTCTGTCTAAGCTGGCACTGGTAAATGTTAAATGTAAATCAAGTGTAAAGGTGAATAAAAACAAAAACCTTAATGTGTAACGTATAGCAGACTGTTTCTCTTAGATGCTTTTCCTCATAGCATTCCCTCTCTGGATGCCAATTTTATTCAGATTTACATTATCTTAAGTGGGAGTTGGAGCCCATAGCCCACAGCCTAAACTGTGCTCTGTGGTGGTCAATAACATTTTACAGCAATGCAATACCACTACTGTTATATTAACTACACCCTTACAGAGCAATGTGCAGTGACTAGCAGTGAGCATACCCATTCCCAGAGGGAGTGGCTCTGTTTCCTTTGGATAGAATGCTCAGAGAAATGTGAGTTACCTCCAGTTCCGGAGCCAGAAGTCGGGATACTGAATAGTACTGAATTTCTACTTGTGGAAGGAAACACTTTTATACTAGTTCCTGGGAGCACTCACTTAACCAAAAATATTAGTGCGAGGGTCTTATCCATTACTGAATTCTGGAAATAACATGACCCTTGGGTTTCCCTGGTCTAGAGGGAAGAGTGTGGCTTCGGGGCACTAGAAGCAGCATTGGGTTTGGTGCTCATAACATCATTTGCAGTAAAATGACACTCAAGTTGCAAAGCTCCTGACAGAAGGGGAAGGTATTTGGGACAGTAGATCTGAGATTCAGAGTTTCTGGAGATAGAGTCAATGGAGTTATGGACCTTCTCCGAGGCACTTTCAGGAGGCAAGACATCACTGAACAGTACTGCAGGTACATATCATCAAACATATGCAGGAGATTTCTTGTTCTGGATTTCCAGCTTTCCTAGCCATGAATAACTTGGGATTAGTGAGCCTCCTGAGCAGAGCCAGGAGTACCTCAAGCAATAAATAGTGGTGCTTGTCAGCAATTTTTTATTCTGAATATTTTCACCTCTAGGTTGATTCTTTTCTTTCCTAATTGTTCTTTCACCAGTCACTTAATTTCAGCTTCACTCTTCCTGCCTCTTTTTTTCCACTCTTTCCTATCATCATCTTCATTTCCATTTTGTAGCCTGCCTTTTTTTTTTTAATTTATCTTAAATTTTTCATAACAAATCTTCCAGTTTTTACTCTACTCTTCCTTCTCCCCCAGATAATAAAAGTGGAATTAATGTGATGTTTACAAGCTTTTCCAGCAATTACTCTGCTTAAATATTATATTTCCTCCTTAATCCTCTTTGCCCCCTTTGTTTAGACTACAAGCTCATCTAGTCAGGGACCATTTCTCCTCCATGTTTGTACTACCGAGGACAAAAGGGCCCTGTTTTCAAATGCCTCCCAATGTTAAAAAAATAACTAAACTGCCAATCATAATAGCAAGAAGTATTTAAACAAGCTGTCTACCATTCAGTGTGACCTTGGTACCCTGATAAAAATGACTTAGAAGCCAATAAGACTTCAGCCCTTGAGTGTTTAAGTCATTTTTGGATGTGTCCAAGTATCCAAAAGTTTTAAAGTATAGTCAAGTCTCTAGACAACTATTAATTTTTGAAATTTTTACATGGAGGTAAAATGATAGATTATATGCAATGAATATGCAATGTAAACAATTCATACAGCATGATGTTGCAATGATTCCCTGACCTTTTAATGCTAAGGAATGGCAAAATTCAGGTCATCATACCTGCATCCCCAGCTGAATGCACAGCACTGTCATATGCTGCTGAATTTTGCTGGAAGTCTTGCAGGTTTTGAGACCACAACCTCACGTTCTCATCCATGGGGGTTGTAGCCTCTGTTACTGTCATGATAGCGCTCACAGCCTCTGCAGTCTTCAGTTTAGCTTGCTCCAAACGCTCTCTGGCCTCCACTACAAAATAAATAGGGGATGAGAAGAAATGAACTCTTTCAAAGATTCAAGCGAGCTATAACCAGTACTTAGAAAGTGCTGAGGAGAAGGGGATTTTACCTTCTGCAGAATGGGGACCCAGCCTTGCTTGATTGGTTTTCTCTTTATTTCCACAGGGAATATTCAAAACTTCCCGTGGTTGGACTACAGTTATATTAATTCTTAAAATTTAACAAGTTCTCATTTCCATTCTAGATTGTTAGAAATTTTCAATGTCCTTGGATTTTGATGGGTGTTATATAGTCAAGGAAATTGGAACAGAGATGAAAAAATACATTGTTTTTCATCAAGTTTTTAAAAGAAAATGCATGTATTTGTTGAATATTTTTCGTGAAGTTTATTTTTGAAGGAGAGAAACCCAAGACACTGAAGTGGTCTTCTTTTTTTCATATCTGGCATTTTCGGGTTTTTAATTTTTTCGGGTTACCAACTACTATATTTGTAAAACCTGTAGCATTTTGCATGTGATAATGTCTTGGCAGCAAACCCCATATGCTCTTAAATGTATGAAGATAAAGATGAAGTTCCTCTTACAACCTGGCTCAGCTGATTGCATTTTTGTGATGGCTCTCATCAGTTGGCTTCGCAGAGCATTCATTCTAGCAAGAGTGCCATTAACATGCCGGCTAGCATCTGCAACGGTTAAATCGTTACCTGTGGGGAGAAAATAGGAGGTATAGTTCAGTGGCATCAAAGTGGCATTTAAAAAGATAAATTTTATCCTGTGGAGGTACGTTATTAAGCATTTAATACAACATAGGTAGTATACTATGGCCTCTTAGTGTAGGGCATACTAGCACTTTTGACTTCACATAATCTAGAGGAAAAAGCATTCTTGCAGCTCCCAGACATTATTTGCTTGCCACAAGGTGCCTTAGAAAAATCTGGAGACCTGTATTTCAGTCAGTACTATCTCTCTTTCCTGTACCAGAACTGCTGAGAATAATAACTGCAACAAGTATACAGGAAAAGTTTTAAGAACTCAAAAGGTCCTGAAAAATTGAAGAGGTCATTTCTGTAATTTTAGAGCTTGCTTTCCTTTTCAGTGAAAAAAGGCCAAAATCCTTTAACATTTATTATTATCCTTCACTGGTGAAATCCAGCTTTCTGAACACTTAAACTGTTGTGAATTGATTTCAATTGAACTACTTGATTGAGCATATTTACCTGTGAACAACTGTTTGCAGGATCACATATTTAAACAGTGGTTGTGTCTGAAATGGTCCTTTCGTGAATGAAATAAACTTTCAGCATCTGGCAGGATGACAACACATGAACTACTCAGTCTGTGCCTGTGGCTGTTTCAAGTACTTTGTGTGGTAACTTTGATCAATACACTACTCTGTTACAGCAGTAGTTCTGCCTTAGTGATGTGCTTTTGAAATTTGTTTTAAGGTGCATGCTTATAAACTGTCTGGGAAAGTAGAAAAGATGTATATTTACTGTCATCTGCCGTCCGTTGTAGCTCCATGGCTCGGTTGAGAAGTTCTTCGCTTTTACCTTTATGGTAAATGATCTGAGTATCAATTCCAACTGCAGCCTATAAGTGTGTTCCAAAAAAGAAAGTCAGAATCATGCTTACCAAATGTTCCTCTTTGTTGTGTTTAATTGTGGACATCATATGACTTCATATAAATGTAACTACAAAGTCACTGCAGTTTCATTTGCTTTGTTATCATTTAAGATTGGCAGATCAGAAAAAAACTCTGAAAAGCAAATTTTCTGTAGCTTGCAATTAAAGTTTAGAGAAATGTATGCTTTTCCAGACAACGACACTGAATAACAAAAATGCAGAAATCACAGAAGTCCACTTAATTTACCAACTCCAGTATGGTCAATGTGGTACTCATGCTACGTGTTGGTTAGGCACTGTGACTGTTTGTTCATTTCTACTGTCACCTCAGACGGCCGATGAACGTTGCACTGCGTGGGGAGTTGCCTTGCAGTCCCCAGTAGCGTGCTGGAAGCAGAGGGCTGGACTCAAAATCCCACAGCTCCCTGGGGTTCAGGCCCCTGTAATCTAACCAAATCCTCTTGCTGTCCCACTAATAAATTGCTGTTAAGGAGCATCTACATAGGTTGGAAACTATATACATACAGAAATACATATAAAATATTTTAGAACAGGAAGGCCAGAGACAAAATTAGCGTTCTCATTCCTGCACTGAGTGTGTGAGTGGGCTATTTGCCCCATTTTAACTTGACTTTCTATGAGAAACAGTGATGCTTCTGTTAGATGTCTTGACCACCTTTCCTGCCACATAGTGCTGTGTGGAATAGGACTAAATGCAACCTCAGGTTCCTACAGGGCCAGGGAGTTGTCTGGAGTTTCACAGAAATGCCTCAATTTGACTGACAACACAGAGCAGCATCACCCTGTACTCAGGGGCAGAAGAATCCGTTGCATCTTTCCGAATACCAGGGGACTTCAGGTTGACAGAATAATTAACCACGTAGGATTTAATTCAGGAAATAGTAGATGAAGCAAAATGTGCAGTGAGAAGTTCAACGCTGACAGTTAATTTTTTTTTCTTTATACTTAGGTGTCCAAAGTCCCTGAAGCATTGCAAAGTAAAAGCTGATATTATGAAAATTACTTACATCATTCACCCGGTTTGTTGTGTTCAGTGCCAGCAATGCAGCTTTATTAGCTTCTTCAATATAACTGGCAATGTTTTCATACACATTTGAAGCATTTATTGCCCTTTGTACCAACCCATTTGTATCAACATCATACAAATTCCTATTAAGAAGAGAGTAAAAGGAGGAAGAAATCAAACTGAATGAAAGTAATTTCAAATGGATTAATTTTCTTAACATTCTGTGAATTCTGACTACATAATCATGCAGATAAATATACTTGGCCTAAGTAGTATTCTTTTCATTGTGTATGATCATTTATGTCAATCTGAAGCAGGTGAAAACTCTGTGGATAGAAGGTACTTCCCAGTGGTTTAACTCTGGGAATTTCGCCCTTAACCTCTATGTGGACAGCAACAAGTGGCTACTGAGCTTTTATCTTTTTTCAATCTAGATTAGATATTCCATAAATTAACAGAATAACATCTATCAATTGTCATTCTTTAGGGATAACTCCTGGCCATGAATGGAAAGATCCGTGTGTGCCAGTGATCAGGACAGCTGTATCACTGGGCTGTTTATACTTTCCAAAAGTAGGTGGGAGAAGGGGGAGGATCAGATGAAGCATTGCCCATGATCATGAAACTTTGCAAAAAGTTGGATTTAAAAAATACAAGATAGCTTTGCTGGCATGTTAGAGCTTGATTTGCATATTAGGCAATAACTGGTCTTCAGGGGAGATTCCAAACAGCAGTTGGTTTAGGACTCAGCCTTCAGCTGTTAGCAACTCTGCATAAATATGATTTTTTTATATTTCTGTGATAAACAGAATTCAGATTATATGTTAGATATAGAATCTGAAAATATATATACACCTGTGTCTATTCACTTCAAAGAGTTTGCACACTGAGGGCTTATTAAGTTTCCAGATTCAGTGTTGTTGCAAGAATTTCCTGCTATATTCCCCCAAGACAAAAGAAAAAACTCTACCAAATAAAAGCCTAAGAAGCTTATAAAACAAACCCATAAAATCCAAAATGATTTGAAGACAGGCTAAATTTTTTAAAGGATTAAAATTTCACTGCAGGACAATCTTCTTAACAAATAAAAGAGTCAGCACATTTCCATCTGGATATTTCATAATTATTTGTGTTTGCTTTCTATTAAATTCCTAATGTCTTGGACTTGGTAGTTGTTTTTAAATTATTTTGGTAAGGGATGAAGGCTAGCCATAATGGGGTATTTTCTTTCAAGTGATTCTGCTGCCCCCTGTTAGCTGATCTCAGACTGAATATATATATTTTTTTTTAGGCTGTCTGTAGTTTGTGTGGCGTTATCGAACAGAGTTTCAGATGTCAGCTTTATACAATCGTATAAAAGAAAACCATCTGTTATTTTTTTCTCTGTTTTAATCTCCTATCTAGGGCATACTAATATTAAGAAACAACTGGTATTTAGAAGAAGTGTATATATATATACTTCAAGTATATGGTATACTTGAAGAGTAAAGTATATGGTATACTTGAAGAGTAGTTTTAAGTTTTAAGTTTATCTATCTTCCAAAAGCATATGGCCATGATGTTATTTAAGGTAGAATTTGATGGAATATTTTATTTAAGAATTCATTTGCTGCAGTGATTTTTCCATGGGTAGTCTGCAATAAAGTCATATTTCAAATCTGTCTAGAAGTGGCTTTTTAGTAAATTGAGGGAAAGTTGATGCATTTAGTATCTTCCCGCAAAATAGGAAGGATTATGGTAAGTTTTTGGTGTTACAGTGGGCCAGTTTCACTGGGACACAACCTATTGAGTATCATCAGAACTACTCCCTCTATAAACCAGTTCTTTAACAAAAATTATCCCAAAGCCCATTTTGTGGCCCATAATACTAAACATTTTTTAATGAGAATGCACTTACTGACATGAGCTGTTTCTGCAAACCCCATGTAATCTGCCTGTATTATTTTACTTTTTAGTAATCTGCCTTTCCTATTCTCTTGCTATGTGAAGAGAATGTGCCAAATTAGAAAAGGGAGAGTGTCATGCAAGATACATGTTTATTCTTTCAAAAGATTAATAGATTTTGCTTAGGCCAACTTCAACTCTTCCCTCTGGACCATGACAAGTCCTTCCATACGTGACTTAACAGTGATTTGTTTAGTGCCTATTTACAGACGGTACATTTAATGTCACTGTGTTTCTGCTTGTCTTATAGTTCATTCAGCTGTTCAGTCAGTAGCACTTGTATGAATAGAGTCTGCTGAAATTAAATTTTACCGGTCCAGCTCATCAGCAAGTCTTCTTAGGTTCTGTGCATGATGCATAGCCTTTTCTACCAAATCATCATCAAACAGAGACAGATTGGCTAGTTTTTCTTGCAATTCCTTTTTCGCTCCGTCTATTTCTGCGTAGAACCCTGACACATTCTGAACAAAATATGGAAGGAAGGAAGGAAATAAGATGAAAATTGCAAAAAATCAAGTCTGCATTTTGATTATTATGTTTTATTTTACCCTTTATATTATTATAATGTTGCTGTTTTCTGTTGTATTTGTTCTATGAAAATCTATCTGATTTTCAACAGATCAGAAAGAGGAAAGATGTAGAAGAGTCTGTCCCATAAATGTCATATATGGCCAGACAAATACAGGAAGATAAATATCAACCAAAATTCTAGGAATCCCTTAAAAAAATATTAGAGAGATATGTGTAAAATACAAAAGACAGACAGTTGAGAAATGTCTTAGTATCTTTCCTGTTTGCTCCAGAATTGTGCCAATGACAAGACTTTCAGAGTGAAGTGCTAATAGGTGAAGTAATTAAACCAGATCTTTGTAAAAATCCCCTCATTGTGATTCTTCTTAAATTGGGAGGTGGAACCCATAATTGTACTTTTTTTTTTTTAACCTCTTCTCTGTGAAGACTGCAGGCCAGAAATTAGTTTTTGGGACTTCTAAATGATATCTGTACAAATAAATTAAATGGTGCTGGTGTGGTTTGGGTTATGTATCATCCCATTACTGCATGAACCCTGGCACTGTTTTGGCCCTGGCCAGCTGCCACTCTCCCAAACCTGCCTCTTGGGGAATAGTATTGGGCAGGGCTTGTGCCCCAGGGACAATTTGGCAATTGCTGGAGAGGGGCAGAGAGTTTAGCTGTACCACTGTGAGCTGTGTCACACTGTGGCAGAAAGAGGCCCTAGCCCCTTTCTGTCTCCTTGCACAGAGACCCTCATGCTAAGACAATCTTGGGTTAATCTAATTTGTAAATCAGTCCACTTAAATACTACCTATACATATGTATAGGCAAGCAGAAGTAGCATCCCTTTGCCTTAGTCATACTTCTTCCTTATATGAAATACTTATGGGGAAGATCAGATGGGCCTGCATTCACCTCCTCTCCAGTACACAAGCGTGCTGATATGTTTGAGGATTATAAATGTGGCCTCAAAATACATGAAAAAAAGGTGAAACGAAGGGGTAGAAAAAGGATGAATGAGTGAAGCATGAAAATACTTATTGCTGATGAGGATAGAAGATGTATGATGTTTGCATACTACTTCCTTCCCTGCAGCGTGAATGTCCCCTATGTGTAAACTTAACCACAGGAGTTTATAATTTTGGGGACCTGAAATTATGAACTGCAGCAATTTGCTTTGCACAAAACAGAGGAGAAAAAAAATCATACTGCTTGGTCACCCAGGGATGGTTATAAAGCAAGCCATCTTCTTTCTGTTTTCTCAAATTACTTTTTCAAAGAAAAATTAATGACTTCTGATAATTGCTTTTGTGTTAAAAAAACGAAGTGGGCAACTATTAAACTAGCATAACAAAATTAATGTTTGTGGAGAATATTCATTTGTCTTAAATTATCTCAACATTTTAAAATAAAACATGAAAAAAAGCAGGTTTGATAAATATTTTAGTTAGCAAAATCCCAGTTTTATTTTCTTCATTTTTTTCATAGAAAGCCCAAAACCCTAAAATTTCTAAAAATTTCCAACACCACCTTGTCTCATTCAAAACACTCGATACTAGTCTACAGTTCCAGAAGAGGATTTCTATAAGACAATCCATTTATATATGTTTTACACTCTGACAGTGGCTGGTTGTAACACTGTTATCTGGGATCTTTAGCCTTCTCCTATGCTCACTTGCATGCATGAGAAAAGGAATTTAGCATATAGGGCAGTTTAGTACCACAGCATCTTTTGGCAGCTGCTTGTAATGAAATGATTGAGAACTCTACAGCAAAATTCTTCATTCAGCTCTGCCTACAGTAAGGTGTCCTTATAATATAATTATTTTTCTGACTCAGTAAAATGTAACTACAGAGCTTTTCATCCAGGAAGATTTATACTTTTTTGAGGGGGAATATTCATCAATATTTCATTGAAGCAGTATAAAAAAGAAGAGGTTTTTATTTAGTGGCCTAACACATGACTTAAAAGTACAAAAAATCAGGACATATCATTTAAACAAGTCACTGAGGCACCTACCTTTATCACCTCACTTAACTCAGAGTTGGCCTTTTGTGGTCCTGCCAAAATAGTTGTGGCACTTAGCAGAGTGCCATTCACTTCATCTATTTGCTCTTTTATTTTCTCATGTTGTTTCTGCAAAAAATAAAATAAAATTAAATGACATCCAAAACCATTTGTGCATTGCTAAAATACAGTGTTACCATTTTTGTAAATTTATTAAAATTAATTCAAAAGATGAAGTGATGAACTAAATAGATTTTAGAGAAATTTGAAGTCTAAGTTTTTCCCAGACATCACTAATAGCTGCATATTATAATGTGACACTGCATTTTCTTGTCTTTGTGAAAGAAATGTTGTGGTTTCTTTTAGTTTATTAATTTCATTTTATATTACATCATGAGCAATTATTTGAATGAAGCATTATTCAGTGCACTGCTGGCAGAGACAAATTAAACATGGTTTTTTCGTAGTGGTCTGGAGACTAATTTTTTTCTGGAGGTTTTTTAAATCTACAGTACAGAGATCTCTTTCACTTGTCGATAGTAAAGGTAATGTGAACAGTATCTTTTGTACAGCATCTGCCTTCATTGTGAAGAATAATGAAGATCGAACTGGTTAAAACCAGTGAACAATTGCGACTACACGCTTCAGGCTTTGCTTCATAAATGTGAGATGAGCTGCAGCTTGGTGCTGTAATTATGAAACAATGGAACAACAGAAGAGGCTTTGTACATAAGGATCCCAAGCTGCTTGTCGAAGAATTCAGGAGAATAGCATGCCTGATTTCTCTATTGAATTATTAGACACATCATCATGAACTTCTAGTGCTGCAAACTTCAAGAGCTCAAAACTCAGCCACTGATGCTATGAAACCCAGAGGCTGGCCTGAATTTGCAAGATCGTTCTTCAAATCACAAAATTGCTCCCTAAAGCCCTCTCCTCCAGAATCCAAACACTTTCAGCTATTGAAATAAAAACAGTTCATTTCAAATGGTCCTAAATTGTTTGTTTTGTCATTTTCTTCCTTGCCGAAAAAATAAATGAAGAGAAAAGCTTTAGGTGGGACATTCTGATTTTGCATCCCTTAAAGGAAACTAAAGAAAACAGAGAAAGAGGAGTGAAACTGCTGGGAGGAGAAAAAAATAGTCTTTTTGTGTGGCTGATGGATTGGGTACTTTTCTGGGATGAGAACCTGAAAATTCAATTCCCTCATCAGCCAGATGGGATTTGAACCTAATACCACCACTTACAGACAAACATGCCCCCCTTCCGTGCTGTAGGGGACAGGTCTCCCCCTGAGCTCCTCTGGAGTGATTACTTTGTTCAAAATACTGAAACTATTCATTTGAACAGAGCATAAGGGAAAACTGTTTTAGCTTTACAGCTAAGCTGTTCACCCAGCAAGTAGAAAACCCAGTTTCAAGGTGTCTGTTGTGGAGCAGTTAGAGAATGGATTTGTGCTTGAAGATGCAAGGACAATCGTCTGCTCTTCCTGGAAAAATGGGGATATATTTTGTTTAAAGAGGACCAGGGAGAAAGTTTGGATGAAACAGCATGAATGCACTCAGCCCAGGGCATGAATGCAGTGCAGAGTCTTTATAAATAATTGTTTTAAAAGAACATAATTACTTTTGTGAGCATGAAGTCCTTCCACATTATAAATCAGCACATAACAGGTGAAGCAATCCCACCGCAGTATTTATAGCAGCCATGCTACATGGAATTTTAAGCTGCTTGGGTTTTGTTGTAATGTGTCTTCCTAGTTTAGGCATTAGTATCTATCTCTTCCTTGGCCTGCTGAGACATGCCATGCCAAAACTTGTCATTTATTGTCATGCCATGAATAAATAATAGTACCTTGCACTTTCACAACTTGTTTCTTAGTACTGGAAAGTCAAACTCATCCTGCTGAGTGGTCCAAGAAATTATTTTTTGGTGTGGTGTTCCTGAACCTAAATTGTTTGCAATCTACTATTTTAAGCACTGGCAGAGATAGAATGTTCACAAACAGTTGTGATAAATATACTGCATAGTACCTCCCGCCTTTGAAGACTGTCTGTGTTTTCCTTATTTATATACTCCGTTTGTATAACATAGTCAAGTGCCTGGTCTAATGCCTCTTCCAGGTCTGACAGCTTCACATCCTGTTCGCTGAGCTGCTCCAGCACATCATATACTAGAGATCTGGTGTCATTGTACCTCTCGTGAAACTCTTCAACTTGCTGTAGCACTGGGAGAAAAATCAGAGGCCACTGATTAATCCAAAGCTTGGATTTCTGACAAAACTTACCTATGCGACAATTTCTGTTGCTGTTACTCAGGGGACAATAAAACACATCTGTTAAAAGCTCACTTGAGAGATCAATACACCTAAATTTTATTTTTCCTTCCTCTTTTGAAAAGGAAAGACGCCTCTCATTTTAGTATCTCATTTTAATCCCATTAATTCCCCCTCTCAAGTAGCTTTTCCTAAAAGAAACTAGGTTTGGCTTTCCTTGCTCTTCATTTATTTTTCATTGTCACAGTTAACCAGGCTGTTCTAGAGAAGACAGTCCTTATTGTCCTGGGGCTCTGACTCATGTTCACCGAGCTGTGAGAATCAGGCTGCTGCTCTTTCCCACACCAGCAGTTTTTGTCTCTCTGCTGTCCCCATGGCAGAGTTGGCAGAGGGGAAGGAAGAGGTTCACACAAGCAATTCCAGCCGTGGCACGAACCTTCCTAAGCAGCTATCGCTGAGGTGCTGCATTGCACAGGCAGTGCACAGACATACACGTATTTTTCTGCCCATTCTGCCACGGGGATGGCAAGTGCCAGCAGAGACTTGGGGCAGGCATTTGGAAGCAGCAACATCTTCAGCACACCAGTCGGTGCTTGCCAAGTGCCTGCTGGTCCTCCCCAGGGGCTCAGCAGTACATCCAGAGCTGCCCAGCCCGTGCCAGCTGCGCATCAACATGTGGATGAATGGAAAACAGATATAAAACTCACACTTCTCTGCTGCATTTTCCTCCTCATCTGCAAGTTGCCTCTGATTAGTGAAAGGCTTACGGCGTGTGATCTCCTTCAGCATCTCCTCAGCCACACTCAGCTTCTGGGCAATTTCTTCAGGGTTCAGCTCTTGTTGAATTGCGTAGTATTTCATCTTGCTGCTGATTTCTGTGGGAAAAAGGAACAGATGGTCAATCCAGCATGGCTACAGAGACGTAAATACTGTGGAGTACTTTTACTTTTGTGAATCCAGATCATGCTGATGATGGCAAAAGAAAGTTTTAATTATCTTCCAACTCTATAGTTGATAATTATTATGTTTAATCCAGTCTTAAAATTAAACCTGTAAATAAATCACACTTTCTGGCATATGTGGGGGTCTCATCAGAAGAGGATGAGATGAAGCAGGCATGGGTTGTGTGCATTATTTGGCTTGGCAGTTCTTATAGGCTGGAATCATCATTTTATTCTGAGTTCTGTGGCATGTATCAGGCTGGGACTTTCATTCAGGATCATGTTTTTTAAGTGCTGCTGAAAAAATGTTGTGTTTATTAAATAACTACAATGGCAAGGAGACTGAAGTAACTTATTTTTCCACCTGAAGAGGTTTCAGGCACCCTAAAGAGATAACATATGGCTTCTGGCCTGATACTGCCTAGCTGGTTTGGAGATAGATACTATTTCAAGGTTTTGATCTCAGTTCAAAAAACACTGTTGGATCCCTGCAGCTGAAATTGGGCTTACTCATCCCCAGTGCAGGCATTTCAAAGTTTACCCACTTCTCTCTCCTTGGCCTCGAACACCAATCACCTCTTTTATGCCACATGAGTAGCTTCGGCTTGTGTTCGTCACTACTTTTGTGGATAACCAGAGCTGGCAAAGCCAGCACTATGCATCTGTAAGACTTTTATAAAAAATAGATGTGTAATTGTGGCACAACTGATTCTTTGGCAGAGTGTCATTGGATGCAGTTTCTTGCTGGTTCCTGAGCTTATTAGTGAAGCTTTAAAGGCTCATACTGAGCAGTAACCGATCACAACCAGTAGCTCCATGGATATCTTTTTCTTTCTCATGCTGCACATGCATGTGCGTGTGTGCACATATACACCTTCCCTTCAGTAAAGAGTGGCTTGCCTTAATCAGTGTGCTCTATGGGCAGGATGGAGGCTTTCATCATGCAGGTTTCCAGGGGACAGGGATGCTTCTGAGTACATTCACTTGGGGTTTTATTGCTTTCCATAGGTACTGAAGAAGAGGCTGCAATTGGTTTAACCTCAGTTTTATATATCAGCATGATAATGATATGTCATAGATATTCCAGATGAAGATGATTGTCTCTAACTAGGAAAACTTTTTTACATGCCGTTGTGCTTGTGAAGGTGTTCGCTGTTGTCATTTATCCTTTGATATATAGCACAGTAAAAATTCTTGAAGATGCAAGAGGTTTCACAGGCTCTAAATAAAAAAATACTCATCTGGGAAGGTGTAAAATATATACATTTACAGTCAGAAGGGAAGTTATGTTTTGAAATTTATGCTAGTTCTAGAGAAGCTTTTATTGCCCAAGGATGGACTTTGTAAGTTTTATCTGCACCCCCTCACATCATATGGCCAGATGAGCAGGACACTGAGACAATAGATGGACAAGGGGCAACGGGTGCAAGCTGGAACACAGGAGGTTCCACATAAATATGAGGAAAAACTTCTTTACGGTGAGGGTGACCGAACACTGGAACAGGCTGCCCAGAGAGGTTGTGGAGTCTCCTTCTCTGGAGACATTCAAAACCCGCCTGGACGCGTTCCTGTGTGACATGATCTAGGTAACCCTGCTCCGGCAGGGGAATTGGACTAGATGATCTTTCGAGGTCCCTTCCAATCCCTAACATTCTGTGATTCTGTGATTCTGTGACAGTTTGTCCCAACATTTTAACATGAAAAAGCTCTCGGCTTCACTGTTTTCCTAATTTTGAGAGATCTTCATCATCATGTTTACCTCTCCTACTGTGAAACAGCATCACTGTAACCATTTCTGATGGTCTGCACTAGCCACAAGGGTTACAATTCTGCCTTTCACTTTTACTAGAGGTAGCACTTTGTGGAAAAAGAAGGCAATGAGAATGCAGTTTTCCAATTCTACTTCTGTATTTCAGAAAAAAAAAAGAACAAGAGGACAACAGCTAGTCTGTAATGCTCTGTAGATGTGTCTGGACCCAAACTCAATTGGAAATTCTGGTCAGATGAAGGAGTAAGTGGCTTGAAAAGAAAATCACCACTGCCTCCCACACTGAGCTTGGGGAAGCCGTAAGTTCACCAAATTATTTACTGTTCAACGTCCTTTTCTTTTTAAAAGCACCTGCATGAAGTTATATGAACCAACACAATCCTACTCAGCAACAGTTCGCTAAAAGGCAAAAACTGGATTTAAAGTAACACTCACTGGTGCGATCACCAGAGTTAGTCAGACCTAACTGACTGCCATGGGTTCAGAAGGGAAAGCACAATTTTTAAAAAATCTGTCTAGCTATTCATAAGGCTATCCATTACTTATCAGCAAGATGGGAAAAGTGCACTTGCATGAATCTGCTGACAAGTAAGACACAGAGCACTCTCATGGCCCGTCCTGTGCTTGTGTTTGTGGCTCCGTCCAGCCCCAGTCTCATACTGACTCTTTTTTTTTACCACAAGTGTATATAAATGCCTTGAGCAGCTATTCAAACAAAGGCTACAAACTGAATTAGCTTGAAGTATTTCCTGTAAGCCTATTCACTATTATTTTTCTCTGTCAAAGAGAGAAAAAAAGAAAGAGAAGCTCTTGTTCTGGGTGTCAGACCAAGTCAGCCCATGGTGTCAGTTGTCTTTTAAGAGAGACAAGTTTTTGTCATGGCATTACAGGCTGAAAACGCCTATGTGCAGGTTGCTTTGCGAGAGTGCCTAGGTGCTATGACATTTTTTTTTCTGGAGGTTTCATTAATACGTGCTTGACACTGAGCTGAACCAGAAAGAAATCTATTTACCTTGAATGTTATCCCTCATATTGCTGAGCTGCTGCACAAGCTGAGTAGCATGGTTGTTGGTCTCCATGGTTTCCTTCTGTACCAGCAGGCCTTTGCTGGATGCTTCATTTCCCTATGAATAAACCATGTGAACTAGATATTAGATTTCTTTCAGATCCATATGTGTGTGTGAGGATGAGCAGGGTAAACACACATTTTGCTTTCTCCTGATGAGAGTGTGAAAGTCCATTTATCATATAAGGTGGTATTTACAGAGCTGTTTGAAGTGAAGGTCTAGCTTGTTGGTATTTTCAGAATTGCAGAGTGAGAGATTAAAACCTGTCCCATATTTATCCATCATTTGCTGCAATCAAATTGCCATAAATTATGTACAGTTGTAAAACTCCCATCTGCTGAGTCTCCTAGGTGTTCAGTGGGACTGGCTCATTTTGCTGGGTATGTTGTTTCCCAAGTAAGCATATAGACTGAAGAATAAGGTGTCAAGCTCACAACGGTTTTTAGATCAGTGTCTCCCTCAAGTGAGGTCCCAAGTTCTGCAACTTGTTAAAATTAAGAAGAAACATGAGGATTCAAAATACTCTGAAGAGCATAGCCTATACACTCCTATACTATATTACGTTGGAGGCTTTACTCTGCATTGTGTTCCCTTACATGTAAGGGAAATGAAGATTTACCATGTCATAGTTATCATTGTTCCTAGAAGGTCACTGACTTTGGGAGTCCTTAGATTTAATTTTCACTGGTATTTCCCAGGAAGGAGAAAAAAATATGATTGCTGTGCCATCAAAGTTTCCTGAACCCTGTGTGTGTATGTGTGTCTGTGTGTGTGCATGTGTAAGTCTGCACCACACGCTTGCCAGTGGTACGGTGTTTGATTCACCCTTTGGGGCTGCAGCAGCAAAAATTCCCAATGTAAAATTAATTTCTGGGTTTGGGATGCCAGAAGATATTTGACTGTTGGTGTGCTCATGTCATGCTTGCTTAATGCTGCAAGAACCGCAGAAGACTGTGCTGCCGTCCTCCAGGCCCACACCACCCCGCTGTGCTTTGGCTGCAGGTTCGGCGCTATCAGCGGCCATGACCTACATCACAGTTTTACTCGGGGTTTGCAGAGGCACCAGGCAGCGCTTGAAGGCAGGGCCAGGGCGGGCAGTGCTGCAGAGATGGATAGGCACCCGAATAAAACAAATGTAAGGGTTTATAAATGGTTTTAATTTTAATTCTATGTACTTGTTTTTTTAGTCTTTGAAGGGAAAGCACTATGTTTTCTATCTGTATTCCTTTATTGCTATCAGGGCTTCTTGTGGGTGCTCTGTTGCTCTGCATCACCACTTCATGCTTATTTTAAGCAACTTGCTACTGTTTTTACACACACTTGCCTTTACATAATACTTGTTCCTCGCCAGATTTTTCTTTAGCTATTGAACAGATGGAGAATTGCTGAGAGGTTTGCTGATTGCCATGAGATTGATGGGAAACACAGCAGCATGAGTGAGGGACGCTCTTAGGGACCCTCAAATTCCCACTGATGTACAGAGGCTCATCTTGAAATTTGCTAAGAGCCCAGGAAGGAAAGGCTTTCAGCTCCCCCAGGTCTCTGCCAAACATTCAGGATTGAGCTACGTGCTGTTTTACTCTGAGCTCATCCCAAGCAGACTCAGGGAGTTACAGGTCACACGTACACTTCTCATTTAGCAGGAGGATTTGGCTACAGTTGGTGCATTCATGCTGCCTTTGGGGTTTAGATCAGAATCTCCAGTGACCCCTCAGACATGGGGGCTTCCCATAAAAGTGCCTTGAAAGAGAAAAAAGTTCAATATATTCAGAGTTATTACTGTGGCCTTCCTTCCACTATGAGAGTCTGGGGCCATTAGTTCCCTGCCTTTTCAAACAATCACACGTATTCACATGGAACAAGCTTTAGAAATAACCAGGGAGAAAAGACCACAGGAAACGCTGAATTTATTGGTTCAGGGACAGCCAAACTGAGGAATGAGCTAAGAAATCCCCACGTAGTACTGAAGATGACAAAAATGTTATTATCCAAATTCACTAGATATTCCTAGAAAACCTAATGCCTTAATCATCCTGCCTACCAGCTACATAGAGGGACACTGAGACATGTAAGCTCTGATGGATTTTCACAGGTACAGGTGTGTGTGTGGGAGGGCTGATTTAATCAAACCTCTCTTGAACACAGGCATAGTCTGTGTAATTCTGCAGTGCCCTTTCTGCTAAGTAAGTGCTGATTGAAAACACCCAAACCTAAATTTTTTCTTCCACCTCTCTATACAGTCCTTCCTCCTCTTCCTTTGTGTTTTTTCTCCTACTTGCTCCTGTATTTTAGTTTTAGTCTAAGGTATAATTTTAATTTGTCTTTTGAAGGAATTGGTAAGTGAATATAAGGTCTGGCATTTTGCAGCAACCGTGAAATCTAGTCTAGTCATACTATAGCTGTGGTTATCTCTGGGAATGAGAGTAATGTATCTCACTAATATATATATCTTAGCAACAGAAAGATGTTTAATTATATCTGTTTAAAATAGAGGAGAAGCAATTTTGAACCTTATTCCTTCTCTTAACCTATATCAATATTCTTCTCGGGTGCAATGAAAGTGTTATGTGAGCTGAGAGCAGATAACCTTAATTTTATAGCCTGGCAATTGAATGTGGATGCAACATTTATGATTACAATTGTGTTAAAACATATCTTGAGTGCTGGTCAATCTCCCGTCTCAGTGGGTATGTGAAAAACCTTTTCAAGTGGCAGTTTTATATTGTATTTTGAAGTGTCTAATCGGGGCTAATTAAATTTTACGAGAGCATACATGTAAAATAGATACAGTACACACACTCCCAAAGTCAATCCGAATTACTTTAGTGTTGGTTACTTTGCTTAATTAGAAATCAAAATTTGAAATAGGAAGGCAGTATGCATATCTCAGATCAAACATGTACATGTTGTGTAGGGCAGTAGGTGGGAACTCAGATCCTGAGGGAAGGCTTTTTGTGACTGGTGACAAACCTCTGACCACATTCAACAGACTTTGGCCCTACATCCTTCCTTTTCTGGGAAGAAGACTTGATAGGTCATTTATACTTTTAATTCAGAGCTTAAGTGAAATAGAAAGTTTAGAAATAGATAATAGAAAGTTCTCCCAGCTATCTTTCAGGGCACTCCCACTCTTTTTTGGTGAACCTAGAGATTCAGACTAGATGTTAGGAAACATTTCTTTACCGAGAGGGTGGTCAAACACAGGAATGGGCTTCCTAGAGAGGTGGTCGATGGCCCAAGCCTGTCAGTGTTTAAGAGACATTTGGGCAATAACCTTAATAACATGCTTCAACTTTTGTTCAGCCCTGAAGTGGTTGGGCGGTTGGATCTAGATGATCGTTGTAGGTCCCTTCTAACTGGAACTATTCTATACTAACCTCTTATGTCAGCATGAGAATATGAGAAACCACGAACCCTCAGAGCTCTGGCAGGGGGCTATAAACAAAACAAACCTGTTCATCAAGTGTTGCTGCCTCTGTCAGGAGATCATTCATTTCTTCTGCGGCATCATCAGCCTGGATGGTCCAAAGCACAGCGTGGTTCTTTTTGTTGGACATTGCTGCCTGTGTGTGAGGGAAAGAAGTCAGTGCATCTGAAAACAAGTTATTTCTCTAGTGAGGACAGGGATTAAAATCCACAGGAATGGAATGGAAGTTCATAGATTAAAAAATAAAATGTCATCAATGTTTGTACCTGGAGATGGGTGGCAGTGAGGTTCAGGTCATTCAGTCGCTTTTGAGCTGCAACACCTGTAGAAATGCTCAGTAAAGTCGATTTGCTTTCATCGATAGCCAGAACTGCTAATCGGATGTCATCTGTCAAATCCCAAATACATTTATCGCAACCTGATAAGAAAATAAAAGTGTCATTTTTCTTTAGTGTTTGTGTCAGTTAACAGCAAATAACTAAAATTCACTTTATAGCGCTCTTGCCCCATGGCGTTCCCTCTCTTTGTCATTGATGGATCCTGATGGATACCCATTTTTCTTTCACTGTCATCCGCCCACTTCCAAGGTCCCACAGTACGGTCATGACACTTCCAGCTGAGCAGCACCAGATGGGACTATTCTGAGAGGCTGCCGCAGTGGCTCCGTAATCAGTAGGGAGAGAGAGGAGGCATTTCCTGGCTATTCCCTAGAGGCTCTGCATGTTTGTGGCTCGAAGAACAACAGATGGGGGTCAAAAAAACAACTTCATTTTGTCAGAACCCAAAACTCTCTATTTAAAATTTGGTGGTATGAGAAGTAAGGATGTCCAGCAGAAGGGCTCTTGGCTGCCTGTTTGATTGGGAAGGCAACTTCTAAAACCACAGTCACAACATGTTTGGAATATACTTACACAGAACTGTATCCTTGTCCCTGCTGAATGCTTGCAATACCACCTTAGTTTTAGTGACATTGGTGCCACCACTAAATGCAAGATACTTAGGTGAACGTGAAACACAGATTCCTACAGAAACTTTTGCTTGATATTGTATAATCTGTATCCTTGATGGCAGCAACTCCCAAATGTTTGCCTTCTGTTTGCATTTCCAGGCACATGACCCCTCTTCTCGGGAGCTGGTTTAAGAACCCGTGTGCGCTACGTGGTCTGCATTATACCACAGGCGTAATTATATTAACATTTAAAAAAATATCAGTGTTTACCAATAGTTGCAACATAGTGCTTCCAGAAACTCCCCAGGCTTCCGATCATTAGAATAGGGAAGATGATAGTGGAAAAGCAACTGCCTGATGGATGTATGTCAAATTGTCAACATCAACAATTTATATTAGGTATACAACTAGAAAACCAGATGTGATATGCAAGATGGCACAGATAAAGTTTTGATGGCAGATTTTAGGGCCAGAATATTACTTTGCAGGCAGTGTCTCAAAATCTAGAGAAGTGGTTATGGGATACTTCCCTACTGCTCTGCAGTTTGTACCTAAACATTCAGTGTGTGTCACAGAGCTGGACATATGCATGTAGTCAGTCAAGCAAATGAGAACAAGTTTAAATAGTCAGTGGGGCATTGTGCTTATTCACATGTTTAAGTGCCCTGTGGGACTAAAGTCAAAATGCTGAGCCCACTGGAGAACCAAGCTCTTAAGTTAGTTTTTGTAAGCATCTAAATACAAGAGCAATATTAATTTTTGGTGTCTCATGGTAATCCTCTTACTGATGGTTGGGCAGTCTGTGCCAGTAGAAACTTCAGGGCTGTCTGCGAGGCATTCTCCAGTCTGGCTGTCACACATCCTCCCTCCACAGTTACATTCTGGGGAAAAAGAAAGGATTTTTGAAAGAAGAATCTTCTAAATTTACAACCTACATTTCCTCTCCCAAGACTAGTGAAATGATTGTACGTAGTATTGTGCATGGATAGTTGAACCAAAATCAAAGGCTTCTTGGACTGATTTTTCCTTCAGTATGTAGAAAAAGGTGTTCTTTGCACTGTGGTCTAATTGGACCTGATAAAATATGAGATGGGAAACAGAACCAGAAAGCCTGTGCTGAAATGACTTGTTCAAAGCTTCCCAGCTGGTCACAAGCAGAGGCAGCAAGGCCAGAGCTGCCCAGCTGGGCCATTGTGCATTACCGTCTAGAGAAGGTGATGTTTAGGAGATGTGTGCTAAGAAAAGTGGTACAACTAAAGTTAATTATTAGTTACAAATCTCTCCACAGCCGTGTGGAATTTATCAACGCTGTGTCAGGCTGCCACTTAATAAGCTTTCTGGCTATCAGGGATTGATAGTGGACTCCAATTCCATCATCAGCTTAAGCATATCAAAAAGTAAATATCTCCTACTACTTACAATGAGAAATAAATGAGGTTTTACATTTTTTTAAACTGGAGTAAGCTACATTTTTATTGCCAGCACAAGTGGCTTTTTAAAAAGTATAGTTTTTAATCTAAAGTGTCTCTTTCAAGGTTTAATGGGCCTTTTAAAATATATTATTTTAAAGATTAGACTATTCTTGGAACACTTTGATAGAATAACAAAATCTCAAGCAGAATATAAGAACAGCAGTGACTTATCTGAAATTTGTTTTGCTCTTGTGATTCATGGGTTCAGCAGAATCTCATATAACAAAATTGTTTACTGCCATTTTATTGCAGCCCATTAATTGTTCTCTATGAATTACCCTTGTACTTACATTCCACATTTCACATTCAAGGAATTATCAAGGAAAATGTGTAATACAGCTTCAAAGTCAACATGATGCACTGCCATTGGAATAGTTCTGTGTAACTGAACCAGTGTTAGTAGAGCTACTCAGCTTTTGTAATAAGGTAAGAGCAGAATTTGGTTATTAATTTTTGGGGCAATCAATATTTTGACCTTACTGGATGAACTGTGTTCCTCCTAGCTTTTGGATCTGCAATTTTTTTTTTAAATTTGTTATTTCTTTTGTTAAGAAGTGAAAGAAAAGTCTCAGTTGAAAGAAGAGATTTCTCTTTACCTATATCACAGGATCTAGGCTATCCCCAGGTGGTAAGATGACAGTTACAAGGTTAAAATTTGGATTAGATTGATGCTCAAGAAAATCAAATTGTGTCTTCTTATTTAAATGGATAACTCTTAATTTACTACACAAATACTTATCGTAAATTAATTTCAAAAGAGGTCCTGACAATTTTTCATCTGCTTGTTAAGGAGGTGCTACATTTTTAGTAGGGAATTAAGACTTTCAATGCTACTATGGCTTACTGGTGGAGTAAGCTTCTAAATTTACCTTTATTTCTGAGGGACATTTGTGGAAAGCTTTGAAGTGTGGCTCATGGACACGTGTTAAAAAATTTATTGAAAAGAAGCTGAAATCTACTATCCAGAGCTACACAGATTTTGCCTTTTGCTCGAAAGAAAAAAAGATGATCTTAGCTGGATAGAGCTGTTTGTTCATTTAGTTCTGCATTTTTTTTGTTCTATATACCCTTTGAGGTGCTCTGTGGAAACCATGTACACAGACTCTCTTGCTTCTTACACTGGTTTCTTTTCTGTATTTTTGTGTTTTAAAGAAGGTATTTGTCTTATTTCAGAATCAATATTTTTCTAAATAAGAGTTCCTAGTTTCTCCAAAGTGCCAAACAAAACACAAGCTTGCCTTGTAAACTATCCAAATAGTTCAGATATAATGGATATCTTGAGTGACGCAGGCAATCTATGCAGTAGTGTCAGGTACAGCATGTTGTGGTGTTTAGCAGAAATAAAGATGAAACAAGAAGTGTGTAATTCTCTGAAACAGAATACTTCAAAATCAGGATTGCTAGAGTCAACTACAAGATTAAATTCACTCCTAAACAGAGAAAGATATACCTCTCACAATATATTCAAGTGCTCAGGCACTTTTTATTTTTAGCAAAAATCAAAAACTGCAAGGACATCTGCTAACAAAGAGTATTACCAAACATTTACAGTCTGCATGAAAAACCTGTATAGAGAAGTCCTGTGCACCATGAAATCCCACTTAAACTGTACCTCAGAAATGTAAATAATACCAAGGCATTCTGCCTCTAATCCCTGCAACTCCTTAAGGGTGTAAACCAAAACTATACTGAGGTGATGAAAGTGTGACTTCTGTTCAGAAACTCTATGTTCAGAGATGCCCTCCAAAATTAGGTCTTGCATTATCTGCTTAGACATTTGGAATGCCCTGTAATCCTCAGATTTCTGGCAAAGGTACTCTTAGCTGTTTGAAGCTCTGCTTTTGCACATGGCCAGGGTATGATTGCTGTGGTTTGCTGAGTTGACGTGCTGGGTCTGTTTCTCCTGCCCCATGGCATTCAGAAGCCACAAACTAGATCCTGTTATTCCTTATGGGAGAACTGCGGTCAAATATCTGCTGAACTGAATTAGACAGTGAAGTGCATAAACAAGCTTTGCTTTTGCAGCCTCAAAATCACAGAGATGTTGAATTTCAGGCATGTCTTGGGTACCCAAATGCATGTAGGAGGTGAGTTTTGGGGCATGCTGTTCCCTACAGTCGCTGCCTTTTTGGTTGGTTTGGATACCTGGGATCGGCTTTTGGGATTACTGTGTGTGAGCACCATCTCTTTCTGTTCAACGTAAATGGAATTTAAGCATGTGATTTAGTAATGTGAATTACAGGATGTAATGGACACTCAACTTCTAGCTGTCACCGTACAGAAATGGTGACATGAAAGCAGAAGGGACCACTAGTGGAATCATACGTGGTCCCCTACAAATGAAGACAGTGGCACAAAGGACACTTGAGTAAAGAACGTCCTCACATGTTGGTCATGTTGGGCAGCATGTGGTGTGAACAAACACAAAGATGAAGTTTCTGCCCAAAGAAAGCTTAGAGACCCTTATTTAAAACAAGATGCAGGACACAAAAGTGCCTATTCATCCTGCCCAGGCATTTGAGATGTTGGGGTCTGAGGTTTGAGACTTCCTCGTGGGCAATGGAAAGAGGGCTGGTGCCTGGGATGATTCAGGTGAACAGGCATCCAAATTATCCGACCAGGTAAGCGGCCAGCAGCACCCCCTGCTTCCCAGGGCCACAAGCATCTGATGACTGATTCGGTCATCTCTGATCTCTGGGTGGTCATCCGTAGACTATGCTGTGCTGTGTTTTGCTCTGCTCTGCTGTACTAAACTATAGACAATACCTGTACAGTTTTTAGCGAATCTGGCATCCCCATAGTAACCCGGAGCGCATCGTTCGCACTTGAACCCGGTGGTGTTGCGCAGGCAGTTGCGGCACTGGCCGGTCACTTCATCACAGTCTTCAAAAATCAGGTTTGGGTCTGAGTTGCTGCTGCAGTCACATTTTTTACAAGTGCTTCCAATTAGCAAAGGGTTCCCATAGTAACCGGGGGCACACCTGAAAGGAAGAGCAAGCCCAGCGATGATGAGCAATGACATTCCCATCTGCGGTACCATTTTTTCTCTGACCTTATTTACGTCAGCAGGAATTGATGATGGTCTGCAGCTACTAAGGGGGAGAAGGCAAATTAGGAGCTGTGTTCCTGCAGAGGCTGTTTTGTGCTCTAATCTCAATCTGTACAGTTATATATTTTTCCATTCTTGAACACTCCTGGTATCTCAATCACACCAGTCTGCATTAATTTTTTGGTGTTTTTAGCAGTAAAATGTTTTGTTTCCCATTGTTTTAAATTCTATGACAGAATGACCTTGGCAGAAAGGCAGCTGTAGTGTTTATTTTGGTCTCTTTCAGCTTTGGATCTCACCAACTATATTGTGTTATATAGGAAGCTGGGGTAAGAGACTGCATTTCATAGTGCTGAAACTCAGCGGAAGTTCAGACCTTGTTTTCATTATAATGCCTATAACAAAGTACTGCCCAGAAAAGGTTTATATAAATACTTCTGTGGTGAAGCATTGGGATGATTTCTGTTTTTTGCGAAACAGAACAGGCACTGAACCAGCCTCCATTTTTCACACTTGTTTGATGTGAGCCTGCTGGCTGAGGGCAAAAGGCTGAGAGCAGCCACGAGCCCAGGAGGGGACGATTCCTCTGTTGGTTTGCAGAGGGCGAGAGAGAGGCGGGTAACAAGCACCTCAGGGAAGGCCTGAAATGGGTCCAAATTGCTTTTCATGTCTTGTCACATTTGGGAAGCATTCCAGTTGAAAACTTGCTGCATCTTAAAATGGAAGAGGTGTTGAAACTGTAGCGGGTTTTGATACCTAATGCTCCTGGGTGACCGGTGACCCTAAGCTAAGATAAGAGGTAATAGATTTGGTGTCATCATTTGGAATGAAAGGAGAGAGTTTCAGTTAAAGGAATTTCTGCTGTTCGTAGGAAGTGTGATGAATCCTATGAGCTAGAGGAACTTATGCAAAACAACCAGCGAGGCGAACAGAGCTGGCACCAGAGTGGGCATGGAGCAGCTCATAGGAGCGAATCCTTGAGCAAGGGCATAGCTGGAGGACCTGGTGGCTGGAGCACCACGGAGCAGTGGCTGAGACTAGAGGGGACAGCTAGTGGGACGGGGGCAACCCATGCTGTTCACGGTGTCACTGAGGGGTGGCAGGAGGGTCCACGACCCAGCAGCCTGGGGCACAGAGATCAGAGACTCATACTCCTAAACTGGGAATGCAGAATTACTGTGGGGAGGGGGATAACTGCTGGCATAGCAGTTGCTCACTGAAGAAAATGGAGGATTGGATAATTGCTGGAGTGATTTAGGTAAGGAGTAGTTATTGTATTTCATCCTGTTTTATCACCCTGTTGTCCTTGTCTTTTCTCCCATCCATAAAGTCCTGTTTTAAGATACCGTTTGTTCTGCTGTTTGTTGGCGGGGAGGGTGAGCTCTCAGGCAGTTCAGTTTAATTTTCACAGGTTTCTGGCTGGGGACCTGAGTTGAGGTCTGTTGTCTCCTAAAATCTGAACATAGTCAAATCCAGGTTCTGCTACATTTGAACAATTAAAATGTGGGAGATCTGATAAGAGCTTCCAGTTTTGATCTGTTCCCACATTTGCTGATTTTTTTTAATAAAGTCATTTCCTCAGTGCTGCTTTGTTCATGTTCCAGTCCTGAACATCCACAGTAAAAAACACGTAAAATGTTAAGTATCTTAATATAAACCACTTGGCTGCGTCAAATACTGCCTTTGCCAATGGCAAAGACTCTGTCTCTTTGCAGCACTGCCAGAATCTTTGGTGCAGATCTTATCATTTGTGTGACCCAGATGTAAAGAATAAAAGTGTGACCTGGAGTTCTGTGTACCCCTTGAAGAACTGTGAATGCGACATGGAGCATAATGAGCGTGATTTAGCTGACTTTGGTGGAGTCACTTCCCATTCCCATGGGAGTTAGAGCAGGCAGTGATGAGTAATGCTACTATTTAGTCATGCCAAAGTCTTGCTATAATTTTCTAATATTTCAGCCAATCTGAGATTTTAGTATTTTCCCAAATTTCAGAATTTCAGTATGTTTATGAATTTTGAACAAGAAAAAAATCCTCTATGTTTTTTTAAAAAAATCTGTAGAACCATTTTCTTTATTCTGAACTCTCAAAATCTTGCAGAGTTGCTTTTTAATTTTCTGTAGTTAGGTATTTTCCAAATGATCCTCTGTCTAATGTGGCCAACAAGTCACAGAAGCCACTGAGGAGAGCTGGGACCAGACCAGCGTTTTGCTTACTGCTATCCAGCTCCGGCTTTCAGCCAGCACCTGCCAAAGACTGGATGCTGTTCGCATCAGGCCCACAGCATCTGCCCTTTCATCAGGACAAGGTGATTTTCTTTCTTCTTTTCTGAAATATACCATTCAATCCACTTGCCAGAAACATAGTGGACAGTTCCTCACATCCTCACAGATATATTTTGTAAGTGCTGCTTTTTACGACCGTCTGACTCACTTTTATTAGCCGTATCTCCTCATCTGGAGTAGCTGTCTAAAACAAATAGAAGCTTTTAGAGCTGAAAATAAATGTGTCACCTTCACTTTGCCCTTCCCTTCACCACTCAGTGCATCTCATAGGGCTGAACTGCACTTGGCCTCTTTTGAATAATTGGTAGCACATGAGAAGAGCAAAGGCTGCTGGATGGGAACATACCACTCCATCTCTGCACTTTATGACCTGAAAAAGTAGAGGCCTGTGGAAAATGTCTTTTCATCCATTGTATCAATAAATGGCTCTTTGTTGCTAACAAGGAGTATTTCCTCTCCCATAATAAAGCTGCTAAGTTATCTTTGTTTCATTATGCAGCTATGTTTGCTTCCTGTAATGATTGGTGAGTAAGAAATTAACTTCCTCTTCCCTGGCGATGCCAAAAGAACCTTTTTTGTCTATTCACTTTGGACACTAAAGTATCATTTGTTCAGTTATCTTTTTTAACATTTGGGCATTAACAAAACCTGTATTTCATCCTCTACCACCTTAATGCCTTATTGCTGAAGTCCAGGAGCAAAATGATTCATTCCTAAATTTCGAATTGGGAAGCTGGTTTTCTCAGTTCCTAGCAAAGGCCTCCGTGATTTCACATCACCATTTGCTGGCAAACATAAACTGGATGGGTGAGTGCCAAGCCCTTGGAGCAGCACAGGAAAGCCTCCTGCATGAATGCCAGAGAAAATGGAGCATTTTGCCTCCCGGGTGCTGCCCTGGAGATCCCATGCACTTCCTGTGGAAGGGTGTCCTGCAGCTCGCTGCCCCGTGGTACTTGTCACCCACTGCTGTGAAGAGCTAGGAGGGACAGCAGTGAACATGTGGTAGCCTTCCTCTTCCTGGGGACACAGGCTGCTTTTTGAGCTGCAGGGAGGTACAGGGGCAATGCCCCTTCTCACTCAGGATGCCCCAGTCCTCCTGCCAGCAAGTTGATGGCACAATAGCTGTCGGGGGAGCAGGGAGTGGTGGCAGTGCCCAGCGGCAGCGTATGTGAGGCAGGGACTTGCTTTTTAGCAAGTGGACAGGGACAAGAAATGCATTTCTCATTGGGCTTTGAAATGCTTTTTGTCGTTTCTGGCACAAATGGGAGTAGGACCAGGAGCCTACCAGAAGGAAAGACCCATTTGTCACTGCTTGCCACTTACCCCAGCAGTTAGTCAAGGACTTAACACAGTGACCAGGACAGGCTAATTTCTTTCTGTAGCTTTTTCTAGCCCATGTACCCAGCTTTGCCTTCCTTGAGACAGATGCACTGTGTCAGGCTGGGTAGTGGCCATTAGAAAACAAAGCTGATGCTATTCTCTGTGTTACTGTGCATCTGCTACTCATTTCATAGGATCTGAATTGCTTGTGGTCTAGGTTGACATTTTAATAACCATTGAGAAACCTCACTGACCTTTTAATTGTCTACATTATCCTTTGTGTATAAATCTGACATTTTGGTAGAACAAAAGAATACAGCCATAGGCCTGGAAACAAGGGTGGTTTTTTTGTATTTTTGTGCCATCTATCTAAAGGGCTTTCAGTATTGCTGTCACCATGTTAGTGATGAGGAGGTAATATGCTGATGTTTTTGCATCATCTGTAAGGGCAAAAGCCATCACACTTTTTTTATCTTACCTTTTTCATATTGATTTCTCTTTGCATCTTAAGCATCCCCTTTCTCCCCTGTCTGATAGTTATGTTAAGTATCATTTGAATTCAAGACTTGCCCATTAATGACAGTGGACTGAAGTCTTAAATACTTCAGGGACTTTAAGGAAAAAAAATTAGGTGTTCGTGAAGCCAGTGTCTGAGCCATCCTATACCCCTCAGTCTTTGTGATAGAGCTCTTTTAATTTATTGGCTGCTCAAGGAGAATTTCTGAATGGTAATCAGGCCTCTGACATTCACTGAAACATTGTCCATGTGTGTTCATAGTGAGTAAGATGGCCCTTTACAAGATAGGAGAGTAAGTTACATTTCTGCTGTATAGCTCCATTTATTTGTGTACTTTGTTATTTAGAGGATATTTACTGGAAATTTTTTATGAGCACGAGGGAAAGTTGAAAAGCAACACTGGCCTGTGGTTGTTTGCTTGATTTTATTGAATTATGTCTGTGAAGTACCTTTAAAATTGAACTAAAAAAGCTGCATCTGCTCATTAAGAATTTGACTAGACAATGTTTTTTTCTCCTTTGCTTTTGAAAAAATTTTTTGTTAGAAGCCTGCTATATGTTTTAGAGTGGTGAATTGCAAGAGGCATCTATGTGGTGGTTATTTTTCACTTCAGCTGATGTTTCTGATTTGTATTTTGTATTTTGATTTGCAAATTGTATTCCTTTTAGGAAGATCACCACATGAAGGTACATAAAGTGCAAGAACTTGATCAAAATACGTCAGATGTAAAGGTTTGTTTTACCCTGACATGTCTCCACAGAAAGTTCTTGTGGTTTTGGTAGGAACTGAATGAGATCCTTTAACAGACATGATTCAACCTAATGAAAACACATGTGCAAGATTTCTCCCCCATATGGGAAGATTCCCTCAAAGACTTCTGGACTTCAATATTGTTAATCAGTAAGTCATCCTATTAGTTTCTTACCTTTCACAGTTGGGTCCTGCGTAGTTTTCCTTACAGACACAGCGCACGCTTCCACTTTTTCTGTAACAGGAGACTGCAAAGCTGGAATTTCATTAGAATGAATAGTTAGAATAGAAGGCAGTGACAAACACTTGGGAGTATTTCTTTATTACATTCTGGACATTCACTCTCAGTGTGAGCTCTGGCTCTTGGTTACTTGTTGCTGAATAGGTACTTTTAAGCTCTGTATGTTACTCACATTATACCCCTTGTACAGTCTTTTTAATTAGTGTAGAAAGCACTAATTAGTGTGTAGCGCTATGGAGCAATATAAATGCAGATATATATAAGGTCTTGTCTTGAAGTGTAGATCACACACACCTGCAGGTTTTGATACGCACATTTTAGATAAAGGACTTAGGATAAATGTATATGTCATGCAAACCTAATTGCTTCCTGTCTCTTATCCTAGGGGGTGAAATATTGCTTATGAAAGACACTGCAGTAAGTGCTTCAGGTATGTAGTCTCTGGAATGGGTGCAGCAGTTTCCTATGCAAATCCTACAGTTTTCCTCAAATCCAATCTGGAAGTACAGAGTGGAGAAAACTGAACTCAGTGATGATCCTTATTTACAGTAACTGAGGCTGCTCTACCACCTCTCTGAGTAAGCTGGAAAGAGTCTGGGGCCTCTTCTGAGACCAACATGCCAACTAGTGATACTGATTGCAGGAATGGCTTGGGCTGTAATTTTCACTGCAGTGATTCTAAATCATGGATTCCTTTGCTTTCTTATGTTTTCAGGATTTAACAAATGTATAACTAAATATGAGACCCAAGGAACAGCAGCAGCCACATGTGTAAAGTGCAAATTGTATACACTTCAAACACAGTGATGGACATGGCTGTGTCCAAAATACATTTTCAGGAAAAAGACATACTGTCCTAAAGATGTTTCCAGATAGTTTGCAATACGTGTGAGTAAATTCCTGCCAGCACTGGTATCCGAGCAGAGTACTGAGTAGGAGCAGTTGCCAGCTGCAGGCCCATGGTTGCTAAAACGCAGGTCCCGAGTTGTACAGTGCTGGGCAGCTGTGGCCACGTTGCATCTGTTCCACACAGGACAAAAGATTCGGAGTGATGGGAAAGAGCATGATCCATGTGTTGCTTGTTCCAGGAACAAGCAGCATTGAAAGATGACAAGAATTCCTGCATAATTTCAGTTCCCACCAGCATTTCTCAGCTGGTGGGACAAACAGGGTCAAATAAATCTATATCTGGATCTGTGCTGTCTCAAAATATTTCATATAACCAGAGAGAACATAAAATGCAATCCTTCTCACAGAATTCACAAATTAACTTCAGTAAAGCTTTTTTGAGAACATATCGAGAAAATCATAACAGTTTGGCAGCCTTCCTCTTCATTACAGAGGCTAATTCCTTCATGTAGTTGAAAAAACCACATTGTGGATTTAAATTATGAAATAAGACTGAAGTCTTCCAGGGGTTTTATGGTTTTTGTGATCTTTTAGGGAAAAAAGTTCATAAAGTTTCCTCAGGTTTGAAAAGAAGTAACATCTGCTGGACTGTGAAGCAATCTCCCTCCTCCTTTTTTTTATTCCAAAGAGATAACATCACACTTCATGTGTAATGTCCAAAAGTTATTTCAAAAGTTCCCAGGATAGCAGATATGAAGACAGTCTGGCCAGAAAATCTAGAGACACACGGATGAATCCCAAGAAAAAAATACGTAGCTGATGAGTCTGTCACTTTACAGATTTGGTCACTTTGTCTAGCTATTAGGAATTCGCTGACTATTTCCAAAGTAAAACAGAGTACAAAACAACATCCTTTCAATGTTCTTTGTTTAAAGCTTTTAATGCTTTTCTGCTTTCTGGTAGTTACTGTTTTGCCTTAGTATAAATGGAGTAAGATTAATGGGGGAAAATAAAAAAGAAAAAGAAAGAATGTTTGTTCTTTGAATTTAGTTATGCAAGGCTGAATGTTGCTCAATCATTATTATTTGCCTGTTCCAGCCCCAGCTGAAGGCTATTGCTATGGTCAGATCTCTCTCATGCAGGAAGCTGAACAGGCATTTTCTTCATGTTATTTAAATAAGAGTATGAAGTAAATTGGGATCAGATATTCCTTTAACTATTGCCTTCAGGACTTTTCCGAGGGAAAACTCTGAAAAATTGAAGTGGATTTTTACTGAGGTAGTTTTAAAGGTTTGACATATCACAGAACATAGAATATTCTGAGATGGAAGAGACCCATGAGGATCATCAAGTACAACTCCTATATTGCTGCTAAAGCTCCTTGCAACTTTTCTTCTCCCTTCCCAATCCCACACTGCTGTCCTTTTGGGTTCAGGGCTCTAGTGGTCTGGGATAGGAGAAGCATTACATCCCTAGCAGAAGGGCTAAGGAGCATGTTGAAGCAGGGAACGCTCCTTGGCCTCTGCGCCCATCTCCCATAGCACTGACAGAGACAGCCTGTAGCTCAGGTCCCTGCTGGTCCCACTGCACCGAGCCCTGCTGGGCTGTCAGACTGGCTGGCTACCTGCTGTCGGGGGACACTGCTGCAGAGCCTGGTGGGCTGTAGGACTGGGCAGAAGGCTGGGTGAATGTAGACCTACCCATGACACGTCAAATCGCACTGTAGGGAGGACAGACTAGACCTTACTTGACTGATCATGCTTAGTAGAGACTGGGTCTTGTGTGGTAGTGCCTCAAGCATGTGCAGCCCAGGTTGTGGTTGAGGGAACAGCTCCTTACAACAAAGTGGCTGCTCTGTGTCCAACAGGTTAAAAAAAAACAAAACCACTTTCCTTTGCTAAGGAAAAAGCACTGCTTCTGACTGTTGTATTTCTACTATTTCTGGCATTACAGCGGCTACTGAAACTGGAGGAAGTGGTCTGCTGCGTCTGTGAGCTTGCTCACTCCTCAGTCTTTCTACATGTGAGCAAAGCCAGGTTCTTCCCCTGTCTCTGGAGGATTTTCTCTCTAATCCAGGCAAAGCTGCAGTTTTTCAACAATAGCTGTTCTCCACCCCATGGCTCTCCTCACATGTCTGCAGCTCACTGTGAAAGCCAAGAGGTGATCTGCGGGAGCTTGGCCGGAGTGATTTTCTCCATTGCCATTTTGAGCCTGTGCCGCTGAGCAGCTGAGAAAAATGCAACTCATCCCACCTTAAGGCTTCATGAGTAATCCTATAGTAACAGCAAACAAAAACAGTGAGGAAATTCCCCTTTGTTGAGAAGACCTGCTGAAAACAGGATGGGAAACAACACAAGGGGAGCACGTAGCTCGCTAAAAAATAGCTTCAACCTGTTGCCAAGTATTTACTTGCATCTCCTCTGTGCACTATAGTGGGATTTGAGTAGATGCCTCTCTCCCAGAGCATGGACCTCAAGCAAGAAGTTGACGATAATTTCTTTCAGCTGCATCACTGATGTTCCACTAACAGTTTCTAATAGCTTGTCATGGTTTGTAGTTATATGTTTCCTCTGAAGGCACAAAGTGGATAAGAGCTGGAGCTCTTTGGCTTGCTTGGTCTTGGTTTTGTGCCAGGCTTCAGAGTTTCTTCCCTCAAAGTAGCTGTGCATCAGCTGAAGGGTGCCGTGCCTGTCACAGGGTCCTCCAGCCCTTTCCTTTTAATTGTTCCTATACTGACCAGATCCAGCTGCTGTTGGCTCAGGAGTCTGCCTGGCTGTGCTTTTTCATGGTTGGTTTTACCCTCCAGAGGTCATGGATTGATCTTTCTGTCTGTCTGTCTGTCTCAGCCACATACATTCCTGATGCCACCTTCCTCGGGAATTTTTCTTTGAGGGATTCTTAAAAGTAACCAGACAGCTGAATAATCTCTCCTGAAGAAGGAGAACTCAAATTTGCTCAAATATTTTCTCCTTCCTCTTGCTAAGAATTTATATGAGCACTTAAGGATATTTTACACCTTCTAAATAAAATGCTGTTTTCTGTGGTTATAAATTGAGCAGCTGAAGTCCTCTTATTTTCCCCCAGTTGGTGAGGGCAGCAGCCTTTGTCTCCTGCATCCAGGAAGGGATGCTGACCCCACCTTAAGAAGGGCCAAAGCCAGCCCATATCAAAGAGAAGCAAAGACTCTTTACATACTTGGCAAGTGCTGGCAGGGGACAGGGGCAGGGCTGGCAGAACGTGGGCACTCCTCTGACAACGTCACCAATGAAGCCATCTGGACATTGCTCGCAGTGCTGTCCTGTTGTGTTTCTCTGGCAGTCCTTCAGTGCAAAAAGAGCGGAGAAAGTTAAAGAGGTGCTGCCTAATTCAGAAAAAAATCATTTAGCTGAAGACCCAGCCAAGCAGAATAGGGGCTGATGCCAGACCCCAACCCTTCAAGGCATTGACAGATGTAGCCAAATCAGCTAGCAGTGATACAAACAAAAATGCTATAAGTGATTACACTGGCCAGACAGCAAGTGTCGGCAAGGTGTGGTACAGAACCAAACAGACATATGTGCCTGCCAGGTGCTGGAGCAGAAGCAGCTCTGCCTGTTGTCAGAGATGTCAGGGGTACTCAGGTATAGCTGTCAGCTCTGTTTTGAGTTGTATATGCCAGTAGGAAAAAACCCTGTTTATTGACACCAAAGCAAAATGAAAAATATCTGCTGGTAAATGCTATCAACAGATTTCAGTCTAGATACAGGTTTCAGTGAGGCTAATTCTTGGACTTGATGACTGGAAAAGAGTGTCAGGGGAATCTGCCTGTAAATGGTGGCTAATACACCAGTGGCTCTGATGTTTTTTTCCCGGGATGAAAAGTGTTACAGCATGAAGGGATGTGTTATCACTACACCTTGTTCTCAGCCTTAAAGGAGGTCCAGCTAATGGAGGGAAGACGCAGGAGTCTTCTATAAGTGGCCTTTCTATAAAATACAGAGCAACTGTCCAAAATGTCACTTTACAAGCAAGTTTCATCTCCACAGTTAATGTTGGTGAGGAAATATGCTTCCTCATGTAGAGGGAAATTAGCCACCAGTTGATGCTGTTAGGGCTCCATGGAAGTAAATCAAGCTGTGGTAATTCATACAGAGTATTTGTTCCAAAATATTTCATGATGCTAGGTACAAAATTGTGCCTCTCAGATAATATTCTCAATCACAAAAAAATGTCAGGGTTTGCTGTAAACAATTCTAAATAGAATTTGTAATTCCTGCAAGCCTAAGTAAGCATTGTTATATCTTTAGATTTACACACTCAGATGCCACAGGTAATGTGGGCTTTCCCCTAGGCACAAGGCATGGTGGTGGGTGACTGGTTCAGAGTGCATGAACAGTGCTCCTGCACGCTGCAGGACTCCTGCAGACTCCTGTTCCCATTTCCACTTCAGCAAAGTACCCACAAGTTGTCATCAAAACCCCGCAATGCTCCAAATTCTAGCTGTCTTGCCAAATAACTTTAAAAGAGTAGGAAGGGTGGAGAAGTGCTTTTCTTTCTTGCAACTGTGCAAAGAGTTTTGCAATGTCCCTGAATTAGAACTCTCCAGTTACACCACTTCATACCAATACAGTACAGATGCAGACAGCTATGCAAGGCTTGAGACAGCAAGGAGTCAGCTCCATGTCAGAAAAATGCGGAGAACTGCTCTGTCAATGCATGTGTGCTGTGGTTTTGGATTAGCGTGCTTGATTCTTTCCTCTTCTGACCTACAAACAGCAGATCATGGAAGCTACAGACTGATGGATATGATTTCCATCCCTGGTAAGATGACAGCATCTATAATAAAGAAGAAGGTCTCTGAGTACATGACTAAGCATCATCTGAGTCAGGAACTCCTCCTTCACTAACCTGCTCTGTAATGGTGCAAATAAACAAGTATATGAGGGGGAACCAGAGGACATAACATATCTGGACTTTCAAAAATGCCAACTAAGTTGACAGGAGACTTGAAGGAAGTTTCTTTTACGAACTGAATTCTGATAAAGGCTAGGAAGCAACGGGTATGATGTAACAGTCACTTTTCAGAGTGGGGAAGAGTCACTATTCAGATCACCTAAGCCTTGGTGCCAAGAGTACTTTTGTTTGATATTCACCAGTGTCTTACAAACAGACATCAAATGTGCTAGGGCTGCTCAGCTGGGAGAGGAAGGCTGACAGGAGGGTGCGTTTGGGTTATGTAAAATCACAAAGTTGGTAAATAAGCTGAATGCAGGACAAGCGTTCACCCAAATCCTGCAGTACAAGAGCTGAGGGGCACTGACTTTAAAAGGTACTTCTTTACATAGAAGGTAAAAAACTTCTGCAACTTGCTGCTAGGAGGTGACAGTATTTGCAGGGACAAAAAGGGGTTTCCTAGAGAAATTCATGGGCAACAGATTCATAAATGGGTATTAAAAGGACTCACGAGGTACGTACCCTCTAACATACCCTAATACAACAATTATAGGTGCTGGTGGAGTATGAAGGAGAGACTTCAGAAGCGGGCCAGGCTAGGTCCCCTCCCCTAACAGCATCTCCTATTGCCACTGCTGGAGACCCAATATGGGCTGCAGAGACCTTTGGTCAGGCCCTGCAGGGGACCTCTTGTGCTATGTTCAGAATTGGTGCAGGTGCTAGGAAATGACGGCGGTGCCCCAGTTTATTCTCCAGTGGTCATTTAATCCCATTACAGAAGTCGCTGTGCTGTCAGCAGCTGCCAGTCCCTGGAATAACAGTGAAGCTGGGTGTGGGATTTCAGGAGTGCTCACAGCGGGAGGGAGCTCCCCGGCACGGGGCAGAGGGTCACCTTGGCCTCTCTGGGGTCGGAGATTTGTCTGCAGCATCAGCCTGGGCGTGGGCGAGCTCAGTTTACCGATTTTTCGTCTAAGCCAGTCCCTACAGATTTGAAACTCATTTTCTACTCGGCCATGGTGTGTTCTTTGAAGAAAGAGTATGAGGAGAGAGGAACATGACTAGGGTAGATGTTTAATGAAAACAAATGGTCAAGTTTCACTTGCACAGGTATTGCTAAATGAGTTTTGTATCCGACTATTGTAACTTTGGTTTAGTGGCAGAATTATGTCCTGGCAACATTGATGTTTTGGTTTTGGTTTGGTTTTTTCCTAATTCTGTGGCCAGATATCATCACTCTGCATTGAAAAGTGTCATTTCAGTAAAGGACACTCACCCTTGTGGAAACACATCTGATTTTTTTTTAGCCAATATTCCTCATTTGAATCACATTAAAACCCCCAGTTAGGACTCATTAATTTAGTTCAGATCCTTTGTGATTCTAGAAGACTTTGCTTATGTTGCTACATTTTTTTATAGTCATACAGAACCTATTGCACAGCAATTACTTATGTCTACAAAGCTGTGATTTGGCCAAAGAACTCTACAGCAGGTAGAATACGAAAAGGAAAGGAAGAAAGTCAATTTCTTTTTCCATGAATCTTTAAATAGGTTAAAGACCAATAGCTGTAGAGCTAAAGGCAGTTTTTCACAGTAATATTTGCTGTAAAGAAGAGAGTATTTAGTAGACAGAAAACCAGATTATTTTAACTAAAAGGCTCTAAAATGCAGAAAGCTTGACTAGGAGGAAGAGCAGGAGGAAAGAAACTTGGTGAGAGCAGGGAAACTGAGAGCAAATGAGGGCAGAGTGGCAGGCAGCGCTGGGGAGATGTGCAGGTCTCGCACTCCTCTCTTGCGAGAGTGCACTAACCACAAGGCACACGGTGTGAGCCAGAAGGCGCTGGAAGGCTAACACAGTTTTAAAAATAGCTTGCATTTGTCATTACTCAATTAAATGGTGATTTTAATGTACCACAAGAGAGAGATGAGAGTGTGGGCACTGAGAGCTACAAGGGAAAGAGCAATGCTGTATCTGAAGCACTGTCAGAGGCCGCGGGTGGGCTGCATTCAGTTGTGGTCTTCATCACACTCTTCGTTTGAGCTCTGAGCAATTCACTTCACCTCTCTTGTCCTCAGCTCTCCAAACAACACATGGGTATTATCAGAATAAACCCATTATAGGTTTCCAAAGTTCAGATACTATTGTGATGAACAGAGCAGGGCAGCAGGGGAGCTGACATTGCTCCTTGAATCTGCAGTGTTTTTCATCTTCTAAACCAAAGGGAAGTGCTAAAAGGCCCTTTTACTCCAAAGACCCTGTTAGCTGAGTGCTTGAGGCACTTTTGTAGTTTCTCTCTGGTTAGTGGTTATGTAAAAGTGGCTGTATCTTATTTAACAAATCAGAACTGCTGTGGGTATTTAGAATCATATTTTTACAGTGATAAAAGAAGTGTCCTTATATATTATGTTCCGTTAGCTTGCAACTCCAACAAAAATGCTGATTGCAAGAAGCCTGTGAGACGCTTCTGAAGGCAGGGAGGGCACCCTCCCTGCAGCTCATGGGTGATTATCTGTGCCAGGTGACACTGGCTTGTTAGTCTGAGAAAAGCGTTTTGCTTCTAAAGGGATAACTTTTGTCAGAGAAATAATGATGAGGGAAAAAATGGAATTCCATTTGTGGTGATTTTTATGACATTGGATTTTAAAGAAGTGCTTTGTTGTAAGAGTTGCAAGGGCTACTTTTGGTCCCAGTATTCATACATGCTTTAGAAAGGCATCATTTATGGTTGATGTTATAAATCGGTCTATGTGTGGGATTGCTCACAGCCTTCCCTGTCTCTGATTCATTCAAATGTACTCACAAAATTGTAGAAATACATTTACTGATATTGGTGTCTACTTTTTCAAATAAAGAAACTCAGTATATAGCTTTTGTTTTGATTTCATTTGAAAAAAAATGGAAGACTGAAGTAAAAATTCTCTAGAAAATATGCAGCGATATGTATCTTATGACATCAAACACTGAAGCTAGCGGAAAATTGTTGCCTGTCTTTGTACAGAACAGAGTGAGACATGGTAAAGGTCACAAAACCATGTACAACCATGCAGTTAGAAGTATCGCAACTAGCCTTTATAATACTCTGCTTTTTGTAAACTACGTTTCAAATTACAGTAAGTTAAAATTCTAAGCTCAATTCTTTCCATGTGCTCATGTTAATACAACCTTTACTTTCATAAAGCAAAAGCCAAGGCAGAGGTGTCCTTTCCTCACAGACACTTCAGCTTCAGAGGAAGTACTGCAATGTAATAGCAGCCTGGCTTCTAAAAGCTTCTATATGAGGATACAGCATGTAATCGGTCATCCATCAGTACACAGCAGCAGCTTGTCAGATGACAGAGTGGCTGGACTGTGTTTTCCTATGTTAGAAAATGCCTTAGCTGGTTCATCTACTCTGCTTTCACTGAATACCATCAATCAGGGTGAGCATTTCTACCTGGCCCTTACTTTAACTATCTATACTTTACACACATGAAAAGCCCATGAAAAGGTGCTATGGGGGGATATGAGCTCCTGAACTCATCTGCTTGGAAAGTAAAGCTGGAACCGCTGTTCTGAGACTATAGAGCACTTCATGCAATGCACTTCTGCTCGGTAAATACACTTGTGCGCAAATAATGAAAAGTTTGTTGATTCTCTTCAGGCAGTGGTACTAGGACAAGTTTCCTGGCACAAGACAAATGTGCTTTTCTGTAAATGAATATAACTGAAAATCTGAGAGGTGGGAATCTGCCCCACCTTAATTTAGGAACCTGAACTTAAGAAAGAAAAGCTCCTTCTAATGGTCTTCAAAGGCATCAGCTTCATTAAATGTGCCATTTAGTCAGTTTTAGGGAAATTATTTCATCAGATGGCTAACAGTGCAATTTAGGCAGGCTGGACCTCCTCCATAGGAAACAGATAGCAGACTGGTTTTCTGCGTCCCCCCTAAAGTTAAAGAAAGACAGGACCTGCCACAGAGTGGTGCAGAGCACCTATGTTAGGCACCTAGTGCTGGGTGTTATGGGGATTCTCCAGGGGCAACCAAAAGTTAATACTCAGCCCTACCTCTGGTGAAGTTAGTACAACAAAAAACCCTAAAAAATCCTAGGGTCTGAAATATTACCTGTGAAATCTGGAAGTGTCCTCAAACCCTGGTTAGGAATTCTGAATATTATTTTGCGGCTGAAAACAGTAATTGTTACACTATAGCAGGAACTGTTGGGTTTTGGGGTTGTTTTTCTCCCTTATTTCATGTTCTTCTCAGTGATAGCCTAATAACAACTGTTAATGTGCAAAGATTGCACAAAGATAAATAAATTATATAGGTATAAGAGAGGCAAGTGGTTTACATTGCTGTGCAGTCTGTCTGTACTTATTGCTGAGCCAGGGGAGGTTGGCTCCTGAGTATATTATACCATTATACTCAGAGGTATAATATCTGGATGTAGATTTAGACTTCCCCAAATTTGGGAGAAGCCCTCATATCTGAGGTTACAGAACTGCATAGCATTGCCTGTGCCAGCACACCAGAACTCACTGATCTCCCAAAATAATAACAGTAGAAAGAGTACTTCAGCATAAAGACTTGAAAGCCAGGAGATGTACATGTTTTATCTTTTTCATCTTTGAGGTTTATGATTTCAAGCCTTTTCTCTCCAGCCCCTGTGGATGAGATGCAGTGTTGGTTTTCAGAATTTCTTTTGGAAGAAGGAGAAGAGGTGCTAAAAGGAAAAACTAAGTATTGTGCAACTTTTACTAAAGTAAAGACAACTGTCAACCTCAAATAATGAGAATAGCAACAAAACTCAGTTCCTGATCCAGTTTGGGTCAACATACTCCCTCTGTGTCAAAGTTTTGGTTTGTATAACTTGTCCTGTATTAATGAGTGAAGTGGGAGCTGATGTCTTGCCAAAACCACCTGACCCTCTACTTTCTCAATACATCACTTGTCTTAGCTAACTGTGGCAAAGGTGGCTGAGCAGGCGTGAGAGCAACAGCAGCCCTTCCTCGCAGTCTTGGCCTGACTTCCTACGTGCCTCTTACACAGGCTGCACGGGGAACAGAAATGGGTGGTCGTATGTTGGGGGTCACTGTTGCAAGTTTTCAGTAGTTAAACCAGTTAGGACAACAAATACCAAGTTTAATCATAGCTAAGAGGAAGGGAAATACCTATATCTGAGAAAATGAGTCTGTTAACACTGATGCTTTTGACAGCTACTGCATACCAAAACACTCTGGAGAACAGAAGGGCTGCATTTCAGCACCAGACTGTTGTAGTTCTGTTTAGTTTTCCAAACATGTATCACCAAGGTCACTATAGATAGAAGTAGTTCATCATTATAGAAAGAAACAGTGAGCTGAAAGCTGCAAGGCTCTTTGTGAAGCCAGAAGTACCTAATAATAAGCTGGAGAGTTTTGCTAGCTCCCTGCTGCTTTTTGCTCGTGCTTGATGGATGGTCGTAGATCCACTGGCGATTCTCCAGGCCTGCCTTGGCAATCATGTGGAACATATTATCCTCCCGGGCAAAACTGCCAAATCTGTTCCAACCTTTCCACTCAGCTGTAAACCCAAACGCTTAAACACAAATCAGTTACATGACAATACGCTGTATTGTAAAAAATTCCATAAAAGGCTGGAAAGGATGCCAGTGAATTTATTCTCTCCACTGTTATGATCCTTTGGTCTTTCTTCTTCCCAAAAGGTCATATTTATTTATTTATTTATTTATAAGTAATCTTTGGATGCCTTATATACATACTGATCAAATATATGGGACTGAGATGATAACAAAACACTCAGAGATTTTTACGTAGACACCAAGAAATTTACCCTTCACCTTCTGCTATGGTGCTCTCTCCAGACTTACTTCTTCTGCTCTATGTGTTTTCATGCATTTATGAAGATCTAACCTCCATTAACAGTAGAAACCTCAGAAAGGACCCTGACAACTCAGTCCAACAAAAATTTTGTCTGGATATCCAGCTTTGTAATTTTTAAATCCTTTCAACCTTTCAACCCATTTTACTGTGTTCATCTGGAGTCATTGCCATAGTACACTGCAGTCACCTCAAGTGACTTCCTTCCCTAGTGTATGCAATCAAATTTTTCAGTACAGTAAAGCCCTGCCCATTATACCATTTGCGTATGATATGAAAGCTCAGCTCATTGCTTTAGACAAGCTGTTTCACCTCCATATGCCACTCATTTCAGAGTTGACCATCACGACCACTCAGACATTCTACTCAGCTGTCAAGTCATTTGAAACCCACTCCCATGAGTTTTCAGAAGCTGAACCTTCAATGGAGGTGCTGCAAAGAAATAGTAGGTTGCTGGTGGGGCAGGGTCTGTGGGATGATGGAGGCGGCAAAACATTCCCTTCATATCTTCATATCTTATTAACAGCAAAAACCGGTGGGCTTTATGCAGGAGAAAAAGCGCATCACTATCTGCAGACTGCCACTTGCAGCTGTTACAGTTTCACCCAGTTAACATCTCATATATGCATATTTCCAAAATCAAAAGCTAGAGGGTCCTACAAGTGACTTCCTTTTCTTCTCTTAGCTAGGATTGAGAAAGTTACATTAAAAGTCCAAAGTCTAAAATCAGTACAAGAATTGGTGTTTCTTCCTCTACTAGCCTTACATGCATCACCAGAAAATGTCTTTGAAATGAAGCATTATTTGACATCCATATTGTATTACATCATAAATGGAGCTCACACTGCGCTGGCTGCTCTTCTTCTAACACTTGGGTGATTTTCTATATTAACAAAATGGACTGAGTGGCTCTTCAGTTTTAATCACAAGATGACATGATTGCTTTCTGCACCAGTTTTTTGTGGATACTTCTGCAAGAAAGGCTCTGTCTGCAATAGTTTCTTCTGTCTGGTTACCAAATAAGATGATTGTTGATTCATTGATTGTGTCATTCAATAAGCTTTTAAACACTCGTGGATTTGATTTACACTCTATGAATAAGCTGAGAGAAGTTTTGAAACAGAGCCCTAATACAGATACTTATGTCAGCAGAAATTAAAGATGTGAATACTTCACCCTAAGGCATTGTTAACAGGGGTTTAATTTTATTTGATTTCAAAATCAGGGCGGAGACCAATGAAAATGTCATTAATTTGTATGCTGTGGGAACTACATTTGCCAAATTGATTTGGGGGTTTTACATAATATGGTGGTCTTAGAGCATTGTATGGAGTCTGACCCTTATATTTCATCCCTTTTGAAGTAGAGTACTTCTTCATTTTCATACAGCCTTGTTCATTTATTCAGTTCTTGTAGCTGTTATTACTTAAACTATAAAAAACTATTATCTGCCAACTGAACACAGTGCTATTATTACTTTCATGTTGTCTTCTGTCATTGTTAGCAGAATTAACTTTAAAAAATGATTTTGTTTTTCATGTTTTAATCATTCAGTTGTGTAAATAAACATGCAGACATAGAAACTTTTAACTTTGGGGAACATCAGGTCTTCTAAAGATCTTCTGCTAAGGGTATTCTGTAACATCTATGACTCATGGCTAGGGTAACATGTGGTGCTGGTGGAGAGTCCATAAGTGATGAAACTTTAGAACACTATTGCGTCTCCAAAGCAGGGAGATAGCAGGTTTATACTGATAGAAATAGAGGATGACAACAATAATAATATGGATTAAATACAGAATATCTTTTTTTTTTTTTAACAGCCTATTAAAAACTAACTGAATGCAGAGTGTCTTATGTCTTACTACCAGATGTGGAGTAATTTGCCTAAAAATTTGAGGATGGAGAAAATAGTGAGCTCTCAATACCATGTGGTCCTATTTAAACGCAGAAATTCCCAGGCATATAGGTACCTACTCCTCTCTGGCCCCAGCCTCAGCTCCCAGCAGGCTTTAACCAGATCCATTCCTGTGCTTCTCCAGAACGGCCCTTAGGGAAGGCTGCTTTGTCCACTGATTCTAATACAAATCACATTATCAACCATCAGGTTTTCTTTTCCCAAATTATTTGCATTCATTCATCTAACATGCTTCTTCCTGCTGTAATTCAAGTTACATCTTTCTTTCTCTAAGCTTTTCTTCTCCCAGGCTCTCTCAGTCGCATTTTGCAGTTTACCAATTTCATCAGTCTTCCAATCTTCCCTGGAAATTTCCACATACTCAGGAAAGTCCTGTTACTCCCATCCCCATGAGCATCTCTGGTTCTGCTCTATGCTATCAAACCTTCAAAGTCCCTTTTCATTCTGCTCTTTCCTTGCACCACACTCGTTCCCTCTCCTTTTCACTTTTATTTCACTTAAGCCTATTTGCTGTTCCTCTTTATTCAGAAGTAAATGGCCTGAGCTTAATGGCTTATTAAATCATTCAGATAAGCCATCAAATGGCTTATTTGAACTCAAGCAGTAAACTGGGGTTTAGCTCTTAGTTTTGTTCTTTACTACCTGGCCGATTCCAAGAGTTTAGTATCCTGGAGAAACGCCAGTCAGGAATACACAGATACTTTCAGATTATTTCCTGCCAATACAGAAACTTTGGTTTTCTTTGTTTTTTTTCCCCAGCCCTTGACACTGGACTTATTTTTGTAGCAGATAGGAAACAAGTCTTCTGTTGTGTTTGTAAACTGAGGATCTAATCACTTCCCTTCCTCATATATTCTACTTCAGAAACTCTCTGGTTACCAGAGTCATCACAAGCAGACATTTGTCAAGCTCTCTCTCTTGTTCTCAAGTCTTCCATCAGAAGTTTCCTTTTGTCATCATTGTCGCCTGACACTAAGGGGACAATCATCCCATGAGCAAAAGCCATGTGCATGCGAAAGAGAGTAGCTGGGAATGCCTGGCAATGTAAAACCACTTTTAAAAAATTAAAACACTAAGCCAATATGTGTTCTGCAGAAACTAGCCAATCCTAAGCACACTACAGTGGCCAAGCCATAATAATTGTCAGCTGCACTGTCTTCCTCCCACAGGAATAAAAATGGTAGGAAATATGCCTTGGAGCATGGCTCTATGTATTTGTATAACTGAAAACTTGATAGAGGCTGCAACAATGCAAAGTATGTGAATATTATCAGGCCATTTTATAAAGAGACAAACTGAGGGCAAAGGTTTATGACTTGTCAAAAGTAACACATGGCAGGGCAAGGAGCTCTGGGCTCTACTCCTGCTTCACAAGCCTGTACACTAGTGCCTAGCTCTTGCTATGTGGTCCAGATACATTACACTATAAACTTCCATCCTTTTTTTAGTGTATTATTGCTTTGATTGCCCACTAGTAATAAGGGTAAGTTTTACTGGGCTGATTTTTGCTCTGGAGTTACAAGTGATCAACTACTAATACTAACTCACAGATTTCTATATGAGCTGATACTGATTGGGAACAAACATATGGGAAATTGTAATACCACCTTGGAGTTCAACATGCTCTTCCCTTGGTGTATTATTTCAAACTCCTCATGTAGTTCCTTCACAGCAGGAGGCTGCCATGCAGCAGAGTTACTATGGATAACACACATATATACACTCACAGGGGTCACTCACCATAGTAAATAGTTTATATGATATACAGCACTGTATTCATAAAGGGGAGAATGAAATGTGTTTGAATTTATACATTTTTTCTCCAGGGGTATACAAAACTATTTCCATATTTCTGATGGACTAAAGATTTTTCCCAGGATACTGACTCTCACAAATGCTGCACACAGGAAGTATTTTGAATCTGCAGAGGTAATTTAAGTAAGTGAGAATGAAATTTGGCCAGGATAATCTTATTAATGTATTGATCTTGGCCCTACTTATGATCGCTTTTCAACAAAAAGCTCCCGTGGTACAGACACTGCTTTTGCTGTGTATTGAAATCGAGCATTGGTGTTAATAGTAGAGTCAGACCACGGTTTCTTGGGTTTGCCTGGGATATATTTCCTTTGTGTGAAGCCTCATGCAAGAGTGAAAGAAGGTGAAAGGGTTTATGTTATCATTTAAAAAAAAAAAGGTATTGTTATTCAGTGAGGGACCAGGAGAGAAGACAGGAATTCCTTACCACACAGATTCCAGATCCATCCAGGCATCTGTTTGCATTACCATTACAGTTGCAAGGAGAGCATTTTCCTGAACTGGTACGGTAAAATCCTTCTTGGCATCCCTGCAATGAAAAAATAAAAATAAAGTCTTTCTTACACATATGTATTTGGAGAGTTAGGTTTGGCTGAGAGGCAGGGGAAAGCAAGAATTACAACCATCAGGTCTCTAGAGCACACTGCACAACCCCATCATAGCAGACCACACACACACTGCTGAACTCGAGTCTGTTCTTTTCACTCCCTGCCCTGGTGCTCACTTTTTTTTCCTTACAGCATTGAAGCTGTCATCATTCCTGCCTGTGTCCTGCCTCTGGCCAGCAGTGGCTACCTGCCTGCAGGTGAGGAGCTGGCAGATTCTTACTGCATTTTGTACTAGATGAGTTCACTAGAAATGATGATCCTTATTCGGTAAAGAAGGTGTATTTATAGGAAAGGAATAGCTTTTACTTAAATAAGAAAAGCTTTAGAAAGTTTACTTTACATCAAAGCTTTGACGAGCTTTGGATGAAGAGCCTAGAGGAGACAGAAACATACCTACAAAGATCAATGCCCTTCTGAATGAATGCTGTCTGGCTGCTGTGAGAGGCTATGAAAGCAGGGCTGTCTGTCTGTGAGGCTGGTGAGATGTGCCAGCGATAACCTGTTGTCATTCCAGGAAGTAATCAGTTCCTGGGAGATACAACAGTTCTTCAATCATTCTTCATGTGACATAATAAATAAATGGGGAGAGATTGCGTGAAAGGTAAAATTTTCTTGTTATTTCTTAAATGTGTGGCTGTGTCTGGTGTATATAATTTAGTACTTTTGATAACTTACCAAAATGAAACAGAAGATTGTAAATATCTAAGTCTCCTTCTTTTAAATATTAATTAGAGCAATAATATAAGAAATCAGAAACACGAATAAAGGTATTTAGATGCCCCTATAAGAATGGAAAATAAAAAGAAAATGAAAGAGGATAGCTTTCGTTTGGTATGTTACGTGTAAATTCTTGTTCTCCACTGAGGAACTTCTACCTCAACATGAAAAGCTGGTGAGACACATGCAGGTTGACCTCTGTTACTCAGGCAGCACCCGCTCACCCTGTGCAGTCTCCCTGTGTCACATGTATTACGTTAGATCCATATGGACTCATGAATTTTTGGATACTAAATCTCTTACCCTTGCCTAACTCTTGCAATGTTGTTGCAGAGCTGATATGAAGGCCCTAGCATGTCTTTTTGATCTCCAGAAATTATTTACCACACCCTGTTTCTGCTAGCATTTACTAACACTACCCCTGAGGTTGCTGTCAGAGCCTAACATGTGCCAGGGTCTCCTGGACTATTTTTTGGGGCTGCCTTTACAACACTTTGTGTATTCTGTGGCTCTTGAGGTCATTTACTCTTGCAAAAAGTGGGAAAAGTGGGAGGTTCAAGCGAATCAGAAGGGTGTGATCTTACATACCTTGCATTTGTATGAAGTATGAGCTTCTTATTATATTGTACTGATCTAATTAGGATTAGAGTTCCTTTGTATCTCCCTCTTCCTCATTTTTCTGGGTTGCCCTGAAATAAAGGATGGTTTCTTTTCTGCATTGCTTCTCATGCCCGCTGTAAGCTATGACATGAACAGTAGGTCTACAATATTGAATGCAGCACCGTGCAGTGATACCTCCACTAGCTGCAAAAACTAACCTGTGAGCAGTATTGCTAACTAGTCCTGCTGGTGGCTGTGGCTAATTAACCCTGGTACACTGCTATGGTCGTATTGCTTCTGGGACCTGAACCTGTACGTCTGCATGGTGCTGTAGATATAGCTGTGGAGCACTGGGAAGCAAGAGACAGCAATCCAGAGATTCATCTGTGTGTTAGCTTCCATTCTCAAGGGTGGGTAGATACTTCTATACAGCCAGATAAGCTGCTTGTTGAGAAAATAATGTATCTTACAAGATGACTAACAACAAGCTTTAAAAATGAAGTTTACAAATGAATCATTAATACAATCTTATCCCAGAGAGCTCTGAGAAGCTGAGATGAACATAAATGGAAAACTCAGTTGCCATTACCATTCTTACACACAATATTTTATCTGGTTTGCTTTGGAAACACTTTCTTAGATAATAGCTCCTAGGAGGAAAAGCCTTCATACCATAGCCACTTTGGGACAGCAGAAATGCTATCTATTTGTACTGCTTGTTTCTTTCAGTTGTTTAGTCTTAACACAGAGCTGTAGGACTGGCTCCCACCAGAGTAAGGATTTCAGCTGAATGATTATGCCACACACTGTGGAACGGAGACAGTTGGTTTCTAAATGGAAAACAGATTCTTATCCTAGTGTCTATCTTGGCAATATTTCTCTCCACTTATACAGATCTGAAGCATGTTACATTCTCTGATGCCCTTCAACTGGTGGGTGGTCCTAGCGGGTCCATTAGTGTCTGCCCAAAAGCTTTCTTGGTTTTGCAGGTCTAAGCAGAATAATTTTTTACTTATTATGGTGAATATGGACAATGGAAATGTGTGATTGTGTGTAAAGGTGTCTATGCAAATCCTTCAGTCATCCATAAAGATCATCTCCTTTATACTTCAAATAAGGGTATGTCTGCATTGCAGCCATGAGTGAGCTTTGATCTAGTCCACTCACCCAGCCGTAACAAGCTAGGTGCAGTTCAGTGCAACGTCACTGGTTTCAGCTGTACGGGTAGGGTTGTATAGTCTTTGCTGGAACCAGTTTACCCCCTATTCTGAGCAGACACACTTCTCAATTCCTCAAGACCTCTGCCTCACTTTTGGGTGCCTCTGCTATTCTCACGGTCAGAGCCCCTCTTGAAAATGAGATGCAGGGTCCTAAGTCACTCGGGTATTTTTTGGTAGCATCTTTCCCCCACATTATTCAGTTCATCACAAAAACTTGGAAGGTGTTGATGTTCATTATTTTAATACAGTATTTTAAACTATGGGTTGCATCAATTTAAACCAGAAATGAGATATTGACAATCAATGCTATGAGGGAAGTGGGAATGAGGTGAAAACGGGATCCACATTGTTTCCTTTGGGTTCAGAAGTTTTCTCAGGCATTCTCAATTATTCGGATATATTTTTGTTGCTCCTTGCCCTACTAGTGATAATGGAGTGATTGTTTAGTTGTTCCAGGGCATGAGCCGACGTTATATTTATAAAAAGAAGTGTCAGAGTGTTGAGATAATTGAGGGATTCAAATGGCTGAATGTCCTGGGAGCACAAAATAATTGCACTCAAAGCACAAATAGGTCTGGAACAAAATGGAAATACCCTCCCTGAAAAATTGTTGTGTAGACAATTGAGAGAGGAACATTTCTGTCCACTGTCTGTTTCTGAATGGTGAAGACAATTAGTAGGCCAAAATGCTACGTCTGCATTAGCAATTATGTCTTCACAATTATTAGATTTTTTTTTTGCCCGAGGGACAATGTTTGTTCCAGTTCAAGCTGAAAAGTCCAGTCTAATGTGGATCTTGCTGAGCTCTTCAAAATCTTTTGCACCCATGGTGCATTTGCTTTTTTCCCCCCTTGCATCTGGATTTCATTATTACATTTCTTAAAAACAAGAACCAGCTGCAGTGCTGAAAGCGCTGTGGAGCCTGTAGTCATATTCTGTTTCTTCAGACCCTTCTGCTGGTGTGGGTGCAAGATGGGACTGAAGATGGAAGAAAATCCACATACACAGGGTATGAATTTACTGCCATATCTTATTCAAGCAGTTCCACTGATTTCATTTCAGCTGCTCCTGATCTGCAGCTGCAAAACTGAGGGCAGAAACAGGTCCCCGTTCCTACCCTGCTGCCAGCAAGCAGTAGTGGTGCAGCCGTGCCAGGGCGGGTATGTTTGCTGCGACCCTGCCTCTTCTGGCTTACTTGTCCCAAAAGAAGAATGTTGTGCTGGTAACATGCACAGAGTGTTCTCTGTGGTTACATCTGCATCAGCTAACTGAGGAAGGGCAAGGCATGGTTTGAGGCAGTGGCTTATGATCACCCATACTGACTGGTGGTTCATTTTCTGCCTTGATTTTGCTCTTTGACAGATTGTGATTTTCCCAGCAATCTCCAGGCACAGCTCAGAGCATGGCATCTGTTAGGACATGTTCCCACAAGGCAGTCTGTATGGGACTGCTCTTTTCTGGGCAAACACACAGAGAGCTTCAGCACGTGGACATGGACTGTGTTGTGCTACCTGACTAGTAGGTCCTTACACTGCTTTATTAAGTAATTCAGATGTAGCCATTGACTCTCACATCTAATGGTAAGAAAACATGGCATGTTTCTTTAGTTAGTACTGGAATTGTGGCTTTCCAGTGAATATATAAAAGCACAGAGAGTCTCTTTCTTCCACAATAAAAGCCTCCCTTGGATCCACAGCAGAGTTTGTTATTTTCAGAGTTTTCTCTTGAGTGCTGGGGTACATGAAAGGATATGGATTCAGAGTTAAATGGTCTACATTAAGAGATTTCAGCCTTTAGTGTATTCATTATACTCATGCCTACCAGTCTTGGGCCAGAAATCTCATTACATTTGACCCGAAACAAACCCAGAAGAAAAAGGTGGTGCTCGCCTCCAGGACCATTGTAAAAGAGGAGACATCTGGTGCACTTGGGGAACTGAAGCTGAAGAACAGCACTCCAAGTAGCAGTCATGGCACATCAGCTGCCAAGTCATTGCTAAGTTTAGTGTCAGATGGGACTTGGTTGTAGCTGGCCAGCACTGTTATGCTCTTTGCTGCTAGAGTCAAAAGTTAAAAGAGAGACCAGTGTGCTGGAAGTGCATGGCATTGCCATAGAAACAACAGCCCTAGGGGACATTTCCAAACCCAACCCAAACATGCTTGCTTTTGTTTATTTTTTTTAATGAGCAGTATTTGGAATTGGCAAGCATAGTTCTGAGGCCTTTTTGAAGATTGTTTGCTTAGGCCATGTTGAGATAAATAGCCTACTGCCCTTCCTAAAAATAAAGATGTTTTCCTGCTTGAATATCTCCCAGTACTTTCATTTATGTAATTATTTATTAGAAATAAGAACATTAGAGAGACAAGTATGAGAAAGCAGTTCTCTGCTGTACATTTGATGCTATTCCAATTTCTCTGGTCTCCTCAGGATAGGACTCTTTTCCAAAGAGATTCCTGGTCTTTTTTACCTACCATAGGGTCTTCACTTTCAGTAATACTCAATCCCCAGGCAAGTGCTCACAGAAAGCATGACAGATTCTCAGCATTCAGCAAGCCCCACCTGACATGTCTATGTCAGCCATGAAGACAGTCTCAGGCTGAACCCCAGAGGACCTCCTTGCCCCAGGTGTAGTACTGTGATGACACAGCTGTGGCTGTGCTAGTGCGGGGGCATCCTGGCCAGCAGCCTCCACAGCTGGGCGGCGGGACTGCATGTGTAGGAAACCCAAACCACAGCAGGCTGGGAGTCATCAGCATGCAGACATCCACATGGGAAGAGGCAGCTAGACACTCTTTGTATGGTTTAATTTCTTCTATACTAAAATGCGCCTAAAGTAGGTCAGCTGTGCCTGTTGCTCTCTACTGACTGCGAAGGGGGGCTTGGAGGGCTAACTCGTGTGTAGGCCCCTGTACTGCATACAAAGTCTGGGAACATGAAACCTATTGTATATGTCAGGTGTGCTGTGCTGTGTAGAAGTGTCCAGGTTACGGCTGCTATGCCACAGATCTGGCCAAACTGCTGGACACCCTGTACCTTTGGAGAAGCGCAAAGACTCCTGACAGTCTATTGCACAAGTCAGTATCTTCAGGTAGAGAAAGTGGATGCATCTAAAGGAAGCCTTGGTGTCTGACAGGCCCAAGTGATTCTGTTTCTACATTTGAGTTTAGGCTGATTCTGGCCAGTTCCGAGTGTGATCATGGATGTTTCCCTTTGTCCTGATAGTGCCTCCTCTGGTATTTACAGCTAGCTCTCCAAAGGAGCTGTATTAAATTACCCTGCACTGGTGCCACCTTCCTCGCTGAATACTTGTGCATTCAAAAATCTGCACACAAAATCTTTTCGGCCCATCCCTGAGATGTGTTTTTCTTCTTTGAGGGGCACAAAGCATACATATATGCTGCACCTTTGGTAAAGCTATAATTCTTAGGAAGAGTTTTACAACGCCACTGGACATTTGCTATCTGGAAATAAATTTTATTGCTGCTAGTAGCTCAGTCCCACTTCAGCTTGATGGCTTTGGACAGCACAGAACATACTTAGGAAAGAAATCTGTAAGAAATTATTATAAAGACTTTGTATCATCATCTGAAATACTTCGTGCTCACTGCGAACAGTGACTTTAGTTTTAATACATGCCTGTGAGATACAAGATTATCCCATTTTACAACACTGGACAAAACTGAGAAAAACTGATCCTTGCCATCATGTTAGTGCTGTCATATTCATTCCTGGCTCAAGTTGCAATTAAGCACTGTAGATACAGCTGGGAAGAAGAGCTCTGATGCTATGAGTGACTTTGACAATCTCCAGAGCTAGTGACTTGAGTAAAACTCCCTGAATAGCTACGCAGCTAAGCTCTAGCACAGAAAGGAGCATGACCCCATTCTAAGGACACCTTCTCATTGCCTCCAAAATGCACGCTTTTTGCTGCACTGAAAGTACTGCTTTGCCAAACTGGAATGTAGATAAACAAAGTGTTTGACCCCATGGACATCCTAGCTTAAAACCACTCTGGGTAGGCACAAATTGTATGGCTTATCATGCCTGGAAAGCATTAACTACAAAGCAATCTTCTTTACCTCAAATAGGTATATGATTCTACTTCTGGTGTTTCATTCAGCAAGAAAGTACTGAGGGCACCAACATTTAAACACTTCTATTTTTGTTACTTTTCCAACCTGCCAAAAGTATCCACCTCTACAACTGCATTTGATCTAACTACGGTAAGCCATGTGGACAAAGGATCTGATAATCTGATGGATCCTATGTGAAGTGTATGACTTGGGGTAAAATTTCTCTAATTAAATTCTCTCTTCTTTGTTTTGTTCTGATTTTTTTGAGGCAGGAGGGATAAAAATATTTCTAGAAGGTGTCCTTGGACTCTTTATAAACAAGTATTTGATGACAGCTCTGGTATTGTCCTAACAGTCATTCATATCCCTGCCACTTTTTTACAATCATAACTGTATAACTGTAAATAATTTGTTTATCAGTTTCTTCTAGCTCTTGTATGCCCAAAATTTGGATGGATTTGAATTTGCCAAAGGAGAAAGAATAATCATATGGATAAAGATTTGTGTAGTTACAATTTCCTCAAAAGCGTAGTGAGCACTTGTAGCAATGAGGGGTTTGCTGCAGACAGCATGTTCCAATAGGTCAGTTTATACATAGTGAGGCATTGATTATAAACTGAGGAGCCATGGATTTATTTATAGCACACATTCACTCTAGTTTTTATTTATAGGTTACCTTTTAGTCTTGTCTATATTATATGTCTCTCTTGTTGGCAACGAGGCTTGAATGCCATTTAAACAGTCTTACAGTAAATGCCAACCAGATGAGATGGTCGTTCATTGGCCCTTCTTGTGGGAGGCCTCTGTACTTCTCTTGGGCTGTTTCTATTAATGGAGCATCGGAACATTATGCATATGGGCTGTAGATCTCCACCTGTCCCCCATTGGTTCCCGCAGCCCTTCTGCTGCTGCCTTGTTCTCTACTCGTGCTTGTGTCCTCCCTGTCCTGTTTTCCATTTGTCCTCCTACTTCTCTTCTCCACTTTGCCTTTCCCTGCACCTGGTTCTAGTCACTCACTCACTTCATGACACACCCTTCACCTCTAGTCTGCCAACATCTTCACAGCAATAGTTTCACTGTGTTGTTTGAAATTAACATAAGGAAAAACATTCCTTCTCCCTGAACAGATGAGAAACTCATCACCTTGTTTCTGTGCATGAGCTCCTCTGTCCCTAACTATGTTCAGAATGATATTGGGACTCAGAGAAAACACATTCTTCTGCTCATCTCTTGTGTGACCATGAACATTACTTTTTCACTCAGTTTCTCCATTTGTAAAACGGAATAATGACCATAGTCACACAGAATCACAGAATGGTTGAGGTTGGCAGGGACCTCTGGAGACCACCTGGTCCAACCATCCTGCTCAAGCAGGGCCACCTAGAGCTGGTTGCCTGGAACCATGTCCAGATGTACCCAATGACATCCCAGATTACAGTGTCCCAGATATACCCAATGTAATCCACAGCAGTGACACAAGTCAACAGCTTCATGTCTTTTAAGAGAACTAGTCAGAACCACTAGGAATAATGAATATCCCCACATGGGCAGACATTTCTGGCAGTCGTGATTTGCTTGTTTCATATGCGAGCAGTGAATATAAAGCTGTTGCTGGACCCAAGATTTCCAGTCTTTTTAATCCAGTGATGAAAGAACTTTTTTGGCTTCCAGCTAAACAGCCATACTTTAAAGCCATTTGCATATTTACACAGCACTGCTTGGCATTGTGCCATCTTTCCCATTTTTTTTTCTTCATCCTTTCTAAGAGATAGATCACACTCTGGTATTTGAGGGCAACTTTTATGAGTGACCTGCAAGGCTTTACTGCCAAGTAATACCAAATATATGAAAAGGACTAGTCAAAAAGGGTAGGGAGAAAAAGAAAGAATTACATTTCGGTGTTAAAATTTCATATGGAACGGTTGAAACTAACTTTGTAGGAGAGCTTTTAAGATATTTAAGGAAAACCTGTTTTCTTCAATTCATAAGAAGAATGAAATATGAATATGGAAAAATCTATTTGATATAGAAACTGTTTTTGTTAAAATATCTTTCAGGGAATTTGTTTTTCTTAGATACAATGGTTAAAACATTTTCCTTTTCTTGAAAAAACAAATGAGGAGCTGGAGCTCTTACTGAAGGTACAAATAACATTAGTTCTGCTGATAACTTCCCCTTTTAACCTGCCTTGTTCATTTCTCTTCATTTGCTACGTGCATCTTCCTAGACCAGGTCTTGACTATGAAGGAGGCTGCTGTGAGTTCTTCCAACCACTGAGTTAAACTATAACTAATTTTAAAAATAAAATGCTCTAGTGATGCCCTTTCTAAGAGCTGTCATACTTCACTCTAGCATAAGTTATCATTAGAAGAAATAAATGGATTTCAAATTCCCAGACTTTGAGTAACAGCAAATTCAAGACTGTCTTTGTACTTGAACCTATAAATCCCTATGAAGTGACATTTCAGAGGGATCTTTGTCTTTCTCTGCAGAATGAGGCTCTCAGAAGTTAGTAACTAACCTGTTGGCCAGACATGCTCTACCATCAAATTAGATAAAGGGAGATGGACAAAAGTGCTGCTCTACACTGTGAGGTACTCCACAACATGTAGACAAAAGCAGGCATCTGTTCTGCAATTCTATTTCCTCTCCATTGATTCTTGCTAAATTTTTCTGAAGCCTCACAAACCTAGAGAATTAAAAACAAACAAGCTTGCTTACCAGCTTCCCCTTAGGCCTCCAAGCTATATTTATAATTTCTATAAGCCTTCATTACTTCTTGTCTACAGTATCAAATTCTTCTGAACTAGAAAGGTCACATTCTAACTATTATTACTAGAGAAATTAATACAGTGTGTGACATCATAGCTAGACAGTTAGTTACCCCATTTCACAGGACACTACAGCTATTGGAGAATTACCTGCATGCAAAAAGCCACTCTACAGTATTTACCATTTCAAAGGCAGAAACTTCATGCAAATTAGTAATTTGCAATTTCAAATTTATTTTTAAAATTGTAAACATTTCTGAGAGGAACACATTTTTTAGCTTAGTGTCCAAATTAATATTCATGATAGTTTTATAATAAGACCCTGGTGTATTACCTTAAATTCCCGTATTGTTCTCTTAAATTTCTGACATGGCGAAGTGTGAAATATTTATTACTTCCAGTGCTCCACTGATGTTGTAAATTAGGAATTAACTAGAAGCTGGTGAAGAGTTTTGGGCACAATGCTGGTAATCTTTTTTTTATCTACTTATCTTGACAGATATCTCAGTTCTAATTGCACTTAATGAGATCACAAACTAAGGCAATTATGTGAATTACACAATAACAAGCTTTTTGTTTTGTTATTTAGCTGCAAATGCAAAAGCAAATTCTTTCTTGCTGAAATAGTCATTCAGTGAAAACCCCCAATATTGTTGTGTATTCTTATTTTTTGAATTAAATTCTAAGATGAGATAGGTTCAATGAAAATTAAAGCCTTACTGGGTGCATTTGCCATAGATCTGAGCAAATTAATATAATAATGGGGTTTTCTAAGTAAGTGATATGAAATGCTCATTAAAGCTGCAGTGGTGTGTTTTTGTGAAGCTCAGTAATTTGAATCTTCAAACATTAAAAAAAAGAGAATAAAGCAGTGATGCTGTACTCTTTTTCAGTAAATGAACTGTTCAATGAGTGGTGAAACAAGTGAAGCCTTATTTTCTATTACTAGTGTCCTTTCTGTCATCCCTGTGGTGGATCTCAATATTGTCCCTTTTTGTCTGCATTCCCAGTGATGCCCTCACTTGAGAGCACAGGGCTATGGCTGGTCTGGAGTCATGCTCGCAGTGTCTGGCCAGTCTGCAGCTGCTAAAGAATATATCTATCTGATGACTGAATTTAGTTCGGTTTTCCAAATGCTGCTGTGTTAAGCAACAATTTAACACTATAAGATCTCCATCATTTATATATACAGAGAGGCTGAGTTCTCCTCAGAATTTACTGAAAAAATTGTGATTGCCTTAAGGGAAACAGGACAAGGCCCTAACTTAATAACAGCCTGATTTGAAAACTTCACTTGCTGACTTGTCCCTGATGATTGGGAACATTTATGTATCACCTGAGGAGTTACCAACTCATCAGCTTCCAAAACAGAAGTTTATTTTTGATGATAATTAATAAAGGACAGATTATGATGCTGATGGAAACCCCCTTCCCAAAGTTTTAGACAAAGAGCTCAGAGGTTGCTAAAACTAAAACTAGCAAGACTGAAACTACTTGCTCCAGTTCTAGGTAAAATCCTGCTGGTGGGGGAGATACAGAACAAAAGTTACCTCTATTTCTCCCTGTCGCATAGTAGAGCTAGGATTTGGGGAGAGAGCGAATATGGCTAATTGCACATGGGTAATCCCCAAGGCAATAAGCAAAACAGAGCATGGGCAACAGGGAAAAATGACAAGGAACACCTTCCCCAGCCCACTGTCACTCTATATTCTTGTTCCTTGGGTGGGCTTGTGCATGCCTCCCTTGTAATAGTGACAGAGTAACGGTGACTCCCTCAAAAACAAGCAATAGCTGAAACCAGATGGCTTTATGCAGAGCAACATTATCTATTACCTTGACTAAGTAATTGTATTTAATTTTTTAAAAATTTCCTGAGTTGAAAATGTTTCCAGACTGTTACCCCTTCCCCAGTCCAAGTGGAAAACAAAATGCCATTCAGTAACAGAGATGGGGTTGGATCCAACATAAACATTTCTCAGCTAGGCATTCTCCATAGAAGTGCATAGCCATTTTTTCCATATACAGTGGGAAAGACAAAGCCTCTGCTTAAAAGGCATTCTTCTCCATAAAGGGGGAGGGCTAAAATGTTTTAGCTGTCTGCAAGCTGGCTAAGGATTAGAGATTAATACCAGCCTCTGTTCTAATGTACTCATTACTACAGCCACTAAGTAAAAAACTTGCTCTTACAGATGCTCGCTGTTGGAAATAGAAAATCTGCAGTTGGAAAGGTAGCTAGTTGATTTTCCTCTTTCAAACAAAATGCCAAGTTTATTCAAGGAGAACAATTTACAGGAAAAGGGATAAATAATTCTGCGTTGTTTCCTCATTAATCACCCTCCACCCAGTCCCCACAAAACACTCACATGAAATGTGTGTTCTGAGTCATACTTTCTCCTCTTGAGTCCCAGATAAGAGAGATGTAATCAGTTAACAAACTACAGCACTCCCTGAGATATTTACAGATAGAGACAAAAATTTTCAAGGGATAAAAAAAAGAAAATTGGCCTTTAAAGAAGGTGTGACTGTGCTCGTGGAACACTTAAAACAGAGAGGGTAAATCTGAATCTTCCTTTGATTTCTTTTTTTGCAGCAATTTCCCCCACTCCAGATTTCTAGTATTTGCTGGTTTGATTTTGCAGCTCTTTGAAATGTTGGAATTGCAGTAGACACATGCAGTGATCTGCTTGACCAGTAGCCACGGCACAAATTTAAAAGCCTGTTAGCATGAAACATAAGCCACAGTGTGAAAAAATGAAAGATCAAGAGAAAGAGCTTTCATCCATCTCTCCCTCCCAAGGGTGGCCCAACTGCGGGCAAAACAGGCAACTGCTTGGGATGGCTGATGGGAAGGTGCCATATTTTTGGGCTCTTCTCAGAAATAGGGTTTCCCCCCTGATGGTGCCAATGCTCACAACTGTGAGGGAAGGAAGTGAGACAGCTCAGCATAGTTGAATTTGTACTACAAGCCTTACATCCAACATGGAAGTGGGCAGAGGCTGTGCTCTGAAAGGAGAGAGGAAAAGACAGGGCTAGGGAGAAGGGGTAACCTACCCTGGTCTCTCACCACCTCTTGGCCCATGGCTTGTTTCATCACAGGCATGACATTGAAGAAATTAGTTTCTTGTTGGCTCAAAGTAGGGGAAGAATAGATGTATCAAGAGAAAAAAAAACACAGTCTCTGTCCTCATCACTCACAAAAATCTCTTGCTCAAACCCCTGTTTCCAACTGACTTAAAAGTAATTAGCTGGTGCCTTGGAGACTCTATTGAGCCTCTGCAGACAATCCTCACCATTGATGTGAAGTAGGAAGCCATAGAAAACCACAAACCTGCAAAAAGCTGAGTACAGGACACAAATTCCCTCTGACCTTACACCATGTCTAGACTTTCAACACCTGCCCACCTCCTCCTGAATGGATCCATGCCAGGTACTGGTGCTCTGGAGACCTTGCCAACCCTCAATGGGCCAGGCTGTGTTAGCTTTTCTGGGGCACCTTGGTATGTAGAATTTTAATAGCTGGGGTAGAGAGGGTTGTACCGTGTTTTGCCCTGCCAGATCTTCTTTTTTTTTTTTTTTTTTTTTGACGCTGGAGCAGATTTTCTCTGGACAAATGCTTTCTTCCATGGAGTGATTTTGAGAAAGGGTCCCTGGAGCCAGGAGTGGGGAGCACGACATAAGGGAGCCATGAATGGCAGGCTCTCTGTGTCTCTCCATGGACTATCATCCAGGCTCAGAGGTGGAAAACCACAGTGGGAAACTCTAGGACATATTGGCCTTGCATTGGCCTTGATGGAAAAGAAGACTGCTCATCTCTTGCAGCTCAGAGTACATACAACAGTAACAGGGTGCACCATAGGGTGATAACAGGTACAACACAGCCCAGAAATGATCCAGTTTAGATGCTGATTCCGTGTGCTTTTTCTTCCACCTGACGCCAATAGTGAAAGGCTGAATGAGTTCATTTTTATTCATTTTTGTTGGGAAGATGGAATCAAAAAATGATTCGGAGCCATACAGTTTCAGCTAAAATGACTATTTTTGCAGATCATATTGCAAGTTGTTCATGCAGGTAGATCCTTTTTATTCACTAATTATTAAATTGTGTTTCAAATTAACATTCAAGTGTGCCAGCTCTTCCCATGCTCCCTGGCTTCCATATGCCAGGCCTTAAAAAATTTTAGTATTCTTACAGTCTTGTAAACTTGGAATAGTAATTTCTAAAATGTTTTTCACAACCCTCTATTATTCTTTAGCTCATATTAAGTATCTTAGTAACTCCTGAATGTTGGGGTTTTATCACTGTTTCTTGCTGCTTTGCCTTAAAAGAAAAAAGGAGTATTTCTGAAGTATTAATGAAAATAAACACCTAAAGAATTGCACAATACAGCTAAACAGGAACAACAAAGCCAGATCATATTTACTGCATTTTAGTCAATCTCTGTTTGCATTGACAAATATACACTGTATGTGTCCTGACTGGTAGTTAGGAAAATCTCTTTGAAATCATTTACTGACAAAGAATTAGATTTCAAAACTGTGGAGCTCTAACAGCTTTGTATACAGCACTATTCAGGAATTATTGAATCTTGCATTAGGACGCATAACCCAAACATCCCCAGCTCATGGTGTTGTCTGAAAATGAACTGGGATATGATCCAAATGTTCAAGAGGACCAATTAAAATGTACCAATCAAGTATGTCTATATTTTGGTGTTTGAAATCTAAGTCCAGAAGCAAATTGTAAATTATCAGTGGCTGGTTATATATTACTCAGAAACTAGACATATTTTCCACAGCTCTTGAACACTAGAAGCTATAATTGTTATCAGTTTAAATCAGGACAAGTTCTCCTTCAGAATCCAATTCTTTTATTGCTTCTCATGCCCCCCGGAAAAACTGGACTTTTAATTCCTTCCTTGCTTCCCATGTCATGAATAAGAGTGGGCATGAAATGCCTTTTATTGGTTTACACAGCCCTGAATAAGCTTTGGGGCACTTTGCTGGTACTTACTCAAAACTTTGTGGGAACTTGCTGCAGTGGAGTTTAAGTTGCATTGTTCCAGTGGGTGCTTTATGCACCTTCTTGAAATGGAGAACATTTCCCACTAGCCATCTGCTCTATCCTGTGCTTCCATTTACTTCAGCTTCCTACGATTTAAAAGGTTTGGGGTCTGGCGGCTCTACTCCAAGCAGCTGATTTTCATTAAAGTTTTGATGAGAAACTTAAGCTGGAATCACAAACATCTGCAGTAAAAGTTCCTCCCCACTAATAGATGTTTCTCAGATCATAACCTTGCTGTATCAGAAAAAAACCCAACAGCTAGAAATCCACATTACCCATTATGGGAGTTAACCTAACATAACCTCAAGGGTCTGAAATGAATTTTTTTAAAGATCTGCTTTTTTTAAAGGTAGATGCAGTTCCCATTAGCTTAAAAGAATATAAAAGTTTCTGTCAAGCTAAAACCCTTTTTGGCTCACACCTCAGGATTAGGTCTTCTGCTTCTTCTTTTAGTGCTAACTTGTTTTGAACAGATCAATGCCACAAGTAAGGATCAAATTGTGGTTTCTCTAAACAGTCTGAAAGACTTTCTGTTCCAGTCTTTATGGGGGAAGGGGTGAAGGCAATTTGGTGATAGTTTGAGTCTTGGTTAACAAATGGCTGGGACTTTAGTTTGCTCTTTTTTATATATTTAATGTGAACATTTTAGAGAGGTGAGTTTGTCACAGGTCCCGTGCTAATTATTGCTTATTGCTTTAGGAAACTAGAAAAAAAAAGCACCTCAAATACTGTTTCTTGCTTTTGAAAATTTAGATCAGCAGCTGCTGGTATAAGGGAAAAAATGATTGTCAGACATGTCATTTTTAACATGCAAGCTCCAACAGATAACTTCTGCCTCTTACTATCTCTTGTAGTAAACGGCTAATTTTGCCTTGACTATGATAACTGTTTCCTTTAAAGGACCTCTTTTGCCTCTCTGCCTTTCCTCTGAGCCAAAACCACTGATTCTGGAAACAGTTTTCCCCTTCGTCCAACAATATCTTGCTTTCCTTCACTCTGGGAATTGGCTTGCTGCCCTGTCCCAGCTACTTCATTTTTTTCTTTACCCTTAAGGCTCTTGATTATCTCATTCTTGCTCTAATTTTTTTCCTCTCATTTATCTTCTTCCCGCTTTAGCTTGCTTTCATTCCCACTATTTGCTTTACTTCTTCTTTCCATAGAGGACATTTGAAATCATCTTTTCTTGCTTGGCCAGTGTTGCCACAGAATGTCTGTCTACCCTTTCTTCCACTAATCCTTCCTACACTCATCTCCTATACTGGTCTCTCTTTCCGATTTCCTTGACCTCATGTTGTCATTTACATCAGAATGAAAGGAGTCTTCTAGATGTCACCTTACATTTGCTTTGCGTTAAAGTAAGTGACTGCACAACGTGAATCACAGGGAATCATTTGCCATACTCTCTAGTGTTTGAAGTCTTGTACCATTGTTTATTCTCACCTTAGACTCTGTACTCTTCCACTGTGTGCAAGGAATTTTCTTTCTACTGGGGAACAAAATCTACGTCTACATAATTAAAACCATCATGTCAGTGGAATTTACAAAGGCAAATGTTGACAGTGGCAGGCTTCAGACCCAAATGGTAATGTATGACCTGCCTCTTATTTTAAAGGCATGTGTTTGACAGTGGGATATAACTGTTCTCAGAAGTCACATTTGGGTTTCAGTTTTAACTCTGCCTCACCAAAACTGGAAGTGTCTCACCATCCCCTTTCCTTCTGCTGTGTCCAACCTAAGGCATGAAACCCCAAAGCAAAGATTTCTGACGTTTGCCACTTGCTTGTTTGCTTTCATTTGATATCTGGCTGTCGGTTTTAAGTCCTTTGCTTCCATCTTTGATGAATCTTCCTTGAAAAATATTTTAATCTACCCTTATTTGGAAAAATCAGTCTCTGACTTAATGCTGCCAACTGCAGCTGGGTTATACTGATGAGCTGGATCTAGAGCTTTGTGCTCACCTTCTTTCTGTTTCTCACTATGTGCCCATACACATCAGGATTCGGCACTGTAACATCTCTCCCAAGTCCCCTTATTGTGTTTGTGAGCCAAGGAACTTAAACATCTTAAATAGCACACAAGCAACTGAGTACTTGACAGAGTGCTTTTCATATTGATTTACCTCTTGACAGACAATCCAATGCAACCAGATAAATTCTCCAGTGCTTAATTACCTTTAAAATTAAAATTTGTAGCTAACTTGTAGTCTGAATTGGGTCACCCTCAGTTTCCATTTGTTGTATATGAAGAGACCTTCTTTTCTTAGACTAGTGAGCTATTATTAAAATTTTTCTTGTCTGTGTATGTACTTACACAGTAAGTTCAAAGTTTTTTCCTAACACTGTAATCCTTCTCATGATACTTTTTCTGAATTATTTTCATCAATTTATAAGCATTCTTCTTGAAACAGAGGCAGAGAACTAGATACCTTATTCCATGACGATTACTACCAGTGCTCATTATGCAGGTAACATGACATTTTATTGGGTGGAATCTAGTCCAGTTAATTTAAACATTTACTTTTTGTGCCTCAGCTTTTAGCTGAGTAATAAAGCTGTGCTGAAGTGGGTATCCAACATAGTCCTTACAGAGGAAGGGGCTCCTCTGATGGCCTCCAGGGAAGACAGTTAGGAACTAGAAGTTTAAAAAACCTGGTGCCTCTGTTACTATATGGGGAATTTGAGTTTATAATTGAAGACAGTGCCTGATTTGGATTGAAAAACTTTAGGCACAGTTTATGTGCCTAATTCAGGCATACTGGATCACATATTAACAACCAGGGCACCAAGCTACTAGATGTTGCTGAGATCCAACTTAAACCCACGGTCTGCTCTGTGAGTGCGTAGAGCATATTAGCACAGCACTGAAAATGTCAGTCGTCATCTCTCTGCCATCAAGAGGCTTTCATTCAAATTCAAGGCACAGAAAAGCTCCACATTAACGTTAATTTTGAATTTTTAAACCACTTCTCCCTGTTCCTCTAAGTTTTGGGTTGCCAAATATGGGAAAGAAGAGAAGTGGAAAACTGAGAAATATTCACAAATATGTATTTACATTAATTGGGTTCTCCTGTTCTTCTATTGGTTCATAATATCAAACTCATACCAAGATTTAGAGCACCCCACCAGTTATAGCTTGGAAACTCCCAGCAGCACTGTTTCAGACCTTGCAGATTTCTGAAGATGTTGTGGATACCAGGATCAGAAAAATGCTGTCCAGCACCTGCCCCACACGCTGAAGCACCATGATTTCTGTCTGCCCTGATCCGTGATCTGTCTTTACAGTGTCACGTTTCACATTGCGGTTGACTGGCACCACAGTCAACATTGAAGCCCCATCCACAGCTCTATGACTCTGCCTCACAAATCTGCCCCCTTTGTATAATTTGGCACTATTCAATGTGACTAACAACCTCTGTCTGCTCGGGAGAGCTGTAGGCCTGAGTCAATATTTAGACGAAGGAGCTGAATCAAACCGCGCTGTGTAAGGGAGTTTACTCTGTGGTTCACTGTGAGCTGCGGGTTAAGAACTCGGTCTTCGAAAGAGGCTAATTCAAACCTGCTGGGATAAACCCTGTTCCTGGGGCCGAGGGAGGGGAGGTGGGCTGTTGGAGGGGGAAGCTCTCTGAGGACCAAAGGAAGTGTTCCTTCCTTGGGTGAGAGGCTACCAGACCATCACTCTCTGGCTGCTACATCAATCTCTGGGCTTAGAGCTGATTCCCCAGCTCCCATTACCAACTACATACATGGATCAATGGGTAAGTGGGTTCTCACTGTTGTTGAGCCATCAACCCTATCCAAAAAGAGCATCCTACTGGGCCTTCTTGGAAATTGCCATGGAGGTGAGCCCTGAGATGCAATAGTAAGGAGAATCTGCAGCTAGCAAAGGGTCCTGAAATCCTGGCTCCTTCCTGATGAAAACATAACATCCTGCAGCCAAGGGCCTTGGCGTGATGATAGCAGGCAGCATCGTTCATTTGTAACATGAGATCCAGAATCTAAATGCTGCCAGTGCAGGGGCTGAAGTAAAACTGCCGGAGAAAGCACCAGGTAGTGAGTCTATTAGATCGGACTCTACAAATGAAACTTTAGGAAGGATTGAAAAGGGTGAAGGAGACTAATGTGTCATTCCTCTGCAATGTCCAATATTTATCACAGCACTTTCCCAAGGTAAAGTCTAATATATTAAAGTGAAGCAATATGCAGCATGTCTTTGGGAAAACCATACTACACGATCATACAGAGAAACGCTAATAATCACTTATGCCCATTATCCTGTGAAAACCAGCTGCAAAACCCATCTGGATCTTAAATCAGGCATTTCATTGAGGGACTTTCCTTGTTGTAAGCAACAGGCGGCAATGCAGCTTCCTGGGGCTGATCCCAGGCCAGGGGAGTAGAGTTGTACATCCCATATCATGGAGCCTGTCCAAGCCCAGGATGGCTCCCAAGAGCCCCTACGCTGAACAGAACAGGGTTTAGCCTCCAGTTTTCTCACACAGGTCTTGTTTCGCACCGAGCCCCCGGCAGGGTGGGCAGGCGTGTCCCGAGGCTGCCCAGCTGCTTGGAGCTGCTGCAGCATGGGGACAAGCTCTGCCCAGCCCCGTGGTAACCCCGGCTGTCTGAAGGGCTTGTGCACTTATTTCCATGGCTGTTAGTTCTGGCAATTGGAGCATAGGGAGAAAATTAGCCTTGTGATATCAGAGACTGCGATCTTGATATTGTCACAGTGACACGGCTGAGTTAAGCTCACCTCATTTTTTGGATGTTATGCTAGAAGGACTACTCTTTCCCTTCCCATGACCTTATGTAACTCAATTTGCCTCCTACTTTTCGTCTCCCACGCATGGGACATGACTGTTCCCCCCTCCCAGTGTATGGTGGAGTAATTTATTGTTTTCTTAAGCTGTATTTTTGAGTAGTCCATTCCTGATGCAGCCTTGCGAGAATGAGGAGTATCAATCAGTCCCAAAACACAAATTTTCCACTGTCAAATTGCTTCTCAGATCTCTCTAATTTCATTTGTCACTAATCCCAACCTCATACTTTTTGGAAGTCTTAAAACCTCTGCAGGTGTTTTCTCTGCAGGCAGTTTCCTACACGCATTTGATTTATTATCCCAGCTCTCATTGCGAAAAGGAACTTCAGATTATGGCATTCAGAGACAAAAACACAAACTTCTACAGTACAGTGTTTGCCACCAAAAGACAGACTCTTTCTGGAGGTTTAACTGAATTACAATTGCAGGAACTACAACAAAGCAAGCAGAAAAGTGTTGTGACAATTAACCCTTGTAAAATAGCTCTGTTTGGACAGGCCTGTTTAGTTATGTTGGCAGGAAAGTCAGAGACGTGCTAAGCCAGCCTCACTGCAAAGTACAGCAGCCAGCAGGCAGGGCAAGTGTACATTTTGAAGTCTGAAGTGTATCTCTCCAGTCCCGAAACGCAATGTCTCAGACCCCCCGCAAAAAATCCTCCGGTATCGCTTTAAGGATCAAATGATTAAGCTAACGTTAACCAGATGGGAGCTTCAGCACAGACAGATGAAAGCAGAAAAGCACAGACACCAGAGAGAGAAGGGAGTTACTGTACCTCAGCAAAAGGCACCCAAGTTCCAGTAGCTACTGCCTGCTGCTGCCCTCTGATAACAGTGGCTTCTTGCACGCTGACCGCTGAGCTACCTTCAATGTCAAACTGAAAAACGCCTCCCTCACTGGAGGCTGTGCTGGAAGAGAAGCATCTCAAAAAGAATAATATAAAAGAAACGAGGGGCCAGGCGGAGATCAAAGCCATTTCCTCCCCTTACATCCAGCAGTGGTCTTCTAGCGTCTCTGTAATTGTTTACCCTCTTCTGCAATCAGCCCCCCTTGGCTTAGTGGTGCCTCAGTTATTTTAACTTTCTTTCAGCGTTCAGTTTCCAGATGTGGCACATCAAGGCAGTCTAACCAGATCCTTATTTAAAAGGAAAAAAAAAGGCAAAAAAAAGAAAAAAGGAAAAGAAGGGAAGAAAAGCGCTTTTGCTGCCTCCCTCATTCACTCTCTGTGCCTGTGGCTCCTCTTTTTCCCCAGAGGCTCCAGCTCAATAACATACAGATGGGCAGTGCTTAAGCAGAGAGTGTCAAACAGAGATTGTATTCCAGGAAAGCACCACTGGCTCCCCAGCCACCTTATCTCCCCCTGTCACGATACAGACTGACGCTCTGCTCGGTGCTCTGGCTTCCTTCACATGTTCACATCGTTCCCTTTTTTACCTTTCTTGTTGAGACCCTCCCACTCAAACTTTGCCGTTCAGAAAGTGAGGTCACCCTTTTCTCCCCCCACGCCACCCCCCCCCACAACTCCATCTGACTGCTCCACATGAAGCATTGACTCTCATGGCTCTTTTTTTTTTAACATCTCCTGTTTATTCAGTGGAAGGCAGAAAGGTGCCAAATTTATTTTAAAAAATGTTAGACCAACCTTTTCTTTTGGCATGGGGGAGGGGAGGCTGTGGGTGGGAGGAGGCGGAGGAGGGAGGCAGCCTGGCTGTGCCATGGGCTAATAGGGCTAAGTGGTTTCTCTAACATGCTTCATTCAGAGCCTTTCCCTCAAGCCCACCTCTCAGCTTCTCATCGGCTCGTGAAAAAGAATATCGTTCACTGCGAGTTTGGAAAATGACTTCATTCCTCAGACTTATGAACTTTTATTTACAATGAGCATCTTGTATTCCTTTTTCAAGAGATGCTTTGTGAGGCCCTAGTAACAAGGCTTATAGTGTGTGTATGAAAGCGAGCTGAATATATTGCCCACAGCTGACTTAATTTTATGACTACAATCTCAAAAAGACAACGCAGGAACCCTTGCTAGGTTTTGGGACAAAGGGTATAATTATACTAATGTGCACCGTTCCAGCCAAGGAGCCAGCACCCTGTCCCTCAGCTGTCCTTTGTGCAGGGATTTGTAGCACCATCGGCCTGTCAGGCTTCATTCTTAATTCTTAACAGAAACTGGCTTATTGGGCTTCATTCTGGAAGCAGATTCCTTCTTTCTCCCTCCCTCTCCCCTTTCCTATCTAATTGAAGATATGATGAACCAAGGAAGCAGTCAATAGAGAATTAAGGGTAAAATAAAGTGCTTTGGCTGTCTGTTAACTTCTACACACCTGTAGGCACAGCTTTGGATCCATAAATGCTGTACAGATGTCATATAGGGACTATAAAGAATTCCACCACGTGTAGGCCACTCAAGCTTGTGGGACACAGTATTACACCGGCAGAGAAGAAAAAGCTGTGCAACCCAAGGCTGTGAGGTTCAGGACCAAGGTTTGTAGAAGGAAATAAAACATGGCAATGGTGGTTGAAGGTAATTCTGTCCTATGAGCAATGGAAACATCTTGCTGTATTGGACCTGATATGATGGCAAGAACAGGAAAATTAAATCTACTTATTTCTGGCAGTCAGCCTTCAACAAATTCAGACACTTGGGAGGGAAATTCTCTTGCCTAGTAGAAAAAGGAACTGAAGAAAGTAGGTGGTCTGTAAAGAAATGACATGAACCAGAAAGACAGGAAAGACAAGAAGATTTGACCAAACTGTGAGCTTTTTCCGAACCTGAAGCTGAAGAAAGAAACATGTAGGAAGTGAAAACTGAGACTACATCTGAGCACAGGAGAACATATCAAGACGAAAGCTGAAAGGTAAAGGCAGAAAATTAGATGTAATTTTAAAGACAGTAGGTGTGAGAGAAAGATTTGGGAGATCCTTGGTTCAATATCCATCAAAAAGAGAAAGTTATCAAAGGATAAATCTGAGAAGCAAAATTGTTTAAGGTGAAGGACTGTGTTAAATGGCTTCTTGAGGGTTTTCCTAGCACTGTGAGCTTTAGTTTTCTTAGGAAGTCATTAGCTGTTATGGTTTTGGCTCTGGAGAACAAGATTTCTAATTATAGTGGAACAAAAACAAGGTGTAGCTCTGTTTTTCTACAATTGATTGTGCCTTCTTTTTTTTTTTTTTTCTTCTTTTTTTTTTTTCTGGATTGCATTGCAACAATGAAGAAAAAAATTCCTTCCAGAACATTTTGGGATAATTTCAGTAAATAAAATTTTAGAATAGAAGGCTTTTCAAAGAGCTCCTTTAAAAAAGGTAATTTGCAAAGCATATAAGGTTTCTTTGTGTCTTTTCATCTGCCTAGTGACATGGTTTGGGTACAATTTAGGACTGGGAGTATGTCACAAGAAGCATCAGTATCTAAGAGGTATTGGAGACCGGTGGTATGTACTAGTCATTATGTTGAGTGATTCATAGTTTTATCAATTTCATTAATTCAAGGAATTAAAATGAATTGAATTATTAAACCTTGACGATTTAATTGATTTTTTAAAAAACTTTTTATTGCAGGGAAGGTGAAAAGAAGTTGAACAGTGTATTCATGCATACTTAATTTAGGTCAAGATCCTGCAATCATGTGTATAAGTCACATAATGGCTTTAAAGAGTTCAGGGCTTATATGTTTGCACAATTGGGCTTAACTAAGTAGTTGTATTGGGAACGAATGGCAGGGTTTGAGGGGCAGCAGCTGCAGGGTGCCCTGGGCCGGTCCAGCTGACTTATCAACGGACGGAAGCAACCCACAGTGCCACAAAACATGACTCCTCTGCTCAAACAGATGCTAAAAAGGGCAGTAGGTGTTGGGACAGGAGATAACGGAGGAGGAGATGTGATGGTGCACTGAGGACAAAAAAAAGGAAAGATATGAGAATACAGAAAGAGGATGCATGAAGAGAAAAGTGAAGAGATGCATTTGGAGAAATGAAATGGAGGAGATGTGGTAGGGGACATTGCTGGGGAGACAGCTGGAGATGCAGTCTTGGAAGGACACACTTGGTGCTTGATAGGGTGTCTACCTGAGAGTAACCCGCGCTGGGCACGGGCACCCCGAGGGAGTGCAGATTAAGAAGGGGCTAAGAGTAGGGATAAGGAAGATATTTCTTTGAGTGTTTATTTAACAGTTTACTTTCTTGCTTTTTTTTTTCAATACCTGAGTGAGAGACTAAACATTTCTGTTTATTTCCAATAAGTTAAATTATGTGAAATGCCCTGAGTCAAGACTGTTTTGCCTGAGACAGTAGTGAATATGGAAGTCTTGTGAATGAGGTGCTGAAAGAGATATATTCAACGAGAGCGACCGAGTTTCATGAGCCTTGCTCAGCGCAGCAAACTGACCATCTGCACCCTTGTGCGTTCCATTGAGGGACTTTCTTCTTCAAATACGTATCTGCTTTACCAGAGCAAGAAATACCATTAGAAATATCATTAAGGATGCTTAGGTTACAAATTCTTCAAGTAAAGCCTGATTTTTATTGCATGTGCGTAGCAGGTAACAAAATGAACCTTAGTGTTTGATGAAGACGTCCCACCTAATAGTTTATTAATAATGCAAAAACCCTGAGACACATTTACGGAAAGCAGAAAATACCATTCTTAAAATAGGCAAAAGTTACCGAGTGAAAACAACATTATTACCTATCACATCTCTTTATGTAAAATTGGAACAAAGATATTCATATCTCTATACAAGAGTTCACAATGCTAATTTACACCACTTTGGGAGAGGAAGGTAAGATTGTAATTATTCTCAAGATCAAAGTATTAAAAGGAGGAAGATGTCTGGTTAACATTTTTGGAAAATCAGATCCATTAAAAAAATCTCAGACTGGCCCAAGGCATTAAAATTCTGGAAAATCTCACACTATGATTCAATATAGGGAAGAAAATACACTGCTTCAAATGGCAGCCTTATTAAATAGTAAATAATATACTCTTATGAAATACAAGAAATCAAGAAAGACACATTTCGTCACAGCTCACAAGATCTAATCCTCTCCACGAATATGTATTAGTCCCATACCAGAAAAACGATAACCAAAATGTTTTGAGCAGAAAATATTACATATATATTAATTTCCATAAATATTACTATACTTTGCAGCAGTGGAATACCTTACTGAACAACAACTGCTTACAAAAGCTGTTTCCTGCATTTAATTTTAAAACTTTAAAAATACTATATTCCTTTTCAAAAACTGGGGATTTGTGTAGAAATTCAGAAAAATTAAAACGGTGCATAGGGTGCTCATAAAAACACAAGCCTCTGCATGTAAATTTATGCTGTGAGGAACTTCCAGTTTCTTTATCCTTGGCAGAGATGATGTGGGTGTGTTATGTGAGCAGTCTCAGATTTGGAACGGGATTTCTTCAGTATGGCAGGGTACAGAAACAGGAGTTTCTCCTCCTGTTTTCACAGTATCATCTGTTCTTTTACGAGTTTCTTTCCCCATCTTTAACATTTGGTTTTGATTCACTGTGATAGACGGTAGTATTAGTGAAAGACAAAAGGAAGAATACAGTGGAAGGATTATTACAAATAACATATTCCAAATTAACCAATCTCAAGCTGTTGTGTGTGGGTCACGGGTGGTTTGTCAGGTCCCAGTGGGAGATCTGCAAGCAGTCTGTTGAACTCTAGTGCCAAGTGTTACCAGTTAAACTTTTGATAATATTGCATGGTGGTCTAATGAAAATGTTGACAGATGACTGATGTTTGCGATCCAAAATGTTTTGGAACCAGTGTTCAAAGTACCTTTGTAAAGGTTAGAAGACATTGGCAGTATATCTTTGTATCATCAGATGAATTAGCAATCTACAATCTGCACTAGAAACCTATGTCAGTTGAGGGGCAACAGCAATAATTTTTTGTCATAGTTTGTGCCAGAGAGAGATGCTAATAAAATCTCAGTTATGCAAGCAAAATGGCACTTTTGTTAACTTATTTCATGTGTTTTGGATTATGTCATGCTAGGAAAAGTCTAAGTTTGCAGGTAGAAGATAGAATTTATGCTGTAGGCTTCAAGGAGAGCATACTTTCAAAAGCTTCAAGTTGTAGGTCTGGTGCAAGGAAGCACAAGCATGTTCTTTGCTTCTTTGCCACACTAGTTAAGGCCATCATCCAGTGGATTTCCCACATGACAACCCTTTAAAGCCAACAATGTTTATCCTTCATGTTATTAGTTACTGGCAACACTGGGATCTGGCTGGTTCCAAGCTGCTTTCAACTAACCTTGTAATGTTTCTTTTCTGCCTTGATGCTTGTTACTGCCTAATATTTTCCTCTCTAAAACTCTTCAATTAAGCATGCCAAAGTCCTGCAAGTCTGATGAAAATGCCATTATTCTTTAGTTCTACAGTATTAAAGGCAAGCTTGTTTACTGAGAAAGATTTCTCAAGGTTTTTACCTCCAGAGTGCAACAGGGAAACAGTTGCCTGTCCTGCTAAAAGCATTGTCCTTGGGAACAGCATAGACCTTGTAAGACTAGAAATGAACCACGGTGTCATGTAATACTGGATAATTTACTTGAAAAACCCAACCGGTGCTGGCTGCTAAAAGTCAGTCAGATTTAGAATAGTGGTTTTCCCAATCCAGTATCCTCTCCCCAGTGCTAACCAATAAGCAATAACATTTTCATACCTTTTTAATATGAAAGATTTTCAGTACTTCTGGTCATTTTTGTCACCCACATCTGAACCCGCTGGTACTCTTGATATATCATTATTCCTGATGAACGACCTGAACTATAGAGGTGTTATGTATCTACCATTAACAGTATTATCTACTTCATTCCTTACAGATCCTAAGGTTCTGTCTGCTTCTGAGACAGCTTCTCTACAGAAATTACTGAGAGGAAGGTAAGAGGTGTTAGCCCAACTCCCATTGTAGAAGGGTGCATGAGAAAATAAAACATCATCACACACAGAGTTGCATAAATAGCAAAGACTCAATGGTCTTGAAAAGTGAATTAGAGTAAACTAGAGGAAATGGGGCTGGAGAGATGAGGGTGAAGAAGTATTTGCAGGGATGGAGAATGTTCTTCCTGTCTTCTCTGTATAGACAGTTGAATCTTTTAATTTCCTGTTATGATTCTCATGCCATCTTGGTTGTGGCAAGAGGACCAATGTAATATTCCAATCGTTCAGTTTCTTGTGACCCAGTGTTTGGCTCTGACACCTTGGCTTGCACATCCAGCACCTGATATTTCCAGATGGTCTCACATATAAGTTCTGGGCATGTATGCTTATCTTTTAAGATAAAATAAGCCAAGACAAATCAGTTCAGTCTGTTATAGCCAGGAAAGTGATACCTTCTGCTAGAACAAAATAAAATGTTGTGAGAAATTTAAAAAAAATAAGATGTTATTTCTACACTGGAAATGTCCCTGATTTTATGAAATATATTTGTAGGTTTGTGTAAGTCTGGAGGGAGTATGATTAGGAGGGAATAGGACAACTATATTTTGCTCATAGATGATGACAATGCTTATATTAGTAGTACATTGTTGGAGAAAGATGTGGCGTTGTAGCATAGCAAGTATGTGTTTATTGGGGTTATTAATAGATCTTATTGATAACAGCAACATGTAATACAGAAGAGAGTGGGCGGCCCTGACTAACAAAATGTCAACAGCTTCTTCTGAAATCTATAGGAATAGGCTTCAAAGTCAGATTCATGGGGTAGAGATTAATTGTTAGACAGACACATCTTTTGACCTTATAGGGAAATGGATGTCTTGTTATAATTAGTGAAGTTAGAATGGGTATTAGTGAAGACAGAAATCGTCACTGGGCACTACAGCATAATACAGCAAGTCTAGGATGTGGATGGTGGACTTTTTTCTACTGTGCATTTTGTACTCAATTACTTCTGAAAAAGATTACGTACGGGAAAGATAAATAATATCTGTTGAGTCGAGGCCTGTCCCAAACTCAAATTTCCTCATATTATTTTCCTTTTGCTATTCTTGCAAATCTTCTCCAAATTTCCAGACACTTTTTAATTTGTTAAACCTTCATGATTTCACTTGTGTCCTTACTGCCTCTGATAATTCCTTTATTGGAGAGTCCTCAAAGCTACAACAATTCCTTTGTGAAGCTGCCCTCCTAGTCTAATGATTCCTCTCCTTGACTTTAGCTTGGGTCCTCCACTGAAATGCTGGGCACAAGGGACTAACTGCTCTTCCCGGTGAAGTCATGAAGACTCTACTCTAAGAACAACAACAAAGATTAAAGCAAAAAAGCCTGATTGCTTTATTTCTAGTCACTCTTCCTCAAATTGTTTTTGGTACTCACACCCTGATAAACCGGCGTATTTAGCTGTTGCATTCTGACACAGTGCAGCATTTCCCATTGCATTCTGCTTTGACCTACACTGACCACTTTCCTCTCTGTCTGAGTCTTCAGACATTTCCCTTTCTGTCTCAACTTGTTTTTGAAATTCAAGTTGCATATCTCTATTTTATTTAATTCTCCATTCTCTCTCCAGGGAAACTTCCCCACCCTTCCTCATCAGTTGTTGTTTGATCATAATAACGGAACATTGGCTAAAGAAAATGAGTTGCAGAGAAATCCAACTTTACATCCCCTAGAAGTCCCCATAAAACAGCTTTCCAAACTGAAAAAAAACCCCCACCCAAAACCCCAGACCCTGGAAAACTGGCTAACAAACTCTTCCAAATCCAACAGTGCTTAACTTAGCCTTGGATATAAGTAAAGTAGAAGTAGATAGTCCAGCCAAAACGCTTCGCGGGATCCCGTGCGGTCAGCACAAGAAGAAATTGTCTCAGATCCCTTCAAGTTTATCCTACACACTCCAAAGGTGGTGCAGGTGGCCAGAAAGGAGTATGTCACCTGCAGCTAACGCCAAAATGCAGTCTAACAACAGATCTAACTGAAGTAATACTGAAAACACTAGCAGTCTACCAGGGCAGCAAAGCGCTTGTGCAGCTTGTTTTCCTGTAAGTTGGGTGGGTTTTGTAGCCTCCACTGAGCTCTGAACTTACCCTGATATGTCCCCTTGTGCTAGATGTAGCAGAGAGACAGCAGTTTGGAATTGCAAGAAGAATGTTTTCTAACCCTGCATATCCCATAGGAGGGCATCCCAGCACCAGCCAGCTCTGCCTGCTCACTTATTCCCTTTTTAAGCATTGCAACATTTTTAAAAATTGCTCTGTGCCAGCAGTGCTTAAAAACAGCCTTAGCAGGCTTGCAGAGCAACCCTAAAATGCAGTAAAAATTTCTCTACTGTGATGGGAAGAAGTGTTGCCCTGTAACATAAACAGTTCAGCAAGGCAGACTGAGAACATTTATAAACCTAGATTTTTTGTACCACACCCGTTGCCGTATGATCTGATGGGGAATTTTTCAAATCCTTGGTTTCTCTAGTACTGATTTATGTTTGTCTAAGTGGAAGGAGCTGTGAATATGCTCTGTCTTAGCTTATTGGTTTTGGATGCTAAAATTACTTCTCCTGAATGGCCCAGTAAGCAAGGAAGAGGAGTAAATTTTGATTGCACTATGACACCTGTATTCCTGACAGCTTAATTTGTTAATGTCAAGTCTGCAGGCACTAAACAAATGCTTGTGACAGTCTTGACTATCTGATGAAGGGCACTAGCTAGTATGATGCAATTAGCTGAGCTCATCGATTGTGATGGACAGCTGAAGCTCTCTGGGTTTTTCCGAAAGAGCTTAATCAAAGGTATCAGAATAATAGAAGCTCTCTGAATGAGAAAGGCAGTGAACTAAGACAGTTAATTAGATTTTTTTTAAATTATTGTGTTTGTTGTACTTCCCATTTGTCCTTGACATTTAAGTCTTGACAACAAAACACCATGACTGTACTGTTGAATTCACTTCAATCAAAAAGAGTTTTAATTTGCATAATAAACTGAAAGTATTTGTATAAAACTAAGACCTGTAATAAGGAAAAAAAATAATATCTCACACAATTTTGTAGGATTTTCATGTCCTATCTTAACAACAAGGGTGTTTGAAAGTCAGTTTCACATACAGTAAACACAGTTTTTGAGATTTTTTTTTTGTTTCATTTTTTGTATTTTTTTGTGGGTTTGACCCTGGCCAACTGATGGGTTCAATAGAATAACAAAGCAATTCCCTTTGACAGGAGGCACAATACCAGCTAACCCAGCTTGTCTGTTAGCAACAGGGCTGGCTGAGCAGCTGGCCCCTGTCCCACTGACAGGAAATGCTGACAGCAACAGCTACACCATTTCAGCTGCTAACTGGCTCCATAGCGAGTCTTGATGGCTAATGAATTGCGTAAGTGCTACCCAGATCTGTCCAGATCTGAGGAAAAAGAACAGCAGCTTTGGGACATCAGCTGCTTTGAGAGAGACCTGGCACCACAGAAAGTTTCATTACAAATGTGTGGGTCACGCTCTGTCTGCAGTGACTTTCCCTAGGGTGATAACACACATCAACCATGCTGCGTTTTCAGGTAAAGCAGAATGAAAAAGACTTTAGGAGACACCAGCATCTTTCAGCTGGCACAAAGTGTTTTGCTATGACAGCAGCCAGCCACGACGGAGCCAACAGACAGAGCAGTGTGCATGCATGTTGAAAATTGGCTGATTTAGTTGCCTACCACACGTACAAACGAATCCTCGTAGCTCCCTAATTGCCAAGCTGTTAGCTATGCAGTCAGGCAGCTCCAGATTAAGCCAGTCCCTTCAATTTTAGATGCTTGCTTTCATAGCTGTGAGGAAATCCATATTGCTTTGTCCACTTTTATTAACCTATCGGGAGATCTGAATGTGTACGCATGGGGACAGGCATTGTGTAAAACTCCAAACAGATCAGTGCTATGAGGCAACTGATCACGCTGTGTGGATGACCACAGGCAGCGGTTTCTTCTCCGAAGTCTTAGGCAGACTTTATCTGAAACAGGAAAACTGCCTTTAACAAGAATCAGAAGCTTTACTTGGTGGCTTTTTCTAAGTAGTAGAAAGTTATTAACTTCAACCAGGATGATCACAAACATGATGTGGTGAGTTTTAAAAGCAGATCTGCTGCATGTTGCTGAAGATTGTGTTGACAGTACAAGCTATTGCTTTGGGGGAAAACCGTCCCTGTGCCATCTCCTTAATTGTGCGTTGGAAGTTCAGGCCTCCTGGGAAGATCCCACTGCTAGATACCTGACATTTGGAGAAAGAGTGAACTGTTTAGATATCTTTGGAAATGTTTCCTTGTATTTCTCTAAGTTTTGCACTAAGCTCAGATGATTCTTCTGGCTAAGCTGAGAATACCTTTTTGAGAGACTGCTCTTTGTAATTAAGGTGAAGGATGTTACAAGACTTAGTTTCTGAGCCTCAAGTGTTTAACAACCCTAATAAATGGATCAGCCATGTGGGTCTGTAACAGCAGCCTACCTGGCCGACTAGGATAACGGCCTTATAACCTATGATGAGCGTGGATGGATGCCACATGAACTCCAGCTTCAGTGCTCCCCTTCTGTTCCCACAGAGCTCGTTGCCGTGTGCTGTGTGAATGGAGAAATCCAGTCAAGCTACTGTCTGCAACACAGATGCAGTTGGGACCAGTTGACTCACCCATACAGAGGCAAGGAAGTAACAAACCAGTCACTTCACCAGTCATTTAATTCTACACAGTGAGGTATGTTCAGACTTTTCATGATCTATATTTATTTTAAAAGCAATGCCAGTGGATGTATCCCAGTCCTCCTGACTCAGAATCTGCTATACCATTCCAGCACACATACTGTGTCTCCATAGCGTCACCCATTACTCTGGTAATTGATGGGAAGTTCAAACGAGGCTTGTGTAGCCAGTATAATTCTGATAACTCCTGCCAAAGCTGCAGGATACAAAGCACTTCATATATTTTTGCTTACCACTAATCTAATGGTAAAAAATACACCCCGTCAAAATTCCTGATACGGAGACAAAAGTAAACCCACTAACACTTTGACACCATTCCCATTGTGGTTTCCAAGAAAACCAACCACTTTCTTTAGTGACTATCACTAGTTTCCATAGCTGAGAAATTACTGCTAGCTGCCAGAAAGTTTTCTTCACTTCCCATTTAGGTTTTATTCTTGCTTGCAGCTGCAAAAACGGTCTTTAAGCTCCTATTTTCTATTCCCTGTTTTCCTTAGTTGACGAGCACAGGTAGAGGTTTAGATTGCTTTCTGTTGTAACAATCTTTCATGATGTTCTTTCCCTTGCTCCAGACCTTATCAGGGTTGGCAAATGCTTGAATTGGACAACACAGTGGTCTCCTAAATTTTATTTGTGTGGTAGGAGAATTCATGGCTGCTGCAGTGACTGCACTTATTGTATCCATAGCAGCCAACATCACATTCGACTGCTTTGGAAACAGTCCCTGATGAACACTGGATTTGCATGAAAGGCTCGATTGTTCATACAGACCATCAAATTAAACAAAGGAAACTTCCCTTTTTGGTTGCATTTGCAGAAAGACAAAAATAATTGCTGTGGGCCTCATAGTGTGAGTCCTTGGTGCTTGCTGGCAAGAGCAGGTTTTTCCTGTGGATCAAATCAAGGCATCTAAAAAGCTTTTGTTTGACAGATTCCAGGGCTGACACACTCCAGCCTGACTCCTCTCTTAGAGCAGATGATTTTAACATTGTTCATCATGCAAGATATCCTTTAATTTCTGATTCTTTTGCCTTCTTGTGATGCCAGTGGTAGCTGCCCTCTCACCTCCTCACATATCAGCATGTGACTGCTTTGATCTGAGGATATTATTTTGTGCTAAGATGCTCCCTTAGCTCTCTTTCTTTGATGCAGCAAAACCATAAAGTTTAAATATTTTAAGATTTTAAGCTTATGGAGCTTAAAGCTGTTATCTGCTATAAGCTGTCCAGTTTTTTAGGCTAGATTTCTAGGCTAGATTTCACAGTTTTTGGACTTGTGAGTTGGCACTGTAAGCTCAGCTCTGGAATCTCTTGCTTGTTGCCCTCCTGCTGTTGGTTGATGGTGAATTTAGGCTGTCCTGGGTGTGGCTGTGAGAGCCTGAAGTTATTGCTCTAGGCAGCAGAAAAAAAGCAAGTCAACTCAAGCCAACAAGCTTTTAAAGTTTCATTGCAAATTTGCCATGTAGTTTTAATGGTGCCATCAGGAATAGAAAATGGTGTCATGAAAGAAAAAAAGAACCTTTCCATTGGTTTTTTTAGAACCTCTTAAAGAATGATGTATAGAACTGTACCTCATTTATAGAATTATATGCAATAGTAAAAGTCCCCAAAACTGTTAAAAAGAAAGGGAAGTTGCTCTGGTAGGTCTTTTCATGAGTAAGTTCTGGACAAGCCTACTACACATTTACATAGGACTATTGACAATTTCATGCTGTTATACTCCAATAGTGCTGTCCAAAACGATGAATGTGATAAGTAGGAAACATTGAACGCAGTCATCAAATGTGAATTTAGTCAGACTGTTACTGTGTTGCTGTCACTCTTCTATTTAACTGCCTTTAAGCCTTATTTTCCAACTCCCTGACAATTTATGCTGATCTAAGTCCATGTGCTAGCAATGGCATTTTTTCTGATCCTGTGCTGAGCCAGTTCAGGGGGCTGAAAAGAAAGAAAACTAACCTTACAAAACAAAGCAAACAATTGTTTTCAGTCAGTTTGGCTCCCTGAACTTGATTGCTAAGAGTTCAGCAAGCACCAGTGCTAGTGCAAGTTTAATGAATACTCTAGGAAAAAAGCTATGCTTCAGGAGGTGGGTATCCTAAATCTTACCTCATCCCTGACTTCTGAATGGAGTTTGAGAACATAAATCAGGATTCATCAGCTTCCTTACTAGGATAACTTGCTTTTCTATTTCCCAAATGCAGAGTTTGTTGTAACTCATTAGGACACACCTTGATGAAATAAAACGCAAAACAAATAACTGAATTGACTTAATGGATCTGGGAGTTATCCACATGCCAGTAAGAAAATCTAAGTAGAATATTTCAAAAGATAACAAGATTGCAATTTGTTAACCAGGTCATTTGCGTCATTTCATAGTTCTGCCAAAAGAGCTGATAAGGTGAAGTATTGACCCCTCTGGAATCCATAGGAGTTTTTTGATTTACTTGAACCAGGATTTGACTGCAAAAATTTTTCTCTTACAAAAGAAAGCAGAAAAATCAGAATTTACTCTCTGTATCTACGATGGCCACATATTTGAATATATAAATTATTTGTTTGTATAAAAGGGAGATCACAGATGCAGAAACGCAACGTGGATTTAAAACAGAAAAGAAGGGATAAACCTCTAGAATCAAATCAGAAACTACTGAACTGTCAATATATACATATTTATCATTGCAGTATAAAGTCCAAGAAAACAGTTTATATTTAGGAGGAAAGGAATTCTTTAGCAAGCATTTAATTCATCTTAATAAATCTTTATAAATTTAACTTAATAAATCTTAATTTTTCAGTGTAGTGCCTTGGTACTGTATGCTGTAGTAGAAAAATCTGCAGTTGTGACACCTTGAAACATCCAATGTTACTCTTTACCTGCTAAATCAATTGTCTGTTTCAGTGAGAGACTTTACCAGGTGATTTGCTGAGATACAATACAAAACAGATAAGAAAGCCCAGAAGGTGCTTTCCTGTATTCTTACGTTTATTTATTCATAAAAATCACTGAAAGATTCAAAGATGTGTAAGGAGATTACAAGACGACAGCACAGATATTGTGGGTGATTCCTTTCTCAGGCGGGACATCGTCAAGGTTAGGCTATTATTCTGACATAGCATTGATTATTTGGGCAGAGGGAAGAAACTTTTTCAGCATAACTATGACAATTTGAATCTGAGTAATATTTCTCAACACTTAACCTGGGAAAAGCTCTCAAAGGTCAAAGCTATAACCTGAAATAAAAGAAGACTCAGAGCTTTGAGATGTTTAGCAGTCAAGACTGAAAGCCAGAGCACAACTGAGCCTCAGCATGCATGTGATTCTACTAAAAAAAAACCCAAACACCCAAAAAAACAGAAAGAAAAGAGGAAGACGGTGTTTAACACTGGCTCTACTTAGCAGAGTGTATTGTTGGTCTCCATCCTGTATTAATCCACTCCAAAGATTGTGCCAGTATACAACACTGTAGTTTTAAAAGGCTTAGTGTTTGGCAACAGTTTTTCTTGTACAGTACGCTCCATGTACAGAATCATGAAGATCTGGGATTACATCTTTTTCCCCCCTCCACCTGAGTGCGTTCACTTCCTTTCAGCAGTATTGTGACTTAATTCCCCCAGAAAAGGGAGGGAGGGCGGAAAGGAGGAGGAAGAAGAGGAAAAAGTCAACACATAAAAATGCTATGGATTTAATTTGGACTAGAAAGAGACTTCACATGTCTGGAAGCACAATAGCTCTTTCAAGACCCAAATTATCCCCATATGATGACCTTTGAAACATTCTTTAAAGTTTTTTAAGAGGGATCACGTCATGGCTTGGAATTTGGATGCATTTTCAAGTGCGGTGATAACTTCATTGTTAGGACTTTTTCTGCTACTCTTCTCTGGTCCCTGATGAATTCAGAGAAAGTAGATCTGGGAAGAAACTGGAATTGGCCACTTTTTAGTGAAGGTCTTCTCCTCAATAGCCATCATTAAATGTACATGGGATGCTGGAATATGGGACGACGGGCTTCACAGCAGTCAGTGGAGCTGCAGTCCTTTATACCAGCAATGAGCGGCAGTACTGGCTGGAAACATCTTTTCCACATCTATCTGGCAAAAGTGATTCCATCACACCCCCTAGACCATGGGAAATACCGAGATTACTCCTCCCAAGCCACCATCCTTCTGCATATTTCTGAATTAATTTCCTGCTGTTGAGTGGAGATGTGGAAGGGAAACATGTTGACCAATTCACAGAGACTACCAGCATGCTAAAAGAATCTGGAAGTGATTGTATTGTAGGTAGTGTAAATATTTTTGAGCTCCAAGATGATGCAATTCCAGACTGGCTTTTAGATGTCGAGTGTAGTTTGGCTCGCTCTTGTCTCTGCTTGGAAAAGGTCTCTTAATATCCTTTACAAGACCTCAATTTCAAATGGTCTATAGTAAGAAGAGCAAAATGAGGAATGTGTTGACAAGTATTTCCTTAATTATTTACTTTGCATTGTGAGGAAGAGGAAAACCAACATAAATTTATAGGGTGTTCTCTAATACATTGGTTTATATATCCTACTAAAGGATACAAAAGTTCTCTTTTGCCATGTAACAAGCCAATTTTGGAATCTTTGCACTCAAATACTGAGTGTAGACATCTTTGACTAAATGTTTGCTGAAGAACTGTATTTCATGTCTGAATTAGACAAGAAGGGAAGGAAAGAACCTCACACACATACAAAGATAGTATGTACTCACTAGTTTATTTCCTTGTGTCATGCAGATCTCATTGCTTTGTCTAACTCTGACAGTAGAAAGTGCTGGTAGCATCAGGAGTTTGGTTTAGATATCTTGTGTTTACTCTTAAAATTAAAAAACACATCCATTTTAGACTTTACCCAGAATGGCCCCAAGGCTACTGATTACCTTTAACAAGCAAGTTTCTCTGATTTTGTGCACTGAGTCTGCCTAAAACACAAAAATGGGCTGTATAAAACAAGAGAAGACTTCTATTTGGAGATAAAAGCAGCACAGTATCATCTTTGGAAAAAACTCTGCTGGCACCAATGAACTATATACGAAGTGCTCTCCCTTCAATATCTTTGGCTAAAGTCTTTTTCCTGTCTGGCTGTGAAATGTTTGGAGGGTGAATCACCCTCTTAACCAGCACACTACCACCTCTCTAACACTTTCTCAATTGGAGAAATGCATGTGGATGAACTCTAAGCATCTGCACTTTCTCTTGTTCCCCCAAAGGTAGTGACAATAGTATTCTCACACTAAATTTATGTCTGTTTCCTAGGATAGCAGGCTTTCAGTTGGCTCTTCACTTTTCTTTCCTATGTTGGTAGAAAGCTTCTTACTCAGTTGGTAGATGTTTAGATCCCAGGGATTAAGTTCACAAAGAGTCCATTAGCTTCACACAAAAAGGAGACTTCAGCACTGAGATGCCTTTCTGCTCCCGGAGGAAGGGCGTCCTGCAACTGTGGGGTCTGAGGAAGAACCATGAAGGGGATGGGCAGAGGTCAGACCCAAACAGGCAAAGGGTACATTCCTTTAGTGGATGTGATGTGCTCCTACTCAAAGGGCAAATACTTCCTGATGAACAGAAAGCTCCCATTTTGTGGTTTCTCTCACATTTCAACTACCAGGATATATATAACAGTGTGACAGGATTGCACTGGCCTCACAATGCTGCTTGCAGTTAGCTGCTGTGAGGTCCCCAAGGTGCCTATGCCCATGTGATGTGTTTGTGCCATGAAGGCCATTCGCTAGTGCAACAGCCACGGTGACTGCCTGAACAGGGATGCTGCTGCTTGGTTCACAGTGCTGTGCAGCTAGCTGTGTAGCTGCTGCACCTGAGATAACAAGCTATGTGCCCCGTGACAAACATACCTCTGTGAATGATCACCAAAATACCTCCCCTACACTACTGCTCAATGTATGCAGACAAGCTGACCCTACCACCTCAACAGACAGCCTGAGAGGACTTCAGCCTCAGCACTGGTGGTTCAGTCGTGGCTGTGTGGCAGCCTACACCCTGGCTGCATGCAAACTTGCCCCAGCTGTTAGACACCCTGATCTCTGACACCAAGGGGTGTATGCACAGCTGTGGGACTGAACAGATTCAGTTCTTGAATGTCTCAGAAACTCTCCATATTTAGTACTTGAAACTAAATTTAGTACTTAATTTTTAGTAATTTATTTAGTACCTTAGAAACTCTCCAAAAAGTACAAACCATATGCCTCTGGAAAGTAGGATGATACTGCTTTCTACTTCCTGCCCTTGCCTCTTGGTTCTAATGAGCAAATGAGTTTTTCAAAGTCAAGAATAGCTCTTACTCTGTATATGCAGTGTCCTGAAGCAACGAGGTTGACTCTGAACTGGTTACGTTGTTGTCATAACTGGTCAACCTTCTGGTCTACCAGTCAGGAAGTAGAATTCAAGACTTACTTAGAGAGAAAAGCTCTAAGAGGTACTATAGCCAACTTGTTTGTTCTTTATACTTTTCCCCTTAGAAAATCTAGAAAAGGGCTTTTGGGGGACTTACTATATTAATGTTCTGTTGAGGAAAGTGAGTGCTCAATGGACAAGACAATATCAAAGCTGCAGTGAAATGAATATTGTGAAGCATCTCGTGTGTGCCTTTCAACTCGAAAATTTTCAGCGATCGGTTAGTGCTGATAACTCAAGTTGCACAGAAGTCAGAAGCTATAAAAAGAGATTGATTTGAGTCAGGAGAAGAGAAATGGTAATAGGATCTGGATTAAGCTATGAGCATTACAACCTGCAGTTTCTGTTCACCTTCTCCAGGTTTGGAGGCAGAGATGAGACAAGATTTTTAGTTTTATTATTTCTGGAGAAAAAAATCAAAGGATGTCAAGGAGAAAAGAAGTTAAGAAAAAAAGTTAAGAAAAAAAGTCCTATTGACCTTTCTATCAGCATATGCAACCATTTCTCCTGAGTAACAAAATAAGTCATGAAACACAGAAGAGGAAACTTGGTGGAAGGGAAGCAAAGGGATTTTGGAGGAAGGATGGTGCAGTGGTTAGCGCATGGGCTTGCACTGGTTCAGTTCTTTGTCATTTCTGGTCTTGTGTGGCTTCAGATGAGTTATTTCAGCTGTGTATTCTGTCCCTTTTAGTGCAATAACACTTCTTTGATTATTGCAAGTATAAACAGATTGAAACTAATTATGCCTTAGGCTAGGAAACCTATATGGGTCTTACATTGGGGGTATTAGGGTCCTTCCCTGGCAGAAGTTATAACTCTCAGTAAAATCTTTCTCAGTCTTATTTCCCTCTTGTGTTTAGCACGGCTAGTGCACATGCTAGCAAGTCCAGCAGCACTGCACATTGAAAATGGAAGTTTACAGTGTGGGGATTTTCCTGGCTATTCCTAAGCTTGCACAGATGGGCATATGGCAACTTGGGCTGAGCACAAAAAGGAATTATCAGAAGTCTTCTACAAGGTGATCATCTTTTTTTTCTGTTTTCCAGTGTAACACAATTAAATATACTCATCTTGCTAGTAATATGGTGATAATAACATATGCTGTTCTTGTTCTGTTTGATATTGTTCTCTTAAACCTGTGTTGCATTACACACAAAGACACGGTCACACATGCACACATCTGCTACAAAATAGTCTATTGACATCCTCACCACCTAAATTCTTCATAAGGATTTGGTCAGCTACCACCCCCAAGACCTCTGGATTCTGGGAAGAAGGTCCCTCCTGCCTGGATCTGAGAACCTCCTAGCTCAGTTCTAGGACATCTTTTTACAAGGTCTTCCCATGGTCTTCCAACTTCCTCTATAAAGCACTGTGATCTTCTACAGAAGAAGACATTTTTCCTGGCTTCTCCTGTGATATTGCTTATAGTGCAGGGAGAAGGGGAACATGTCTTTCAGTTTGGCCCTACTCCCCAGTGACATCAAGCAATGCTGAGCTCTTCATGGAGCTGCAAGGAGATGGGACTGCAGCTTACTGGCTGGAAAGCAGCTTTGCAGTGAAAGACCCTGGAGTCCTGGTGGACGAGAAGTTGAACATGAGTTAGCCTTTGCAGCAATGAAGACTGTCTGCATTTTGGGCTACATTACCACAGGCTGTAGATTGAGTGGAATGCCTACTAACCCTTCTCCACTATTTGACATTTATGGGACTGCAAGTGGAATACTGTGTCCAGTTTTGGGCTCCCAGTACAAGAAAGATACTGTCAAACTCGAGCGAGTCTAGCCGAGGAAGAAGTTTAGGAGGAGTATGTGGCATGAGAAGAGAGATTGAGGAAGCAGGTTTTGTTCTGCCGGAGAAAGCAAGCTGCTGTCTTCAGCTGCCAAAATAATGTTATGGAGATAGCAGAGCCTGACTCTTCCTAAAGGTGCACAGTGCTGGGAGTGAGAGGCAGTGGGCACCGGCTGCAGCAAGGGAAATTCCCTTATACATAAGGAAAATGTTTTTCAACACAAGGGTGTTCGAGCATTGGGAGGTGTTGTCAGGGTAGGTTGTGGAATCTTCATCCCTGGGGATATTACAAACTCAGCTGGACATGGCCCTTAACTGTCTGATCTAACTTTGTAGGTAACAAAGTGTTGAGCAGAGGTTGGACCAGACGGCCTCCAGAGGTCCTTCAAGACCTAGTTATTCTCTGATTGTGTGATCCTACAGTATTGTCGTGAAAGAATGCACCTGAATACACGCACACACACACACACACACACGCACAGAAAAAGGGTATGGGGAGGGTCCTTGCAAAGATCGAATTCAGAACCTGGCCTTTATTTTAGGAAATTCAAATAGTAATATGACTGTAAATACAGTCCCAGCAGGGCAGTGACTATAACAGGTACAGAACAGCAAGAGTTAGACACTTAAGTAAACATTTCCTTCCACTGTTACTCTTGAAGGGAGATAGCTGAACAACAGCTACTCTTCCTCTCTTCTGAACAGCAAGGGCCCTCTTCATTCAGAGCATTGCCCACTCAGAGATAATGAATGAGTTCTTATTTTTCATCTGCTGCATTACAAGCGTATGTTTTGCAATAAGCAGAACTCTCTGTCACTGATGGTTTACAATACTGAGAGGGACAAAGCCATAGAGATCAGCTTTTAAATTTAAGCTTGTGTATCATTAAATGGTGTTTTTCCTGTGAGGCCAATGCCTGTAGTTGCTCAGCCCAGAGAAACTGCAATTGAGATGCTGCTTGACAAAGAAAGAGAAATGTATAGATGGGAAAGCAGATTGCAAAAGGACAATTAGTGAACAATAAAATAAATGTGTTTTTACATAATTACCAAGACCAACATTCCTCAGATGCTTACATCTACACCTCTATGGTGCAGAACTAGCTTTACTCAGGAGGACAAAATTTCATAAAGTGACGGCATTACTGTGTGTTTCCACAAGCTTGACATAACTCAGAAATTACAGAGAAGATTGTCAGCTTGTCAAAATAACTTCCAAAAATGAAAGGGAAGCAATTTGCCAAAGCTTAATAAAAACAGATGACATCTGCTTTTTTAGAGTCAGATTAATACTGCTAGCTACCTTAAATTGTACCTTATTCTCAAGTCTGCAAAAGCTTTTGCCTGGGCTCAGCTTGATTACTATTGATTTCAATAGCACTATTAATAATAAAGAAATAAGATAAGGACATATATTTAAGCTCTTCAGGATCCCAGTCTTATTCTGCTGAATTTCTTATTGCTCCAAATGACATTTATTGGAGACAGAGATACCACTGACACAAATAATTTTTTTTTTTTAAATTAGAGATTCAGCATTGTCAATTTTGTAAAACAAATCAGTATCATCTACTCTTTGTTTCTTTATGCTGATACTTCAATGCAACAGTGGCAGAGTTACTGGCATAAAATACTGTCACTAAAAAAATGTCAGAATGACTATTTTCTCTACACTGTTCTGTTTACAATATTTTACAGCAGGAAGCTATTCCACTGACACTATCTCTTCAATTAGACAAACCTGCTGTGCTGCTGGTAACTGTGAAGAGGATTATTGTACCAACACAAAGAAAGCTCTTCTCCAACACGTGTGTGAGAGCATAGTAGGTGGGGGAATTATGCCTGCAATTTGGCTCTTCAGAGTTTATGAATGTAATATTTCAGAAGTATTGGGATATTCAGACTACGTTCAAGTGTCAGGATAAGCTGAGGAAGAATAACCATAGTGCTCATAAGCAGAGCTGTAACATACTCCATTTTAGCAATCAACTCTGGTCTCTCATGTGGGCAGAAAATTAAATGATTGCCTGGCAGTGTCCCGTCATAGTGTAACAGCATTGGGCTCCAGCACCGGTAAAGATTCACTGTCGAAGACAGTAAAAGTGAGACATTAACACATTTGTATTGCCCTGACTTAGACTTGTCTTTGTGCCAGCTGTGTGTGCACTAATCCCATGCTGCCTGCTCTGGGAGGGAGCGCTTGTCAAACCCCCTTGCATTCAGGCTCAACATGGCACAATTCAATGCAAATGTTGTGACTGCAGGACATTTGACATGAAGCCACAGGCTGTATGTGCGCAGGCTCTCTGTCTTGGTTAGGGAATTTATCTTCACAGCAGATACAAGCTTAAATCTCTACTGTTCCTGAGGGGGCTCATATCTGAAGGTCCCACTTTGCAGGAAAATGCTTTAACTAGCAGATGGTGCAGAGATTTTAGTGCCTTGTAGGCCAACTGTTCCCCTCACTCCAGATCACATGGGTCATGGGCTATCTCTAGACAAAAAAGAACAGTGCTGTGCTTAGTCCTGTCCCTAAAGCAAAGTAGCAAAGTAAAGAGTTTGCATTCACAGACTTATCTTTTCACTTTAAAAAGAAGACTACATAAAAACTTCTTATTGAAAACAGTCCTTATCTTGTGCTATCCTCCAAACTGTGATGAGTGAGCCAAAATTGGACCAAGAACCATTATAATAATTTAAGAGAATGAATGATCATGGTCCAGAGGCTGGGTCCATGCCCTGTTCACTTTACTGGTACAGATGAGTCCTGGGGGATTAGGGTGCCCAGCTTGAGAAGACCTGGTTTCTTGCCTTTGTCTCAAAACCTCTTACAAGAAACAGTTGCAGTCTATAACATGAGAAGTTGAGACTCTGCTTACTGGTGGAGAAAGGCATGTCTCGATCTGTCCTTTCAGATGCAAATTATGTGAAAGATACTAGTCTGGGTTATAATTTATATCAGGAACTGCATCTTGCTAATGGTTCTCCAAGTTGGAACCAGCAAACTGTAAAGTCTGTCTGCCTCCTCAGCCCCATGCTTATTTAATGATTTCTACAGTAAGGAGCTGCTGTAAGGAGAGCAGGCTGTATAGGCAGTAATCACATCCAAGGTCTTACTCAGGATATGGGACCCTTCCTGTTCTTAATCCTTACTGTCTTTACTGTCCTTTCCACACTCCCAGGAGAGTGTTATTCTGGGAGGGAGACTTCTCAGACCCTAAATCCCATTCTTAATCTTATAAACCTTTTCTGACTAACTTTTTTTCAAAGCCAGCAAATCCTGCCATCAACATGCTTTTGACAGTGATGTTTCCCTGCAATGACAGAAACAGCATCGAGTCATTAGAAAATCACTTCAAGTCAGGCTGTTATTGCATTGTACTTATGAATCTGCAGAGAGTAGAGAGCTATTTGTGGAAAATTTTCCTGATGTCCTTGTTTTTCAAGGGCTCTGAGGATGCATGATAAAGAAATGCACAGATGCTTTTCCTAAATATATATGCTTCAAAGCAGACTGAGAGATTTAGCATCAAAATCATCTCTCTCTAAACACAAGGTAACACACTGACATTCAAAGAGAATGGCAACAGATCACTCTGCCAGTATGTGTGATGGATTCTCAGTTCCTTGTGTGATTCATGCTGATAGCTAGGTGTCACACAGAATCACACAGAATCACAGAATGTTAGGGATTGGAAGGGACCTCGAAAGATCATCTAGTCCAATCCCCCTGCCGGAGCAGGATTGCCTAGACCATATCACACAGGAACGCGTCCAGGCGGGTTTTGAACGTCTCCAGAGAAGGAGACTCCACAGCCTCTCTGGGCAGTCTGTTCCAGTGTTCGGTCACCCTCACCGTAAAGAAGTTTTTCCTCATATTTATGCGGAACCTCCTGTGTTCCAGCTTGCACCCATTGCCCCTTGTCCTGTCAAGGGATGTCACTGAGAAGAGCGTGGCTCCATGCTCATGGCACTTGCCCTTCACATATTTATAAACATTAATGAGGTCACCCCTCAGTCTCCTCTTCTCTAAGCTAAAGAGACCCAGCTCCCTCAGCCTCTCCTCATAAGGGAGATGTTCCACCCCCTTCATCATCTTCGTGGCTCTGCGCTGGACTCTCTCTAGCAGTTCCCTGTCCTTCTTGAACTGAGGGGCCCAGAACTGGACACAATATTCCAGATGCGGCCTCACCAGGGCAGAGTAGAGGGGGAGGAGAACCTCTCTCGACCTGCTAACCACACCCCTTCTAATACACCCCAGGATGCCATTGGCCTTCTTGGCCACAAGGGCACACTGCTGGCTCATGGTCATCCTGCTGTCCACTAGGACCCCCAGGTCCCTTTCCCCTACGCTGGTCTCCAACAGGTCTGTCCCCAACTTGTACTCATACATGGGGTTGTTCTTGCCCAGATGCAGGACTCTACACTTGCCCTTGTTATATTTCATTAAATTTCTCCCCGCCCAACTCTCCAGCCTGTCTAGGTCCCTCTGAATGGCTGCGCAGCCTTCCGGTGTGTCAGCCACTCCTCCCAGTTTTGTGTCATCAGCGAGCTTGCTGACAGTGCACTCTATTCCCTCATCCAAGTCATTAATGAATATATTGAATAGTACTGGTCCCAGTACCGACCCTTGAGGGACTCCGCTAGACACGGGCCTCCAACTGGACTCTGTCCCATTGACCACCACTCTCTGGCTTCTTTCCTTCAGCCAGTTCACAATCCTCCTCACTACCCGATCATCCAGACCACACTTCCTCAGTTTAGCTGCGAGGATGCTGTGGGAGACCGTGTCAAACGCTTTACTTAAATCGAGATAGACCACATCCACAGCTTTACCATCATCTATCCACCGGGTAACATCCTCATAAAAGGCTATCAAGTTGGTTAAGCATGACTTCCCCTTGGTGAAGCCATGTTGAGTGCCCCTAATGATCCCCCTATCCTTGATGTGCCTAGAGACAGCACCAAGGACAAGTTGTTCCATCACCTTTCCGGGGATGGAGGTGAGGCTGACCGGTCTATAGTTACCCAGGTCCTCCTTCTTGCCCTTTTTGAAGACTGGAGTGACATTCGCTTTCCTCCAGTCCTCAGGCACCTCTCCCGTTGCCCACGACTTAGCAAAGATGATGGAGAGTGGCGTAGCAATGACTTCCGCCAGCTCCCTCAGCACCCGCGGGTGCATCCCATCAGGGCCCATGGATTTATGGATGTCCAGATTGCTTAATTGGTCCCTGACCCAGCCCTCATCAACCAAGACAGATTCCTCCTCTATCCTGACTTCTTCTGGGGCCTCAGGGGTCCGGGGCTCCTCAGGACAGCCTCCAGCAGTATAGACAGAAGCAAAGAAGGCATTCAGTAACTCCGCCTTCTTTTTATCCTCTGTCTCCAGGGCCCCCACCTCATTCATCAGTGGGCCTACATTGCCTCTAGTGTTGGTTTTATCTGCAATGTATTTGAAGAAGCCCTTTCTGTTGTCCTTGACCTCTCTTGCAAGGTTTAATTCCAAGGAGGCCTTAGCAAGTCTTTGCTGCATACAAATGAAGAAATAAAAAATAATAACAATTAAAAAAATCTAGTGACCTCTGAAAGGAAAAATACGAGATAAGGATGACCTACCTAAAAGAAGCTACATATGTTAGATCCATTAATATTTTCTTAGGAGTACTGAAAAGATGTGTCAGGTAGCATGAAGTTGCTGACATTTTCATGTATATTTTTTTTGCTTTCACTTTCCAGTTATGTGATTGAAAGCTACTGCATTTTTATGGGATTTTGTAGGAAGGCAAAGGCTAATAGTTTCAAAAGCAGAGGTGCCACTGAAGAAACGGAGCAGCTCTGAAAGTCAAAGTCTGTAATCACCTACATCGTTTAGGCCAAGACTTTAACAACCAGAAGTATTTGGCTGCCTCTTTGAACTCCAGCGACATCTTAAAATACGCCATCCACCTTCTGCCAAACATATTGCTGCTGGGTATGCTAAAGACCTCTTAAAGGTTGATACTGCTCTATGGAGCCATGCAGAGTCTTAGGCCAAACTCAGAACTGTAGTTAAGCCAGGTTTCATTTAAGAACAGAGATAGGAATGGCTGTGCTAGACCAAGACCAATAACCATCTCCCCCTGTATCCTGTTTCTGACAGTGGCCAAGAGCAGGCGTGCTGGAAAGTGTATAAGAACAAGACACGTAGCAGGTAGCAATACTTTTCTGTGGTATTTTTCAGTCTCCAAAAATGAGCACTCATCAATCTTCTGAGCCAGCATTGTTGTCTTTTTATCAAATGGTCCTCAATGGATATTTCTTCATTGAGCTTTTCTAGTCAAATTTTGAACTCATCTTAATTTTTTGCTTCCACAGTGCCCTGTGCCAAAGGGCTGCTGCCACCAGCCAGTGACATTTGATGCCTCCTGATTCTGAAGGAATTTCTTAATTAAAAATTTACTTATGCAACTACCTTCCAATCACAAGTGTTGCAAAATCAGCGGGTACTTTTCCTGTGGATATCTCTCTGTTTCAGCTTCCTCTTTGTAAAATACAGCCACGTTCCCACATGTAAGGATACTGCTTATGAATCACTGAGATGCTGTGCCAAGCCTGTGGAAAAACCCATCGGGACAATGAACAGCTGAACAGCGTGCTGTACATGAAACTGAGGCCCAGTTAGTGAATAATGAGGAGAAAACAAATTATCAGTGGGATGCTCATTAAGTGTCTAGTGTACTGGACAAGCATAGACAAACTTGTTATCCGCTTCTGTAATTAGAAGCAGTGTCCTAATAGATACGCAGAAATGCACCAAATTCAGGCGACTCAGGTTTGACTTTGGAGTTTTAAAAAGTTGTTTCAGTGTAGTTTGTACATGTGCACATCCCATGTCAGAGATAACATCTTTCACTTAAAGGGAGACTGCTGCTTATTAAAAATTGACATTGCTTTTTATTTTTTCTTTTAAAGTTCTAAAACACACAAGAGGTTCAGTTTTGAGAACAGCTGAGTTGGTTTTTCTGAGAATTTCATTTCACGTCCTACCCATTGCATTATGGATAAGCCAGTGCAAATATTATTTCTGTAAATGAGAAAGACCTCTGATAACTACTGTGACCTGTATAGATCATATGTGCTAGGGTTAACTGGAGTGTTTACGAGGCTCACATTAGTAATGAAAACCAGCTGCTCTTCAGTCACACCAAGTTGTTCATAACTAGCAGTTCCCATACACAATTAAATTGTGTTTTGTATAGGGAAAGGTGTTTGCAAGAAGCCTCAGGCAGGTAAATACGAAAGGGATGGATTTAGAAACATCTCTGAAAGCAGTATCCTATGACATTTATAATGAAGAAATATTTTTGTAACTATTGAGGAAAGGGTCAAATACCAATGCCAGCTGTCCAGATGTCTTAGCAAAGTGCCAGGATTGAATAGATCCAGGAGAGGTCTAAGTGGATTTCTAAAGTAAACTCTCCTTGTTCTGTCAACTGTTTTACATCTGGGTTGGTGCTGACATAAGCTTCTTGCTGATGTTTGAAAGATTGCCTTTTTCCTCCCCAAAGCTTGCTTTCCTGTGGGTATAGCACGGTATTACTGTTCCACAGCTGTCAGTGGTCCATGGGACCTGGCAAAAGAGAAGTAGTAGTGGAAGTTAGTATTGGTGAAGGTGGAAGCTAAATGCACAGACAGATGAAAATTCAATAGTCCTATGTTCTATAATACATATCTTGTGGCAACTAACTGGGGCAGTATTCCACCATGGTCCGGTGTGACCTCACTGAAAAAGGATGGGAAATAAACACTTCTGAGTTTTAAATCAAAAAACGAGGGAACATAAAGATAAAAGGTAAATGAATGAAGCAAACTTTTAAGTAAATATAAACTGTGAAAAATTCAATTGTTCAAGTTTTCTGGATATAAAGCAGTCTTTGGACATACTCCCCAGCACAGGCATAGAAAGACGTGGCAGCCATATGTCTAGAATGGCAGAACTAAAGAATAGGAGATATTGGCTTTTTGATATTAAATTTCCATCACAGCCAAAGTAATTACAGTGGTTACTCTTAGGCCACAACCTGGAGCTGAAGATGTGGTACAGTTAATTTCTTAGTGACAAAAGCTGAGCTTCTCTGCAACAAGGGAACACATTGAAAAAAACCTGATGTGAGCCAAAGCAAAGTCTCACAGCTTTGTTTTTTTAGCTGTTAATACAAACAGCCAGTACACCATAACTTCTTGCAGGAGGTGTAAACTTCTGCACGTGCTGAGGGAGACAGAAGCAAGGTGCAGCATAAGCTTTAATGTCCTATATCCATGCTATGGCATTACAGATGCACGGCTGTTGCAGGTCTGTGCCGTACATCCAAATGTGCTGTATAATCATACAGAAGGCAAGGGCGGATGCATGAAGCTAAAAGGAGAAATCGCTGACAGTATATGACTTCAGGGGCCTGGTGGGAAAGAGACTCTGTTGTGTGGTTGCTTTGTGATCTGTAGCCTCTTCTTCCCCTCATCTCTGCTCATGTACCCTGAGACAGCTGAATGCAAACCACATGTACAGCCCTCGGCTAAGCATCCTCTCCAGGCAGGGGCACATAGTTTTTTGGGGTTGTCCTTCTGAGATGCCTAATTCTGCAAAGTGACAGAAAATGGAGACTACGCTTCCAATCCTAGATATTAGTCATTCGAATTTTGGCACCAAAGTGTGTAAAATGTTGCCTCCCTCAGCAGTTTCCACTGCTCAGCTTTGACAGCAGCAGTCTGTGAGGCTCTGGTTTTGGCAGCGTGTTAGTACTAATTTTGCTGTGGGTATCTGGAGGTGGAGGAAGGCTGAGGGCTGATGGCAACTGCAGAGATTTGGAATCACCAGTGACTGGCAGCTTCTCCAAATGAGGCTATAAACCCCCTTCTGGGCTGGCCTGGGGCTGCACAGCCATCATTCACACCAATGGTCTGGCTTTCTGCAGCAAGTGTGTGACAGTGAAGCCATTGGAGCCAGCGCTGGCTGCCGACCAGCAAAGTCATCTGGCAGGGATGGTTCATTTGCTTCCTACCGCATGGGCATCAAATGCTTCCTTCTTCACCTGCCACCCGTGTCAGAGTGAAACGCTGACTTGGGTGGGGTGTGTGTGCTTGTAATGAGAGATCTTACTTGGCTTCAAGACAGAAAATGTCAAAGATGGGTGGTAAGAATAATATGAAAAGAAATCATGGATGACTCCATCACTCTCCTAGCAGCTTTGTGTGCATGAGGCTGTAGGAGCAGTCTTTGGCAGCTGATCTTTGGGCGTATTTGAGTTGCTAAAAATTTCTCAGGAGGGACCATTGGCAGGCATGAGGTCTACATGGTGCACTGTAGGAGTCACTGGTACTGTGGTCACAGACCTTACTGAGAGGGGAATAAAACCTGTAGCAAACAGGCGGCTAACTCCCAACACTTGCAGAGCTTCTCAAATTCTTTGATTTGTTGTAGTTACCAAAAGTGTCATCTTCTCTTCCATCATCACAGTAATCCCTTCTACCACATGCTATGCAAAAAGGATATTTGCTATCTAGCAATTCTTTTTCATTCATTTTTGGTTACTCATTTATATTAAATGTGAGATCCCTGAGAAAATAATAAGAAATGAGCAGCAAGTTCTAGAGGTGCTTTACCAGTCTATTATTTGGTATTGCAAACCCATCTGGGTGTATGTTGTTAACACTTAGATTTAAACAGCTTGAAAATGATTTAACATTTCCCCATCTTTCATTTTTTTCTCCTCCGCTCCCTTCCCAAAACACTGAGCTCTTTGAAGAGTGATCTAAGTAAAAATGAAAGCTTATTTACTTGCTTTAAAATGCCCATGTCACTTTTTAACATCAAGGAAGAAGCTAGTGTATGATAAAAAATCTAAATTCAGCATTCTTTTTATTCACAAAGGGAAAAGAAAGGAAGAAATGTTAACTGATTTATTTCCAGGAAACATAAAAAATCCCTACCCTACCCTGCAGTGTGCTTTGTTTTGTGGTTTTTTTTGTTAATATTCTGTATTCTGATTACTGCTTGGTAAAGAATAAAAGAGGATTCTTTAGTCATGGGAATGCAGAGCTGTTTATTTCTACTTTGGGAGTATAACATACTTTTAAAAAAATTCAGCTGTTTCCAGAGTTAGTTACTGAAGCACCTGGTATCCCACGCTCCACCCAAGATTATAAAAATATTTGAAACTGCAGGAAGGCAATACAGCTGTGCAAGCTTATATGGGGACTTGTTGATTTAATTAAGCTCAGAAAAAGCAGCCATACTAATAAATGTGTAGTTTCTTGAAAGAGAGAGATGCCATTTGCTAAAATAAAGATTTCCCCCTTAATTATCTGGTATCTAGTTAACATTATAGTCTCCCATCATTTCTCTGGCAGTGTGGCGTAACCAAATTCTGTTCTCTTTGAAACCACATTAGATGATTATTTTTTAAGGGTGAAAAAAATGACACAGTAAGGAGAAATTCAGATGCAGCTCTTGCTGTTGAGGTTTGTGGCAGTGCAGCCTGGTTGAAAACAAAACAAGCCAAATTACATTTTCTGCCTTTGAGAGTAATTCTCCTTGGCAATAAGTGCAGTCTCTTGTATGAAGACCCTTCTTGCCTTGGTGTACTAGACAGGTATGTAGTTACAGGAGAGAGCCCTGGCTGGAAGATACCATACATATGGGACAAAGAGCAGCAAATGTTCAGTGGATGGGATTCAATTCCTGGAAGGGCTGGATGCATCACCTCCTGTTGGTCCAGCTGGGGGAACACTCCAGCAGTCATCCTGGAAACAGGAAAAGTGACACCATGCATCCTTGCTCACATTAAATAAGGGAGGTACTAAAGTGATGTTCAACATTCAGGGATAAATGAGGATATGGAAAACAGTGTTACATATGAAAATGGATCTCAATAATCCCAAACTATTTGGAAGAATTGCTACGAATCTATATAGGAAACTCATTGTAACTTTGCCACTGTATGTGACAAATTTCTGATATTTAAGTGTAACAACCATAAATCACTATGTGATTAGTTATCAGAACATATATTGGTATAGGGGTGGTAAATCAGTACTAAATGTGCAACATACGGAACAAAGATCATCAATTCACTCACTGGTCTTTAGTTTTTCACTTGAACATCAGTTGATCATTTGGTTACATAAAGTATTGATAGATGGGACATTGTTTTCATGTATTTGTTCTGCATCCTGTTTGATTTTGAAGTGTTCCTAGCTAAACTCACTGGTGGTGTTTTCATGTGGTAATACTGTATTTGCATATTGTCAGAGGAGGACTCTGAAACTTGAGAAATCTTCTAAGTGAGGTTTTAATGCAAAAGTTTTTAGTATAAAAGCAGAGTGACAGAATTTTGGAAGCAGAAAACACCAATGACTGAAACAATGGCAACAGTTAGAATATGCAAACAGAGAGGAAAGGTGGAGTATGACCACTCTTTTGTTATGTATTTTTGCTTAGTAGAGATGCAGTGTCCTGGTTTTGTGGGGATAAAATTATAGAATCAATTTTCTGTTACATTTTGTTTCAGCTTGTGGCCAGCTGTGGTATGGTGATCAAGGCCATTAGCAGTGAAAGCCAGGGCAGCTGACCCAGGCTGGCCCACAGGTGTATTCTGTAACATTAACATCACATTCACTATAAATGGGAAATCTTGCTTATAAGGGGGGCTCTTTGCTCTGTTCTCTTCTCTCTTTTTCTTCTTCTTCTCTCTTCTCAATAGTTACTATCCCTGGAGGAACTTGCCACCACTCTATGAGCTAAGTATAACTTTGGGTCTTCTGTGTTAGTATTAATATTGTTTTTCTTATTTTATTAAATCTGTTTAGATTTTAACCCATGAGTTTCCCTCCTTTTCCCAATTCTCTTTCTCAGTCGGGGAGGGGATATTGGGTGATAGAACAGCTGGTTATTGTTTAGCCCTGGGTGCGGGCTAGACAGAGGCATGCAGTTATACTGGAGATGTGCTGAATCCTGTCTCATTTGACTGGGTAATCAATGAGGCTGATATTTCAGAAAGACAGTTCACCATAACTTCTATGCTGGAAAGCATATGATGTGTATAAATATAAAACACTCTCCAGACTTGGGCATGATAAATGTGAGTGTTGAGGATGCTACTGACGCATATTCTAAAAACTGTGTAATATTACTCCAACTCTTCACATGCTTCCTCTCTCTCTCTCTCTCCAATGATATGAAACAAAAAGAACATTAAATCAATTTGTAATTATTTCATGTTCAAATACACAAAAGCAGCCTTGCTAAAGGTGGTCTCCCTCAGCTTGTTTGTCTCTATCAAAAGCTGCTGCAAGTTTGCTATAATCATTGCCTGTGATTCAGGGGCAATGATCATAGAACCTGTGCCTGAAAACACAGGTGGTCAATTTCATGTGTGAAACTGTACTTTTCAGAACTGGGTTTGAGCACTTTACTAAAGGTAGGCATAACTGTGTCTGAATGGGTTGGGAGAGCATTTTGTTAGGGAATCAGTTGATGATCAGTTTATACAGTATCATACTACACCTTAAAATGAATATAGGACTTGAATATGAGATATGAGAAGTGCAAATATTGCATCAATAGAGAAGTCTTCTAACTTTTAATATTACAAGGGGAAAAAAAAAAAACCATAAACATATGCTTTCATATGAGATGCTTTGCTAAATATGATAAGGATCATGGTCTTAAAATAGTAAGAAATTATAAATACATATTTTATCATGTAAACTCAGTACTGTTTAATGACAGGATGACCAAATCGATAGATAAAGTGAATGAAAGGTTTCAGTAAGTATCAGATAATATTTAAAAGTCAGTTCAAACCAGCTGTGGTATGAACACCATCAGGTGGATCAAAATCTGGCTAGCTGGTGATAGAAAGGCTGTAAGAAGAGCAATGTGTTAAATAGGAAAAGATATCTACTTGGGTGATGTCAGGATTAGCTCCTCACTTCTGAATTTCCTGGCCTGGAAAGCAGTGAATAACATTCTCACAAAATTTGCAGCTGTCAGGGAGATGTTTTAGAGGGCAGTTGAAGACATGAAGAAAAGGGGCCTAGAAACAGAAATGAGAATTGCTAAATAAAAGGTTGATCATCTGCACACCCACAAAGGGGCACAGAGAGGCAATGGCAAGAGGGGGAGCCCAAATAACATCCTTCCCTAGCTCCTCCTAGGCCTCATGGCACCAGCCCACTCTATGCCCAGAGGAGCACAGGGGCTGAGGCAGGCGGGAACCCAAGCTGCAGGCTCAGAGGAGGGGACACCCTGTCCAGTCTCTCTCTGGTCTGTCCCAGGAGAGCTTCAGCCTCTGTGCCCAGGTGTGACACCCATCAGGATGAGTCAATGCCAGGGCACTTTTGGGACGGAGGGGGATTACTGTCTTGTGCTATGGGACACATTGGGGCACGCTGGGGAAAAGCATTTCAGGATTGCAGAGAACTTATTATGGAACGTTCAGGGGAGGAACCAGGGAGGGATTTAGCTGATTTGTGAGGGATCAAGTGCGGGAAAATAAGAGGGATAAGAGGATAAACCAGACTGGTCCATGTAAACAGTATGTTTGGCCATGCCCTGTGCCTTATCAATCCAGCCTATCCTGTCTGCATGCTAAATTGCTTTCTAACCTTTTCCTGGGCAAGGGATTCTTCATCTGTGTGTGTGTGTGCATCTATGTGTGCATATATATATATATACACATACATATATATTTTCTCACTCGCAGACCTCCATCCTGCTCAGCCAGAGAGGGGAGCAGGGAGAGGCCATCGGTTTTGTCTGTGTTCATGTGGGTGCTCTGTGTGTCTGTCTGATCTGTGTCCAGCCATGTACACACACACAGATGTTCTCTGTGTAAGCATGCCTACTGGCAATACATTTTCAGCCTCACTACCGGTTAGAACTGGGGGCATTGAAGTGCATCCGCCTGACCTGGACAACGGCGGCAGCAGGGACAGCGACTTGAGGTTAGTGCGGGGGTGAGGGTGGCATCGGGCTGTAACCGGGCGGTTTTCGTACTCGTGACCCCCCTGGAGCAGCAGCCCCTGGAGCAGCAGCCCCGAGCTGCTTCCCCCCCACCCCGGACCCGGAGGTTCCCGGCAACGAATCAGGAGAGAAAGGGGCATAGCCAGAGGCACCGCGGGCGATTTAAGCTATTTAAACGCACCACCCCCTGTTGATTGGGTGATTGATTGATTGGGTGATAAAAAGCCTCCTGGAGGGCAGGGACTAGTCCCTGTCCAGAGGGGAGAGGGGGAGTCAGCAGTGACTGGGTGTGTCCCAGGGCAGGAGAGGCTGCAGCCGTTTACAACTCGTTGGGGAGGGCGCTGACTCCCTCCCAGTGCACAAGGCGAGGAAGGTGCCAAGGAGCTGTGAACCAGGGGTGTCACCAGCAGGTATTTCCCAGCTCAGTGAAAGAACAATGGTATCTACCCAGCGGAAGAAGACCAAAATGGATGTCGGAACCCAGACAGAGCTCCCACGGAAGGAGGCGATGGTGCAGGTTGCCGGCTGCAGGGAATGCTACAGCGTCCCTGTGGGGACAGGGGGCTGTATGCGCTGTGAGCAGGTAGATGATCTGCTCGGCCGAGCGGCACAGCTGCAAAGCCAGGTTGAAAGGCTTCAAGCCGAAGTAGAAAGGCTTAGGAGCATTGGGGAGGCTGAAATGGAGATAGAGTGGTGGAGCCAGGCTCTGCCCTCCCTGCAGCAAAAATGGGAGCACCTACCGGAGAGCTCCCAGGATCAAGGGACACCTGTACTCTGCCCCTCTCAGGTGGAAAACAATAACCTAGAGGAGAGGAGTGAGTGGAGGCAAGTCTATGGCCGTGGCAAAAGGCAAGTGCCCTCCTTGCCTACCTTGCCTCCACAGGTGCCTCTGAGCAATAGATATGAAGCCCTAGTGGAATACAGCCGGTCCATTGGGGATGTGGTGGAGAGGCAACCTATATCAGAGGTCCCACCACAGTCAGAAAAACCTGACAGGTGTATAGCTACCTCCTCCACAAGGAAGAAGAGAAGAGTTTTAGTGGTTGGAGACTCCTTCCTAAAGGGATCTGAGGGCCCAATATGCAGAGCTGACCCCCATCACAGGGAGGTCTGCAGCCTGCCTGGAGCCCGAATCAGGGATATCACCAGGAAACTCCCCAACCTGGTGAAAGCCACAGACTACTACCCCCTGCTGATCTTCCAGACAGGTGGGGAAGAAGCTGCATCCCGTAGTCTGAGGGGGATGAAGAAAGACTACAAGGCCCTAGGACGGTTGGTGAAAGAGTCTGGGGCACAAATTGTTTTCTCCTCCCTCCTTCCATTTTCAGGTGATGACGTGGGATGGAATAGTAGGATTCTCTCTATTAATGCCTGGCTACGAGACTGGTGCTACAGGCAGGGCTTTGGGTTCTTTGATAATGGCTGGTTTTATAAGACACCAGGTGTGACTGTAATACATGGGAAAGGCTTATGTCGTAGGGGCAAAAGGGTTCTGGGACAGGAATTAGCAGGGCTCATTTGGAGAGCTTTAAACTAGATTCGAAGGGGGATGGGGTAGTATCTGGGCTTGCACCACTGGGGCAAAGCTCTAGTGTTGAGGTAGACCAGGAAGCCCCCCATCCCCTGGAGTGAAATTGGTGTGCTCGGCTCGCTCCCTGAAATGCCTGTACACCAATGCGCGCAGCATGGGGAATAAACAGGAGGAGTTGGAAATCCGTGTTCGGTCGGGGGGTTATGATTTAGTGGCAATTACAGAGACTTGGTGGGACGCCTCGCATGACTGGAATGTGGTCATGGATGGCTATGTCTTGTTCAGGAAAGACAGGCCACTAAGGAGAGGTGGTGGAGTTGCTCTTTATGTGAGTGAGCAGCTAGAATGTATTGAGTTCTGTCCAGGGGCGGATCAGGAGCGAGATGAGAGTTTGTGGGTGCGAATTAAGGGGCAGGCTGGCAGGGGTGATACTGTTGTGGGTGTCTATTACAGGCCACCAGATGAGGATGAGGAGGGTGATGAGGCCTTCTACAGGCAGCTGAGAGCAGTCTCGCAATTACAGGGCCTGGTTGTTGTGGGGGATTTCAACTACCCTGATATTTGCTGGGAGGCCTACTCAGCCAGCCGTCCTCAGTCCAAGAGGTTCCTCCAGTGCATTGATGATAACTTTCTGATGCAAATGGTGGATGAGCCAACTAGGAGAGGAGCGCTGCTGGATCTTATCCTTACTAACAAGGAGGGTCTGGTTGAAGCAGTGAAGGTTGAGGGCAGCCTTGGTTGTAGTGACCATGAGATGGTAGAGTTCAGGATCTCATGTGTGAGGACCAGAATAGCTAGCAAAATCACAACCCTGGACTTCAGGAGGGCCAACTTTGGCCTTTTCAAGCAATTGCTAGGGGAAATCCCATGGGACAGGGTACTAGAAGGTAAGGGGGCCCAAGATAGTTGGTTAGCATTCAAGGACTGCTTCTTCCGAGCTCAAGATCAGAGCATCCCAACAAGTAGGAAGTCAAAGAAGGGTACCAGGAGACCTGCATGGTTAAACAGGGAACTGCTGGGCAAACTCAAGTGGAAGAAGAGGGTGTACAGATCATGGAAGGAGGGGCTGGCCACTTGGGAGGAATATAAGTCTGTTGTCAGAGGATGTAGGGAGGCAACTAGGAAAGCTAAGGCCTCCTTGGAATTAAACCTGGCAAGAGAGGTCAAGGACAAGAGAAAGGGCTTCTTCAAATACATTGCAGGTAAAACCAACACTAGAGGCAATGTAGGCCCACTGATGAATGAGGTGGGGGCCCTGGAGACAGAGGATAAAAAGAAGGCGGAGTTACTGAATGCCTTCTTTGCTTTTGTCTATACTGCTGGAGGCTGTCCTGAGGAGCCCCGGACCCCTGAGGCCCCAGAAGAAGTCAGGATAGAGGAGGAATCTGTCTTGGTTGATGAGGGCTGGGTCAGGGACCAATTAAGCAATCTGGACATCCATAAATCCATGGGCCCTGATGGGATGCACCCGCGGGTGCTGAGGGAGCTGGCGGAAGTCATTGCTAGGCCACTCTCCATCATCTTTGCTAAGTCGTGGGCAACGGGAGAGGTGCCTGAGGACTGGAGGAAAGCGAATGTCACTCCAGTCTTCAAAAAGGGCAAGAAGGAGGACCCGGGTAACTATAGACCGGTCAGCCTCACCTCCATCCCCGGAAAGGTGATGGAACAACTTGTCCTTGGTGCTGTCTCTAGGCACATCAAGGATAGGGGGATCATTAGGGGCACTCAACATGGCTTCACCAAGGGGAAGTCATGCTTAACCAACTTGATAGCCTTTTATGAGGACGTAACCCGGTGGGTAGATGATGGTAAAGCTGTGGATGTGGTCTATCTCGATTTCAGTAAAGCGTTTGACACGGTCTCCCACAGCATCCTCGCAGCTAAACTGGGGAAGTGTGTTCTGGATGATCGGGTAGTGAGGTGGATTGTGAACTGGCTGAAGGAAAGAAGCCAGAGAGTGGTGGTCAATGGGACAGAGTCCAGTTGGAGGCCCGTGTCTAGCGGAGTCCCTCAAGGGTCGGTACTGGGACCAGTACTATTCAATATATTCATTAATGACTTGGATGAGGGAATAGAGTGCACTGTCAGCAAGTTTGCTGATGACACAAAACTGGGAGGAGTGGCTGACACACCGGAAGGCTGCGCAGCCATTCAGAGGGACCTGGTCAGGCTGGAGAGTTGGGCGGGGAGAAATTTAATGAAATATAACAAGGGCAAGTGTAGAGTCCTGCATCTGGGCAAGAACAACCCCATGTATGAGTACAAGTTGGGGACAGACCTGTTGGAGAGCAGTGTAGGGGAAAGGGACCTGGGGGTCCTAGTGGACAGCAGGATGACCATGAGCCAGCAGTGTGCCCTTGTGGCCAAGAAGGCCAATGGCATCCTGGGGTGGATTAGAAGGGGTGTGGTTAGCAGGTCAAGAGAGGTTCTCCTCCCCCTCTACTCTGCCCTGGTGAGGCCGCATCTGGAATATTGTGTCCAGTTCTGGGCCCCTCAGTTCAAGAAGGACAGGGAACTGCTAGAGAGAGTCCAGCGCAGAGCCACGAAGATGATGAAGGGAGTGGAACATGCCCTTATGAGGAGAGGCTGAGGGAGCTGGGTCTCTTTAGCTTAGAGAAGAGGAGACTGAGGGGTGACCTCATTAATGTTTCTAAATATGTAAAGGGCAAGTGTCATGAGGATGGAGCCAGGCTCTTCTCAGTGACATCCCTTGACAGGACAAGGGGCAATGGGTGCAAGCTGGAACACAGGAGGTTCCACATAAGTATGAGGAAAAACTTCTTTACGGTGAGGGTGACCGAACACTGGAACAGACTGCCCAGAGAGATTGTAGAGTCTCCTTCTCTGGAGACATTCAAAACCCGCCTGGACGCGTTCCTGTGTGATATGGTCTAGGCAATCCTGCTCCGGCAGGGGGATTGGACTAGATGATCTTTCGAGGTCCCTTCCAATCCCTAACATTCTGTGATTCTGTGATTCTGTGACCTTTCTCAGACTGTCACATATGGCCCAATATTTTGCCCCTAACAAGAATGACAGAAGAAAAAATGGCACTCTGCTAAAAATACCTAGAATTATCTGTATGGCTGAACTTCACGTGAAACACATTTGAATCTGAAAGGAGATGTGGCCTTGTAAAAGAGCGTATTAGTACACGGAAGAGTTCTGCTCCAAATTTCCAGCCTGACCTTTGGTTGACTCTTAACGTATTGTTTACAGTGATGAGTATCTGATGATGAACTTGTAAATATTCATCGGGTTTTGAAGCATGTAACTTTGATAGTGAGGTTGATGCAGCTGTAGCACTAAGATCAGATTTAGTAAGAAAGGCTGAGAGAGCTGTACCTTCTTGCAATGTGCCATTACCATTGGCCAAAGTAGCTGCCTTTCCAGGCCACGTGAGGACCACTGCCTTTCCTCAGCATACTAGCAGGGTCTAGCTCCCCACAGTCCATTGCAACTCATGGACCATTTGTTCATGTTCTTAGCAGGGTCTAGCCACATGTGCTGAATTGCCAGTTAATACATTTCATTGCAAGCTGTACCTCCCTGGGTGATGTGAATCTGCCTTATGCATTTCAACACTGCACTGCAGATGCATAGTAGTATGAGGACATATGTTATCTGTTTTCCACTTTTAAAGATGGTTATGATAGCATTTTGTTTGAATTCTCTAGAAAAACATGAAGGGAGGTCACTACTTCATGTAACATGAATGATTGCAGTGTTGTGCCTGAAATTTAAACCAAGTGTCTCGAATGGGAGGTAGTAGCCCCTGGGTGACTCTGTTGACTGCAATGGGGAAAAGCTGATTAGTTTTGTCTGGGTACTTCACTTTTGACTGCTGGTTATGTGAGGTGACAAAATGTACAGAAAAGACTGGTCAGAGTGCTTATCCAGAGCTAGATTCAGCTCACCTCTGTTAGGTGTCAAAGAGGTGATTGTCTGATTTCAGGTAGTTCCCTGAGGCTATTTCTGTAGGTAACAGAGAGAGACAAGTACCTTCAGGGAGTGATTCCTCCCGTCTGAGGTAGAGCAGATGAATCACCAGCTGGAGATGCCTATTTCTTTCCTTTGACTCTAGAGGGAGTCCAGCCTAGGTTTGGGTGGCTGTCTAAGGCACAGATAACTCTAGCTGGGAGCAGGAATGCCACCCAGAGCGCTCAGCACAATGTGTGGCTCTGCTCCTAGTTAGCCCTTCAGAGCATCACTGTAATAGAAATCACTGCACGGGAAACCATGACACTGAAATGCATGCTGTACATTTATTAAGCATTTGATTCCTCTGGGGCTTTCTGTAATGCTCATCACTCAAGAAGCTGTTTTTTTTCAGAGTTAATGACTTTATTTTTATTGCAAGCCAGCTAGATGAACCAGATCATCTGTAAATGGGAAACAGCTACAGAGGTTGAGATGGAAATGTCTGTGATTTTGAGTGGCCAGTCAGAGGTGGATAGTACCAGTCTCTCTGCTTGATCTTCCAGTGTCCTTGCTTACAGATTTTGCTCTCTGATACTTCCACAGAAAACATTTTTCCTCAGGATGCCTTTGCATCCTGGAGAGAACATTTTCTTCTGCTCTACTTAGACCCAGCTAGGGGACCAATGAAAATACATAGAAATCTAGCTCTCACATGAGCTGTCTGGACCAAACCTACAGCAGCTCAAAATTGCAGTTTTGTGCCTCATTGTGCAGAGTCTTCAGATGGTTTTGCTGCAAAATTCAACACGGTTTCTATTGAACATGCACGAACTGTAGTTTTGAAGGGTCTGTAACTTAACTGCATTTGTTCAGATTTTCACTGGTAAGAAAAACAATTACAGACAGACAAGCTGTGCTGTCAGTGCCGGCTCTGAAGTGTGTGCTCTGAAGTTCAGGAATTTGAAGAAAAAGTTGCCAGGATTTACCAGGACCAAGTGTCACTTGTTTCTCTCCTTGGCCCAATAAAGACTGAGAGGGGTAAATCCTAAAGCCACACCACCCAGCATGTAAAATTTGAATCTCAGATGGTGATAGTTTGGCAAAGCTGTAGAGTGAAATGCAGGCTGCAGAACATGAAGTGCTGTACGCTGGCAGCAGGCTGGGCTTCCAGCCCGCTGACATAATTTCATTACACACTTCTACTAAGTTATTTTCTTGTATTTACTGTACTGCACTATGCTTATGCGCTTTTATGCCAGGAATGTATTTGCCTATAGATACCTTTCCATGAAAATGTGAATTATCTGCATACACATGCAATGCAGACAGATGGAATATATTCTAGCCTACGTAGTATCAACAAAGATATGCTCTTTTTTCCCCTTTCTATTTAACTTAAAGTACATTTTGAATGCCACCATCTGTACAGCAGTATACCTCAGCAAAACCCACTGGCCCTAAAGCTATTAACTGAAAAACTCTGCCCACTCTGAAGCAAAATCATTCTACTTAGTCCCCTTTTTTTCAAGTGCCCAAGGAAAAAAAGGAACTAATAAGTGTCATAAGGCATTTTTATGTTGTTTTAGATAAGCACAGTTGTGAATTCTAAAGCTGCAAATTCCTTACGTCCACCCCTGTTAATTAATAAAATGGCTTAAATATAAGTTAGGCATCCATGTAAATGTTTTCTTAATAAGTTTAAGGATGCGGCCAAGAGCTGGACTGGAGAGCAGTCCTTCCCCACACGCTTCACAAGCTCCAGCTCAGACTCACTGCCTGACCTTTGCTGCAGCGATGTGTGGGCTGGGGACAGCTTTGCAGTGCCTACGTTCTGTTCAGTTCAAAGGAGATGGATTTAATTACGAGTGCTTTAATTTGAAAAGATTTTGTCGTTCAGAAAAGCTTTTAAAAATCCTTGCTGGCAAACTAAATAAGTGATCCTTTATTGCATTTCTTCATCTTTGTGTGGCTGCAGGGCGTTTAACAAGGACCTCTGCTGTTCGTTTAATTTATTACACCACCTTACTCTACATTCCTTTAAGTTCTCTTTTTATGAGTCCTCATTTTGTTGGTCTTTCAGAACATTTTTTGTGCCCCTTGTGTGCTTACTTGCACCAATTATGTGTCCCATAAAAATCGTAAATCCTCCAATACCAGCTGGTGTAGTTAATAAACTTGTAACTTTACCCTTGTTGAACTATGTCAAATCCCTGTAACATCTGGCATGTTTTAATTTCTATGCTATTGAGGGTTGAGTTTTCATTTAAGAGCTCCCAGATATGGACCCGTCAAGAATTTCTTTGCACTGTATCATATTTAAGCTTCTTAAACTGCATCTGTAAGCGTGAAGACTTTCAGCTGACAACTGATAAATATTTCTGGGTTTTTTTATGTGTTTGTTTCATTTGTACTAAGAATTTTTTTCCTTTTTTATTTTCTGTCTTGTTTTCTGATCTGGTGAGTAGCCCAACTGAATGAATAATGGATTGTCATTTCTTGCTGTGGAGCTGATCGTTCTGCCTGTGCTACTGGCTCTGTACTTACACCCTCTCCTTGAAAGAGGAGATGGACAGCTTTGGACAGGGGGAACATGCAAGTGATGGTGGTTAAGTTAGAAACACAGTTTTGTCTCTCTTGTTCTATCATGTGAGATTTTTGTAGCATGCTTATTCTTAATATTTTTTAGCAACACTGAATTTATGCCTTTTGCTACTCGATGGCTCTCTCCTTAATACAACAGGATTTCAGTATTTCTTTCCCACCCTTTGTACTGAGCTGGACACACAGGTCAGAATAAACCCTCCAGAGGTTTTTCTTGTATCACATTTAGTCTCAAACTCCTGCCCTCGCACCTGTTTCCTTGTTTTTTAAACAAAATTCTTGCAGAGGAAGGTTTGCTGGAGTGTGTCAAAGGGTTAATACATTCCTTTCTCACTGCAATTTAATGGCTCATCTGTGTCTTCCATATTAGCTCATCTGAGACTACCCCAAATGATATATGACCTGTGTAGGCACTTTCAGGCAAACCATACCATCAGCAATGCTTCCACAGCATCCCCTTAGCTGTGTGAAAACATGCTTTGAAAAGACAGGCTAAAGCGTGTTACTGGTTTCATGAAAGGGATGAATGAGGGGAGAGAGAAACAAAACAGAGCAATACTCTGCTGGGGCCTCACAGTCACCATCTCTTCTCCTTGGTTCAAGGTTATGGGTCTGTGCACCAGCTCACATTTAAAGTCTGTCACATATCCTTCTCTCTTAGCTAGAATAGCTATAATGGTATTAATATGGAAAGAAATCACTTTGCTTGGGGGAGTCAGTCCTTTGCTAGGAATGAGTATGGCTCTCAATAAGCTCATAATGTAATAAAGGAATACGTCCAGCAACATGCTGGAAAGAGCCATGAAGGCAGCTGTTAGTCTGTGCAGACTGAAAGACCTGCTGAAAATAAGCTAGTTTGTAGCTTACACACTAAGACTTAGCCAGAGACTGGCAGCTGGAGAGATGCTCAGCTCCTTGGAAACATCCCTCCTGGGCAGAATGAGGGAGGGTTTTCAGCACGTTCGTGATTTACCATCTGCAGTGTAACTCACACCAAAGCACGGCATTACAGGGGGAAAGAGGCTTGGCGACAATTACCTCTATCTGGGGGTTCCTAGGCAGCAGGTTGTGTGATGTGGCACACGTACAGTCAACATGAAACTTTGAGAGAGTGCAAGTTACAGGTTGTGCAACACAAGCACATCAACCTGCTTCGTGGGAGCAACTGTGAAGCACCATCCAGAAAATTCAGTACTTCGTGGCTACTATACACATACCATAAACCACCTGATATTTCTGGATGACCAACTGCCCAGTCCAAGCTGTGTGTGCCTGAAGCTGCAGGTTGTCAAGAAATCCCAGGCCCAGCATCTCCTCTAACCTTGATGAAGGAAATCTGGACTTGTGATAATCTCTATGGAGGTCAGGCATGTGCTCCCACAGTGCGGTAACCCTCTGACACTCTAATTCAGAGCAAAGGCTGTGGCTGCATTGCTTTGTGAGTAGGATTAGGTTATTTCCCCCTCCACAAACTCTGAAGGAAGGACACTGTGGTCTACAAATATAGTTGGTTACTAGAATACCTATAATTAGCTACTATAAATTAACAGCATCTTTCACTTGTTTTATATGGTGCAATGAAACACTGTGTTTTTCCTGACTGTTATGCTTATTATCAGCAGTGCCAGTATGCTTTGGGAATGGCAGTGGGCCTGGAGCGGGTTATTTATGAGGCTGAACTCCCCCTGCTGACCTACACATGCATGTCCCAGCAGTATGAAGGACCAAGAAATGGAACTTTTGTGAAAAGGGAGGGAAAGGTAATAAAACCACTCAGTTTCTAATTGGAATTTGAATTTAGGAAAAGAATCTCTTTCTCCATGCTGAAGTGTTAGCACACCAGGGATAAGTGGTCGTATAGTTACTAGAGCTAATCAATAAGAGTGCAAAATGGTTGCTCTTCCACATGGAAACCTTTCAGTTGGTTAGCTGAGTTTGTATTTTACATCAGTTATTTATTTATCTTTTCAGACTTTAAAATAAACTATATGTAATTCCTAAAGCAAATGGCATAATTTCATTCTATTGTGTTTAATTAACTTATTACCTTTAATTAGCAGTGTGGAAATCACTAATATGATTCAGAATTTGCTACTCCCTTTCTCCATGTTTTTCTTCTTGTCTGCATACACTGAAATCTGAACTCGGAATGGAACATGGACCTCCTAAACCTACAAGCTCCATACAGTTGTGTTCAGTGTCTTTATGACCATCAGATCACTCATCACTCTTAGGGGTGATGAACACTCAGGAGACTGTTAATGAGCTACGAAGCCTTCTATATTTAACTTATCAATCTAAAGCCAGCCCAGGCTGACAGTGGCTGAATAGTCTGTAAATGACTTATAGAGGGAGTTATGTGTGTGACTGTGCAGGCTGGACTACATTTTCCATCTACTTTGATGGTTCCTCAGTTTTCTGCTGAGGTAGGGAGGCAGAGCAGTGAGAGGAGCATTGCCCTTTCTGTGTTTGTCTTGTGGACAAAGCATGAACATTAAGAATCACATCCATCCTTTTTGCCAGTCTCATACTGAGAACTCATGTTTGATTGCTTTTCAGAGTTTGATCTTGAAAAATTTAGATCAGCTTGACAATTATCCCCTTATTGCCTCAAAAAGATTGTTCATATTTTCCAGTATTTATTGTTGCATAGCATTTAAGTCAGCTATTCTACAACATTTTTTTGGAGTGTCCATCCCCCATTCTCAAAGATGGGCACTCTAATGGGCCTTTTGCATTGTTCTGGAACATCTCTTTTTCTCCATGAATTTTGAAATGTATAAAGAATGGTTCATTCAGGTCCCTAAGTATGCTAGAGATGGTGGGAGTAGGACCAGGTGTTTGTGTAACATAGGTAACTAATCTTTGACTTGTCTTTGTTCTAGCCTGAGACATTACCACTTTATCATTGATGTTAATTGTGTCAGCCATCTGAGCTCAGTTTACTTTCTTAATGAAGATGGAAGGAGAGACTGAAGCAAAAAAAAAACAAACCTAAATGAATTGCCCTTCCCAAAGCCATCTGCTACCAGCTTTCTCCTTCATTTAGTGGAAGACCAGGTCATCCAGTTCTGATTTATCATAATTAATCCACTCTAACCCTTCCTTTCTCTGCCTCAAATCAGCAAATGTTTTCCAAACGTGTTGTTTTCATAATACTTTTCCCTTCATGTCGGTCCATCTTTGTCCTCATTGTGAGAAGCTTCTCAAATGATTTCCATTTCTGGGTGAAACCCCATTTTTTTACTTTTGCAATGTAGAGTTTTTTTCAGTGAATTGTGGTTTATGTCCATTCCTCTCAGGTAAACTGCCCACAGCAGTGCTTTAAGAGTGCAGTCAAATATCACTCATGCAGTGCAAAATGGTCTCATTTGATTTGAGTCTGATACTGAATCTTCCTTCTTTACCTGCCTCTGATGAAATGCCCTGAAACTTCCACAATCAAATTACTTCCTCAATAACTGAAATTCCTAATGACCTTTTATAAATGTCTCTGTATATCAGCATCTCATTTTTCCTGCAAATCTTACACAAATTCGCAAATGTAGTTGTTGCCCTTCAGAGAGATTTCAGTCTTAATAACATTTGTTAGGAAGCGACCTCTTATTTCAAGTCAGCTTTGCTTACTCAGTGCATATTTCCATGCTCCAGCTATCAGCAAATCTGGACAGGCAATGTCAGTGTTAGACTAGCAGGCAAGTCACTACCTGGCAATGAGAGCTGGGATAAACCTCTGTGCTATCCCAGCCCAAGCTATCTTGGCTGGAATCTTACAAAAGAGAATGAATGGGAACAGTAGCAACATCGTATAAACTGAGAGGCCAATGGTATCCTAGGGTGCATTGGGAAGAGTGTGGCCAGCAGGTTGAGGGAGGATATCCTCCCCCTCTACACTGCCCTGGTGAGGCCACACCTGGAGTACAGTGTCCAGTTCTGGCCCCCCTAGTTCAAGAAAGACAAGGAACTACTGGAGAGAGTCCAGCAGAGGGCTACAAAGATGATCAGAGGACAGGAGCATCTCTCTTATGAGGAAAGGCTGAGGGAGCCTGGTCTGTTTAGCCTGGAGAAGAGAAGACTGAGGGGATCTTATCAATACTTACAAATACCTTAAAGGCAGGTATCAAGAGGATGGGGCCAGACTCTTCTTAATGGTGCCCAGCGACAGGGCAAGGGGCAATGTGCACAAGCTGAAACATGGGAAGTTTCATCTGAAAATGAGGAAAAATTTCTTTACTTTGAGGGTGACAGAGCACTGGCACAGGCTTCCCAGGGAGCTTGTGGTGTCTCCTCTGGAGATATTCAAAACCTGCCTGGACATGACCTTGTGCAACATACTCTAGGGGAACTTGCTTTGGCAGGGGGTTGGACTAGATGATCTCCAGAGGTCCCTTCCAACGCTAACCATTCTGTGATTCTGTGAGATCAGTTTCCTGTGAATTATTTTTCGGGAAGTCTGATTTGTCTCCCCCAGCTCTAGGTCTCAGTGCTCAGCCTGAAGCTCTGCAACCCTGAACATGATGCTCCAGAATTGCGACTAGTGCTACAAGTGCAAACCTCCCAAGCCTCAACAATAAAACCTCCAGTGTAACTTTTAAAGTAATCCCCAATTCTATTGCTACTTGAGTTTTGCTCCTTGTTTCAAAGGGTATGTCGCATGGATTTTACTCTTTAAATTACTAGAGCACAGCTTAGCATGTGTCCTTGGTATGCTATCAGAGTCTCCTACAGAACTGAGAAGCACTGTAACAACTAGTAGATAACTAGCAGATAATAATCTGCTAGTTTGGGAAGAATAACATAAGGAAACAGTTTTTTATTAAAATCCCTACTGCAAAAGAAGCATTAGAGTTTTATTTGACTTGTGTCAGTACTTCATCAACAGGACTGCTCAGGGGAAAGAATGGTCAACAGCACCTGCTGTGTGTTGTAGTCATGTCCCAACTGGTTGGTCATACTCTGAAAAGGCCTTGCAGATTGGACCCTGGGAAACATAAGAGAGGTCACAAGCACTGAAAACCCTTCTATGGGTCAGGTACCAAACACCAGCAGCAGCTAGGGTCAAGCGTGTATCATCCATGAACAAAACTTAAAGGAAGGTGTTGAGTAGGGAATGCATTGAGAAGGTAGTTTCAGTATCTATCTCAACGGTTAGGCAGTAGCTAAGTGTTGCTATGAATTCTTGGATATGGACAACTAAAACATCATTAGGATTTTAATCTGGTTTGTGGATCCTGCCTAAGGTCAGGAGAAATAATGTGCATACTTTGCAGAGAGCACAGGAGCATAGATCTCCAAACATGGCGAATGGTCTTGTATTTCCACCAGTTCTGAAATGCCAGTTAGAAAGTTTGTTCTTCTGTTCTTTTTCCCAGAGCTCATAATGCCTTTAGCAAGGATTTAGTCCCACTTGAAAAGGGTCTCCAGGGACTTAGCCTTTTTTCCTCAGAAAAAATAAGGATAAATAAATTAATAAAAATAAATTTCACAAAATTTTGTTGATTCATTAGCTTCAGCAGGGTGCCAGATCTAACGTCTACATGGAAACAGCCTTCCAGGGCTCTGACCTGCATTGCAAATTGTCTGTAATTTAATAGTGAGTATAGCTTAGTGGGAGCAATTTCTTTCAAATGTTTGCTGCCGTTAACTTAAGGGAGAGGAAATCAGAGGAATCCAGAAGTTTTCATTTCCAAGTGAAGCAAGTCACACGGCACAACACAAGACCTTTTTAAATTGCAATACAGCATCATATTAAACAGAAGCCATCTGTGTTTCCTTTGGCTTTCTATCAGTTTACATTTTTTCTTAGATGTAGTAGTAGCAAATGTCAGAGCTTTTTCACCCTCTCCTGTAATGCAAAATTAGTATGTGTCTGTCTGTAGGTCTACTGCTCTCAGCTGAACCATTGCTTCAAACCCTGAGTTGTGTGAGCTGCTTGTCTTAACAGAAGTACCACCAGTGAACTTAAATGGTCACATGAATTGTGACCTAGATCCTGCAAAGTATTAAAACACTTGTTTAGTTAGCTTGCTAGAGGGGAGTTTTGAATTGGTTTTTTTTTTCAGAAGGAGGACTAAAGGCAGTTGCAATAACATGTGTGGTTCCTGAGCATCTTCTAAAATGGCATTGTAGTTTTCTACATTGTTGGCTTCTAGGGCAGCTGTGCTAAATCTGTCTGTGACGATTAAAAATGCTATGGTCCCCAACTGTTTTCCTGCCTCTCTGCTGGAAGCTACTGCCTCCATAGTAGGCTAGGCAGCTATCCTGCTACATGCCAGATGCTCAACTTGTGCAGTTTGCAGCCTGGGCTATTAGCTTTTACTGTAACTGAAGATGGGCTAGTCTCTGAACAGCATTGCCTTGAGGTGTAATGCCATACTGGTCTGCTATAACAGCAACAGACACCAGCAGAAAGGGAAAGGCAATCACTGGGAAGTGAAGAAATATTATTTTCCCCCGAGTTGCTAATACTTGTGAACCTTTAACGACTTGTGTTTCTTCAGGATTTTGCCAAAACAGACACAGTGTGAAGTGACTTTATCAAAGTGTTTTACTGCTGTTAATGAAATAAGAGAATAGTAATTAATGTGAAATGATGCCTGAAAATGAACGGAAAGCACTAGCAGATACTGTTGGGCTAGATTGTGTGGGCCACTAGCAAGGTAAATGGATAGACCTCGGTACTAGTGGGGGTGTATGGGCTGTACCTTTGCAGTGTCATCACTCCATCTGCCCAAGGGAGGAGGCTGGGGCTGTGCTGACCGAGCTGGGATGGGTGCTGTCAGGGGCTGAGCTCAGGATGGAGGGCTGGGGCAGTGGGCCTCGAGGTCTGATCCTGCCTCTCCAGGGGAGGAGAAGGGATAGGTGGTGTCTGCTGAGCTGGTGGCAGGGCAGGAGGCCTAGGGAAGGGAAGGGGTCTTGCTGGGGACAGCGTTAACCATCAGCTAAGGAATAGTCTGCGACTTTAACTGCTGATTCCTAAGCACTAGTGGTTTCTTGTTCTTGGAGGTTATGGTGTGAGCATTTAGAGAAAAATTGCGGGGGATTTCTGACAGCGGGGATGAGAGATTGCTCCTGCAAGGGCACGGAGGAAAGAGGCCACGTGCCTCTGGAAGCAAGCTCCTCGTGCGCAGCCTGTGCCCGTCTTCCCGAGGGCTGGCAGCTTCGGGGGCTGGCAGTGAAGCTGCACTCAGATGGGCTGTCAAAGCTGCCTGTGGGGGTGACACCATCGGGAACGGGCCTTTGAACTGGACCCTGTGGGGAGCTAGCATGGAGAGATGAGCTCCAGAAATACAAGATTTTGATGATTCCTGCTACTTAATGGACTGCCTATTGGGTTTGCTGTGAGTGGGCCTTTGTTTCGAAGGGCTTCCAGGGAGAGGGGAGGCGGATGCCTTTGGCAGGAATGGTATGGCTAGAGATGATCCCATTCCTAGCATTAATTCATCAAGCTTAGCTTGAGTCTGGGAGTGAGAAAGCCAGGGAAAGGTGTCCATGACATGCAAAATGCTGTTTGTGTGTCAAACAGTGGTGTCCTGGCTGGGGTGGTTCAAGGGTTGCTGGGAGGTCTACCAGCTCACAGGGTACAGCAAGGGAGAGAACGCAAGTTTTCAGGTGTATGGAGTGGGATTTATCTTACTGAAGTGCAGAAACTCATCTTATCCTAAGGCCAGCATGTAAATTGGTTCAGGTGAGCTTCTCTCTGGAGGCACCTAACTATTTCTCAGGGTATGAGCCTTGACCATCTCTGATGTAGATGTTGGTATTCTGTGTGTTCAGGGTTAGGGGAGCTGACTGCCACCAGTCGCAGCCTGTGGAAATGACCTGTTGGGTCTGTCAGCATCTTGCTGCTGCAGCTGTATCAAATATGCTGGTGAAGTACATCATTCTCTTCTATGAGATTTTTCTCCTTTGTTGATCCCAAGTCTATAGCTTATCATGCACAGGCACCGACGTGGTACCTATCCAGTAGCTTAAAGAGTAACATGGAGGTTGTTGCAGTTGACCCAGTCTGCTAGTGCGCTGTGTAGACAAACACAGAGAAAGATGGGATCGCTGGGTTGTATGGCACTTGCTTCAAGAGCAAAAAAAAAAGTGACTTTTCAGTAAAGACTGAGCAGTGACTCTGACAAAATCAAGCTAAAAATGCTGGGAACACTTCATGTATTTCCAAAATTCAAAAATCACCTAAAGCAGTACTTACATGTAAGTCTCCATTTTGGCCTCATTGAAGATGTGGAACATCAAAAGGCAGAAGAGACACACTGAATTTTTTGCTTTTTATAAACTTTCAGCAGTTTTGCTTTTCATAATTAATTTTCTGGGTCACTTTCTGGTCCTTCTAGTTTGTTATTACACATACTTGTGACAATCATAGGAGCTTTGCACTGATTACAATAAGTGTGTTCAATTAGATCAGGCTCTTTATTTAGGTATAGGTGTACAAAAGTTGAGATGGATCAGAGGCCAGCTGAAAAATTGCACCTAATCTTTTAATTAAGAGTTTTAGCTTGTCTATCTAATATTATATCCTGTTTTTTGAAGAACTAAGATTGCTTGTGGAAGCTTTTTTCCCAGGTTGTTGAGACTCCCAAAAGCCAAGTAGATGCATGAACTAAACAGCCATGAGAATAGGCAACATTTCTGTTTTTTTAAACTTATTTTTAAAAGCTTATCTATTGTCACGGTTTAAAGCTGGGCCGGCTATTAAACCTGCAGCAGACGCTCTCTGTTATCCCCCCCCCCTCCCCCCAAAGGGAAAGGGAAAGGGAAAAGGGAGAGAGACTTCCGGGTTGGAAAGTTAAAACAGTTTTAATAAACTATAATAATGGAAAAGAGTATAATAATAATAATAGAAATAATCAAATATATACAAATATATATACAAAACCAAGACTGAGCTCCCCTGAAGTACGCCACGTCACCACCGGCACTGCAGGGCAGGCTCCGGGAAGGCCCAGGCTGGGCCTAGCGACGGTCGAGAGCTGGATTCAGGGATGCACGGATCAGAATCGGGGGCAGCAGGAAAACAGACGGAGTCCTCCTTGGACACCGGCCATAGCAGAAAGAGAGCGAGACCCTCGTGATCCCCCCGCTTTATACCGAGAATGACGTGTATGGGATGGAATACCCTCGCTGGTCAATTTTGGGTCACCTGCCCTGTCTGCTCCCCCCTGCAGCTGCGACCCCCCTTCGGCCTCGTAAGCACTGAGGAATTCAGCAGTGACCTTGGTTTCTCTAAGAACAAGTACAGCAAGAGCCTTTCTGCACAACATCCCTACCGGTGTCTCAGTGATAACTACAAACTTCGAGCGTTATCAGTCCTGGAAGCAGACACTGTCTGCAAAACATGCAGTTAGTTTCAGAAAGTGCAGTTACTTAGAGGAGACTTAGCTGAAAGTAAAAATCACTGAAAGGAAAATCGGCCTGGTTTAGGCCAAACCAGGACATCTATATTCTTGCTCTGTTCCTGGGTCTTGAGATTTTCTGAAAGTGTAAAGTCCTGCACAGCCTGAAGAGATGCAATGAAACGTTAAGAAAAAATGGCAGTGGTACTTTCTAATATCTGCTTAATGATGTAACGCAATGCAGATTAATGCCTCTCCTCCAGCTGGCTAGCTCTGGTGGAACTCATTCATACACTCACATGTGCATACACATACTCATGCTTGTTCCCTTTTTGTGGCCTTAAAAAAACCCCCAAAACAGAAAAACACAACAAAATCCCCTTCTGGTCACAGAACGATCAGATCCTGCTCTGCTCTGCTGAAACCATGATTAATGAAGTATAAAATGGATAGTTTTCTTATCGAAGGGCTATTGACGGATTAAAGACTGATTAAAGTTGACTGTTGTTTACATGCAAAAGGAGGCAACTACTTGATTCCTGGTGGGCAGCAGTCATTATGAAAGTCTGTGTGCTTTTGATGGAGCTGAAGGATTGGCAGAAGGATTATTGGAAGCGTGCAAATTTTTCTCTAAGATGGAGCAGACAGATACTTCCTATGCAGTATGTCCCAGCTTTTATATATTAAAAGGTATATAAATGCATTGAGAGTAAGGATGGGTGGAGAACCCTTGTGGAAGCACTCAATAAATCCTGCATCAGGTAATAAACTAGTTGATATAAAAGGGCTTGTCTGCTCCTTAGAGATAAGCTCGTACGTGATTTGATACTTATCAAAGACCTATGAGTTTGCAAAATTTAGTTGGGAAATCTGAGCAAAGGCCATGACAAGCCATTTGTGAAAACAACATGATGTATTTCACAGCTGTCAAAGCATTAGAGCAGTCTTCCTCGCAGTATCTTAGAATACTTGAATTTCTTGCTGAAGCACAAGAAACTAGGGAAAAGAAGTAATGCTAGCTCAGACATATCCAAAATATCTTTGTGCTGTGAAGACCTGGCGACTGGGAAATGTTTATGCTGTAACTCAAAGTGCTTCATCAACCTCTACAATATGCTGTGCTCATCCCTACAATCTGTCCCTGTGTGCCCTGATAGCAGAGGTTTCAGCAGTCACAGCAGGCTTGCACGGTGTGCATCCTGCCTGGAAGCTGCAGGAGATGTGGTCCAGCTTCATCCAAGACAAGTCTTGGCAGCTTCACCGACCTTGCCTTGGGAGCTGTGTTTAAGCTGGTCCTTGCCTGAACTGCATTATGACTGTGCCTGTACCTGGCCTTGTACCTTGTTGACCCAGACCCACAGGCTTGATGCCTTACCTTGAGCAAGAGTGATGTCTGTCCAGCTGTGAGCTTTATCTGTGGCCTAACTTTGTTTTCTTCCATTGCATACCAAGCTACATCAAATAACTTTCCACCAGTTAAGAGCATGTATGAGGAAAATTGCAAGTCAGTGCCCTTCCTCAATGAAACTCTTCTCTGAAAACAGGATCAGTCTGTTCTGGTGTATTTTGTGGTCCCATTTTATTTTCCTTCTAGAAACTGCCTTATTTTGTTCTAATCATATTGTTCATGATAAACATATGCTGGCTAATAATAATCAACAACTATAATACCACCAATGTTATAGTTTTGAAAGTCTATTTGCAAATATGTTGTGTAGATTTTTTTTAACACATACTTTGATATTTTCCTTCCATTTCCTCTGATGGTGTCTCCATAATTTCAGTTGCTCTGTGGTATACATCACAGTAATTACAGTGTAGAGAGACATGAACAGTGCTAAAAAGTAGGGTATTCAGAGTTTGTTTTGTTAGTTTAAAATAAATGAGTATTATGTGAGTTGGTAGCAACTTTTCTACCTCAGAGGGGTAAAGAGCCAGGCTACTGTGTCCATGCTGAGGATATTTGAAATGAGGCCAGTGACAAAACTATGAGCTGTAGTTCTTGCATGTTGTCACAGTTCAGCACCACGTCCCCATGCAATAGCATGGCCTGGTGTGGTAAGGATGCAGGAGAGCAGCTGGCTCTGCGATGTGATGAAAGGACCAGCATTGCTGGGAACTGCCCCGTGGGGTATCATTCCTCACTAATGGGTTTAAGCAGACCCAGATGGAGTACAGAGGCAATAGGAGCAGAATTTTTGTAGAAAGTCCTGGCATCAGCATGACTACATAAATAAATGGAGGGAAGCTTTCTTCCTCAGATATGAAACAATTGGACAGCTGAAGAAGGATGCTGACGGTCCAAAGGGAAACAGTTATTTTGCTTTATGCTTTGCTTTGAATATATAGCAATGCCTGGCTTTTTTTTGTGATCACTATGTACTATAGGTCTCTCAGATAAGAGAGATTAATCTGCTCACAAACAAGGGAGTGCAAGGATGGTATTTGATGTTGACTTGTAACTGCTATGAGGGAAGCTTATACAGAGGAATTTGCCTTTTTCATTACTTTTTTTTTTTTTATTTAGCTGACATGGTACAGTATTTGGTATGCTTGTTAGAATTCTTTACTAGACTTTTTTTTAAACGTACACAATACGGTAAACCACCGAAATACAATCTCTGTGGAATCCCTTTGGATTCCCTGTAAATGTTTAGCTTCCACTCCAGCTTTCTAGCTACCTTGTTGTTTCTGTCCTATAACAAGATCCTTGAATATAGCTCCCAGACCTGTAGTATAGAAACTTACACCTTATAAAAAGGGATTTTGCAATGATGTAAGGAAATGATATCAGAAATATCCCTGCAAACAGCTTGCCAATGAGTTAGAGATAGTGTCAGGGCTGGCATAATGCCAGCACTGGGCGACCACTGCTTTTGGAAATTTTTCTAAAGTTCATTTAATTCTTCTCACATGTTCTTTCCCCAGCCCCCAAAGAAATATTTTTGCAATGCTCTTAAAAAAAAAAAATCAATGCCAGCTGTTGAGTCCTTAGAAGAAATTTTTAACAACAAGGAATGCAGCGCACATACAGTGGAATTAAATACCCTGGGTACAAGAAACAGATTTCTTGAAAGATAAAGGTTGTGATTAGCAGTAAATAAGACAAACCAGAGCTTTTCCCAAGGAAAAAAAAACTTGAAGGGAATGAAAAATCCAATGTGGTGGATTCTTTCTAGTGTCAAGTCCTACAGATCAAGGCAGAGTGCCATGACTGCTGTTTGGTCACTACCTGAAGTAGAAATAAGGGAGTATTTCATGTGCATTGTAGTCAGTACTTTCAATAAAGCCCCTGGACGGGGTGTGGTTGCAGCTGGTGTTTGCATAGATTTCACTCTGTGTAATTTGGTACAAATCTCTATTGCAAACACTGCTGTATTACAAGGGAGTTGTTCTTGCCACCAGAGCTCTTTCTTTTAGCAATCAAAGCCCAAACAAAGTTGCAAAAACAAACAAAACCAAACCGAGCCATTCCTCCCAGTGTCCTGCAGGATTTTAAAGTTACTTAGAGTGCCCACTGACTCACAGCCTAATTCGGTCAAGTGTTGAAAATCTTCAAGGATGGAGATTTCACAGGTTCCCTGAGCACCTGTTGCAGTGCTTAACCACTATCACTGTGAAACCATTCCCTTGTTGCAGCCTGTGCTCATTACTTTTGCTGGGCACCTCTAAACCATCTGGCTCCATCTTCTCTATAGCTCCATTTAAGCTGCAGAAAGGCTGCAGTTAGTTCACCCGACAGCTCCCTTCTCTCCAGGCTTAAGTAGACTCAGTTCCCTCAGCCACTCCTTGTACATCATATACTCCAATCACCTTAACCATCAGAGGCAGCTTGCCTCTTCCTGAATTAAGAAAAAACAACCCAAACCCCAGAAAACAACCCTAAAAAACCAACCCCAACCCATTTTGCTTGTTATTCCTTAAAGGCAAAGTTTTCCAAGGTTGGTAGTGTTTGCTCCTCCATTCTATGTGAAAGGATGAGGCTCTGATGGGAGTGAGATTATTTATTTTTTCTCATTTTCTCTTTTCTGCTAGTGGATAGTCAGAAAGTTAATGCTACCTTCAACTGCTTTTCAACCATCTTCTTGAAATGATCTTTTATCTTGATCTACCACTGCAGAGAAGGACTCAAAGGAGCTTCAAGGTGTCATGTCATCCATGCCGCTGACCTAATAAACCAGCATCCACTATACCACTGCCATCTCTAGCTGAGATTTGCCTAACGTGTTTTTGAAGATCTCTGACGATGAAGACTCCAGAATTCTCCAGCACTTCATTATTTTTTACTGTCATAAATAACTTTCTAGTGTGCAATATGAATCTTTCTCATTGAAATTTTATCCCCTTGCCTCCTGTTCCCTCCAACATGGGTACAAAGAACAAATTTGTCCCTTTTAAACAGTAGTCTTTTACATGTACAGGCTGTTCTTGTGTTCCTTCTCAGTTCTTTCTGCTACAGGATGAACAGGTCAAATACCCTCTTTCCTTCCTCCCACATTGTTTTCCAGACCTCATTCAATCATCAGTCTCCTTGGGACTCTTACCAACAAGTTTAAAATTTTCTTTAAGATCAACACCCAGAGCAGTACTCCAGCTGAAGTCTGTCCAGTGCTGTGTAGGATGGAGAGATGATCCTGCCAGTGTTGCAGACTACGTTTCTATTTATTCACCTCAGTATGGTGTTTCTCTTTTTTGCAGTAGCATGATGTTGTTGACTCATGTTCAGCTTGTGATCTATAGCAACTGCCAGCTCCTTTCTTTCAGAATTGCTAGTTACTCATCTGCCATCCAGCACCTGTGTAGCTGACTCTCCTTACCTAACTACAGTAAATTGTGCACATCTCCTTCGAATAATATTATATTTCTGTTGGACTGTGCCTCTGATTTGTCATGATCATTTTGAATTCTGTATCTGTCTTTCAGTATATTCCCATGTCTGCAAATGTGTTATGCCTGCTCTCTGTTGCATCACCCAGAGCAATCGTGACAATACTGTGTTGCAGTGGACTCTAGGTATACCTTATGGGGCTGTGTATGACATGTAGCTCCATCTTGAGAGTAGCTGCGTATAACTCCTCTGATATGGTTTGCCAGCCCATTTTACACCCTTGGGATAGCAGTTTCATATAGTTCATATTTCTCCAGGTTAAGTGTGAGAATGCCATGTGACACAATCTGAAAAAAGTACCAGCATCATAGGAGTTATTATTGCCTGTACATGGTCATAGGAGTTGCACTGAAGAAAAAAACCACCTCTACTAAGTTATACCCTGGTAAGAATGATAATAATTTTAAGTTGTAGAAGACTTCAGGCAGTGAGGTACCAAGACATAATGACGAATTATTAGAAAGATTCATGAAAATAAAATAGCCTTAAAGTTGTCATTCAGTTTAACTTCATATGTTGCTGAATGTGTGGTTATTCATCTCTAACTTGGACACGTGCTAAAACAACTTTCATCACTTAACCTTTGCTGCCCTGAAGCAAAAATAAGGTTGAGGACTGCTAGAATCGGGCAGAGTGGGTAGTGTGGGTAAGGAAATTTTGTTTTTCCAGTAGGAATTCTTCCTCTTTGTATATCATTACAATGTTCAGGTACAGAAAAATACCATGAATAAGGAAAAAAACAATAACCTTGTTATGTAATAGATCCATGATGTTATGCATGGAGAGGATATAGCACCTGGATGGAAAATAAGCCTGCGTTTTAAATGGACGGATCTTATAGCTTATTCCAAAGGAGATCTACAACATAATGCACCAAGGTGCCACTGGATTGTACCTATTTTACAGAGAGAGGAATGGGATGCCATGACTTGTCCTATTGAAGCTAGCAGGAGTGTGGCAGGGCTGCAAATATCGCCAAGGTTTCCTGGAAAAAGGTCATATTTCCTTCACAAAGTCCTGCACTGTGCTGAGTCTATCTATTTTCTCACTCTGCGATTGCCATGTAACACACTGTGGTCTGCTCTTAGCACTTCAAAAGGCCAGCTGCTCCCTCAGATTATCAGCTAACTGGTTATCTATAAATAGAGTATAGCTACTGCCCTGGGGAGATTCTGAGCTGGAATATAAGCAAATGTATTTGACAGGTTTTCTGAGGCTCACTCTTGGGAGTTAATATACATTTTCATATAAGATAAAAGTCAGCAAGACATCCAAATATTCTTACAAGCATCTTATGACACTGAGGATTCTTCTAGTTTATTTATATATGCTGTCATTAATGTGATAATACACATCAAATCCTTGTTTTCAAAATGAAAAACTAGGGGCAGGCAATCTCTTTCACTGTGCAAAACTTGGGACCTTTAGTGGCTGTATATGCCATTTGTATTTATTTGTGCATTGGTTTGGATTTGTTCTCCATATCCTTATGCAATCGCCTCTTGAAGCACAAGAAGAGTGACATGCAGTGGTAATTTTGTTTGAAATTCCATATTTTCTAGGCTTGGTTTTCATGTCGTAGTTTGAGTAGAGACACAGTAGATGGCAGTGCATAACATCAATTACCTCCACTGCACACTCTTCCCAGCGGTAATTGTTCTGAGCCGGTGAGATTACACAGGAGGGTACCCCCTGCTCCCTGGCTCCATGGGGACGAAAGGAGGAGGCTTCTGCGAAGCAGCATACTCTGAAGCATCGCTTTTGCTCAGTGGATCAAGACTGCTGAATCAGCAAAGGAAATTGCCCCTGATTTAAGCAGCTTAATCACCAGTAGGAGACTCTGAAGGCCTCCTACCTCCTGACAGACTGCGGTTTTCAGCAGAAGCCAGTCCAAGGGTATTTTTGTTTTCACCCATGTTTTTGTCTTCCACACCTCGATTCATGTTCTTAATATCTTTACTACTTCATAATCTTGCTACTTCATAATCTTCAAAATTGAGGAAGCAATCTAGGAAGTTCCTAGAATGTGTTGAGGACAACTTCCTCATGCAAGTGGTAAATGAGCCCACTAGAGGAGGGGCCCTGCTTGACCTGTTGTTTGTGAACAGAGAAGGACTAGTGGGAGATGTGAGGATCAGTGGCCGTCTTGGGAGTAGTGACCATGAAATGTTAGAGTTTTTGATAGTGGGGGAAGTAAGGAGGGGCAAGAGCAGAACTTCTGCCTTAGAATTCCACCGGGCAGGCTTTAGCCTGTTTAAGAGGCTGGTGGACAGAGTCCCCTGGGAGTCGGTCCTGAAGGGCAAAGGAGTCCAGGAAGGCTGGACGTGCTTTAAAAAGGAATTGCTAAATGTTCAGGAGCAGGCTGTCCCGGTGTGTAGGAAGACAAGCTGTCAGGGAAAAAGACCGGCCTGGTTAAACAGAGAACTTAGGCTAGAACTTAAGGAAAAAAAGAGAGCCTATTTGCTCTGGAAGAAGGGTCAGGTAACTTGGGAGGTCTATAGGGACATTGCCAGGTCGTGTAGGGAGAAGATTAGAAGGGCCAAAGCTCAATTAGAGCTTGATTTGGCTGCTATGGTCAAAGATAACAAAAAAAGTTTCTACAAATACATCAACAGCAAAAGGAGGGTCAAGGAGAGCCTCCACCACTTGCTGAAAGAGGAGGGTAGTGTAGTGTCAGGGGATGAGGAAAAAGCAGAGGTGCTCAATGCCTTCTTTGCCTCGGTCTTTAATGTCAAGACCGGTTGTCCTCAGGAGACTCGGCCCCCAGAGCCTGAAGTTAGGGATGGGGGGCTGTGTGAACTCCCCGTAATCCAGGAGGAGATGGTTAGTGACCTGCTGTGCCAGTTGGACACCCACAAGGCTACGGGCCCGGATGGGATTCACCCCAGAGTAATGAAGGAACTGGCAGATGAACTTGCCAAACCACTCTCGATTATCTACCGGCAGTCCTGGTTAACTGGAGAAGTTCCAGCTGACTGGAAATTAGCAAATGTAACGCCCATCTACAAGAAGGGTCAGAAGGATGATCCGGGGAACTATAGGCCTGTCAGCCTGACCTCGGTGCCAGGCAAGGTGATGGAACAGATCATCCTGAGTGCCATTACACGGCACATGCAGGACAATCGGGGCATCGGGGCCAGCCAACATGGATTCATGAAAGGCAGGTCCTGCTTGACCAACCTGTTCTCCTTCTATGACAAAGTGACCCGCTTAGTAGATGAGGGCAGGGCTGTGGATGTAGTCTATCTAGACTTCAGTAAGGCATTCGACACTGTCTCCCACAGCATCCTCCTGGACAAACTGTCTGCCCGGGGCTTGGATGGGTGGACTCTTAAACGGGTTAAAAACTGTCTCGATGGCTGAGCCCAGAGAGTGGTAGTGAATGGGGCAAAGTCCAGCTGGCGGCCGGTCACTAGCGGTGTTCCCCAGGGCTCAGTTCTGGGGCCGGTGCTGTTCAATATCTTTATAGATGATCTAGACGTAGGGATTGAGTGCACCGTCAGTAAATTTGCAGATGACACCAAGCTGGGTGGGAGTGTCGATCTGCTGGAGGGTAGGAAGACCCTACAGAGAGATCTGGACAGGTTAGATAGATGGGCCGAGACCAACGGCATGAGGTTCAACAAGAACAAGTGCCGGGTCTTACACTTCTGCCACAACAACCCCATGCAGCGCTACAAGCTGGGGGAAGAGTGGTTAGAAAGCGGCCTGGTGGAAAGAGACCTGGGGGTGCTGATCGACAGCCGGCTAAACATGAGCCAGCAGTGTGCCCAGGTGGCCAAGAAGGCCAATGGCATCCTGGCCTCTATTAGGAATAGTGTAGCCAGCTGGTCTAGGGAAGTGATTGTCCCTCTGTACTCGGCACTGGTGAGGCCGCACCTTGAGTACTGTGTCCAGTTCTGGGCCCCGCCCTTCAAGAAAGATGTTGAGGTGTTGGAGCGAGTCCAGAGGAGGGCGACCAAGCTGGTGAAGGGTCTGGAGGGTCTGACCTACGAGGAACAGCTGAGGGAGCTGGGGTTGTTTAGCCTGGAGAAGAGGAGGCTCCGAGGTGACCTTATTGCAGTCTACAACTACCTGAAGGGAGGTTGTAGTGGAGTGGGAGTCGGCCTCTTCTCCCAGGCATCTAGTGATAGGACAAGAGGACATAGCCTCAAGCTTTGCCAGGGGAGGTTCAGGTTGGACATTAGGAAGAATTTCTTCTCAGAAAGGGTCATTAGACATTTGAATGGGCTGCCCAGGGAGGTGGTGGAGTCACCATCTCTGGATGTGTTTAAGAAAAGGCTGGACATGGCACTTAGTGCCATGGTCTAGTTGACATGGTGGTGTCAGGGCAATGGTTGAACTCGATGACCCCAGAAGTCTCTTCCAACCTGATTGATTCTGTGATCTAGGCAATTTGCATGTCAAATTATTTTTTTACCATTTATCCTCATAGCTCTGTTTTTGGGTAAATGTTAGAGTGCTCATTCTTGGTGCTTTGTGACATTTGAACTAATATCTGTTACAGAAATAATGATGACATTAAATGGAAGTTCCCTTACCAGGTCCTCACTTGTTTCATCAATTTGATATGGTGCAAGGAGCCATCTGAAATAGGAGAAAAAAGAAGATGGAGGAGAAAGGGAGTAAACAGGACTTTCCTGAATGTGTAGGAAACTAATGCAGGACTGCTTTGATAAGAAGGACTGGCAAAACAAGGAAGAAAGCCTCCATATTAGAGAGCTTTAAGTGGAAAGCATTGTTTTTAACTGAAACATTTAATTATGGAGCTACTAGGGAGACCCCAGTGGAGTGCCACTAAGATGATGAAGAGGCTGGATCACGTCTCCTATGAGAAGAGGCTGAGCTAGCTGGGACAGTTCAGAGTCTGCTCAGAGAAGACTTAGGGGTGACTTTACTAATGTATATAAATACCTAAATGGACAGTGCAAAGAGGACAGAGCCAGGCTCTTTTCATTAGTGCCCAGAGGCAATGGGACAGGCAATAGGCACAAACTGAAACACAGGAGGTTCCCTCTGAACATCAGGAAACACTTTTTCCCTGTGAGGGTGACTGAGCCCTCGTACAGGTTGTGGAGTCTCCATCCCTGGAGATCTTGAAAAGCCATCTGGATGCAGTCCTGGGCAACTGGCTCTAGGTGGCCCTGTTTGAGCAGGGAGGTTGGGTCAGATGATCTGCAGAGGTCCCTGCCAACCTCAACCATTCTCTGATTCTGTGTACCCAAAGGGATGCCAACTCCTGGACTTCTGGAGCTGGTAACTGTACAGTTATGTTATGGTGCCTTACAATGTCAGATCACTCATTGAAAACTGTTTGGAGCATTATTAGATAAAATCAATATCTGAAGTTACACTTGGAAAACTAGTTTTAGCCAATGTCCAACACGGTCTCAGTATTCAAATTCCAGAGTATTTCCTGAACCCCCTAAAGCTACCCTAGTGCTACTTTCCAAAAGACCTCAGCAAATATGCCGAGTGTTATTTTTTTCAGAATTATGTTTTTCAAGTGGATCATGAAGTGACAGAAACACTAGGATAGTACAGGAGGTTGTCTCTTTTGTTTATTACCAATTTTGGACCTGGGCAAGTAGCAGTCAGGTAACATCATGCTTGCATCACCTGGAATTCAAATGAAGGACAGATATTGTTCTCTTTGTTTTGACTGGATTTTCTTTCTCTTCAACCAAGTGAGACAGACATTTCCTTCTTTTAGTATGGCGAATATTCTAATTACTGAAAATGGGAAAAAAATCTAGTTACCAAAATTGCTAATTAGAATAGCAATCTGGGAAAAAATAGCAATTGTTTTCAATAAACTGAGATGCTGACAGAATCTTTTAATGAAAACGAAAATAATCTATAAGTGTTTTATTAATCCTCTTGAAAGAGTCACTATTTTTTTAAAGCAAAGACATGATTGATATGTAGGATCTTGTGAGTGGAATCATGTAGTAATAACAATTATTTTTGTCAGCGTTCTTATTCAGCATGGCCTGTTTACCCTCTAGCCTGGATCATTTTGGACCAGAAGGTGTAGAAAAATATTTTAATTCTTTCTATTACAAGACAAGAAGATTGCTTTAGGATCTTTCTATTAAAGGACAAGAAGATTCATTTAGGATCTGATTCTTAAAGTGTATGCTGTCTTTCAGGAGTGACTAAATAGGAGGAAAAGCCTGTTTTCAAACAGATCTCTGCAGGGAGCACTGGTTGGGAAGTAGGTTGGGAATCCCTCCAGGAAGTGGTGCATGCAGCAGAAGCTTACCCTGTGCTCCTCAAGGTGTTGTTGAGAAAATGTTCCTGGGGGACAAATGTCCATGTCACGCCCATCCACTTAGAAAGTGGCTCTGACTTTCACCTCAGAAAGGCCAAAAGATTAACAAGCAAAAAGACTATGTTTTTCTTTGTCTCTGGGTGACATTCCTCCAGGAGAGGCTTGAATGGTCGGAAATGTTAAAAGCACTGTGGGGACATTTGCACATGTGCAAACTGGCACAGCAGCTCATCAGTCAGAGTAGTTGATTTGGGAAACAAGAATACTGCAGCTAATGCCTGCTTCAAATTCTCTTTATAGAGTTAGCTCAGGATTTTATAATGTATAACATTAGCACTTCAGAGACCCTCGTCTTGTTTTAGAAACTACAAGCAAATTTTTATTGTAATCTTTCTACTGCTTGTCTCAGAAGAAGAGCAGCTATTAAACAACACGGCTAACTTTCAGCAGTCCTCATATCACCAATAGTTGCCAACCTGGTGAATTTTCCAGAACAGATGATCACTAGTTCTCATGCCTAAGAAACAAAACAATATCAGTGAGAAATCTCTACAAAGTCACAAGAGTATCTCACATAGACTTCTTAACTTTCAACGAGGTCTGACTTTGGCTGGCAGGGTTTAATGCCCCTGACACCACTTTTGCAAGCTTTGAAGTGGGGTGTGATTCCTTTGCCAGTAAAATAGGCCGCTTCCTTAAGCTCATTTGGAAATAGAGTAACCAGGAGAAAAGACATGGACTGATAGTGCCACAAAACAGGATATCTTATAGTGAGTGAAACTGAACTCCTGCAAGCCTGAAACCTTGCAGTGCAGCTGAGGAACAGTAGGAAATCCAAAATTTTCTCCCACTTAGCTGAGCTGCTACTGTTTCTTTCCTGCCTTTCCTCTCTTCTCTTCTGATTCAGTCTACTTTGAGTTTGCTGCTTTGTGACCTTCAGGCCAGAAAAATTCTTTCAGAGTTCTGGTTTTCCAATGCAGCCCTCACAGAAAGCTGTGATTTTCCTTCTAAACGGAGCCAAGGAACACGTGAAATTCCCCTGGTTTTCTTGGAACATGCTGCTATTCGTTGCTATTTGTCTACTAATGGTTTGCTCCTGGACTCTGGGCACTGGTTAACTGTTATGACAAACAGTCACTCTGGAGAGATGCAAAATAAAAAGGAAAAAGTGACGCTCCCATCTCTGTTGGTTTACTGTAAAGCCAGAAGAGTCGATCTGCTAGCCTGGATATATTACCCCTCCAAGAAAGTCTTGCCTAGTCCTACTGCCTAGCACATGAATAGGTTTATTAAAAGCAAAAGAGGGGGTAATTCTGCACCAAAAGGGACCTGGATTGGTAGGTTTGACTCACTACTCTACAATTCCTTCTTATGCTGACCTATTTTCAAGCACTGTGCCTTTTTTATTTCATGCTTTTACCCTACTTTTGCCCTTAGTTTTATTCTGAGTTTTGAGAGTCCACTCAGAGGAGGAGAGGGGTGTCAGCTATTCACCCGCTTATAGATCAGATTTTACTTTTTTTTTTTCTTTAGACTAAGTAATTGCAACTTAAATCACTGTTTTAGTTGTGTGTCTCTGGAGTTTTTTCAATCTTGACTATATCTTTCTTGAGCAAGGGTATCCAAAACTGAACAGATGTTTCTCCCACAATCACCTTTGTTCATAACAGGCATCTAGAGAGTATTGCTGAAATATTCATAAGCTTTAAGAGATAACAATACATGAATACTAATGAATAGTAAGTTGTATGGCGCTTTAAACAATGACAGAATAAGGCAAGTCCAAACTAAAACATCACACAATTAAACATTTCCTTAGCTGCATAGTCTTAGGTGAAGATTTCGCATGTATTATTTCCTCTAATATTCACAATAAACAGAGAAAAAGGCATTGCAGAAAAGTGCATTTCAGTTTACAAAGCTGCTTTGCCAATATATTTAATGTATCTCGAATCAAGGATTTCATAAGAGATTGTTTAATAACCTCATCACTATGATTATTCCTAAATGGACATCTGTGGAATATATTTAATGCTAATTAGAACTTTTTCTGTTTATTTTAATTGAAGATGATTCAACAACTTATGCTGCATGCATACAATCACTACCAGTTAGAGCTGGAAACTGTGGTTTTGTCATGGAAATTTCCAATATTAATTAACTGCCATTTTTCAGTTTTGACATTTTTATTGAAAACACAACTTTTTTGGATGACATTTCTCCCCTCACTAATTTGATGTCAAAAGAGTGATGAATAATTTGACCATCTCAACTGGCAAGCTGTTGGACATGAAAACAAACAGCAAATATTTTCACAATTTAGAAGCAGTAGGTTTGTGCTGGGTTCAGGTTTCACTATTGTTGAAGCTGGCTTGTGGGATGTAGCTAGAATTGCTTCAGATCTGCAGTCCCCCCTCACTTAACACCTCCAGAGGTGGAGTGCAGCAGGATGAGCCTGGAGATGAGGAATCTGACAGCCCAGCCCACAAGCCACCGACACTTGCTACTTGGGGTCTCTGCAGACTTGTGCCTTTGCCCTGCTGACAGGACAAGCTGGCATGACCATAACACTGAGTAGTGCCAGTGATGAGGATATCGCTGTCTTCTGCTTTCAAGTCTTCCTGGTGGCCTTTGGCTTTCAGCTGAGAATGGCTGCATTATGCAAATGCTGTGTTTTCAGCCACGTGCATTCTGTGTTCCCCTGTGCTAATGAAAGAGATGCTTTACCCCAGTGCACTGAGATGAGAATATCCTCTCAAATACTCTACAACTTGTCCCATTTTACATAGTTTTTAAATTACAAATTACATTATTCCACCCCTCTGCTGCCAGTGTTTAAAGACTCGTTGCCATGGAATTTCAGATGAAATAGAAATAATGATGCTGAGAGATGTTAGCTGACACCCTCAGTGACTGATGGGTTCCAGCGCTTATCAAGACAACCCCTCTCATAATGTGATCAAATGCTGGAAATGCTGACATTTCACAAGCATGTGTCACTAGGAGATGAGAAGTCTTAAATGTTTTTTGGGAAGGGCTCAGGTAGCCAAAATATCATAAATGACAGAATCTGTGATTTATAGCACAATGGTTAATTCAGAACAATGACTTGTCATGTTTTTATCAGGGAAATCATGTAAGATTGTGTAAGGGAAGATGTAATGCAAAAAGCAAATGGAAGGTAATTATACAAGGAAAGGTTAGCTGTCATACTGGTAATAGTGCCTGGTATCAATCTGTTTAATTGCTACATGAGATTGTTAGCGGGGGAGCACATAGACCTAACAACAAAAGTGGTGGGGTCCCCACTGGCTATTTTGGCCCCTGGAGTTTCCCTGTGCTTCACTGTCATGCAGGGATGAGACTTGCAGGGATGGTTCCTACGCAACCACCTTAATGTCAACTTGGAGAGAAGTAATTGTGATGAGGGAATTGCCTGAACACAAGCTGTACAAATATAATCTGTTTGTTTTTTTTGCCCTTTGAGGTAATGTCTTAGAATTTAAAAAAAATAACAAGTGTTTCCATCAGTACCTATGTTCTCTGAAGCACTGACTTCTCTTATCAGTTACATATTTATCATTTACTGAATTATTAAAAAGGAAGAACTATTCTGCATTAATCAAAAGAATAGTGGTTACTTTCAAATATTGGTTTACTTCCATATATCCAGTCAAAGAAAATAATCACATGACTTATTATTTTTACATCTATACCAGGGTTTGACTAAATACTTGTAAAATTGTATTTGTTACTGTGCAAACCATTTTGTGTAATAGCTGAGAATCTGATTTACCAAGACAGTCTGCAAGAGCTTCACAAAAATAGGTTTGGAGTTGTACATTTTGCAAATCAGACTTTGTAATGTACGGTAAACCACAACAGAAGCATTAATAAGGTTTGAATGTTGTTCTTACTATGTATTTCCAAGTTTTTTATGTCTCTCGATTTATGGCGACTTCCACATTTCATTGCCTTTTCCTCAATATTTCACAGCTTTGCTTCTACATTTTAATAGAGGTATCTTCTAGAAGGGAAATTTATGGAATGAGCTTGATTTCTTTTTTCTGCAGCTCTGAAGTGACTAGGTGTGTTTTTCATTTCTGTCACCTCTCCTGATGAGATGTATCATCTGCTTGAACCATATATATCTCTCTGGGATACCTCAGGAGGTGAAGAGGAGAAGAAACAGCAGTTAAAAAAATCAACACCTTTAAAATGTTAATTTATCTTTAAAATATGCAGTCTCTTTCTCCTCAGGATGAACATTAGCCCTGAGAACCATGTATTCGTTTATAAATATAAGACCAGGCAGGACCTGACTGCAGTGTGTGGTTCATAGATTCCCACTCAAAATGTTACCCAGGAACAGGCTGTGAAATGAGAACAAGAGCTGCCCCTTCAGAAAGACACATGTTCCCAAGTTAAGGAGTTGAAGAGCTGGAAAATTTATCACATTCTCTTCAAGGTAGTTAAAACAGTTAGTTGGCTTTACTGTTAGTGTTCCCAGAGTGCAAGCTGCTGCCTTACTGACTTCCATTTTGAGGACAGGAATGGTGGCTCCTCTATCCAGCACATCTGAGAGATTAATAGTCTTATTTTGGTGCTGCACAGGTGGCCCAGGAGACTACATCTAGGCTGTGTGGCAACAGCATGTTTCAGCTCACCCTGCTCTCGTGGTGCTCTGAACTGAGGATGTGGCTGGGATATGCCATAGCTCCTTTCTGATCCAGGTGTCCAAGTTCCTGCTATGGAAGCAATTTAGCACAAGAGGGAAGAGGACTGATCTCTGCCTGGCTCATTCCCATGCATATGGTCAGCAGGTGGCTAGGGTGTGCACCTCACTCTGGATCCGCTCTCCAGTCTGCAGGTTTTGATACAACATCAGAGAGGACACCTTTCTAGATCATTGGCTGGGCTGCAGCCAGCTTCCTTGGGTATATACTGGTTAACACCTAGTACAGAACTGTTTGCTTATAGAACCCCATTTACTAGTCTGTATTTGAATATTGGTCTATCTACACGTATCTATTTTGAGGTCTGCAGGCAGGATGGGAGCTGGTTAACAACTCCTGAGATGTCAGTAGAATAGGAGGGACTCCACAGCAGACTCTTTGCCCAGCAGCCTGGTTTTGGCAGAGCAAGCAGCTTTGGTTAGATGAGAGAACTGCGGGGTGGTCACACACGGTGATCTAACAGGGCTGATGTGACTAGAAGTGACAGAATGTTATTATTTTTGCCAGTGGTGTAGTGATCTATTTCAAAATTACAATATACCAAGATATTGCCTTATCTCCTTTCAATTGCACTCATTTGAAGAGCAGCAAATAAACCACCAGATGGCAAGTAAGAGAAAGAGATAAGTGCTGCGTTACTTTACGTAGAATTAGGTTAACGCTGTTCACCTGTACACAACCTGGCTACCCCACTGGCCCTATTAGGTAGGAGCTGGCACCTGAGAGACAGTGAGGAGCAGCCCCATCAAATGTTGCTGGTGGCTTCAGCAGTCCAAAACAAGTCTCTCCACCCTGTGGGAGCTGTCAGGGTGCTTTATAGGTACCTTGAGAGTGTTGCTCATCCAACCTAAAGCAGCTGCTTGACATCATAGCTGTGATTTGCCCCCTCATGTCCTTATCTCTTGCTTTTGATGACAGAGAGAGCCCAAACTGTGCATTTGGGTTGTATACCTACGGAGAGCACCGAAGTTGTGGAAAAGTAATCAAACTCATGTAATGCTGCAGCTGAGTGCCGTGGTAGTTTCAGAGCAGAGCTGGGCAGGAGCTCCAGCTCCGGCTCTGCTCTGGCGTATGGAGGGGACCCTACATACAGCCACCCCTGGGTGTAGGCTCACGCAGTCCACTCCGCACCATTTCCTCTACTGTGCTTTTGGGCTTGGTGTTGTTCCTGCAGTATTTGCCAATGGATGACAAAGTGGGATAAGACACAAGGGCAGGTTTAAAACCTTTACAAAACTGTCTCTAAATGCTGCCTAGAAATATTGTGTGCGGTGTGTTAATACGTAGTACTCTATACCATTGTCTTAACAGCCTTTGTTTTAAAAAGACTTCTCTACAAATACATGGAAAAAAAGAAATAAGTACTTTTTGTCTCATGATAACATTAGAGGAACAACAGAATAACTTCATGCTAATACGTTCTATGAAAACAGTGAATAGAGCTAATGATGCTTGCAAATAATGTATGTGCTTTCCCAGGCAATAGATGCATCTCAGGTAAAACCAGAAATGTGTTAAAGTGATCATCATGTCCATTTTAGGGAATAATGAAAGGAATATTTCCTTTTTCTTTTTCATCATCTGTCCTCTTATATGGGCCTAAATGTTTAGTGTTAAACTGAATAACTCTAAACTTTATTGCTTTCTTCTCTAACTGAAAAGAACAGTTTTATAGAGATACTGTGAACTATATATTTATTCCCTTTTAAATCCATAATTAAATTGAATATATCAGAAAGAATTGGATTGTTCACTTGGTTAGCCTCATTGCAGCCTTGAATTGTGCTCCAGATGCTGGGGACACTAACTTAATATTTAGTTTAAAATTAACATTTTTATACTTTAAGCTTGTTGAATATCTTAGTCAATAAATTAAAATGAGATATTTTCCTTTCCGTTAAACCAGCAGTGCAATTATTTCTTTCAGATATGATAAAAATGTTTCTTATGAGATTTTATAAAGTATTACTTTTAACTTTTATTAAAACTCTAATAAATTTTTCATTACAGACTGTGCAACACTGCCTTTTGAATTCATGTCACAGTGTGAGCTTATAGAGGAAGCACTCTCTGTTGGAAGGATGCAGAAGGAAAACAACTAGCGGTTAGTAAGTAGTGACATCTGTGTATAGTCTCAAGTCAAAGCAGCTTACCTATAAATTAGAGTTTCAGACAAAAACTGTAAAGATACAAATTCTCCATTTCATTTTTGAGATCTGTGTATAGGTTTCCATGCTACTTAAATGCTTTAAAATTTTAATATTATATAAAAACCAAAAAGTTTTTCAGTATTAGGGATCTAAGTAAACAAAATATACTTTTATAATTCTTTTCAAAGAAGCAGAATATATATATAGAGCTCTTCAAGCTCTCAGAGAGGTTCTCTCCTGTTCATACTATTTCAGCCTTAAAAGAATTGGTTAAATGTTTACAACTGTTTATAATGTAGACCAAATTTATTTGTTGATTTCCATATCAAAAGGAATAATGTTTTGCAAAGCTGTCAAACAACTTTTGGGTAGCCCTATGATTATAATGCTCAAGATCACACAATGTGTTTACTCAAAGCATTTCTAAAATTTTGGGACTAAAATGTTTGATTTTTTTCTGTTTGAAAGGTGTTTGGAATTTGGTTTAGCTAAATTAGAAATACAGTGTAAACAGTCTTTCCCTTCCCATAATAAACATTTATATGAGCATTAATTAGAGAATTTTATACATATATTAATAGGAAAAATACAAACACACCATATAGAAGCTAACAATGACATGAACAATTAATAAAGTTCAATTTCAGTAGAAATTTTGTGCAAAGACATGTGTAGATAACTAAGTTAGCTGCTGTGCTTGCCCTTGCTTTCTGGCAAAGTGTCTTTCCTTTGAAAACTTGTTACTAGAAAGTTTATCTGATTAGTCGCTGTTAGCAAAATAAATGTTTATGTCTGTGTTTCCTTTGTTGAAGATAAAACCCTTTCACTGTACCAGGACCTCTCCCTGTGTTGCATGTGAGCTGTAACTCTTTCTTCATTATTGTGGTAATCTTATTTCTGAAGGAATGGGTGTTGATAAAGCATGGCCTGAGAGTAGTCTTTTTGATTGGGCTGTAAATACAATATACATGGAAAAGAAGAAATGTCACCAGCATTGGGGTGCATATTTCCTTTATCCATTTATAAAGTGTTTTTTTTCAAGGGTTGCCAAATCCAAAGCATAAGCAGCTGCTAACTGTTTTGCTGCTATTCAACCAAAACGCAATCAGCTGCATCCTGAAGTCAAATTGCTATGTCGATGCTGTAGAAATTTGGACCTCTAGGCCACTGGACTCTGGTTGTCAGTAGGCCACCACAAACCTCTGAGAAGGACTTAGAACAGAAGAAGTTTGGGCTAAATTAGGAGTTGATTGTTGTGGTGGGCTGACCTTGGCTGGACACCAGGTACCTACCAAACCACTCTATCACTCCCCCTCCTCAGCTGGACAGGGACGAGAAAATATAATGAAAGGCTCATGGGTCGAGATAAGGACAGGGAGAGATCACTCACCAGTTACCATCACGGGCAAAACAGACTTGACTCAGGGAAATTAATTTAATTTATTGCCAATCAAATCAGAGTACTGTAGTGAGAAATAAAACAAAATATTAAAAAACCTTCCCCCCACCCCTCCCTTCTTCCTGGGCTCAATTTCACTCCTGATTTCTCTAACTCCTCCCCTGCAGTGGCGCAAGGGGATGGGAAATGGGGGTTGCAGTCAGTTCGTCACACGTTGTCTCTGCCGCTCCTTCTTCCTCACACTCTTCCCCTGCTCCAGCGTGGGGTCCCTCCCATGGGAGACAGTCTTCCACGAACTTGTCCAGCGTGAGTCCTTCCCATGGGCTGCAGTTCTTCATGAACTGCCACAGAGTGGGTCCCTTCCACAGGGTGCAGCCCTTCAGGAACAGACCCATGGGGTCACAAGTCCTGACAGCAAACCTGCTCCAGTGTGGTCTCCTCTCTCCACAGGGTCACGGCCTCATTTGGGTGCATCCAGCTGCTCCAGCATGGGGTCCTCCATGGGCTGCAGGGGAATCTCTGTTCTGGTGCCTGGAGCATCTTTTCCTCCACCTTCTCCCCCTCCTTCTTTACTGACCTTGGTGTCAGCAGAGTTGTTTCACTTACATATTCCCACTCCTCTCTTCCAGCTGCTGTTGAGTAGCAGTTTTTCCTCCTTCTTAAATATGTTGTCACAGGGGCACTACCACTATCACTGATGGGCTCGGCCTTGGCCAGTGGTGGGTCTGTCTTGGAGCCAGCTGGCACTGGCTCAGTCAGACATAGGGGAAGCTTCTAGCAGCTTCTCACAGAAGCCACTCCTGTAGCCCCTCTGCTTCCAAAAGCTTGCCGCACAAACTCAATACAATTGCTATCAAAGAGAAAATCCTTTTCTCTTAACTGGCAAATAGTGAAGCTCCCGGGTCCATAGCAAAGCCTGGAGCCCCTGGGATTGCCAAGAGATGTGAGGTGTTTTTCCTGGCTTGCAGCGATCATTTATACATGCTCCCACTGTGGCTCCTTTTTTCCCTTAGGAGCAATAATTGAGGATAGATGACAGCAAATCTCTAGAAAACAAGGAAGGTCTGACAGGCTACAGAGTTTTATTCAATGTTACCATGCAAAAAGGAAAAATGAACAAAACAAATTATAGGCTTTTGTTCATATTGCATTTGCCCTAATTTTTGCTCTTTGACCCAAGCACTGCTCAGGTCAATTATAGAGTATTACGGGACCAGCTAAACACTGGGATTGTTTTTCTGGGTAGAATACTGCAAAGAAAGATATATTGTTAAAGGTAGCCATGGTCATTCAGTCAGATACCATGGAGGCACTGCTCAAACTAATTACGATTCCTCTCTGACCCATTTCAGCTGTCTGGGTTGTCTTTCATCATTCAAAAATGTCAAGTGTATGTTAAATTCTATGCTTTTATCAGTGTCCAAGCAACAAGCAGAGCGAGCTTTTTATGTGTGCATTAAAAGTACAACGTTAAAAGCAGTTTTAAATAACAGAAACTTGATTTGGTTTTGGCGGGGGTTGGGGAAGGATGAAATAAAATATAAATCACTCCTCAAGGTAATTTCAGTTTATAGTGAAAATACCCATTTAAACAATATTTTCACCTTCCAGTTGACATTCTACTGTGTGTGCTTGGGAGGGCCAGCAGAATTTACACATATTAATCTCACCTGAGAAAAAAAGGTCACACACTATCATGTTGTAACCTGCAGCTGAAGGTAACAAATTACTCATTTTGCTTTCGTGTTATAAACTACAGCTCCTCAGACACAAGGACTGCAGTAAGGCTGGGATCTCAAACTGGTGTGCCTTCACCAGGCTGCAGTGTCTCAGGGACCTCTGTAAAAGGTTTTTAGGATGAAGGCCGAGCACAGCCTTGGACCTGTGGCTCTGCTCGGCCTTCATCCTAAAAAACCTTTACAGAGGTTTTGTTCACTATCCTCTGATCAAACACAAGCCTTTGTGGGAGGACTGAAGGTATCTGTCAAGCATAAAGACAAGGCGCTCAGCCAGCGGGAGGAGTGGCAAGACAGCCACATCTCTTTTCCTCCTCTGCTCCACCGCCATTTATTGGAAGGGCCCCTTCTCTCATTTTGGAGCAGCTTGGGGTGCTCAGTGTCTGCATGGATATGGCCCTAAGAGAAAAGAAAGGGCTTGATGTACACCTGGCTGTTCACCTGTATTTGTGAAGAAATGGGCGCCTTCCTCTTAGTCCTTGACATTTGGGTTACGGGTACCCAGAACAAGGGGCTTGATGCTAATCTTTTTTGACCTAAATGAAAGAGAAGCTGATTGCTTAAAGAGCAGATCCCAACAGCCCTCTGCAGCAGCCTGTGCCGTTGGCTCAGGGGGTGTGATTTCATCAGTGCTCTTGGGGAGTGCTGCCATTTCACAACTAGAGTAATCTCTCTGTATTAACTATGCTCTCGGTATAAGTGTCTTTAATTTTTAGAAAACACTTGGAAATGTTTTCATTTTTGGCCTGGAATCACTACTTTTGTCACCCTGTGTGTCCTTTAATGTGATTAAATGATTGCCTAGTTGTGCTGTCATAACTGCTAAGCTACTGTCATAACTTACTGTCATGCTGTCATAGCTATTACGATAGTGCCATCTGTATTTAACAGCTGTCAGCAGCAAGCCTTAGTGAGTCTTCTGTAGCAAACTGCTATTATTTTGACCAGATGTTTATTTTCTTCAAATATATTGACCAAGTCCAACATCTTATAAAAAGATTTGAGGACACTGTGAGATCAGTAAAACTGATGACAACATCCTATTTCTCAAGCACGTCTTACAAGATCCTTCTTTCATTTGCTATTTCATTGATACTCTGCTATAGCCCGTGTTATCCTACATGTGCAGAATGAAACAGGAGCTTCAGCTTCTTCATTAAAAACAACCTAGTCTCTGCATCCTTTCCTTCTCCCTGACTTTTCCCCACAACAACCCACCAGACACCTCTGTCTGATGGGACATTTTCCACAGTGGCAGGAGTGGTGAAACAAACCTGGATGAGTCAGTGGTTTGATTCTCTTCAGCATCCAAACTTCAGAAATTTCTACAGGGTCCCGTTTATGGAGGTAGTTAAGTGCCTAGAAATGCAAAATGTCTGTGTAGGATTTGCTAAATCCTAAATGGATTATATACTTAACTCCTATTGACCTCCTTTCAAATGGTTTTGATTCTTTTGTCTGCAAAACAAGCTGAAAAATCTGAAACAATCTGCTTCTGAAAACTCTGAACACTTGCTGATTTTAGTCAAGACAGAAATAACACATTGCAAACCCACCTATGAAACACAAACACTTCTGTATGTGATGTTACAGAAGCCAGGAGATGCAGAAGGAAGTGAAGAAGAAGGGTACCTTCATTCCAGTTCCCTCTCCTGCTTTCCCCTCTTTCACCTGCGTCATTACCAGTTACAAAGCCAATACGCCAGCTGAGAAACATGGAGTTTCTTTCCAGAGACCTACTCTTGTCCCACTGGGTGGGAAAGCCAGACCTGATCTTTTTCTTTATCCTTCTCAGCCATTGGCACGGAACTGAAGGCAAACAGGCTGGGTCACAGAACAACTACAATTAAAACAATTACTCGAAACAAGAGAAGGTAGCTACATTTGTCACCTATTTCCTCTTGTTTGCATTCATTTATTTTAAATTTGAGGTAACCAAGGCAAGGTGACATAAGTACTTTCCCACTCCATCCTATTCACAGACAGTAGTGTCTACATTAAAAAATTCCAGAAAATGGAAATTTAACTATTAAGCAGATGAAAGTGTGAATCACAAAGATGGCAGGGGATGGTGGCAAGTGCTGGTTGTGTTTCTATTGTTGAGACCTTCCCATATGAAGGTGGTGTGAGAAGAGGAAAACAAATCTCCCAGGACAGCTGGAGCCTTTATCCAGTACCTTGCCGTAGCCTTTATCTACTTACCTCCTGCGGTGCGAAGGTTGTTCTGGATAGGACAGAAACAAAGCACACAGGAAAAAGGCATGAAAGAAGGCATTTTAAAAATGGCCTAATGTACTTGATTCTTTCAGGCTAAGGGCAGCACATGCTGGTGAGAAATGTGAATCACACTGAGAAAGTGCCAGAAGCCCGAGGTTTGCTGCTACCTAATTGGCTCGTTAAGCTGTTAAAACTGAAAGCACCAAATCCTTGGCCGTTTCTTGCCTGAATTTTTCAGCATTCACAAACTTGAAAAGACACATGTGCACGGCTAAGATCTGATATAAAACTGGTTTTGCTGTGTTTCACCTCCTGTGTGAGAATGACTTAATTTGTGTTATTCTGTGCTTATGCAGTGCTCAGCCCAGCGGGGTCCCGAGTTTTGCCTGGGATTTCTGGTAACGAGCATCATTGCTACCACCGCGTGTGAAACCTCTAAAACATTATGAAGTGTGTCCGCTTAGCTTTTCTCTTTGGGAAGTAATGCTGTTGTCATTACCACATCATTTTTGTGTCCCGTCAGTTAGCTATTATTTTGTAGATTTCAACAATACTAACAATGATCCATGCATAATAGGTCTAAGCAATTTACAGTAAAGAGATAATCCATTAGCAGTAAGTACCCACACAACATATTGACATAATGCCTTTACCTCATTCTTTCTTGGACTGTCATCTAGAATTGTGTAAAATTTTGGAAAACACCTCCCACCTGCAAAAATGCCAAACCAGCCTAGAAATAAGCCTTATCCAGAGTTTTAACCATCCCACAACTCCAAATCAATCTCCTTGGGTTTCCTGTGTATGTGCAGAAATGCCTCTTTCTGAATTATGAACTAAAATGATATAATTTTTCTGGTTAGTTAGTTGAGGTTCATGGCTGTTTGGCTGCTATAGGTCATGTGCTATGGACACCGTGTCTCTAATTGACCTATCTCAGAGGATGAAACTGGTTAAGAGCAGCAGGATTTTAAGTAAAAGCTAAAATCCAGTTGCTCATGTTCAAGTGACTTACTTTCTCTGTTTTCCAAGGTCTTTGATAGGAGTATGCCTATTTCCATACTTGAAACTCTCACTGATTGAAAACTGCCTTGTGAACCACTTATGGTATCTTGAATCAAAACAGCTAAGTGTCTTTCTTCTGTGTACTTCCACAATCTTGATTTTCTTGTGGATTTTATGCATTAACAACTGTCCTTCCTGGTAGTGTGAATGAAAGAAGACAAGTTAGGAGAAGGGGTGTAAAATGCCTAATTCTGTAATGAAAAATGTGACATTCAGTGTGCTGTTGTTCACAGGATGGAGTCTCTGAGGATGTTCAAAGAGCCAAAAATGAGAGAAAAAATAGAGCTGGAAAATATTTTTAAAGAGTTATCTTTTTTTTATATTTCAGAAGCACTTACATCTTATGGCCTTGTCAAATGATTTATCATCCCCTTTCTGAGGCTTGTCCCTGATTTTTATGAGCCTTATTCCTGGTTTCTAGGTCACCGAGCCCAGAGGCAGCTCACAATTGGTTGTTGCCTCACATGCACACAGATTGGGGGATATTTTGCTCTTCATCTATTAATGTGCAGTTAACGCAATTAAATGATAAGACAAATCTGTAGCCTTCCTTTTTTATAAGTATATTTAATGTCTGAAGGCAGTTAGACCTGAATACAGAACAGTAAATAAGATCAAGCCAAGTCAGAGAGGAATCAATAAGAGATAGTTTTAGAAGCCAAGTATTTGATTTTTCCTTGCAGTGATTTGCTGGAGCGGCAGGTTTCTTGTTTTCTCAGTAGGAACTGAATTAACAAGTGCAGAACAGCATTAAATTTCTGACACATACATTTAAGAACACATACATTTAATCCCCAAACAAAGGTTCTGGAGCCCAAAGATTTCCAAGTTAATGAGTGACAGTTTGACTACAGCATAATGTCTTGGAGAGCTTGGTATCTCTATGGAGACTCAGTAGTCAAAAAGGTGAGTAAAAACAAGACTCAAAAATTTTTACTTATGGTCATTACCACATATCTTAGTGTTTTCTTTCAGCTTTTGCAACACATTCAGGAGAATTTTGTGCTCACAGAGCCTATATGTGCTCACACAAACTCTCATTTTACAGGTGCAGGCAAACATAATAAACAAGGCACAGTCATGGTCAAAAGAAAATTCAATTAAAATGTGTTCAATTCTAGTAATTTATATTCTTACTACCATGGAAATTGTAGCCAAACATTTCTGACAATATTTGTTTGAAAGTAAATGAGAGTTTGTAGGGACTTTGTCTCCACTCATTTAGTATTTGCTACTTTGAAGCATTTTGTGATGGAATTTTATGAGCATGAACGATCATAGAAAGCAAGTTTTATACTCCTGTGATCACAGGGAAAATGTGACTTATGTGACAAGGAAAATGAGCTTACTTATTAAATGCAGTGTTTCCCAAAACCTAAGAATAAATGTATTTGTCTTTGAAATACAGAGCATAGGCAACCATAGCAAGACAATGAAGCAGAGATTTCTCCTCTATAGGATCAGGTATAAGGCACAAAATAAACCATTCAAGATAAGAAATGCACTGAAGAAAATGGGAATCTGTGCGGAGAAGGTACATGAAAAGAGAAATAAAATTTTTCAGACATCATTCACTATGGACCTTGCTAAGCTGCAGTGCTGAGTTTCTAAATGCTTTACAGAATTTAAAGTGAATGATGATGTCTCATTAAGAGATTTTCCTTAATGCTCATTTGTCTAAGTCAACTATCCTCAGTCCTTGGGCATTTGCTCAAGAATCTGTCAGAAGGTCCAGGAGACGCCATTTCCCCAGATGACTAGTGACTCGGGGTGCTTTCGTTTGAGACATTACAAAGGGAGAGACTTTTCAGATAACTCAAGTGCCTCTCATGTATGTTCATGCCTGAAAATGGAGGTTATGCAGCTTTGTGTTCAAGGCCACATTGGACATGTATACAGTGAGGACCCCTACATAAATACGGTCTCAGAAACTGGCAGTGTCAGCCAGGACTACCTCTGGCCCTCACAGTATCCGAGTCATTAAATCTCACTATCATAAGACATCACAAAACCAATTCCTAACTAATCTAACTGCAAACAGGGTGTTGCTCTCCGTATTTACAGAACTGTACTGAAAATAACCTCTTTCACCCTTGAAGAAACACCCCAGCTCTGTTAAGGGTCTGCTGCTGGATAGTCTTTCTCCAAATCCCTTTAATTTACCGAGCTATTCTGATTGTTGTCACCCTGCTGCTAATATGTGTTTCCAAACTTAGTGCCTGATGGGATATGGAACCTTAAAGACATCTGACTTTTCCTGAGATGGAGACTGGCTGCCTGCTGTTGAGAACTGCTACAGATTATTTATTCTCAGTGGAAAGCTGGGCTGACTTGACATGGATGTCATGCAATGAGTGACTACAGATCTGTATTATTTGGGACATTAGGGCTTCCTCAGCCCTGCCCTGTACCAGGAGACCTGCATGGTTAAACAGGGAACTCCTGGGCAAACTCAAGTGGAAGAAGAGGGTGTACAGATCATGGAAGGAGGGGCTGGCCACTTGGGAGGAATATAAGTCTGTTGTCAGAGGATGTAGGGAGGCAACTAGGAAAGCTAAGGCCTCCTTGGAATTAAACCTTGCAAGAGAGGTCAAGGACAACAGAAAGGGCTTCTTCAAATACATTGCAGGTAAAGCCAACACTAGAGGCAATGTAGACCCACTGATGAATGAGGTGGGGGCCCTAGAGACAGAGGATAAAAAGAAGGCGGAGTTACTGAATGCCTTCTTTGCCTCTGTCTATACTGCTGGAGGCTGTCCTGAGGAGCCCCGGACCCCTGCAGCCCCAGAAGAAGTCAGGATAGAGGAGGAATCTGTCTTGGTTGATGAGGGCTGGGTCAGGGACCAATTAAGCAATCTGGACGTCCATAAATCCATGGGCCCTGATGGGATGCACCCGCGGGTGCTGAGGGAGCTGGCGGAAGTCATTGCTAGGCCACTGTCGATCATCTTTACTAAGTCGTGGGCAACGGGAGAGGTGCCTGAGGACTGGAGGAAAGCGAACGTCACTCCAGTCTTCAAAAAGGGCAGGAAGGAGGACCTGGGTAACTATAGACCGGTCAGCCTCACCTCCATCCCCGGAAAGGTGATGGAACAACTTGTCCTTGGTGCTGTCTCTAGGCACATCAAGGATAGGGGGATCATTAGGGCACTCAGCATGGCTTCACCAAGGGGAAGTCATGCTCAACCAACTTGATAGCCTTTTATGAGGACGTAACCCGGTGGATAGATGATGGTAAAGCTGTGGATGTGGTCTATCTCGATTTCAGTAAGGCGTTTGACACAGTCTCCCACAGCATCCTCGCAGCTAAACTGGGGAAGTGTGTTCTGGATGATCGGGTAGTGAGGTGGATTGTGAACTGGCTGAAGGAAAGAAGCCAGAGAGTGGTGGTCAATGGGACAGAGTCCAGTTGGAGGCCTGTGTCTAGTGGAGTCCCTCAAGGGTCGGTACTGGGACCAGTACTATTCAATATATTCATTAATGACTTGGATGAGGGAATAGAGTGCACTGTCAGCAAGTTCACTGATGACACAAAACTGGGAGGAGTGGCTGACACACCGGAAGGCTGCGCAGCCATTCAGAGGGACCTGGTCAGGCTGGAGAGTTGGGCAGGGAGAAATTTAATGAAATATAACAAGGGCAAGTGTAGAGTCCTGCATCTGGGCAAGAACAACCCCATGTATGAGTACAAGTTGGGGGCAGAGCTGTTGGAGAGCAGCGTAGGAGAAAGGGAGCTGGGGGTCCTAGTGGACAACAGGATGACCATGAGCCAGCAGTGTGCCCTTGTGGCCAAGAAGGCCAATGGCATCCTGGGGTGTATTAGAAGGGGTGTGGTTAGCAGGTCGAGAGAGGTTCTCCTCCCCCTCTACTCTGCCCTGGTGAGGCCGCATCTGGAATATTGTGTCCAGTTCTGGGCCCCTCAGTTCAAGAAGGACAGGGAACTGCTAGAGAGAGTCCAGCGCAGAGCCACGAAGATGATGAAGGGAGTGGAACATCTCCCTTATGAGGAGAGGCTGAGGGAGCTGGGTCTCTTTAGCTCGGAGAAGAGGAGACTGAGGGGTGACCTCATTAATGTTTCTAAATATGTAAAGGGCAAGTGTCATGAGGATGGAGCCACGCTCTTCTCAGTGACATCCCTTGACAGGACAAGGGGCAACGGGTGCAAGCTGGAACACAGGAGGTTCCACATAAATATGAGGAAAAACTTCTTTACGGTGAGGGTGACCGAACACTCGAACAGGCTGCCCATAGAGGCTGTGGAGTCTCCTTCTCTGGAGACATTCAAAACCCTCCTGGACGCGTTCCTGTGTGATATGGTCTAGGCAATCCTGCTCCGGCAGGGGGATTGGACTAGATGATCTTTCGAGGTCCCTTCCAATCCCTAACATTCTGTGATTCTGTGATTCTGTGTAAATGGATCCAAAAGACCCGCCATTGTCATGGCCATTGTCACATCACAAATGTGGCTCCAGGTTTCTCCAAAGTGTAGGTGAGAGGCAATGGGGAGGAGGCAGAGAGATTGGCACCCCCCTGGGGCTGCAGGGTGCAGGGTTTCTTGTCCTGTCTCTCTTGCTCCATGCTGCCTTAACCCTCATGGAGCACTGTGGGGCAGGGACAGACCCAGCCAGTCTGGCTCCTCAGGACTTGGGCACTGGCAGAAATAAGCAGCTGTTGCTTCACTGCTCCCAGCAGCCTGCTGCATGCCCAAACTTGGCCCAGCCCTTAGAGGAGCATTTCCTCTGCTTACAGGACTAAATCAACTCTATTCCTGCTTTGATTTTAGCAAAATCACACATTTATTGGGAAATCTACACTTGTGATCCAGTTGCAGTGATAGTCCACTAACCATTATTTCTCTCAACATGCCAGCAAGCACTTAGTATATATGATTCTCAAGGCACTCATATCTGTAACTTATTAATGAGAATTAAGTAAATGCAAAGAAACAGAAAGTGTATGTTTGTCAAACTCAAAATCTGTTATGCAGAAACTTTTGATCTTAGTGAAAGTTTGTATACTAAGCTAAACACTTCGACTGCACATGACTTTACAAGGCAACAAAGCAGAAACCTGCATCTTGAAATCTCCATCAACTCTTGTTTCCCAGGCCTCCTGCCCTGTCTAGATTGGACTGGGGCACAATAGCATCACACGTAAAGAAAACTCTCCATGTTTTTGTTTTCAGTAGGTACCTTCCTGCATTCATTCATTGCTCATGAATGCGTGTGATTTACTGGCTTATTTCAGGAGCTGCAAGGCAGTGGCCAAGGCCTTTACCACCTCAGCAAATTGATCCTAAGGAGTTACATTCAGGTCATTGAAGTATTTTTTTTTTAAAGTCAGCTAGACTGTGGAGACAGACAGAATATAGATTTATTCATGGAAGTATTTCAAATCTTTGCACACACATTTGTGAGCTTGATTTACTAGCATACATCGTGACAGTTATGAGTATATTTTAACCAGAGATACAGTCTGTCTCTGAAGTATATGCTTTGTCAATTGTGCCTGCAATTTGTATGCAATTTTAGAGTGCCTTTTTTTTTTTAATTGATTTTGGTGTGATATCGCTGGTAATGAATTAGGTAGATGCAGAATTCTCTGAAATAGTTGCTAAAACTAAATATACAGTATTTGTCATGTGGTACCTGTAAAAATCCTCTAATGGTATTTGTAACTTTATATTCCATTCAGGTGCAAGCACAACGATTAGCTGCAATATGTCAGAGAAAATGCAATCAAAGTAAAGTACACAGACAGAAAGAAAAAAGCAAAAAGGGTTTGGTATTTTTGAACCAGACTTTAACTTTGTTATCTGCACATCAATATTTTGTGCAGCTGTGGATCGTAAAGAGCATGTGGTTGTTTATTTTATTAATAATGGTCACAGTACAATATCTTAAATACCAACTGGTTGGTAATTTTGCAGTATTTCTGCTAACAGTGAGTGCATAACCAAACCCCAGATGTTTTCATTTTGTACAAGGCAATATTCAGTGGGCAGAGGATGACTGACCACTGCCCGTCCCTGACCACATGGCAGCTGTATCTAGATGTGATCATAAAAAGTGTTTCTGCCATTCAGCATGCATAAATCTCAAATGCTAACTCAGCTTATTAAAAACTTGTTTAAATGCAAGTAGTGCTACAGACTTGGAAGGATATGGTTTCTCCTGGATTAGATTTTCATTTGAGAGCTGAAGCCAATTAGAGGTATATTGTCTATTTCTGGCCCCATCTACTGATATAAACTCATTGCAACTGGATTTTTCTCCTGTTTCAGAGGGAATATGCTTGAATACTCCATGGAAATGGAGGGTCAAGGAGAGCCTCCACCACTTGCTGAATGAGGAGGGTAGTGTAGTGTCAGGGGATGAGGAAAAGGCAGAGGTGCTCAATGCCTTCTTTGCCTCCGTCTTTAATGTCAAGACCGGTTGTCCTCAGGAGACTCGGCCCCCAGAGCCTGAAGTTAGGGATGGGGGGCTGTGTGAACTCCCCGTAATCCAGGAAGAGATGGTTAGTGACCTGCTGTGCCAGTTGGACACCCGCAACGCTATGGGCCCAGATGGGATTCACCCCAGACTAATGAAGGAACTGGCAAATGAACTTGCCAAACCACTCTCGATTATCTACCGGCAGTCCTGGTTAACTGGAGAAGTTCCAGCTGACTGGAAATTAGCAAATGTAACGCCCATCTACAAGAAGGGTCGGAAGGATGATCCAGGGAACTATAGGCCTGTCAGCCTGACCTCGGTGCCAGGCAAGGTGATGGAACAGATCATCCTGAGTGCCATTACACGGCACATGCAGGACAATCGGGGCATCGGGGCCAGCCAACATGGATTCATGAAAGGCAGGTCCTGCTTGACCAACCTGTTCTCCTTCTATGACAAAGTGACCCGCTTAGTAGATGAGGGCAGGGCTGTGGATGTAGTCTATCTAGACTTCAGTAAGGCATTCGACACTGTCTCCCACAGCATCCTCCTGGACAAACTGTCTGCCCGGGGCTTGGATGGGTGGACTCTTCAATGGGTTAAAAACTGGCTCAATGGCTGAGCCCAGAGAGTGGTAGTGAATGGGGCAAAGTCCAGCTGGCGGCCGGTCACTAGCGGTGTTCCCCAGGGCTCAGTTCTGGGGCCGGTGCTGTTCAATATCTTTATAGATGATCTAGACGTAGGGATTGAGTGCATCCTCAGTAAATTTGCAGATGACACCAAGCTGGGTGGGAGTGTCGATCTGCTGGAGGGTAGGAAGGCCCTTCAGAGGGATTTGGACAGGTTAGATAGATGGGCCGAGACCAACGGCATGAGGTTCAACAAGAACAAGTGCCGGGTCTTACACTTCTGCCACAACAACCCCATGCAGCGCTACAAGCTGGGGGAAGAGTGGTTAGAAAGCGGCCTGGTGGAAAGAGACCTGGGGGTGCTGATCGACAGCCGGCTAAACATGAGCCAGCAGTGTGCCCAGGTGGCCAAGAAGGCCAATGGCATCCTGGCCTCTATTAGGAATAGTGTAGCCAGCTGGTCTAGGGAAGTGATTGTCCCTCTGTACTCGGCACTGGTGAGGCCGCACCTTGAGTACTGTGTCCAGTTCTGGGCCCCGCACTTCAAGAAAGATGTTGAGGTGTTGGAGCGAGTCCAGAGGAGGGCGACCAAGCTGGTGAAGGGTCTGGAGGGTCTGACCTACGAGGAACAGCTGAGGGAGCTGGGGTTGTTTAGCCTGGAGAAGAGGAGGCTCCGAGGTGACCTTATTGCAGTCTACAACTACCTGAAGGGAGGTTGTAGTGAAGTGGGAGTTGGCCTCTTCTCCCAGGCAACTAGCGATAGGACAAGAGGGCACAGCTTCAGGCTTTGCCAGGGGAGGTTCAGGTTGGACATCAGGAAGAATTTCTTTACAGAAAGGGTCATTAGACATTTGAATGGGCTGCCCAGGGAGGTGGTGGGGTCACCATCTCTGGATGTGTTTAAGAAAAGACTGGACATGGCACTTAGTGCCATGGTCTAGTTGACAGGGTGGTGTAGGGGCAGCGGTTGGACTCGATGATCCCTGAGGTCTCTTCCAACCTGGGTGATTCTGTGATTCTGTGATTCTGTGAAATGTTATTACTTTTTCTTCTTCCATCTTTGTGGCCTACCACCTCTACGGTATAGTACAGAGTAGAGTGACTCTTTTCAGCTGAAAATAAAGTTGGAACGATATGGTCTTTTTAGAGGAATGGCAGGAACCTCCATGTTTTGGTTGACACTTTGATTTACAGTTCATTATTATTTGCTTTCACAGTGAAAACAAATATGATGAGGAGACATATGGAGAAGAACTAATGTGTATATTCTGCTCAGAGCTCTCTGGGAGTGCCACGTGCATATGTATAGGACTGCACTTCTTCTGCCCTGGCAGGGAATAGGCAGGATGTACTGAAATGAATGACAGAGCACTGGGAACCAGTGCTGGAAGATTTGAAACAAGTGGGAGCTAAAGATTACACAGAAGACTTGCGCAGCAGCCTTCTGAGCAGCTAATTTTTGCCACTTAGTGGGAAAAGACCTGGGCCATGAGCAGCACATGGTACTGAACGAGCCAAAGGTCATGAGAAGACCTGGTTTTTGAACTAGTTTAAGAGTCTAACAGCAGACATTTCCTATGAGTCTCATATAGAAGCAATGGAAAGAAGGAGTCACCATTCCCCTCAACAATTTTATTGGGTTATGTAGGCAAAACCAAGACATCTACTAGAAAGTATGTAGAAGGATACTGTAGTCATACCACAAACCTGGAGCTCCCAGGCATTTTAGGGAATAAAAAAAAAAAAAGAGGTTATATCAGGTATACTTTTAGTGTTGTAGGTTTGTGAACAGATTTAGGGGTAGATTAATGTGAATTCTGCCAATTCTGGGAGGTGGATGCATTCAAGTTGCCTGTGTTCCATCAGACCCCTTGGCCACAGACCTCCAATATGCAAGGGCTGGAATGAGTGGTTCTTGGTGGGATACCCTGCCTGGGATCATGCTGTATTATCTTGAGCAAAAAAATATGTCTTCAGGGTTTTGGAAGTGAGAGAGAGAGTGGAGCACAGTGTAGTGCTTATTCATTGCCACAAAGAGGGAGATGGCTCAGACTACAAGGAGGCTGGCATTGATGTTTGGCTTGGGAAGTGGCTATCTCTGTGGGCTATAATGGAAGAGAAAAAGAAAATATCACTGTTTTGGGATGGGGTTTACCAAATTGTCAGTTCCAGGACCCTACCCAGAAATGCATGGGCTCGGGCTCATTTCAGCAAAAGGCCAGATAGAATTTGGGCAGAAGCATGTAAGGCAGCAAATTCAAGCTGAGAGAGAGATGACAGAGAACTCAAGCTCCATGCTTAAAACCCATGAGAAGAGTATCTATAATCCAGTTGTGGGAAGATGCCTTTCGGTGTGACCAGTGATGCTTCTTTTTCCTCTCTTTCCTCAAAGCTGACCCTGGATCTGAAAGAAGAATTCATGTTTAAATGAAGAAAGTCAAAAAATGAAGATTATAAATTTATATAAAGCAGGCTCTACCTTGTAAATTAGCCAATGGTACTGTAGGTCCATGTGTTGACTAGTACACAGCATAACACTGAGACAGAACAGCCCATAAACCTCATTGCTGCAGCTCAGGCTGGATTCAGATTTTCTGAATCAATTAGTAACCTTTTTTTTTTTTTTTTTTAATCATTGTTTTCCCCACAGAAGATGGGGAAATTAAACTGTGAGTTTTGGGTAGTGGGACAAAGGGACTGTGAGGCTCACAGATACAACATCCAAATTTCCTAAAACCATCTTCTCAGCAAGTCTCAGTTTCAACAGTGTGTTTGGTGATCTCTGTACTGAAATGGAGATGTAAATTCAAGCTCTCAGCTGGTGTATGCAGTGGTCCACAGACATGTCTATTCAATTCCAGAGAGAGCAGCATTTCCTGAGCCCCATCAGTGTAATTTCTGATCTCTTCTTTTTAACTCTTTTTATTTTTTTCCCACACAGAAAATATGAGATATATTTTTCTACTGACCCACAACAGGTTTTAAATGGGCATTTTTCACCTCAAAGTTTTTCTTTGACTAATGAAAAAACCTGCTAAAATGAGAAATCAATTACTGTTTCAGACTGAAAGGTCTGAAAAAGATTCAGTAGGAAAAGAAAAAAGTATTTTTGTAACTACAAGCAGAGTATTTCACACAGTCATGTCAGAAAGCACCTACCAATAAGAAATACATGGAGACAAATTACAGGTTTGAAGCCGGTAGCATAGTGGAAAGGAAGAGGTAGCTAATGGGAAAATGAGTAGGCAGAAAAAGAGCTTTGTGAGGTATTGAAAGTAACCAGTTGTTGTG